>NC_090449.1:267476964-268676964 GCF_031143425.1 Pleurodeles waltl
AGGCTTTGTTTTTGACCCCAGAAAGCACAAAGGCTATCACCCCATGAGGTTAGAAACTGGTCTCTTAATGACAGGCTGGCCCAGACTGGTCAGCCTCTCGCTAAGGGTTGATTTAAAATACTGGAGGAATCTCTAAGATGCAGTCTGTGTGATTTTCATAATAAATCCAACACTGGCATCAGTGTGGGTTTATTGGGCTGAGAAGTTTGATACCAAACCTCCCAGTATCCAGTGTAGCCATTATGGAACTGTGGAGTTCGTGTTAACAAACTCCCAGCCCATGTGCTCAATATAGCCACACTGCAGTTAGTGTCTAAGAATGGACTTAGACAATGTAGGGGCATATTGCTCATGCAGCTCTGCCCTCACCTTTGGCATAGTGCACCCTGCCTTAGGGCTTGTAAGGCCTGCTAAAGGGGTGACTTAACTATGCCACAGGCAGTGGTTGTTGGGCATGGCACCCTGAGAAGAATGCAATGTCAACTTTACCTTTTTCTCCCCACCAGCACACACAAGCTGCAATGGCATGTGGATGTGTTTGATGAGGGGTCCCTTCGTCTGGCAACAATGCATGATGCAGCCCCTGAGGACCCTCTCCGGTCATAGAGGCCCTTGGTACCACCTGCAGCTTTTACAAGGGACTTAGATGTGTGGCGATTGTGGAAACAGTGTACAGTTTTTAGGAAAAACACTGTCAAGTCCGGCATCAATATCCTGCAAAAAGTGTGGGGGGGGGGGGGGTAAATCATGCCAATAGGAGCCCTTTCCTACACATGATGCCAACGACTTACACAGAGTTTACCAACATCACCTAACGGCACACAGGGGTAATACTCGAGAGATATCTCCGGATCTAGGCTGAAACCTGGGGGAAATTCTAGGGTAAAGAATCTGCAAATAGAACATATCTCCACCAGATAATGTGTTACCAAAGGTAGTAACTTGTTCATTAATGGAAAAATCATAGGTAAACAACATGAAGAATGAAGTGGGTTTTTTGTTTCCTCCTTGCATGTTTTTCAAAAGTCAGACCCTTAATACAGACTGACCAAGGCAAGAAGTGTTATAGAAAATGTTCTTCACTCTGCTGAATAAACTGTACAGAGAGGGTAATAGTAGCTGACTTTCTGTAGAAAGATTCTTTTCAAACCGCTGAAAAGTTTGTTTAATCTTTAATAGAATTTGGAGGTTCTACTTTTAAGCACTGGTGAGGGGGAGAACAATAACCTGCACATAAGACAATCATTTGATGACTCCAAGCGGCAAGTCTGATCTTAATTATATGGAAAATGGGGCTTGCTATGCAGAAAGATAGTGTGGTTTCTCTTAGTTTAATTATATAAACCTGACCTGAGCTTGAGTGCCTTAGTCATTTGCAGAATCGCATTCAGGTAAGCTATATAGATTAACCTGGTCCACAGCACCTTAAATCAGGCCTTAGGAAACAGATCGACAGTACCATGACCAGAATGAAACTGGGCTATAAAATAAATAAGATTCCTTCACTTAATTTTCAACATAAAACAGGAGAGGGTGCATATGGTTCCCTACTTCAAGGTACCGTATTAGATATTGGCTGGGTTGATGAGGGAGCACTTCTTGTATTTATTTTGTTTTAAAAAGAGGAAAGCTGTATTCTGTAAAAATAAAAACTGCCCTTCTTAGTTTGAAATTTATTAGAGGAACACACCTAATTCAAAAGATGGTTCTGATTGCAATATAAAAAGTTATATTATTAAATAATTATCCAGTAAATGTGAAGTTTGGCACTTGTCAGAGAAACATGAGCAATAGTCCCACGGTTTACATCTTTATTTTCCCAAGGTTGCTAGAAATTGTGAGCTACAAAATTATTGGAGTCCATCAGGAAGATGAGCTTTTAGAATGTTTATCACCTGCAACAAGTCGAACATTTCGAATAGAGGCAAGTACACACACGTATATATTTATTTATATATATGTATATGATTGCATTGCTCTTTACTCTTCATAAAATAAGGATGTAAAGTGCAATATATGTGGCCACAATCATGCTGAGAATGTCACAATGTGGATCAAATGTTGGTCTTTCTTTCCGCAGGGGTAGAGTGATGGTTTTACCAGGCTGTCTGAATGGTATCATAGAACGCATTATTGAGTGGCAGAACAAAGTTTGGCTCTTGAATTTAATCTTAGAATGTCTCTGAACAGTGAATCGTCTGAGGGTCAGTGGCATTTCAAGTCTTCTGATGATCCATTTAACATTGAGCCCGCTTTCCATAGAGCAGTGGTTCCCAGACATTTTAGTACCTCAACCCACTTTTTAAAACACCTACACGAGCCACTTACCTTTGATGTACATGAGGTGGGGAGATATGTGAATGTACTAACGCATTGTGTGGTAGCACGTTGTCATTTACAGACTGCACACTTTCATTGAAATGGCTACTAAATTTACAGATACTAAGATAAAACTGTATAGCGCACAAATCAAAACGTGTGGAATTCGGTTTTCTATGAATATTTATCATTTCTGCATCACCAAGTAATTGTCTTGATTTGTTCTGATGCTATTAAAATCTGTTTCCAGCACACTTCAGAATAACAAATAAAAAGTACTTCATTCTTGCTTTCTTAACTGCTTGATGCAGACAGTTAATTTACTGGTATTTTACATTGTGTTGCGTAATGCAGAGAATGTCCTACATGGTCATATAATTCACTGTAAAAACACCTCTTGCTTTGTAGTCAGGGCAAGAAAAATAAAGATCAATCCCAAAGTAAAAAGAATAAAGGATCCTGGCATTTGAACTATGAATCATCTGCAAAGTGACAAGTTAAGCACCGAAGTTAAAGGCATCTTTATTTATTGCTCTGACTTTCACGACCTACCAAAAATCAGTTCACGGCCCACCAGTGGGTTGGGATCCACAGTTAATGAAACACTGCTATAGAGGATGCTTTGGGTCCAGTAGATTTCATCAGAAGCTTTGTGATGGATACTTTGAACTGCAGATTTCTCACTTTCAAAATATCCCCAGGTACTATACTGCATCTGGATGATTTTCTTATCATTGCTCCTGCAGGCAGATAGTTGGCTCCGTAGTGGGTCTGGAGATACTGCTCCAAGTTGCGGGGCTGTTTGCAATCCTGTTGTAGGAGGCTGTGCTGTGCGAAGTACCATTTCCCATCAGTCTTCCAGTATGCCAAAGTTAAATGACGCAAGAAAACTCCAAAGCATCTTTTAAAAGCAAAGGGGAAATGGTAAAAGGATGTAAATAAATCAGTGAGTCATTCCCCACAAATTTCTTGTGTCTCGGGTCCAGTCCCACAGTTGATCCCAGCGTCACAATGAATTGCAGCCTTAAAAGAGGCAATGCTGCGTGTTTTTCTGGACTTTTTCAGCTCTGTAGGAAAATGGCCCTTGTTGCAGTTACACACTTCCCCCCCCCCCCCCCCCCCCCCCCCCCCCCCACACACACACACACACACACGTTTGCCTGATGTTGATGCTGACTGGACAGTGTGTGCTGGGACCCGACTAACCAGGCCCCAGCACCAGTGTTCTTTCACTAAAAATGTACCATTGTTTCCACAATTGGCACACAGATAAGCCCCTTGTAAAAGGTTCCAGTGGTACCAAGGCCCTTTTGATAAGGGAAGGTCACTAAGGGCTGCAGCATGTATTGTGCCACCCTAAGGGACCCCTCACCTAACACATGCACACTGCCATTGCAGACTGTGTTGGTGGGGAGAAAAAGGCAAAGTCGACATGGCATCCCTGTAGGAAGCTTGTTGGGAACCGGGGGTCACTTAGGCGATGCAGGCAGGGCACAGGGGGGCTTCTCGGGCCAGCCACTGACAGAGCTCGGACGAGGGCCGCCTGCTAGTCACTCCTTGTAAGGAAATGCCTCCTTGGCATGGTTACCCCCTGACTTTTTGCCTTTGCTGATGCTAAGTTATGATTTGGAAGTGCGCTGAGGCCTGCTAACCAGGCCCCAGCACCAGTGTTCTTTCCCTAACCTGAACCTTTGTTTCCACAATTGGCACACCCTGGCATCCAGGTGAGTCCCTTGTAACTGGTACCCCTGATACCAAGGGCCCTGATGCCAGGGAAGGTCTACAAGGGCTGCAGCATATCTTATGCCACCCTGGGGACCCCTCACTCAGCACAGACACACTGCTTGCCAGCTTGTGTGTGCTAGTGGCGATAAAATGACTAAGTCGACATGGCACTCCCCTCAGGGTGCCATGCTAACCTCACACTGCCTATGAAGTATAGATAAGTCACCCCTCTAGCAGGCCTTACAGCCCTAAGGCAGGGTGCACTATACCATAGGTGAGGGCATAAGTGCATGAGCACTATGCCCCTACAGTGTCTAAGCAAAACCTTAGACATTGTAAGTGCAGGGTAGCCATAAGAGTATATGGTCTGGGAGTCTGTCACACACGAACTCCACAGCACCATAATGGCTACACTAAAAACCGTGAAGTTTGGTATCAAACTTCTCAGCACAATAAATGCACACTGATGCCAGTGTACATTTTGTAACATGCACCCCAGAGGGCACCTTAGAGGTGCCCCCTGAAACCTTAACGACTATCCGTGTAGGCTGACTGGTTTTAGCAGCCTGCCACACACCAGACATGTTGCTGGCCACATGGGGAGAGTCCCTTTGTCACTCTGTGGCTAGTAACAAAGCCTGTACTGGGTGGAGGTGCTTCTCACCTCCCCCTGCAGGAACTGTAACACCTGGCGATGAGCCTCAAAGGCTCACCCCCTTTGTTACAGCACCCCAGGGCACTCCAGCTAGTGGAGTTGCCCGCCCCCTCCGGCCACAGCCCCACTTTTGGCGGTAAGGCCGGAGAAGATAATGAGAAAAACAAGGAGGAGTCACTGGCCAGTCAGGACAGCCCCTAAGGTGTCCTGAGCTGAGGTGACTCTGGCTTTTAGAAATCCTCCATCTTGCAGATGGAGGATTCCCCCAATAGGATTAGGGATGTGCCCCCCTCCCCTCAGGGAGGAGGCACAAAGAGGGTGTAGCCACCCTCAGGGCTAGTAGCCATTGGCTACTAACCCCCAGACCTAAACACACCCCTAAATAGAGTATTTAGGGGCTCCCAGAACACAGCAAGGTAGTTTCCTGCAACCTAAGAAAAGAGGACTGCTGAACTGAAAACCTGCAGAGAAGACAGAGACACAAACTGCCTTGGCCCCAGCTCTACCGGCCTGTCTCCCCACTTCTAAAGACACTGCTCCAGCGACGCATTCCACAGGGACCAGCGACCTCTGAAGCCTCAGAGGACTGCCCTGCATCTAGAAGGACCAAGAACTCCTGAGGACAGCGGCTCTGTTCCACAAAGACTGCAACTTTGCAACAAAGAAGCAACTTTAAACCAACACACGTTTCCCGCCGGAAGCGTGAGACTTTGCATTCTGCACCCAACGCCCCCGGCTCGACTTGTGGAGAACAAACACCACAGGGAGGACTCCCCGGCGACTGCGAGACCGTGAGTAGACAGAGTTGACCCCCCTGAGCCCCCACAGCGACACCTGCAGAGGGAATCCCGAGGCTCCCCCTGACCGCGACTGCCTGCTTCAAAGGCCCGACGCCTGATAAAGACCCTGCATCCGCAGCCCCCAGGACCTGAAGGATCCGACCTCCAGTGCAGGAGCAACCCCCAGGTGGCCCTTTCCCTTGCCCAGGTGCTGGCTACCCCGATGAACCACCCCCCCCCCCCTCCCCCCTTGCCTGCCTGCATCGCTGAAGAGACCTCTTGGTCTCCCATTGATTTCTATTGCGAACCCGATGCTTGTTTGCACACTGCACCCTGCCGCCGAGGGTGTACTTTCTGTGCTGACTTGTGTCCCCCCCGGTGCCCTACAAAACCCACCTGGTCTGCCCTCCGAAGACGCGGGTAGTTACCTGCTGGCAGACTGGAACCGGGGCACCCCCTTCTCCATTGAAGCCTATGCGTTTTGGGCACCACTTTGACCTCTGCACCTGACCGGCCCTGAGCTGCTGGTGTGGTAACTTTGGGGTTGCCCTGAACCCCCAACGGTGGACTGCCTTGGACCCAAACTTGAACCTTGTAGGTGGTTTACTTACCTGCAAAAACTAACAAACACCTACCTCCCCCAGGAACTGTTGAAAATTGCAATGTGTCTACTTTTAAAATAGCTATATGTCATTTGTGTGAAAACTGTATATGCTATTTTGCTAATTCAAAGTTCCTACATGAAATACCTTTCATTTGGAGTACTACTTGTAAATCTTGAACCTGTGGTTCTTAAAATGAACTAAGAAAATATATTTTTCTATACAAAAACCTATTGGCCTGGAATTGTCTCGGAGTGTGTGTTCCTCATTTATTGCCTATGTGTGTACAACAAATGCTTAACACTACTCCTCTGTTAAGCCTACTGCTCGACCACACTACCACAAAATAGAGCATTAGAATTATCTATTTTTGCCACTATCTTACCTCTGAGGGGAACCCTTGGACTCTGTGCATACTATTCCTTACTATGAAATAGTGCATACAGAGCCAACTTCCTACACTCTTGCGCTGGTAGGTGGATCCTCTCGGTCCTGGGGGCTGCGGGTGCAGTGCTTAGTCCAGGCATCGGGTTCCTTGATTACCAGGCAGTCGCGGTCAGGAGGAGCCTCTGTATCCTCCTCTATGCAGGTGTTGCTGAGGGGGTGCAGGGAGGTCGACTCAGGGTGTCCACGTCGTGGGAGTCACCTGGGAGTCCTCTCTGCGATGTTGGTTGTCCTGGACTCGAGCCGGGGGCCTTGGGAGCAGAGTATGAAGACTCACACTTCTGGCGGGAAGTGAGAGTCTCTTTAAAGTTGTTTCAAAGTTGAAAGTTGCTGCAGTCTCTGAACAGTGCTGCTGTTCTCGGGAGGTTCTTGGTCCTTTAGGTACAGGGCAGCCCTCTCAGTCCTCAGAGGTCACTGGTCCCGCTGGATGCATCACTGTGCAGGTTGTTTGAGTCTGGAGACAGGCCGGTAGCGCTAGGGCCAAGTCAGTTGGTGTCTTCGTCGTCTCTGCTGGGCTTTCAGGTCAGCAGTCCTTCTTTCTTCAGGTTGCAGGAATCTGATTTCCTGGGTTCAGGCTCGCCCCTAAATACTCCATTTAGGGGTGTGTTTAGGTCAAGGGGGCAGTAGCCAATGGCTACTGTCCTTGAGGGTGGCTACACCCTCCTTGTGCCTCCTCCCTGAGGGGAGGGGGGCACATCCCTATTCGGGGAATCACCCAATCCCAAGATGGGGGTTTTCTAAAGGCAGTGGTCACCTCAGCTCAGGGCGCACCTTAGGGGCTGTCCTGACTGGTAGGTGACCCCTCCTTGTTTTTCTCATTATCTCCTCCGGACTTGCTGCCAAAAGTGAGGGCTGTGCCCGGAGCGGCGGGCATCTCCACTAGCTGCGATGCCCTGGGGCGCTGTAGTAGGCATGAGCCTTTGAGGCTCACTGCCAGGTGTTTCAGTTCCTGCAGGGGGAGGTGAGAAGCACCTCCACCCAGTGCAGGCTTTGTTCCTGGCCACAGAGTGACAAAGGCACTCACCCCATGTGGCCAGAAACTCGTCTGGTTGTGGCAGCTTAACACTAGGGGTCGGACTGGCATGCAGGGGCCTTCTCCAAGATGCCCTCTGTGTGCATTTGTTAATGAATTCCACACTGGCATCAGTGTGCATTTATTGTGCTGAGAAGTTTGATGCCAAACTTCCCAGATATTATGGCTACCCTGCACTTAGAATGTCTAAGGTTTTGCTTAGACCCTGTAGGAGCATAGTGCTCATGCAACTATGCCCTCACCTGTGGCATAGTGCACCCTGCCTTAGGGCTGTAAGGCCTGCTAGAGTGGTGACTTACCTATGCCACAGGCAGTGAGTTGTGGGCATGGCACCCTGAGGAGAGTGCCATGTCGACTTAGTCATTTTCTCCCCACCAGCACACACACGCGGTGAGGCAGTGTGCATGTCCTGAGTGAGGGGTCCCCAGGGTGGCATAATGCATGTTGTAACCCTTAGAGACCACCTCTGGCCACAGGGCCCTTGGTACCAGGTGTACCATTTACAATGGACTTACCTGAGTGCCAGGGCTGTGCCAATTGTGGGAACAAAGGTACAGCTTAGTGAAAGAACACTGGTGCTGGGGCCTGGTTAGCAGGGTCCCAGCCCACTTGCAGTCATAACTGGCATCAACAAAAGGCAAAAAGTTAGGGGATAACCATGCAAAGGGAGGCATTTCCCTACAACTGGTAACAAAGGAACCCAACGCATGGACCAAGCACTGCACCTGCAGCCCCCAGGACCGAGAAGAACCACCTACCAGTGTAGGAGTGACCAGCAGGCGGCCCTCATCCAGGCTAGTCGGTGGCTGGCCCCCTGGTCTCTCCATTGTTTTCAACAACAAATCCAAAACCTACTCCCCTTCTCACCCCCACCCCCTCCCCCAAACGAAAGAGGATGAGACTAACCTTTCCCGAGAGAGTATTCATTTTCTAAGTGGAAGAACCTCGAAAGGACATCCGCTTTGGCATGACCAGTCCCAGTTCTGGGTTCCACTACAAAGTCCATTCCCTGTACGGATATCGACCACCTCAACAGTTTAGGGTTTTCTCCTTTCATTTGCATAAGCCATCTGAGATGTCTGTGGTCAGTTTGAACTATGAAGTGAGTACCAAAAAGGTATGGTCTCAACTTCTTCAGGGACCAAACCGCAGCAAAGGCCTCCTTCTCAATGGCACTCCAATGGTGCTCCCTGGGGAATAACCTCCTGCCAATAAAAGCAACAGGCTGGTCAAGGCCATCATCATTTGTTTGGGACAGGACTGCTCCTATCCCATGCTCAGAGGCATCTGTCTGCACAATGAACTGCTTAGTATAATCTGGAGGTTTCAAAACTGGTGCTGTACACATAGCTTGCTTCAGGGTGTCAAAGGCCTTGGTCCAGTTCACTTTCTTGGGCATTTTGTTGGAGGTACTTTCTGTGAAGGGTGTCACTATGGATTCATATCCCTTCACAAACCTCCTATAGTACCCAGTCAAGCCAAGGAATGCCCTGACTTGAGTCTGGGTTTTTGGAGCTACCCAGTCCAGAATAATCTGGATCTTGGGTTGGAGTGGCTGAACTTGGCCTCCACCAACAAGGGGACCCAAGTAAACCACAGTACTCTGCCCTATCTGACATTTAGATGCCTTGCTAGAGAGGCCTGCTGCTTGCAGGGCCTGCAGAACCTTCTCCAGTTGGACCAGGTGATCCTGCCAGTTGGAGCTAAAGACCGCAATATCATCAAGATACGCTGCACTAAAGGACTCCAAGCTAGCAAGGACTTGATTCACCATCCTTTGGAAGGTGGCAGGGGCATTCTTTAAGCCAAAGGGCATCACAGTAAACCGGTAGTGGCCATCAGGTGTAGAGAAGGCTATTTTCTCTTTTGCTCCATGTGGCATTTTTATTTGTCAGTACCCTGCTAAGTCAAGTCAAAGGTACTTAAGTCTTTGCAGCACCTAATTTGTCTATTAGCTCATGTGCCCTTGGGATGGGGTGAGCATCTGTCTTGGTGACATAGTTGAGCCGTCTGTAGTCCACACAAAACCTCATCTCTCTCTTGCCAACTTTTTTGTGAGGTTTGGGGATCAAGACCACTGGGCTAGCCCAGGGACTGTCAGAGTGCTCAATCACCCCCAACTCCAGCATCTTGTGAACTTCCTCTTTGATGCTTAAATTGACTTGTTCATACTGTCTGAATATTTTATTATTTACAGGCATACTGTCTCCTGTGTCCACATCATGGGTACACAGGTGTGTCTGACCGGGGGTCAAAGAAAAGAGCTTAGAAAACTGCTGGAGGACTTGCCTGCAGTCAGCCTGCTGTTGGCCAGAGCAGGTGTCTGAATAGATCACCCCATCTACTGAGCCATCCTGCTTCCTGGTCCTCATCTGGAACCATTAACCTGTTTACATCTGCCCTGTCATGAAAGATTTTGAGGTGGTTCACATGGATCACACTCTTGGGGGTCCTGCTAGTGCCTAGGTCCACCAGGTAGGTGACCTAGGCATAGTGGTCGCTGTGATGACATTGGGAGTAGTATATAGACGCTGCCCTTGCGCAATGATGTCAGTTGTTTTCCTTCCGTGCCAAGCGCTGATCCGGGAATAGCTCCCCTAGGCTGTTTTTTGGCTAAATTCGACCGTTTTGTCGAAGTTTTTTTGTGTGTCACTTTGGTGCGTCAAGATGTCCCCGAAGACCGGGTTCAAGCCTTGTAAGGACTGCCATCGGACGATGTCGGTGACGGATCCTCATCACGTTTGTCTGTGGTGCCTTGAGCGCAACCACGACCCGAAGTCGTGCTCCGGATGTCAGGCCGTGCACCCGAAGGCTTTGAGGGAGCCGTCTACTCAAGATGATGGTCTCGATCGGTCGCAGAGTCATCACCACTCGTCTTCTTCTAAATCCTCGGATCAAGGTAAGAAGAAGTCATCGAATAAGTCCCATCGCTCTCTGACTTCGCTCGGCCAACGTAGGACTAGCGTCCATGCACTAGGCCTCCGTCCTTGGAGCCTGTGTCTGGGTTGACTCCGCGATTCCCAGAGTTTCCCGGAGCTGGAGCGACCCCCGCCCAACTGAAAGTTTTACGAGTCCATGTGCCTCATATTTGGGCTGGCCGACCCCGATACGGTGCCTTTGGACCCAAAGGATTTGGCTAGGGGGTTTTGGGTTCCGCGCCGGAGGCTTCGGCCCCAGCCGCCGAGGTCTCCTCCGGATCTGTGCGCGGTTCTGCACTGGCACCGGTCGCACCCTCGAGACCTTCCCGGGCACAGGGTCCGATTATCAACGCTCCCGATGTCGGTGGTGCCCACTAACGACATCGACCCAGTTCTTATCCCCGACGACTCAGTGTGGCGTCGGCCGACTTCGGCTTCGGTGGGGCCTATTCGCCCCAGGTCGGATTTGGACCCTTTTTCCTATGGGTACGAATATTGGGAGGAATTGGAGGGGTCCCTGGACCCTTATGAATACCAGGATGACCCTGCTAAGGACTGGGCACAGGATATGGGCGAAGCCAATGCTCTTGATACTTCTGACGCTGGCATGCTGTCTCCTTCTACAGTGGGTACGCAGAGGGAGCAACTTATACTATGGTCATCAGTAGGGCACCTGAGGTCCTCAGCCTTGAGCTACCTACTGTATAGGTAAGGTCTAATCTCCTGACAGCAGTGCTTCAGCCTGGGGCTTCTACTTCAGAACCCCTTTTACCATTCAACGAGGCCCTCACCGATGTCCTTTTGGGTACATGGCCCAAACCCAACACAGGGGCTCCTGTGAACAGGACTATCGCACGCAGCCATCGGCCCGCGCCGAACGACCGAAAATTCCTGTCCCATCACCCCACGCCTGAGTGGCTGGTTATCCAAGCTTCCTCTTCTTCATGCGCGTTCCCTTCTGCACCCCTGGATAGGGAATCCAAAAGACTGGAACAGTTTGGCAAGAAGTTGTTTTCTTCCTCCAGTCTAGCACTGCGGTCTGAGAATACCGCGTGCCTTTTGGGCTGTTATACCTACTCCCTGTGGGATACGATTGCGCAAGTCCTGCCGCACATACCGGAGGAGAGGCCCATGCTATTCTTTCCCAAGCAGTGAATGATGGGAGAGACGCGGCAAACTTCACTATCCGTTGTGGGCTGGTTACGACCGACTCTCTGGGAAGATCGGTTGCAATGACAGTGGCCTTACGGTGCCACGCCTGGTTACGCACTTCTGGTTTCTCGGGGGATTTCCAATAGTCACTCATGGACATGCCCTTTGATGGCACCTGTCTCTTTGGAGACAAAGCAGACTCGGCCTTGGAGAGATTCAAGGATTCCCGGGCTACAGCTCAGTCCCTCGGTCTTTCCTCAGCCTCTCGCCCACCACAGTCCCCTTTTCGTCCCTTTTGTGGTCACGGAAGGGGCGTCCTGTCGCGTCCTCCACACAGCCACTGTGCCACGCACGCTGGCGAGCCTCTGCGTGGCCGAGTTAGTGGAATCCCACGTGGCAGTGGGACAGGGAACCAGAGGTCTCTCCTGTCCATCTTTGCCCCCGCTGCAGCCTCCAAACCCTCCTAGTCCGTCCCCTCACTCCTGCTCAGTTGGTGGCAGGATCTGCCATCACCTGCCCCACTGGGAACATATCAACATGGACGGGTGGGTTTTTGAGATCATTTGGAAGGGCTGCTCCCTTCCTTTCGAATCTGCTTCACCACACATGCCACCATCCTTCCATCACCTTCCGGAGGATCATTTGGCGCTTCTCCCCCACAAAGCCACGGCTCTCTTGGCCAAGGGAGCCATAGAAAAGGTCCCTGTGCCAGAAGTAGGTTGTGGTTGTTATTCCCGCTACTTTCTGTAGGAGGCTGGCCTGGCTTATAGTGGGTACCTGATGGTACTTACACCTTGTGTCAGGTCCAGTTATCCCTTATTAGTAGATTAGTAGTGTTCTAGCAGCTTAGGCTGATAGAGGTAGCTATAGCAGAGCAGCTTAGGCCGAACTAGGAGTCATGCAAAGCTCCTACTACACCACTTATATCATATAGCACTGTATCATAAGAATCACAATAATCGGTGTAGGAAGTTGGCTCTGTATATACTATTTCAAAGTAAGAAATAGTGTGCACAGAGTCCCAGGGTTCCCCTTAGAGGTAAGCTAGTGGCAAAAGCGGATAATTCTAATGCTCTATTTTGTGGTACTGTGTTCGAGCAGTAGGCTTATCAGAGGATAGTGTTAAGCATTTGTTGTACACACACAGGCAATAAATGAGGAACACACACTTAAAGACTTAACTCCAGGCCAATAGTTTTTATATAGAAAAATATATGTTCGGTGGCATGTGTAGCTGCAGATACACATGCTGTGCATAGTCCGCCGTCTGGTGTTGGGCTCGGAGTGTTACAAGTTGTTTTTCTTCGAAGAAGTCTTTTCGAGTCACGAGACCGAGGGACTCCTCCCACTTCGGTTCCATTGCGCATGGGCGTCGACTCCATCTTAGATTGTTTTTTTTCCGCCATCGGGTTCGGACGTGTTCCTTTTCGCTCCGTGTTTCGGGTCGGAAAGTTAGTCAGAATCTCCTGAAAATTCGTCGGTATTGTTTCGTTCGGTATCGGGATAGTTAGGGCAAATCGACACCGAACCTTAAAGAGCCCCGGTAGCCCTTCGGGGTATTTTCGATCCCCCGTCGGGGCCTGGTCGGCCCGACCGCGTGCAACATCGAGACTGATGGAACGGACCCCGTTCCGATTCTGTCCTAAATGCCACAGTAAATATCCTTATACAGACCAACATTTGGTCTGTAACTTGTGCCTGTCCCCCGAGCACAAGGAGGAGACGTGTGAGGCCTGTCGCGCGTTTCGGTCGAGAAAAACGCTCAGAGACCGAAGAGCCAGGAGGTTGCAGATGGCGTCCACGCCGACAGGACAACAAAGGTTCGAGGATGAGGAAGAAGAAGAAACTTTCTCCATCCACGAGTCGGATTCCGAAGAATTCGACGTCGAAGAGCAACCAACCGTGAGTAAGACGTCGAAACAAAGATCACACGAAAAAACAGACAAAGCCCAGGGGACGCCACTGCCAACAGGCCATGGCATAACCCATAAAGTAGGTGACCGTCCATCGGCACCGAAAAAGGGCGAGCTGGTGCCGAAGTCGTCCGACTCAGGTCGAGACACAGGCACGCAACACTCTCGGGACCGAGAGAGTGGTGCAGAAAAGGGTCGACACCGAGATAGCGGCACCGAAGCTGCTCGGCACAGAGACAGCGGCACCGAAGATGGTCGGCACCGAGAGGGCACGACACCGAAAAAAAGAAAGATCTCGTCGGAGCCGAAAAAAACTAGACACAGTTTCGGTGCCAAAACACCCGGCAACCGAACCGAAAACCAGTTCCTACTCAGAGGAACAATCACTGTCCTCCCAACTAAAAAGACACAGGTTTGAGGAGGAATTACAAACAACAGAAGTAGATCACACGCAAAAGCGGATCTTTATCCAAAGGGGTACAGGGAAAATCAGCACTCTTCCCCCAATCAGAAGGAAAAGGAAACTTGACTTCCAGCAACAAGACAAGCCACCACAAGCAAAGGTGGTAAAGAAGGTAACTCCACCACCCTCTCCACCACCGTCAACTCATGTATCACCGGCACAGACTCCACCACAATCACCAGCTCATACCACCATGAGCCAAGATGATCAGGATGCATGGGACCTCTGACGCTCCAGTATCGGACAATAGCCCAGAGTCGTACCCAACTAAACCCTCACCACCTGAGGACAGTACAGCATATGCACAGGTGGTAGCTAGGGCAGCCCAATTTCATCATGTATCGCTACATTCGGAGCCTATCGAGGATGACTTCCTCTTTAACACCCTGTCCTCCACCCATAGCCATTATCAAAGCCTTCCTATGCTCCCGGGAATGCTAAGGCACGCTAAACAGATTTTTAAGGAGCCAGTTAAAAGCAGAGCAATAACTCCAAGGGTGGAGAAAAAATACAAGGCACCGCCCACAGACCCTGCTTTTATTACATCACAACTGACACCAGATTCAGTAGTCGTAGGAGCAGCTCGTAAAAGAGCCAACTCGCATACATCAGGCGACGCACCACCTCCGGACAAGGAGAGCCGCAAGTTTGATGCAGCTGGTAAAAGGGTTGCAGCACAAGCTGCAAATCAGTGGCGCATCGCCAACTCGCAAGCACTCCTAGCGCGATACGACAGGGCCCATTGGGACGAGATGCAGCATTTCATCGAGCACCTCCCCAAAGAATTCCAGAAACGAGCGCAACAAGTGGTTGAAGAGGGACAAAATATCTCCAACAACCAGATACGTTCTTCTATGGATGCAGCAGATACAGCTGCAAGAACAATAAATACTGCTGTGACGATAAGAAGGCACGCATGGCTGCGCACATCTGGCTTCAAACCTGAGATACAACAGGCAGTGCTCAATATGCCGTTCAATGAACAGCAATTGTTTGGGCCGGAAGTGGACACTGCAATTGAAAAATTAAAGAAGGACACCGACACAGCCAAAGCCATGGGCGCACTCTATTCCCCGCAGGGCAGAGGCACATTTGGCATATTTCGCAAAACAACTTTCAGAGGAGGGTTTCGAGGTCAAGCCACAGAAGCCAGCACCTCACAAACAAGACCACCTACCTACCAGGGACAATATCAAAGGGGAGGCTTTCGGGGCCAATACAGAGGGGGCCAATTCCCAAGAAACCGGGGAAAATTTCAAGGTCCCAAAACCCCTCAAAATAAACAGTGACTCACAGGTCACACAACCCCTTCACACAACACCAGTGGGGGGAAGACTAAGCCAGTTCTTCAAATCTTGGGAGGAAATAACAACAGACACTTGGGTCTTAGCAATTATCCAACATGGTTAATGCATAGAATTTCTCCAACTCCCTCCAAACGTCCCACCGAAAACACACAATATGTCAAAACAGCATATAGACCTTCTAGGACTAGAAGTTCAAGCATTACTGCAAAAAGACGCAATAGAATTAGTACCAAGTCCACAAAAGAACACAGGAGTTTACTCACTGTACTTTCTAATACCAAAAAAGGACAAAAGTCTGAGACCAATATTAGATCGCAGAACACTAAACACCTACATCAAATCAGACCACTTTCACATGGTCACGTTACAAGACGCAATACCACTGCTAAAACAGCAAGACTACATGACAACGTTAGATCTAAAACACGCGTATTTCCATACACCGATACATCCCTCGCACAGTTAATACCTAAGGTTCGTATTCAAAGGAATACATTACCAATTCAAAGTGTTGTCATTCGGAATAACAACAGCGCCAAGAGTCTTTCCAAAAGTCTAGCAGTAGTAGCTGCACATATCAGGAGGCAGCAAATACACGTGTTCCCGTACCTAGACGATTGGTTAATCAAGACCAACTCGCTAACAAAGTGTTCACACCACACAGATTATGTTATACAAACCCTTTACAAGCTGGGTTTCTCCATCAACTATGCAAAGTCACACCTTTTGCCGTGTCAAACACAGCAATACTTAGGAGCGACAATCAACACAACAAAAGGGATAGCCACTCCAAGTCCACAAAGGGTTCAAACTTTTCACAAGGTGATACAAGCCATGTATCCATCACAAAAGATACATGCAAAGATGGTATTAAAACTCCTAGGCATGATGTCCTCATGCATAACCATTGTCCCAAACGCAAGATTGCACATGCGGCCCTTACAACAGTGCCTAGCATCACAATGGTCACATGCACAGGGTCAACTTCTAGATCTGGTGTTGATAGACCGCCAAACATACATCTCGCTTCTATGGTGGAACAGTACAAATTTAAACAAAGGGCGGCCTTTCCAATACCCAGTGCCACAATAGGTGATAACAACAGATGCTTCCATGACAGGGTGGGGAGCACACCTCAATCAACACAGCATCCAAGGACAATGGGACGTACATCAAAGAAAGTTTCATATAAATCACCTAGAACTGTTAGCAGTATTTCTAGCGTTGAAAGCATTCCAACCCATGATAACCCACAAATACATTCTTGTCAAAACAGACAACATGACGACAATGTATTATTTAAACAAACGGGGGGACACATTCCACACAGTTGTGTCTCCTAACACAAAAAATATGGCATTGGGCAATTCACAACCACATTCGCCTAATAGCACAGTTTATTCCAGGGATCCAAAACCAGCTAGCAGACAATCTCTCTCGGGATCACCAACAGGTCCACGAATGGGAAATTCACCCCCAAATCCTGAACACTTCCAAATTTGGGGAACACCTCAAATAGATCTATTTGCAACAAAAGAAAACGCAAAATGCCAAAACTTCGCATCCAGGTACCCACACCGGCAATCCCAAGGCAATGCTCTATGGATGAATTGGTCAGGGATATTTGCGTACGCTTTTCCCACTCTCCCTCTCCTTCCATATCTAGTAAACAGATTGAGTCAAAACAAACTCAAACTCATACTAATAGCACCAACATGGGCAAGACAACCTTGGTATACGACACTACTAGACCTGTCAGTAGAACCTCATGTCAAACTACCCAACAGGCCAGATCTGTTAACACAACACAAACAACAGATCAGACATCCAAACCCTGCATCGCTGAATCTAGCAATTTGTCTCCTGAAATCCTAGAATTTGGACACTTAGGCCTCACTCGAGTGTATGGAGGTCATAAAACAAGCTAGAAAACCTTCCACTAGACACTGCTATGCAAGTAAATGGAAAAGATTTGTTTGTTACTGTCATAATAATCAAATTCAACCATTGCATGCATCTCCAAAAGATGTAGTAGGATATTTACTACATTTACAAAAATCAAATCTAGCTTTCTCTTCCATAAAAATACATCTCGCAGCAATATCTGCTTACCTGCAGATTACTCATTCAACTTCCCTATTTAGAATACCTGTCATTAAAGCGTTTATGGAGGGCCTAAAGAGAATTATACCACCAAGGACACCACCTGTTCCTTCATGGAACCTCAACATTGTCTTAACAAGGCTCATGGATCCACCTTTCGAACCCATGCATTCTTGTGAAATGCAATACTTAATGTGGAAAGTTGCATTTCTTATTGCCATTACATCTCTAAGAAGAGTAAGTGAAATACAGGCGTTTACCATACAAGAACCATTTATTCAAATTCACAAAAATAAGGTCGTTCTAAGAACAAATCCAAAATTCTTACCAAAGGTTATCACACCGTTCCACTTAAACCAAACAGTGGAATTACCAGTGTTCTTCCCACAGCCAGATTCAATAGCTGAAAGAGCACTACATACATTAGACATCAAGAGAGCACTAATGTACTACATTGACAGGACAAAAGAAATTAGGAAGACAAAACAACTATTTATTGCCTTCCAAAAACCTCATACAGGAAATCCAATTTCAAAACAAGGTATTGCCAGATGGATAGTAAAGTGCATCCAAACCTGCTATCTTAAAGCAAAGAGAGAACTGCCTATTACTCCAAAGGCACACTCAACCAGAAAGAAAGGTGCTACTATGGCCTTTCTAGGAAATATTCCAATGAACGAAATATGTAAGGCAGCAACATGGTCTACGCCTCATACATTTACTAAACACTACTGTGTAGATGTGTTATCTGCACAACAGGCCACAGTAGGTCAAGCCGTACTAAAAACTTTATTTCAAACTACTTCCACTCCTACAGGCTGAGCCACCGCTTTTGGGGAGATAACTGCTTACTAGTCTATGCACAGCATGTGTATCTGCAGCTACACATGCCACCGAACGGAAAATGTCACTTACCCAGTGTACATCTGTTCGTGGCATTAGTCGCTGCAGATTCACATGCGCCCACCCTCCTCCCCGGGAGCCTGTAGCCGTTTAGAAGTAGATCTTGAACATTTGTACATTTGTAAATATATTACATTAAACCTTCATTTTGTACATACGTATTTATTCCATTGCATGGGCACTATTATTAGCATACACAACTCCTACCTCACCCTCTGCGGGGAAAAAAAATCTAAGATGGAGTCGACGCCCATGCGCAATGGAACCGAAGTGGGAGGAGTCCCTCGGTCTCGTGACTCGAAAAGACTTCTTCGAAGAAAAACAACTTGTAACACTCCGAGCCCAACACAAGACGGCGGACTATGCACAGCATGTGAATCTGCAGCGACTAATGCCACGAACAGATGTACACTGGGTAAGTGACATTTTCCTTCCTTAGTTTATTTTAAGAACCACAGGTTCAAGATTTTCATCAAACACTTTAAATGTAAGGTACTTCACTTAGATACTTTAGGGACTTGGAATGAAAACAATATCATGTATAGTCTTTGTAAAAATGGCAATAAGTCATTTTCAAAGTGGGCACAGTGCAAAAATCAACAGTTCCTGGGGGAGGAAAGTAAAGGTTAGATTAGGAGGTAAGTAAAACACTTACAAGTCTCAGTTCTGGGGCATAGGCAGCCCACCGTTGGGGGTTCAAGGCAACCCCAAAGTTACTACACAAGTAGGCACACAAAACACACCCTCAGCGGCACAGGGGCGGCTGGGTGCAGTGTGCAAAGCAGGCGTTGGGTTTTAGGTAGGAAACAATGGAGGGACCCAGGGGTCCCTCTAGCGGTGCAGGCGGGGCTCCTTAGGGGAGCCACCAACTGGGCTAGGCAGAGGGTCGCCTGGGGGTCACTCATGCGTCTAAGTTCGGTTCCTTCAGGTCCTGGGGGCTGCAGGTGCAGTGTTGGTTCCAGGCATCGGGTCCCTTGTTACAGGCAGTCGTGGTTAAGGGGCGCCTCTGGATTCTCTCTGCAGGTGTCGCTGTGGGGCTCAGGTGGGGACGTCTCTGCTTACTCACAGGCTCGCAGTCACCGGGGAGTCCTCCCTGAGGTGTTGGTTCTCTGAATCTCGAGACAGGGGTGTCCGGTGCAGAGTGGGAAGTCTCACGCTTCCGGCGGAAAACATGCAGTCTTTGAAAGTTGCTTCTTTGTTGCAAAGAAGTAACTGGTTTTAAACAGGGACGCTGTTCACGGGAGTTTCTTGGTCCTTTAGTTCAGGGCAGTCCTCTGAGACTTCAGAGGTCGCTGGTCCCTGTCGGATGCGTCGCTGGAGCAGGCTTTCGAAGTTGGAAACAGGCCGGTAGGGCTGGGGGCCAAAGCAGTTGTTGTCTTCCTCCTCCTCTGCAGGCTGGTAGGTCCGTAGTCCTTCTTGTTTCTTCAGGTTGCAGGAATCTGATTTCCTGGGATCTGGGGAGCCCCTATATACTGAATTTAGGGGGGTGTTTAGGTCTGGGAGGGCAGTAGCCAATGGCTACTGTCCTTGAGGGTTGCTACACCCTCTTTGTGCCTCCTCCTTGTGGGGAGGGGGCTCATCCCTAATCCTATTGGGGGAATCCTCCAAACTCAAGATGGAGGATTTCTCAAGGCAGGGGTCACCTCAGCTCAGGACACCTTAGGGGCTGTCCTGACTGGTGGGTGACTCCTTGTTTTTCTCATTATCTCCTCCAGCCTTGCCGCCAAAAGTGGGGGCCGTGGCTGGAGGGGCGGGCATCTCCACTAGCTGGGATGCCCTGGGGCGCTGTAACAAAAGGCATGAGCCTTCGAGGCTCACCGCCAGGTGTTACAGTTCCTGCAGGGGGGAGGTGAGAAGCACCTCCACCCAGTACAGGCTTTGTTCCTGGCCACAGAGTGACAAAGGCTCTCTCCCCAAGTGGCCAGCAACATGTCTGGTGTGTGGCAGGCTGGCAGAAACCGGGCAGCCTCCACTAGAAATCGAGTAGGTATTCAGGGGCATCTCTAAGATGCCCTCTGAGTGTATGTTATAATAAATTGCACACTGGCATTAGTGTGCATTTATTGTGCTGAGAAGTTTGATACCAAACTTCCCAGTTTTCAATGTAGCCATTATGGAACTGTGGAGTTCGTGTTTGACAAACTCCCAGACCATATACTCTTATGGCTACCCTACACTTACAAGGTGCCCTACAAAACCCCCCTGGTCTGTCCTCCGAAGACACGGGTACTTACCTGCTGGCAGACTGGAACCGGGGCACCCCCTTCTCCATTGAAGCCAATGCATTTTGGGCACCACTTTGACCTCTGCACCTGACCGGCCCTAAGCTGCTGGTGTGGTAACTTTGGGGTTGACCTGAACCCCCAACAGTGGGCTACCTTGGACCCAACTTTGAACCCTGTAGGTGGTTTACTTACCTGCAAAACTAACAAACATTTACCTCCCCCAGGAACTGTTGAAAATTGCACTGTGGCCAGTTTAAAAATAGCTTATTGCCATTTGTGTGAAAACAGTATATGCTATTTTGCTAATTCAAAGTTCCTAAAGTTCCTAAGTGAAATACCTTTCATTTAAAGTATTGTTTGTAAATCTTGAACCTGTGGTTCTTAAAATAAACTAAGAAAAGATAATTTTCTATTTAAAAACCTATTGGCCTGGAATTCTCTTTGAGTGTGTGTTCCTCATTTATTGCCTGTGTGTGTACAACAAATGCTTAACACTACCCTCTGATAAGCCTACTGCTCGACCACACTACCACAAAATAGAGCATTAGAATTATCTCTCTTTGCCACTATCTTACCTCTAAGGGGAACCCTTGGACTCTGTGCATGCTATTTCTTACTTTGAAATAGTACATACAGAACCAACTTCCTACAAGGGGTCTCTGACATCACCTGCTGGCACTGGCCACTCAGAGCTGTCCATTGTGCCCTCACACCTCTGCATCCAAGATGGCAGAGGTCTGAGACACTGGAGGAGCGCTGGGCACCTCCCCTGGGAGGTGCTGGTCAGGGGAGTGGTCCCTCCCCTTTCCTTTGTCCAGTTTCGTGCCAGAGCAGGGCTGGGGGATCCCTGAACCGGTGTAGACTGGCTTATGCAAGGAGGGCACCATCTGTGCCCTTCAAAGCATTCCCAGAGGCTAGGAGAGGCTACTCCTCTCAGGCCCTTTACACCTATTTCCAAAGGGAGAGGGTGTAACACCCTCTCTCAGAGGAAAGCCTTTGTTCTGCTTCCCTGGGACTGGGCTGCCCAGGCCCCAGGGGGGGCAGAAACCTGTCTGAGGGTTGGCAGCAGCGGTAGCTGTAGAGAAAACCCCAGAAAGTTAGTTTGACAGTACCCGGGCTCTATGCCGGAAGCCACGGGGATGCATGGAATTGTCCCCACAATACCAGAATGGTATTGGGGGTGACAGTTCCATGATCCTAGACATGTTACATTGCTATGTTCGGAGTTACCATGGTGACGCTACATATAGGTATTGACCTATATGTAGTGAACATGTGTAATGGTGTCCCCGCACTCACAAAGTCCGGGGAAATTGCCTTGGACAATGTAGGGGCACCTTGGCTAGTGCCAGGGTGCCCTCACACTCAGTAACTTTGCACCTAACCTTCACTAAGTGAAGGTTAGACATATAGGTGACTTATAAGTTACTTAAGTGCAGTGTAAAATGGCTGTGAAATAACGTGGACAGTATTTCACTCAGGCTGCAGTGTCAGTCCTGTGTAAGAATTGTCTGAGCTCCCTATGGGTGGCAAAAGAAATGCTGCAGCCCATAGGGATCTCCTGGAACCCCAATACCCTGGGTCCCATATACTAGGGAATTATAAGGGTGTTCCAGTGTGCCAATCAGAATTGGTAAAATTAGTCACTAGACTGCAGTGACAATTTTAAAGCAGAGAGAAAATAAACACTGAGGTTCTGGTTACCAGAGCCTCAGTGATACAGTTAGGCACCACACAGGGAACACATATAGACCACAAACCTATGAGCACTGGGGTCCTGGCTAGCAGGATCACTGTGACACATATCAAATACACTGACAACATAGGGTTTCCACTATGAGCACTGGGTTCCTTGGCTAGAAGGATCCCAGTGAGACAGTAAAAAAAAAAAAACACCCTGACATATACTCACAAACAGGCCAAAAGTGGGAGGGTAACAAGGCTAGAAAGAGGCTACCTTCCTACACATGCCCTTCAGCCGATGAGGCATCTAGGGAACTTGGACATTCGGAGCGTGGTGCCGTCGCCAGGACCAACTCCTCATCTTCTCCCTTTTCCACGGACCGGAGCAATCCCTGCTCAAATAATGGAATTTTATGACGTCATGAGCCTTATTTTTAAGCGGGCTGCACCCTAGGGTGGGTCTTTGGGCCCCACTGGGTCATCAGGGGCCCCATTGGGATCGACGTCGGCAGATCCGGACCGGTCCCACACAGCCGACCTCCGGGTCCGACGTCTACACTTCCTCTACCACCGATGCCCACAGGTGGTAGCCCCGTCCTCATTCTGGATGAGCCAGAGCGAAGTCATACGACACCGACCTTGACTGCGCCAATTAGGCCCAAATCATTGCCTGAGCCTTATTCTGAACAGCCAGGCACAGGAGAGGAGTGGGAGGGATCTGAGGACCCTTTTAATGTACGACCTGGAGCAAGAACTGGACTGGTATGAGGATGTAGGCCAGGCCAGTGGACTGGACACGTCTCCAGATACTGGTATTCTTATGCTATGGTGGTGCGTAGGGCAGCTGAGGTCTTGGACCTAGACTTGCCCACGGTGCCAGTCAGGACGAATCTCCTGACAGATGTGCTTCAGCTGGGGGTGACTACATCAGAGCTGATGCTGCCCTTCAGTGAGGCCCTAACGGTCGTCCTTCTGGGAACATGGTCCAAACCCACCACAGGGGCTTCTGTGAATAGGACAGTTGGCCGGCGCCAAAGACCTGCTCCAAGCGACCCTTGTTTCCTTACCAAACACCCCACCCCGGAGAGCTTGGTGGTCCAAGCCTCTACTTCCCGTGGTGCCTTCCCTTCCGCTCCCCGAATAGGGAATCCAAGAGGCTGGATCAGCTTGGAAAGAAGTTGTTTTCTTCCTCCAGCCTGGCATTGAGGTCAGTAAACATCTCTTGGCTGTTGGGCCGTTTCTCCCATACTTTATGGGATACAGTGGCACAAGGGCTGCCCCAGGTCCCGGAGGGCGTACTGGACACTCACCCAGGCTGTCAAGGATGGGAGGGATGCAGCCAAGTTTACAATCAGGTTTGGACTGGACACAACCGACTCGCTGGGTAGAACGATTGCGTCGACAGTGGCCCTTTGTCGCCACACATGGCTACGTTCAACTGGCTTTTCAGGGGATGGCCAGTCAAGTTTGATAGACATGCCTTTTGGTGGCTCTTGCCTTTTTAGTGAGAAGGCAGACTCCATGCTTGAGAGGTTCATGGATTCTCGAGATGCGACTAGATCCTTGGGCCTCTCAGCACCAGCTCGACAGCAGTCTGTCTTCTGTCCGTTTCGAGGCTTTGAAAGGGGTGCGGTTCCACACCAGCCACAACTCTGCCACCGTCCTCAGGCTTCACACCAACCCGGGAGAGGACGTGGTCATGGTACCATCCAACCCAGAGGGTCTGGCCAGCGGTCGGCCACCACACAGCCCACCTCCACTGCGCCCAAGTCCTCCTAGTGTGGTTCTGCAGGAGCATGTCCGTCCCGTTGGAGGGAGGATTCAATTTCATCTCCTTCACTGGCATTCCATCACAACGGACAACTGGGCCTTGCAGATCATACGGAAGGGCTATGCCCTCCCCTTCCAGTCTTTTCCTCCCTCTGTCCCTCCGACAAAAGAACGGCTGATGGGGGACCATTCAGTTTTGCGCCGCAAGGAAGTTACGGCTTTCTTGGCCAAGGGAGATATAGAAAGGGTCCCGATGTCAGAAGTAGTCCGTAACTGTTAGTACCAGATAATTTGTTACCGAAGGTAAGTAACTTGTTCTTCTGACAGAGAAGGAAACCGCAAAGTCAATCATATGGTGTATTGCAACATCACATTAAAGATGGACGACAAGCACTAGGTTAGGCTAATGCTCTTCAAGCAACATTTCTCATGTTTTCGACATATATTTTGCATTTCAACTTTCTATGGCTCATGTATTGGAATTTAATGGAAACTGATGTTATTTGTACATGCATTGTTTTGAACATTTCTGGTCTCTTAAAATGTTTCAATGTATTTTGTAGGAAATCCCCATTGACCAGGTAGACCTAGATAAAGAAAATGAAATGCTAATCACAGTTGCACATTTCCACAAAGAGGTATTTGGAACGTTTGGTATTCCATTTTTGCTTCGAATACACCAGGTAGGAATTTTTAAATTGCCTTCAGTTGTAGGGCACATTATTTTACTATCTCTTGCCATTCTACTTGACGTTGGTTGATGAAATTATTTGAATTGTGAAACGTAAGGAACTAATGCTGTTTGTGTAAATGAGTTAGCTAATTTTAAAGCATGCCGTCTCTGGGGGTATTTTCTCTTCTGGGAAAATTATTTTACAAACATCACTAGTACTTCTATAAAGGGATTTCTTAAACTCATTGTGAACCACCAAATGTTTTGGAATAGTCACAATTTTTGTTTTATCTTTAATATTTGCTGTTGCATGAGGCATGCTGAACAAAGGTTTTAGCCATCTGTTTACATTTTTATTGTTATCCTGTATTCAGGCTTGTGGTTTCTGCATCAAAGGGTAACAAAATCAGAGCATATAAGAAAAGTTTAAGGAAATGAACTGTAGTATAGTGTGTGGTTGTGAGACTATGCTGTGTAATACACTATCAACCCTTTAAGGACCATTCAGGTTTCACCTATCAAACCTTACCTCAACCCTGGGTAGTTGTGCCTTTGCGCAGTCAGGTTTCAACAAAAGAACAAGTGTAAAGCCTTTGAACAGTACCTAAACAACTGAAAAAGAAACATCACTCAAGAAATCCAACACCAGTTTATAAATATATTATCTGATAGAGACTTAAAGCTGCAACTTCCTTACCTTTTAGAATTTCCAAGCATCTGCTTGGAATCCGGTACTTCTGCTGCACAGTACGCATGTGCATGTTGCCGGGTGGTGGTGTTCGGATCATCATGGCATCGTTAGAGCCTTCTGGGACATCATGGTCGCCTATAAAGGCACTACCTGGGTGCTCGTGGTTTGAGAAAAGGCCATTTTTTGACCTGGTTAGCCCCCACTTTTTGCCTGGTATGTGATGAAGCATAGAAGTTGTTAGTGCCCAAGGCCCCTGCTAACCAGGTTTCTTGGGCCATAGCTCTTTCCTAAAACTGTTGTGATGCATTGGCACAATTGGAGACACTTTTAGCTGCTACCGTAAATACTTGGAAATGGTACTTAGTTACCCAGGACATGAGGTACTAAGGGTAGGCCCCTGAAGGCAGCAGCAGTGATTGAGCCACCCTCTAGGGCCATTTATTCAGAGGTAGCCAGCACTGAAATTGCAGGCTGAGCGTTCTGATGCAACCCTAAAATGCAAACTCGACATGGCACGCTGCCTGTGTGCACTGCCTACAACACACTGCATGCAATATAGGTAAGTCACCCATCTGGGAGGCCTTCCAGCCCTAAGCCAGGGTGCACTATACTGTGTGTGAGGGCATAGCTGCATGAACAGTATGCCCCCACAGTGCCCTTGCCGAACCTGGGACATAGTGAGTGAACAGAGCAGCCGTATCTGATAGAGACATCTAGTTCCAGATTCCTTACTTTGAATTTCCCCTGCTGTGCACACCAGTCCACCCCTCGCCTCCATTTCTTTAGGGTCGGATGTGTAGACATACAAGTTACTTTCCTTCTGTAACGTAATATCTGGTAGAGACACATTCTAGTTGCACATTCCTTACCTTAGAATGTCCCCAGACACCCGACTGCATCCAGAGATTTTTCTTCGAGCAGTACCTCTGCATGACGTCAGTGGACGCCGTAATTGTCGTGTTCGCCGTGATGACGTCGCAGTCGTATATCGGTGCCACCCCGGCATGCTGACGTCAGTTCTTTTCTTTCCGCGCCAGCCTATGCGCTACCTCAGTCATTTTTTGACTACATGTAAGAAAATGCCACTGTTGGCATGGTTACCCCCTAACTGTTGGCCTTTTGTTGATGCTAGTTATGATTGAAAGTGTGCTGGGCCCCTGCTAACCAGGCCCCAGCACCAGTGTTCTTTCCCTAAAACTGTACCTTTGTCTCCACAATTGGCACAGCCCTGGCACACAGATAAGTCCCTTGTAAATGGTACCCCTGGTACCAAGGGCCCTGTGGGCAGGGACAGTCTCTAAGGGCTGCAGCATGTATTATGCCACCCCAGGGGCCCCTCACTCAGCACATGCACACTGCCTCACAGTTTGTGTGTGCTGGTGGGGAGAAAAAGATTAAGTCGACACAGCACTCCCCTCAGGGTGCCATGCCTACAACCCACTACCTGTGGCTTAGATAAGTCACCCCTCTAGAGGGCCTTACAGCCCTAATGCAGGGTGCACTGTACCACAGATGAGGGCATAGCTGCATGAGCACTATGCCCCTACAGCAGTGGTCTCCAAACTTTTTAATGCTGCCCCCCAGTTGAAAAATAAAAATCATTGAGCCCCCCCCCCCCAGAATTTTTCACAATTATTCTATAAAGATGGCAATGTTTAAATACGTCCAGACCTATTTGAACATTGCAGTTAAGTACTGTTACGTTTTTAAAAATGCTATAACATGCTTCTGCTTACCCCTTCGTTGCCAGGCCTTTTCCCCCTCCTGTGCGAGGCCTTTTTTTTGGCTATTTGGGGCAGTTTGAGCTTAGGCCCTCATAACTTTTTGTCCACATAAGCTAGCCAAGCCAAATTTGCGTCCTTTTTTCCCAACATCCTAGGGATTCTAGAGGTACCCAGACTTTGTGGGTTCCCCTGAAGGAGGACAAGAAATCAGCCAAAATACAGTGAAAAAATCGTTTTGTTTTTTTAAAAAAATGGGAAAAAGTGGCTGCAGAAGAAGGCTTGTGGTTTTTCCCTGAAAATGGCATCAACAAAGGGTTTGCGGTGCTAAAATCACCAGCTTCCCAGCTTTCAGGAACAGGCAGACTTGAATCAGAAAACCCAATTGTTCAACACAAATTTGGCCTTTTACTGGGACATACCCCATTTTTACATTTTTTTGTGCTTTCAGCCTCCTTCCAGTCAGTGACAGAAATGGGCGTGAAACCAATGCTGGAACCCAGAAACCTAAACATTTCTGAAAAGTAGACAAAATCCTGAATTCAGCAAGGGGTCATTTGTATAGATCCTACAAGAGTTTCCTACAGAAAATAACAACTGAAAAAGAAAAATATTGAAATTGAGGTGAAAAAAACAGCAATTTTTCTCTACGTTTTATGTCAGATTTTCGAAAGCAATATACCGTTACGTCTGCTGGACTCCTCTGGTTGCGGGGATATATAGGGCTTGTAGGTTCATCAAGAACCCAAGGTACCCAGAGCCAATAAATGAGCTGCACCCTGCAGTGCGTTTTCATTCTATAGAGGGTATACAGCAATTCATTTGCTGAAATATAAAGAGTCAAAAATAGCTATCAAGAAAACCTTTGTATTTCCAAAATAGGCACAAGATAAGGTGTTGAGGAGCAGTGGTTATTTGCACATCTCTGAATTCCCGGGTAACCATACTAGCATGTGAATTACAGGGCATTTCTCAAATAGATGTCTTTTTACACTCACTCTTATATTTGGAAGGAAAAAATGTAGAGAAAGACAAGAGGCAATAACACTTGTTTTGCTAATCTATGTTCCCCCAAGTCTCCCGATAAAAATTATACCTCACTTGTGTGGGTAGGCCTAGCGCCCGTGACAGGAAACGCCCCAAAACGCAACGTGGACACATCCCATTTTTTGACAGAAAACAGAGGTGTTTTTTGCAAAGTGCCTACCTGTAGATTTTGGCCTCTAGCTCAGCCGGCACCTAGGGAAACCTACCAAAACTGTGCATTTTTAAAAAAAACTAGAGACCTAGGGGAATCCAAGATGGGGTGACTTGTGGGGCTCTGACCAGGTTCTGTTACCCAGAATCCTTTGCAAACATCAAAATTTGGCCCAAAAAACACTTTTTCCTCATTTCGGTGACAGAAAGTTCTGGAATCTGAGAGGAGCCACAAATTTCCTTCCACCCAGCGTTTCCCTAAGTCTCTTGATAAAATGGTACCTCACTTCTGTGGGTAGGCCTAGCGACCACGAAAGGAAATTGCCCAAAACACAACGTGGACACAACATATTTTTTTCACAGAAAACAGAGGTGTTTTTTGCAAAGTGCTTACCTGTGGATTTTGGCCTCTAGCTCAGCCGGTCAGAAATAGCCTAAAACAAATTTCCTCCGTCGCTTCCCCTGCGTGACATTGGCGGCAAAAAAAAAAATCCCCGGTGCCTAGTGGTAGCTGCAGAAATGGTCTAAATACAATTTGCCCCCCCAGGGGAGCGACCCTTGCCTATTGGGTCGCTCCCCATCTCTTTAAAAAAAAAAAAAAAAAAAAACACACAAAAAATAAATTTGCCCTGGTGCCTAGAGGTTTCTGACCCCCCTGGGGGCAGAAATGGCCTAAAACAAAATTCTGCCGCCCCTGGGGGCAGATCGGCCTAATAGGCAGAAAAGGCCTTCCCAAAAAAATGGCCCCCCGGGAGCGACCCTTGCCCAAGGGGTCGCTCCCTTATGTCCATAACCAACAAAAAAAAAATCACTTCTGTGGGTCTCACATCCCAGTTTGAAGACCTCTGCCCTACACTGACTAAGCCAATTCTTAGACATTGTAAGACATTGTAAGTGCAGGGTAGCCATAAAGAGTATGTGGTCTGGGAGTTTGTCAAACAAGAACTCCACAGCTCCATAATGACTACACTGAATACTGAAAGTTTGGTATCAAACTTCTCAGCACAATAAATCCACACTAATGCCAGTGTGGGATTTATTGAGAAATGCACACAGAGGGCATCTTAGATATGCCCCCTCCATACCAGCCCAACTGCTAGTGCTAGACTAACCAGTTCCTGCCAGCCTGCCACATCCAAACGTGTTTCTGGCCACATGGGGAGTGCCTTTGTCACTCTGTGGCCAGGAACAAAGCCTGCACTGGGTGGAGGTGCTTCACACCTCCCCACTGCAGGAGCTGTAACACTTGTTGGTGAGCCTCAAAGACTCCAGCCTGGTGTTACAGCACCCCAGGGCACTCCAGCTAGTGGAGATGCCCGCCCCCTGGAAAAGCCCCCACTTTTGGCGGAAAGTCCAGAGGGATAATGAGAAAAACAAGGAGTCACACCCTCAGCCAGATCCACCCCTAAGGTGACCAGAGCTGAAGTGCCCCCCCCTCCTTGGAAAATCCTCCATCTTGATTTGGAGGATTTAGCCCAACAGGGATAGGGGTGTGCTCACCTCCCCAAATGGAGGGAGCACACAGAGGATGTAGCCACCCTCAAGGAAAGTAGCCCTTGGCTACTGCGCTGTGACCCTAACACATCACTAAATTCAGTCTTTAGGGGCTACCCTGAACCCAGGATTCAGATTCCTGATGACCTGCAAAGAAGGGCTACTTAGCTACTTACCCCCAGTGACCAGCAGGCGGCCCTCACCCTTGCCCAGTCAGTGGCTGGCCCATGAAGCCCCCGCCCCCGGGTCCATGCATTGAATCCGATTGCAAACCAGACGCCCTGTTTGCCCACTTCACACGGCCGCCCCTGAGGGTGTTGTGTGCCTACTTGGTCTTCCCCCGAGGACGCAAGTACTTACCTGCCAGCAGACTGGATCCAGAACACCCCCTGTCTCCATAGGCGCCCATGTTATTTTAGCTCCTGTTTGACCTCTGCACCTGACCGGCTCTGTGTTGCTGGTGCTTGGGTGTTTGGGTTTGACTTGAACCCCCAATGGTGGGTTACCTATGCCCCGGAGACTGAACATGTAAGTGCTTTACTTACCGTATTAACCAAACTGTCCACTTTTAAAATATAAAACACTGTGTACATTACTGTTTTGTTTTCAAAGTTCCAACTATCCCCTTGCAAAGTACCTTACATTTAATGTACTTACCTGCAATTTGAATCTTGTGGTTCTAAAATAAATTAAGAAACAAATATTTTTCTATATAAAAACCTATTGACCTGGACTTAAGTCATTGAGTGTGTTCTCATTTATTGCCTGTGTGTGTACAACAAATGCTCAACACTACCCTCTGATAAGCCTAACTACTTTACCACACTACAACAAATAGAGCATTAGTATTATCCATTATTTCCTCGGTCAAGCCTCATGGGGAACCCCTGAACTCTGTGCACACTATATCTCACTTTGAGATATAGTGTGCTCAAAGTTTGGTCCAAGGTAGCCCACCGTTGGGGGTTCAAGGCAACCCCAAAGTTACCACACCAGCTGCTCAGGACCGGTCAGGTGCAGAGGTCAAAGAGGTGCCCAAAACACATAGGCTTCAATGGAGAACAGGGGTGCCCTGGTTCGAGTTTGCCAGCAGGTAAGTACCTGCTTCCTCGGGGGGAAGACCAGGGGGTTTTGTAGGGCACCGGGGGGACACAAGCAGGCACAGAAAGTACACCCTCAGCGGCACAGGGGCGGCCGGGTGCAGAGTGCCAACAGGCGTCGGGTTTTGTATAGAAAGTAATGGGGCGACCCGGGGGTCTCTTCAAAGATGCAGGCAGGCACGAGGGGCTCCTCGGGGTAGCCACCACCTGGGATAGGCAGAGGGTCGCTCCTGCACTGGAGTTCGGTTCCTTCAGGTCCTGGGGGCTGCGGGTGCAGTGTTGATTTCAGGCGTCGGGTCCCTTGTTATAGGCAGTCGCGGTCAGGGGAAGCCTCTGGATTTCCTCTGCAGGCGTCGCTGTGGGGGCTCAGGGGGTCGTCTCTGGCTAATCACGGGCTCAGGGGCGTCGGATGCAGAGTGGAAAGTCTCACTCTTCCAGCGGGAAAGGTGAAGTCTTCATAGTTGTTTCTTTGTTGCAAGAAAGTTGCAGATTGTTTAACAGGGCCGCTGTTCACTGGAGTTTCTTGGTCCTTGGTTGCAGGGTAGTCCTCTGAGGCTTCAGAGGTTGCTGGTCCCTGTTGGATGCGTCGCTATTGCAGTTTTCTTCGAAGTGGGGAGACAGGCCGGTATGGCTGGAGCCAAAGCAGTTGTCGTCTCAGTCTTCACTGCAGGGCTTCAGGTCAGCAGTCGTCCTTCTTGTTAAGGTTGCAGGAATCTAGTTTCCTAGGCTCTGGGGAGCCCCTAAATCCTGAATTTAGGGGTGTGTTTAGGTCTGAGAGGGCAGTAGCCAATGGCTACTGTCCTTGAGGGTGGCTACACCCTCTTTGTGCCTCCTCCCTGTGGGGAGGGGGGCACATCCCTAATCCTATTGGGGGAATCCCCCATCCACAAGAAGGAGGATTTCTAAAAGTAAGGGTCACCTCAGCTCAGGATACCTTAGAAGCTGTCCTGACTGGTGGGTGGTGACTCCTTGATTTTCTCATTATCTCCTCCAGCCTTGCTGCCAAAAGTGGGGGCAGTGGCTGGAGGCGGCGGGCATCTCCACTAGCTGGGATGCCCTGGGGCGCTGTAACAAAAAGGGTGAGGCTTTGAGGCTCACCGCCAGGTGTTACAGTTCCTGCAGGGGGAGGTGAGAAGCACTTCCACCCAGTACAGGCTTTGTTCCTGGCCACAGAGTGGTAGTGTGGTCGAGCAGTAAACTTATCAGACGGTAGTGTTAAACATTTGTTGTACACACAGGCAATAAATGAGAACACACACTCAAAGACTTCACTCCAGGCCAATAGGTTTTTAAATAGAAAAATATTATTTTCTTTATTTTTATAACCACAAGTTCAAGATTTGAGGTAAATACATCAAATACATAAAATGCAAGGTACTCCACACAGGTAAGTTAGGAACTTTGAATTAGAGCAATAACATATACAGTTATTGTTAAAATGGCAATAGCTATTTTAAAAGTAGACAGTGCAAAAATCAACAGTTCCTCGGGAGGTAAATACAGGTTAGATTGTGAGGTAAGTAAGACACTTACAAGTCTCACTTCCTGGGCATAGGCAGCCCACCGTTAGGGGTTCAATGCGACCCCAAAGTTACCACACCAGCAGCTCAGGGCCGGTCAGGTGCAGATGTCAGAGGTGCCCAAAACACACAGGTGCCTATGGAGAGCAGGGGTGCTCCGGTTCCAGTCTACCAGCAGGTAAGTACCCGCGTCCTCCGCGGGCAGACCAGGGGGGTTTTGTAGAGCACTGAGGGGGGGGGGACACAACTAGGCACACAACACACCCTCAGCTGCACAGGGGCGATCGGGTGCAGTGTGCAAAGCAGGCGTCGGGTTTTGTATTGGTTTCAATGGAGGGACCGGGGGGGTCACTCTAGCGGTGCAGGCAGGGCACAGGGGGGCTTTTCAGGCCAACCACCACCTGGGCAAGGCAGAGGGTCGCCTGTGGGTCACTCCTGCACTGAAGTTCGGTTCCTTCTGGTCCTGGGGGCTGTGGGTGCATCGCTTGGTCCAGGCGTAGGGTCCCTTGTTACAGGCAGTTGCGGTCAGGGGGAGCCTCTGAATTCTCTCTGCAGGCGTCGCTGTGGGGGTGCAGGGGGGTCATCTGTTTACTCACAAGGTTGCAGTCGCCTTGGAGTCCTCCCTGTAGTGTTGGTTCTCTGGAGCTCGAGCTTTAGAATTTTCTCCCAGGCGTCAGACTGGATCCGGAGATTTTTCTTGAAGCAATACCCTTGCACGTCGGCAGGTGGTGTCAGTCGACTCCTCGGCGTCATGGTCGCGTGATGACATCTGGAGTAGTATATAGATGCCGCCCTCACGCAGTGACATCAGTTCTTTTCTTTCCGCGCCACGCTCTGGTCCAGAGCAGAGCTGCCCTGGCTATTTTTTGGCTGAATTCGACTGTTTTGTCAAGTTTTTTTCTTTGCAACTTTGGTGCGTCTTAGATGTCTTCGAAGACTGGGTTCAAGCCACGCGAGGACTGTCATCGGATGATGTCGCTGACGGATGCTCATCGGGTGTGTCTGTGGTGCTGGGCCATGCACCTGAAGGCTTTGAGGGAGCGGTCCCTAAAGCTAATGGTGGCCCGGCACTCAACTCCGTGTAGGTCCCGGTCTCATTCGAGAGGAAGGTCTCGATCGGTCACAGTTATCACCACTCATGTTCTAAATCCTCGGGTCAAGGTAAGAAGTAGTCCCATCACTCTCCGACTTCACCCCGTCGCTCGGCCGACGCGAGGGCGGGAAGAGCGTCCACGCACTAGGCCTCCGTCCTCGGAGTCTGAGTCGGCTCCGCGCTTCCCTGATTTTCCCAGAGCCGGAGCGACCCCCCAACTTAGAGTTTTATGAGGCCATACGCCTCATATTTGGACGGGCCGACCCCGATATGTTGCCTACAGTCTGCTTTTCACCCCTTTTGTGGCCATGGAAGGGCCTCCCTGTCGTGTCCTCCACACAGCCACTGTGCCTCGCACGTTGGTCAGCCTATGCTTGGCCGAGGACGTGGAATCACATGTGACCGTGGGACAGAACCAGAGGTCTGTCCAGTCCTCCTCTGCCCCCGCTGCAGCCTCCAAACCCTCCTAGTCCATCCCGTCACTCCCATCCAGTTGGTGGCAGGATTTGCCATCACCTGCCCCACTGGGAACATGTCACCACAGACAGGTGGGGTTTGCAGATCGTTCAAAAGGGCTATTCCCTCACTTTCGAATCTGCTCCACCACTCATGCCATTATCCTTCAATCACCTTCCAGAGGATCATTTGGCGCTTCTCCACCAGGAAGTCGCAGCTCTTTTGGCCAAGGGAGCTATAGAAAAGGTCCCTGTGCCAGAAGTAGGTTGTGGTTGTTATTCCTGCTACTTTCTGATACCAAAGGAGGACAAGGGCTTACATCCTATTCTAGACCTTCGGGACCTAAACTACTTCAAGAAGGAGAAATTCAGAATGCTCACCCTGGCTCAGGTTCGGTCTGCCTTGGACCCAGGAGACTGGATGGTACTGTTGGACTCGCAGGACTCTTAATTCCACATCCGTCGTCTCCCACCTGCAGACTATGGCGAACCTCCTGCACACACTGGGGTTCACAATCAACATGCCGAAGTCACACCTGACACCCTCTGTCGCTCCTTTTCATAGGAGCAGTTCTGGAGACAGTGCAGTTTTGGACTTATCACCCGAAAAACGAGTCCAAGACATTCAGGCTATGATTCCGGTCTTTCGGCCTCGTCTTAGGTTTCGGTGGGACTGACTCTGAGGCTGATGGGCCTCATGGCCTCATGCATCCTGCTAGTAACACATGCCAGATGGCATATGCGGGATCTGTAGTGGGACCTGAAGTTTCAGTGGGGGCAGCATCCGGGGAATCTCTCAGACCTGGTCCAGATCTCAGAGGGGACTGCGAAAGACCTGCAGTGGTGGCTTTCAAATCCAAATTGGGTCCACAGCAGATCCCTCTCCCTTCCCCAACCAGATCCCTATAGTGACAGATGCGTCACTTCTGGGTTGGGGTGGCCACATGGGAGAGGCAGAGATTAGAGGCCTCTGGACTCTGGCGGCGTTGAGGCTCCATATAAATTTGCCGGAGCTCCGGGCGATCAGGCTTGCGTTGAAAGCATTCCTTCCCTCTCTCCAAGGGAAAGTAGTGCAGGTGTTCATGGACAATACTACCGCCATGTGGTACTCCAACAAACAGGGCGCAGTAGGGTCCTGGACCTTTTGTCAGGAGGCACTACGCCTCTGGACATGGCTGGAACATCAGGGCATTACACTGATGGTTCAACATCTGGCGGGCTCCCTCAACGCCAGAGCGGACAAAATCAGCTGTCGATGCACAGCCGATCACGAATGGCGTCTCCATCCGGAGGTGGCGCAAGGTCTCTTTCAGCAGTGGGGAGAGCCTTGGTTAGATATGTTTGCCACTGCAGAGAACGCGCAGTGTCAGCTGTTTTGCGCTTTCGAGTTTCCAAGGCGGCACTTGCTCGTAGACGGCTTTTGTCTCGAGTGGTACTCTGGCCCCCTTTACGCCTTCCCACCTATCCCTCTTCTGCCCAGAGTTCTCAAGAAAATCAGGAACGACCGGGCCCAATTCATCTTGGTGGCTCCGGACTGGGCACCGAGTATGGTATCCAGAGCTATTGAGCATGTCCATTGATCCCCCACTCAGACTGCCTCTTCTGGCGGATCTTCTGTCACAGCAACAGGGGACTGTTCTTCACCCGAATCTATCCAACCTCCGCCTTCTTGTGTCGAGATTGAGCGGCGCTAGTTGACGGCTTTTGCCCTTCCACCTGAGGTCTGCAATGTTATCTTGGCAGCCAGGCGTCCATCCACCAAAGCGGTATACGCCTGTCGTTGGAATAAATTTGTGGCATGGTGTACCAGCAAATCTGTTCCCCTTTCCGCCCCTCTATCTGAGGTTCTTCTGTTCATTTTTTCTTTGGCCCAGCAGGGCTCTGCTTTGGGCACCGTTAAAGGGTTTTTATCTGCCATTTCAGCCTTTCTTAGGCTACCTGATCAGCCCTCACGCTTTAAATCGCCTATTGTGAGTAGATTCCTCAAAGGAGTTTGCCCATTTATTTCCTCCCACTCCATTTATCATACCTCAGTGGGACCTTAATCTTGTACGTACTTACTTGATGTGTTCCTCCTTTTAGCCAATGCATTATTGTCCTTTGCGGCTCCACACCTTCAAAACTCTTTATGGTCGCTGTCACCTCTGCTCGCAGGGTGAGTGAGCTTCAGGCCCTTTCCTCAAAACCTCCCTACTTGTCTGTGCACACTGACAGTCGTGTTGCACACTAGGGCTTCCTTCCTTCCTTCCTAAGGTGATTACACCCTTTAATGTCGGCCAGTCCATCACTCTGCCTACTTTCTTGCACCCCCACATCCTTCCCATGAGGAGGAGAGACTCCACTGTCTGGACCCAAAAAGAGCGTTGGCGTTCTTCCTCAATCGTACTAAAGATTTGTGGGTGTGAAAAAAGGAAAAGTGGTGCAAAAGCATACCATCTCTCGATGGGTGATTCTTTGCATCAAAATGTGCTTCTCTTTGGCCAAAAAGCAACCCCCTGAAGGCTTGCTTGCTCATTCCACCATAGCAACTGCTGCTTCCACTGCGTTAGCTCGCGGAGTTCCTGTCCTGGATATCTGCCAGCAAGCTACGTGGGCGTCCCTGCACACGTTTGCTAAGCACTACTGCGTGGACAGTCTGGTCCATCGGGATGGCTATTTTGGTTGTTCGGTCCTGCAGGACTTCCTAGTATGATCTTGGTTCGCAGCCCACCACCGAGGATGGCATTGCTTGGGTATCTATTCTAACGTAAGGAATCTGCAACTAGAAGTCTCTAGCAGATGTACAAGTTACTTACCTTCGGTAACTAAATATCTGGTAGAGACAATGTTCGGTGGCATGTGTAGCTGCAGATACACATGCTGTGCATAGTCCGCCGTCTGGTGTTGGGTCGGAGTGTTACAAGTTGTTTTTCTTCGAAGAAGTCTTTTCGAGTCACGAGACCGAGGGACTCCTCCTCCTTTGTTTCCATTGCGCATGGGCGTAGACTCCATCTTAGATTGTTTTTTTTCCGCCATCGGGTTCGGACATGTTCCTTTTCGCTCCGGGTTTCGGGACGGAAAGATAGTCAAAACTTCGGAAAACTGCGTCGGTATTGTTTTGTTCGGTATCGGGTTAGATAGAATCGACACCGAATCGTGAAGAGCTCTGGTAGCCCTTCGGGGTAACTTCGACCCCCCGTCGGGGCCTGGTCGGTCCGACTGCGTGTAACATCGACACCGATGGAACGGACCCCGTTCCGATTCTGTCCTAAATGCCACAGCAAATACCCATATACAGACCAACATTTGGTCTGTAACTTGTGCCTGTCGCCCGAGCACAAGGAAGAAACGTCTGAGGCCTGTCGTGCGTTTCGGTCCCGAAAGACGCTCCGTGACCGAAGAGCCAGAAGGTTGCAAATGGCGTCCACGCCGACAGGACAACGAGGGTTCGAGGAACAAGGAGAAGAGCCTTGTTCATCCATGAATCGGACTCAGAGGAATTCGACGTCGAAGAAACCGTGAGTAAGACGTCGAAACAAGCACCACACGGGAAAACAGACAAGGCCCAGGGAACGCCACTGCCAACAGGCCATGGCTCAACCCATAAAATAGGTGACCGTCCATCGGCACCGAAAAAGGGCGAACCGGTGCCGAGATCGTCCGACTCGGGTCGAGACACAGGCACGCAGCAATCTCGGGACCGAGAAAGTGCTGCCGAAAAGGGTCGACGCCGAGACAGCGGAACCGAGGATGATCGACGCCGAGAAGGCTCGACTACAAAAAAGAGAAAATTCTCCTCGGAGCCGAAAACAAGCAAAGACACAGTTTCGGTGCCAAAACGCCCAGCAACCGAACCGACTGCCAGCTCGTATTCAGAGGAACAATCACTGTCCTCTCAAATGCGCAAACACAGATTTGAAGAAGAGTTACAAACCACTGACGTAGACCACACCCAGAAGCGGATCTTCATACAGAGTGGGACAGGGAAGATCAGCACTCTTCCCCCAATCAGGAGGAAAAGGAGACTCGAGTTCCAAACACAAGAACCAACACCACAAGCAAAAGTGGTGAAGAAAGTAACTCCACCACCCTCTCCTCCACCTGTAACTCATACATCACCGGCACAAACTCCGTCACATTCACCAGCTCATACCACCATGAGCCAAGATGACCAGGACGCTTGGGACCTATACGACGCCCCAGTATCAGACAATAGTCCTGAGTCGTACCCTACCAAGCCCTCACCACCTGAGGACAGCACAGCGTATGCACAGGTGGTAGCTAGGGCAGCAGAGTTCCATAACGTGTCGTTACACTCAGAACCTGTTGAGGATGACTTCCTTTTCAACACACTCTCCTCCACCCATAGCACCTATCAAAGCCTGCCTACGCTCCCGGGAATGCTAAGGCACGCAAAACAGATCTTTAAAGAACCTGTCAAAAGCAGAGCGATAACTCCACGGGTGGAGAAAAAATATAAAGCACCGCCCACGGACCCTGCTTTTATCACATCACAACTGCCACCAGATTCAGTTGTAGTAGGGGCAGCTCGCAAGAGAGCCAACTCGCACACATCAGGCGACGCCCCACCTCCGGACAAAGAGAGCCGCAAGTTCGACGCAGCTGGAAAAAGGGTTGCCGTACAAGCTGCAAACCAGTGGCGCATCGCGAACTCTCGGGCACTCCTAGTGCGATATGACAGAGCCCATTGGGATGAGATGCAGCATCTCATCGAGCATCTGCCCAAAGAATTACAGAAACGGGCAAAACAAGTAGTTGAGGAGGGACAAAATATCTCTAATAACCAAATACGCTCCTCTATGGATGCAGCGGATACAGCTGCAAGAACAATAAATACCGCAGTAACCATAAGAAGGCACGCATGGTTGCGCACATCCGGGTTTAAACCAGAGATCCAACAGGCAGTGCTCAATATGCCGTTCAACGAACAACAATTGTTTGGACCCGATGTGGACACGGCAATTGAGAAATTGAAAAAGGACACTGACACAGCCAAGGCCATGGGCGCACTCTATTTCCCGCAGGGCAGAGGCACTTTTGGCACATTTCGCAGAACACCCTTCAGAGGGGGGTTTCGGGGTCAAGCCACACAAGCCAGCACCTCACAATCAACACCGTCTACCTACGAGGGACAGTACCAAAGGGGAGGCTTTCGGGGCCAGTACAGAGGGGGACAATTCCCTAGAAACCGGGGAAAATTTCAAGGTCCCAAAACCCCTACAACCAAACAGTGACTCACAAGTCACTCAACCCCTTCACACAACACCAGTGGGGGGGAAGACTAAGCCAATTTTACAAAGCTTGGGAGGAGATAACAACAGACACTTGGGTCTTAGCAATTATCCAACATGGTTATTGCATAGAATTTCTCCAAATCCCTCCAAATGTCCCACCAAAAACACAAAACATGTCAAAACAGCATTTAGACCTTCTGGAATTAGAAGTTCAGGCATTACTGCAAAAGGACGCAATAGAACTTGTACCACGTACACAAAGGAACACAGGAGTTTACTCACTGTACTTTCTAATACCAAAAAAAGACAAAACACTGAGACCAATCTTAGATCTCAGAACACTAAACATCTACATCAAATCGGAACACGTTCACATGGTCACGCTACAAGACGTATTACCACTGCTAAAACAACAAGACTATATGACAACCTTAGATCTAAAGGACGCGTATTTCCACATACCGATACATCCCTCGCACAGGAAATACCTAAGGTTCGTTTTCAAGGGAATACATTACCAATTCAAAGTGTTGCCGTTCGGTATAACAACCGCACCAAGAGTATTTACAAAATGCCTAGCAGTAGTAGCTGCACATATCAGAAAGCAGCAAATACACGTGTTCCCCTACCTAGACGATTGGCTAATCAAAACCAACTCCCTAACAAAGTGTTCACACCACACAGAGTATGTCATACAAACCCTCTACAAACTCGGTTTCTCCATCAACTATGCAAAATCACACATTCTGCCGTGCAAAACACAGCAATACTTAGGAGCGACAATCAACACAACAAAGAGAATAGCCACTCCAAGTCCACAAAGGGTTCAAAATGTTTACAAGGTTATACAAGCCATGTATCCGACACAAAAAATACATGCAAAGATGGTATTAAAACTCCTAGGCATGATGTCTTCATGCATAGCCATTGTCCCAAACGCAAGACTGCACATGAGGCCCTTACAACAGTGCCTAGCATCGCAATGGTCACAGGCACAGGGTCACCTTCTAGATCTGGTGTTGATAGACCGCCAAACATACATCTCGCTTCTATGGTGGAACAGTATAAATTTAAACAAAGGGCGGCCTTTCCAAGACCCAGTGCCACAATACGTGATAACAACAGATGCTTCCATGACAGGGTGGGGAGCACACCTCAATCAACACAGCATCCAAGGACAATGGGGCGTACATCAAACAAAGTTGCATATAAATCACCTCGAATTGCTAGCAGTATTCCTAGCGTTGAAAGCATTTCAACCCATCATAACCCACAAATACATTCTTGTCAAAACAGACAACATGACAACAATGTATTATCTAAACAAACAGGGGGGAACACACTCAACACAGCTGTGCCTCCTGGCACAAAAGATATGGCAATGGGTGATTCACAACCACATTCGCCTAATAGCACAGTTTATTCCAGGGATCCAGAATCAACTAGCAGACAACCTCTCTCGAGATCACCAACAAGTCCACGAATGGGAGATTCACCCCCAAATTCTAAACACTTACTTCCACATTTGGGGAACACCTCAAATAGACCTATTTGCAACAAAGGAGAACGCAAAATGCCAAAACTTCGCATCCAGGTACCCACACAGGCAGTCTCAAGGCAATGCTCTATGGATGAATTGGTCAGGGATATTTGCATACGCTTTTCCCCCTCTCCCTCTCCTTCCATATCTGGTAAACAAATTGAGTCAAAACAAACTCAAACTCATACTAATAGCACCAACATGGGCAAGACAACCCTGGTACACAACACTACTAGACATGTCAGTAGTACCCCATGTCAAGCTACCCAACAGGCCAGATCTGCTAACACAACACAAACAACAGATCAGGCATCCAAACCCAGCATCGCTGAATCTAGCAATCTGGCTCCTGAAATCCTAGAATTCGGACATTTAAACCTCACCCAAGAATGTATGGAGGTCATAAAACAGGCTAGAAGGCCATCCACTAGACACTGCTATGCAAGTAAATGGAAAAGGTTTGTTTGCTACTGCCATAGTAATCAAGTTCAACCATTACATGCATCTCCAAAGGATGTAGTAGGATACTTACTACATTTGTAGAAATCAAATCTAGCCTTCTCTTCCATAAAGATACACATCGCAGCAATTTCTGCATACCTGCAGATTACCCATTCAACTTCACTATTTAGGATACCTGTCATTAAAGCGTTTATGGAAGGCCTAAAAAGAATTATACCACCAAGAACACCACCTGTTCCTTCATGGAACCTCAACATCGTCTTAACAAGACTCATGGGTCCATCTTTCGAACCCATGCATTCTTGCGAAATGCAATTCTTAACGTGGAAGGTTGCATTTCTCGTTGCCATTACATCTCTAAGAAGAGTAAGCGAAATTCAAGCATTTACTATACAGGAACCTTTTATCCAAATACACAAAAATAAGGTAGTTCTAAGAACTAATCCTAAATTTTTACCAAAAGTTATTTCACCGTTCCACTTAAATCAAACAGTAGAACTACCAGTGTTCTTTCCACAGCCAGACTCAGTAGCTGAAAGGGCACTACATACATTAGACCTCAGAAGAGCACTAATGTACTACATTGACAGAACAAAACTAATTAGGAAAACAAAACAACTGTTTATTGCATTTCAAAAACCTCATACAGGAAACCCAATATCAAAACAGGGTATAGCCAGATGGATAGTTAAGTGTATCCAAACCTGCTACCTTAAAGCAAAGAGAGAGCTGCCCATTACACCAAAGGCACACTCAACCAGAAAGAAAGGCGCTACCATGGCCTTCCTAGGAAATATCCCAATGAACGAAATATGTAAGGCAGCCACATGGTCTACGCCTCACACATTTACTAAGCACTACTGTGTAGACGTGCTATCCGCACAACAAGCCACAGTAGGTCAAGCCGTACTAAGAACTTTATTTCAAACTACTTCCACTCCTACAGGCTGAGCCACCGCTTTTGGGGAGATAACTGCTTACTAGTCTATGCACAGCATGTGTATCTGCAGCTACACATGCCACAGAACTGAAAATGTCACTTACCCAGTGTAATTCTGTTCGTGGCATTAGTCGCTGCAGATTCACATGCGCCCACCCGCCTCCCCGGGAGCCTGTAGCCGTTTGGAAGTAATCTTCAACATACATTTGTAAATATATTACTTAAACTTTATTTTGTACATACTTATTCATTCCATTGCATGGGCACTATTACTAACATACACAACTCCTACCTCACCCTCTGCGGGGAAAACAATCTAAGATGGAGTCGACGCCCATGCGCAATGGAAACAAAGGAGGAGGAGTCCCTCGGTCTCGTGACTCGAAAAGACTTCTTCGAAGAAAAACAACTTTTAACACTCCGACCCAACACCAGACGGCGGACTATGCACAGCATGTGAATCTGCAGCGACTAATGCCACGAACAGATGTACACTGGGTAAGTGACATTTTCATTCTAGTTGCATATTCCTTACTGCCCACCCATCCTTCCCGCTTGCAAACTGATTTCTAGGGACAGGGATTTCCCCTTTCAGGTCCTTAGCTTTGGCGCACCAATCTCAGTGTTCTTAGCGGCTCTGCGCTTTGGCGAGGAAAGTCGTTAAAAGAAACTGACGTCACAGCACGAGGGTGGCGTCTATATACTACTCCAGACGTCATCACGGTGACCACGACGCCTGTGGAGACGACCGCCACCTGCTGACGTGCAAGGGTACTGCTCGAAGAAAAAACTCTGGATCCTGTCTGATGCCTGGTGGAAAATTCTAAGGTAAGGAATCTGCAACTAGAATATGTCTCTAGTTACCGAAGGTATTTCGTTACCGAATGTTAGTAACTTGTACTTTGCCACTATCAACCTCTAAGGGGAAACCCTTGGACTCTGTGCACACTATCTCTCACTTTGAGATAGTATAGACAGAGCCAACTTCCTACATTGGTGGATCAACGGTGGGGTCTAAGACTTTGCATTTGCTGGACAACTCAGCCAATATCGGATCACTAAATTCCCAAAATTGTGATTAGAAATTGAATTTTGCAATTTGACTATTTTTCTAAATTTTTAAAAGTCCTGCTAGGGCCTTATTTAAGTCCCTGTTAGCATTTCTTTTAGAGTTTAAACGTTTGTAGAAGTTTGGATTTAAGTTCTAGAAGTAGTTTTTAGATTCTTAAAAAGTAATCCCAACTTTTAGAGTGATAATGAGTCACACAGAAGAGGCAGTGATGGAACTCAACCTCACACCTTAACTACATCTAGGGATGTCCGATTAAAGGTCTCTCTGTAAGACAAAAAGATAGACTAGGTCCAACCCTACAAAGGCAAAGCTCCAGGAGCTCTTGGCAGAGTTTACAAGGGACCACCCCCCAGAACCCTGACTCCACAAATCATAGTTAGAGAGCCTGGTTCTTCCACAGGGGAGACCAGTGCCTCTGTGAGCATTGAGGACAGCCTCAATGAAGAGGACATCCTGTTACCCAGGATGGCCAAAAGATTGGCTTTGGAGAAGCAACTCCTAGCGCTGGAAAGGGAAAGAAAAGAAATGGGTTTAAGTCCCATAAATGGTGGCAGCAACTTAAATAGGGTCAGAGAGAATACTGACATCCTAAACATCATCCCCAAAGGGATTGCAACTAAATATGAAGATGGTGATGACACATCACCAAGTGGTTCACAGCTTTTCAGAGGGCTTGTGCAATCAGAAAAGTAAGCACATCTCACTGGGGAGCTCTCCTTTGGGAAATGTTCACTGGAAAGTGTAGGGCTAGACTCCTCACACTCTCTGGTAAAGATGCAGAATCCTATGACCTCACGAAGGCTACCTTGATTGAGGGCTTTAGATTCTCAACTGAGGATTACAGGATTAGGTGCAGGGGGGCTCAGAAAACCTCGAGCCAGAACTGGGTTGATTTTGTAGACTACTCAGTAAAAAAACTGGATGTTTGGGTAACTGGAAATTAAGTGCATGACTATAATGGGTTTCATAATTTATTTATGAAGGAACACATTTTAAGTAACCGTTTAAATGAAAAGTTGCATCAATATCTCTCTGGTAGACCTAGGTCCAATTTCTCCCCAAGAATTGGGAAAGAAGGCAGACTTCTGGGTCAAGACTAGGGTTACCAAAACTTCCGCTGGGGGTGACCAAATGAAAGGGGTTACAAGGCTTCCCCAGGAGAAAGTGGGTGACACTAGAAATAAAGAAAGCGTCCTCTGTAGGCCCCCAAAAACCTGTCCAGGTGGGTGGGGCCCCCAAGACACAACCCAAAACAAAGGTGGGTACCAGGGTAAGAACAGGGATCCCACTAAGGCATGGTGCCAAAACTGGAGACAGATGGGGCACCGCATCAAGGACACTTCTTGTCCCAAAAACAAACCCCCTAGCAAATTCCCAGGGGTGACCAGTGTAGCAATTGGGGATGACTCCTCAGAGGTGGAGGTCTTCATAGCCTTCAACTGGAGAAAGGGCCCAACAGGTGAGTTGGAGATTCCAGAAGGAAGTAGACACTTCCACCACCTACTGGTGAATGGAATCCCAGCCACTGCCCTGATAGACACTTGTGCCAGTCACACTATTGTGCACGACAGGCTGGTGTTCTCAAACCCGTACATCCCAGGTGAGACTGCCAGAGTAAGACTTAGCCCAGACAAGGTCACTGATAGGCCTGTGGCTTTTATGCCCCTAGAAGTGGGTGGGACTTTTAGCTGGAAAAGGTTGGTAGTCAGTCCAGACCTTCCACTTGATTGACTCCTTGGAAATGGCTACCCAGAGGTTAGTCAGAGCCCAAGAGAGGAACTGGTCCAGTGCCAGTCCTCTCCCAAGGATTCTGGAGGTGCTGCCCCTGCAGTAACTGCAAGTAGGCCCCAGAAGAAAAAGAAAACAGTGCAGGAAGGGTGGACAACCTTTAGTCAAGGTCCAGCAAGTCAAGGAGATTCTGTTCCAGTAGGGGAGCACTCCAAAAGTGGCACTGGTAAAGTCCAACCTGACCCTCAAGAAGTCCTGGCTAGTCAGGCAACTGTTAAGCCTGAGTGGGTGGCTCCTCAGCTAACAGAAGAAAGAGTGGAAGAAAGGTGTTTACTACAAGATGTAGCAACCCCCCACTCTTATCACAGCAGACAGGCACCCTGAACCTAAAGAAGCCTGTAACTTAGCCCCTTCCCTTGGTGGTGAAGAGCTAAAGGTGTGGTTCTGGGCACTGACAACTGTCAGTGGCCTCCCCTGGGTGTTAGCCTTTATGGCTGCACTGTCCTTGGCAGGATGGTCTGACCCCATGCCAAATAACAAGTTAGGGCCCCTGACCCTGTTGGTCATAGTGGGGTTACTCCAGTTCTGGGTAACCTCTTTGGGTAAGCTAGGGGTGTCCCTGGCCAAGATAAGGTTAGCAGAGGTGGATACCTCTAACCCCAAAATAGAGAGAATAGGTGTAGGAAGTTGGCTCTGTGTATATTGTAAGAAGTTGGCTCTGTATATACTATTTCAAAGTAAGAAATAGTGTGCACAGAGTCCAAGGGTTCCCATTAGGGGTAAGATAATGGTAAAATTAGATAATTCTAATGCTCTATTTTGTGGTAGTGTGGTCCCCAAAGTTACCACACCAGCAGCTCAGGGCCGGGCAGGTGCAGAGGTCAAAATGGTGCCCAAAACACATAGCCTTCAATCGAAATAGGGGTGCCCCGGTTCCAGTCTGCCAGCAGGTAAGTACCCGCGACTTCGGAGGGCAGACCAGGGGGGTTTTGTAGGACACCGGGTGGGACACATGCAGGCACAGAAAGTACACCCTCAGCGGCACAGGGGCGGCCGGGTGCAGAGTGCAAACAGGCGTCGGGTTTCCAATAGGAATCCATGAGGAGACCCGGGGGTCTCTTCAGCGATGCAGGCACAGGGGGGGCTCCTCGGGGTAGCCACCACCTGGGCTAGGAAGAGGGTTGCCTGGGGGCTGCAGGTGCAGTGTGTTTTCCAGGCGTCGGGTTCCATGAAGCTGGCAGTCGCGCTCAGGGGGAGCCTCTGGATTCCCTCTGCAGACATCGCTGTGGGGGCTCAGGGGGGTCAACTCTGGCTACTCACGGGCTAGCAGTCGCTGGGGAGTCCTCCCTGTAGAGTTAATTTTCTGCAGGTCGAGCCGGAGGCCTCGGGTGCAGAGTGGAAAGTCTCACGCTTCTGGTGGGAAACGTATGGTCTTTAAAAGTTGCTTCTTTGTTGCAAAGTTGCAGTTTTGTTGAACAGGACCGCTGTCCTCTGGAGCTTCTTGGTCCTTTTAGATGCAGGGTAGTCCTCGGACGCGTCGCTGTTGCAGTTTTTCTTGAAGTGGGGAGACAGGCCGGTAGGGCTGGGGCCAAAGCAGTTGGTGTCTGTCTTCTCTGCAGGGCTTCAGGTCAGCAGTCCTTCATATTCAGGTTGCAGGAATCTATCTTCCTCGGTTCTGGGAGCCCCTAAATACTAAATTTATGGGTGTGTTTAGGTCTTGCAGGATAGTAGCCAGTGGCTAGTAGCCCTGACGGGGGCTACACCCTCTTTGTGCCTCCTCCCTGTGGGGAGGGTGGCACATCCCTAATCCTATTGGGGGAATCCTCCATCTGCAAGATGGAGGATTTCTAAAGGCCAGTCACCTCAGCTCAGGACACCTTAAGGGCCGTCCTGACTGGGGAGTGGTGACTCCTTGTTTTTCTCATTATCTCCTCCAGCCTTGCCGCCAAAAGTGGGGGCAGTGGCAGGAGGGGCAGGCAGCTCCACTAGCTGGGATGCCCTGTGGCGCTGTAACAAAGGGGGTGAGCCTTTGAGGCTCACCGCCAGGTGTTACAGTTCTTGCAGGGGGAGGTGAGAAGCACCTCCACCCAGTACAGGCTTTATTCCTGGCCACAGAGTGACTAAGGCACTCTCCCCATGTGGCCAGCAACATGTCTGGTGTGTGGCAGGCTGGCAAAACTAGTCAGCCCTCACTGGAAGTTGGGTATGTTTTCAGGGGGCATCTCTAAGATGCCCTCTGGGTGTATTTTTACAATAAAGTGCACACCGGCATCAGTGTACAATTATTGTGCTGAGAAGTTTGATACCAAACTTCAGTTTTCAGTGTAGCCATTATGGTGCTGTGGAGTTCCTGTATGACAGACTCCCAGACCATATACTCATATGGCTACCCTGCACTTACAATGTCTAAGGCTTTGCTTAGACACTGTAGGGGCATAGTGCTCATGCAACTATGCCCCCACCTGTGGTATAGTGCACCCTGCCTTATGGCTGTAAGGCCTGCTAGAGGGGTGACTTACCTATGCCACAGGCAGTGTGAGGTTGGCATGGCACCCTGGGGGAGTGCCATATAGACTTAGTCATTTTCTCCCCACCAGCACACAGAAGCTGGCAAGCAGTGTGTATGTGCTGAGTGAGGGGTCCCCAGGGTGGCATAAGACATGCTGCAGCCCTTCGAGACCTTCCTTGGCATCAGGGCCCTAGGTACCAGGGGTACCAGTTACAAGGAACTTACTTGGGTGCCAGAGTTGTGCCAGTTTGTGGAGACAAAGGTACAGTTTAGGGAAAGAACACTGGTGCTGGGGCCTGGTTAGCAGGCCTCAGCACACTTTCAAATCATAATTTGGCATCAGCAAAGGCAAAACGTTAGGGGTAACCATGCCAAGGAGCCTATGGAAAACAGGGGTGCTCTGGTTCCAGTCTGCCAGCAGGTAAGTACCTGCGTCCTCAGGGGGGCAGACCGGGGAGTTTTGTAGAGCACTGGGGGGGGACAAGTAGGCACACAAAACACACCCTCAGCGGCACAGGGGCGGCTGGGTGCAGTGTGCAAAGCAGGCGGCTGGTTTCAGGTAGGAAACAATGTAGGGATCGTGGTGGGGGGTGTCACTCTAGCGGTGCAGGCAGGTACAGGGGGGGGCTTCTCGGGACAGCTACCACCTGGGCTAGGCAGTGGGTCGCCTTGGGGTCACTCATGCATCGCAGTTCGGTTCCTTCAGGTCCTGGGAGCTGCGGGTGCAGTGCTGGTTCCAGGCGTCGGGTCCCTTGTTACCGGCAGTCACGGTCAGGGGCAGCCTCTGGATTCTCTCTGCAGGCGTCGCTGTGGGGGCTCAGGGGGGTCGTCTCTGGTTACTCACAGGTTCGCAGTCGCCGGGGAGTCCTCCCTGAGGTGTTGGTTCTCTGAATCTCGAGTTGGGGGCGTCTGGTGCAGAGTGAGAAGTCTCACACTTCCTGCGGGAAACGTGCAGTCTTGGAAAGTTGCTTCTTTTTTGCAAAGAAGTAGCTGGTTTTGAACAGGGCCGCTGTTCACAGGAGTTTATTGGTCCTTTAGTCCAGGGCAGTCCTCTGAGGCTTCAGAGGTCGCTGGTCCCTGTCGGATGCGTAGCTGTGCAGGTTCCTTGAGTCTGGAGACAGGCCGGTAGGGCTGAGGCCAAGTCAGTTGTCGTCTCTGTAGTCTCTTCAGGGCTTTCAGGTCAGCAGTCCTAGGTTGCAGGAATCTGTTTTGCTGGGTTCTGGGTCACCCCTAAATACTGAATTTAGAGGTGTGTTTAGGTCAGGCGGGCAGTAGCCAATGGCTACTGTCCTGGAGAGTGGCTACACCCTCTTTGTGCCTCCTCCCTGAGAGGAGGGCGGCACATCCCTATTCCTATTGGGGGAATCCTCCAAAACCAAGAGAGAGGATATTTAAAGGCAGGGGTCACCTCAGCTCAAGACACCTTTGGGGCTGTCCTGACTGGTGGGTGACTCATCGTTTTTCTCATTATCTCCTCGAGCCTTGCCGCCAAAAGTGGGGACAGTGGCCGGGGGGCAGGCATCTCCAGTAGCTGGGATGGCCTGGGGTGCTGTAACAAGTCATGAGCCTTTGAGGCTCACCGCCAGGTGTTATAGTTCCGGCAGGCGGAGGTGAGAAGCACCTCCACCCGGTACAGGCTTTGTTCCTGGCCACAGTGTGACAAAGGCACTCTCCCCATGTGGCCAGAAACTCGTCTGGTTGGGGCAGGCTGGCAGAAACAGGTCAGCCTAGCACTAGGAGTCGGACTGGTTTTCAGGGGGCATCTCTAAGATGCACTCTGGGTGCATTTTACAATACATTACACACTGGCATCAGTGGGGACATCAGTAAATGCATCAGTGTGCATTTATTGTGCTGAGAATTTTGATACCAAACTTCCCAGATTTCAGTGTAGCCATTATGGAACTGTAGAGTTCGTATTTGACAAACTCCCAGACCATATACTCTTTATGGCTACCCTGCACTTAGTGTCTAAGGTTTTGCTTAGACACTGTAGGGGCATAGTGCTCATGCACATATGCCCTTACCTGTGGTATAGTGCACCCTGCCTTAAGGCTGTAAGGCCTGCTAGAGGGGTGACTTACCTATGCCACAGGCAATGTGAGGTTGGCATGGCACTCTGAGGGGAGTGCCATGTTGACTTAGCCATTTTCTCCCCACCAGCACACACAAGCTGTGAGGCAGTGTGCATGTGATGAGTGAGAGCTCCCCAGGGTGGCATAAGACATGCTGCAGCCCTTAGAGACCTTCCCTGGCATCAGGGCCCTTGGTACCAGGGGTACCATTTACAACAGACTTATCTGGGTGCCAGGGCTGTGTCATTTGTCGGAACAAAGGTATACTTGTAGGAGGCTGGCCTGGCTCATAGTAGGTACCTTGTGGTATTTACACCTTGTGTCAGGTCCAGTAATCCCTTATTAGTAGAATAGAGGTGTTTCTAGCAGCTTAGGGTGATAGAGGTAGCTATGGCAAAGCAGCTTAGGCTGAACTAGGAGACATGCAAAGCTCCTACTATACCACTTAAATCATATAGCACAATATCATAAGAAAACACCATACTCAGAGTTACTAAAAATAAAGGTACTTTGTTTTAGTGACAATATACCAAAAGTATCTCAGAGGATACCCTCACTTAGGAGGTAAGTAATATACACAAATTATATGTACACAAACCCAAAACAGGTAAGTAAGAAAAGTATTGCAAACAATGTAGAATCACAATAGGATGCACTAGGTAAACATAGGCCTAGGGGCAACACAAACCGTATACTCCAAAAGTGGAATGCGAATCACGAATGGACCCCAGGCCTATGGGAGGTTGTAGAGGGTCGCTGGGACTGTGAGAAAACAGTAAGGGTGTCCAAAATACCCCACCACGAGACCCTGAAAAGTAGGAGTAAAGTTACCCTTCTACCCCAGAAAGACAATATAGTCGAGATAGGGGATTCTGCAAGAACCACAACTGCTACCAAAGCACTGAAGACGGATTCCTGGACCTGAGGACCTGTAAAAAAAGGGGACCAAGTACAAGAGTCACGCAAGTGTCCGGGGGGGGGGCAGGAGCCCACTAAACCCCGGATGAAGGTGCAAAAGGGCTGCCTCTGGGTGGAAAAAGCAGAAGATTCTGCAACAACGTAAGGTGCCAGGAACTTCTTCTTTGGTCAGAAGATGTCCCACGTCGTGCGGGAGGATGCAGGAGTGTTTCCACGCAGAAATACCGCAAACAAGCCTTGCTAGCTGCAAGAGTCGCAGTTGAGGATTTTGGGTGCTGCTGGGGACCAGGAAGGACCAGGATATCGCCCCTTGGAGGAGGAGATAGGGGGCGCTCAGCAACTCAGACAGCCCCCACAGAAGCATGCAGCGCCCACAGAAGTACCGGAACAGGCACTTTGTGACTGAGTCGATCGCTGTCCTCAGGTCTTCTAAGGAGGGTCCCACGACGTCGGAGTCCAAATCAGCAAGTTGGGCAATGCAGGACGGAGTGCTGGGGACCCAGGCTAGGCTGTGCACAAAGGAAGTCCTGGAAAAGTGCACAGATGCCGGAGCAGCTGCAAATCACGCAGTACACAGGTTTGTTGTCTGGAGTGGGGAGGCAAGGACTTACCTCCACCAAATTTGGACAGAAGGACCACTGGACTGTGGGAGACACTTGGACCCAGCTCCTGTGTTCCAGGGACCACGCTCGTCAAGATGAGGGGACCCAGAGGACCGGTGATGCAGAAGTTTGGTGCCTATGTTAGCAGGGGGAAGATTCCGTCGCCCCACTTGAGATTTCTTCTTGGCTTCCAGTGCAGGGTGAAGGCAGACAGCCCTCAGAGCATGCGCCACCAGGAAACAGTCGAGAAAGCCGGCAGGATGAGGCGGTTTTGCAGGCATCCTGGAGCAGTCAGCGGTCGATCCTTGGCAAAAGTCGAAGAGGGAAGTGCACAGGAACTCTGGTGAGCTCTTACGTTCGTTATCTGAGGAATAGCCCAGAGGCGAGACCCTAAATAGCCAAAAAAGAGGTTTGGTTACTGAGAAAGGAGGCTACTGAAAGAGGTAAGCACCTATCAGGAGGGGTCTCTGACGTCACCTGCTGGCTCTGGCCACTCGGAGCTGTCCATTGTGCCCCAACACCTCTGAATCCAAGATGGCAGAGGTCTGGGGCACACTGGAGGAGCTCTGGGCACCTCCCCTGGGAGAAACTGGTCAGGGGAGTGGTCACTCCCCTTTCCTTTGTCCAGTTTCGCTCCAGAGCAGGGCTGGGGGATCCCTGAACCGGTGTAGACTGGCTTATGCAGAGATTGGCACCATCTGTGCCCATCAAAGCATTTCCAGAGGCTGGGGAAGGCTACTCCTCCCCAGCCCTTCACACCTATTTCCAAAGGAAGAGGGTGTAACACCCTCTCTCAGAGGAAATCCTTTGTTCTGCCTTCCTGGGCTGCCCAGGCCCCAGGGGAGCAGAAACCTGTCTGAGGGGTTGGCAGCAGCTGCAGTGGAGTGCCCAGAAAGGCAGTTTGGCAGTACCCGGGTTCTGTGCTAGAGACCGGGGATGCATGGAATCGTCCCCCCAATACCAGAATGGTATTGGGGTGACAATTCCATTATCCTAGACATGTTACATGGCCATGTTCAGAGTTACCATTGTGACGCTACCTATAGGTATTGACCTATATGTGGTGCACGCGTGTAATGGTGTCCCCTCACTCTCAAAGTCTGGGGAATTTGCCCTGAACAATGTGAGGGCACCTTGGCTAGTGCCAGGGTGCCCACACACTAAGTAACTTGGCACCTAACCTTCACCAAGTGAGGGTTAGACACATAGGTGACTTATAAGTTACTTATGTGCAGTGAAAATGGCTGTGAAATAACGTGGACGTTATTTCACTCAGGCTGCAGTGGCAGTCCTGTGTAAGAATTGTCTGAGCTCCCTATGGGTGGCAAAAGAAATGCTGCAGCCCATAGGGATCTCCTGGAACCCCAATACCCTGGGTACCTAGGTACCATATACTAGGGAATTATAAGGGTGTCCCAGTGTGCCAATCAGAATTAGTCAAATTAGTCACTAGCCTGCAGTGACAATTTTAAAAGCAGAGAGAGCATAAACACTGAGGTTCTGGTTGGCAGAGCCTCAGTGATACAGTTAGGCACCACACAGGGAACACATATAGGCCACAATCATATGAGCAATGGTGTCCTGGCTAGCAGGATCCCAGTGACACATATCAAACATACTGACAACATAGGGATTTCACTATGAGCACTGGGCCCTGGGTAGCAGGATCCCAGTGAGACAGTAAAAACACCCTGACATATACTTACAAACAGGCCAAAAGTGGGGGTAACAAGGCTAGAAATAAGCTACCTTCCTACACTAGTTTAGGGAAAGAACACTGGTGCTGGGACCTGGTTAGCAGTGTCCCAGCACACTTTCAATCATAAGTGGCATCAACAAAAGGCAAAAAGTCAGGGGGTAATTCCTTATACCCAGGAACTTTTGATTTTTGCACAGTGTCCAATTTTAAAATAGCTTATTGTAATTTTAACCAAAACTGTGTGTACTACTGTTTTAATTCAGAGTTGCCTAAGGGGTCGCTCCCCACATAAAAACAAACAAAAAAATTATCCCTGGTTTCTTTCACCCCCCCCATCGCGATCGGGAAGCAGAAATGCTGTGAAACACGAAAGGAGAGGAAAGGCCTTTCCTCTCCTTTCATGCCTCTCTCGCCCCCTCCACATAATTGGAGGAGAAATGCTTTTGTATTTCTTCTCCAATCTGCGCGAGGGGTAGGTCAGTGCGCGATCGCGTGCTGACATCATCAGACACCACGGGGGAGGGGCGGGGTGGTAGGGGAAAAGCGATTCCCCTTCCATCGCCGAGGCGAGGCTCTTCGTGGGAGCGCTAGTAACCTTTACGTTCTTAGCTGCCAAGGGGTTAAAGGAGATTTGTGAAGGATTATGGCACCCCAAACTGCTTAGGTGGTCCCTTTTCTCTACAGGGAATGTACTCTCAAGTGGAACACAGACTTGGGACTGCTAATGCAGATGGCCTTTCCAGGTACTTCCATTTAGATGATGAAGACTCCCTAGGGAAAGTGTAGTCTCATCCTCTTTTGTCGGGGGTGGCTCTTTTGGAAGTTCCCTGTGCCAGAGCTCTTTCCCGAAACTGTTGTGATGCATTGGCACGATTGGAGACACCTTTACCTGCCAACGTACGTCCCTAGTAAATGGTACCCAGAACAGGAGGTACTAAGGGTGGGCCGCTGAGGGTAGCAGCAATGATTGCGCCACCCTCTAGGGCTATGCATTCAGAGGCACCCAGCACTTCAATTGCATCCTGATGCAACCCTAAAATGCAAACTCGACATGGCGCACTGCCTGTTTGGCCTGTCCACTACACACTGCATGCAAAATAGGTAAGTCACCCCTCTGGCAGGCCTTCCAACCCTAAGGCGGGGTGAACTATACTGTATGTGAGCGCATAGCTGCATGAGCTACATGCCCACACTGTGTCCTTGCCAAACCTGGGACATAGTGAGTGAACAGAGCAGCCATTTCAAAGGCTTGTGCTGGACGCTGGTCACTACGCATGTGCTGGACGCTGGTCACTACGCATGTGCTGGACGCTGGTCACTACGCATGTGCTGGACGCTGGTCACTACGCATGTGCTGGACGCTGGTCACTACGCATGTGCTGGACGCTGGTCACTACGCATGTGCTGGACGCTGGTCACTAAAAGTTTCACAGCTACATGATAGCCAAAAGCAAACTTGTACACGTGTTGGATTTTTTTATAAAATGTACTCAGGGATCACCTTAAAGGTGTCCCCTGCAATAGCTAACTACCCTGGCATGGCTGCGGTGGCAAGCTGGTCCGGACCAGACATATCTGCACCCCTGGGGTGAGGGCCTCTGCCCTCTGGAATGCAGGACAAACCCTTCCTTGATGGAGGTGCAAACACCCCTGTAGGAAATTGCCCCTTTTGGCATGGTTAAATTCCCTTCCTTTCCCCCCTCCCCCCCTCACTTTTTGCCTGATGTTGATGCTGACTTGACTGAGTGTGCTGGAATCCTGCTAACCAGGCCCAGCACCAGTGTTCTTTCCCAAAACTGTACCATTGTGTCCTCAATTGGCACTCACCTGGCACACAGCAAAGTCCTTTATCAAAGGTACCAATGGCTTTGTGAATTAAGAGGGTCCCTAGGGGCTGCAGCATGTATTATGCCACCCTAAGGGACCCCTCACCAAACACATGCACACTGCCATTGCAGCTTGTTTGTGCTGGTGAGGAGGAAAGGGTAAGGTCAACATGGCATCCCTTTTGGGCTTCCATGCCCACAAACCACTGCTTGTGCTGGTGAGGAGGAAAGGGTAAGGTCAACATGGCATCCCTCTTAGGCTTCCATGCCCACAAACCACTGCTTGTGGCATAGGTAAGTCACCCTTCTAGTAGGCCTTACAGCCCTAAGGCAGGTTGCACTATAATACAGGTGATGGCAAAGCCACATGACCAATATGCCCCTGGAGTGTTTAAGTCTATTCTTAGACTTTGTAAGTGCAGTATGGCCATACTGAGTACAAGGGCTGGAAGTCTGTCATTACAAACTCCATAGCTCCATGATGTCTTCAATGAAATATGGAAAATTTGATATCAAACTTCCCAGCACAATAAATCCACACTGATGCCAGTGTTGCATTTATTGTGACATGCACACAAAGGGCATCTGAATGATGGCCCCTGTATTTTACCCAACCCTTTAGTGCAGGAGTTACCAGTCTGTGCCAGCCTGCCACTAACAGACAAGTTTCTGACCCCATTCAGTGAGACCCTTTGTGCTCTTCTGTGGTCAGAAAGCCTGCTGTGCGTGGAGGTGCTACACGCCTCCCCCCTGCAAGAACTGGAACACTTGGCAGTGAGCCTCAAAAGCTCAGGCCTAATGTTGCAGTGCCCCAGGGCATTCTAGCTAGTGGAGTTTCCCATTCACCCTCACCCCCCAAAGACCAGGCCCTACTTTTGGTGGCAGGTCCGGCAGGAAAATGAGGTATAATGGGGTGGAGTGACCACTGAAGCTAGGACCACCCCTAAGGTGTCCAGAGCTAAAGTGACCCCCCTATCTGCTGAATCCTCCGTCTTCTTTTGGAGGGCAGGGACCAGTAGGATTAGGACTGTCATCCTCCCTAAAGGGAGTGGACACTGAAAGGTTTAGTCACCGTGAGGGACAGTAGCCATTGGCTACCGACCCCTGTAGCGCCCCTAAATCTAGTATGTAGGGGCTCCCCTGAACCTCTCAGCAGATTCCTGGCGACCTCAAGAAGAAAGAAGGACTAAGCTGAACCTCCAGGATTGAAGACTCCATACGACAACTGACTTGGTCCCAGCCCCACCGGCCTGTCTGCAGCTTCAAAGACCCTTGCTCCAAAAAGGCGAGGCATCCTGCAGGACAAGTTCTACAAACCCCCCCAGGACTACCTGCCTAGCAGAGGACCAAGAACTTCAGAGGACTGCAACCCTGTCCACAAAGAAAACTCCAAAAGGACTCCAGAAGAGCCCCAGATCCGCGAGTCCTGTCCACTTTGCACCCTACGCCCACGGCCTGACTCCTTCCTGGGTTGGCACCTCCTTGCCACCACCATGACGCCTTCAGCCTGAAACCAGAGGCTCCTTCTGACTGCGACCGGATCAGACGATTCCTGGCGCCTAAAGGTACCCTTGCAACCGCAGCTCCCTGGCCTTGGGGAACCTGAAAGACGGTCCAGCAGCATCCAGCGGGCGCCTCTCCTTCTTGTCTAGCCTTTGGTTTCCTAGAACCAACCCCGTGGACCCAGCTTGCAGCCTCTTTGTGGTCCCCGGGGGTTCAATCATGGAGAAGCATTGGATACCTAATGCTGTGTTTGAGCCCGGCCCCACCTTTGCCACTGAGGGTGTGTTTGGTGCTGATCTGGGGACTCCCGGAGCTGTGGGTACATACCTGCACGCTCTTTTCAACTAAGTTGTGATCCCCCAACCTGACAATTGCCACTGAGGAGCTGCTGGACAACTGGAAAAACTCTAAAGAACTCCAGAGGACCTCCAGGCTTAGCAAATTGCTAAATAACCCTCTCCAGAGTGGAGGTACCGCTCTAAATCCACAAGGAACCAACAAGCCAGTGAGGTCCACTTTACTGACCGGACGCTAACTCCGGAACCAGATGCTGCAGCCGGACCAAACTTCACACGGACGACGCAAGGACAAAAACTGCCAGTGTGCCCAGTTTGGTGGTATTGGTCACCTAGCTTTGGACATCCTGAAAAACAGTCCACCCGGGATTGAAAAAGGACCAGGACGAAGCCCGAGTCGAGGGACTTGAGAAACACCCCAGACCTCCTGCAAGAGTGCCCCCGTTGTCCTGCAAACGACCCTTGAACCAACTTAAATCCTGCTTCTGAGGCCATCCATGATCACCGCTTTGATCACCGATTTGCTCTGCACCCGGCCGCCCTGTACCGAAGAACCTGCTGTGCCCTAAGGTTCCTCCACCCGTTACAACCTCAAAACTCCAAGGGGACCCCAAGGATCCACCTTTAAACTTAACTATCCAGTGCTTTTCCAAGTGGTCCCTCACCGCTCCCTCTGCAACTGGGAGCCGCCCAAACTTTTCCAGCTGGCACAGTGTGCCCACGGATGACCTCGACCAACCTGCAAAAGAAGAACTTGGTAAACCCACTATATGATTTTATGTGCATTTTTAAAGGTTAATCCTCTATTGATTCCTATGATGCGTAATTACACACAAAAAAGACTATTTTTATTAAACTTAAGAAATTCACATCTCAAAAGGTACTTAACCAATTCTAAATTTCTTGGTCTAAAAATGAGACCATAAGGTGGTCTAGTTTTTACAGCTGCAAAACAATGTTCAATTATTAACACAATTGGCACACAGATAAGTCCCTTGTAAAAGGTACCAGTGGTACTAAGGGCGCTGTGACCAAGGGCTGCAGCATGTGTTGTGCCACCCTAAGGGATCCCTCACCTAACACATGCACACTGCCATTGCAGATTGTGTGTGTTGGTGGGGAGAAAAAGGCAAAGTCGACATGGCATCCCCCCTCAGGATGCCATTCACACAGAATACTGCCTATGGCATAAGTAAGTCACCCCTCTAGCAGGCCTTAAAGCCCTAAGACAGGGTGCACTACACCACTAGTGAGGGCATAGACACTGTAGGGGCATATTGCTCATGCAGCTAAGTCTATTCTTAGACATTGTAAGTACAGTGTGGCCATATTAAGTATATGGTCTGACAGATTGTTAAAACAAACTCCACAGTTCCCTAATGGCTGCACTGAATACTTGGAAGCTTGGTATCAAAATTCTCAGAATAATAAACCCACACTGATGCCGGTGTTGGATGTATTAAAAACAATTGGATTTATTTAAAAATGCACACAGAGGGCATCTTAGAGATGCCCTCTGTATTTTACCCAATCCTTCAGTGCAGGACTGACTGGTCTGTTCTAGCCTGCCACTGATAGACGAGTTTCTGACCCCCTGGGGTGAGAGCCGTTGTGCTCTCTGGGGCCAGAAACAAAGCCTGCACTGGGTGGAGGTGCTTCACACCTCCCCCTGCAGGATCTGTAACACCTAGCAGTGAGCCTCAAAGGCTCAGGCTTCATGTTACAATGTCCCAGGGCACTCCAGCTAGGGGAGATGCCCGCCCCCACTTTTGGTGGCAAGTCCTGGGACATAATGAGAAAAACAAGGAGTCACCCCCTCAGCCAAGTCCACCCCTAAGGTGACCAGAACTAAAGAGATCCCCTCCTTGGAAAATCCTCCATCTTGCATTGGAGGATTTAGCCCAATAGGGATGTGCTCTCCTGGCCCATGTCCAGAGAAACCAATGTCACAGAGGGGACCCTCAAGCGACTCCAACAATGTGTCCACCATAAAGCGACCTCCCTGCACCCCCACGACGATTCCTGCAGGGGGAATCCAGAGGATCCCCCTGACTGCAATGCCTGGAGAAGCACTGCACCCGCAGCCCCCAGGCCTGTGAGGAACCAACTACTGGTGCAGCAGTAACCAGCAGGCGGCCCTCACCTTTGTCCAGTCGGTGGCTGGCCCGAGAAGGCCCCCCTGTGCCCTGCCTGCATCGTCAGTGACCCCTGGGTCCCTCCATTGATTTCAATACCAAACCTGACGCCTTGTTTGCACACTGTACCCGGCCGCCCCTGTGCCGCTGAGGGTGTATTTTGCGTGCCTGTTTGGGACATCCCCTGTGCTCTTTAAAAAAAAAAAAAAACCTGGTCTGCTCCAGACTGGAACCGGAGCACCCCTAATCTCCATAGGCTCCTATGTCCTCTGGGTTGGCAGAGGTCACTGGTCCCAATGGATGCGTCGCTATTGCAAGTTCTTTGAGTCTGGAGACAGGCCGGTAGGGCTGGGCACAAGTCAGTTGTCGTCTCAATCTTCTCTGCGGGGCTTTCAGGTCAGCAGTCCTCCTTGTTCAGGTAGTCAAGAAATCTGGGTTCAGGGTTGCCCCTAAATACTCAATGTAGGGGTGTGTTTAGGTCTGGAGGGCAGTAGCCAATGGCTACTGTCCCTGAGGGTGGCTACACCCTCCTTGTGCCCTCCTCCCTGTGGGTAGGGGGGCACATCCCTAATCCTATTGGGGGAAATCCTCCAAAGCAAGGGGCTGTCCTGGCTTGAGGGTAACTCCTCCTTGTTTTTCACCTTAGCTCCTCTGGACTTACCGCCAAAAGTGGGGGCTGTGTCCGGGGGTCGGGCATCTCCACTAGCTGGAGTACCCTGGGGCGCTGTAACACTAGGCTTGAGTGGCGTTAGAGTTCCTGCAGCGGGGAGGTGTGAAGCACCTCCACCCGGTACAGCCTTTGTTCCTGATCACAGAGTGTACAAAGGCACTCACCCCAGAAACCCGTCTAGGTGTGGCAGGCTGGCAGAAACTGGCCAGCCTAGCACTAGTAGTTGGGCTAGTATATAGGGAGCATCTCTAAGATGCCCTCTGTGTGCATTTCTCAATAAATCCCACACTGGCATTAGTGTGGATTTATGGTGCTTTGAAGTTTGATACAAAACTTCCCAGTATTCAGTGTAGCCATTATGGAACTGTGGAGTTCGTGTTTGACAAACTCCCAGACTGTAGGAAGTTGGCTCTGTATGTACTATTTCAAAGTAAGAAATAGCATGCACCGAGTCCAAGGGTTCCCCTTAGATGTAAGATAGTGGCAAAAAGAGAGAATTCTAATGCTCTATTTTGTGGTAGTGTGGTCGAGCAGTAGGCTTATCAGAGGGTAGTGTTAAGCATTTGTTGTACACACACAGGCAATAAATGAGGAACACACACTCAAAGACAATTCCAGGCCAATAGATTTTTATACAGAAAAATATCTTTCCTTAGTTTATTTTAAGAACCACAGGTTCAAGATTTACAAACAGTACTTTAAGTAAGATAAGATACTCAGGTATCTTAGGAACTTTGAATCCTCACAATAGCATCTACAGTTTTGACAAAAATGGCAATAAGCTATTTTAAAAAAGGACACAGTGCAACAATCAACAGTTCCTGGGGGAGGTAAGTATTTGTTAGGTTCACAGGTAAGTAAAACACTTACAGGGTTCAAAGTTGGGTCCAAGGTAGCCCACCGTTGGGGGTTCAAGGCAACTCCAAAGTTGCCACACCAGCAGCTCAGGGCCGGTTAGGTGCAGAGGTCAAAATGGTGCCCAAAACACATAGGCTTCAATGGAAATAGGGGTGCCCCGGTTCCATTCTGTCAGCAGGTAAGTACCCGCGACTTCAGAGGGCAGACCAGGGGGGTTTTGTAGGGCACTGGGGGGGGGGGGGGGGGTCACAAGCAGGCACAAAAAGTACGCCCTCAGCGGCACAGGGGCGGCTGGGTGCAGAGTGCAAACAGGCCTCAGGTTTGCAATAGGATTCAGTGGGGAGACCCAGGGGTCTCTTCAGCAATGCAGGCAAAGGGGGGGGCTCCTCGGGGTAACCACTACCTGGGCTAGGAAGAGGGCCACCTGGGGGTCGCTCCTGCACTGGAGTTCGGTTCCTTCAGGTCCTGGGGGCTGCAGGTGCAGTGTGTTTTCCAGGAGTCGGGTTCCTTGAAACAGGCAGTCGTGGTCAGGGGGAGCCTCTGGATTCCCTCTGCAGGCGTCACTGTGGGGGCTCGGGGGGTCAACTCTGGCTACTCACAGGCTCGCAGTCGCTTGGGAGTCCTCCCTGTAGAGTTCATTTTCCGCAGGTCGAGTCGGGGGCGTCGGGTGCAGAGTGGAAAGTCTCACGCTTCCGGCGCGAAACGTGTGGTCTTTAAAAGTTGCTTCTTTGTTGCAAAGTTGCAGTTTTGTGGAACAGGGCCGCTGTCCTCTGGAGTTTCTTGGTCCTTTTAGATGCAGGGTAGTCCTCTGAGGCTTCAGAGGTCGCTGGACCCTGGGGGATGCGTCGCTGTTGCAGTTTTTCTCGAGGTGGGGAGACAGGCCAGTAGGGCTGGGGCCAAAGCAGTTGGTGTCTCCGTCTTCTCTGCAGGGCTTCAGGTCAGCAGTCCTTCTTCGTCTTCAGGTTGCAGGAATCTAGTTTCCTAGGTTCTGGGGGGCCCCTAAATACTGAATTTAGAGGTGTGTTTAGGTCTGGGAGGGCAGTAGCCAATGGCTACTGTCCTTGATGGTGGCTACACCCTCTTTGTGCCTCCTCCCTGAGTGAAGTTTTGTTGATTTTTTCAAAATGTATCACTGAAGTTGTTAATATCTACTTCTTCATTCAATGTTGTATCTGTTTTTAGAAGAGAAAATATGAAATATACTAATAGTGTTTCTTTCAACTTTTTATATTTTTCTTTTATCTGTCTTTTAGGGTGAACATTTTAGGGAAGTAATGAAACGAATTCTGGCAATGTTGGACATACAGGAGAAAGAGTTTGAAAAGGTAATTAGCTCTACTTTTTAGTTCTTGATAAATGTGTCTTCGAAACACAAATTTCTCACTTTATGAATTTCCTCAGACACCAGATCCACAAACTTTTCAGCAATTTTGTTAAGAGTCTATATGTGGCATTGTGCAGCTCAGCGGTGGATCTGTTCACTCCAGATTTGACATTGGGCCCCATATTTGTCACCGGTGCATACTGACGTCAGTTTTTTTCTTTCTGCACCTTTCATTGCTGATTCAGAACTGGCAGTTGTAGGAAGCGGACTCTGTATATACTATATCAAAATGAGATATAGTGTGCATAGAGTCCAGGGTTTCCCCAGAGGCTAAAGTAGATAATACTAATGCTCTCTTTTGTGGTGGTGTGGTCTAGCATTTAGGCTTATCAGAGGGTAGTGCAAAGCATTTGTTATACACACAGGCAATAAATGAAGCACACACTCAATGACTAACTCCAGGCCAATGGTTTTTATACAGCAAAAATGTTTATTTCTGGAACCACATGATTCAGTTTGCAGGTAAGTACATTTGTAAGTAAGTATCCAACATATGTATCAATGCCACTTTGTTACAGTTGGGCAAGTTAAATGGTTTTCAAGAAAATAACCTATCTGTTTTAAAAGTTGATACATTGCAGTTTTCAAAAACAGTTCTGGGGGGAAGACATGTTAGTTCAGACTTGTGGTAAGTACATGATTTATAGTTCCAGTCTCTGGGGCTTAGGATGTCCACAGGTTGGGGTTCAAGTTAACCCCAAGCCCCCACCACCAGCAACACGAGGTCCCCCAGGTGCAGAGGTGAAAGATGATTAGAATTTAAAATGGAATCCTATGGAGACTGGGGCACTCTGAATCAGGCTTGCTTGCAGGTAAGTACCCGTGTCTTTGGAGGGCAGACCAGGGGGGTTTAGGTGAGCACCGGGTTGGGGGGGGGCGGGGAGGTTGTTTGGGGCACAGGTCAGCACCAAACACACCCTCAGCGCCACAGGGGCGGCAGGGTGCAAAAACAGCACCAGGCTCTCAATGCTTTTCAATAGAGGGACCCTGGGGGTCACAAAAATGCAGCAGGCTAGGTCCAGAGGGTTGGTTCTGGAAACCACAGGCTGGACAAGGAGGATGGCTGCCTGCTGGACATCCTGAACCGGTGGTCAGATTCCCCAAGGCCAGGGGGCTGTGGGAGCAGGGGTACCTTAGGGCTTCGGGAATCTTTGTACAAATCTCTTGCGGTCGGGGAGGTCCTCCGGCTGCAGGTGTCATGGTGTTGGACAACGAAGGGGTCAACCCAGAGTGGACAATAGGTCCGAATTAGCTAGAGACCAGCTTTAGTCAGTTGGGCCACCTGGACACGTGCCGTGGGCGTCTCCAGCAGAGTGGGCAGGACTCGGGGATCTGGTGCAGTTCTTGAGTCATTTGGTGGAGTTTTTCTGGGCAGGGCCGTTGTCCACAGGAGATCGTGGTCATCTGTGTTGCAGGCAGTCCTCTTGAGGCTTTGTGTATACTATATCAAAATGAAATATAGTGTGCAAAGAGTCCAGGGGGTCCCCAAGAGGCTTGACAGAGGCAATAATAGATATTACTAATGCTGTATTTATGTTAGTGTGGTCGAGCAGTTGGGCTTATCAGTCGGTACTGTTACGCATTGATTGTACACACACAAGCAATAAGTGAAAACACACTGTAGGCAAATGACTCTGATGGCATGATTACCCCCTAACATTTTGCTTTTTGTTGATGATTGAAAGTGCTAACCAAGCCCCAGCACCAGTGTTCTTTCCCTAAACTGTACCTTTGTCTCCACAATTGGCTCAGCCCTGGCACCCAGATAAGTCCCTTGTAACTGGTACCCCTCTACCCAGGTCCCTGTGGCCACGGAAGGTCTCAAGGCTGCAGCATGTATTATGCCCCCCCCCCCTGGGGACCCCTCACTCAGCACATGCACACTGCCTCACAGCTTGTGTGTGCTGGTGGGGAGAAAATGACTAAGTCGACATGGCACTACCCTCAGAGTGCCAAGCCCACAACCCACTGCCTGTGGCATAGGTAAGTCACCCCTCTAGCAGGCCTTAAAGCCCTAAGGCAGGGTGAACTATACCACAGGCGAGGGCATAGTTGCATGAGCAATATGCCCCTACACTGTCTAAGCCAAATCTTAGACATTGTAAGTGCAGGGTAGCCATAGTGAGTATATGGTCTGAGAGTTTGTCAAACACAAACTCCACAGTTCCATAATGGCTACACTGAATACGGGGAAGTTTGGTATCAAACTTCTCAGCACAATAAAGGCACACTGATGCCAGTGTGTAATTCATTGTAACATTACACCCAGAGGGCATCTTAGAGATGCCCCCAAAATACCAATCCGACTTCTAGTGTAGGCTGCCCAGTTTCTGCCAGCCTGCCACACACCAGACATGTTGCTGGCCACAGGGGGGAGAGTGCCTTTGTCACTCTGTGGCCAGGAACAAAGCCTGTTACTGGATGGAGGTGCTTCTCCCTGCAGGAACTGTAACACCTGGCAGTGAGCCTCAAAGGATCACCCCTTTGCCCCAGGGCATCCCAGCTAGTGGAGATGCCCGCCCCTCTGGCCACTGCCCCCACTTTTGGTGGCAAGGCTGGAGGGGATAATGAGAAAAACAAGGAGGAGTCACCCACCAGTCAGGACAGCCCCTAAGGTGCCCTGAGCTGAGGTGACCCCTGCCTTTAGAAATCCTCCATCTTGAGATTAGAAAATTCCCCTATAGGATTATGTCCTCACTTGTGGTATAGTGCACCCTGCCTTTGGGCTGTAAGGCCTGCTAGAGGGGTGACTTACCTATGCCACAGGCAGTGAGAGGTGGGCATGGCACTCTGAGAGGAGTGCCATGTCGACTTAGTCGTTTTCCTCCCCAACAGCACACACAAGCTGTGAGGGCAGTGTGCATGTGCTGAGTGAGGGGTCCCCAGGGTGGCATAATAGATGCTGCAGCCCTTAAATACCTTCCCTGGCATCAGGGCCTTTGGTACCAGGGGTACCATTTACAAGGGACTTATTCTGGGTGCCAGGGCTGTGCCAATTGTGGGAATAAAGGTACAGTTTAGGGAAAGAACACTGGTGCTGTGGCCTGGTTAGCAGGTTCCCAGCACACTTTCAATCATAACTGGCATCAATAAAAGGCAAAAAGTCAGGGTGTAACCATGCCAAGGACACATTTCCTTACACAACCCCTCCCCCCCCCCCCCCCCCCCCCCCCCCCCAAATGAAAGAGGATGAGACTAACCTTTCCCAAGAGAGTCTTCATTTTCTAAGTGGAAAAACCTGGAAAGGCCATCAGTATTGGCATGTGAAGTCCAAGGTCTGTGTTCCACTAAAAAGTCCATTCCCTGTAGGGATATGGACCACCTCAACAGTTTAGGGTTTTCTCCTTTCATTTGCATCAGCCATCTGAGAGGTCTGTGGTCAGTTTGAACTAAGAGTAACAAAAAGGTATGGTCTCCGCTTCTTCAGGGACCAAACCATAGCCAAGGCCTCCCTCTCAATGGCACTCCAATGCTGCTCCCTGGGGAGTAACCTCCTGCTAATAAAAGCAACAGGCTGGTCAAGGCCATCATCATTTTTTTGGGACAGGACTACTCCTATCCCATGCTCAGAGGCATCTGTCTACACAATGAACTGCTTAGAATAATCTGCAGCTTTCAAAACTGGTGCTATACACATAGCTTGCTTCAGGGTGTCAAAGGCCTTTTGACAGTCCACGGTCAGTTCACTTTCTTGGAGGTCAGTTCTGAGGGGTGACACTTGATCCACATCCCTTCACAAACCTCCTATAGTACCCAGTCAAGCCAAGGAATGCCCTGAGTCTGGGTTTTGGAGCTACCCAGTCCAGAATAGTCTGGCCACGAACAAGGTGAACCAAGCAAACCACAGTACCCTGCCCTATCTGACATTCAGATGCCTTGATAGAGAGGCATGCTGCTTGCGGGGCCTGCAGAACCTTCTTCAGGTGGACCAGGTGATCCTTCTGGTTGGAGCTACAAACAGCAATATCATCAAGATAAGCTACACTAAAGGACTCCAAGCCAGCAAGGACTTGATTCACCAACCTTTGGAAGGTGGCAGGGGCATTCTATAAGCCAAAGGCCATCACAGTAAACTGTTAGTGCCCATCAGGTGTTGTAGGAGGCTGGCCTGGCTTATAGTGGGTACCTAGTGGTACTTACACCTTGTGCCAGGTCCAGTTGTCCCTTATTATTGGTAGATTAGTAGTGTTCTAGCAGCTTAGGCTGATAGAGGTAGCTATAGCAGAGCAGCTTAGGCTGAACTAGGAGACATGCAAAGCTCATGCAATACCACTTATATCATATAGCATTATTGCATAAGAAAACAATACTCAGAGTTATTAAAAATAAAGGTACTTTATTTTAGTGACAATATGCCAAAAGTATCTCAGAGGATATACTCCATTAGGAGGAAAGTAAAATACACAAAATATACACACAAACCAAAATCAGGTAAGTAAAACACTTAGAAAAGTAGTGCAAACACTGTAGAACACAATAGAATACAATAGGAGACAATAGGTCTAGGGGCAACACAAACCATATACTCCAAAAGTAGAATGCGAACCACGAATGGACCCCAGGCCTAATGCAGTGTGTAGAGGGTCACTGGGAGTGCAAGAAAACACTAAGGGTGTCCAAGATACCCACCCCAAGACTCGGAAAAGAAGGACTAAATTTACCCTAATACCCCAGAAAGACAGTAAAGTCGAGATAGGGGATTCTGCAAAGACAATAATTGACTGCAAAGCACTGAAGATGGTTTCCTGGACCTGTAAAGGAAGGGTACCAAGTCCAAGAGTCACGCAAGTGTCCGGGGGGGAGGGGGCAGGATCCCACTAAACCCCAGATGAAGGAGCAAATGGGCTGCCTCCGGGTGGAAGAAGGTGAAGATTCTGCAACAACAGAAGGTGGCAGGAACTTCTCCTTTGGTCAGAAGATGTCCCACGGTGTGCTGGAGGATGCAGAGCTGTTTCCACGCAGAAAGACAGAAAACAAGCCTTGCTAGCTGCAAGAGTCGCAGTTGAAGATAATGGGTGCTGCCAGGGCCCAGGAAGGACCAGGATGTCGCCCCTTGGAGGAGGAGACAGAGGGGGCGCTCAGCAAGAGAGAGAGAGAAAAGACGCAGAAGCAGGTAGCACCCGCAGAAGCACTTGAACAGGCATTCAAGAAATCTGAGCATGGCGGTTGTCTCAGCACAACAAAAGAGGGTCCCACGAAGTCAGAGGTCAACTCAGCGAGTTGAGCAATGCAGGACGGAGTGCTGGGGACCTGGGCTGTGCTGTGCAGGAAGGATTTGTTGCAAAAGTGCAAAGAAGCCTTAGCAGCTGCAGATCACGCAGTACACAGGATTACTGTCTGGCGTGGGGAGGCAAGGACTTACCTCCACCAAATTTGGACAGAAGGACCACTGGACTATCGGGGTCACTTGGATCCAGCTCCTGTGTTCCAGGGACCACGCTCGTCAAGATGAGGGGACTCAGAGGACCGGTGATGCAGAAGTTTGGTCCCTGCGGTTGCAGGGGGAAGTTCCCGTCGATCCACAGATTCCTTCTCTGCTTCCAGTACAGGGTGAAGGCAGACAGCCCTCCGAGCATGCACCACCAGGAAACAGTTGTGAAAGCCAGCAGGATTAGGCGCTACAATGTTGCTGGCAGTCTTCTTGCTACTTCGTTGCGGTTTTGGAAGCTTCCTGGAGCAGTCACCGGTCGATCCTTGGCAGAAGTCAAAGAGAGAGATGCAGAGGAACTCTGGTGAGCTCTTGCATTCGTTATCTGAAGAGGAACCCACATGAGAGACCCTAAATAGCCCTCAGAGGAGGATTGGCTACCTAACCAGGTATGAGCCTATCACGAGGTGTCTCCGACGTCACCAGTTGGCACTGGCCACTCAGAGGCCTCCATTGTGCCCTCACACCACTGTATTCAAGATGGCAGAGGTCTGGTACACACTGGAGAAGCTCTGGGCACCACCCCTGGGGTGGGGATGGACAGGGGAGTGGTCACTCCCCTTTCCTTTGTCCAGTTTCACGCCAGAGCAGGGGCTAGGGGATCCTAATTCTAGGCTGACCAGTTTCTGCCAGCCTGCCACAACCAGATGAGTTTCTGGCCACATGGGGAGAGTGCCTTTATCACTCTGTGGTCAGGAACAAAGCCTGTAGTGGGTGGAGGTATTTCTCACCTCCCCCCCCCCCCCCCCCCCCGCTCAAGTAAGAGTTTTACGAGGCCATGCGTATCGTTTTTGAGCGGGCTGCACCCTCGGGTGGGTCTTCGTGCCCCACGGGGTCAGCAGGGGCCCCTTCGGATTAGACGCCAGCGGCTTCGTCCTCAGCGCCGTTGGGGACCCCAGGATCCGATACCGGATCCTGACCGGCACCGGTCTCTCACAGTCGATGTCCTTCGGCGCCAGGTCCGACGATTACCCACCGGTGGCAGCCCCATCCTTATTCCGGATGATCCGGACCGGCACTGGTCGCTCACAGGCGACCTCCTTCGGCACCGGGTCCGACGTCGACTATTCCGCCACCGGCGCCAGCCCATCCTTATTCCGGATGATCCGGGGCGACGTTGTACGACTTCGACGGAGCCAGATCATTGTCTGAGCATTATTTAGATCAGCCAGACGCAGGAGAGGAATGGGAGGGGTCTCAGGACCCTTTAGAATCTGGATTGCAACAGGACTGGTATGAAGATCTAGGGGAGGCCAGTGGACTGGACACGTCTCCAAATACTGGTATGCTCTCTCCTCCTAATGTGGCTACAGAGGAGGGTGCTTCTTTCACTATGGTGGTGCGTAGGGCAGCTGAGGTCTTGGACCTAGATTTGCCTACGGTGCCAGTCAGGACTAATATCCTGACAGAAGTGCTTCAGCCGGGGGTGTCAACATCAGAGCTGTTGTTGCCCTTCAATGAGGCTTACAGACGTCCTTCTGGGTACGTGGTCCAAACCCAGCACAGGGGCTCCTGTGAATAGGATGGTCGGCCGCCGCCATAGGCCCGCTCCCAGCGACCCTAGTTTCCTGACACAACACCACACTCCTGAGAGCTTGGTTGTCCAAGCCTCTACTTCCCTTGGTGCCTTCCCTTCCGCTCCCCCGGATAGGGAATCCAAGAGGCTGGATCAGCTTGGGAAGAAGATGTTTTCTTCCACCAGCCTGGCATTGAGGTCTGTAAACACCTCTTGCCTATTGGGCCGTTATTCCCATACTTTATGGGATACGGTAGTACAGGTGCTGCCCCAGGTCCCGGAGGGCGTGCGGAACACTCTCACCCAAGCTGTCAAGGATGGGAGAGATGCAGCCAAGTTTACGATCCGGTGTGGTTTGGACACAACCGACTCGCTGGGCAGAACCATTTCATAGTCTGTGGCCCTACGTCGCCACGCCTGGCTACGTTCTACTGGTTTTTCAGGGGATGTCCAGACCAGCTTGATGGACATGCCCTTTGATGGCTCTCGCCTTTTTGGCGAAAAGGCAGACTCCGCTCTTGAGAGGTTCAAGGATTCTCGAGCCATGGCCAGATCCTTGGGCCTTTCAGCACCAGCACGACAGCAGTCTGTCTTTCGAGGCTTCGGAAGGGGTGTGGTACCACGCCAGCCACAGTTCAGCCACCGTCCTCAGGCTTCACAGCATCCCTGAAGAGGACGTGGTCGTGGTACCATCAGACCCATAGGGTCTGGCCAGAGGTCTGCCACCACACAGCCCCCCTCCACTGTGCCCAAGCCCTCCTAGTATGGTTCTGCGGGATCATGTCCGTCCAGTTGGAGGGAGGATTTGTTTTCATCTCCCTCACTGACTTTCCATCACCAGGGACAAGTGGGTCCTGCAGATTATACAGAAGGGCTACTCCCTTCCCTTCCAGTCTTTCCCTCCTTCTATCCCTCCGACAAAGGAATGGCTGATGGAGGACCATCTAGCTTTGCTCCGCGAGGAAGTTACAGCTCTCTTGGCCAAGGGAGCCATAGAAAGAGTCCTGATATCAGAAGTAGGCAGTGGTTGTTATTCCCGCTACTTTCTGATTCCCAAAAAGAACAAAGGCCTACGCCCTATCTTGGATTTAAGGGACGTCAATCTTTTCCTCAAGAAGGAAAATTTCAAGATGCTCACTCTTGCTCAGGTTTTGTCTGCCCTAGACCAAGGAGACTGGATGGTAGCGTTGGATTTGCAGGATGCGTATTTCCTTATTCCTATCCTGCCACCCCACAGGCGTTACCTGCGGTTCAAGGTGGGCCACGAGCACTGTCAGTTTACCGTGCTTCCTTTCGGTCTCACCAGTGCCCCTCGGGTGTTCACAAAGGTGATGGCGATGGTGGCAGCTCATTTGCGCAGGTCAGGGATTTCAGTCTTCCCCTACCTAGACGATTGGCTGTTGAAGGCTCCTACGCACCAGGCTCTCGTCACCCACCTCCAGACGACGGAGGACCTCTTGCATTCGCTGGGGTTCACTATAAATGTGCCGAAGTCACACCTGACTCCCTCTCAGAAGCTCACTTTCATCAGAGCTGTTCTGGTCACAGTGCAGTATCTGGCTTATCCTCCCGAACAGCGGGTCCAGGATATTCAGGTTATGATATTGATGTTTCAGCCGCTATCCTGAATCTCGGTGAGACAGACTCTGAGGCTGCTGGGACTCATGGCTTCCTGCATCCTGTTGGTCAAGCATGCCAGATGGCTCATGAGGGCTCTGCAGTGGGACCTGAAGTTCCAAAGGGCACAGCATCAGGGAAATCTTACCGACGTGGTTCAGATCTCGGAGGAGACTGCAAAAGATCTGCAGTGGTGGTTAGTGAACTGCGAGTGGGTCAAAGGCAGACCCCTCTCCCTTCCCCAACAAGAATTAACGGTGGTAACAGATGCGTCACTTCTGGGGTGGGGCGGCCATCTGGGGGAGATGGAGATCAGAGGTCACTGGTATCCAGCGGAATCCGGGCTCCACATCAACTTGCTGGAGCTTCAGGCGATCCGGCTAGCATTAAAGGCATTTCTTCCTGTTGTGAAAGGGAAGATGGTGCAGGTGTTCACGGACAACACTACCGCAATTTGGCACTGCAACAAGCAGGGCGGTGTGGGGTCGTGAACCCTTTGTCAAGAGGCTTTACGTCTCTGTACATGGCTGGAATAGCAGGGCATGACCCTGGTGGTTCAACACCTGGCAGGTTCTCTGAACGCCAGAGCAGACGAACTCAGCCGGAAATGCTTAGAGGATCACGAATGGTGTCTCCATCCGGAGGTGGCGCAAGGACTTTCAGCAGTGGGGCGAGCCTTGGTTAGATCTGTTCGCCTCCGCTGAGATTGCGCAATGTCGGCAGTTTTGTGCTTTGGAGTTTCCAAGGGGGCTATCGCTAGACAACGCTTTTCTCGCCAGAGGAGTTCAGGCCTCCTGTACGCCTTTCCGCCTATACCACTTCTGCCCAGAGTTCTCAAGAACGACCGGGCCCAAGTAATCCTAGTGGCTCTGTATTGGGCACAGAGAGTTTGGTATCCAGAGCTTCTCAAAATGAGCATCGGTCCCCCAATCATCCTGCCTCTTCGGGAGGATCTTCTGTCGCAGCAGCAGGGGAAGGTTCTCCACCCAAACCTGTCAACTCTGCGCCTTCATGCGTGGAGATTGAGCGGCAACAGTTGATGGTTTATGACCTCCCTCCCGAGGTCTGTGACGTAATTCTGGCAGCCCGGCGTCCCTCTACTAAGTCGATCTATGCCTGCCGTTGTGAACGCTTTGTTTCATATTGTGCTGAGAGGTCTATTGATCCTTTTTCTTCTTCTCTGTCTAGCATCCTTTTGTTTATATTGTCTCTCACCCAGCAGGGTTCCTCCTTGGGGACTCTCAAGGGCTATCTTGCAGCCTTATCAGCTTTTCTTCAGTTGCCCGATCAACCATCTCTTTTTAAATCACCTATGGTACAGAGGTTTTTGAAAGGGCTTGTGCATCTATTCCCGCCTGTGCCTTTCATTATGCCCCAGTGGGATCTTAATTTGGTTCTTACCTTCCTTATGTGTGCTCCCTTCGAGCCCTTGCATAACTGTCCTCTTCGGCTGCTTACTATTAAGACTGCCTTTTTGGTGGCAATTACATCTGCCAGGAGAGTGAGTGAGCTGCAGGCTTTATCTTCAAAGCCACCGTACCTCATGATATATCCTGACAAGGTAGTATTAAGAACTCGTGCCTCTTTCCTCCCCAAGGTGGTGACCCCTTTCCATCTGGGTCAAAATATCACCCTGCCCACCTTCTTTGCACCACCGCATCCCTCTAAGGAAGAGGAGCGTCTCCATCGGCTGGACCCAAAAAGAGCTTTATCGTTCTACCTTGACCGCACTAAAGAGTTCCGGGTGGACGACCAACTCTTTGTGGGTTATGTTGGTGCAAAGAAGGGTCAGGCAGTGCAGAAACGAACCATTTCGCGTTGGGTCGTTCTCTGTATAAAGATCTGCTACGCTTTGGCGAAGAAGCAGCCTCCCAAGGGCTGGAGAGCTCAGTCTACTAGGGGGAAAGCTGCTACCACTGCGTTAGCACGTGGCGTACCGGTGGTGGACATCTGTCAGGCTGCAACGTGGGCTTCTTTGCACACGTTTGCAAAACACTACTGCCTGGATAGTCAGGTGAGAAGAGAGGGGCATTTTGCCCGGTCTGTTTTGCAGGACTTTCTGGTGTAAAAATCGCCTTCAGACCCACCGCCATGGGTTATAGCTTGGGTATCTATTATAAGGTAAGGAAGCTGCAGCTAGAAGTCTCTATCAGATGAACAAGTTACTAATCTTCGGTAACGAGGTATCTGGTAGAGACTATCTAGCTGCAGATTCCTTACACCCACCCAAGACTCCACGCTCTGCGGATATTTTTCTTATGTAGATATATATATGTTCGATGGCATGTGTAGCTGCAGATACACATGCTTTGCACATCCCGCCATCTAGTGTTGGGCTCGGAGTGTTACAAGTTGTTTTTCTTCGAAGAAGTCTTTTCGAGTCACGAGATCGAGGGACTCCTCTCCTTTCGGCTCCATTGCGCATGGGCGTCGACTCCATCTTAGATTGTTTTTTTTACGCCATCGCGTTCGGACGTGTTCCTTTTCGCTCCGTGTTTCGGTTCGGAAAGTTAGTTAGAATCTCAGAAAAATCGACCGTATTGTTTGCGTTCGGCATCGGGGTAGTTATTACAGATCGACACCAACTTTTGAAGAGCTCCGGTGGCCCTTGGGGGTTTTCAATCCCCCGTCGGGGCCTGGTCGGCCCGGCCACGTGTCTCTTCAAGGCTGATGGAACGGACCCCATTCCGCTTCTGCCCAAAATGGCACAACAAGTATCCGTATACAGATCAGCACCTGGTCTATAACTTGTGTTTGTCTCCAGAACACAGAAGATACTTGTGAAGCCTGTCGGGCGTTTCGGTCGAGGAAGACATTAAGAGACCGAAGAGCGAGAAGACTGCAAATGGCGTCGGTGCCGACAGGACAAAGGCATTTGGAGGAGGAAGAAGAAACCTTCTCCATCCAGGAGTCGGACTCGGACGAGCTCGATCCTGAAGAAACTACTAAAACCGTGAGTAAGACGTCGAAACATAAAACTCACGAGAAGACCACAAAGGCCCAGGGGATGCCACCGCCAACAGGCCATGGCTTAACCCGAAAAATAGGTGACCGATCATCGGCACCGAAAAAGGGCATGCTTGTGTCGAAGTCATCTTACTCCGGTCGAGATACCGGCACACAGCAATCTCGAGCCCGAGGCAGCGGCTCCGAGCTAGTTTGGCACCGAAATGGGTCGGCACTGAGAGATCACGACGCCGAAAATAAAGAAAGTGTCATCGGAGCCGAAAAAGGCTACCGAAAAGGTTTCCATTCTGAAACATCCAGCCTCGGAACCGAAATCAGGTTCCTACACAGAGGAACAGGGATTGTCCTCCCAAATGCAAGGACATAAGTTCGGACAAGAACTAGAATCAATGGAGCCAGACTACACACAAAGGAGGCTCCACATTCAAAAGGACACAGGGAAGATAAGCACTCTTCCCCCAATTAAAATGAAAAGAAGACTTTTCTTTCAAGAAAAGGACAAGCAGCCTCAAGCAAAGGTGGCAAGACAAACAACTCCGCCACCATCTCCACCACCATCAATGCACACATCACCGGTAGTCACTCCACCACTGATGCAATCCCCAACTCATACTGCAATGAGTCAGGATGATCCAGACGCATGGGACCTTTATGATGCGCCAGTATCGGATAACAGCCCGGACTGTTACCCAGCGAGACCGTCGCCACCTGAGGACAGTACATCCTACACGCAGGTGGTCTCAAGAGCAGCGGCTTTTCATAATGTCACCTTGCATTCAGAACCAATAGAGGATGACTTTTTGTTTAATACACTATCCTCCACTCATAGCCAATACCAGAGCTTACCTATGCTACCTGGAATGCTAAAACACTCCAAACAGGTGTTTCAGGAACCTGTAAAGGGCAGGGCCATAACTCCAAGGGTGGAGAAAAAGTACAAGCCACCGCCTACAGACCCTGTGTATATCACGCAGCAATTAACACCAGACTCTGTGGTAGTAGGGGTAGCTCGCAAGAGAGCAAACTCTCACACCTCGGGAGACACACCACCTCCAGACAAGGAGAATCGCAAATTCGACGCTGCGGGGAAAAGGGTTGCAGCACAAGCATTGCCAATTCACAAGCACTTCTGGCAAGATATGATAGGGCTCATTGGGACGAAATGCAACATTTCATATAACACTTACCCAAAGAGTTCCAGAAAAGGGCACAACAAGTGGTGGAGGAAGGACAAAGTATCTCAAATAATCAGATACGGTCAGCAATGGATGCAGCAGATACAGCTGCAAGGACAGTAAATACTGCAGTAACAATAAGGAGACACGCATGGTTGCGTACGTCAGGGTTCAAGCCAGAAATACAACAAAGCCGTGCTGAATATGCCTTTTAATGGACAGCAGTTGTTTGGGCCGGAGGTGGACACTGCTATCGAAAAACTTAAAAAAGACACTGATACGGCCAAAGCCATGGGTGCACTCTACTCTCCACAGAGCAGAGGCACATTTCGCAAAACACAGTTTACAGGGGGGTTTCGAGGACAAGCTACAGAACCCACAACCTCTCAAACAAGGCCCACTTATAAAAGCCAATATCAGCGGGGAAGTTTTCGGGGGCAATATAGAGGGGGACAATTCCAAAAGAATAGAAGGAAGTTCCAGAGCCCCAAAACTCCTCAAAACAAACAGTGACTTCCAAGTCACAAATCCCCAACACATTACCTCCCCCCCCCCTCCCCCAAGACCCCCCACCCCCCCAGGTGTTGACTAAGCAATTTGTACAAACATTGGGAGGAGATAACAGACACTTGGGTACTTGCAATTATCCAGCATGGTTATTGCATAGAATTTCTCAGATTCCCTCCAAACGTACCACCGAAAACACACTCTGTCAAAACAACACATGAATCTTCTAGGACTAGAGGTCCAGGCATTGCTACAAAAAGGAGCAATAGAATTAGTACCAAATCAACAGAAAGGAACAAGAGTTTACTCTCTGTACTTTCTCATACCCAAAAAGGACAAATTGCTGAGACCTATATTAGATCTCAGAACATTAAATACCTATATCAAATCAGACCACTTTCACATGGTGACATTACAAGACGTAATCCCACTGCTCAAACAACAAGACTACATGACAACACTAGACCTAAAAGATGCATATTTCCATATACCAATACATCCTTCACACAGAAAGTACCTAAGATTTGTATTCCAAGGGGTACATTACCAATTCAAGGTGTTGCCATTCAGAATAACAACTGCGCCAAGAGTTTTTACAAAATGCCTGGCAGTAGTAGCTGCGCATATCAGAAGGCAGCAAATACATGTGTTCCCGTACTTAGACGATTGGTTAATCAAAACCAACACACTAGAACGGTGTTCACAACACACAAAGAACGTCATAGAAACCCTACACAAACTAGGTTTCTCAATCAACTACACAAAGTCACACCTTCAGCCGTGTCAGACACAGCAATACTTAGGGGCAACAATCAACACAGCAAGAGCGATTGCCACTCCAAGTCCACAAAGAGTACAAGCATTTCACAATGTAATACAGGTCATGTATCCAAACCAAAGAATACAAGTCAAAATAGTAATGAAACTCCTAGGCATGATGTCCTCATGCATAGCCATTGTCCCAAACGCAAGATTGCACATGCGGCCCTTACAACAGTGCCTAGCATCACAATGGTCACAGGCACAGGGTCAACTTCTAGATCTAGTGTTGATAGACCGCCAAACATACACCTCGCTTCAATGGTGGAACAATATAAATTTAAACCAAGGGCGGCCTTTTCAAGACCCAGTGCCTCAATACGTAATAACTACAGATGCCTCCATGATAGGGTGGGGAGCACACCTCAATCAACACAGCATTCAGGGACAATGGGACTATTGGCAAAAACAGTTTCACATAAATCACTTAGAACTATTAGCAGTATTTCTAGCGTTAAAAGCATTTCAACCAATAATAAGCCACAAACACGTTCTTGTCAAAACAGACAACATGACAACGATGTTTTACCTAAACAAACAGGGAGGGACACACTCAACACAGTTGTGTCTCCTGACACAGAAAATATGGCATTGGGCGATACACGACCACATTCGCCTAATAGCACAGTTCATTCCAGGGATTCAGAATCAGTTAGCGGACAATCTCTCTCGGGATCACCAACAGATCCAGACCTGTTTGCAACAAAAGAAAACGCAAAATGCCGAAACTTTGCATCCAGGTACCCACAAGATCAGTCTCTGGGCAATGCGTTATGGATGAGTTGGTCAGGGATATTTGCATACACATTTCCCCCCTCTCCCACTCCTTCCATATCTAGTAAACAAGTTGAGTCAAAACAAACTCAAACTCACTCATAGCACCAACTTGGGCAAGACAACCTTGGTACACAACACTACTAGACCTCTCAGTAGTGCCTCATGTCAAACTACCAAACAAACCAGATCTGTTAACTCAACACAATCAACAGATCAGACACCCCGATCCAGCATCGCTGAATCTAGCAATTTGGCTCCTGAAGTCTTAGAGTTCAGACACTTAGACCTTACACAGTAATGTATGGAAGTCCTAAAACAAGCTAGAAAACCAACCACTAGACATTGCTATGCAAATAAGTGGAAAAGGTTTGTTTATTATTGCCATAATAATCAAATTCAACCCTTACACGCATCTGCTAAAGACATCGTAAGCTACTTGCTACATTTGCAAAAGTCAAAACTAGCTTTTTCATCTATTAAGATACATCTTACCGCAATTTCAGCTTACCTGCAAATTACCCACTCAACTTCACTATTTAGGATACCAGTCATAAAAGCCTTTATGGAAGGCCTAAAAAGAATTATACCACCAAGAACACCACCAGTTCCTTCATGGAACCTCAACATTGTCTTAACACGACTCATGGGGCCACCTTTTGAACCCATGCACTCATGTGATATGCAATATTTAACATGGAAAGTTGCATTTCTAATTGCCATCACATCTCTAAGAAGAGTAAGTGAAATCCAAGCATTCACCATACAAGAACCATTTATTCAAATACACAACAATAAAGTAGTTCTACGGACAAATCAAAATTTTTTCCAAAAGTCATATCACCGTTCCACTTGAATCAAACATTAGAACTACCAGTGTTCTTCCCACAACCGGATTCTGTAGCTGAAAGAGCACTACATACATTAGACATTAAAAGAGCGTTAATGTACTACATTGACAGAACCAAACAAATTCGGAAAACAAAACAATTATTTGTTGCTTTCCAAAAACCTCATTCAGGAAATCCAATTTCCAAACAAGGCATTGCTAGATGTATAGTTAAATGCATTCAAACCTGTTATCTCAAAGCAAAGAGACAACTGCCTATTACACCAAGGGCACACTCAACTAGAAAGAAGGGTGCTACTATGGCCTTTCTAGGAAACATTCCAATGACTGAGATATGTAAGGCAGCCACATGGTCTACGCCTCATACGTTTACCGCACTATTGCGTGGATGTGTTAACAGCACAACAAGCCACAGTAGGACAAGCAGTACTATGAACTTTGTTTCAAACAACTTCAACTCCTACAGGCTGAACCACCGCTTTTGGGGAGATAACTGCTTACTAGTCTATGCAAAGCATGTGTATCTGCAGCTACACATGCCATTGAACGGAAAATGTAACTTACCAGTGTATATCTGTTCGTGGCATGAGACGCTGCAGATTCACATGCGCCCACCCGCCTCCCCGGGAGCCTGTAGCCGTTTCGAAGTTGATCATGAACGTTTGTAAATTTGTAAATATATAATTTTAAGCTACATTATGTACATACATATTACTCCATTGCATGGGCACTATTACTATAAGACACAACTCCTACCTCACCCTCTGCGGGGAAAACAATCTAAGATGGAGTCGACGCCCATGCGCAATGGAGCCGAAAGGGGAGGAGTCCCTCGATCTCGTGACTCGAAAAGACTTCTTCGAAGAAAAACAACTTGTAACACTCCGAGCCCAAAACTAGATGGCGAATGTGCAAAGCATGTGAATCTGCAGCGTCTCATGCCACGAACAGATGTACACTGGGTAAGTGACATTTTCCATATATGTATTTATGTGTACATAGGTATATTTTTGATCTTGGCATTTTTGCCTTTCTTAAAGGCATGAAAGAATTTTTGCTTCAAACAGTCAGAGGTAAAATCCATAATGGGTGGTTCTTCCATGGCTCTGCGCTTCTGGCGTGGGAAGTTGTGGAAAAGAGCTGACGTATGCGCACCAAGACGGCGTCTATATAGACAACCGTGACATCATAGACGGCTCCAACAACGCTGACGACGCACGCGGAGCTGGTTGACGCACGCGGATCCGAACAACTCCGCCAGACGGCACGCGCTCAGGGTACTGCTCAGAAAAAACTCCGGATTCGAAGCTGACGCCAGGGAATTTTAAGGTAAGGAATCTGCAGCTAGATAGTCTCTGCCAGATACCTTGTTACCGAAGGTAAGTAACTTGTTCTTTGGCAGCAAGGCTGGAGGAGATAAGGAGGAAAACCAGAAGGAGCCACCCACCAGTCAGGACAGCCCCTAAGGTGCCTTGAGCTGAGGTGTGACCCCTCCCTTTAGAAATCCTCCATTTTGAGATTGGAGGATTCCCCCAATAGGATTACGGATGTTTTCCCTTGTAGGAAGGTGGCTCTGCATATACTATTTCAAAGTAAGAGATAGTGTGCACAGAGTCCAAGGGTTCCCCTTAAAGGTTGATAGTGGCAAAATTAAATAATTCTAATGCTCTATTTTGTGGTTGTGTGGTCGAGCAGTAGGTTTATCAGAGGGTAGTGTTAAGCATTTGTTGTACACACACACAGTCTTACTCCAGGCAAATACTTTTTTATATAGAAAAATATATTTTTCTTAATTTATTTTATATCCACAAGTTCAATATTTGAAGTAAATACATACAATGCATGGTACTCCACACAGGTAAGTTAGGAACTTTGAAAAGCCCTGCGGAGACGACAACTGACCTGGCCCCAGCCCCACTGGCCTGTCTCCAGATTCTGCCACTATCTTATCTCTAAGGGGAACCCTTGGACTCTGTGCACACTATTTCTTACTTTGAAATAGTATATACAGAGCCAACTTCCTACAACCCACCTCTCTGCCCCTCTATCAGAGGTCCTTTTTTGTGTTCATTCAGTAGCCCAGCAGGGCTCTGCTTTGGGCACCATTGAAGGTTACTTGTCCGCCATCTCTGCTTTTCTGAGATTACCTGACCAACCCTCTTTGTTTAAATCTCCAATTGCTGGTAGATTCCTAGAGGGTCTTACCCATTTGTTTCCTCCTTCTCTGTTCATAGTGCCCTAATAGGAACTTGGTTCTTACTTTACTGATATGTACTCCTTCCAAGCCACTTCACCACTGTCCTCTTTGTCTTCTTACTATCAAGACAGCCTTCCTTTAACCATCACTTATTGCCCACAGAGTGAGCGAGCTGCAGGGCCTTTCCTCGAGGCCACCTTTCGTTTCCATCCATCCTGACAAGGTGATTCTTCGCACCATGGCTTCCTTCTTACCTAAGGTGGTCACGCCCTTTCATGTAGGCCAACCCATTACCTTCCCTGCTCTTGATGCACCCCCACATTCTTCTAAGGAAGAGGAGAGACTCCACCTCCTGGACCCAAAAAAAGTGTTGGCGCTCTAGCTTGATAGTACCAAAGAGTTCTGGGTGGATGATCAACTCTTTGTGGGTTATGTGGGTGTGAAGAAAGGTCAGGTAGTGCAGAAGAGAACCATCTCCCAATGGGTTTTTCTCTGCAATAAAATGTGCTACGTGTTGGATGATAAGCAACCCGGAGGGTTTGCATGCTAGCTTCACCAGAGCAACAGCTTCAACCACTGAGTTAGCACGTGGAGTTCTAGCCCTGGACATTTACCAGGCTGCAGCATGGGTGTCCTTGCACACGTTTACCAAACACTACTCCCTGGACAGTCTGGTCCGAAGGGACGGGTACTTTGCCCCTTTGGTTCTGCAGGACTTCCTAGTATGTTCTTCATGGGCAGACCCACCTCCAGGGATGGTATTGCTTGGGTATCTATTCTAAGGTAAGGATACCACAGCTAGAAGTCCCTATCAGATGAACAAGTTACTTACCTTCAGTAACAAATGATCTGGTATAGAAATATTCTAGTTGCAGATTCCTTATCGACCCACCCATCCTCCCTCCTCTGCTAGCTGATTTCTAGAGAAAGGGACTTTCCTTTCAGGGTCCTAGTTCTCATGCACCAGGGTCAGTGTTCTTCATGGTTTCGCAATCCTGGCATGCGAATCCATGAAAAGAAACTGACAGCGTGCCACGGTGGTGCCCATATACGACTGTGGAGACAACCAGTGCCACCTAACAGCGTGCAGCGGTGCTGCTCGAGGAAAATCTCCAAATCCAGACTGACACCTGAAGGAAATTCTAAGGTAAGGAATCTGCAACTAGAATATCTCTACCAGATAATTTGTTGCCAATGATAAGTAACTTCTTAGTGGATAGATGGATGCTGGGTAATGCAGTGATGTCACGTAATGCAGGTATCGATGTGGGGAAATTACATTCCCTTCTGAGTTAATGTATTGCAACAAATTACACCACTTAGACCTAGTAGTGAGGTTTGAAATGCATACTAATGCTTATTTGTTGAAATGTATGTATTTACAGCATATATATGTATGCATCTGGTCTTATTTTTTATTTATATTTTTTTCTCCAAGTTCAAATTTGCTATTGTTATGATGGGACGGCATCAATACATAAACGAAGAAGAGTATGAAGTAAATTTGAAAGATTTTGAGCCTCAGCCTGGTGAGTATCAGTTGTATTGTTGTCAACAACAAGTTAATTGATTGTAACAAAGAGGTACTGGAAAATAATAATTTGTGTTTTTTTTTATCATGAAAGCTTCCTATCATAACTTTTGGGTATTTTAAAACTTAAGGAAGGTGGCTCTCTATATGGTGTGCTAAAATGAAGTACAATGTGCATCGAGCCCAGTGAATCCCTATTCGGTTTTGCAGAGGCAACAGTAGATAGGACTGATGCTCTATTTGCGGTAGTGTTAGTGAGCAGTTAGGCTTATCAGAGGGTAGTGCTAAGTATTTGTTGTATTCAGAGACAATAAATGAGACACACACTCCAAGAATAAATCCAAGACCAATCTAGAAAAAATATTATTTTTATATGTTTCAAACCCAAGAACATTCGTAATCAGGTAAGAAGACTGTAGAAAAATGGCTCCTTGTTGCCGATATCCCCCACCCCCTTTTGCCATGATATTGATGCTGACTTCACTGAGAAGTGTGCTGGGACCCTGCTAACCAGGCCCCAGCACCAGTCTTTTTTCACTAAAAATGTACTATTGTTTCCACATTGGCACACCCCTGGTTCACAGATACGTCCCTTGTAAAAGGTACCAATGGTACCAAGGGCTCTGTGACCATGGAAGGGACCTAAGGGCTGCAGCATGTGTTGTGCCACCCTAAGGGACCCCTCACCTTACACATGCACACTGCCATTGTAGAGTGTGTGTGTTGGTGGGGAGAAAAAGGCAAAGTCGACATGGCATCCCCCTAAGGATGCCATGCATACACAATACCGCCTGTGGCATAGGTAAGTCAACCCTCTAGCAGGCCTTTAAGCCCTAAGGCACTATACCACAGGTGAGGGCATAGCTGCTTGAGCAATCTGCCCCCACAATGTCTACGTCCATTCTTAAACAGTGTAAGTACAGTGTGGCCACATTAAGTATATGGTCTGAAAGTTTGTCAAAACTACACTGACAAGACTACACTGAATATTGGGAAGTTTGGTATCAAACTTCTCAGAATAATAAACCCACACTGATGCCAGTGTTGGATTTAAAAATAAAAAATGCACACAGAGGGTATTTTAGAGATGCCCCCTGTATTTTACCCAATCATTCAGTGCAGGACTAAATGGTCTGTGCCAGCCTGCTGCTGAGAGACGAGTTTCTAACCCCCTGGGGTGAGACCCTTTGTGCTCTCTGGGGCCAGAAACAGTCTGCAATGGCTGAAGGTCCTTCACACACCCCCCTGCAGGAACTGTAATACCTAGCAGTGAGCCGCAAAGGCTCAGGCTTCATGTTACAATGCCCCAGCGCACTCCAGCTAGTTGAGATGCCTGCACCCTGGACACATCCCCCACTTTTAGCGGCAAGTCCGGGGAAATACTGATAATAACAAGGAGTCACCCCCTCAGCCAGGTTCACCCCTAAGGTGAGTAGAGCTGAAGTGACCCTGTAGGAAAATGGCTTCCTGTTGCAGTTACCCCCCCTCCCCCACGTTCTGCCTGATCTTGATGCTGGCTTGACTGAGAAGTGTGCTAGGACCCTGCTAACCAGGCCCCAGCACCAGTGTTCTTTCACTTAAAAATGTACTATTGTTCCACAATTGGCACATCTCTGGCACACAGATAAGTCCCTTGTAAAAGGTACCAGTGGTACCAAGGGCCCTGTGACCAAGGAATGACCCTAAGGGCTGCACTGATTTCTATTGAAAACCAGACACCTGCTAAGCACACTGCACCCGGCTGCCCCTGCGCCACTGAGGGTTTGTTTTGTGTGCCTACTTGTGCCTCCAATTCCCCCCCCCCCCCCCCCCCAAAAAATAGCTCTACAAAACCCACTGTTCTGATGGATACAACTACCTGTGGATTCCTCACCTCATGAATACTCCCATGGCGCCAGCATTCTACGGAAATCTTCTTACTAGTCTCTGCACGTCGACGAGGACGTCACTGTCTCGCACGCGACGCCGTCTGACGTCATACAGGCAATAAGAGGTCCTCGACGACGTGCGGACGTCAGTTCCCTTTTTTCCGTGCATTCGAAACGGTTATCTTCGAGGGAGCAACTGTTACTCTTGCGGTTACAGTGTATATCTTGCTGCGTACTCTTTCTCTGTGGAAATAATGTCGCAGAGAAAGTCTGGATTTAAGCCTTGTCGTGAGTGTGGAGGCAAGATGTCGGTGACGGATCCTCATTCCGATTGCCTTTGGTGTTTGAGCTCCGACCACGACGTCTCGACTTGTGATTCGTGTCAGCACATGAATCCGAAGGCCATTAAAGAACGCGAGGCGAAGCTGTTTATGGCCAAGTCAAAGGAGAAGCATCACAAGAAAAAGTCTTCTCCAAGACATCGGCGTCATCGAGACTCCCGGCGCCGTAGAGAATCTCGGCGTCATTCAAGGGAGGCTCGTTCCAGGTCTCCCGATCGGCGCCGCAGGACATGGGAGGTCAGCCCCACGGTGACGCCGCATCCTTCGACGCCGTTGCTCTCTCCGACGTCTCCAACTTCGCCTGGACAGGCGTCGGTGATTGAGGTATTGGAGCCTCAGGTGTTTTCTCCGGCGCAGACGCTGAGGCTCCGAGTCAGGCACCCCAGTATCCGGCTTTTCCCACCCCTGGAGCCGATAGTTCCGCATTCTTGAATGCGATGTATGCCATCTTCCAACAGATGGCTCCAGGGGGTGCTCCGGCTGGGCCTTTGGCCTTTTCTTTGGGTGATCCTGCGCCTCTTCGGCCGGCACCCTTTATGCCCTTTCTCCCGTTTGGGAACGTGGGCTCGGCGCCAGTGTCGGCGCCGGTGGCCGCTCCGATGGCTTCGGAGGGATTGGCCCCAGGGATTTCCATCCCGTCGACGTCGAGATTTCGGCCTGTGACTCCGGTGGGTCCATCCGTTTCATCTGCTCTTCAGTCGGCGCCGAAGTTACCTGTGGCGCCGGATGCGGCGTCGGTGGCTTCGGAAGATCGGCGCCGATCTCCGACTTCGGCGGAGGTGTTGTCGACTCCGCGGATTGAGCAACGACTGCATTCAAGGAGGCGTGCTCTCCGGGTACTAGAGGAGCAGGAGTACCAACGAGCCCTAGAGGAAGGAGAGCTAGAGGACTCGGGTGATGGGCTGCGTGGACTGGAGTCGGCCAGTGGGCTGGACACTTCCCCTGAGTGGGACCTTTCGTCCCCGGGGGAATATACTGAGGAAGCTGCTTCCTTTCATACAGTGGTACGGAAGGCAGCTAGTTTTTTGGACCTGCCTTTGCCGGTGGTGGAGGCGAAACAAAACCTTTTGACAGAGGTGTTGCATCCGGCCTCAGCCGCGGCGGAGCCTCTATTACCTTTTAATGACGCTCTGCTGGATCCGGTTTTAGAGGTGTGGAAGAAGCCGGCATCTTCCCCAGCAGTTCACAGAGCCGTGGCCAGGAGGTATCGGACGGCTCCAACTGATCCTGGTTTCCTATCTAGGCACCCTACGCCGGAGAGCTTGGTTGTGCAGGCCTCCTGTTCGTCCAAATCAGCGCCTGGTTCTTTCCCGACGGTGCCTGGGGACAGAGACTCAAAAAAGCTAGAGGCGCAGTCGAAGAAGATTTTTTCGTCCTGCAGTCTGGCGTTAAAAGCCACTAATGCGACCTGTATCCTGGGGAGGTATATTCATGCTCTGATGGATGACATCTCTTCGTTTACAGAGCTTCCCCAGGGTCTTTTGGATCTTGTCTCTGATGCCCAGGCTGCTGCGACCCAAATTATCCAGACGGGACTGGATACCACCGACTCGGTAGCCAGAGCAATGGGCACAACTGTGGTGGAAAGGAGACAGGCCTGGCTACGTAACTCGGGCTTTTCGGCAGATGTACAGTCCACATTGTTGGATCTCCCGTTTGATGGGGACAAACTGTTTGGGGCTAAGGCTGATTCGGCCTTGGAACGTTTTAAGGAGAGCAGGGCCACGGCTAAGTCGTTGGGACTTCAAGCTCCTTCTTCCACGGCCTCTTCCAGATTCTTCAGGAGGTTTCGTGGATTTGGGCGTGGCTCTTCCTCCTCTTCCTTTCGGGGAAGATTTCAGCAACCTGCCTCTTCCCACCCCTGTAGATCTTTTAGGGGGAGGGGTAGGGTCCGCACCAGGGGAGCCTCTCAGCAGCACTCTGCCTCTTCCTCATCCTCTGGCGGGGTGCAGCAGGGGAAGCAGCCTTAGGCTTCCACCATTTCCCACTCACTCCTCTCCTGTAGGGGGAAGATTACAGCATTTTCTCACCAAATGGGAGACTGTTACGTCGGACACTTGGGTTCTCAGTGTTGTGGGAAAAGGCTACACCCTTCCCTTTCGGGAGTTTCCGCCCCTCATCCCGCCCCGCCCTTCGTATTGTTCACAAGAACACCTCCTGTTGCTAGAACAGGAGGTGGAAGTCCTCCTTTTAAAGGGCGCGGTGGAGTTGGTCCCGGAGCAGGAAAGGGGTCAAGGAGTTTACTCAAGGTATTTCCTGATTCCCAAGAAGGATGGTCGTTTGAGACCAATTTTGGACCTGAGGATCTTGAATTGGTTCCTCAAGCAGGAAAAGTTCAAGATGCTGACCCTAGCACAGGTGCTTTTGGCGTTGAACATGGAAGACTGGATGGTGTCTGTCGACTTGCAGGATGCTTACTTTCATATCCCGATACTCAAGTCACACAGGAAGTATCTCCGGTTTGTGGTGGGATCGCAACACTACCAGTTTGCGGTCCTTCCGTTTGGTCTTACTTCAGCACCTCGAGTCTTCACGAAGGTGATGTCGGTGGTTGCGGCAGAGCTCAGAAGGAAGGGGATAGCAGTATTCCCTTACTTGGACGATTGGTTGATCAAAGCCAAGTCCCCGGAGCTTGTGTTGCGTCATCTGCAGTCAACAACCCAGTTGTTGTTCGACCTGGGCTTTTCGGTGAACGAGCCCAAATCTCACCTGGAGCCCTCTCAGCGCCTCCTGTTCATAGGGGCAGTACTGGATACGACATTGGGTCGGGCCTTTCCTCCGCCTCAGCGGATTCAAGATATTCAGGATTTGGTTCCAATGTTTCTAAACGGAGCGGTAGTTCCAGTCCTCAAGGTCCTTCGTCTGCTCGGTCTTTTTGCCTCCTGCATTCTGTTGGTCACGCATGCTCGCTGGCACATGAGGGCTCTTCAGTGGTGCCTCCGAAGGCAGTGGTCTCAACACAGAGGGGATCTAGAGGGTACTGTCAAGATCTCCAGAGATGCTGTTGTGGATTTGAAGTGGTGGATTGCAAGCAACAATCTTTCACAAGGAAAACCGTTCCAGCAGTCGCCACCAGTGGCCACAGTCATAACGGATGCTTCCACTCTAGGGTGGGGAGCTCATCTGGGGGATCTGGAGATCAAAGGTCTTTGGTCTCCAGAGGAACAGATTTTTCACATCAATCTGTTAGAGTTACGGGCTGTACGTCTGGCTCTCAAGGCCTTCCTCCCTTCCCTTCGTGGTCAGTCGGTACAGGTCCTAACGGACAATACTACCACGATGTGGTACATAAACAAGCAGGGAGGAGTGGGGTCGTACCTTCTCTGCAGAGAAGCTCTTCGACTATGGTCCTGGGCAAAGGACCATCGGATTTGCTTGATAGCAAACCATCTGGCCGGAGTCTTGAACGTGCGTGCGGACAGTCTCAGTCGCCACTTCTCGGCAGACCACGAGTGGCGTCTCCATCCAGATCAAGTCCGTTTAATCTTCCAGAAGTGGGGGTTTCCTCGGGTAGATCTGTTCGCCACTCGAGAGAACGCGCATTGTCCGTTGTTCTGCAGCCTTCAGTATCCGATGCAGGAAGCATTGGGGGACGCGTTTCAAATGACCTGGTGCGGCCAGTTGCTTTACGCGTTTCCTCCATACCCTTGATTCCTCGAGTATTGAGGAAGATTCGCCAAGACCGGGCTCTAGTAATCGTAATAGCTCCGGATTGGCCAAGGAGGGTGTGGTACTCCGACCTTCTCCAACTCTCAACGTGCCCGCCGCTCCGTCTCCCTTTCAGGGCAGACGTCCTCTCGCAGTCGCAGGGGCAGGTTCTACACCCCAACCTCCAGAGTCTGCACCTACATGCCTGGAGATTGAACGGGGCAACCTGAGTTCCTTCTCTCTCCCGCCTGAGGTAGTGGATGTTATATTAGCGGCCAGACGACACTCCACTAAATCTATCTACGCTAATAGGTGGTCTAAATTTGTTGCGTGGTGTGGAGAGAGGCAGATTGATCCTTTACAAGCTCATCTATCGGACGTTTTGTCTTTTGCTCTATCTCTGGCGCAGAAAGGTTGTGCAGTGGCTACCATTAAAGGTTATTTATCGGCCTTGTCAGCCTTCATATGTCTTCCAGACCAACCATCTTTATTTAAATCCCCTATTGTGATCAGATTCTTGAAAGGTCTTCTAAATCAATATCCTCCAAAGCCATTCGTTATGCCGCAATGGGATTTGTCCTTAGTCCTGACTTTCCTTATGGGGTCCCCTTTTGAACCTATGCATTCTTGCCCCTTAAGGTATTTGTTTTTAAAAACAGTCTTCCTGATAGCTATAACATCAGCAAGGAGAGTGAGTGAGTTGCAGGCCTTATCAGTAAAACCCCCTTATACAACTTTTTATGGGGATAAGGTGGTGTTGAGGACCAAGGCTGCTTTCCTCCCGAAGGTTGTTTCACCCTTCCATTTGGCTCAGGCAATTACTTTGTCCACGTTCTATCCTCCGCCTCATCCTTCCAAAGAGGAAGAAAGACTGCACCGTCTGGATCCAAAGAGAGCGTTGAGCTTCTTTATCAATAGAACAAAGGATTTCAGGCTGGAGGATCAGCTGTTTATTGGATACGTGGGCAAGAGGAGAGGAAAGGCAGTCCACAAGAGAACACTATCCAGGTGGGTTGTTCTTTGCATTAAAATATGTTACTCTTTGGCAAAGAAGGATCCTCCTGAGGGCATTAGAGCTCATTCCACCAGAGCTAAGTCGGCCACTTCGGCCTTAGCCAGAGGTGTTCCTGTGGTCGACATCTGCAAGGCCGCAACTTGGTCGTCCCTTCACACTTTTGCAAAACATTACTGTTTAGATTCTGAGGTTAGAAGGGACGGCCATTTTGCACGGTCAGTGCTGCAGGATTTCTTGGTTTGACCATTTAGGCACCCACCGCCGGGCGTGGTACTGCTTTGGGACTCTATTCATGAGGTGAGGAATCCACAGGTAGTTGTATCCATCAGAAGAACGAGTTACTTACCTTCGGTAACGACTTTTCTGGTGGATACATTAGCTACCTGTGGATTCCTCACGGTCCCACCCGCCTCCCCGTTGCCTTTATGGTCTTGCCAAGTAATCCTTGAGTGCGCTCCTCTTGATCTTTGAGGGTGCAATAGATGTATATATATAATATATTTATATATATATATGGGTATATGTGTATATATCTTTATGTATATACTTGGTGTGTGTATATATTTTTAAAAGAAAGAGTTTTATATATATATATATATATATATATGTACATAAAAAAGATTTACAGTTATTCATACAATGTGGTGTATTTTTACAATATAATGGATGTTGCTTTGTTCTTTCATTGCATTGCCTGGTTGTTCTCATGCACGTAAAAAATGATTGGTACTGACGTCCGCACGTCGTCGAGGACCTCTTATTGCCTGTATGACGTCAGACGGCGTCGCGTGCGAGACAGTGACGTCCTCGTCGACGTGCAGAGACTAGTAAGAAGATTTCCGTAGAATGCTGGCGCCATGGGAGTATTCATGAGGTGAGGAATCCACAGGTAGCTAATGTATCCACCAGAAAAGTCGTTACCGAAGGTAAGTAACTCGTTCGTCTGCCCTCTGAACCTCTGAAGACGCAGGCAGGCTGGAACCGGAGCACCCCTGTTCTCCATTGGCCTTGCCGCCAAAAGTGGGGGCAGTGGCCAGAGGGGCGGGCATCTCCACTAGCTGGGATGTAACAAAAGGGGTGAGCCTTTGAGGCTCTCCGCCAGGTGTTAGTTCCTGCAGGGGGAGGTGAGAAGCACCTCCACCCAGTACAGGCTTTGTTCCTGGCCACAGAGTGACAAAGGCACTCTCCCCACATGGCCAGCAACATGTCTGGTGTGTGGCAGGCTGGCAGGACCTGGTCAGCCTACACTGGAAGTCAGGTATGTATTCAGGGGGCATCTCTAAGATGCCCTCTGGGTGTATTTTACAATAAATTCCACACTGGCATCAGTGTGCATTTATTGTGCTGAGAAGTTTAATACCCAGTTTTCAGTGTAGCCATTATGGAACTTTGGAGTTCGTGTTTGACAAACTCCAGACCATATACTCTTATGGCTACCCTGCACTTACAATGTCTAAGGTTTTGCTTAGACACTGTAGGGGCATAGTGCTCATGCACATATGCCCTCACCTGTGGTACAGTGCACCCTGCCTTAGGGCTATAAGGCCTGCTAGAGGGGTGCCTTACCTATGCCACAGGCAGCGTGAGGTTGGCATGGCACTTTGAGGGGAGTGCCATGTCGACGTAGTCATTTTCTCCCCACCAGCACACACAAGCTGGCAAGCAGTGTGTATGTGCTGAGTGAGGGGTCCACAGGGTGGCATAAGACATGCTGCAGCCCTTAGATACCTTCCCTGGCATCAGGGCCCTTGGTACCAGGGGTACCAGTTACAAGGGTCTTACCTGGGTGCCAGGGTTGTTCCAATTGTGGAGACAAAGGTACAGTTTAGCAGGGTCCCAGCACACTTTCAAATCATAACTTGGCATCAGCAAAGGCAAAAAGTCAGGGGGCAACCATGCCAAGGAGGCATTTTCTTACAAGAGTCCTTTCTTGAAACTTTGTTGCAGAGCAGTTTCGCTATTCACCAGAGTCTGGATCTTTGTAGAAGGCAGGCAGACCCCCTGGTTTCCTGGAGGCTCAGCTGCAAAACAAGTCCTCTTTTAGGTGTAGTCTGTCAAGGTCAGCAGGAAGGCCAGAGGGGCTGTTTCCAAGTCAATTGCTACTTTTCCTTTTCTGCTGGGGCGACTCTTCATTATCTATTGCTGCATATGTAGTCAGGATCTGAGTTCTAGGGCTCAGGGGTGCCATTTAAATACTCAGTTTAGGGGCATTGCAGGGAGTGCCAGGTGGTAGCCAATGGGCTGCCCACCTTCAGGGTGACTACAACCTTTCCATGACCACTTCCGCTGGGAAGTGAGCAGAACCCTAACCCTAGTGGCCTAATTCCTTCTAAACAAGAGGGAGCAATTTAAAAAGTAGTGTCCTCTTCAGCTCATCCACCTTAGGAGTGGGATTGGCATGGAGTGGGCACACATAATATGCCTAATTTTCCTGCCTGTGCTACTGCCAAAATTGGCGTTTGGGGGAAGGGGGTCTGGGTTGGTCATATCAACCATCCGGAGAGACCTGGATCGCATTACAAAGGCGGCTAGGCCTTTAAAGCTTCACTCCCTGGAATGGCCATCCTGCCTGGGTGAGGTTCCCAGTGCAGGCTTTTGTCTCAGGCCCATGAGAACGCTGGCTCTCACCTTGGAGGTCCAGAAATGTACCTGTGGATGAACTGGTCAAGACTAGTCATTCAGCACAGTACTAGCTGGTACATTTACCTCTAAAGTGCCCTCTGTGCATTTATTAATAAATCCCTCACTGGGCTCAATAAGGGTTTATTATTCTGCGATGTTTGATACAAACATCCCAAGATTTAGAGGAGCCATCATGTAGTTGAGGAACTCATGACCAGTGTCCAGCACAGGCATTTAGAATGGCTTCCCTGTTCACTTACTATGTCTTTGAATCAACAGACATAGCAGGGGCATGTCTGCTTGTGCATATGCCCTCACATTTGCCTGAATATAACCTGCCTTAGGGGTGGCTTACGCCTGGCACATGCAGTGCCCCCTCCCCATTCTCTCCCTACCCACCACCACTACCACCCCCTCCGCAGGAAGTGCAACACCTGACGGTGAGCCTCAAAGACTCATGCCTTTTTTTTTTAAACACTGCCCCAGGGCATTCCAGATAGTGGAGGTGCCCGCTTCCTGGACCATGTGTTTTAAATAAAGGTCAAAGCAAGGGGGAAGTAACCTAGACTTCCACGGTAAATAGATAACTAAAGAAATTCTCTGCGTACCAATACTGTAACATCACAAGAAATTTATTGCATCATATCTCTTTGAACATGTTATGCCAGACAATTGCATGTACATTTCTTTTAAACATGTCATTCCGTATGTCAAAATTGCATGTGTCTAGATAGGTGCTTCTAATAAAAACAGTGAAAGTGCTGAGGTGCGGCTGAGTGAAAGTGATATATACAGTATGTGCAAAAGGTGGTTAGAATAAAAATTATGGAATTCTAGTGGCTCCTGCAGTTCAGGAAGCCCTGAAATCTCACAAAGAACATTTTGTATTCATATAATCCACCCTTAGAGATATGCCCACGTTTCGACCCTGTAGAAGAGGTGAGTCAAATTGGGGTCATCATCAGGACAGAGAGATTCCAACTGGTAGCACCTAAGGGTAGTTAAATCACCGGATTATTCGGAGCCTGATTATAAATCGTATGACGTCAAAAAAAGGGGGTGGTGGGAAGATAGCACTCACCTAAATTCCAGTGTTTGAAAACAGTCTGGTGGTCAGGGACATCTACCTTGTAGGATAATGGTGAAATCAATAAATATACAGTGTATGATCCAATCTATAGAGAACCATAAATCAGTGGAAACTTACAGATATTGTAAGTGTCCCAAGGTCTGGTGGTCTACTCTTATCCTGTAGTCTGTGGTCAAAATCCCATAAAGCGCTGATGGTCTATTAAAGGGCTTGAGTTATCTAAAAACAAGGGAAATGGGTCCTAATTAAAACAGTGAAACTCAGAGTAAAAGAAATCTATCAGGATGCTAGTGAGCACTTACTGGTATTGTGCTGGTCTCAGGATCAGTTGCTGGAGAAAGGACCAGGAGCGCCGATTTATCTGGGACTCAGGGTATCTACAACAAAGGAGGATTCGTGTAAATGAAATCCGGATAAAGGTTGAATAAATATGGATTATGATTAAGCTGGGCAGAGCGTGAAACTTACTCGTTTGTTAGGCTGCTGATCTATCATCCAGATTGCAAGCGTGTGTCTAGCAATTTCAATTCCAGGGTAACGCGCGTACTCCTGGGTTCGTGCACGATGTATCGTGTATCACGAAGCCGCACGTAATGTGTGCGTTTTGTCTTAAAAATGCTACGCCTCCATTTTGGAGCGAGCATTAGCAGAGGTGATTGGTCCAGGGGCTGACCAATCACAGGGCAAGGTCTGCAGAGGCTGGGTCGAGGCCAGCCATGAACGGACCATGAAGGGCAGGTTCCCTTTCTGATCCGTTTGGTATAAATGGAAAAAACGTTAATGCCGCGAGTTCTAAAAAATGTCCCAATCGTCCAGTATTAAGGGGATAACGTCTTCTGAAATGAATCCTCATAAAGCACCAGGAACTCGTGAGATAACTTAACAGAGAGGGTGTGCAGGCCCTGTGGAGCCGGTAGCGGCTACTTGTGAGATAAAATGTTAACCCGGGTGTGCAGGCCCCGTGGGGCCGGGCTGTTGAGTCAAAAGGGACTAACGAATCATTCCAGAGATAGTGCAAACGTGAATTCTATTGCGCTGAACTGGATGCTGTGTGTATAAACATAATCAAAGAAAAACAATCGAATGTTATTATTGCATTTTAAGGAAACCATCAGTACAGAAATGTACGTACAAACTATTTAATATTATTCATATTAAATATGAAACAGTGTATCGATAATGCACACAATTACAATGATTTATTATTAATAGTTGCGTAAAACCATGTTGGCTCATTTGTCTCTCTTCCTCAAGCGGTACAGTTGTTATATGTGCAGTCAGATAAGGCACATAAGAACAAATACATAGTGTATATTCAGCAATGGGGGTGATTCAAGATCATACACAAAGTAAATGCACGTCAAACAGATGACTGATTGTGAATGATCTTGAATCGCCCCCATTGCTGAATATACACTATTAATTAATAATAAATCGTAATTGTGTGCATTATCAATACACTGTTTAATATTTAATATGAATAATATTAAATAGTTTGTACGTACATTTCTGTACTGATTGTTTCTTTAAAATGCAGTAATGTTTATGTAATGTTTATACACACAGCATCCAGTTCAGCACAATCGAATTCACGTTTGCACTGTCTGGTACTTTAGGAACTTTGAATAAAAGCAATATCTTATACAGTCTTTGTAAAAATGGCAATAAGCTATTTTCAAAGTGGACACAATGCAAAATTCAACAGTGGGGGGGGGGGGGGTTTAAGTATTGGTTAGATTGTGAGGTACGTAAAACACTTACGAGTCTCAGTTCTGGGGCATTGGCAGCCCACCGTTGGGGGTTAAAGGCAACCCCAAGGTTACCACACCAGCAGCTCAGGGCCGGTCAGGTGCAGAGGTCAAAGAGGTGCCCAAAACACATAGGCGAATATGGAGAACTGGGGTGCTCTGGTTGCAGTATGCCAGCAGGTAAGTACATGCGTCCTCGGGGGGCAGATGTAGAAAAGTAGCCTCTTTCTAGCCTTGTTACCCCAACTTTTGGACTGTTTGTGAGTATATGTCAGGGTGTTTTTTACTGTTTCACTGGGATCCTTCTAGCCAGGACCCCAGTGCTCATAGTGGAAATCCTATGTTGTCAGTGTATTTGATATGTGTCACTGGGATCCTGCTACCCAGGACCCCAGTGCTCATAGGTTTGTGGCCTATATGTGTTCCCTGTGTGGTGCCTAACTGTATCACTGAGGCTCTGCTAACCAGAACCTCAGTGTTTATGCTTTCTCTGTTTTTAAAATTGTCACTGCAGGCTAGTAACTAATTTTACCAATTCTGATTGGCACACTTGAACATCCTTATAATTACCTAGTATATGGTACCTAGGTACCCAGGGCATTGGGGTTTCAGGAGATCCCTATGGGCTGAGACATTTCATTTGCCACCCATGGGGAGCTCAGACAATTCTTACACACGTCCACGTTATTTCACAGCCATTTTACACTGCACTTAAGTAACTTATAAGTCACCTATATGTCTAACCTTCACTTAGTGAAGGTTATGTCCAAAGGTACTTAGTGTGAGGGCACCCTGGCTTACTTGTATGTAGCGTTACCATGGTAACTCCGAACATGGCCATGTAACATGTCTAGGATCATGGAATTGTCACACCAATACCATTCTGGTATTGGGGGGACAATCCTGTGCATCCCCGGGGCTCCAGCATAGAGCCCGGGTACTGCCAAACTAACTTTCCGGGGTTTTCTCTGCAGCTACTGCCGCTGCCAACCCTCAGACAGGTTTCTACTCGCCTGGGCAGCCCAGTCCCAGGAAGTCAGAACAAAGGATTTCCTCTGAGAGAGGGTGTTAAACCCTCTCCCTTTGGAAATAGGTGGGAAGGGCCTAAGAGGAGTAGCTTCTCCTGGCCTCTGGAAATGCTTTCAAGGGCACAGATGGTGCCCTCCTTGCATAAGCCAGTCTACACCAGTTCAGGGATCCCCCCAGCCCTGCTCTGGCGCGAAACTGGTCAAAGAGAAGGGGAGGGACCACTCCCCTGACCAGCACCTCCCAGGGGAGGTGCCCAGAGCTCCTCCAGTGTGTCTCAGACCTCTGCCATCTTGGATGCAGAGGTGTGAGGGCACAATGGACAGCTCTGAGTGGCCAGTGCCAGCAGGTGACGTCAGAGACCCCTCCTGATAGGTGCTTACCTTCCTCTGTAGCCAATCCTCCTCTGAGGGCTATTTAGGGTCTCTCCTGTGGGCATCTCACCAGATAGCGAATGCAAGAGCTCACCAGAGTTCCTCTGCCCTTCCCTCTTCGACTTCTTCCAAGGATCCACCGCTGACTGCTCCAGTACGCCTGCATAACCGCAACAAAGTAGCAAGAAGACTACCAGCAACATTGTAGCGCCTCATCCTGCCGGCTTTCTTGACTGTTTCCTGGTGGCGCATGCTCTGAGGGCTGTCTGCCTTCACCCTGCACTGGAAGCCAAGAAGAAATCTCCTGTGGGTCGACTGAATCTTCCCCCTGCCAACGCAGGCACCAAACTTCTGCATCACCGGTCCTCTGAGGCCCCTCATCTTGACGAGCGTGGTCCCTGGAACACAGTAGCTGGATCCAAGTGTCCCAGACAGTCCAGTGGCCCTTCTGTCCAAATTTGGTGGAGGTGAGTCCTTGCCTCCCCACGGCAGACAGTAATCCTGTGTACTGCGTGAACTGCAGCTGCTAGGGCTTCTGTGCACTTTTGCAAGACTTCCTTCATGCACAGCGTAGCCCAGGTCCCCAGCACTCCGTCCTGCATTGCCCAACTCGCTGATTTGAACTCTGACTTTGTGGGACCCTCTTTTGTTGTGCTGAGTCGATCGTCATGCTCAGATCTTCTGAACGCCTGTTCAGGTGCTTCTGCGGGTGCTGCCTGCTTCTACGTGGGATATCCGTGTTGCTGAGCACCCCCTCTATTTCCTCCTCCAAGGGGCGACCTCCTGGTCCTTCCTGGGCCCTGGCAGCACCCAAAACCTTCAACCGCGACTCTTTCAGCTAGCAAGGCTTGTTTGTGGTCTTTCTGCGTGGAAACAACTCTGCATCCTCCAGCACGCAGTGGGACATCTTCTGACCAAAGGAGAAGTTCCTGGCACCGTTGTTGTTGCAGAATCTTCGGCTTCTTCCACCCGAAGGCAGACCCTTTTGCACCTTCATCCGGGGTTTAGTGGGCTCCTTCCCCCCCCCCCCCCCCCCGGACACTTGCATGACTCTTGGACTTGGTCCCCTTCCTTTACAGGTCCTCAGGTCCAGGAATCTGTCTTCAGTGCTTTGCAGTCAGTTGTTATCCTTGCAGAATCCCCCATCTCGACTTTACTGTCTTTCTGGGGTAGTAGGGTAAATTTACTCCTACTTTTCAGGGTCTTGGGGTGGGGTATCTTGGACACTCTTAGTGTTTTCTGACACTCCCAGCGACCCTCTACACCCTACACTAGGCCTGGGGTCCATTCGTGGTTCGCATTCCACTTTTGGAGTATATGGTTTGTGTTGCCCCTAGGCCTATTTTTCCCTATTGCATTCTATTGTGTTCAGCAGTGTTTGCAATACTTTCCTAACCGGATACGTACCTGATTTTGGTTTCTGTGTGTGTATTTTGTGTGTATTGCTTACCTTCTAAGGGAGTATATCCTCTGAGATACTTTTGGCATATTGTCACTAAAATAAAGTACCTTTATTTTTAGTAACTTGGAGTATTACGTTTCTTATGATATAGTGCGAAGTGATAAAAGTGGTATAGTAGGAGCTTTGCATGTCTCCTAGTTCAGCCTAAGCTGCTCTGCTATAGCTACCTCTATCAACCTAAGCTGCTAGAACATTACTAATCTACTAATAAGGGATAAATGGACCTGCCACAAGGTGTAAGTACCACAAGGTACCCACTATAATCCAATGCCAGTCTCCTACAGCAGACCAGGGGGGTTTTGTAGAGCACTGGTGGGGACACAAGTAGGCACACAGAACACACCCTCAGCTGCACAGGGGCGGCCGGGTGCAGTTTGCAAAGCCGGCGTCGGGTTTTAGATAGGAAACAATGGAGGGACCTGGGGGTCACTGTAGCGGTGCAGGCAGGCACAGGGGGGGCTTATTTGGGACAGCCACCACCTGGGCTAGGCAGAGGGTCGCCTAGGGGTCCCTCCTGCGCTGAGGTTCGGTTTCTTCAGGTCCTGGGGGCTGCGGGTGCAGTGCTGGTTCCAAGTGTCAGGTCCCTTGTTATAGGCAGTCGCGGTCAGGGGGAGCCTCTGGATTCTCTCTGCAGGCGTCCACACACCAGACATGTTGCTGGCCACATGGGGAGAGTGCCTTTGCCACTCTGTGGCCAGAAACAAAGCCTGTACTGGGTGGAGGTGCTTCTCAGCGCCCCCTGCAGGAACTGTAACACCTGGCGTGAGCCTCAAAGGCTCACCCCCTTTGTTACAGCACCACAGGGCATTCCAGCTAGTGGAGTTGCCGGCCCCCTCCGGCCACGGCCCAACTTTTGACGGCAAGCCTGGAGGAGATAATGAGAAAAACAAGAAGTCATCACTGGCCAGTCAGGACAACCCCTAAGGTGTCCTGAGCTGAGGTGACTCTGACTTTTAGAAATCCTTCATCTTGCAGATGGAGGATTACCCCAATAGGATTAGGGATGTGCCCCCCTCCCATCAGGGAGGAGGCACAAAGAGGGTGTAGCCACCCTCAGGGCTAGTAGCCATTGGCTACTAACCCCCCAAACCTAAACACACCCCTAAATTGAGTATTTAGGGGCCCCCAGAACCTAGGAAGACAGATTCCTGCAACCTAAGACGAAGAAGGACTGCTGACCTGAAGCCCTGCAGAGAAGACGGAGACACCAACTGCTTTGGCCCCAGCCCTACCGGCCTGTCTCCCCACTTCAAGAGAAACAGCAACGCGCTCCCCAGGGTCCAGCAACCTCTGAAGCCTCCGAGGACTACCCTGCATCTAAAAGGACCAAGAACTCCAGAGGACAGTGGCCCTATTCCAAAGAAACCAAAACTTGCAACCCAGAAACAACTTTAAAAGGACGCCACGTTTCCCGCCAGAAGCGTGAGACTTTCCACTCTGCACCTGATGCCCCCGGCTCGACCTGCGGAGAAACACCACTACAGGGAGGACTCCCTGGCGACTGCGACCCTGTGAGTAGCCAGAGTTGACTCCCCCAGAAACGCCTGCAGACGGGATTCCAGAGGCTGCCCCCTGACCGCGACTGCCTGCTTCCAAGAACCCGACGCCTGGTAAAGACACTGCACCCGCAGCCCCAGGACCTGAAGGATCCGACCTCCATTGCAGAAGCGACCCCCAGGTGGCCCTCTCCCTTGCCCAGGTGGTGGCTAGCCCGTGGAGTCCCCCTCCCCCCTCTTGCCTGCCTGCTTCGCTGAAGAGACCCCTGGGTCTCCCATTGAAATCTATTGCAAACCCAGCGCCTGTTTGCCCTCTGCACCCAGCTGCCCGTGCCGCTGAGGGTGTACTTTTTGTGCTGACTTATGTCGTCCCCCCCCCCCCCCCCCCCCCCCCCCCCCCCCCCCCCCCCCCCCCCCGGTGCCCTACAAAACCCCCCTGGTCTGCCCCCCCCCGAAGACGCGGGTACTTACCTGCTGGCAGACTGGAACCGGGGCACCCCCTTCTCCATTGAAGCCTAAGTGTTTTGGGCACCACTTTGACCTCTGCACCTGACCGGCCCTGAGCTGCTGGTGTGGTAACTTTGGGGTTGCTCTGAACCCCCAACAGTGGGCTACATTGGACCCAACTTTGAACCCTGTAGGTGGTTTCCTTACCTGCAAAACTAACAAATACTTACTTCCCCCAGGAACTGTTGAAATTTGCACTGTCTAGTTTTAAAATAGCTTATTGCCATTTTTGCCAAAACTGTACATGCTATTTTGCTGATTCAAAGTTCCTGTGATACCTGAGTGAAATACCTTTCATTTAAAGTATTGATTGTAAATCTTGAACCTGTGGCTCTTAAAATAAACTAAGAAAATATATTTATCTATATAAAAACCTATTGGCCTGGAATTGTCTGAGTGTGTGTTCCTCATTTATTGCCTGTGTGTTTGTACAACAAATGCTTAACACTACCCTCTGATAAGCCTATTGCTCGACCACACTACCACAAAATAGAGCATTAGAATTATCTCTTTTTGCCACTATCTTATCTCTAAGGGGAACCCTTGGACTCTGTGCATGCTATTTCTTACTTTGAAATAGTACATACAGAGCAAACTTCCTACACCATTCATAAACTGGAATCTTCTGAAAATCTATGTATCCACTTGTGGGTACCTGTTATAGTTTTTGTTAGAGGTTTTATGTTGTATTCATTTTCACGGGTGTTCAAGTGATGTTTCAGATATTTATTTTTTTTGTGCTGATTGTTTTACTACTTTAGTAGAGCACCTAGAAATGTTCACTTTAGACATGTCAGTGAAATAGCAGGAATAGCAAACGTGTTTTGTGCCAACTAATAAAAGCTCTGTAATCTTTGAAGAGAACAAAGTGGAATTTCTTAACCTAAATTTACTTTCAATTATATATTTTTTAGGTAATATGTCACATCCAAGACCTTGGCTTGGGCTGGATCATTTCAATAAAGCCCCAAAGAGAAGTCGATACACATACCTTGAGAAAGCAATTAAAATCCACAACTGACTTGACAGTTTTATTCAAGCCCATGGACAAATAAGTGTGTGTGTCCACCTTTTTAACAACAGTAGAACTTTGGTACACGTGCACTATACCGGGAATCTTCAGCCAGAGGATGTGCTGCTGATGTTAATTTTATTTTGTTGAGGCTGTTCGTTTGGCTTCTCTGTATCTATTGACTGCCCTTTTTGAGCAAAATGAAGGTGTTTTTATAAAGCTTGGATGCCAGTGGGAGAGATTTTATGGTAAGCTAGCAAGACAGTGATCTTCAAACTGAGGGAAGAGTGAAAAGTACCATATACAATAGTGGAAATTTTGGCAAAGTTAACCATAGTGCGTTTTCTAGTTGGCATAAGATGGCTGCGTGCCCGCTCTATTGTGGGAATTACAGCACTGTCATTGCAGCTGCTAAGTCTTATGTTTACACCATGTCAAATTTCTTTACTTTAGTTAAACTAAAAATTACGTATTTGTAAATGCAAAACCCTCATCAATAAATAGCCATCTCTGTTTGATTGTGTACCTTGTTGCCACTTATTCCAAACTCCTGTTTCATTCACCTGCAGTACATAGTATCTTGCTTAGATCGGATTTAGTTCAACTTCTGCTTTGCTTTCCAGTTAACAAAGCAGAGGGTCTTTGAGACTTAGGTACTTTCATAACACTGTTTTATTTAAAAAATAAAATGGTTTATTGTACTGCCTACAACAAAAAGTTTATTTCACTCAAAGCTGGCCACAGCATACGAAGACGGTGTGCCTTTGAGAAAGCAGCGAGAAGCAGGGGGAAATAAGAAATATCCAACTGTTCAGCACCGAGGGCATGCTCACTAGTATTTAGGAAGCTGTTGACTTTGTAAAAAGTATGAAATTGTATATTTAATTAATGAACATGTACAATTGAACACATGGAGATTAATTTTGTTGGGTGAGTCTTTCACTGATGTTGATATTCATTGCGTGTAGTTTTATTTCTGCCCCCAAATTTTTTTTTTTTTTTATTTTTTTTTTTAACTACTGGCAACCATATGTCTGGTTTTGAGTGCAGTAAAATAGGTTCAGCAGTTCTCGTTTATTTTATTTTCTGTCTTTTTATTTCTGTAGGAACAGTGTACAACTCCTGTATATTGCCTTTTTCCTGGAAAATGTTGTATGTTGAATAAAATTTTCTATAAAAATGTTATTTCAGTGAGTGATGACATGGATGTTTGAAGATTTATACTCTGAATACAGTTTAAGAAATTGTTTTCACTATAAAATGTTTATAAAGATACAGTGTTTTGACTTTAAAACTGTGTTTACCATTAAATAGCCCTTTTTGAGCATAATAAAAATCAAAGGGATAGCCTGGATGGAACCATACTCAAATTAAATTTGTGTAAAATATATTTGAGGGATTCATTTTTTTAGCTATTTAGTTAAAATAAGTGGACAGAAGGTTTGTCTGCCGTTTAACAGTGAGATGCAGGTGGATCAAAGCTGCAATATAAAGCCTGAGTCTCAAAAAGGTAAGTGTCCTTCTTAGATTTTCACTGTCCTGTTTGTATGCGACAGACGCCTTTTCCCCCGTTTGTTCTGCCAATAAACATGCAATAGGACACATATCCTGTCTTGCTTCTTTATTACGGATACAAATGTATAGTTCAGAGCTTTGAAAATGTATTTTTCCATTGTAAGAGTTCACTTGTATTTCTGATGGGTACCTCTCCCTATAGATTCATCATCTTTCGAATATCCCTAGACACTAGACTTTAGCTGGAAACGTTGAATCATCCCCATGCACAAACTCCTTTGCCTTCCAGGAAGTTAGGGATCCAGGTAACCACCTCCTCCACTCCCCCCTGCCCCCCAATTCCTCCACTCCTCTCCCCGAGATAGAAAAATATCATCCGTCTTGGCCACCTCCAACTGAGGTTGTCATTTCATGCAGTGCTAAGGACGACAATGGATGTTCTCAAGCTTTTCTTACCCACAGTTAAGAATGAGGCAAGAATCTTGACCAAGGCCCTGCAGCCTACATTTATGTAGCACCTCCAAACTTTTCCTGCTCTTTACTGGAGCCCTCATGTACCCAGGCTTATTAGCATGGGAGGGGTCCATTACTCTTGCAGTTAACAGGTAGATTTTGAAATTACACAGACTAGGGCCCCATTTTTTTCTGTGGCTCCACTTATCCCCAGAGAGCTTAGTTGTACTAGCCTCACTGACAACGAAGCAGAGTGGGGGCTCTTTTCGAGTTGCTCCCCAAGATCAAAAGTGTGAGGGGAAAAAAAGGTGTAGATGTAGGAAATCACCCCTTTGACATGGTTAGCCCCAACTTTTCCTGGTGTCTGATGTGGATTTGACTGTTAGTGCACTGGGTCCCTGCTAAACAGGTCTTCAGTGCCAGATCACTTTCCCCAAAACTGCACAGTTGTTTTGCACTTCTGGCAAACCTTTGTAAGTCCTTAGTAAATGGCACCCCTGGTACTTAAGGCCTGGGTACTAAGCAAGGTCTCATACGGCTGCAGTACCTATTGTGCTACCCACAGAGACCCCTCACCAAACTCAAACAAGTGCTGCCATTGCAGACTGCGTGTGTTGGTACAGGCTAAATTGAAAACACGACCTGGTACACACCCCTGTGTGCCAGGCCCCCTTTCACTGCATGTGCCAGGTGTAAGTCACTCCTAAAGCTGGGTGAATCCAGGCACACGTGAAGGCATATATGCATGTGCAGATATGCCCCTGCTATGTCTCTGTCGAATCTGAAACATAGTAAGTGCACAGGTAAGCCATTTTAAATGGATGTGCTGAACACTGGTCATTATGAGTTCCGCAGCTACATATTGGTTTCTCTGAATCTTGAGATATTGAAAATATCTGAATAATAAACCCTCACTGACCCCAGTGATGGATTTATTAAAAATGTGCACAGAGGGCACCTTAGAAGTGCCCCCTGAAAACCTACCAGCTACTAGTGTGCTGACTGACTGGTCCTGACCAGTTCAACTACCACAGACGCCAAAGAAAATGGCCTGCTCTGGGCAGAGGTGTGACCTCCTCTTCCAGGCAGGAGGACATTCCAGGGCAGGGAGTTTTCAAAGGCCTTGTCGCCTTTGTAATGCAACCCAGGTCTCTCCAGTTGGTGGAGATGACCAACCCTCTTGTCCTGACCCCGTTTTTGGCAGCATGACAGGCAGGAAAATTAGTTAAATTAGTAGTGCCTACTTCATGCCAGTCCCACCCCTAAGGTGGATGAGCTTAAGTGGACTACTTTTCAAATTCCTCTCTTGTTTGGAAGGAATTATGCCACTGGTGTTAGGGTTATGCTCACTTCCCAGCGGACGTGGTCATAAGAATTGTGTATTCCCCCCTCAATGTGGTCAGCCCATTGTCTACCGTCTAGCATTCCCTGTAATTCCTCTAAGTTGAGTATTTATGTGGGACCCCTGAACCCTAGAAATCAGATTTCGACAACCTATGAAAACCCAGAAAAAAAAGTGGTACACCCGCAGAAGAGGAAAAGAAGCAACAGCTGGCCTGGACCCAGTCCCTCTGGCCTCCTTACTGTCCTTGAAGCATCCTGCACTAGAAGCCAACTCGTCCAGCCATCAGTTAACTCAAGTCTCCTGTGGGCCCCGGACTTGCACTGCAACAATAAGCTCCAAAGAAAAGACACTGCAGCTACTTGAAGCCCGGAAATCCGACATCAGAAGTGACCCCTGCATCCTGATGTATGCGACTGACTGGGATGCCAACCGACTGCCAACGCGCGTCCCCAGCTGCCCAGAGACTAGAGTTCAGAGTGGTCTCACCCATCTTGGACTCCTACGAGATGTTTGCAACCTCTGTGCACAGGCCTCCTCTCCCACATGCTCATAGAGAAAATTTGATAGCAACCACTACACACAGGACCCCTGACCAATGCTGAAGTGGGTCATCTGTGCCAACGACGTCCCCCGGCTCCTAAGAGCCACCCCTGACGGACTCCTCCACAGCACCTGCATCCTCAAAACACAGAACTGCAAGTGCTTCCGGATGTGAAACCCCAATGCCTAAAGACACCCCTGTATCCGTTGCCCCTGGGCATAGAAGAAGAGGACCAGAGGTGCACCCACATCTCGAGAACCACAAGTCTACTACCTACCTGTTTGTTGTCCCCGACTAGCTTCCCAGCCAGAGCCTGCAGCCTGTCTTCACCAGGACCAAACTCCCATAGAAAGCCATTGGACACATGACGCCTTACTTCACCTCTGCACTGGCTGCCCCAGTGGCGCCCGGTATGACCTGCTACTGATCAGTGCCCAGTACTTACCTTAACTTCCTGAGATTGGCTTCGTAAGTCATTGTTAACCCTGTGCTTGTTGAAAATTGTTTTCCTCCATAGGATAACATTGAAAATAAAATTGTATTGTTGATTTCTGAAACTACAAAGTATTTATGCTTAAAAGACTACTTAGCTGATTAAAAAGTTATTGGGTTTGAAACATATATAAAATAATTATTTTTCCAAATTGGTCTCAGATTTTTTCATTGCGTCTCATTTATTGCCTCTGTGAGTACAACGAATGCTTAGCACTACCCTGGGATCAGCCTAACTGCTCACCCACCCTACCCGAAATAGAGCATTAGCCTTATCTTTATGCAGTAGGAAAGTAGTATCTTTCTGATATAGTTGTCCCCGTTTTTTGCCTGGTGTCAGTGTGTTTAGACTGCAATACACTGGGATCCTGCTAACCGGTGTCCGGGCTCTCTCCCCTAAATTTAGTTGTAAGGTAACTTTTACATGACATAATTGGAATACTTGTGTACCCATGTAAGTCCCTAGTATATGGTACTTGGATGTCCAGGGCATTGGTACACCGGGGGTCGCCCATGGACTGCAACATGTATTGTGCCACCCATAGGAGCCCATGCAAGCTGTGACTACTGGGGTGCCATTGAAGCCTGTGTGAAATGGTACATGCACCTTTCACTCTAAATATAAGGTTTGCCTTATATCATGGTCAGGGCACTCCGACCCTATAAGTCACCCCTAATGTTGGCCCTTTAGCCCAAGGTCAGGGTGCATGATTCTAAGTGTGAGGGCACCCCTGCATGAGCAGATGTGCCCCTACAAACCCCAGACTCCATTCCTTAGGCTTCGTAAGTGCGGGGAAGACATTTTTAGGTATCTAGTGCCCAACTACGTAATGGCTTTACTGGACTTCGGCATGTTTGGTATCAAACATGTTGGAATCATGCAACTACACTGATTCCAGTGTTAGTTGCATGATACCATGTATGCCGGGGGTGGGGTCCCTAGAGGGTCCTGTAGCAGGCTGGCTCAGTATGTGTTGCACACCTGTAGGTGATGCACCCTGTACTGAGTCCGGGCAACCCTTAGTAATAGTATATGAGGCTCTGGATAACCAGAGCTCTCACAGGGGTATCTGTGGAGAGCGAATAAGGCTTACCCAGGAAGGTGTAAAGCAGTTGCAAATACCACACAGGTCAGTCACTGACATACACACAGGAAATAACCACACAGGTGTTAGAAAAATATGTAACATTTCTTATAACACACATACTAGGACTAACTAGTATATCTCCTAACTGGAGCTATTGTCACACACACAGATATGCTTAATAACAGGTAAGCAAAGGCATAAAATAACGTGCCCATATGGGGGGGGGGGAGGTGGAAAATCATATACTAAAAAAAATGGAATGCAAAAACCACATCCAGCCCACACTACCAGCTTAGGACTAGGGAAATACTAACACCCTAAAGGTAAGTAGTTAGGATTCCACGGGCACCCATGTGCAGAGTAGAAATTTGGGGTTAGTGTCCATAGGATAACATAGGAAAGTCTTGGTGGATTTTTTGCATTTTAGGACTCTTGCCAGTGGGCCTCGAGGAAACTTGTTGGGACAAGAGAGGTTTGATACTGCCCCCACCCGTGGAATCCCAGAACAGTGGCATAATTACACCAGGAAGCCCAGGTGCATAGGGCTGAAGTTGTGTTGAAACCTTCAGCTGAAGTCCAGATGCTGTTGCGACCCGTGGACCAGTTTGGTGAAACCCAGGTGTGTATTTCGGAGGGAGAGTACCTAAGGAGAGAGGAAACAGAGTCCAAACCACCCAGGGGTGCCTAGGCGGTGCTGGAAGGCAATGCACACCCTTCTTGGTGTTGCTTCCTGATGGACAGTGGACGAAGAAGTGCAGTTGTGGAGTCCAGGTGATACAGAAGAATCCCACAAGACATTTACGAGCTGTCCCATGCCGGTTGTCTGATTGCAAAAGGGGTCAGTAGTCAGTCAGGAACACAATCAAGCCTTGACAAAGGCAAAAAGTGTTGTGCAGAGTTTGCAGGAGTTTTGGGGACCAGCAAGGTCCAGGTGACCCAACCTTGGCAGGTAGATCAGGGCCAGCTCTCAGCAGACAGGAGAGCCAGCAGGAATATGCTGAGCTCCCCAGCAGTGCCCTCTGGCCGCAGGCACAGGGAGTCACATGGAGGCCTCAGCAGCACAAAAAAGCGGGATGCCAACTTCACAGGAGTTGCAGAGTGGATGTTGTTATTGGAGCTGGAAGCTAAGTCGTCTTCGGACTGAACAGCCAATAAGCCTTGGCAACAATAAGCAGATGCTGGGCACAGGAGTTCCAGCTAAGCAGGTCCAGCGGGGGACCACAAACTTCCCAGTTCCAGGGACAATAGGTCAGACCTCTGGAGAGCCACAGAACCACCACATGTGTTGCTGAGCATTGGAGCATCCTTTGAATAGCAGAATCCACAAGCCGGTTGTTGTCATTGAGGTGCCTATGGATCCATGGGAGTGACTCCTTCACTCCAAGGGAGATTTCTTCTTGCCTTCCCGAGTGCAGGCAGAGTCCCAGTGACTCTGGAGGATGCATGACCATGTGGTTGCAGAAGTTTATGCAGAAAGAAGAAATAAAGTTGCAGCAGGAGCCCTCCTACTGGTTACTAGTTTGTTCTTGGTTCCTGAAGTACAGCAGCCATTCCCGTGAAAAGGTTGCATAAATGTCTTGCAGATGAAACTAGGGACCCACTTTTGGAGGAGCCCTTAAGGGCCACAGTTCCATAATGGCTACACTGAAAACTGGGAAGTTTGGTATCAAACTCCTCAGCACAATAAATGCACACTGATGCCAGTGTGGAATTTATTGTAAAATGCACCCAGAGGGCATCTTAGAGATGACCCCTGAATACCAGTCAGACTCCTAGTGCTAGGCTGACCAGTTTCTGCCAGCCTGCCACACACCAGACATGTTGCTGGCCTCATGGGGAGAGTGCCTTTGTCACTCTGTGGCCAGGAACAAAGCCTGTACTAGGTGGAGGTGCTTCTCACCTCCCCCTGTAGTAACTGTAACACCTGGCGGTGAGCCTCAAAGGCTCACCCCTTTTGTTACAGCGCCCCAAGGCATCCCAGCTAGTGGAGATGCCTGCCCCTCTAGCCACTGCCCCACTTTTGGTGGCAAGGCTGGAGGAGATAATTAGAAAAACGAGTCACCCACCAGTCAGGACAGCCCTTAAGGTGTCCTGAGCTGAGGTGACCCCTGCCTTTAGAAATCCTTAATCTTGAGTTTGGAGGATTCCCCCAATAGGATTACGGAGGTGCCCCCCTCCCCACCAGGAGGAGGCACAAAGAGGGTGTAGCCACCCTCTAGGACAGTAGCCATTGGCTACTGCCCTCCCAGACCTAAACACATCCCTAAATTCAGTATTTAGGGGCTCCCCAGATCCCAGGAAATCAGATTCCTGCAGCCTGAAGAAACAAGGACGACTGCTGACCTACAAGCCTGCAGAGAAGGAGGAAGAGGACAACTGCTTTGGTCCCAACCCTACCGGCCTGTCTCCAACTTCGAAAACCTGCTCCAGCGACTTCTGAAGCCTCAGAGGACTGCCCTGGACTAAAGGACCAAGAAACTCCCATGAACAGCGGCCCTGTTCAAAACCACCTACTTCTTTGCAACAAAGAAGCAACTTTCAAAGACTGCACGTTTCCCGCCGGAAGTGTGAAACTTCACACTGCACTCGACGCCCCTGGCTCGAGATCCAGAGAACAAACATCTCGGGGAGGACTCCCCGGCGACTGCGAGGCCGTGAGTAACCAGAGACAACGACCCCCCTTGAGCCCCCACAGCTATGCCTGCAGAGAGAATCCAGTGACCGTGACTGCCTGTAACAAGGGACCAGACGCCTGGAACCAACACTGCACCCGCAGCGCTCAGGTCCTGAAGGAACCGAACCTCAACGCAGGAGTGACCCCCAGGCAACCCCCTGTCTAGCCCAGTTGGTGGCTGTCCCAAGAAGCACCCCCCCCGTGCCTGCCCCGCTAGAGTGACCCTGGGTCCCTCAATTGTTTCCTACCTGAAATCCGACACCTGCTTTGCACACTGCACCGGCCGCCCCTGTGCCGATGAGGGTGTGTTTTGTGTGCCTACTTGTGTCACCCCCCAGTGCTCTACAAAATCCCCCTGGTCTGCCCCCGAGGACGCAGGTACTTAACCTGCTGGCAGACTGGAACCGGAGCACCCCTGTTCTCCATAGGCGCCTGCGTGTTTTGGGCACCTCTTTGACCTCTGCACCTGACTGGCCCTGAGCTGCTGGTGTGGTAACTTTGGGGTTGCCTACGGTGGGCTGCCTATGCCCCAGAACTGAGACTTGTAAGTGTTTTACTTACCTCTTAATCTAACCTTTACTTACCTCCCCCAGGAACTGTTGATGTTTGCACTATGTCCACTTTGAAAACAGCTTATTGACATTTTTACAAAGACTGTGTATGATACTGCTTTTATTCAAAGATCCTAAAGTATCTAAGTGAAGTACCTTGCGTTTAAAGTGCTTACCGCAAATCTTGAACCTGTGGTTCTTAAAATAAACTAAGAAAATATATTTTTCAATATAAAAACCTATTGTCCTGGAGTAAGTCTTGGAGTGTGTGTTCCTCATTTATTGCCTGTGTGTGCACAACAAATGCTTAAAACTACCCTCTGATAAGCCTACTGCTCAACCACACTACCACAAAATAGAGCATTAGAATTATCTAATTTTGACACTATCTTACCTCTAAGGGGAACCCTTGGATTCTGTGCACACTATTTCTTACTTTGTAATAGTATATACAGAGCCAACTTCCTACAGACTATCTAGCTGCAGATTCCTTACACCCACCCAAGCCTCCCCGCTCTGCGGATTTATATTCAGATTTTCACCCTTTCTCCAGGGCATGACTTTTTGTTCAGACAATCAGTAAAAGAAGAAAAGCTAAAAGTTGGTTCTTCCTTGACTGCGCTTCTTGTGTGGGAAGTTGTGGAAAAGAACTGAAGTACGCACTCCAGGGTGGTGCTCTTATAGAAGACTGTGCCTTTACAGAAGGCTCCAACGACGTTGACATCGCGGATCCGAACACCACCACCCAATGGCGCGCGCAGGATACCTCTCTGAAGAAAAATTCCAGATTCGAAGCTGACGCCTGGGAATTCTTAGGTAAGTAATCTGCAGCTAAATATCCTACCAGATAATTACTTACCAAAGGTAAGTAACTTGTTCATCCACTACACGGGTAAAATGGCACTTGCGAAGTCCAGTGCAATGGAGCTGGAGTTCGTAGGGCTCATGCAGGGGTGCCTTCACACATAAGGACCTGCACCCTGCTCTCTGGGCTAGGAGGGTCTACCATAGGGGTGACTTACATTGACCTTGTGCATTGACCTGTGGTGAAAGGGTGCATGCACCTTTACATGAAATCTGCAATGGCAGGCGGACACACACATTTTGCATGGGCTCCCATGCGTGGCACAATACATACTGCAGCCCATAGGGAACCCCTGGTGCCCTGGGTACCTAAGTACCATATACTAGGGACTTATAAGGAGGCACTTGTGGGGTGTGTAAAGTCCTAGGAAACCAAATTTAGAGGGAGAGAGCACAATCGCTGTGTTCCTGGTTAGCAGGATCCCTGTGAAAACAGTCTAAGCATACTTATAGCAGGAACAAAGTGGAGGTAACCATGCCAAAAAGAGAGACTTGGATGCATAGCCCCCAACTCCTTAACGAAGGACAATAAGACTAACCTTGCCGAGTTGGATCCTTATTGTCTAAGTGGAAATAACTGTAGAGTCCATCTCCACTGGAGTGGTTACTCCCAAGTCTGTTTTCCACTATATAGCTCATTCCCTGTAGGGAGATGGGCCACCCTGTCAATTTGGGGTTTTCCCTTACATATTTAAACCAAATGCCCTCTAGTTCTTGAGTTGCAGGTTGCTGCCTCAAGTGTATTAGAGCATGACAGGATTGCTGTCCTAAGGGCACTAGGGAAGGACAGGTTTGCTGTCCTAAGCGTTCCAGAGCAGGACAGGTTTGCTGTCCTAAGCGTTCCAGAGCAGGACAGGTTTGCTGTCCTAAGCGTTCCAGAGCAGGACAGGTTTGCTGTCCTAAGCGTTCCAGAGCAGGACAGGTTTGCTGTCCTAAGCGTTCCAGAGCAGGACAGGTTTGCTGTCCTAAGCTTCCAGAGCAGGACAGGTTTGCAGTCCTAAGCTTCCAGAGCAGGACAGGTTTGCTGTCCTAAAGGTTCTAGAGTAGGACAGGGTTGCTGTCCCAAGGATTTCAGAGCTGGACAGGGTTGCTCTCCTAAAGGCTCTAGGGTAGGACAGGATTGCTGTCCTGAGAGGTTCCTCCCAGTTGAGTTCGCCTACACCTAAGAGCACAGCTGTGTTAGCTTTAAGCTTTCCTGGTGTAGGTTCCACCCAAGTAGTAGGTTCCTTTCCCGCAGGGGTGAGATCCTTAATGAGAGGTGGGACAGGGGGTACTTCTATATCCTGCCTGACTCTGTTTTTAGGAGTAGGCTGGGCCATTATTTTAGGCTCCAGTGCTTTCTCTTCCCTTTGCTTTTCAAGATGTGCTGTAGGGAGAACAAAGGTGTGCCCATGGATGCCCAGCATGGCCATATAGGCCTTCAACCCCACTTCACCCCAAGCTGAGGTCTCCAAATCATTACCCAAGATGCACTCTACAGGTAAATCAAGGGGCACTACAAACTTCCTTTGGGCACGTAACCCCCCAGCTAAAGTCCATCATAGCTATGGGGTGGCACTGAGTGGTGTTAGTCACATCAGTGACTTGGTACTTGTGTCCAAGTCTGTGTTGTTCGGGTGACACTACACCTGTGTCCCTGTAGGCTTCAGCCTCAACACCATTTATTAAGAGATGCTGCTTGTACTTATCCATATTAAGGGGACAAGCAGCTAGAGTGACAAGGCCTTTGCCACCCTTAGAGCCAAAACTTCTCAGGGTTTTCGATAGCTAACCCAAGGCCCACTACAGTCCCCTAGGTGAACCCAACTGCACTCTGGGCCTGACTACTGCTGCCACTATTTTTGCTACTGCAGGGACTACTAGGGGCACTAGTGGTAGCAGGTTGGTGCTATTCTCAGTGCAAGTGCTGTCACCTGCCCTGTGGTATGGTTTTCTACAGATGTAGCACCTAGGTTTCTTGGGGGGGGGAGATGAAGAGGACTTGGACCCACCCCCACAAGAGTTTTCTGGGCCTGATGAGGATTCATTTTCTTTAGGTTTGTCCCCACCATTGTCCTGATTCTTACCTGAATCCTTTGTGGTCACCGCTTGTTGGAGCTTTACTACCCACCCTGGTACGGACCCACTCGTCTGCCTTCTTTCCCAGTTCTTGTGTAGAGGTCAGAACAGAGTCCACTAGGTATTGATGCAGCTGATCAGAAAAGCAATCTTTAAGAATGTGCTCTCTCAGAATTAAATTATACAAGCCCTGATAGTCGCTCACTTTGCTTCCATGCAACCAGCCTTCCAGAGCTTTAACAGAGCAGTCCACAAAGTCTGTCCAATCCCAGGAGGACTCCTTACTAGTCTCCCTGAATTTAATCCTATACTGTTCAGTGATCCGCCCAAACCCATCCAAGAGTGCATTCTTAAATGTTTGGTCATCATCTGCATATTCATCCCTGACAGTGAGGAGTTTGTCCCTGCCTTTGTCAGAGATTACTGCCCACTGTCTCTGAGGGACCCTCTGTACTTTACAGGCCCTCTCTAAGCCAGTGAAACACTCGAGGATATCATCGCCCACCATGTAATGTAGGACTATCACACTCTGGTTCCTAGAGTCATGGGCATCCTCCCTGACCTTGGTGTCCCTGAAGTTGATATTTCTGCCACCATGGGGAGCTAGCCCCAAATCCGGTCTATCCCTCTCCGCTGCTAAGGCCTTCCTATCTAGGGCTAACTGCTGCTGCTACAGACTCAGTTTGGCCTCCTCCAACCTCAGATTTCTGAGTTCCCTAAATAGAGAATCCTCCCCTGAGTTGGAGTGGTGGGTCCCATCAGACATCGATGAGACGGGGGTGTTGACAGATGAGGACCTATGCCTCCTCCTGGACACCCTCTGTACCAACCCCCTAGTAGTAAAATGGGCCTACTGGAGTGCCCCCCCCCCCCCCCCTTCACTACTTAAAGTGCTCTTAACAGCGCTGTGGTGATCCCCAGATGATTCCTGACCCTCCTCAGTGTAGCCTAAATCTACCCTGTACAGGATTGGAGGGTCAGTTTCTACTTATTCCTCCTCCTGACTGCCTGAGTTTTCCTCGTCAGCCTGGAGTAGCAACCCCAGAAGTAGACTCATGTTGGGATTTCTCCCATTTTTCACCTTCCTGGAAGCACACATCTCCCTCAACTCCTTAGAAGTACAGCTCTCATATTGAGTCTGGGACCTGAGTTGTGTTCTACTGAAGACATCTTGCTAGAGTGGTGTGGGTGCACCTGACTTCTCTAAGCAACTAGACTCCCTAAAGAGTTTGAAGAAAGGGCTATGCTAGACCCCCAACTTACCTAAACTAGGAGACTAGTGAACCTGATCACTAAGTGCAGTGTGTTCCTAACAACTAGTATTGGGCTTTCCTGTTGAGAGTCACCAGTGACAAAAGTGGTAAGACAATTGCAACTTTCTTATCTTACTGCTGCACCACCAATGTAGGATGCTGGCCTGCTGTGTGGTGGACACCTATGGTGTTGTCACCTTATATCTGATAGAGACTTCTAGCTGCAGATTCCTTGCTTTTGAATTCCCTGGTGTCAGCTTTGAATCTGGAATTTTTTGCTGAGCAATACCCTTCGCGTGCCGTCGGGTGGCGTCGTTTGAATCCGCGTGCGTTGTTTGGCTCAGTTTGTCGGCGTCAGCATTATTGGATCCAACTGCGATGTCACGGTCATCTATAATGGCACCACCCTGGCACACGTACGTCAGTCCTTTTCACTCCATGCCGGTTAAGCACAGGTCTGGGATCGAGCTACCCTCTGCCTTTTTTGGCAGGCCTTTTCGACCTTTTTGTCAGTTTTTTTTTGTTATCTGTGCGAGATGTCCTTGAGGAAGACTGGGTTCTAGCCGTGTGGTGCATGCCATCACACCATGTTGGTGACGGACCCCCACCAGGTATGTCTCTGGTGCCTCGACGGACACAACGACTCGAAGTTGTGTTCCGACTGCCGAGCTATGCCCCCGAAAGCTTTGAAAGAGCAGTCTCTGAAGCTCATGGCAGCTGTCCTCTGTTGGCGAGGCTCCTAGGAGGTCACTGTCCCGCTCGTGGAGGTGGTCGCGCAAGTGCGACCTCAGTTGGCGAGGCTCTTAGGAGGTCACTGTCCCGCTCGAGGAGGTGGTCGCGTGACTGCTCGAGGAGGTAGTAGTAGTAGTAATAGTAGTCCTCCTCCTCCTCTTCTCCTCATCCCTTCTTCTCCCCTCTTCTTCTCCCCTCTTCTCCCTTCTCCTCCCTTCTCCTTCTCCCTTCTTCTCCTTCTTCTTCTCCACCCTTCTCCTCCCTTCTTCTTCTCCTCCCTTCTTCTTCTTCTCCTCCCTTCTTCTTCTTCTCCTCCCTTCTTCTTTTTCTCCTCCTCCCTTCTTCTTTTTCTCCTCCTCTCTTCTTTTTCTCCTCCCTTCTTTTTCTCCTCCCTTCTTTTTCTCCTCCTCCCTTCTTCTTTTTCTCCTCCTCCCTTCTTTTTTCTCCTCCTCCCTTCTTCTTTTTTCTCCTCCTCCCTTCTTCTTTTTTCTCCTCCTCCCTTCTTCTTTTTTCTCCTCCTCCCTTCTTCTTTTTTCTCCTCCTCCCTTCTTCTTTTTTCTCCTCCTTCTCCCTTGCGGTCCTTTGGGCACTCAGGGAAGAGGCAGAAGAAGTAGTAGTCCTAGAGGACTTTGAAATGGCCATCGGCCAGCTTGTCGACTCGAACATTGACGTTTCACACACGAATCTGTGGAACCAAATCTGGGAGCCAGAGTGACCCCCGCTCAATTTAAAGAATTTTACGAAGCTATGCACCTCCTATTTCAGCAGTCTGCCCATGCTGGTGAGCCTTTGGGCCCCGCAGGGTCGGAAAGAGCCCCATCGGGATCGACGCTGGCAGCTTCGGCCTTGGTGCCGTTGGGGACCCCGGGATCTGATATCTGATCCGGATCGACACCGGTTACACACAGTCAGCCTCTTCTGGCATCAGTCCTGATGTTGATGCTCCCCCCGCCAGCGCCCACCAGTGGTGCGAGCCCCATCCTCATTCTGGATGATCCAGAGCTGGAACGATGTCGTACAACGCCATTTCTGACTTCGGCGCCGACAGGACCCATATTAGTACTTGCGGCTTATTTCGAACAGCTAGCACAGGTGAGGAATGGGAGGGTTCTGAGTACCCTTTAGAATATGGATTGGAGCAGGACTGCTATGAGGATCTAGGGGAAGCCAGTGGACTGGATACTTCTCCAGATACTGATGTGCTCTCACCGCCTTCTGTGGCTGCATAGGAGGGAGCTTCATACGCCAAGGTGGAGCGTAGAGCAGCCGAGGATATTCAGGTTATGATACTGATGTTTCGGCCTCTATCCTGGATTTCAGTGATACCTGCTCTGAGGCTGTTAGAACTAGTGACCTCCTGCATACTGTTGGTCAAGTATGCCGGATGGCATATGAGGGCCTGCAGTAGGACTTGAAGTTCCAGTGGGCACAGCATCAGGGGAATCTTACTGACATGGTTCAGATCTCGGAGGGAACTGCAAAAGACCTACAGTGGTGGTTAGTGAACTGCTCTTGGGTCAGAGGCAGACTCCTGTCCCTTCCCCAGTCAGACCTCACAGTAGTGACAGATGCGTCACTTCTGGGATGGGGAGGCCATCTGGGAGAGGTAGAGATCAGAGTTCTCTGGTCTCCAATGGAATCCAGACTTCATATCACCTTACTGGAGCTCCAGCCTATCCGACTGGCATTGAAAGCATTTCTTCTTGTTGTAAAAGGGAAGATAGTGCATGTGTTCACGGATAACACCACCGCAATGTGGTACTGCAACAAGCAGGGCGGTGTGAAGTCGTGGACCCTTTGTCAAGAGGCTCTGTCTCTGGACATGGCTAGAACAGCAGGGCATAACCCTGGTGGCTCATCACCAGGGAGGATGAACTCAGCCGTCAGTGCCTAGCGAATCACAAATGGTATCTCAGCCTGGAGGTGGCGCAAGGACTTTCAGCAGTGGGGAGAGCCTTGGTTAGACCTGTTCTCCTCCGCAGAGAATGCACAATGTCAGCAGTACTGCACATTGGAGTTTTCAATGCGGCAGTCGCTCAGCAATGCTTTTAGTCACAAGTGGAATTCAGGCCTCCTGTATGCTTTTCTACCCATACCACTTCTGCCCAGAGTTCTCAAGAAGATCAAGAACAACTGGGCCCAAGTAATCTTAGTGACTCCGGATTGGGCACGGATAGTCTGGTATCCCGAGCTTCTGAAATTGAGCATCGATCCTCCGATCACGCTGCCCCTTCGGGAGGATCTTCTATCGCAGCAGTAGGAGAGGGTTCTCCACTCGAACCTGTCAACTCTGTGCCTTCATGCGTGGAGACTGAGCGGCAGCAGTTGATGGCTTTTGACCTTACTCCCAAAGTCTGTAAAGTTATTTTGTCAGCCAGGTGTCCCTCCACTAAAACGGTATACGCCTGCCATTGGAAACACTTTTTATATTATTGTACAGAAAGGTCTACTGACCCTCTGTCCGCTTCTCTTTCTGATATCCTTCTCTTTATACTATCCCTTGCCCTGTAGGGTTCTGCCTTGGGTACTCTCAAGGGCTATCTTTCCGCCTTATTAGCATTCCTTCAGCTGCCTGATCAGCTTTCACTTTTCAAATCTCCCATTCTACATAGATTCCTCAAAGAGCTTGTACATATGCTTCCCCAATGCCCATTGTTATGCCCCAAATGGGTCTTAAATCTGGTCCTCACATTTCTTATGTGTGCTCTGTAGGAAGCTGGCTCTCTATATACTATATCAAAATCAGATATTGTAAGGAAATGCCTCCTTGGCATGGTTACCTCCAACGTTTTGCCTTTGCTGATGCTAAGTTTTGATTGAAAGTGTGCTGGGACCCTGTCAACCAGGCCCCAGCACCAGTGTTCTTTCCCTAAACTGTACCTTTGCTTCCACAATTGGCACAGCCCTGGGACTCAGATATGTCCCTTGTAACTGGTACCCCTGGTACCAAGGGCCCTGATGCCAGGGAAGGTCTCTTAGGGCTGCAGCATGTCTTATTCCACCCTGGGGACCCCTTACTCAGCACATGCACACTGCCTCACAGCTTGTGTGTGCTGGTGGGGAGAAAATGACTAAGTCGACATGGCACCCCCCTCAGAGTGCCATGCCCACCTCTCACTGCCTGTACAACAGGTAAGGGCATATGTGCATGAGCACTATGCCCCTACAGTGTCTTAGCAAAACCTTAGACATTGTAAGTACAGGGTAGCCATAAGAGTATATGGTGTGGGAGTTTGTCAAACACGATCTCCCCAGTTCCATAATGGCTACACTGAAAACTGGGAAGTTTGGTATCAAACTTCTCAGCACAATAAATGCAAACTGATGCCAGTGTGCAATTTATTGTAACATGCACCCAGAGGGCATCTTAGAGATGCCCCCTGAATACCAATCTGACTTCTAGTGTAGGCTGACCAGTTTCTGCCAGCCCGCCACACACCAAACATGTTGCTGGCCACATGGGGAGAGTGCCTTTGGCACTTTGTGGCCAGGAACAAAGCCTGTACTGGGTGGAGGTGCTTCACACCTCACCCTGCAGGAACTGTAACACCTGGCTGCGAGCCTCAAAGACTCACCCCTTTTGTTACAGCGCCCCAGGGCATCCCAGCTAGTGGAGATGCCCCCCCCCCCCCCCCCCTGGCCACTGCCCCCACTTTTGGCGGCAAGGCTGGCGGAGATAATGAGAAAAACAAGGAGGAGTCACCCACCAGTCAGGACAGCCCCTAAGGTGCCCTACGCTGAGGTGACCCCTGCCTTTAGAAATCCTCCATCTTGAGTTTTGGAGGATTCCGCCAATAGGAATAGGGATGTGCCCCTCTCCCATCAGGGGAGGAGGCACAAAGAGGATGTAGCCACCTTCAAGGACAGTAGCCATTGGCTACTGCCCTCCAGACCTAAACACACCCCTAAATCTAGCATTTAGGGGCACCCCAGAACCTAGGAAATCAGATTCCTGCAACCTGAATGTAGGAAGTTGGCTCTGTATATACTACTTCAAAGTAAGAAATAGTGTGCACAGAGTCCAAGGGTTCTCCTTAGAGGTAAGATAGTGGCACAATTAGATAATTCTAATGCTCTATTTTGTGGTAGTGTGACCTAGCAGTAGGCTTATCAGAGGGTAGTGTTAAGCATTTGTTGTACACACACAGGCAATAAATGAGGAACACAAACTCAAAGACTTACTCCAGGCCAATAGGTTTTTCTATAGAAAAATATATTTTCTTAGTTTATTTTAAGAACCACAGGTTCAGGATTTGCAGTAAACACTTTAAATGCAAGGTACTTCAACTTCACTTAGATACTTTAGGAACTCTGAATAAAAGCAATATCATATACAGTCTTTGTAAAAATGGCAATAAGCTATTTTTAAAGTGGAGACTGCAAAAATCAACAGTTCCTGGGGGAGATAAGTAAAGGTTAGATTAAGAGGTAAGTAAAACACTTACAAGTCTCAGTCCTGGGGCATAGGCAGCCCACTGTTGGGGGTTCAAGGCACCCCCACAGTTACCACACCACCAGCTCAGGGCTGGTCAAGTGCAGAGGTCAAAGAGGTGCCCAAAAACACACAGGTGCCCATGGAGAACAGGGGTGCTCCGGTTCCAGTCTGCCAGCAGGTAAGTACCTGCGTCCTATTGGGGCAGACCAGGGGAGTTTTGTAGAGCACTGGGGGGGGCACAAGTAGGCACACAAAACACACCCTCAGCAGCACAGGGGCGGCCGGGTGCAGTGTGCAAAGCAGGCGTCTGGTTTCAGGTAGAAAATAATGGAGGGACCACGGGTCACTCTAGCGGTGCAGGCAGGCACAGGGGGGCTTCTCAGGACAGCCACTACCTGGGCTAGGCAGAGGGTCGCCTGGGGGGGGGGGGGGTCACACCTGCGCTGAGGTTCTGGTCCTTCAGGTCCTGGGGGCTGCAGGTGCAATGTTGGTTCCAGGCGTCGGGTCCCTTGTTACAGGCAGTCGCGGTCAGGGGGAGCCTCTGGATTCTCTCTGCAGGTGTCGCTGTGGGAGGTCGTCTCTGCTTACTCACGGGCTCGCAGTCGCCGCGGAGTCCTCCCTGAGGTGTTGGTTCTCTGTTCTCGAGCCGGAGGCGTCGGGTGCAGAGGGAGAAGTCTCACGCTTCCGTCGGGAAACGTGCAGACTTTGGAAGTTGCTTCATTGTTGCAAAGAAATAGCTGGTTTTGAACAGGGCCGCTGTTCTCAGGAGTTTCTTGGTCTTTTAGTCCAGGGCAGTCCTCTGAGGCTTCAGAGGTCACTGTTCCCTGTCGGATGCGTCGCTGGTGCAGGTTTGCGAAGTTGGAGACAGGCCGGTATGGCTGGGGCCAAAGCAGTGGTCGTCTTCCTCCTCCTCTGCAGGCTTTGTAGGAAGAAGCCGAAGATTCTGCAACAACGGAAGGTGCCAGAAACATCTCCTTTGGTCAGAAGATGTCCCACGACGTGCTGGAGGATGCAGAGTTGTTTCCACGCAAAAAGACCACAAACAAGCCTTGCTAGCTGCAAGAGTCGCAGTTGAGGATTTAGGGTGCTGCCAGGGCCCAGGAAGGACCAGGAGGTCGCCCCTTGGAGGAGGAGACAGAGGGGGTGCTCAGCAACACGGAGAGCCCACGCAGAAGCATGCAGCACCCGCAGAAGCACCTGAACAGGCACTTAGAAGATCTGAGGACGACGGTCGACTCAGAGCAACAAAAGAGGGTCCCACGACGTTGGAGTCCAACTCAGCGAGTTGGGCAATGCAGGACGGAGTGCTGGGGACCTGGGCTAGGCAGTGCGCAAAGGAAGTCTTGCAAAACTGCACAGAAGCCAGAGCAGCTGCAGTTCATGCAGTACACAGGATTACTGTCTGGCGTGGGGAGGCAAGGACTTACCTCCACCGAATGTGGACAGAAGGGCCCCTGGACTATCGAAGACACTTGGACCCAGCTCCTGTGTTCCAGGGACCACGCTCGTCAGGATGAGAGGGGGCCCAGAGGACCGGTGATGCAGAAGTTACGTGCCTGCGTCAGCAGGGGGAAGATTCCGTCGACCCACGGGAGATTTCTTCTTGGCTTCCAGTACAGGGTGAAGGCAGACAGCCCTCAGAGCATGCACCACCAGGAAACAGTTGAGAAAGCCGGCAGGATCCGGCACTACAATGTTGCTGGTAGTCTTCTTGCTACTTTGTTGCGGTTATGCAGGTGTCCTGGAGCAGTCAGCGGTCGATCCTTGGCAGAAGTCGAAGAGGGAAGTGCAGAGGTACTCTGGTGAGCTCTTGCATTCGTTATCTGGTGAGATGCCCACAGGAGAGACCCTAAATAGCCCACAGAGGAGGATTGGCTACAGAGAAAGGTAAGCGCCTAGCAGGAGGGGTCTCTGACATCACCTGCTGGCACTGGCCACTCAGAGCTGTCCATTGTGCCCTCACACCTCTGCATCCAAGAAGGGAGAAGTCTGGGACACACTGGAGGAGCTCTGGGCACCTCCCCTGGGAGGTGCTGGTCTGGGGAGTGGTAACTCCCCTTTCCTTTGTCCAGTTTCGCGCCAGAGCAGGGCTGGGGGATCCCTGAATCGGTGTAGACTGGCTTACGTAAGGAGAGCACCATCTGTGCCCTTCAAAGCATTTCCAGAGGCAAGGAGAGGCTACTCCTCCCAGGCCCTTCACACCTATTTCCAACGGGAGAGGGTGTAACACCCTCTCTCAGAGGAAATCCTTTGTTCTGCCTTCATGGGACCGGGCCGCCCAGGCCCCAGGGAGGCAGAACCTGTCTGAGCGGTTGGCAGCAGCAGTAGCTGCAGTGAAGACCCCGGAAAGTTAGCTTGGCAGTACCCGGGCTCTATGCTGTAGACCCGGGGATGCATGGAATTGTCCCCCCAATACCAGAATGGTATTGGGGTGACAATTCCATGATCCTAGACATGTTACATGGCCATGTTCGGAGTTATCATTGTGACACTACATCTAGGTATTGACCTAAATGTAGTGCACATGTGTAATGGTATCCCCGCACTCACAAAGTCTGGAGAATTTGCCCTGAACAATGTGGGGGCACCTTGGCTAGTGCCAGGGTGCCCACACACTAAGTAACTTTGCACCTAACCTTCACTAAGTGAGGGTTAGACATATAGGTGACTTATGAGTTACTTAAGTGCAGTGTAAAATGACTGTGAAATAGTGTGGACGTTATTTCACTCAGGGCTGCAGTGGCAGTCCTATGTAAGAATTGTCTGAGCTCCCTATGGGTGGCTAAAGAAGTGCTGCAGCCCATAGGGATCTCCTGGAACCCCAATACCCTGGGTACCTAGGTACCACATACTAAAGAATTATAAGGGTGTTCCAGTGTGGCAATCAGAATTGGTCAAATTAGTCGCTAGCCTGCAGTGACAATTTTAAAAAGAAGAGAAAGCATAAACACTGAGGTTCTGGTTAGCAGAACCTCCGTGATACAGTTAGGCACCACGCAGGGAACACATGCATACTTTGAGCGCTGGGGTCCTGACTAGCAGGATCCCAGTGACACATAGGTAAAAACAAACAAACAAACAAACAAACATACATACAGTAAAAATGGGGGTAACATGCCAGGCAAGATGGTACTTCCCTACACAAACTTCCCAGTTTTCAGTGTAGCCATTATGGAACTGTGAAGTTCGTGTATGACAAACTCCCAGACCATATACTCTTATGGCTACCCTGCACTTACAATGTCCAAGGTTTTGCTTAGACACTGTAGGGGCATAGTGCTCATGCACATATGCCCTCACCTGTGGTATAGTGCACCCTGCCTTAGGGCTGTAATGCCTTCTAGAGGGGTGACTTACCTATGCCACAGGCAGTGTGAGGTTGGCATGGCACTCTGAGGGGAGTGCCATGTCGACTTAGTCATTTTCTTCCCACCAGCACACACAAGCTGTGAGGCAGTGTGCATGTGCTGAGTGTGGGGTCCCCAGGGTGGCATAACACATGCTGCAGCCCTTAGAGACCTTCCCTGGCACCAGGGCACTTGCTACTAGGGGTAACAGTTACAAGGGACTTAACTGAGTGCCAGGGTTGTGCCAATTGTGGAGACAAAGGTACAGTTTAGGGAAAGAACACTGGTGCTGGAGCCTGGTAATTAGGGTCCCAGCACACTTTCAAATCAAAACTTAGTATCAGCAAAGGCAAAACGTTAGGGGGCAACAATGCTAAGGAGGCATTTCCTTACACTTGTGGATACTTTGTTGCTGTTACAGCGGTTGCTGGAGCCGAGGTCAGAGGATGAAGTAGTAGTTGCAGAGGATTCCTGAAGGAAACTTGCAAGCAGAATCTGAAGAGAACCCACAGGAGAGACCCTAAATAGCCCTGAAGGGTTTGGCTACCTTATCAGGTAAGGACCTATCAGGAGGGGTCTCTGACGTCACCTGCTGACACTGGCCACTCAGATGCTCCCAGAATTCCCTGCCAATCTTAGAATCAAGATGGCAGAACCCAGAGATCCTCTGGAGGAACTATGAGCACATCTGGGGTGGTGATGGACAGGGGAGTGATCACTTCCCTTTCCTTTGTCCAGTTTCGTGCCAGAGCAGGGACTGGGGGGGGAGGGGGTCCCTGAACCAATGTGTACTGGTTATTGCACGGAGGGCACCAAATGTGCCCTTCAAAGCAAAGCCAGTGGCTTGGGGAGGCTACCCCTCCCAAGCCAGTCACTCCTATTTCCAAAGGGAGCGCGTGTAACACCCCTCTACCAAAGGAAATCATTTGCTCTGCCTTCCTGGGCTTGAGCAGATCAAGCAGCAGGAGGGCAGAAACCTGTCTGAGGGGTGGCAGCAGCTGGGGTTGCCTGCAAAACCCTGGAAGACTGGTGGCAGCAATGCTGTGGGGGTCCTCTAAGGAGCCCCCAGAGCGCATGGAATCATACAACTAATAATTGCAAGAGAATTGGGGAATGATTCCAACTTGTTTGATACCAAACATGCCTAACTTCAGAGTAATTCTGGTTAGCAGAATCCTAGTGAACACAGTCAAAAACACTGACAAACAGGCCGAAAGTGGGGGTAACCAAGCAAAAAACAGGCTACTCTCTTATAGGTCTGCTCCTTGCCTCCCGACTTTCTGGGAGCTGGGGCTACCCCTGCCCAACTTAGAGTTCTATGAGGCCATGTGTCTCATTTGGACAGCCCGAGCCACCCGGGAGAGTCGGTGAGGTCCCCCTCGGGTTCCACATCAGCGACTTCGTTCCTGACTCCTGAGGGCACCTCAGGGTCCGCTTCCGGATCCGCCCCGATGTTGGTCATTCCAACACTACCTTACCCAGCGTCGAGTCAGACATCAACGCTCCCGGTTCCGATTGGGCCCTCAATCGACCCTATACTTATCCCAGACGACAGGGAGCCGGTACAACGTTGCTTGATGCAGATTCTGTTTTCCATGGGCTCCGCTGTGCCTAGGGTTGATCCTGAACCCTATTGGGTATGGATAGGGGGATAGTGTAGAGGTGTCCCTGGACACTTTAGAAGAATAGCTTGACCCTGATATGGACTGGGTATAGGATTTGGGTGATGCCAGTGGGTTGGACACCTCCCCTGACACTGGCATGTTTTCTCCCCGTACCGTGGCTAGGGAGGAGGGAGTGTCGTATTCTATGGTGTTGTGAAGGGCTGCTGAGGTTTTGAACCTCGAACTTCGTTCTGTGGAGGTCAAGCCTAACTTCCTGACCGAAGTGCTTAAGCCTGGGGCCTCCAACTTGGAACCCCTTCTTCCCTTCAACAAAGCGTTTACGGACGTCCTACTGGGGACCTGGTCCAAACCCAGCACAGGGGCTCCTGTGAATAGGAAGGTTGCCCGCCTCCATTGGCATGTGCCGAATGACCCAAATTTCATTACCCAACACCCTATGCCTGCGAGCCTGGTCATCCAGGCTTCATCATCCTCTGGCGCATTGTAGGAAAGTACTATCTTCCTTGGCATGTTACCCACATTTTTACCTGTATGCAGTATGTTTTGGCCTGTCTCACTGGGATGCTGCTGGTCAGGACCACAGTGCTCATAGTTTATGGCCTAATGTGCGTGTCTGTATAGTGCTTATCTATGTAACTGAGGCTCTGCTAACCAGAACCTCAGTGCTTATGCTTTCTCTGCTTTTAAATTTGTCATCGTAGGTTAGTGACTTCATTTACCAATTTCAATTGGCACACTGGATCCCCCTTATAAGTCCCTAGTATATGGTACCTAGGTACCCAGGGCATTGGGGTTCCAGGAGATCCATATGGGCTGCAGCATTTCTTTTGCCACCCATAGGGAGCTCAGGCAACCCCTTGCACAGGCCTGCAATTGCAGCCTGTGTGAAATAACGCACACGTTATTTCATAGTCATTTTCACTGCACTTAAGTAACTTATAAGTCACCTATATGTCTAACCTTCACATGCTGAAGGTTAGGTGCAAAGTTACTAAGTGTGAGGGTACCCTTCCACTAGCAACGGTGCCCATACATAGTTCAGGGCCATTTCCCAGGACTTTGTGAGTGCGGGGACACCATTACATGCTTGCAGTACATATAGGTCAATACCTATATGTAGCTTCACAATGGTAACTCCGAATATGGCCATGTAACATGTCTAAGATCATGGAATTGTCCCCCATTCCAAATCTGGCATTGGGGAGCCAATTTCATGCATTCTGGGGGCTACACCATTGGCCCCCAGGACTGCCAAATCAGCTCTCTGAGGCTTGCATTACAGCTACAGCTGCTGCCATCTCACAGAAAGGCTTCTGCCCTCCTGGGGTCTGGGCAGCCCAGTCCCAGAAAGGCAGAACAAAGCATTTCCTCCGAGAGCAGGGTGTTACACCCTCTCCCTTTGGAAATAGGTCTTACAGGCTGGGGAGGGGTAGCTTCCCCCAGCCCCTGGAAATGCTTTGAAGGGCACAGATGGTGTCCTCCTTGCATAAGCCATTCTACACCGGTTCAGGGACCCCTTCTCTCCTGCTCTGGCGCAAAACTGGACCAAGGAAAGGGGCGTGACCACTCCCCTTTCCATCACCGCCCTAGGGATGGTGCCCAGAGCTCCTCCAGTGTGTCCCAGACTTCAGGCATCTTGCTTTGCAAGGTGTGGGGGCACTCTGGAGGCCTCTGAGTGGCCAGTGACAGCAGGTGACATCGGAGACCCCTCCTGATAGGTCCATACCTGATAAGGTAGCCAATCCCCTCTCAGGGCTGTTTAGGGTCTCTCCTGTGGGTTCTCTTCAGATTCTGCTTGCACGTTTCCTTCAGGATTCCTCTGCAACAACTTCAGCCTCCTCTGACCTCGGATCAACCACAGCCTGCTCCAAGAAACGCAGTAACTGCAACAAAGTATCCACAAGAAATACTTTTCTTCAGCAACCTCAGCTCCAAGTCAGCAAATGCAACAGTTTCCACGGTGTGCATGCTCTGAGGACTCCCCGTCTTCGCCCTGCACCAGAAGGACCGAAGAGATCTCCCGTGGAGTGACAGAGTCACTCCCCTACTCCAAGCAGGCACCTTCCAAGACGATGACCGGTATCTTTGGACTCCTCTCACAGTGACGAGCATGCTCCTAAGGACACAGAGGGTGGACATCATCAACATAGACTGTCCTGAGGTCCTGCTGACGCAATTTGGAGGAGGTAACACCTTGTGTAGGAAGTTGGCTCTGTATATACTATCTCAAAGTGAGAGATAGTGTGCACAGAGTCCAAGGGTTCCCCTTAGAGATAAGATAGTGGCAAAATTAGATAATTCTAATGCTCTATTTTGTGGTAGTGTGGTCGAGCAGTAGGCCTATCAGAGGGTAATGTTAAGCATTTGATGTATACACACACAGGCAATAAATGAGGAACACACACTCAAAGACTTAAGTCCAGGCCAATAGTTTTTATCTAGAAAAATATATGTTCGATGGCATCTGTCGCTGTAGATACGCATGTTCTGCAATAGCTCGCCATCTGGTGTTGGGCCGGAGTGTTACAAGTTGTTTTTCTTCGAAGAAGTCTTTCGAGTCACGGGACCGAGTGACTCCTCCTTTTGTCTCCATTGCGCATGGGCGTCGACTCCATCTTCGATTGTTTTTTTTCCGCCATCGGGTTCGGACGTGTTCCTGTCGCTCCGAGTTTCGGAACGGAAAAAATAGTTAATTTAGGAAGATTTTCGTCGGTATTGTTGCGTTCGGGATCGGCGTACTTAGATTCAACACCGCATCGAAGATCGAAGAGCTCCGGTGCCCTTCGGGGTAGTTTTTCGATCCTCCGTCGGGGCCTGGTCGGCCCGACCGCGTGCTGAGGAACGCCGATGGAACGGACCCCGTTCCGTTTCTGCCCCAAATGCCACAATAAATACCCCTACACAGACCAACACTTGGTCTGCAACCTGTGCCTGTCACCTGAGCACAGCGAAGACACCTGCGAGGCCTGTCGTGCGTTCCGGTCCCGAAAAACACTCCGAGACCGTCGAGCCAGAAGACTTCAAATGGCGTCCGCACCGACAGCCCGACGGGAGTTCGAGGAACAGGAAGAGGAAGGTACCTTCTCGATCCAAGACTCAGACTCCGAAGGATTCGACGATACACAAACCGTGAGTAAGACGTCGAAAACCACACAAAGAAACATTTACAAGGCCCAGGGGACGCCACTGCCACCAGGCCATGGCTCGACCCATAAATTCGGTGACCGACCGTCGGCACCGAAAAAGGCCCAAACAGTGCCGAGATCGTCCGACTCCGGTCGAGACACCGGCACGCAGCCTTCTCGGGACCGAGAAAGTGCTGGAGACAAGCCTCGACACCGAGATGCCGGTGTGGACACGGCTCGACGCCGAGACAGCGGCACCGAAACAGATCGACGCCGAGAGGTTTCGGCCCCGAAAAGGAAAAAAGTCACCTCGGAGCCGAAAAAACACGCAGACAAAGTTTCGATGCCGAAACAAACTGCAAGCGACCCAGCTTCGGGCTCTTATACAGAAGAGCACTCGCTAACCTCCCAAATGCAAAAGCATAGGTTTGAGGAAGAGCTACAAGCAACTGATGCGGACCATACGCAAAAGCGTATCTTCATTCAGCAGGGGACAGGAAAAATAAGCACCCTTCCCCCCATTAGGAGAAAGAGAAGGTTGGAGTTCCAGACGGAACAAGCACCACAACCAAAAGTGGTGAAAAGAGTTACACCACCACCCTCTCCTCCGCCCGTGATTAACGTTTCACCAGCACAAACGCCATCACACTCCCCAGCTCACACCACCATGAGCCAGGGTGACCAAGACCAGGACGCATGGGACCTATACGACGCCCCAGTGTCAGATAACAGCCCAGAGGCATACCCTACAAAACCATCTCCACCAGAAGACAGCACCGCGTACTCTCAGGTGGTGGCTAGAGCAGCACAATTTCACAACGTAAGCCTCCACTCAGAACAGGTCGAGGATGATTTCTTGTTCAACACACTCTCCTCCACCCACAGCTCCTACCAAAGCCTGCCTATGCTCCCTGGTATGCTCCGGCACGCAAAAGACATATTTAAGGACCCGGTCAAAAGTAGGGCAATCACACCAAGGGTGGAAAAAAAGTATAAGCCGCCTCCTACGGACCCGGCTTTCATCACAACACAGCTGCCACCAGACTCTGTTGTTGTAGGAGCAGCTAGGAAAAGGGCCAACTCTCACACATCTGGAGATGCACCACCCCCAGATAAAGAAAGCCGCAAGTTCGATGCAGCTGGTAAGAGAGTCGCAGCACAAGCTGCAAACCAGTGGCGCATCGCGAACTCCCAGGCACTACTTGCGCGCTATGACAGAGCCCACTGGGACAAGATGCAACATCTCATTGAACATCTGCCCAAAGACTTCCAAAATAGGGCAAAACAAGTGGTTGAGGAGGGACAGACCATCTCCAACAACCAGATCCGTTCCTCCATGGACGCTGCAGATACAGCTGCACGGACAATTAATACATCTGTAACTATCAGAAGGCATGCATGGCTCCGAACGTCTGGATTTAAACCAGAGATTCAACAAGCAGTTCTCAATATGCCTTTTAATGAAAAAGAACTGTTCGGTCCAGAAGTGGACACAGCGATTGAGAAACTCAAAAAAGATACAGACACTGCCAAAGCCATGGGCGCACTCTACTCCCCGCAGAGCAGAGGGAATTACAGCACATTCCGTAAAACGCCCTTTCGAGGGGGGTTTCGGGGTCAAAGCACACAAGCCAGCACCTCACAAGCAACACCGTCCACTTACCAGGGACAGTATAGAGGAGGTTTTCGGGGACAATATAGAGGAGGGCAATTCCCTAGAAATAGAGGGAGATTTCAAAGCCCCAAAACCCCTACTACTAAACAATGACTCACATGTCACTCACCCCCTCCACACAACACCAGTGGGGGGAAGAATAGGTCATCATTACAAAGCATGGGAGGAAATCACTACAGACACTTGGGTTCTAGCAATTATCCAACATGGTTATTGCATAGAATTTCTACAATTCCCTCCAAACATACCACCAAAAGCACAAAATTTAACAACACACCATTCCAATCTCCTGGAGATAGAAGTGCAGGCACTATTGCAAAAGAATGCAATCGAATTAGTGCCAAACACACAAATAAACACAGGAGTTTACTCACTGTACTTTCTGATACCAAAGAAGGACAAAACGCTGAGACCAATCCTAGACCTCAGAGTAGTGAACACTTTCATCAAATCAGACCACTTCCACATGGTCACACTACAAGAAGTATTGCCATTGCTAAAACTGCACGACTACATAGCAACTTTAGACCTCAAGGATGCTTATTTCCATATACCAATACACCCATCGCACAGGAAATACCTAAGGTTTGTATTCAAAGGAATACATTACCAATTCAAGGTACTGCCTTTCGGATTAACAACCGCACCAAGAGTCTTTACCAAATGTCTAGCAGTGGTCGCAGCACACATAAGAAGGCAGCAAATACATGTGTTCCCATATCTAGACGACTGGCTAATCAAAGCCCATTCGTTAATAGAGTGCTCAAATCACACAAATCATATCATACAAACCCTCTTCAAACTAGGGTTCACCGTCAATTTCACAAAATCCAAAATTCTGCCACGCAAGGTACAACAATACCTGGGAGCCATAATAGACACATCAAAAGGAGTAGCCACTCCGAGTCCACAAAGAATTCAAAATTTCAACACCATCATACAACGCATGTATCCAACACAAAAGATACAGGCAAAGATGGTATTACAACTCCTAGGCATGATGTCATCATGCATAGCCATTGTCCCAAACGCAAGACTGCACATGAGGCCCTTACAACAATGCCTAGCATCACAGTGGTCTCAAGCACAGGGTCACCTTCTAGATCTGGTGTTAATAGACCGCCAAACTTACCTCTCGCTTCTGTGGTGGAACAACATAAATTTAAACAAGGGGCGGCCTTTCCAAGACCCAGTGCCACAATACGTAATAACAACAGATGCTTCCATGACAGGGTGGGGAGCACACCTCGATCAACACAGCATACAAGGACAATGGAACGTACATCAAACAAAACTGCATATCAATCACCTAGAACTTCTAGCAGTTTTTCAAGCACTAAAAGCTTTCCAACCAATAATAGTTCACAAATACATTCTCGTCAAAACAGACAACATGACAACAATGTATTATCTAAACAAGCAGGGAGGGACGCACTCCACGCAGTTAAGCCTGCTAGCACAAAAAATTTGGCATTGGGCAATTCACAACCAAATTCGCCTAATTGCACAGTTTATACCAGGGATACAAAATCAACTCGCAGACAATCTCTCTCGAGATCACCAACAGGTCCACGAATGGGAAATTCACCCCCAAATACTGAACACTTATTTCAAACTCTGGGGAACACCTCAGATAGACTTGTTTGCGACAAGGGAGAACGCAAAATGCCAAAACTTCGCATCCAGATACCCACACAAACAATCCCAAGGCAATGCCCTATGGATGAACTGGTCAGGGATATTTGCTTACGCTTTTCCTCCTCTCCCTCTCCTTCCTTACCTGGTAAACAAACTCAGTCAAAGCAAACTCAAACTCATATTGATAGCACCAACTTGGGCAAGGCAACCCTGGTACACAACGCTGCTAGACCTATCAGTGTTACCCTGCATCAAATTGCCCAACAGGCCAGATCTGTTGACACAGCACAACCAAAAGATCAGACACCCAGATCCAGCATCGCTGAATCTAGCAATCTGGCTCCTGAAATCCTAGAATTCGGGCACTTACAACTTACCCAAGAATGTATGGAAGTCATAAAACAAGCAAGAAGGCCATCCACCAGGCACTGCTATGCAAGTAAATGGAAGAGGTTTGTTTGCTACTGCCATATTAATCAAATACAACCATTACACACAACTCCAGAACATGTAGTGGGTTACTTGCTTCACTTACAAAAATCTAACCTAGCTTTCTCTTCCATTAAGATTCACCTTGCAGCAATATCTGCATACCTGCAGACTACCTATTCAACTTCCCTATATAAAATACCAGTCATTAAAGCATTCATGGAGGGCCTTAGGAGAATTATACCACCAAGAACACCACCTGTTCCTTCATGGAACCTAAATGTTGTCCTAACTAGACTTATGGGTCCACCTTTTGAACCCATGCACTCCTGCGACATACAGTTCCTAACCTGGAAGGTGGCATTTCTCATCGCCATTACTTCCCTGAGAAGAGTAAGCGAGATTCAGGCGTTTACTATACAGGAACCTTTTATACAACTACACAAAAATAAAGTCGTCCTAAGGACCAATCCTAAATTTTTGCCAAAGGATATTTCACCGTTCCATCTAAATCAAACAGTGGAACTTCCAGTGTTCTTTCCACAGCCAGATACCGTAGCTGAAAGGGCACTACATACATTAGATGTCAAAAGAGCATTAATGTATTACATTGACAGAACAAAGAACATCAGAAAGACTAAACAACTCTTTATTGCATTTCAAAAACCTCATGCAGGAAACCCAATTTCAAAACAAGGTATAGCCAGATGGATAGTTAAATGCATCCAAATCTGCTACCTTAAAGCTAAACGACAGCTGCCCATTACACCAAGGGCACACTCAACCAGAAAGAAAGGTGCTACCATGGCCTTTCTAGGAAACATCCCAATGCAAGAAATATGTAAGGCAGCCACATGGTCTACGCCTCACACATTCACCAAGCACTACTGTGTAGACGTGTTATCCGCACAACAAGCCACAGTAGGTCAAGCTGTATTAAGGACATTATTTCAGACTACTTCCACTCCTACAGGCTGATCCACCGCTTTTGGGGAAATAACTGCTTACTAGTCTATTGCAGAACATGCGTATCTACAGCGACAGATGCCATCGAACTGAAAATGTCACTTACCCAGTGTACATCTGTTCGTGGCATCAGTCGCAGTAGATTCGCATGTGCCCACCCGCCTCCCCGGGAGCCTGTAGCAGTTTGGAAGTTACCTTCAATTATTTATATATGTATCATCTCAACCTTAAATAGGTGCATACTTAGTCACTCCATTGCATGGGCACTATTACTACAATTCAACTCCTACCTCACCCTCTGCGGGGAAAAACAATCGAAGATGGTCGACGCCCATGCGCAATGGAGACAAAAGGAGGAGTCACTCGGTCCCGTGACTCGAAAGACTTCTTCGAAGAAAAACAACTTGTAACACTCCGGCCCAACACCAGATGGCGAGCTATTGCAGAACATGCGAATCTACTGCGACTGATGCCACGAACAGATGTACACTGGGTAAGTGACATTTTCATTTCTTAATTTATTTTTAGAACCACAAGTTCAAGATTTTCAGTAAATACATAAGATGCAAGGTACTCCACACAGGTAAGTTAGGAACTTTGAATTAGTGCAGTAACATACACAGTTTTAGTTAAAATGGCAATAAGCTTTAGGTTGCAGTCATGTGGAACGGATATTGAGAGAATTGCTTGCTCCTCCTGGCTTTTTCTTTCTGTCCTCCGTTATATTTTGTTGGGATTTTTGTTTCTTCCCCTCTGCCCTATATCTTCAGAGTCCGGACATTGAGCTCGATGACCTGCTGAGTTCTCGGCAGGGGACTGCTGCATGCATGCAATGGACACCTTTTTCGGGCTCACTCAATCTGAACGTTAACAATTTTTTGAGATTCAGGATATGAAGAACACTCGAAGTGCTGAGGAACCACTATTGCTTAACCGTTTTTTCTGGGCTACGACGACCGGGGCAAAGGAGGGAGCTTTGTATGTTTGTTGTATGTTGTTTATATAAAAGCATAAATTAATAAAAAATAAAAAAAATGTCAATAAGCTATTTTAAAAGTGGACACTGCAAAAATCAACAGTTCCCGAGGGGGGTAAGTAATGGGTAGTTTGTCAGGTAAGTAAGGCACTTACAAGTTCAAGTTCCTGGGCATAGGAAGCCCCCCGTTGGGGGTTCAAGGCAACCTTAATGTTACTGCACCAGCAACACAGGGCCGGTCAGGTGCAGAGGTCAAAGGAGGGCCCAAAACACATAGGCGCCTATGGAGAACAGGGGTGCTCCGGTTCCAGTCTGCCAACAGGTAAGTACCTGCGTCTTCGGATGGCAGACCAGGGGGGTTTTGTAGATCACTGGGGGGGGGGAGACACAAGTAGGCACACAAAATACACCCTCAGCAGCGCAGGGGTTGCCGGGTGCAGTGTGCAAAACAGGTGTCAGGTTTTGAATAGGAATCAATGGAGGGACCCAGGGGGTCCCTCTAGCGATGCAGGCAGGGCACAGGGGGGCTTCTCGGGTCAGCCACCGACTGGGCTAGGCAGAGAGTCGCCTGGGGTCACTCCTGCACTGGAGTTCGGTCCCTTCTGGTCCTGGGGGCTGCGGGTGCAGTGCTTGGTCCAGGTGTTGGGTTCCTTGGTTCAGGCAGTCGCGGTCAGGGGGAGCCTCTGGATTCTCTCTGCATGCGTCGCTGTGAGGGTACAGAGGGGTCGTCTCGGGTTACTCGTGAGGTTGCAGTCGCATGGGAGTCCTCCATGTAGTGTTGGTTCTCTGAAGCTCGAGCCAGGGGCGTTGGGTGCAGAGTGAGAAGTCTTACGCTTCCGGCAGGAAGAGTGAGGTCTTCAACTTTGCAACTTTCTTGCAACTTTTATTGCTGTTGTTGAACAGAGCCGCTGTTCACAGGAGTTTCTTGGTCCTTTGGTTCAGGGCAGTCCTGTGAGGCTTCAGAAGTTGCTGGTCCCCGTCGGATGTGTCGCTGTGCAGGTTCTTTGAGTCTGGAGACAGGCCAGTAGGGCTGAGGCCAAGTCAGTTGTCATCTCCGTCGTCTCTGCCGGGCTTTCAGGTCAGCAGTCCTTCTTGTTTCAGGTTGCAGGAATCTGATTTCCTGGGTTCTGGGGTGTCCCTAAATACAAATTATAGGGGTGTGTTTAGGTCAGGAGGGCAGTAGCCAATGGCTACTGTCCTGGAGGGTGGCTACACCCTCTTTGTGCCTCCTCCCTGAGGAGAGGGGGGGCACATCCCTAATCCTATTGGGGGAATCCTCCAATCTCAAGATGGAGGATTTCTAAAGGCAGGGGTCACCTCCGCTCAGGACACTTTAGGGGCTGTCCTGACTGGTGGGTGACTCCTCCTTGTTTTTCTCATTATCTCCTCCAGCCTTGCCCCCCAAAGTGGGGGCGATGGCAGGAGGGTCGGGCATCTCTACTAGCGGATATGCCCTGGGGTGCTGTAACAAAAGGCATGAGCCTTTGAGGCTCACCGCCAGGTGTTACAGTTCCTGAAGCGGGAGGTGAGAAGCACCTCCACCCAGTACAGGCTTTGTTCCTGGCCACAGAGTGACAAAAGCACTCTCCCCATGTGGCCAGCAACTCATCTGGTTGTGGCAGGGTGGCAGAAGCTGGTCAGCCTAGCACTAGGAGTCGGATTGGTATTCAGGGGGCATCTCTAAGATGTCCTCTGTGCATTTTACAATAAATTCCACACTGGCATCAGTGTGCATTTATTGTGCTGAGAAGATGGATACCAAACTTCCCAGATTTCAGTGTAGCCATTATGGAGCTGTGGAGTTCGTGTTTGACAAACCCCCAGAGCATATACTATTTATGGCTACCCTGCACTTACAATGTCTAAGGTTTTGCTTAGACACTGTAGGGGCATAGTGCTCTTGCACCTATGCCCTCACCTGTGGTATAGTGCACCCTGCCTTAGGGCTGTAAGGCCTGCTCGAGGGGTGACCTACCTATGCCACAGGCAGTGTGAGGTTGGCATGGCACTCAGAGGGGAGTGCCATGTCGACTTAGTCATTTTCTCCCCACCAGCACACACACAAGCTGTGAGGCACTTTGCATGTGCTGAGTGAGGGGATCCCTAGGGTAGCATAAGACATGCTGCATCCCTTAGACCCTCCCCCCCGGTGCCCTACAAAACCCCCCTGGTCTGCCCCCGAGGACGCGGGTACTTACCTGCTGGCAGACTGGAACCGGGGCACCCCTGTTCTCCATTGAAGCGTATGTGTTTTGGGCACCTCTTTGACCTCTGCACCTGACCGGCCCTGAGCTGCTGGTGTGGTAACTTTGGGGTTGCCTTGAACCACCCAATGGTGGGCTACCTTGGACTCAATTTTGAACCCTGTAAGTGTTTTACTTACCCGTGAACTTAACATTTACTTACCTCCCCCAGGAACTGTTGATTTTTGCACTGTGTCCACTTTTAAAATAGCTTATTGCCATTTTTGTCAAAACTGTACATGATATTGTGATTATTCAAAGTTCCTAGAATACCTGAGTGAAATACCTTTCATTTGAAGTATTACTTGTAAATCTTGACCCTGTGGTTCTTAAAATAAACTAAGAAATAATATTTTTCTATATAAAAACCTATTGGCCTGGACTAAGTCTTTGAGTGTGTGTTCCTCATTTATTGCCTGTGTGTGTACAACAAATGCTTAACACTACCCTCTGATAAGCCTACTGCTCGACCACACTACCACAAAATAGAGCATTAGAATGATCTCTTTTTGCCACTATCTTACCTCTAATAGGAACCCTTGGACTCTGTGCACACTATTTCTTACTTTGAAATAGTATATACAGAGACAACTTCCTACATTGGTGGATCAGGGTGGGATACAAGACTTTGCATTTGATGGACTAATCAGCCATACCTGATCACACAACTAAATTCCAATAATTGTCATTAGAAACTGATTTTTGAAATTTGAGCTATTTTTCAAAAAAATTTAAAGTCCTGCTAGGGCCTTTAGTTAGTCCCTGTTAGCATTTCTTTTAGAGTTTAAAAGTTTTGTAAAAGTTTTGATTAACTTCTAGAGATAGTTTTAGATTCTTAAAAAGTATCCCAACTTTTAGAGAAATAATGTCTAATACAGAAGAGATGGTGTTGGAGCTCAACCTCACCCCTTACCTGCATCTTAGGATGTCAGAGTTAAGGACTCTCTGGAAAATTAAAAAGATAAAAACTGTATCAAACCCTACCAAAGTACAGCTCCAGGAGCTCTTGGCAGAGTTTGCTAGAGACAACCCCTCTGAAGACAGCCTTACAGAGGGGGAAGCTAGTGACCAGGAGGAAAACTTTCCCCCTCCTGTCCTAGTTCGGGAGACCAGGGTTTCTCAAACCCTGACTCCACAAGTGTAGGAGGCTGGCCTGGCTTATAGTTGGTACCTTGTGGTACTTACACCCTGTGCCAGGTCCAGTTATCCCTTATTAGTAGAATAGAGGTGTTTCTAGCAGCTTAGGCTGATAGAAGGTAGCTATGGCGTAGCAGCTTAGGCTGAACTAGGAGACGTGCAAAGCTCCTACTATACCACTTATATCATATAGCACAATATCATAAGAAAACACAATACTCAGAGTTACTAAAAATAAAGGTACTTTATTTTTATGACAATATGCCAAAAGTATCTCAGTGAGTACCCTCAGTTAGAAGGTAAGTAATATACACAAGTAATATGTACACAAACCCAAAACAGGTAAGTAATAGTAAGAAAAGTAATGCAAACAGTGTAGAATTACAATAGGATGCAATAGGTGAACATAGGTCTAGGGGCAACACAAACCATATACTCCAAAAGTGGAATGCGAATCACGATTGGACCACAGACCTATGAGAGCTTGCAGAGGGTCACTGGGACTGTAAGAAAACAGTCAGGGTGTCCAAGATACCCCACCCCAAGACCCTGAAAAGTAGGAGTAAAGTACCCTACTACCGCAAAAGTACACAATAGTCGTGATAGGGGGATTCTGCAAGAACCACAAACACCAGCAAAGCACTGAAGATGGATTCATGGACCTGAGGACCTGCAAGGCAAGGGGACCAAGTCCAAGAGTCGGGATAGTGTCCTGGGGGGGGGGCAGGAGCCTAGGAAACCCCGGATGAATGTGCAAGGAAGCTGCCTCTGGATGGAGGAATCTGCAACAAAGAGAGCTAGGAACTTCTCCTTTGGATGGAAGATTTCCCACGGCGTACTGAAGGTTGCAGAAGTGTTCCCACGCAGAAATACCACAAACAAACCTTGCTAGCTGCAAGGGTCACGGTAGACGTTTTTGGGTGCTGCTGGGGACCAGGAAAGACCAGGATGTCGCCCCTTGGAGGAGGAGACAGAGGGGGCGCTCAGCAACTCCGAGAGCCCCCACAGAAGCAGGCAGCACCCGGAGAAGTACCGGAGCAGGCACTTAGAAGATTTGTGAACCAGAGCTGGCTCAGAGTCACAAAGGAGGGTCCCACGATGTCGAAGGGCAACTTAGAGGGTTGAGCACTGCAGGACGGAGTGCTGGGGACCCAGGCTAGGCTGTGCACAAAGGAATCCTTGGAGAAGTGCACAGAAGCCAGAGCAGCTGCAAATCACGCAGTACACAGGTTTGCAGTCTAGCTTGGGGAGGCAAGGACTTACCTCCACCAAACTTGGACTGAAGGATCATTGGACTGTGGGAGTCACTTGGATAGAGTTCCTGTGTTCAAGGGACGACGCTCGTCAGGATGAGAGGGGACCCAGAGGACCGGTGCTGCAGTCTTTTGGTGCCTGGGTTAGCAGGGGGAAGATTCCGTCAACCCACTGAAGATTTCTTCTTGGCTTCCAGTGCAGGGTGAAGGCAGACAGCCCCCAGAGCATGCACCACCAGGAAACAGTCGAGAAAGCCGGCAGGATGAGGCGCTACAATGTTGCTGGTAGTCGTCTTGCTACTTTGTTGCGGTTTTGCAGGCATCCTGGAGCAGTCAGCGGTCGATCCTTGGCAGAAGTCGAAGAGGGAAGCGCTGAGGAACTCTGGTGGGCTCTTGCATTCGTTATCTGAAGAGTATCCCAGAGGAGAGACCCTAAATAGCCAGAAAAGGAGGTTTGGCTACCAAGAAAGGAGGATTGGCTATCAAGAAAGGTAAGAGCCTATCAGAGGGGGTCTCTGACGTCACCTGCTGGCACTGGCCACTCAGAGCGGTCCAGTGTGCCCCCAACACCTCTGAATCCAAGATGGCAGAGGTCTGGGACACACTGGAGGAGCTCTAGGCACCACCTCCCCTGGGAGTTACTGGTCAGGGGAGTGGTCACTCCCCTTTCCTTTGTCCAGTTTCGTGCCAGGGCAGGGCTGGGGGATCCCTGAACCGGTGTAGACTGGCTTATGCAGAGATGGGCACCATCTGTGCCCATCAAAGCATTTCCAGAGGCTGGGGGGAGGCTACTCCTCCCCAGCCCTTCACACCTATTTCCAGAGGGAGAGGGTGTAACACCCTCTCTCAGAGGAAATCCTTTGTTCTGCCTTCCTGGGCTGGGGCTGCCCAGACCCCAGGAGGGCAGAATCCTGTCTGAGGGGTTGGCAGCAGCTGCTGTGGAAACCCCAGAAAGGCAGTTTGGCAGTACCTGCGTTCTGTACTAGAGACCCGGGGGATCATGGAATTGTCCCCCCAAATACCAGAATGGTATTGGGGTGACAATTCCATGATCTTATACATGTTACATGGCCATGTTCGGAGTTACCATTGTGACGCTATACATAGTTAGTGACCTATGTATAGTGCACACGTATAATGGTGTCCCCGCACTCGCAAAGTCCAGGGAATTTGCCCTGAACGATGTGGGGCACCTTGGCTAGTGCCAGGGTGCCCACACACTAAGTAACTTGGCACCCAACCTTCACTAAGTGAAGGTTAGACATATAGGTGACTTATAAGTTACTTATGTGCAGTGAAAAATGGCTGTGAAATAACGTGGACGTTATTTCACTCAGGCTGAAGTGGCAGGCCTGTGTAATGATTGTCTGAGCTCCCTATGGGTGGCAAAAGAAATGCTGCAGCCCATAGGGATCTCCTGGAACCCCAATACCCTGGGTACCTTAGTACCATATACAAGGGAATTATATGGGTGTACCAGTGTGCCAATGAGAATTGGTAAATTTAGTCACTAGCCTGCAGTGACAAATTTAGAAAACAGAGAGAGCATAAACACTGAGGTTCTTGTTAGCAGAGCCTCAGTGATACAGTTAGGCACCACACAGGGAACACATACAGGGCACATACTGTGAGCACTGAGGTCCTGCCTAGCAGGATCCAAGTGACATAAGGGCTAAAACAACATACATACAGTGAAAAATGGGGGTAACATGCCAGGCAAGATGGTACTTTCCTACAACAAGTGATATTCAGAGATGCTGCTTCTCCCACAGGGGAGTCCAGCAACTCTGGAAGCATTGAGAGCAGCCTCAATGAAGATGACCTCCTGTTAGCCAGGATGGCCAAAAGATTGGCTTTGGAGTGACAGCTCCTAGCCATAGAAAGGGAAAGACAAGAGATGGGTTTAGCTCCCATCAATGGTGGCAGCAATTTAAATAGGGTCAGAGGCAATACTGACATGCTAAAAATCCCCAAAGGGATTGTAACAAAATATGAAGATGGTGATGATATCACCAAATGGTTCACAGCTTTTGAGAGGGCTTGTACAACCAGAAAAGTAAACAAATCTCACTGGGGTGCTCTGCTTTGGGAAATGTTCACTGGAAAGTGTAGGGATAGACTCCTCACACTCTCTGGAAAAGATGCAGAATCCTATGACCTCATGGAGGCTACCCCGATTGAGGGCTTTGGATTTTCAACTGAGGAGTACAGGATTAGGTTCAGGGGAGCTCAAAAATCCTCGAGCCAGACCTGGGTTGATTTTGTTGACTTCTCAGTCAAAACACTGGATGGTTGGATTAATGGCAGTGGTGTAAATGATTATGAAGGACTGTATAATTTGTTTATGAAGGAACACCTTTTAAGTAATTGTTTCAATGATAAGCTGTATCAGCATCTGGTAGACCTAGGTCCAATTTCTCCGCAAGAATTGGGAAAGAAGGCAGACCATTGGGTCAAGACTAGAGTGACCAAGACTTCCACAGGGGGTGACCAAAAGAAAGTGGTCACAAAGACTCCCCCGGGGAAGGGTGTTGAGACATCCAAGGGAAAAAGTAGAGAGTCTTCTACAGGACCCCAAAAACCTGCACAGGAGGGTGGGTCCAAAGCCTCTTCACAATCCTCATTTCGGTACAGGGGTAAAAACTTTGATCCCAAAAAAGCCTGGTGTTGTAGCTGTAATCAGCAGGGACACCAAGCTGGAGTCAAGGCCTGTACCAAGAAAGGTTCCACTTCTACTACTACTCCAGGTAGCAGGTGGGATCAACAGTGTGCCCAGAGCAAATCCGGGTCCACACTGAAGCTACATTAGTCTCTGAGGGTGGGGTGGACCTAGCCACACTAGCTGCCTGGCCCCCTAATATGCAAATATACAGGCAGCAACTCTTTATTAATGGGCCTAGAGTAGAAGCCCTGAGGGATACAGGTGCCAGTGTCACAATGGTGACAGACAAACTGGTTTCCCCAGGACAATACCTGACTGGACAAACTTATCCAGTCACCAACACTGACAATCAGACTAAAGTACATCCCATGGCTATGGTAACTTTAGAATGGGGAGGGGTCACTTGCCTGAAACAGGTGGTAGTCTCCTCTGCTATCCCAGTAGACTGTTTGCTTGAACTGGTGTGTGTCAAGACAAGGGTACAGTGCAAGGCTCAGGGTGAAAAAGAGGTGTTGGAGTCTGGAATAATGGCCCAACCCTCCAAGAGAAAAGGAAAAAAGACTGGGGAACCAGCTTCAACACAGCAAAAGAAAAAGAACCTCTCTTCTCAGGAAGAAGTTCTATCCTCTGAGGGAACTGAGCCTATAGAGTTGGAACCTTATCAGGTTGAATTCTTGGGCCCAGGGGGACCCACAAGGGAACAGCTGTGCAAGGGGCAAGAAACCTGTCCCGCTCTTGAAGGCCTTAGGCAGCAAGCTGCTGAGGAAACAAAAGGAAATGTCAGTGGAACCCACAGGGTCTATTGGGAAGATGGACTCCTTTACACTGAGGCAAGAGATCAAAAACCTGGTGCCACTAGGAGAGTGTTAGTGCCTTAGGAGTTTAGGGAGTTCATTCTGACCTTAGCCCATGACATTCCACTTGCTGGGCATTTGCGACAAACCAAGACATGGGAGAAGTTAGTCAACCATTTCTATTGGCCCAATATGTCCCAGAAAGTAAAGGAGTTTTGTGCCTCCTGTGCCACCTGTCAAGCCAGTGGTAAGACTGGTGGCCACCCAAAGGCCCCCCTCATTCCACTTCCAGTGGTGGGGGTCCCCTTTGAAAGAGTGGGAGTGGACATAGTCGGTCCTCTTGAACCTCCCACACCCTCAGGGAATCAGTATATCCTAGTAGTAGTGGATCATGCTACTAGGTACCCTGAAGAAATTCCCCTTAGGTCCACTACTGCCCCTGCAGTAGCCAAAGCACTCATTGGTATCTTTACCAGAATGGGATTTCCTAAGGAGGTAGTTTCTGATAGAGGTACCAACTTCGTCATCTTACCTAAAACACATGTAGAATGAGTGTGGGGTGACTTAAAAATTCACCACACCATACCATCCACAAACCAATGGTCTTCTTGAAAGGTTTAACAAGGCATTGAAGGGCTTGATCATAGGGCTCCCTGAAAAGCTCAAAAGGAGATGGGATGTCCTCTTGCCATGTCTGCTTTTCGCCTACAGAAAGGTGCCCCAGAAGGGAGTAGGATTTTCCCCCTTTGGACTTCTGTTTGGCCATCCTGTTAGGGGACCACTAGCTCTTGTGAAGGAAGTCTGGGAGAGGCCTCTTCATGAGCCTAAGCAAGATATAGTGGACTATGTACTAGGCCTACGTTCCATGATGGCAGAGTACATGGAAAAGGCAAGCAAAAACCTTGAGGCCAGCCACCAGCTCCAGAAGATGTGGTATGACCAAAAGGCTGCTATGGTTGAATTTCAGCAAGGGCAGAAAGTCTGGGTTCTGGAGCCTGTGGCTCCCAGGGCACTGCAGGACAGATGGAGTGGCCCTTACCCAGTGCTAGAGAGAAAGAGTCAGGTCACCTACCTGGTAGACCTAGGCACTAGCAGGACCCCCAAAAGGGTGATCCATGTGAACCTCCTCAAACTCTTTCATGACCGGGCAGATGTAAACATGTTAATGGTTACAGATGAGGACCAGGAAGCTGAGAGTGAACCTCTCCCTGATCTCCTCTCCTCTGACCCTAAAGATGGCTCAGTAGATGGAGTGGTCTTCTCAGACACCCTCTCTGGCCAACAGCAAGCTGAGCTCTTTTCCCTAACCCCTGGTCAGACACACCTGTGTACCCATGATGTGGACACAGGGGACAGCATGCCTGTCAAAAACAAAAAATTTTGATAGTCTGATCAAGTTAAGGAAAGCATCAAAGTTGAAGTCCACAAGATGCTTGAGTCGGGAGTAATTGAGCACTCTGACCGCCCCTGGGCTAGCCCAGTGGTCTTAGTCCCCAAACCTCACACAAAAGATGGCAAGAGAGAGATGAGGTTCTCTGTGGACTACATAGGGCTTAATTCTGTCACCAAGACAGATGCCCATCCCATTCCAAGAGCAGCTGAGTTAATTGATAAATTGGGTGCTGCCAAATACTTAAGTACCTTTGACGTAACCGGAGGTTACTGGCAAATAAATATGGCACCAGGAGCAAAAGAGAAAACAACATTCTCTACACCTGATGGGCACTATCAGTTTACTCTGATGCCCTTTGGCTTAAAGATTGTCGCTGCCACCCTCCTTGCTGGCTTGGAGTCCTTTAGTGCAGCTTATCTTGATGATATTGCTGCTGTTAGCTCCAGCTGGCAGGATCACCTGGTCCACCTGAAGAAGGTTTTACAGGCCCTGCAAGCAGCAGGCCTCTCTATCAAGGCATCTAAATGTCAGATAGGGCAGGGTACTGTGGTTTACTTGGGACACCTTGTAGGTGGAGGCCAAGTTCAGCCACTCCAACCCAAGATCCAGACTATTCTGGACTGGGTAGCTCCAAAAAACCCAGACTCAAGTCAGGGCATTCCTTGGCTTGACTGGTTACTATAGGAGATTTGTGAAGGGATATGGATCCATTGTGACACCCCTCAGAGAGCTTACCTCCAAGAAAATGCCCAAGAAGGCAAACTCGACTGTGGAGTGCCAACAGGCCTTTGACACCCTGAAGCAAACTATGTGCACAGCACCAGTTCTAAAAGCTCCAGATTACTCCAAGCAGTTCATTGTGCAGACAGATGCCTCTGAACATGGGATAGGAGCAGTCCTGTCCCAGACAAATGATGATGGCCTTGACCAGCCTGTTGCTTTCATTAGCAGGAGGTTACTCCCCAGGGAGCAGCGTTGGAGTGCCATTGAGAGGGAGGCCTTTGATGTGGTCTGGTCCCTGAAGAAGTTGAGACCATACCTCTTTGGTACTCACTTTGTAGTTCAGACTGACCACAGACCTCTCAGATGGCTCATGCAAATGAAAGGAGAAAATCCTAAACTGTTGAGGTGGTCCATATCCCTACAGGGAATGGACTTTTTAGTGGAACACATACCTGGGACTGCCCATGCCAATGCTGATGGCCTTCCCAGGTTCTTCCACTTAGAAAATGAAGACTCTCTTGGGAAAGGTTAGTCTCATCCTCTTTCATTTGGGGGCGGGGGGTTGTGTAATGAAATTCCTCCTTGGCATGGTTACCCACTGAGTGAGGGGTCCCCAGGGTGGCATAAGACATGCTGCAGCCCTTAGAGACCTTCCCTGGCATCAGGGCCCTTGGTACCAGGGGTACCAGTTATAAGGGACTTACCTGGATGCCAGGGTTGTGCCAATTGTGGAGACAAAGGTACAGTTTAGGGAAAGAACACTGGTGCTGGGGCCTGGTTAGCAGGCCTCAGCACACTTTCAAATCATAACTTGGCATTAGCAAAGGCAAAAAGCCATGGGGTAACCATGCCAAGGAGGAATTTCCTTACACCCTGCAGGAACTGTAACACCTGGTGGTGAGCCTTAAAGACTAACCCCCTTTGTTACAGCGCCACAGGGCATCCCAGCTAGTGGAGATGCCCGCCCCTCCGGCCACTGCCCCCACTTTTGGCGGCAAGGCTGGAGGAGATAATTAGAAAAAACAAGGAGGAGTCCCCCACCAGTCAGGACAGCCCCTAAGGTGTCCTGAGATGAGGTGACCCTTACTTTTAGAAATCCCCCATCTTGTGGATGGAGGATTCCCCTAATAGGATTAGGGATGTGTCCCCCTCCCCACAGGGAGGAGGCACAAAGAGGGTGTAGCCACCCTCAAGGACAGTAGCCATTGGCTACTGCCCTCCAAGAACTAAACACCCCCCTAAATTCAGTATTTAGGGGCTCCCCAGAACCTAGGAAAGTAGATTCCTGCAACCTAAAGAAGAAGAAGGACTGCTGACCTGAAGCCCTGCAGTGAAGATGGAGACGACAACTGCTTTGGCCCCAGCCATGCCGGCCTGTCTCACAACTTCGAAGAAAACTGCAACAGCGACGCATCCAACAGGGACCAGCGACCTCTGAAGCCTCAGAGGACTGCCCTGCATCCAAGGACCAAGAAACTCCCATGAACAGCGGCTCTGTTCAACCATCTGCAACTTTCTTGCAACAACTAAAAGACTTTGAAGACTTCACGTTTCCCACCGGAAGCGTGAGACTTTCCACTCTGCACCCGACGCCCCCGGCTCGACCTGTGGAAAACCAACACTACAGGGAGGACTCCCCAGCGACTGCGAACCTGTGAGTAGCCAGAGTCGACCCCCCTGAGCCCCCACAGCGATGCCTGCAGAGGAAATCCAGAGGCTCCCCCTGACCGCGACTGTCTGTAACAAGGGACCCGACGCCTGGAACCAACACTGCACCTGCAGCCCCCAGGACCTGATGGTACCGAACTCCAGTGCATAAGCGACCCTCTGCCTAGTCCAGGTGGTGGCTACCCTGAGGAGCCCCCCCTGTGCCTGCCAGCATTGTTGAAGAGACCCCCGGGCCTCCTCATTACTTCCTTTTTGATACCCGATGCCTGTTTGCACTCTGCACCCGGCCGCCCCTGTGGGGTTGAGGGTGTACTTTCTGTACCTGCTTGTGTCCCCCCCCGGTGCCCTACAAAACCCCCCTGGTCTGCCCCCCGAGGACATGGGTACTTACCTGCTGGCAGACTGGAACCTGGGCACCCCTGTTCTCTATTGAAGCCTATGTGTTTTGGGCACCTCTTTGACCTCTGCACCTGACCGGTCCTGAGCTGCTGGTGTGGTAACATTGGGGTTGCCTTGAACCCCCAATGGTGGGCTACCTTGGACTCAACTTTGAACCCTGTAAGTGTTTTACTCACCTGTGAACTTAACATTTACTTACCTCCCCTAGGAACTGTTGATTTTTGCAGTGTCCACTTTTAAAATAGCTTATTGCCATTTTCATCAAAACTGTACATGATATTGTGATTATTCAAAGTTCCTAGAATACCTGAGTGAAATACCTTTCATTTGAAGTATTACTTGTAAATCTTGAACCTGTGGTTCTTAAAATTAACTAAGACAATATATTTTTCTATATGAAAACCTATTGGTCTGGAGTAAGTCTTTGAGTGTGTGTTCCTCATTTATTGCCTGTGTGTGTACAACACATGCTTAACACTACCCTCTGATAAGCCTACTGCTCGACCACACTACAACAAAATAGAGCATTAGCATTATCTCTTTTAGCCACTATCTTACCTCTAAGGGGAACCCTTGGACTCTGTGCACACTATTTTTTACTTTTAAATAGTATATACAGAGCCAACTCCTACAGACATCCTTTGCATCACTCAGGAACCTGCTGGCACCTTCCTAGGGTGCATTCCTGCAGTCTTTAACCAGTGACTCTTCTTTTACACCCTCTTCTAGGTTGACAGGGGCTCCTGTCCTTCCTGGAACTTCTTTCAACTTCTGGACTTGGTCCCCTTCCTTTGCAGGTCTTCAGGTCCAGGAATCCAGCAGTTGTTCTTTGCAGACTTGGTTGGCTGCTGCCAAATCCCAATCACGAGATGTAGTGTGTCCTAAGGAAACTTGCAATACTTTACTCCTGCTTTTATGGGCTCTGGGGTAGGGTAATTTACTTACCTTTACTGTATTATTACTCTCCCAGCGATTCTGCACACACTACACTTGTTTGGGGGGAATTTGTGATTCACATTCCATTTTCTTACTATATGGTTTGTGTTGCCCCTAGACCCATTTTCTCCCATTGCATTCTATAGCATTTCCTATTGTTTGCATTGTCCTATGACTATTTACTTGTCTAATGTTGGTGTCTAGTGTATATATTGTGTATAATACTTCTCTCCAGAATGAGTATTGTCTCTAAGATATTTTTGCTACTGTCACCCCAATAAATACCTTTATTTTTGGTAACACAGAGTATTGTCTTTACTTGTGTATAAGTACTGTGTAACTATAAATGTTATTGCATGAGCTTTGCATGTCTCCTAGTTCAGCCTAAGCTGCTCTATCGCTACCTCTATCAGCCTAAGCTGCTAGAACACTACTACTTCACTAATAAGGGATAACTGGACCTTGTATAAGGTGTAAGTACCCAAGGTACCCACTACAAACCAGGCCAGCCTCCTACACACATTCCCTACCGATCCCCTGGACAGGGAATCAAAAAGACTGGGCAGTTTGGGTAAGAAGATGTTTTCTTCTGCCAATCTAGTGCTGCGGTCCGTGAACACTGCATGCCTTTTGGGCCGCATTTCCATACTTTCAGAGATACGGTCGCCCAAGTGCTGCCTCAAGGTCCGAAAGAGGCCTGTAATGTTCTCTCCCAAGCTAAGACAAATGGGAGACGCGCAGCTACGTTCATGATACGTTGTGGACTGGATATGACCAACTCACTGGGCAGATGAGATACATCGAAGGTGGCATTGGGACGCTACACCTGGTTGAGTACGTCTGGCTTTTCATGGGATGTCCATCAATTTTTGATGACCCAGTGCTCAGGTGCTTTAAGGATTCCCAGGCTATGGCTTACTCTCTTGGCCCCGCAACCACTCTCAGCCCCCCCGCATTTTGCTCTTTTTGTGGCTACGGAAGGGGCACCCAACTGCATTAATTTCCACCGGGCCACCGACCCGCGCATGCGGTACACACCCTGCGTGGCACGGGATCCAATGAGCTTGTGGATTAGGGAGTCAGCGGGCCGCCCAGTCCACCCTGCCCCCTCCTCTGCTTCTAAACCTTCCCGGTCTGTTGGGACACCTGGGACCAGTTGGCAGAATTCGGCTTCTCCTGCCCCACTGGGAATCCATTACCACGGACAGGTGGGTTTTACAGATCTTCCAAAGGTGCTACTCCCTCCCCTTCAAGACTTTTCCAGCCATGCCACCATCATTCGATCATCTATCAGAGGATCATTTGCCACCTCTCCATGAGGAGGTCAAGTCTCTCCTGGCCAAGGGAGCCATAGAAAGGGTCACTGTGTCAGAAGTAGGTTGTGGTTCCTATTCCTGCTACTTTCTGGTACCCAAAAAGGACAAGGGCCTTTGCCCTATTCTAGATCTCCAGTCTCTCAATCGCTTCCTCAAGAAGTTCAAGATTCTCATCCTAGCTCAGGTCCTTTCTGCCCTGGACCCTGGAGACTAGCGTTAGATTTGCAGGACGCCTATTTCCATATTCACGTCCTGCTGGCCCACAGACGTTACCTACGATTCGTGGTAGGTCACAAGCACTTTCAGTTCACTGTGCTCCCCTTTGGCCTTACCAGCGCCCCTTTGGGTGTTCACAAAAGTGATGGTATTGTTTGCAGCTCATCTGGGCAGGTTAGGGGTTCCAGTCTTCCCATACCTCGACGACTGGCTGTTGAAAGCGGACACACTCCTGAAAACCGTCTCCCATCTCCAGACTACGGCGAACCTCCTGCATACGCTGGGGTTCACTATCAACCTCCTTTTATCTGCTTGTTTTTTTTTACTTGAGCTTGGTAGAGTTTTAAATGGTGTTGTACTTGTTTTTTAATTTCCTGTAACTCTTTATGTTTCTGTACTGATGGGACTCTTGTGGATATTTGGGACCCAGTTATAGGTAGCATTCTTGGGTGCAGAACAAACAAACAGTAAAATGGGGATACTCCTGTAGCCATGTGGACACTGTTATATACAAATTCAACAAGAGGTAAAGCCTTATCCCACTCAGTAGACCTTGTGTCAAAGTAACATCTCAGGATTTGCTCCGGCGATTGGTTGGCACGTTCCGTCTGCCCATCCGTTTGTGGATGATATGCAGAGGACAAGCTGACGTCCATACCGACAGAGGAACAGAAGCTACGCCAAAACCGTGATATAAATTGGGGGTTACGATTGGAAACAATTGTGGTGGGCAACCCATGAAGTCGTACAATGTGTTGGACAAACAAATCAGAGAGCTTGGAAGCCGTAGGGAGGCATTTAAATGGAACAAAATGAGCCATTTTACTTAGGTAATCTACAACCACCCATATGACAGTGTGTCCATTGGAAGCTGGGAGATCTGAAATAAAATCCATACGCATGGTATGCCATGGGGCCACCGGAATTGGCATGTAAAGTAACAATCCTGTGGCTGGAGTATGTGGGTTTTTTTAGCCCGAACACAGGTGTAACAAGTCTGGACGTAGCTTCTGACATCCTGCACAAGTGTGGGCCACCAAAACCATCTTTGACAGAGATCTAACATCTTTTTCTCACCCGGGTGACCTGCGAGGACAGAATCATGTCCCCATTGTAACACTGTATCCCGTAATACCTTTGTAGGGACGTACAACTGATCAGCATGGTATAGTAAACCCTCTTTTTTATACATATCAGTTGAACAGGGAACCTTGTGTTGGGCTACCCGTATATTCTCAAGGAACTCTTAGGAAGTGCACACAGCCATGATTTTTTTTAGGGGGTTAATGCTTCTGACCTGTTCTAGTGCAACATCAGAGGAGAAACCCATCCTAGACAACGTGTCTGCCTTTTGTTGTGTAGTACCGGGCCTATAGGTGATTACGAAGTCAAACTCGTTAAAGAATAGAAGCCAGCATAATTGACGGGGTGTCAGGGCCATGGTCGCTTGAAAAAACTGTAAATTATGGTGATCTGTGTAAATAGTTAAGGTGTGTCTAGCTCCTAGTAGGTGGTGACGCCATTCCTGGAAGGCAAGCTTGATGGAAAGAAGTTCCCGCTCCGCCACCCTGTAATTTTGCACTGGGGGTAGCAATTTCTTTGAGAAGTAAGCTACTGGATGGAAATGCCCAGACTCAGGATCTCGTTGGGACAAGACACCACCCACTGCCATTTGGGAAGCGTCTGCTTCCACGAAAAATGGCTGAGCTGGGTTGGGAAGATGGAGAATAGGTGCTTCAGTGAATGTGTTTTTAAGATGTTGGAAGGCTTTCTCAGCTTCTGCATCCCAGAGGAACTTAACCCCCTTATGTAGAAGATGAGTTATGGGAGATACCACGGTAGAAAAGTGGGGTATAAATCTCTGATAAAAATTTGCGAAGCCCAAAAACTATTGCACACAGATATCCAGAAACTCCTGCAGCACTTTATTGATGAAAAATGGAAATGCTGCAGGAACTTTACACAACCCGAAGGGCATCACTGTGTACTCGAAGAGTCCAAATTTCGTTCGGAACGCCCTCTTCCACTCATCCCCCTTCATCACTCGGATCAAGTGGTAGGCGCCCGGAGGTCGAGTTTAGTATAATTGGTCGACTGACGTACCTGATCTAAAAGTACCAGGATCAACGGAAGTGGATACCGATTTTTTTATGGTCACTTTGCAGCTCGCGATTCTTCTTGGGCACGAAGAACAAAGACGACGCTACTGGTGACGTTGAATGACGAATTAAACCCTTAGCCAATAGATCATCCAGGTAGTCTCGCAGGTATCGATTCTCAGGCTCAGAAAGAGCATACACCCTGCTACATGGTAGCGTTGCCCCTAGAATCAAGTCTAAACGGCAATTGTATGACCTATGTGGCGGCAGCTGGGTGGCCTTCTGTTCACTAAAAACATCATGGAAGTATTTATACAGTGCAGGAATGGCCAGTGTGTCGTCTGTCTTGATAGCCGTACTATGTGTAGACCCACAATGCAAGGGTGTCACTAGTAATGGTTTGTCTTGGTAACAGGAGTGCCAGCAATGTTTAGAGTCTAATGTCACTCTCCTTGCTGCACTGTCAATTTTGGGATTGTGTAAATAAAGACAGGGTATTCCCAAAATGGCTCCAAATACTGGGTTATCTATGAGGTCAAACTGAATTTGTTCTGTATGGTTGTTTGCACAAAGCATGGACAAGGGTGTTGTTTGATAAACAATAAGCCCAGAGGACAACTCTGAGCCATCCACGGCTCTGACTGGTTCAGGGACGTCTTTTCTGACAGACGTAATATTTAGGGTCAAACCCAAGTCTGAAAAATTTCTGGTAGCCCCAGAGTCAAGCAATATAGGAATGACCTTACAAACCTGAGGGGACAACACTAACGTCACAATAAGAGTTAGATGTTTAGGTACTGGACTGGTGGTATTAGCCAGAAGATGAGAGACCATATTGAAAGAAGCACTCAATAAATTGGTCTCAGAAGTTATCGAGCCAGTTAGTGGTCTGCCTGGTCAGGAAGGGAGAATTCAGGCCCTGTTACCACTCCGCTGGCTTTCTTTGGAGCAGTAGGCTTGTTAGGACATTCCCGAGCAAAATGCCCTGCCTTACCGCAGTATAAACACAGTTTCAATTTTCCCTACATTCTTTCTTTTCCTTAGATAGTGGGCCATGCACACTGCCAATTTGCATGGTGTAGGAAGTTGGCTCTGCATATACTATTTCAAAGTAAGAAATAGTGTGCACAGAGTCCAAGGGTTCCCCTTAGAGGTAAGATAGTGGCAAAATTAGATAATTCAAATGCTCTATTTTGTGGTAGTGTGGTCGAGCAGTAGGCTTTTCAGAGGGTAGTGTTAAGCATTTGTTGTACACACACACAAGCAATAAATGAGGAACACACACTCAAAGACAATTCCAGGCCAATAGGTTTTTATATAGAAAAATATATTTTCTTAGTTTATTTTAAGAACCACAGGTTCAAGATTTGCAGTAAACACTTTAAACGCCAGGTACTTCACTTAGATACTTTAGGAACTTTGAATAAAAGCAATATCATATACAGTCTTTGTAAAAATGGCAATAAGCTATTTTCAAAGTGGACACAGTGCAAAAATCCACAGTTCCTGGGGGAGGTAAGTAAAGGTTAGATTAGGAGGTAAGTAAAACACAAGTCTCAGTTCTGGGGCATAGGCAGCCCACTGTTGGGGGTTCAAGGCAACCCCAAAGTTACAACACCAGTAGCTCATGGCCGGCCAGGTGCAGAGGTCAAAAGAGGTGCCCAAAACACAAAGGCGCCTATGGAGAACAGGGGTGCTCCGGTTTCAGTCTGCCAGCAGGTAAGTATCCGTGTCCTCGGTGGGCAGACCAGGGGGGTTTTGTAGAGCACTGGGGGGGGGGACACAAGTAGGCACACAAAACACACCCTCAGCGGCACAGGGGCGGCCGGGTGCAGTGTGCAAAGCAGGCGGCGCGTTTCAGGTAGAAAACAATGGAGGGACCCGGGGGTCACTCTAGCGGTGCAGGCAGGCACGGGGAGCTTCTCGGGACAGCCACCACCTGGGCTAGGCAGAGGGTCACCTGGGGGTCACTCCTGTGCTGAGGTTCGGTTCCTTTAGGTCCTGGGGGCTGCGGGTGCAGTGCTGGTTCCAGCTATCGGGTCCCTTGTTACAGGCAGTCTCAGTCAAGGGGAGCCTCTGGATTCTCTCTGCAGGTGTCGCTGTGGGGGCTCAGGGGGGTAGTCTCTGGTTACTCACGGGCTCGCAGTCACCTGGGAGTCCTCCCTGAGGTGTTGGTTCTCTGAATCTTGAGCCGGGGGCGTCGGGTGCAGAGTCAGAAGTCTCACTCTTCCGGCGGGAAAGTTGCTTCTTTGTTGCAAAGAAGTAGCTGGTTTTAAACAGGGCCGCTGCTCACGGGAGTTTCTTGGTCCTTTAGTCCAGGGCAGTCCTCTGAGGCTTCAGAGGTCGCTGGTCCCTGTCGGATGCGTCGCTGGTTGCAGGTTTTCAAAGTTGGAGACAGGCCGGTAGGGCTGGGGCCAAAGCAGTTATCGTCTTCCTTCTTCTCTGCAGGCTTCTAGGTCAGTAGTCCTCCTTGTTTCTTCAGGTTGCAGGAATCTGATTTCCTGGGTTTAGTGTTGCCCCTAAATACTCAATTTATGGGTGTGTTTAGGTCTGGGGGGCAGTAGCCAATGGCTACTGTCCTTGAGGATGGCTACACCCTCCTTGTGCCTCCTCCCTGAGGGGAGGGCGGCACATCCCTATTCCTATTGGGGGAATCCTCCAAAATCAAGATGGAGTATTTCTAAAGGCAGGGGTCACCTCAGCTCAGGACACCTTAGGGGCTGTCCTGACTGGTGGGTGACTCCTTGTTTTTCTCATTATCTCCCCTGGACTTGCAGCCAAAAGTGGGGGATGTGTCCAGGGGGCGGACATCTCCACTAGCTGGAGTGCCCTGGGGCACTGTAACACGAAGCTTGAGCCTTTGAGGCTCACTGCTAGGTGTTACAGTTCCTGCAGGGGAGAGGTGTTAAGCATCTCCACCCAGTGCAGGCTTTGTTTCTGGCCTCAGAGAGCACAAAGGCTCTCACCCCAAGGGATCAGAAACTTGTCTCTCAGCAGCAGGCTGGCACAGATCAGTCAGTCCTGCACTGAAGGATTGCATAAAATACAGGGGGCATCTCTAAGATGCCCTCTGTGTGCATTTGTTAATAAATACAACACTGGCATCAGTGTGGGTTTATTATTCTGAAAAATTTTATACCAAACTTCCCAGTATTCAGTGTAGCCATGATGGAGCTGTGGAGTTCATTTTTGACAAACTCCATGACCATATACTTAATATGGCCACACTGTACTTACAATGTCTGAGAACGGACTTAGACACTGCAGGGGCATATTGCTCATGCAGCTATGCCCTCACCTGTGGTATGGTGCACCCTGCCTTAGGGCTGTAAGTCCTGCTAGAGGGGTGACTTACCTATGCCACAGGCAGTATTTTGTGGGCATGGCATCCTGAGGGGGATGCCATGTCGACTTTGCCTTTTTCTTCCCACCAACACACACAATCTACAATGGCAGTGTGCATGTGTTAGGTAAGGGGTCCCTTAGGGTGGCACAACATGTGCTGCAGCCCTTAGGGACCCTCCCTGGTCACAGGGCCCTTGGTACCACTGGTACCTTTTACAAGGGACTTATCTGTGTGCCAGGGGTGTGCCAATTGTGGAAACAATGGTACATCTTAAGTGAAAGAATACTGGTGCTGGGGCCTGGTTAGCAGGGTCCCAGCACACTTCTCAGTCAAGTCAGCATCAATATCAGGCAAAAGGTGGGGAGTAACTGCAACAGCGAGCCATTTTCCTACACATGGGCTCGGGTATATCATGAGTGGGAACGGTGGACTCCTTTTTCTCAGTTTTGAGCACCACTAAGCGTGTCACCCCGTAATTTTTCTCCCTTACGTTCACTCAAGCGTTGATCCAATCGTACCACGAGGTCAATGAACTTGGAACACTCCGTAGGAGGTTCCACAATTTGGGCTAGAACATCCTTGAGATCGTCCCGAAGGCCACAATAGAAGAGGGAGGTCCTCTTCTCCTCGGGCCACTCAGTCTCTGCCACCAACCGAATGAAAGAGGCGATATAGGACAGTAGATCCTTGTTTCCCTGGCGCAAAGTCAGCAGCTCATTGTCACTGGCTCCCTCGAAGAGGTGTTTGGCGAACAGCTTCCGTAAGGCTTCCTTGAACCAGTTGAAATCATACAGTATAGGGTCATTGCGCGCCACCAGAGGAATAGACCAATTAGCTGTATTGCCTCCCAAATAAGAGATAATAAAAGCTACCTTTGCAGCATCGTTGGGGAATGCAGCTGCCTGACAAAAACTGCAGCTGGCACTGGTTAAGAAATTTTTTGAACTTGGCACTATCTCCAAAAACCCTTTCTGGAGGAGCTAAGGGCACAGGGGTTGGTGTTGTGACCATTACCTCCATGGGGTGTGTGGTGAAAGTCGTTGGGCCTGAATCAGGTCTAGGAACATGATTAGACTGGTCAAACCGAGGGGCCTGTAGTACAGGAGATCTTTGTTTTAGTTTGACTCCTCGTACTGTAATTCAGTGTGCAACTCCATGTTCTCTTGCTTTAAGGAAAGAACTTCCTTTTGTAATCCCGCTAGGGCCCTAGTTAAATCTAATAAAGATGGAGCATCCTGATCAGCTGGTAAAGCCTGTGCTAAACCTTTGAAAGTACCCATTGGTCTCCAGCATAGAGCTCGGGTACTGCCAAACTAACTTTCCGGGGTCTCCACTGCAGCTACTGCTGCTGCCAACCCCTCAGACAGGTTTCTGCCCCCCCCTGGGGCCTGGGCAGCCTGGTCCCAGGAAGGCAGAACAAAGGATTTCCTCTGAGCGAGGGTGTTACACCTTCTCCCTTTGGAAATAGGTGTGAAGGGCCTGGGAGGAGTAGCCTCCCCTGGCCTCTGGAAATGCTTTGAAGGGCACAGATGGCGCCCTCTCTGCATAAGCCAGTCTACACCGGTTCAGGGATCCCCCCAGCCCTGCTCTGGCGCGAAACTGGACAAAGGAAAGGTGATGTCAGAGATCCCTCCTGATAGGTGCTTTCCTTTCTCTGTAACCAATCCTCCTCTGACGGCTATTTAGGGTCTCTCCTGTGGGTATCTCACCAGAGAACGAATGCAAGAGTTCACCAGAGTTCCTCTGCACTTCCCTCTTCGACTTCTGCCAAGGATCGACCGCTGACTGCTCCAGGACACCTGCATAACTGCAACAAAGTAGCAAGAAGACTACCAGCAACATTGTAGTGCCTCATCCTGCCGGCTTTCTTGACTGTTTCCTGGTGGCGCATGCTCTGAGGGCTGTCTGCCTTCACCCTGCACTGGAAGCCAAGAAGAAATCTCCTGTGGGTCGACGGAATCTTCCCCCTGCTAACGCAGGCACCAAACTTCTGCATCACCGGTCCTCTGGGTCCCCTCTCATCCTGACGAGGGTGGTCCCTGGAACACAGGAGCTGGGTCCAAGTGTCTTGGACAGTCCAGTGGCCCTTCTGTCCAACTTTGGTGGAGGTAAGTCCTTGCCTCCCCAGGCAGACAGTAATCCTGTGTACTGTGTGAACTGGAGCTGCTCGTGCTTCCGCGCACTTTTGCAAGACTTCCTTCGTGCACAGCCTAGCCCCCCAGCACTCCGTCCTGCATTGCCCAACTCGCTGAGTTGGACTCCGACGTCGTGGGTCTTTGTGACTCTAAGTCGACCACTGTCCTCAGATCTTCTAAGTGCCTGTTCAGGTGCTTCTGCGGGTGCTGCCTGCGTGGGCTCTCTGTGTTGCTGAGCGCCCCCTCTGTCTTCTCCTCCAAGGGGCGACCTCCTGGTCCTTCCTGGGGCCCTAGCAGCACCCAAGAACCTCAACCGCAACTCTTGCAGCTAGCAAGGCTTTTTTGCTGTCTTTCTGCGTGGAAACAACTCTGCATCCTCCAGCACGCCGTGGGACATCTTCTGACCAAAGGAGAATTCCTGGCACCTTCTGTTGTTGCAGAATCTTCAGCTTCTTCCACCCGGAGGCAGCCCTTTTGCACCTTCATCCGGGGTTTAGTGGGGTCCTGCCCCCCCGAACACTTGCATGACTCTTTGACTTGGTCCGCTTCCTTTACAGGTTCTCAGGTCCAGGAATTCGTCTTCAGTGTTTTGAAGTCAGTTGTTGTCCTTGCAGAATCCCCTATCTCGACTTTACTGTCTTTCTGGGGTAGTAGGGTAACTTTACTCCTACTTTTCATGGTCGTGGGGTTTTGGTATCTTGGACACCCTTAGTGTTTTCTTACACTCCCAGCGACCCTCTACACACTACACTAGGCCTGGGGTTCATTCGTGGTTCGCATTCCACTTTTGGAGTATATGGTTTGTGTTGCCCCTAGACCTATTTCTCCCTATTGCATTCTATTGTGATTCTACATTGTTTGCACTACTTTTCTAACTGTTACTTACCTGATTCTGGTTTGTGTGCATATCAGTTGTGTATATTACTTACCTCCTAAGGGACTATATCCTCTGAGATACTTTTAGCATATTGTAACTAAAATAAAGTACCTTTATTTTAAGTAACTCTGAGTATTGTGTTTCCTATGATATATTGCTATATGATGTAAGTGGTATACTAGGAGCTTTACATGTCTCCTAGTTCAGCCTAAGTTGCTCTGCTATAGCTACCTCTATCAACCTAAGCTGCTAGAACTGGTTTGTAGTTGGTACCTAAGGTACTTACACCTTATCCCAGGTCCAGTTATCCCTTATTAGTGAAATGTAAGCAGTGTTCCAGGCAGCTTAGGCTGTCTATAGGTAGCTGTAGCAGAGCAGCTTAGGCTGAATTAGGAGACATGCAAAGCTCCTGCAATACCACATCTGATAGAGACTTCTAGTTGCAGATTCCTTACCTGTGAATTTCACCAGGCGTCAGACTCGATCCAGAGATTTTTCTTCGAGCAGTACTTCTGCGTGCTATCAGGTCGTGTCGGTCGACTATACAGGGTTGTCGGCATCATGATCACTGTGATGACATTGCGGTCGTATATAGGTGCAACCCCGGTGCGCTGACGTCAGTTGTTTTCTTTCAGCGCTAGCCTACGAGCAGATCCAGAAAGAGCTACCTCAGTCATTTTTTGACTATGACGACACTTTTGTCAAATTCTTTTTGACAACATTGTTGATGCATCGAAGGATGTCCCGCAAGACCGGTTTTAAGCCCTGAGACTCCTGTCACCGAACAATGTCGGTGACTGTAGGAAGTTGGCTCTGTATATACTATCTCAAAGTGAGAGATAGTGTGCACAGAGTCCGAGGGTTCCCCTTAGAGGTTGATAGTGGCAATAATAGATGATACTAATGCTCTATTTGTGGTAGTGTGGTCGAGCAGTAGGCTTATCAGAGGGTAGTGTTAAGCGTTTGTTGTACACACAGGCAATATAGAAAAATATTATTTTCTTTATTTTAGAACCACAAGATTCAGAATTCAAGTAAGTACATAAATTGTAAGGTACTTGGCATAGGTAAATATAGAACTTCTAAGTAAAACAGTAATGTGCACAGTTTGGCATAAAATGGCAATAAGCTATTTATTTTTTTAAGTTTAATGACGATTAATACAATATTTAAAAGATATAAATACATCAGATAACAGGGAGGAAATAATACAATAGCTGTTCAATTTCCTAAGAAGAACATTAGTGAGGAGCACAATAAATATATTAGTACTTTAAAACATAAGTATATATGCATATATTAAATATAATAGGAGAGAGAGTTACAAACAATATAATTAAGTACAATAAAAAGGTAAAGAAAAACATTTCATGGCGGTTAAGAAACGTCCTCATTTCTAAGAAAATGATTGCACGAAGAATAAGCCAAAGAGTTTAGGTAATTTGTAATAGGTAACCATAACATGTCTCTTTTAATACCAAGGGATACAGGGGAAACATAAGCTCTATCCAACCGATGATTATAACATATGCCGTACCACCAAGCCTGAAAGGGTAATTGAGAAGGGTCCTTCCAAGTTTTTGTAATTTGTTGAAAAGCAACAGCCAAAAATAAATCTTAGATTACAATAGAATTTGTTTGGAAGACTCAACCAGTCAGCAGGAAGGCTACCAAAAAAAATATTTGCAAAGCTTAAGATAATATGAGTTTTAAAAATAGCATGAATTTGACTCATACTTAACCAAAAATTGAAATGTATATGGACATTCAAAAAGCATGTGTTTAAGATCTGAAACTGGCTTATTACAGGACAAACAAGAGGACGAAAGGTTAGAATTCATTTTCTGTAAAAATGAAGGTGTAATTATATATAAAAAAATAAAGCTTGCATTGCATTAGCTGCTGTTGAGGATTTTCGTATTTTAATCCACACTTTATTCCATAAAGAAGATGATAGTGAAATATTTAAATCTTTATCCCATTGTATTTCTATTGCTGATTTAGGTCTATCTTCAGGAAGAGCTGTAATTGTTTGATAAATACAAGAAGCTGATGCTGACTGTAATAACAGATTCTTAATTGGCGAAGGATGGACCGAAGGTGTTTGCTGAACTGAAAGATTGATAAGAACTATTTACAACATGTACTAGAGCATCATATTTCCTATTAAGAAGATGGAAACGAAAAAATGAATTGTGCCTGTCCAAAAGAAAGAGGGGAATCATTTTCAAATAGTTGATGTACCCATCTTAACCCCTTCAAATGCCACGATTTCCAGTAGATGGTTCTATTATTCAACTTGATGACTTTGTTGTACCAAATTGACGAATTTATAAATTGCACTCGATCTCCATTGCATGAAGCAAAAATAGGCTGCAGAATTCTGCATGAATGTTTCAAAATTGGGAGGGATATAGATTTTTTTTTAATAAGATTTTATTCAAGTTTTGAAACGTAGCAATAACATTGATATAGTGATTACTCTACTTAAATAACTGATCCCCCCTCCCGCCCCTCATGCAACTCCGATTGTGTGATATAGTTCACTGTTGACGAGTCTCAGTAGGATTAGCTGCTGTTTTTTTCTTTCGCAGAGCTTTATTGTTCGAGTGCCATGTTTGAGTCTGTGTCGGTATCCGAGGTAGTTACACTTGCTTCTGTGGTAGATGTGTTTGAGGATTTTAGTTTTTCCAGAATTGAGTCCCATTGCGTGGCGTCGGCTCTGGGTCTTTGCTCTCGAAGTGCTCCGCGCAGTAGAACTGATCCTTCTTTGTCCGCCCATTTCTCGAATGCGTTTTGCCATCTGGTCATTTGTGGGCCTGTTGGGGACTTCCAGTTTGTGGTGATTTCTCGTCTTGCCAGGATTAGGGCTAGGTCTATAAACTTGTTGGATATTTTAAGGGCTGACGGTCTTGAGAAATCCCCTATTAGGGCCACTGTTTGAGAGATATTCAGTGATCTTTCAGTACAAACTGATATTTTTACAAAGATCCCCTCCCAGAATGCTTTGAGTTGAGGGCAGTTCCAGAGCATGTGTAAGAAGCCTGCTATGGGTTACACGCATCTAGGGCATTTTGCATTATTTGTACCATAGATTTTAAAGATCATTTGTGGGGTTAGATAAGCCCTGTGGAGGATGTATAGATTTATTAATTTGAACCTGGCATTTCTGGGTACTGGGTAGACACGTGATCTGATCTGGTCCCATTGTGTTACATCCCAGGTGGTGCCTAGTTCTGTTTGCCACTTGGATTTAAGTTTTACTAATGGTAGGCGTGTGCTAGCTTGTAATGTTTTATATATTCCTGATACCATTCCTTTTTGGTCTCCTATTGAGCAAATAATTTTGCAACTGTTATGGGTGGGGGGTACGAGAGTCCCTGTTCTCCATGCTTTGTGGGCTATTTTGATTATGACATTGTGGGTGATAAATAAACCGGGGGGGAGGCTGTATTGCCTCCCTCGGCTGTGGGTCTTTGGAGTGTTCGTATTGCTATTCTATGTCTGCTCTGACCCCATATGAAATTTGTTGACATGGTCTCTATTTCTTTGAATGTTGATTTCGGGATTACGAGTGGGATAGTTGAAAAATAGTGTAGAAATCTAGGTAGCACTATCATTTTAAGGAGAGCGATTCTGCCCATGACTGTTAGAAGTAGTGTTTCCCAGAAGCGCATGCTGGTTCTAATCCCTCTAAGTGCTCCTTGGATGTTCCCTTCTAGTAGATCGTTTACTGAGTGGTAGATCTTTACTCCTAGGTATTTAAATGTGCTGGGAGACCATGGAAGACCTCTTGTGTTGATGGGTTCTGTGGTGTCAGCGTGCAGTGGGAAAATGGATGACTTCCTCCAGTTAATCCAGAGTCCGTAAGCAGCTCCGTAATTGTCTAGCATACTCATGGCCCCTGGTTGTTCCGTCTCTAAGTTTTGTAGGAAGAGTAGCATTTCATCTGCGTACAAAGCGATGTGGTGAGTCCAGTTATTGATTGGGATGCCCTTATAGTAGGAGCCGGATCTTGCCATTTGGGCTAGTGGTTCTATTGCAATTGCAAAGAGAAGGGGGGACAGTGGGCACCCTTGTCTGGTACCCCTTCCGACCTGTAGTGGGGGGGGTATGTAGTTGGGAGGGAGATAGATGATGGTTTATTTGACAGAGTTTATACCTCCAGAAACGTAAAAGGAACACCTAATTACTTTTCAACTTCAACCCATAAAGGTAAAAAAAAGCAGACACATCTTCATTTAAGAAACATGAAGCTTGCTTAAGAGAAAGAGCCATATAATAAGAGCAAAGATTCGGAAAACTAACCCCTCCACAGATTTTAGATCTCATGAATTTTGGGAGGGGCATTATGGGTCTCTTATTATTCCATAAGAATTTTGTTAGAATAGTATTCAGCCTCTTAAATTAACTATTTGGAAAATTAATTGGAATGTTTGATAAATAAGAGAATTACAGGAAGTACCATCATCTTAAGAGAATCTAATCTACCCAACCAGGATAAAAATAAAGGGTTCCATTTAGAAATAAGAGAATCAAGGATAGAAAATAATTGCAAAAAAATTACAAGAAATTGTATCTTCAAAAGAAGGATTAACCCAAAGACCTAGAAATTTAATGTTATCATTGTTCCAGTGAACTTTTGAAGATTTAAAATCATCAGGAAGGCAAAATTTATTTAAAGGGAGAGATTCACACTTATCTTTATTTAACTTATACCCTGAAATAGAAGCAAAATTCTGTACTTCGAAAAGAAGGAAGTGAAGATTTTGGATTTGACATAAAAAGTAAGTTATCATCAGCATAAGCCGAAAATTGTATCTGTCTTTCCCCACTTTTGACGGGAAGCGCAAGGAGGTCACTGGAGGCGTGTCGAGGGCAGGAGCCCTTTAAATTTCTAATCGCGCGCCCGCCGTCGCGGGAAGCGCAAGGAGGTCACTGGAGGCGTGTTGAGGGCAGGAGCCCTTTAAATTTCTAATCGCGCTCCCGCCGTCGCGGGAAGCGCAAGGAGGTCACTGGAGGCGTGTCGAGGGCAGGAGCCCTTTAAATTTCTAATCGCGCTCCCGCCGTCGCGGGAAGCGCAAGGAGGTCACTGGAGGCGTGTCAAGGGCAGGAGCCCTTTAAATTTCTAATCGCGCTCCCGCCGTCGTGGGAAGCGCAAGGAGGTCACTGGAGGCGTGTCGAGGGCAGGAGCCCTTTAAATTTCTAATCGCGCTCCCGCCGTCGCGGGACGCGCCCGGGCGAAGCCCGTCCTTGCCCGTCCGTGCCAGGAAGAGGCAGGGCAGGGCCACCCCCCTGACATTCATCCAAAGTTGCATGGACATGCCAATCTACACGTATGGTTGCCTGAAGGTACTGTGTTGATACTTACTCCTAAATAGGTCCTTTTATAGAGGGCCTTTGGACCGTATTCTCCACCTATTGTTGCGACGCTCTTTCCATTACCCGATAAATACTGGAGTGGGGACAGGCTGGGCCTCTGCCTTTTTTTTTTTCTTTTTCTCTAACTGGCAATAGGTCTGCTTAGTTCTATAGTGGCAGCTCAATCCATGGGAAAACGCAAGGCATCAGAACCCCCAAGGGGAAAGATGAATTCTGTAAAAAAACTTAGGAATGCGGGTGAGAACTGCACGATAGCTAAAATAGACGATCTTATTGAGGAGGTAGAGTCACTACTATGCAGTAGGACCACTATTCGGGAGGGCCCCGCCAAAAAGATTACCTCCTATTACGCGAAGAAAATCAAACCAGTGGAAGATAAAGCGATAGAGATCGTTTCCCAGCAAGAGGGGGAGGCACCATCTGATGTCAGGACTGTTAGCCCTAGGGTTGCTGCAACTAGACCCTTGCACCTATGCACCATTGATAATGGTAGGAAGAAGAGCCATATCCAGGAGTGCGAAGTTAGGTGCTCCAATAAATATACAGTCTTGGCAGAACTTGATAGTAGTAACATACAGAATGCACAAGAGGGGGAACCCGTGGATGAATTACACCCATATATCCCAACTGTACAGCTAGATAGTGAAAGGATCACTCCTTTCAATTCAGAACCAGGGAACCCTCTAAAAAATAAAACAAGATCTATAGCAGATCTTTATGATCTAATCACCAGATTAATCCAGGAAGTTAGGGATTTGAAACTTGAAGTCAGAACCTTAACAGATATTGTGGAAAAGGAGGGGGTAGGGGCACCAATAGAGGCCAATGCGAAAGGGAGTCCCCCCCCCATATCACCCCATCTACAAGGTAGATCCACATATCCTCAAAATTCGATTACTAACCCTAACTTTACCCCAGCTACAGCCAAGATTGTACAACAACCACAGGGATGCACGATAGGGGTCAATGTGGAACATATTGGTTCACGCAATTCCCAGAGAAGAAATTATAGTAACTTATGCCAAGGAACAGGGAAACCACAAAGAGATCCCCGCTTGGTAAAAGGACCCCAAAAAGGAATTTTGGAACTTACTTTGAACTCCTATCCCCAAGCATCTAATGATTATAACAAAAACACCATATGGAACCCATACTCTGAGGAGGATAGGTCTCCTACTAGGATCAATGTTGTTCATCTGTTAAATGTTCCAAAATTACCCTTAAATAGCAGAGAAGATGAGGACTCCTTAAAAAATAAGCTTATACATTGGATCAGGGCTAAAAGACACTGTTTATCCATAATTCGATCAGATATTAGGGGGGCAGAAAGAATCCCTGGAGAGAGGGGGAAACCTGACGTTATTGCATTAACACTCAAGGATGGAAGATTAATCAGAGGTTTGATTGACATGGAACAGAGAACCCCCGCCCCTAATTCCAATGCCATGAGGTTTAGCTTGGATCCATTAACTACCAAACTTCGAGCACAAAGGCATAAACTTAACCACAATGAGGGACTGCAAAAGAGAAACTATGATCCAAACCTTGAGAGAGTAGATTGACTAATCCAGATAGATCAGGCACAAGTGGAACCCAATGGGGACCAAATAGTAGGGGAGCCCCATGAAGGGATTGATCTCCATGCTATAGGGGCAGGGAGCGCAGTGGAGCCTTTGTATGGTAGGAAAAATTTAACAACTCACCCGAGCCATACTCTCAATGCCACAAGCCTAAACGGATGATTTCATGGAATGTAGCTGGCTTAAAAAACAAGCTTATAGACCCCGAATGGCAGGACTATATTGATCGACACCATGTCTGTCTCTTCCAGGAGACGTGGCTTAAAGATCCACCGTATAAAGTAGGATATAAAACCTACTTTATCAGTGCAACTTCAGCTGCCAGAGGGAGACCGTCTGGGGGGTTAGTTGTATGGGCGAAGATCTCATTAAATGTTGAGATACGCATGCAAGCCACTGAGTCGGAGGACATTCTATGGTTGACAATGGGAAAAAAAAATAAGATAATAACCCACTTGTTTAATGTATATATAAGACCTAGAAAGTCAAACGTGGAGTCTCCTGAAATAACTCTACTAGACGAGCTGCTCAAAAAAATTCAAATAGGTGAGACAATTATGATAGGGGGTGACCTTAATTGTAACTATGAACCTATAATTGGATTCGAACATTTAGCAGAAGAGGAAGACCGAATGAGAACAATTCCTTACCTAACAATAGAAAAAACTGTCCCAGGCACAGTGGCCGCACTGCAAATCATGAGCCTTACATTAAACCATGGACTGAGGGCATGCAATGGCAGAGTGGGTGAAGTCGGCCTTAATCTGGTTACTTTCCAGAGAGGCAACTCAACTTCAAAAATAGATTACATTCTGCATAGTATAAGCACATGGGAAAGACTAGCGACCTTTAAAATTGATAAAAGAAGGGATAGCGATCACTTCCCGCTAATAATTGAATTCAAGGCACACTTCTTAGATTTGGACTCGAAATATATAGAACATGATAAAGTGAAGTTACAACCCACCCTCAGTAACAACAGAAGGGTTGTAAAATGGCCAGTAATACTTGGCAATCAGGTCACTTTGATAAACATTTACAACATATTTTCTGATCTCTTGGAGCCTTATGCAGAAAATAAACCTAGTGACATTCCTATTACGGCCATCCACCAGTCATTGAGCACTATGTGAAGTCCTGTCCTGACTAAACAGTTACAGAATAAGCACATAAAGGAGAAGGCCCAAACCACCCCTAACAGTCCATGGTATACTATCAAATGTAGAGAGAGGAAAAGAGTACTGGTAGAGGCACTAAAGCAAAAAAATCAATTAGCCATACAGCAGGCAAGGGCCAGTTATAAGAAAACGCTGGCTATTGCCCAACGCAACTGGGAGGACCAAAAATGGCAAGACCTGCTGGTAGCAGCGAAAAGCAATGATGCAAGAACCTTTTGAAAAATAGTTACCCATGGTAGCAAAGAGGGGATATTTACTACAGACCATCACATAGACCCCGAAACATGGGTTAACTATTTTACATATCTTTACTCTGACCCTCCCACCTTCGATCTCTATCCCTCAAGACACAAAACCCCAGTGGCTTGGGGTATTTTACCCGAGTTACAGTTTAGTCTGGAGGAGACAGTGATTGCCATTGAAGCAATCAAGCCAGGAAAAGCCCCCGGTTTGGATAAGATCCCGGGGGATCTATTCAAACATAGCATAGAAATCTGGGCACCTTATCTAAACCTTTTAAGTAATGCTATAGCAAGGGGAGGCCCAATGCCCGAGACATGGACAGGGGCAGAAATAATCCCAATCCACAAAAAAGGATCCAGGGAAGACCCAGGGAACTATAGACCAATTAGCCTCATAGACGTCACACAAAAGATTTATGCTAGACAGATCCTGAATAGAAGCAATATCTGGATAGAAGAGAACAGCATAATGTCTATATACCAAGCAGGCTTTAGACAACAGACCAGTACAGTTGACCAGGCCTTTAGGCTATTGACAATAATGTGGAAATACACTAGACTAAAGAAAGGCCACCTGTATATCGCGTTTGTGGACCTGCGCGCAGCCTTTGATCTGGTGCCGAGAGACTCCTTATGGGCAGCATTAGGAAAACAGGGCATGCCGGGGAACCTCCTGGGCCAGCTGGAGAGGCTACATGAAAATACATTTGCAAAGGTCCGGTGGGGGCCAAAAGGAGAGTTGACAGACCCAATACCTATCAAGAGGGGGGTGAGACAGGGCTGTGTGCTCGCCCCAACTCTTTTCTCTTTATACATCAATGATCTGGTTCATCATCTGAAACAAAGTAACCACGACTCACCAAGATTGAATGATGATCCAGTCCCCGCCCTCCTTTTTGCAGATGACACCATCCTATTGTCTCAAACTCCAATGGGCCTGCAAACTCTACTAGATAAATTCAGTGAGTATTGCAGCTTGATGGGGTTAGAAATAAATGCAAACAAGACTAAATACTTAACTGTTAACCCTCACAAAGCACTCAAGAGAAACATTTGTATTAGAGGGCAGGCACTGGAACGAGTTAAAAATTTCAACTACCTAGGGATACTGCTTGATGCCAAATTGTCATGGGCGCCGCACATTAACAAAGCTGCTATCTCCTTAACTCATAGCTCTATGGCAATCAGTAAAAATTACAAATGTTCAAGGTCGAGTACTGTGTCACCAGTATTCGAGATCTACAGGTGCAAAGCACAGGCCGCTGCTCTGTATGGCGCAGAACTCTGGGGATTCACAAAACTAACTCCATTGGCCACTCAGGAAAATAATTTCATGAGGGGGATATTGGACCTCCCTCCATCGACTCCGCTGATTCCCTTAGCCCATGACACTAATATGAAACAAATAGGCAAATTGGCAGCCCTGAGGCCCCTGCTCTACTGGTGTAGACTTTGGACAACCCCTGAACTGATCCAGTACAGGCAAGCCTTAATTGAGATCATGGGCTTGGACAAGACTATTTCCCTCCCGTGGCTTTATTATATCAGGCAAAGCTTTTACAATTTAGGGCTGAAAATCTACTGGGATGAACCGCATATACTCACAACCCAATCAAAGATCCGACTAAAGCAAGTATTTTGGGACTTCATCTTTAATAGCCCTCTTCATAGCAAGGATTCAGGTAGACTAACCTTAAGTTTTCTGGATTTTAAACCACTACCGAGCGCTGAGGAATGGATTGATACCATTCAACCTAGACGAGCAAAAGCTTTATTTATGAAGTATCGATATGGGATTCTCCAGGTCAAGGCTTTTACCTTCAAATGGGGTCTCCTGAATGGGAGTAATCATGAGGCGACCTGCGAGCTATGTAATATGGAGACTCCAGAAACGACGGATCATGTCCTTTTAAATTGCATTGCCTACGATAAACTAAGGAAGAAATGGATCCGACCCATCTGCAGGAACGTTGGAATCAGGAACTACAATGAAGCTGCCAGATTTTTTAGATCCAGCTCGATACCATATGTTGTTTTTGGTCTAAGCCGGTTCTTAATAGCAATTTCATTCATCAGAGACAAGGCGGGCCTGAGGTTGTAGGCGCTCTAATTCAGGCAAAACTCCCAAAGTCAACCTATGGGTCCTGAAATCGATAACTGGGAGTCACCCTCTGCAATTCAATGGCCTTGGGACCTATAATCGGCCAAGGATATATCTAGCTCAGGGGACACTGTCTATGCCCGGGAGGACCGTAGCTACTGGGAGGTTGATTAAGTTACCTAGAATGGTCATTGTCACCTATGAAACTTGTTCCTGGATTCTGATATTTATTTATCTTTTATCCCAAAAAATCTCCTCCTAGTTAGGCAAACAAGTGCCTGATGGCACGGGAGGTAAATTTTATGGGTTTTACAAATGAAATACTGTAATCGATTTTTACCTACTGTTTTTAAGATCAATATCAGATAACTTGTTTCTAGTAGATAAGTGAATATTTGCTGCTGCTAGAACAATGTGCCTTTTTGCATCACTCGATCGTATATGACCTCTAAGCAATATAGGCACGTAAGAAAGAAAGGAATCGTTGGGCCCTAGGGATTGTTAATCACTTTCTAAAAATTAGTCAAATAACCCCTCACGTGATGATGGTATCTATATTGCTAAGATTGTAGAGGCAACTTGAACCTACTGGAGGCAAATAGTCATTCAAAAGCATATATCCTACTTTCATAATGGTTACTTTTTGAGCTAGTCTATAGTTAATGATACTACTAGCAAGATAGCAATTTTAACTGTTTTTGTATTAAGGCTTATACTTTAGGGGTATTTTATAAAATTTTATAATATTTATATGGCGATCTGCATGATGATGTGTACTGTATATTTTATAGTGTTTTAGTGATTAATTGTTGATTTTTTAATAACATTTATACCCATAACTCGCCTATTTGTATTGTATGGCCCTGAGGGAGCTTTGGTCTCGATCAGTTTTTAGTGTTTCTTTGTCTTTTTTCTTTTAAAAAAGTGTCTTTGTTTCTTCTAGAAATGTAAGAATTTTGTCAGTATGCTTTTATGGTATTGTTTTACCGAAATAAAGCTGTAAAAGTAAAAAAAAAAAAAAAAAAAAAAAAAAAAAAGACACATCTTCATTTAAGAAACATGAAGCTTGCTTAAGAGAAAGAGCCATATAATAAGAGCAAAGATTCGGAAAACTAACCCCTCCACAGATTTTAGATCTCATGAATTTTGGGAGGGGCATTATGGGTCTCTTATTATTCCATAAGAATTTTGTTAGAATAGTATTCAGCCTCTTAAATTAACTATTTGGAAAATTAATTGGAATGTTTGATAAATAAGAGAATTACAGGAAGTACCATCATCTTAAGAGAATCTAATCTACCCAACCAGGATAAAAATAAAGGGTTCCATTTAGATATAAGAGAATCAAGGATAGAAAATAATTGCAAAAAAATTACAAGAAATTGTATCTTCAAAAGAAGGATTAACCCAAAGACCTAGAAATTTAATGTTATCATTGTTCCAGTGAACTTTTGAAGATTTAAAATCATCAGGAAGGCAAAATTTATTTAAAGGGAGAGATTCACACTTATCTTTATTTAACTTATACCCTGAAATAGAAGCAAAATTCTGTACTTCGAAAAGAAGGAAGTGAAGATTTTGGATTTGACATAAAAAGTAAGTTATCATCCGCATAAGCCGAAAATTGTATCTGTCTTTCCCCAAACCGGAAAAGCGGTGACAACAGACATCCCAGACGAACTCATCTATGAAGTGAGAATGAGGGAGAGATGAGACCACTTAGAAAAATAGCAGCCTTAGGAGAAGAATACAATAATAAGATAAGATTTATGAATTTAGTTCCAAAGCCAAACCATGAAAGCGTTGAAAAAATAAAGAACCAATTAACACAATCAAATTTTTTTTCAGTCTTTAGAGCAGTTGCAGATAGAGAGTCCTTATACGTCACAGACTTTCTTAAAATATTAAAAAATAATCGTGTGTTGTCAGATAAGCGTCCTTTAATAGAGCCAGACTGCTCTTTACCAATAAACTTAGAGAGAATCAATTCCAAACGCATAGCAATCATTTTAGCAAACATTTTATAATCCAAATTCAGTAGAGATATAGGTCTATAATTATTGTAAAACTTTGTATCTTTGTTATCTTTTGGTACAAGAACTATTAAGCCTCTTGAAAAGACTCTCCAGACGATTTTGCGTTAACAAAATAGGTAAAAAGTTTAAATAATCTTGGAACTAATAATTTAGAAAAATGTAAATAGATTTTAATAGTAAAGCCATCTGGGCCTGGAGCTTTACCTTTTTAAATAAGATTTAGTGCATTGAGAATGTCTTTAATAGAAATATCATTATCAAGAGCAGAAATTTCATAAGAGGGAAGTACAGGTGGATTAATGGTAGACAAGTATTGATCAATAAGATCCTGCGTGAGAACAGAATCAGGAGTATATAACTGTGTGAAGAAATGAACACCTTCATCTAACATTTCTTCATTCTTATGTAATAAGAAATGGTAAGAGTTATAAATAGATTCTATCTTTGTTCTATCTTTTTTAATTTTAAGATAGTTTGCTAGAAGTTTTCCTGATTTATTTTGGGCCCTGTAATACTTAACACTGACTTAAGAAGAAAATAATTTGTAATATCCATCAAGTTTTTTTATTGAAAATAACTTTAGCTTGAGGTAATTCATTAAGACAACTTGTAGACTTGGAAGAGTAATATAGGTTTTCTAATTGTTTCATACGAGCCATTTAATTAAGTAATTTTTTATTAGCCGTTTTCCTTTTATTGGCAACATAAGAAATAATAAAATCCCTAGAGGCCGCTTTGAAGGCATCCCAAATTATCTGAACAGATAGCTGAGGGGTATCGTTTTTGTAGGAAAATGGCTCCTTGTTGCAGTTACCCGCCCATCTTTTGCCCGACATTGATGCTGACTTGACTGAGAAGTGTTCTGGGACCCTGCTAACCAGGCACCAGTGTTCTTTCACTAAAAATGTATCATTGTTTCCACAATTGGCACACCCCTGGCACACAGATAAGTCCCTTGTAAAAGGTACAAGTGGTACCAAGGCCCCGCTACTAGGGAACGTCCCTAAGGGTCCCCTCACCTAACACATGCACACTGCTATTGCAGATTGTGTGTGTTCTTGGGGCGAAAAAGGCAAAGTCGACATGGCATTCCCCTCAGGGTGCTATGCCCACAAAACACTGCCTGTGGCATAGGTAATTCACCCCTCTAGCAGGCCTTAAAGCCCTAAGGCAGGGTGCTCTATACCACAGGTGAGGTCAGAGCTGCAGGAGCAATATGCCCCTACAGTGTCTAAGTCCATTCTTAGACATTGTAAGTACAGTGTGGCCATATTAAGTATATGGTCTGGAAGTTTGTCAAAACGAACTCCACAGTTCCATAATGGCTGCAGTGAACACTGGGAAGTTTGGTATCAAACTTCTCAGAATAAGAAACCCACACTGATGCCAGTGCTGCATTTATTAAAAATTCACACAGAGGGCATCTTAGAGATGCCCCCTGTATTTTACCCAATCGTTCAGTGCAGGACTGACTGGTCTGCGCCAGCCTGCCACTGAGAGATACGTTTCTGACCCACTGGGGTGAGAGCCTTTGTGCTCTCTGGGGCCAGAAACAAAGCCTGCACTGGGTGGTCAGGGTCAGGGGGCCTAACTTGCTATTTGGCATGGGGTCAGACCACCATGCCAAGGATAGTGCAGCCATAAAGGCTAACACCCAGCAGAGGCCACTGACAGCTGCCAGTGCCCAGAACCACACCGTTAGCTCTTCACCTACAAGGGAAGGGGCTGAGTTACAGGCTTCTTTGGGTTCAGGGTGCCTGTCTTCTGTGTTAGAGTGGGGCGTTACTACATCTTTTAGTAAACACCCTTCTTCCACTCTTTCTTCTGTTAACTGAGGAGCCACCCACTCAGGCTTAACAGTTGCCTGACTAGCCAGGACTTCTTGTGGGTCAGGTTGGACTTTAACAGTGCCACTTTTGGAGTTCTCCCCTACTGGAGCAGAATCTCCTTGGCTTGCTGGAACCTTGGCTAAAGGTTGTCTACCTTTCCTACACTGTTTTCTTTTCTTTTTCTTGTGGGGCCTACTTGCAGTTACTGCAGGGGTAGCACCTCCAGAATCCTTGGGAGAGGACTGGCACTAGACCAGTTCCTCTCTTGAGCTCTGACTAATCTCTGGGTAGTCCTTTCCAAGGAGACAATCAAGGGGGAGGTCTGTACTGACTACTACCCTTCTCCAGCTAAAAGTCCCACCTACTTCTATGGGCACAAACGCCACAGGCTTATCAGAGACCCTGTCTGGGCTAACTCTTACTCTGGCAGTCTCACCTAGGATGTACTGGTTTGGGAACACCTGCCTGTCATGCACAATAGTGTGACTGGCACAAGTGTCTCTCAGGGCAGTGCCTGGGATCCATTCACCAGTAGGTGGTGGAAGTGTCTACTTCCCTCTGGAATCTCCAACTCACTCGTGGGGCCCTTTTTCCAGTTGAGGGCTATGAAGACCTCCTCGTCTGAGGAGTCATCCCCAATGGCTACACTGGTTACCCCTGGGATTTTGCTAGGGGGGTTGTTTTTTGGACAAGAAGTGTCCTTGGTGTGGTGTCCTGTCTGTCTACAGTTTTGGCATCATACCTTAGTGGCATCCCAGTTCTTACCCTGGTACCCACTTTTGTTTGGTGTTGTCTTGGGGCCCACCCACCTGGTCTGGTTTTTGGGGGCCTACATAGGACTCTTTTTCTTTATTTCTAGTGTCACCCACTTTCTCCTGGGAAATCTTTGTAACCCCTTTCTTTTGGTTCACCCCTAGTGGAAGTTTTGGTTACCCTAGCCTTGACCCATTGGTCTGCCTTCTTTCCCAATTCTTGGGGCGAAATTGGACCTAGGTCTACCAGGTACTGATGCAACTTTTCGTTGAAGCAGTTACTTAAAATGTGTTCCTTCATAAACAAATTGTAAAGCCCATTATAGCCATGCACTTCATTTCTATTTACCCAACCATCCAGTGTTTTCACTGAGTAGTCTACAAAATCAACCCAGGTCTGGCTCGAGGTTTTCTGAGCACCCATGAACCTAGTCTTGTACTCCTCAGTTGAGAATCCAAAGCCCTCAATCACGGTAGCCTTCATGAGGTCATAGGATTCTGCATCTTTACCAGAGAGTGTGAGGAGTCTATCCCTACACTTTCCAGTGAAAATTTTCCAAAGGAAAGCACCGCAGTGAGATTTGGTTACTTTTCTGGGTGCACAAGCCCTCTCAAAAGCTGTGAACCATTTGGTGATATCATCACCATCTTCATATTTTGTTACAATCCCTTTGGGGATTTTTAGGATGTCAGTGTTTTCTCTGACCATATTTAAGTTGCTGCCACCATTGATGGGAGCTAAACCCATCTCTAATCTTTCCCTTTCTTTGGCTATTAGCTGCTTCTCCAAAGCCAATCTTTTGGCCATCCTGGCTAACAGGAGGTCATCTTCATTGAGGCTGCCCTCAATGCGTCCAGAGGTACTGGTCTCCCCTGTGGAAGAAACAGTCTCTCTGACTATGATTCGAGGAGTCAGGGTTTGAGGGACCCTGTTCTCCCTATTTAGAACAGGAGTGGGGAATTCATCTTCCTGTTCACTAACTTCCCCATCTGAAGGATTATCCTCAGAGCGGTGGTCCCTTTTGAACTCTGCCAAAAGCTCCTGAAGCTTTACTTTGGTACGGTTGGACCCAGTTTTCATCTTTTTTTTTAGCTTACAGAGAGTCCTTAACACTGACATCCTTAGATGCAGGTAAGAGGTGAGGTTGAGTTCCACCACCATCCCATCTGTGCTAGACATTATTTCTCTAAAAGTTGGGATTACTTTTTAAGAATCTAAAAATTACTTCTAGAACTACAGAAGGCCCAAGCAGGACTTTGGAAATTTAGAAAAATAGTTAAAATTGCAAAAATCTGTTTCTAATGACAATTTTTGGAACTTAGTTGTGTGATCAGGTATTGGCTGAGTAGTCCAGCCAATGCAAAGTCTTAGATCCCACTGCTGATCCACCAATGTAGGAAGTTGGCTCTGTATATACTATCTCAAAGTAAGAGATAGTGTGCACAGAGTCCAAGGGTTCCCGTTAGAGGTAAGATAGTGGCAAAATTAGATAATTGTAATGCTCTATTTTGTGCTAGTGTGGTCGAGCAGTAGGCTTATCAGAGGGTAGTGTTAAGCATTTGTTGTACACACACAGGCAATAAATGAGGAACACAAACTCAAAGACTTACTCCAGGCCAATAGGTTTTTCTATAGAAAAATATATTTTCTTAGTTTATTTTAAGAACCACAAGTTCAAGATTTGAAGTAAATACTTAAAATGCAAGGTACTCCACACAGGTAAGTTAGGGACTTTGAATTAGAGCAATAACATATACAGTTTTTGTTAAAGTGGCAATAAGCTATTTTAAAAGTAGACTGCAAAAATCAATACTTCCTGGGGAGGTAAGTATTGGTTAGATTGTGAGGTAAGTAAGACACTTACATGTCTCAGTTCCTGGGCATAGGCAGCCCACCGTTGGGGGTTCACGGCAACCCCAAAGTTACCACACCAGCAGCTCAGGGCCAGTCAGGTGCAGAGGTCAAAGAGGTGCCCAAAACACATAGGCGCCTATGGAGAACAGGGGTGCTCCGGTTCCAGTCTGCCAGCAGGTAAGTACCCGCATCCTCAGGGGGCAGACCAGGGGGGTTTTGTAGAGCACTGGGGGGGACACAAGTAGGCACACAAAACACACCCTCAGCGGCACAGGGGCGGCCGGCTGCAGTATGGAAAGAAGGCGTCGAGTTTTGAATAGGCTTCAATGGTGGGACCCAGGGGTCACTCTAGCGGTGCAGGCAGGCACGGGGGGCTTTTCGGGCCAGCTACCACCTGGGCTAGGCAGAGGGTTGCCTGGGGGGCACTCCTGCACTGAGGTTCGGTTCCTTCAGGTCCTGGGGGTTGTGGGTGCCTTGCTTGGTCCTGACCTCGGGTCCCTTGTTACAGGCAGTCACGGTCAGGGGGAGCCTCTGGATTCTCTCTGCAGGCGTCGCTGTGGGGGTCGTCTCGGGCTACTCACAGGGTTGTAGTCACTGGGGAGTCCTCCCTGTGGTGTTTGCACTCAATGCCCCCGGCTCGAGATCCAGAGAACAGAGTGTGAAGTCTCACTCTTCCGGCAGAAAGAGTGAGGTCTTTAAAGTGGCTTCTTTGTTGCAAAGATGTTGCTGTTGTTGAGCAGAGCCGCTGCTCACGGGACTTTCTTGGTCCTGGGGTCAGGGCAGGCCTCTGAGGCTTCAGAGGTCACTGGTCCCTGTTGGATGCGTCGCTGGTAGCAGGTTTTCGAATCAGGAGACAGGCCGGTAGGATTGGGGCCAAAGCAGTTGTCGTCATCCGTCGCCACTGCAGGCTTGTAGGTCAGCAGTCCTTCTTTGTAGTTCAGGTTGCAGAAATCTTATTTCCTGGGTTCAGGGTCCCCCCTAAATACTCAATTTAGGGGTGTGTTTAGGTCTGGGGGGCAGTAGCCAATGGCTACTGTCCTTGAGGGTGGCTATACCCTCTTTGTGCCTCCTCCCTGAGGGGAGGGGGGCACATCCTTATTCCTATTGGGGGAATCCTCCAAAACCAAGATGGAGGATTTCTAAAGGCAGGGGTCACCTCAGCTCAGGGCACCTCAGGGGCTGTCCTGACTGGTAGGTGACTCCTCCTTGTTTTTCTCATTATCTCCTCTGGACTTGGGGCCAAAATTGGGGGCTGTGTCCAGGGGGCGGGCATCTCCACTAGCTGGAGTGCCCTGGGGCATTTTAACACAAAGCACGAGCCTTTGAGGCTCACTGCTAGGTGTTGCAGTTCCTGCAGGGTGGGTGTAAGGAAATGCCTCCTTGGCATGGTTACCCCCTGACTTTTTGCCTTTGCTGATGTTATGTTTTGATTTGAAAGTGTGCCGAGGCCTGCTAACCAGGCCCCAGCACCAGTGTTCTTTCCCTAACCTGTACTTTTGTTTTACACAATTGGCACACCCTGGCATCCAGGTAAGGCCCTTGTAACTGGTACCCCTGGTACCAAGGGCCCTGATGCCAGGGAAGGTCTCTAAGGGCTGCAGCATATTTTATGCCACCCTGGGGACCCCTCACTCAGCACAGACACACTGCTTGCCAGCTTGTGTGTGCTGATGAGGACAAAACGAGTAAGTCAACATGGCACTCCCCTCAGGGTGCCATGCCAACCTCACACTGCCTATGCAGTATAGATAAGTCACCCCTCTATCAGGCCTTACAGCCCTAAGGCAGGGTGCACTATACCATAGGTGAGGGCACCAGTGCATGAGCACTGTGCCCCTACAGTGTCTAAGCAAAACCTTAGACATTGTAAGTGCAGGGTAGCCATAAGAGTATATGGTCTGGGAGTCTGTCAAACACGAACTCCACAGCACCATAATGGCTACACTGAAAACTGGGAAGTTTGGTATCAAACTTCTCAGCACAATAAATGCACACTGATGCCAGTGTACATTTTATTGTGAAATACACCCCAGAGGGCACCTTAGAGGTGCCCCCTGAAACCGTAACCAACTACCTGTGTAGGCTGACTGATTTTAGCAGCCTGCCACACTCGAGACATGTTGCTGGCCACATGGGGAGAGTGCCTTTGTCACTCTGTGGCTAGTAACAAAACCTGCACTGGGTGGAGATGCTATCACCTCCCCCTTGCAGGAGCTGTAACACCTGGCGGTGAGCCTCAAAGGCTCACCCCCTTTGTTCCAGCACCAAAGGGCATTTCAGCTAGTGGAGTTGCCCGCCCCCTCCGGCCACGGCCCCACTTTTGGCGGCAAGGCCGGTGGAGATAATGAGAAAAACAAGGAGGAGTCACTGGCCAGTCAGGACAGCCCCTAAGGCAACCTGAGCTGAAGTGACTCTGACTTTTAGGAATCCTCCATCTTGCAGATGGAGGATCCCCCCAATAGGGATAGGAATGTGCCCCCCTCCCCTTGGGAGGAGGCACAAAGAGGGTGTACCCACCCTCAGGGCTAGTAGCCATTGGCTACTAACCCCGCAGACCTAAACACGCCCTTAAATTTAGTATTTAAGGGCTCCCCTGAACCTAAGAATTTAGATTCCTGCAACTTACAGAAGAAGAAGACTGCTGAGCTGAAAAACCCTGCAGAGAAGAAGACGACACCAACTGCTTTGGCCCCAGCCCTACCGGCCTGTCTCCCTCCTTCAGAAGAAACCTGCTCCAGCGACGCTTTCCCTGGGACCAGCGACCTCTGAATCCTCAGAGGACTGCCCTGCTTCCAAGAGACCAAGAAACTCCAGAGAACAGCGGCCCTGTTCAACAAAGACTGCAACTTTGTATCCAGAGGAGCAGATTTAAAGACCTCTGCAATCCCCGCAAGAAGCGTGAGACTTGCAACACTGCACCCGGCGACCCCGACTCGACTGGTGGAGAAATGACGCGACAGGGAGGACCCCCAGGCGACTCCAAGACTGTGAGTAACCAAAGTTGTCCCCCCTGAGCCCCCAAAGTGTTATTCTATGTGTCAATTGAATGTGCTGTATGTTATACATTTGTGTTTTTTGTTTTTTATTCTCTCTGTTGTTAACAGATTTGCATTGTTTCAGTTACTAATCAAAATCTTTCAACGAAGTCGTCGGGGGTTCAATTCATTTCCTGTTTATTTAACGGGGACTATTCGATCGGGCTCCATCACCAAATTAACACACATATTTTATATAAAAATCTTTCTATCTCTAAAAATCTCTATTCTGAACCTGCGATTATTCAATTTGGGTAATTATGCCCCTTGAATTGATATATTAGAGTTGGTGAGGTTATCCATTTAATAGGATGATTCGATTGCTTTCAGTATTTGTAGGGGCATCTTGGATTATCATCTAATTTGAATGCTAGTGTTTATATCAGTCTTGTTCAAGTCGTGAGTTTAAATAAGCAGTCTAGATCATTAACATTGGGGTTTTCTTCTGAGGCATTATGAAGATATTTTGCATTTAGTATTAATGTGAGTCTTTTGTTTAGTTTTATGATGATGCCTTCGTTTTTGCCGGGTAGTCCGTTTTCTATGTTACTGATTTTGTGTTTATTTGGACTTCCGGGTTCCAGACGCTAGCTGGAATAATCGCGTACTCGCGTTTCCTGTCGGTCTTACAATATCACTCAGCCGAAGACTAGCGTACTCGCCTCTCCGTTTTTCACGTAGCAGCTTTTGGAGCTTATTCCTGCTCATATTGTTAATACGGTGAGTATCGGGTTGTGGATTCTTGAACGGGATTATGTTTTTGTTGTTTGTTAAAAGACCCTGATGTGGGGGTGTTTTTCGGCATTTGAATAGTGTCCACGTACGTTCAATTTTGATTGATATTTGATGGTTGAGGGTGCCCCTAGTTAAACGTAATGGTATTAGTAAATTGCTTTTGGGACTTCCTGAGATCGCACTAGATTGAACAATAGAACTACGTTCCCCTGTAACATGGTATACAGACTGTTTTCATGAAATTGTTATTCACTTGCTATTGATTTTGTTTATCTGTTTGCTAGATCTGGAGGCGCAATAAAGGTTACTGTATTGGATATTTATTGATTCTTGGACTAATTATCAACATGGATGGTTCATAATCGTACATTGGACTATAGAAATCCTGTGATGATAGGTAACTGTATTGCGAACCTTGTTGACTTAATTTTATTTGAGCATTTCTGATTTAGGAAGTATAATTGGCATTAATATTCTTGTTTCAGATAATTATCACTTACTTTTTGTGTGATTTTTCGTGGATGGTGCGTGATGATGGTTGAAGTTGGATCAACCTTTTGGAAAAATTAAGAGGTATGATTTTTTGTAGGCTACTGCACGATAATTGACACAGTGGTGTTTTCCTTCATGGATTGTTGGAAGTTGGTTCTAGTACAGGTTAGATGTTGTTTTGTAGACTATTTATAATCGCCTCTCGAACTTCTTACACATTGATAATCCATTGGGGATTATCTGGGCACTTGTTTCACATCGTTTTTCTTTTTCTTTTCTCTTCTTTTCTCTTTTTCCTTTTTCCTTTTGATTTAGGGACACGATTAGAGATAATGATACTATACGGTTTAACACTTCGGCCAATTTGTTTGGGACTCAAGTTAGAATGTCCACTAAACATTTTCTTTGTTAACTCTGAGGACTAGGTTGTAGGATTTTGATTTCTAACTTAATTAATTTCATTTACAATTTTAGCCCTGAAGAAGTCGTTTGGGATCGATTTGAAGTGTTCCCAAGACGAAACAGGTGTTGGCTTGAATTGTACCAGCTTGAATTGTACCATTTTGGAGATATGTTTATACCTATGAGGAGCGAATATGTAAAGCATTAAATGGACTTTTTGAACTTGTATTAAAAGTTGATACTCGAAATTGTAGAATTTTCTACGGACTAAAAAAAAAAAAAAAAAATTTTTTTAGGTGTGCCACACCATGTAATCCTTTTTGTTGGGTTGTTTCTAACCTATAAGGGATGGGGGTGTTCCCTTGTGTAGGCACCCAGGTTTTTCTTTGTTTTCATGTCCACTTGATTTATAATTGATGCTATTTGTTGATCCTGAGCGCCTATTTAACCCCAGTTTTTCACCCCACTAGCAATTTTGCCCCCAAAGTGACGCCTGCAGAGGGAATCCCGAGGCTCCCCCTGACCACGACTGCCTGACTCTAAAATCCCGACGGCTGGAAAAGACCCTGCTCCCGCAGCCCCCAGCACCGGAAGGATCGGAACTCCAGTGCAGGAGTGACCCCCAGGAGGCCCTCTCCCTTGCCCAGGTGGTGGCTACCCCGAGGAGCCCCCCCCTTGCCTGCCTGCACCGCTGAAGAGACCCCTTGGTCTCTCATTGAAACCTATTGAAAACCCGACGTGTGTTTGCACACTGCACCCGGCCGCACCAGTGCCGCTGAGGGTGTACTTTTTGTGTGAGCTTGTGTCCCCCCCCGGTGCCCTACAAAACCCCCCTGGTCTGCCCTCCGAAGACGCGGGTACTTACCTGCTGGCAGACTGGAACTGGGGCACCCCCTTCTCTCCATTGAAGCCTATGCGTTTTGGGCACCACTTTGAACTCTGCACCTGACCGGCCCTGAGCTGCTGGTGTGGTGACTTTGGGGTTGCTCTGAACCCCCAACGGTGGGGTACCTTGGACCCCAATTTGAACCCTGTAGGTGGTTTACTTACCTGCAAGAACTAACATTACTTTATCTCCCCCAGGAACTGTGAAAATTGCACTGTGTCCACTTTTAAAACAGCTAAATGTGTTTTATGTAAAAAGTATATATGCTATTGTGATTATTCAAAGTTCCTAAAGTACTTACCTGCAATACCTTTCAAATGAGATATTACATGTAGAATTTGAACCTGTGGTTCTTAAAATAAACTAAGAAAATATATTTTTCTATAACAAAAACCTATTGGCCTGGAATTGTCTCTGAGTGTGTGTTCCTCATTTATTGCCTGTGTGTATGTACAACAAATGCTTAACACTACTCCTTTGATAGGCCTACTGCTCGACCACACTACCACAAAATAGAGCATTAGAATTATCTATTTTTGCCACTATCTTACCTCTAAGGGGAGCCCATGGACTCTGTGCATACTATTCCTTACTTTGAAATAGTGCATACAGAGCCAACTTCCTACATTGGTGGATCAGCGGTGGGGTGCAAGACTTTGCATTTGCTGGACTACTCAGCCAATACCTGATCACACGACAAATTCCAAAAATTGTCATTAGAAATTGATTTTTGGAATTTGAGCTATTTTTCTAAATTCTTAAAAGTCCTGCTGGGGCCTTGTGTTAGTCCCTGTTAGCATTTCCTTTTAGAGTTTAAAAGTTTTGTGAAAGTTTGAATTAGAACCTAGAACTAGTTTTAGATTCTTAAAAAGTATTCCAACTTTTAGAAGCATAATGTCTAGTACAGATGTGAATGTGATGGAACTCGACATCACCCCTTACCTCCATCTTAAGATGAGGGAGCTAAGGTCACTCTGTAAAATAAAGAAAATAACAATGGGCCCCAGACCTTCCAAACTACAGCTCCAGGAGCTTTTGGCAGAGTTTGAAAAGGCCAACCCCTCTGAGGATTGCAACACAGAGGATGAAGATAGTGACTTGGAGGAAAATTCCCACCTACCAGTCCTAACTAGGGAGAACAGGGCTACTCCAGCCCTGTCTCCAAATATAGTAGTCAAAGACGCTGCTTCCCTCACAGGAGGGACCAACATCTCTGAAATCACTGAGGATAACTCCAGTGACGAGGACATCCAGCTAGCCGGGATGGCCAAAAGATTGGCTTTGGAAAGACAGATCCTAGCCATAGAAAGGGAAAGACAAGAGATGGGCCTAGGACCCATCAATGGTGGCAGCAACATAACTAGGGTCAGAGATTCTCCTGACATGTTGAAAATCCCTAAAGGGATTGTAACTAAATATGAAGATGGTGATGACATCACCAAATGGTTCACAGCTTTTGAGAGGGCTTGTGTAACCAGAAAAGTGAACAAATCTCACTGGGGTGCTCTCCTTTGGGAAATGTTCACTGGAAAGTGTAGGGATAGACTCCTCACACTCTCTGGAAAAGATGCAGAATCTTATGACCTCATGAAGGGAACCCTGATTGAGGGCTTTGGATTCTCCACTGAGGAGTATAGAATTAGATTCAGGGGGGCTCAAAAAACCTCAAGCCAGACCTAGGTTGATTTTGTGGACTACTCAGTGAAAACACTGGATGGTTGGATTCAAGGCAGTGGTGTTAATAATTATGATGGGCTGTACAATTTATTTGTGAAAGAACACCTGTTAAATAATTGTTCAAATGATAAACTGCATCAGCATCTGGTAGACCTAGGACCAATTTCTCCCCAAGAATTGGGAAAGAAGGCGGACCATTGGGTCAAGACTAGGGTGACCAAGACTACCACAGGGGGTGACCAAAAGAAAGGGGTCACAAAGCCTCCCCAGGGGAAGAGTGTTGAGACATCCAAAAACAAAAATAGTAAAGAGTCTTCTTCAGGCCCCCAAAAACCTGCACAGGAGGGTGGGCCCAGAGCCTCTTCACAAAACAATTTTGGGTACAAGGGTAAAAACTTTGATCCCAAAAAGGCCTGGTGTCGTAGCTGTAATCAGCCTGGACACCAAACTGGAGACAAGGCCTGTCCCAAGAAAACTACCACTTCTAACTCCACTCCAGCTAACACTGGAATGGCTAGTCTCCAAGTGGGATCAACAGTGTGCCCAGAGCAAATCAGGTGTCACACTGAAGCTACATTAGTCTCTGAGGGTGGGGTGGATTTAGCCACACTGGCTGCCGTGCCTCCTAACATGCAAAAATACAGGCAGCAGCTCTTAATTAATGGGACAAGTGTAGAAGGCCTGAGGGATACAGGTGCCAGTGTCACTATGGTGACAGAGAAACTGGTTTCCCCTGGTCAATACCTGGCTGGACAAACTTATCCAGTCACCAACGCTGACAATCAGACTAAAGTACATCCCATGGCTATGGTAACTTTAGAGTGGGGAGGGGTCAATGGCCTGAAACAGGTGTGGTGGTCTCCTCAAATATCCCAGTAGACTGTTTGCTTGGAAATGACCTGGAGTCCTCAGCATGGGCTGAGGTAGAACTGAAAACCTATGCAGCCATGCTGGGTATCCCTGAACTGGTGTGTGTCAAGACAAGGGCACAGTGCAAGGCTCAGGGTGAAAAAGTAGAGCTGGAGTCTGGAAAAAGGGCCCAGCCTACCAAGAGAAAAGGAAAGCCAGCTGGGAAAGCAGCTGCAACACAACAACAAAAAGAGAACCTCTCTTCTCAGGAAGAAGTTCTGCCCTCTGAGGGAACTCAGCCTATGGAGCTAGAACCTTATCAGGTTGAGCTCTTAGGCCCAGGGGGACCCTCAAGGGAGCAGTTGTGTAAGGGCCAAGAAACCTGTCCCTCTCTTGAAGGCCTTAGGCAGCAAGCTGCTGAAGAGTCCAATGGCAAGAAAACTGGAACACATAGGGTCTATTGGGAAGATGGGCTCCTGTACACTGAGGCAAGAGATCCCAAACCTGGTGCCACTAGGAGAGTGGTAGTGCCTCAGGCGTTCAGAGAGTTCATACTGACCTTAGCCCATGATATTCCCCTTGCTGGGCATTTGGGAAAAACCAAGACATGGGAGAGACTAGTCACCCACTTCTACTGGCCCAACATGTCCCAGAAAGTTAAGGAGTTTTGTGTCTCCTGTACCACCTGTCAAGCCAGTGGTAAGACAGGTGGACATCCAAAGGCCCCCCTCATTCCACTTCCAGTGGTGGGGGTCCCCTTTGAAAGAGTGGGTGTGGACATAGTGGGTCCACTTGAACCTCCCACAGCCTCAGGAAATATGCACATACTAGTAGTAGTGGATCATGCTACTAGGTATCCTGAAGCTATTTCCCTTAGGTCGACTACTGCCCCTGCAGTAGCCAAGGCCCTCATTGGTATCTTTACCAGAGTGGGCTTCCCTAAGGAGGTGGTGTCTGACAGAGGTACCAACTTCATGTCAGCATACCTGAAACACATGTGGAATGAGTGTGGAGTGACTTATAAATTCACTACACCCTATCATCCACAAACTAATGGCCTTGTTGAGAGATTCAACAAGACATTAAAGGGCATGATCATGGGGCTCCCAGAAAAACTCAAAAGGAGATGGGATGTCCTCTTGCCATGTCTGCTTTTCGCTTACAGAGAGGTGCCTCAGAAGGGAGTAGGGTTCTCACCCTTTGAACTTCTGTTTGGCCACCCTGTAAGGGGACCACTAGCTCTTGTGAAAGAAGGCTGGGAGAGACCTCTTCATGAGCCTAAACAAGACATAGTGAACTATGTACTTGGCCTCCGCTCAAGGATGGCAGAGTACATGGAAAAGGCAAGTAAAAACCTTGAGGCCAGCCAACAGCTCCAGAAGCTTTGGTATGACCAAAAGGCTGCACTGGTTGAATTTCAACCAGGGCAGAAAGTCTGGGTTCTGGAGCCTGTAGCTCCCAGGGCACTCCAGGACAGATGGAGTGGCCCTTACCCAGTGCTAGAGAAGAAGAGTCAGGTCACCTACCTGGTGGACCTAGGCACTAGCAGGAGCCCCAAGAGGGTGATCCATGTGAACCGCCTCAAGCTCTTCCATGACAGGGCTGATGTGAATCTGTTGATGGTAACAGATGAGGATCAGGAAGCTGAGAGTGAACCTCTCCCTGATCTTCTCTCGTCAAACCCTAAAGATGGCTCAGTTGATGGAGTGGTCTATTCAGACACCCTCTCTGACCAACAGCAATCTGATTGTAGGAAGGTCCTGCAACAGTTTGCTGAGCTCTTTTCCCTAACCCCTGGTCAGACACACCTGTGTACCCATGATGTGGACACAGGAGACAGCATGCCTGTCAAAAAACTTTTTTCAGACAGTCTGACCAAGTTAAGGAAAGCATTAAGGTGGAAGTGCACAAGATGCTGGAATTGGGAGTAATTGAGCACTCTGACAGCCCCTGGGCTAGCCCAGTGGTCTTAGTCCCCAAACCTCACACCAAAGATGGAAAGAGAGAGATGAGGTTTTGTGTGGACTATAGAGGACTCAATTCTGTCACCAAGAGAGATGCCCATCCCATTCTTAGAGCTGATGAACTGATAGACAAATTAGGTGCTGCCAAATTCTTAAGTACCTTTGACTTAACAGCAGGGTACTGGCAAATCAAAATGGCACCTGGAGCAAAAGAAAAGACAGCATTCTCCACACCTGATGGGCATTATCAGTTTACTGTTATGCCCTTTGGTTTAAAGAATGCCCCTGCCACCTTCCAAAGGTTGGTGAATCAAGTCCTTGCTGGTTTGGAGTCCTTTAGTGCAGCGTATCTTGATGATATTGCTGTCTTTAGCTCCAGCTGGCAGGATCACCTGGTCCACCTGAAGAAGGTTTTGAAGGCTCTGCAATCAGCAGGCCTCTCTATCAAGGCATCCAGATAGGACAGGGAACTGTGGTTTACTTGGGACACCTTGTAGGTGGAGGCCAAGTTCAGCCACTCCAGCCCAAGATCCAGACTATTCTGGACTGGGCAGCTCCAAAAACCCAGACTCAAGTCAAGGCATTCCTTGGCTTGACTGGGTACTATAGGAGGTTTGTGAAGAGATATGGATCCATAGTGACAGCCCTCACAGAACTCACCTCCAAGAAAATGCCCAAGAAAGTAAACTGGACTGTAGAATGCCAACAGGCCTTTGACACCCTGAAACAAGCAATGTGCACAGCACCAGTTCTAAAAGCTCCAGATTACTCCAAGCAGTTCATTGTGCAGACAGATGCCTCTGAACATGGGATAGGGGCAGTTTTGTCCCAAACAAATGATGATGGCCTTGACCAGCCTGTTGCTTTCATTAGCAGGAGGTTACTCCCCAGGGAGCAGCGTTGGAGTGCCATTGAGAGGGAGGCCTTTGCTGTGGTTTGGTCCCTGAAGAAACTGAGACCATACCTCTTTGGTACTCACTTTGTAGTTCAAACTGACCACAGACCTCTCAGATGGCTGATGCAAATGAAAGGTGAAAATCCAAAACTGTTGAGGTGGTCCATCTCCCTACAGGGAATGGACTTTATAGTGGAACACAGACCTGGGACTGCCCATGCCAATGCAGATGGCCTTTCCAGGTTCTTCCACTTAGAAAATGAAGACTCTCTTGGGAAAGGTTAGTCTCATCCTCTTTCGTTTGGGGGGGGGTTGTGTAAGGAAATGCCTCCTTGGCATGGTTACCCCCTGACTTTTTGCCTTTGCTGATGCTATGTTTTGATTTGAAAGTCCGCAGAGGCCTGCTAACCAGGCCCCAGCACCAGTGTTCTTTCCCTAACCTGTACTTTTGTTTTACACAATTGGCACACCCTGGCATCCAGGTAAGTCCCTTGTAACTGGTACCCCTGGTACCAAGGGCCCTGATGCCAGGGAAGGTCTCTAAGGGCTGCAGCATATCTTATGCCACCCTGGGGACCCCTCACTCAGTACAGATACACTGCTTGCCAGCTTGTGCGTGCTGGTGAGGACAAAACGAGTAAGTCGACATGGCACTCCCCTCAGGGTGCCATGCCAACCTCACACTGCCTATGCAGTATAGATAAGTCACCCCTCTAGCAGGCCTTACAGCCCTAAGGCAAGGTGCACTATACCATAGGTGAGGGCACCAGTGCATGAGCACTGTGCCCCTACAGTGTCTAAGCAAAACCTTAGACATTGTAAGTGCAGGGTAGCCATAAGAGTATGTGGTCTGGGAGTCTGTCAAACACGAACTCCACAGCACAATAATGGCTACACTGAAAACTGGGAAGTTTGGTATCAAACTTCGCAGCACAATAAATGCACACTGATGCCAGTGTACATTTTATTGTGAAATACACCCCAGAGGGTACCTTAGAGGTGCCCCCTGAAACCTTAACCAACTACCTGTGTAGGCTGACTGGTTTTAGCAGCCTGCCACACTCGAGACATGTTGCTGGCCACATGGGGAGAGTGCCTTTGTCACTCTGTGGCTAGTGATAAAGCCTGCACTGGGTGGAGATGCTATCACCTCCACCTTGCAGGAGCTGTAACACCTGGCAGTGAGCCTCAAAGGCTCACCCCCTTTTATTCCAGCGCCACAGGGCATTTCAGCCAGTGGAGTTGCCCGCCCCCTCCGGCCACGGACCCACTTTTGGCGGCAAGGCCGGAGGAGATAATGAGAGAAACAAGGAGGAGTCACTGGCCAGTCAGGACAGCCCCTAAGGCAACCTGAGCTGAAGTGACTCTGACTTTTAGGAATCCTCCATCTTGCAGATGGAGGATCCCCCCAATAGGGATAGGAATGTGACCCCCTCCCCTTGGGAGTTGGCACAAAGAGGGTGTACCCACCCTCAGGGCTAGTAGCCATTGGCTACTAATCCCCCAGACCTAAACACACCCTTAAATTTTGTATTTAAGGGCTCCCCTGAACCTAAGAATTTAGATTCCTGCAACTTACAGAAGAAGAGGACTGCTGAGCTGAAAAACCCTGCAGAGAAGAAGAAGACACCAACTGCTTTGGCCCCAGCCCTACCGGCCTGTCTCCCTCCTTCAGAAGAAACCTGCTCCAGCGACGCTTTCCCTGGGACCAGCGACCTCTGAATCCTCAGAGGACTGCCCTGCTTCCAAGAGACCAAGAAACTCCCGAGAACAGCGGCCCTGTTCAACAAAGACTGCAACTTTGTATCCAGAGGAGCAGATTTAAAGACCCCTGCAATCCCCGCAAGAAGCGTGAGACTTGCAACACTGCACCCAGCGACCCCGACTCGACTGGTGGAGAAACGACGCGACAGGGAGGACCCCCAGGCAACTCCAAGACTGTGAGTAACCAAAGTTGTTCCCCCTGAGCCCCCACAGCGACGCCTGCAGAGGGAATCCCGAGGCTCCCCCTGACCGCGACTGCCTGACTCTAAAATCCCGACGGCTGGAAAAGACCCTGCACCCGCAGCCCCCAGCACCGGAAGGATCGGAACTCCAGTGCAGGAGTGACCCCCAGGAGGCCCTCTCCCTTGCCCAGGTGGTGGCTACCCCGAGGAGCCCCCCCCCTTGCCTGCCTGCACCGCTGAAGAGACCCCTTGGTCTCTCATTGAAACCTATTGAAAACCCGACGTGTGTTTGCACACTGCACCCGGCCGCCCCAGTGCCGCTGAGGGTGTACTTTTTGTGTGAGCTTGTGTCCCCCCCCCGGTGCCCTACAAAACCCCCCTGGTCTGCTCTCCGAAGACGCGGGTACTTACCTGCTGGCAGACTGGAACCGGGGCACCCCCTTCTCTCCATTGAAGCCTATGCGTTTTGGGCACCACTTTGAACTCTGCACCTGACCGGCCCTGAGCTGCTGGTGTGGTGACTTTGGGGTTGCTCTGAACCCCCAACGGTGGGGTACCTTGGACCCCAATTTGAACCCCGTAGGTGGTTTACTTACCTGCAAGAACTAACATTACTTTACCTCCCCCAGGAACTGTGCAAATTGCACTGTGTCCACTTTTAAAACAGCTAAATGTGTTTTATGTAAAAAGTATTTATGGTATTGTGATTATTCAAAGTTCCTAAAGTACTTACCTGCAATACCTTTCAAATTAGATATTACATGTAGAATTTGAACCTGTGGTTCTTAAAATAAACTAAGAAAATATATTTTTCTATAACAAAAACCTATTGGCCTGGAATTGTCTCTGAGTGTGTGTTCCTCATTTATTGCCTGTGTGTATGTACAACAAATGCTTAACACTACTCCTTTGATAAGCCTACTGCTCGACCACACTACCACAAAATAGAGCATTAGAATTATCTCTTTTTGCCACTATCTTACCTCTAAGGGGAACCCTTGGACTCTGTGCATACTATTCCTTACTTTGAAATAGTGCATACAGAGCCAACTTCCTACAGGGGGTGTTAAGCACCTCCACTCAGTGCAGGCTTTGTTTCTGTCCTCAGAGAGCACAAAGGCTCTCACCCCAGGGGGACAGAAACTCATCTCAGTGGCAGACTGGCACTGACCAGTCAGTCGTGCACTGAAGGATTGGGTAAATTACAGGGGGCATCTTCTAAGATGCTCCCTGTGTGCATTTGGTACTAAATCCAACACTGGCATCAGTGTGGGTTTATTATTCTGAGTGGTTTGATACCAAACTTCCCAGTATTCAGTGTAGCTATTATGGAGCTGTGGAGTTTGTGGTGACAACCTCCCAGACCATATACTTAATATGGCCACACTGTACTTACGAAGTCTAAGAATCGACTTAGACACTGTAGGGGCATATTCCTCATGCAGCCATGCCCTCACCTGTGGTAAAGTGCACCCTGCCTTAGGGCTGTAAGGCCTGCTAGAGGGGTGGCTTATCTATGCCACAGGCAGTATTTTGTGGGAATGGCACACTGAGGGGGATGCCATGTCGACTTTGCCTTTTTCTTCCCACCAACACACACAATCTGCAATGGCAGTGTGCATGTGTTAGGTGAGGGGTCCCTTAGGGTGGCACAACACATGCTGCAGCCCTTATGGACCTTCCTTGGTCACAGGGTCCTTGGTACCGCTGGTACCTTTTACAAGGGACTTATCTGTGTGCCAGGGATGTGCCAATTGTGGAACAATGGTACATTTTTAAGTGAAAGAACACTGGTGCTGGGGCCTGGTTAGCAGGGTCCCAGCACACTTCTCAGTTAAGTCAGCATCAATATCAGGCAAAAAGTGGGGGGTAACTGCAACAGGGAGCCATTTTCCTACACAACCCCCAACCCCCCAGCCCACAGGCCAGGAGACTCAGCCAAAGCTGGGAGAGTCTTCCAAGTCTGTCAGGCGAGGAAGAGTAGGGAAAACAGACTGGTTTGTTTCAGGGTCTACTCTGCCTTACATTTTCCTGTTTAGGTCATTCCCTCTGGGGAAATTACCTACTCCCACAGTGATAGGGCCTAGTCTGAACTGCCTCTTGTCTGAGTTTTTATTGTCTTCACCCATTCTCTCTGTTTTGGGGTTAGAGGTATTCACCTCTGCTAACCTTATCATAGCCAGGGTCACCCGTAGCTTACCCAAAGAGGTTACCCAGAGCTGGAGTAACTCCACCATGACCAACAGGGTCAGGGGGCCTAACTTGCTATTTGGCATGGAGTCAGACCACCATGCCAAGGATAGTGCAGCCATAAAGGCTAATACCCTGCAGAGGCCACTGACAGCTGCCAGTGCCCAGAACAACACCTTTCGCTCTTCACCTACAAGAGAAGGGGCTACGTTACAGGCTCCTTTGGGTTCAGGGTGCCTGTCTGCTGTGTTAGAGTAGGGGGTTACTACATCTTGTACTAAACACCCTTCTTCCACTCTTTCTTCTGTTAACTGAGGAGCCACCCACTCAGGTTTAACAGTTGCCCGACTAGCAAGGACTTCTTGTGGGTCAGGTTGGACTTTACCAGTGCCACTTTTGGAGTTCTCCCCTACTGGAGCAGAATCTCCTTGGCTTGCTGGAACCTTGGCTAAAGGTTGTCCACATTTCCTACACTGTTTTCTTTTCTTTTTCTTCTGGGGCCTACTTGCAGTAACTGCATGGGCAGCACCTCCAGAATCCTTGGGAGAGGACTGGCACTGGACCAGTTCTTCTCTTCTGCTCTGACTAACCTCTGTGTAGTCATTTCCAAGGAGACAATCAAGGGGGAGGTCTGTACTGACTACCACCCTTCTCCAGCTAAATGTTCCACCCATTTCTATGGGCACAAAAGCCACAGGCCTATCAGTGACCCTGTCTGGGTTAACTCTTACTCTGGCAGTCTCACCTGGGATGTACTATTTTGAGAACACCAGCCTGTCATGCACAATAGTGTGACTAGCACAGGTGTCTCTCAGGGCAGTGGTTGGGATTACATTCACCAGTAGGTGGTGGAAGTGTCTACTTCCCTCTGGAATCTCCAACTCACATGTTGGGCCCTTTTTCCAGTTGAAGGCTATGCAGACCTCCTCATCTGAGGAGTCATCCCCAATGGCTACACTGGTCACCCCTGGGATTTTGCTAGGGGGTTTGTTTTTGGGACAAGAAGTGTCCTTGGTGTGGTGCCCTGTCTGTCTACAGTTTTTGCACCATGCCTTAGTGGCATCCCAATTCTTACCCTGGTACCCACCTTTGTTTTGGGCTGTGTCATGGAGCCCACCCACCTGGCCTGGTTTTTGGGGGCCTACAGAGGGCTCTTTTTCTTTGTTTCTAGTGTCGCCCACTTTCTCCTGGGGAGGCTTTGTAACCCCTTTCTTTTGGTCACCCCCAGTGGAAGTTTTGGTTACCCTAGTCTTGACCCAGAGGTCTGCCTTCTTTCCCAATTCTTGGGGAGAAATTGGACCTAGGCCTACCAGATACTGATGCAACTTTCCATTGAAGCAGTTACTTAAAATGTGTTCTTTCATAAACAAATTATAAAGTCCAACATAGTCATGCACTTCATTTCCAGTTACCCAACCATCTAGCGTTTTCACTGAGTTGTCTACAAAATCAACCCAGGTCTGGCTCGAGGTTTTCTGAGCCCCCATGAACCTAATCCTGTACTCCTCAGTGGAGAATCCAAAGCCCTCAATCAGGGTAGCCTCCATGAGGTCATAGGATTCTGCATCTTTACCAGAGAGTGTGAGGAGTCTATCCCTACACTTTCCTGTGAACATTTCCCAAAGGAGAGTTCCCCAGTGAGATCTGTTTACTTTTCTGGTTACACAAGCCCTCTCAAAAGCTGTGAACCACTTGGTGATGTCATCACCATATTCATATTTTGTTACAATCCCTTTGGGGATTTTTAGGATGTCAGTCTTTTCTCTGACCCTATTTAAGTTGCTGCCACCATTACTGGGAGCTAAACCATCTCTTGTCTTTCCCTTTCTACGGCTAGGAGCAGCTTCTCCAAAGCCAATCTTTTGGCCATCCTGGCTAACAGGAGGTCATCTTCATTGAGGCTGCCCTCAATGCTTCCAGAGGTACTGGTCTCCCCTGTGGAAGAACCAGTCTCTCTGACTAGGATTTGAGGAGTCAGGGTTTGAGGGACCCTGTTCTCCCTATTTAGGACAGGAGTGGTGAATTCATCTTCCTGTTCACTAACTTCCCCATCTGAAGGATTATCCTCAGAGGGGTGGTCCCTTTTGAACTCTGCCAAAAGCTCCTGGAGCTTTACTTTGGTAGAGTTGGTCCCAGTTTGTATCTTTTTTACCATACAGAGAGTCCTTAACTCTGGCATCCTTAGATGCAGGTAAGGGGTGAGGTTGAGTTCCACCACCATCTCATCTGTGCTAGACATTATTTCTCTAAAAGTTGGGATTACTTTTTAAGAATCTAAAAATTACTTATGGCCCTCATTACAACATTGGTGGTAAAAGCCGCTTACCGCCGTGCAGAAGACCGCCAACACACCGCTGCGGAATTCCGCTACAGCTATTACAACCCACTGCACACAAACCGCCAAAATCTAGACTCCCACACATGTTCGCCACACCAAAGGTCAGTGATAAACTGGCGATAACAGAACCCACACCATCACGCCAACAGGAATACGCCCACACTATCACGACCCACGAATCCATGCGGCGGTCTTTCAACTGCGGTATTCCATTGGTGGTACACGCCGCCGCGCTCAAAATACACACACTTTTACAAAATACTACCACATTGGACAATTCCAAATACACACACCTGATACACATACACACACTACTCCCACACACCCAATACAATATAAAACACACACCCACATTACCCACAAACCCCAACTACCCAAAAATCCGAAGAAGGCCAGAGAGACAGCAAAGCAAACACCTACATACAGAGGCACACAACACCATCACACATACACATCCACGCACAAAACGCTACACACCCCTAAACATCACATCACAAAACACACCACCTCACACATCACCCACACCACCCCATGGCACGACAAAGACACCCCAGGTTTTCTGAGGAGGAGCTCAGGGTCATGGTGGAGGAAATCATCCGGGTAGAGCCACAGCTATTCGGATCACAGGTGCAGCACACCACCATAGCTAGGAAGATGGAGCTATTGCAAAGAATCTTGGACAGGGTCAACGCAGTGGGACAGCACCAAAGAACACGGCATGACATCAGGAAGAGGTGGAACGACCTATGGGGGAAGGTGCGTTCCGTGGTCTCCAGACACCGCATTGCAGTTCAGAGGACTGGCGGCGGACCCCCACCTCCTCCCCCACAACTAACAACATGGGAGGAGCAGGTCTTGGCTATACTGCATCGTGAGGGCCTCGCAGGAGTAGCTGGAGGAATGGACTCTGGTAAGGCAAATCTTTAACTACTTTATCCCCCACCCTACCTGCATGCTATCGCATACCCCCACCCTCGCCCTCACCCCTATCACTCCATCTCCTCACATATGTCCCACTAGCACAAACCACACATCTCAACACCAAGCCCTGCATGCAACAACAAACCATTGACACCCATCACCAATGCATGTCCACTACACATACCCCTAAACAATTGCCACACAAGCCCCTACACAGGAATGGAAGCACTGGGGTACAGGGTCACCCACCCATTGCATACCATGGCACACACAGATACTAAAACTATCCATTTGCACCCCTGCAGGACCCCTACCCAACATCACCGGACAGGAGGTTCCAGACATGTCCATCCCCACCCACAGAAGAGGCCCACAGTGATGACAGCAGCTCTGTCCAACTGGATCTAGATGACCAGCCCGGCCCATCTGGGACCTCATGACAGTCGATTCCCCTCACACTGGCACAGGCCACCACAGAGCCTCCCCCCTCAGGAAACACCAGCACAGCACCCACCCAGCGGGCCCATCCCTCTGTCCCGAGGACACGTCAAGTAGCAGTGTGTCCACCACTACAGGGAACCCAGGCTTACCCACCACCCCAAGAACAGCAGGCACCTGGGGCAGTGGCAGTGGGCACAGGGTTCAGGGGACAGAGGCCCAGGAACACAGGGGAACTGGGAGGGCTGCTGTGCGACAGGGGGAGGACAGGCCCAGGGAACCCACTCTCCACAAGGCCATCTCCAACATCATGGGAGCCTACCATCATTCCCAGGAGACCATGGCAACGGTACTGGCCAAGTTTCAGGAGACCCAGCGGCTGCAGGAGGAACAGTATTTGGGGTTCAGGGAGGAACTCAAGTCCATCAATACCACCCTGGGCACCATTGTAGGGGTGCTGATGGACCTCGTGAACACCAGGAGGGACACTGTGGCACAACAAGGGGCCCCTGACTCTAGCCTGGACGATGAACTGCCTTCCACCTCTGCCGGCGCTAGTGGACAGGAGGCACCGCCACAGGCCACGACACCAGCACCCCACCCCCTGCAGATGGAGAACCACCAAGCAAACGGTCCCTGAGATCCAGAACAAAGACAGAGAACAATGGCAAGACCCCCACCAAGAAATGAGGCCACCCTGGAAAGGGAAGTCGCCGCCAACCTGCACGGCGGACAAGACCGCCACCGGCACTGCCACATGCACCACGGGCACCGCTGCTCATGACCCCGCCGCCAGCAGCACGCTCACAGAGCCACACACCAGAACTGCTGCCCAGGACACCGCTGCCAGCAGCTCGCTCACTGAGCCACCCACCAGCACGCTCACTGAGCCACTCACCAGCACCGCTGCCCAGGACACCGTCGCCAGCAGCACGCTCACTGAGCCACCCACCAGCACCGCTGCCCAGGACACCGCCGCCAGCAGCCCGCTCACTGAGCCACCCACCAGCACCGCTGCCCAATGAGAGCCGCAAGCACCGCCGCTACTGAGGCAGCCGCCAGCACAGTCAGCGGCCATGCCACATCCTGTGCCAGTGGCACCACCGCAGACATGGCTGCCATCCCCAGTGGTCATTAGTACGAGGCTGGTGGTCAGTTCCAGGGGCCTGGACAGCTTCCATGTTGGCCCACCTCAGTGGGATAATCACATCCACTACCTCAGTCCTTGGCAGGATGAAGCACTCTGGGAACCAAGCCCCCTCCAGAACCAGTGGATAATCACATCCAGTACCTCAGTCCTTGGCAGGATGAAGCACTCTGGGCACCAAGCCCCCTCCAGAACCAGTGGAGAATGTTATCCACTTGAGAGACTGTGGCTTTGCACTCCCCAGGATGCAGCAGTGGGCAAACCACCCACTGGAGAGACTTGAGAGACTGTGGCTTTACACTCCCCAGGATAAAGCAGTGGGCAAACCACCCACTGTGAGGACTTGAGAGACTGTGGCTTTGCACTCCCCAGGATAAAGCAGTGGGCAAACCACCCACTGGAGAGACTTGAGAGATTGTGGCTTTGCACTCCCCTGGATACATCAATGGGCATGGAGCCCCCTTGTGGAGCTGGCGTTGTGCACTCATCCGGCTGAGGTGCCCCCCCTTTCTTTCCCCCTGAGGTGCCTGTTTTGTTTCGATCTGATGCCCCTGCAGTGTTCTCTCCGTTTGGATCGGGTATTGAGTGTGGGCCTCGCCCATGCATGTTGGGCCCAGTGGTCCACGGACTACGTATGTGCAGTACATGGACTCGGAATCTTGGTGTACATATTTGTTAATAGTGCATATATATTTTTAAGTAATGGATTTTTCCTGATTTACAATCGTTCAGCTCATTTCCTTTTGTCCTTGTGTTCTCCCAGGGGGGATTAGGGGGTGTAAATGTTATGTTTCTACATGTATTGGTGTGTGTGTTGTCGTGTGTGAGGGTGGGGGTAGGGGTGTTGCATGTGTGTGTCACTCTCTTTTCCCTCCCCCCTGTCGTAGGCGCAGTACTTACCGTGGTCGTTGCCGCCGTCGCTCGTGCTCCTGGTAGAGGAGCAGTAAGACAAGGGCAGGTAGAATTTGGAGTTCCGGCTCCATGGCATCCTGGTTCCTCGTGGGGTGTGTAGAGGTGAGCTTTTTAACTTCCAAGTCATGTTTCCGACGTGTTTTTGTTTGCGTTGAATCTGCCCCGGAAAAGGTGGCGGATTGGTGTGTCATAATGGTGTGGGCGGTACATTGTCTTCCACCTGTCTGTTGGCGGTGACCGCCATGCTGTTTGTTTTTACCGCCGTGGCGGTCGGAGTGTTAAAGTGGCTGTCTATGTTGGCGGTTTCCGCCATGGTCGTGATTCCATTTTTTTTCCTGCCGGCCTGTTGGCGGTCTTAACGCCGCTTTACCACCGACCGCCAGGATTTTAATGAGGGCCAATTTCTCTAAAAGTTGGGATTACTTTTTAAGAATCTAAAAACTACTTCTAGAACTACAGAAGGCCCTAGCAGGACTTTTAAAAGTTTAGAAAAATAGTTCAAATTGCAAAAATCTGTTTCTAATGACAATTTTTGGAATTTTGTCGTGTGATCAGGTATTGGCTGAGTAGTCCAGCAAATGCAAAGTCTTAGATCCCACCGCTGATCCACCAACGTAGGAATTTGGCTCTGTATATACTGTCTCAAAGTAAGAGATAGTATGAACAGAGTCCAAGGGTTCCCCTTAGAGGTAAGATAGTGGCAAAATTAGATAATTCTAATGCTCTATTTCATGGTAGTGTGGTCGAGCAGTAGGCTTATTAGAGGGTAGTGTTAAGCATTTGTTGTACACACACAGGCAACTAATGAGGACCACACACTCAAAGACTTACTCCAGGCCAATAGGTTTTTATATAGAAAAATGTATTTTCTTAATTTATTTTTAGAACCACAAGTTTAAGATTTGAAGTAAATACATAAAATGCAAGGTACTCCACACAGGTAAGTTAAGAACTTTGAATTAGAGCAATAACATATACAGTTTTTGTTAAAATGGCAATAAGCTATTTTAAAAGTAAACAGTGCAAAAATCAACGGTTCCTGGGGTAGGTAAGTATTGGTTAGATTGTGAGGTAAGTAAGACACTTACAAGTCTCAGTTCCTGGGCATAGGCAGCCCACCGTTGGGGGTTCAGGGCAACCCAAAGCTACCACACCAACAGCTCAGGGCCGGTCAGGTGCAGAGGTCAAAGAGGTGCCCAGCCTATGGAGAACAAGGGTGCTCCGGTTCCAGTCTGCCAGCAGGTAAGTAGCCGCGTCCTCAGGGGGCAGACCAGGGGGGTTTTAAAGAGCACTGGGGGGGACACAAGTAGGCACACAAAACACACCATCAGCGGCACAGGGGCGTCCTGGTGCAGTGTGCAAAGCAGGCGCTGGGTTTTGAATAGGCTTCAATGGAGGGACCCGGGGGTCACTCTAGCGGTGCAGGCAGGCACGGGGGGCTTCTCGGGCCAGCTACCACCTGGGCTAGGCAGAGGGTCACCTGGGGGTCACTCCTGCACTGAGGTTCGGTTCCTTCAGGTAATGGGGGCTGCGGGTGCAGTGCTTGGTCCAGGCGTAGGGTCCCTTGTTACAAGCAGTCGTGGTCAGGGGAGCCTCTGGATACTCTCTGCAGGCGTCGCTGTGGGGGTCCAGGGGGGTTGTCTTGGGCTACTCACGGGGTTGCAGTCGCTGGGGAGTCCTCCCTGTGGTGTTTGTTCTCTGGATCTCGAGCCGGGGGTGTCAGGTGCAGAGTGTGAAGTCTCACGCTTCCAGCGGGAAGAGTAAGGTCTTTAAAGTTGCTTCTTTGTTGCAAAGATGTTGCTGTTGTTGAGCAGAGCCGCTGCTCACGGAAGTTTCTTGGTCCTGGGGGTCAGGGCAGTCCTCTGAGGCATCAGAGGTCGCTGGTCCCTGTTGGATGCGTCGCTGATTGCAGGTTTTCGACTCAGGAGACAGACCGGTAGGATTGGGGCCAAAGCAGTTGTCGTCGTCCGTCGCCTCTGCAGGCTTGTAGGTCAGCAGTCCTTCTTTGTAGGTCAGGTTGCAGGAATCTGATTTCCTGGGTTCAGGGTCCTCCCTAAATACTCAATTTAGGGGTGTGTTTAGGTCTGGGGGCAGTAGCCAACAGCTATGATCCTTGAAGGTGGCTACACCCTCTTTGTGCCTCCTCCCTGTGGGGAGGGGGGCACATCCCTATTCCTATTGGAGGAATCCTCCAAAACCAAGATGGAGGACTTCTAAAGGTAGGGGTCACCTCAGCTCAGGGCACCTTAGGGGCTGTCCTGACTGGTAGGTGACTCCTCCTTGTTTTTCTCATTATTTCCTCTGGACTTGCCACCAAAATTGTGGGCTGTGTCCAGCGGGCGGGCATCTCCACTAGCTGGAGTACCCTGGGGCATTGTAGCACGAAGCCTGAGCTTTTGAGGCTCACTGTTAGGTGTTACAGTTCCTGCAGGCGGGAGGTGTTAAGCACCTCCACCCAGTGCAGGCTTTGTTTCTGTCCTCAGATAGCACAAAGGCTCTCACCCCAGGGGGTCAGAAACTAGTCTAAGTGGCAGGCTGGCACTGACCAGTCAGTCCTGCACTGAAGGATTGGGTAAATTACAGGGGGGATCTTCTAAGATGCTCTCTATTTGCATGTGGTACTAAATCCAACACTGGCATCAGTGTGGGTTTATTATTCTGAGAAGTTTGATACCAAACTTCCCAGTATTCAGTGTAGCCATTATGAAGCTGTGGAGTTCGTTTTGACAACCTCCCAGACCATATACTTAATATGGCCACCCTGTACTTACAATGGTTAAGAATAGACCTAGACACTGTAGGGGCATATTGCTCATGCAGCTATACCCTCACCTGTGGTAAAGTGCACCCTGCCTTAGGGCTGTAAGGCCTGTTAGAAGGGTGACTTACCTATGCCACAGGAAGTGTGAGGTTGGCATGGCACTCTGAGGGGAGTGCCATGTCGACTTAGTCATTTTCTCCCGACCAGCACACACAAGCTGTGAGGCAGTGTGCATGTGCTGAGTGAGGGGTCACCAGGGTGGCATAATACATGCTGCAGCCCTTAGAGACCTTCCCTGGTCACAGGGCCCTTGGTATCACTGGTACCTTTTACAAGGGACTTATCTGTGTGCCAGGGATGTGGCAATTGTGTGACAATGGTACATTTTTAGTGAAAGAACACTGGTGCATGGGCCTGGTTAGGAGGGTCCTAACACACTTCTCAGTCAAGTCAGCATCAATATCAGGCAAAAAGTGGAGGGTAACTGCAACAGGGAGCCATTTTCCTACACCCCCTCTTTGGTAAATCCTCCATCTTGTTTTGGAGGATTTAGCCAGATAGGGATGTGCCCCCCTCCCCAAAGGGAGGAGGGACAAGGACGGTGTAGCCACTCGCAGGGACAGTAGCCATTGGCCACTGCCCTCCATCCCTAACACACCCCTAAATTTAGTATTTGGGGGCGACCCTGAACCGAGGAAATCAGATTCCTGACGACCTAAGAAGAAGAATGACTGCTGACCTGAAAACCCTGCAGAGAAGGAGGAGAGGACAACTGCTTTGGCCCCAGCCCTACCGGCTTGTCTCCTCATTCAAAGAACCTGCACCAGCGACGCATCTTGCGGGCCCAGCGACCTCTGCCGACTCAGAGGACTGCCCTGCAAACTCCAAAGGACCAAAAAACTCCTGTGGACAGCAGGTCTGTCCAAAGCAACAAAAAGAAACCATCTTTAAAGGGACTCTCACCCCTGAAGCCTGAGTCCCCACCACTCTGCACCTGACGCCCCCGGCCCATGTCCAGAGAAACCAACACCACAGAGATGACCCCAAGGCGACTCCAACGATGTTCCACCCTGAGCCGACCTCCCTGCACCCCCACGATGACGCCTGGAGAGGGAATCCAGAGGACCCCCTTGACCGCGACTGCCCAGTAACAAAGAACCCGATGCCTGGAACAAGCACTGCACCCGTATCCCCCAGGCCCGTGAAGAACCAACTACCGGTGCAGCAGTGACCAGCAGGCAACCCTCACCTTTGCCCATTCAGTGGCTGGCCCGAGAAGACCCCCTGTGCCCTGCCTGCATCGTCAGAGTGACCCCTGGATCTCTCCATTGATTTCAATACAAAACCCGACGCCTTGTTTGCACACTGCACCCGGCCGCCCCCGTGCCGCTGAGGGTGTATTTTGTGTGCCTGCTTGGGACCCCCCCCCCCCCACAATGCTCTTCAAAACCCCCCTGGTCTGGTCCCCGAGGACATGCGTACTTACCTGCTAGCAGACTGGAACCGGAGCACCCCTAGTCTCTATAGGTGCCTTTGTTATTTGGGCCCCCCTTAGACCTCTGCACCTGACTGGCCCTGTGTTGCTGGAACTGGGTGTTTGGGGTTAGCTTAAACCCCCAATAGTGGGCTGCTATGCCCCAGAGATTGAACTTGTAAGTGCTTTACTTACCTCGCAAATGAACCTGTACTTACCTCCCCCAGAAACTGTTGAATTTTGCACTGTCCACTTTTAAAATAGCTTATTGCCATTTTATGCCAAACTGTGTGCATTATTGTTTTTATTCAAAGTCCTATCTTTACCTATGCAAAGTACCTTACTTTTAATGTACTTACCTGCAATATGAATCTTGTGGTTCTAAAATAAATTAAGAAAATAATATTTTTCTATACAAAAACCTATTGACCTGGAGTTAAGTCATTGAGTGTGTGTTCTCATTTATTGCCTGTGGGTGTACAACAAATGCTTAACACTACCCTCTGATAAGCCTAACTGCTCGACCACACTACCACAAATAGAGCATTTGTATTATCTATTATTGCCTCTGTCAAGCCTCTTGGGCAACCACTGGACTCTGTGCACACTATAACTCATTTTGAAATAGTATATACAGAGCCAGCTTCCTACATTGGTGGATCAGCGGTGGGGTCTGAGACTTTGTATTTTCTGGACTTCTCAGCCAATACCTGATCACACAACTACATTCCAAAATTGTCATTAGAAAATTGATTTTTGAATTTTGACTATTTTCCAAATTTTTAAAAGTCCCGTTAGGGCGTTGTGTAAGTCCCTGTTAGCATCTCTTTTTTGAGTTTAACAGTATTGTAAAAGTTAGGATTTAAGTACTAGAAGTAGTTTTTTGTTTCTTAAAAAGTAATCCCAACTTTTAGAGACCTAATGAGTAACTCAGAGAATAATGTGATGGAACTCAACCTCACCCCTTACCTGCATCTAGGGATGAGAGAGCTGAGGTCCCTGTGTAAGTTAAGAAACATCAGGTCCAACCCTACCAAGGTCAAGATCCAGGAGCTCTTGGCAGAGTACACTAGAGACCACCCTACTGAAGGGGAAGACCTCCCCACAGATGGGGAAATAATTGGGGATGTGGAGGTAGAACTCCCCCCTCCTACCCTAACTAGAGAGACCAGGGTTCCAAGACCTCTCTCTCCACAAATCAGACTCAGAGATTCTAGTTCTTCCACAGGGGAGTCCAGTCCCTCTGAGAACATTGAGGACAGCCTCAATGAGGAGGACATCCTTTTAGCAAGGATGGCCAAAAGACTAGCTTTGGAGAAATAGATCCTAGCTATAGAAAGTGAGAGACAAGAAATGGGTTTAGCACCCATACATGGTGGCAGCAATATAAATTGGGTCAGAGAAAATACTGACATCCTAAAAATCCCCAAAGGGATTGTTTCAAAATATGAAGAAGGTGCTGATATCACCAGTGGTTCACAGCATTTGAGAGGGCTTGTGCAACCAGAAAAGTAAATAGATCTCACTGGGAGCTCTCCTGTGGGAAATGTTCACTGGTAACTGTAGGGATAGACTCCTCACACTCTCTGGTAAGGATGCAGAATCCTATGACCTCATGAAGGCTACCCTGATTGAGGGCTTTGGATTCTCAACTGAGGATTATAGAATTAGTTTCAGGGGGGCTCACAAAACCTCAAGCCAGTCCTGGGTTGATTTTTGTTGACACTAGGTGGTTGGATAACTGTCAATGGAGTGCATGACTATGATGAGCTGTATAATTTATTTATGAAAGAACATCTGTTAAGTAACTGTTTCAATGACACGTTGCATCAACATCTGGTAGACCTAGGCCCAAATTCTCCCCAAGAACTGGGAAAGAAGGCAGACCACTGGGTCAAGACAAGGATGACCAAGACTTCCACAGGGGGTGACCAAAAGAAAGGGGTCACAAAGCCCCCCAGGAGAAGGGTGGTGAGACATCCAAGGACAAAACTAAAGAGTCTTCTCAAGGGCCCCAAAAACCTGCTCAGGAGGGTGGTGTAGGAGGCTGGCCTGGCTCATAGTGGGTACCTGATGGTACTTACACCTTGTGCCAGGTCCAGTTATCCCTTATTAGTAGATTAGTAGTGTTCTAGCAGCTTAGGCTGATAGAGGTAGCTATAGCAGAGCAGCTTAGGCTGAACTAGGAGACATGCAAAGCTCCTACTATACCACTTATATCATGTAGCACTATATCATAAGAATCACAACACTGAGAGTTACTAAAAATAAAGGTACTTTATTTTAGTGACAATGTGCCAAAAATATCTCAGAGGATATACTCCCTTAGGAGGTAAGTACAATACACAAAATATACACACAAACCAACATCAGGTAAGTAAACAGTTAGAAACGTAGTGCAAACACTGTAGAACACAATAGAATGCAATAGTTACCCCCACTTTTGGCCTGTTTGTGAGTGTATGTCAGGGTGTTTTCACTGTCTCACCGGGATCCTGCTAGCCAGGGCCCAGTGCTCATAGTGAAAACCCTATGTTTTCAGTATGTTGGTTATGTGTCACTGGGACCCTGCTAGCCAGGACCCCAGTGCTCATAAGTTTGTGGCCTATATGTATGTGTTCCCTGTGTGATGCCTAACTGTCTCACTGAGGCTCTGCTAACCAGAACCTCAGTGGTTATGCTCTCTCTGCTTTCTAAATTGTCACTAACAGGCTAGTGACCAATTTCACCAATTCACATTGGCATACTGGAACACCCTTATAATTCCCTAGTATATGGTACTGAGGTACCCAGGGTATTGGGGTTCCAGGAGATCCCTATGGGCTGCAGCATTTCTTGTGCCACCCATAGGGAGATCTGACAATTCTTACACAGGCCTGCCACTGCAGCCTGAGTGAAATAATGCCCACATTATTTCACAGCCATTTTACACTGCACATAAGTAACTTAGAAGTCACCTATATGTCTAACCTTCACCTGGTGAAGGTTGGGTGCTAAGTTACTTAGTGTGTGGGCACCCTGGCACTAGCCAAGGTGCCCCCACATCGTTCAGGGCAAATTCCCCGGACTTTGTGAGTGCGGGGACACCATTTCACACGTGCACTATACATAGGACATTACCTATGTATAGCGTCACAATGGTAACTCCGAACATGGCCATGTAACATGTCTAAGATCATGGAATTGTCACCCCAATGCCATTCTGGCATTGGAGAGATAATTCCATGATCCCCCGAGTCTCTAGCACAGACCCGGGTACTGCCAAACTGCCTTTCCCGGGGTTTCACTTCAGCTGCTGCTGCTGCTTCCAACCCCTCAGACAGGTTTCTGCCCTCCTGGGGTCCAGCCAGGCCTGGCCCAGGAAGGCAGAACAAAGGACTTCCTCAGAGAGAGGGTGCTACACCCTCTCCCTTTGGAAAAAGGTGTCAGGGCTGGGGAGGAGTAGCCTCCCCCAGCCCCTGGAAATGCTTTGATGGGCACAGATGGTGCCCATCTCTGCATAAGCCAATCTACACCGGTTCAGGGATCCCCCAGCCCTGCTCTTGCGCAAAACTGGACAAAGGAAAGGGCAGTGACCACTCCCCTGACCGGCACCTCCTAGGGGAGGTGCCCAGAGCTCCTCCAGCGTGCCCCAGATCTCTGCCATCTTGGATTCAGAGGTGTGTTGGCACACTGGACTGCTCTGAGTGGCCAGGGCCAGCAGGTGACGTCAGAGACTTCTTCTGATAGGCTCTTACCTGTGTTACTAGCCTATCATCCTTCCTAGGTAGCCAAACCTCCTTTTCTGGCTATTTAGGGTCTCTGCTTTGGGGAATTCTCCAGATACCGAATGCAAGAGCTCACCAGAGTTCCTCTGCATCTCTCTCTTCACCTTCTGCCAAAGGATCGACCGCTGATTGCTCAGGACGCCTGCAAAACCGCAACAAAGTAGCAAAGACGACTACTGCAACCTTGTAGCGCTGATCCTGCCGCCTTCTCAACTGTTTCCTGGTGGTGCATGCTCTGGGGGTAGCCTGCCTCCTTTCTGCACCAGGAGCTCTGAAGAAATCTCCCGTGGGACGACGGAATCTTCCCCCTGCAACCGCAGGCAACAAAAGACTGTATCACTGGTCGTCTGGGTCCCCTCTCAGCATGACGAGCGTGGTCCCTGGAACTCAGCAACTCTGTCCAAGTGACTCCCACAGTCCAGTGACTCTTCAGTCCAAGTTTGGTGGAGGTAAGTCCTTGCCTCCCCACGCTAGACTGCATTGCTGGGTACCGCGTGATTTGCAGCTGCTCTGGCTACTGTGCACTCTTCCAGGATTTCCATTGTGCACAGCCAAGCCTGGGTCCCCGACACTCTAACCTGCAGTGCACAACCTTCTGAGTTGTCCTCCGGCGTCGTGGGACTCCCTTTTGTGTCTTCGGGTGGACTCCGGTTCACTCCTCTTCCAAGTGCCAGTTCCGGTACTTCTGCGGGTGTTGCCTGCTTCTGTGAGGGCTCCCTGACTTGCTGGGCGCCCCCTCTGTCTCCTCCTCCAAGTGGCGACATCCTGGTCCCTCCTGGGTCACAGCAGCATCCAAAAACCCTAACCACGACCCTTGCAGCTAGCAAGGCTTGTTTGCGGTCTTTCTGCATGGGAACACATCTGCAAGCTTCTTCACGACGTGGGACATCCATCCTCCAAAGGGGAAGTTTCTAGCCCTCTGCGTTCTTGCAGAATCCACAGCTTCTACCATCCAGTGGCAGCTTCTTTGAACCCTCAGCTGGCATTTCCTGGGCATCTGCCCACTCCCGACATTGTCGCGACTCTTGGACTTGGTCCCCTTGTTTCACAGGTACTCAGGTCTGGAAATCCACTTTGGTTGCTTTGCTGGTGTTGGTCTTCCTTGCAGAAACCCCTTATCACGACTTCTGTGTTCTCTGGGGGTTGTAGGTGCACTTTACACCTACTTTTCAGGGTCTTGGGGTGGGCTATTTTTCTAACCCTCACTGTTTTCTTACAGTCCCAGAGACCCTCTACTAGCTCACATAGGTTTGGGGTCCATTCGTGGTTCGCATTCCATTTTTGGAGTATATGGTTTGTGTTGCCCCTATACCTATGTGCTCCTATTGCAATCTACTGTAACTTTACATTGCTTGCATTACTTCCTTTTGCTATTACTGCATATTTTTGGTATTGTGTACATATATCTTGTGTATATTTGGCATTCCTCATACTGAGGGTACTTACTGAGATACTTTTGGCATATTGTCATAAAAATAAAGTACCTTTATTTTTAGTATATCTGTGTATTGTGTTTTCTTATGATATTGTGCATATGACACCAGTGGTATATTAGGAGCTTTGCATGTCTCCTAGTTCAGCCTAAGCTGCTCTGCTATAGCTACCTTCTATCAGCCTAAGCTGCTAGAAACACCTCTTCTACACTAATAAGGGATAACTGGGCCTGGTACAGAGTGTAAGTACCCCTTGGTACTCACTACAAGCCAGGCCAGCCTCCTACACCTGATTTTGGTTTGTGTGTATATTTTGTGTATTTTACTTACCTCCTAAGGGAGTATATCCTCTGAGATACTTTTGGCATATTGTCACTAAAATAAAGTACCTTTATTTTGAGTAACTCTGAGTATTGTGTTTCTTATGATATAGTGATATATGATATAAGTGGCATAGTTGGAGCTTTGCATGCCTCCTAGTTCAGCCTAAGCTGCTCTGCTATAGCTACTTCTATCAGCCTAAGCTGCTAGAACACTACTAATCTACTAATAAGGGATAACTGGACCTGGCATAAGGTGTAAGTACCATCAGGTACCCACTATAAGCCAGGACAGCCTCCTACATTGGTGGTGCAGTGGTGGGATAAGTACTTATAACTGCTTTACCACTTTGTCATTGGTGCTTTTCATAAGAAAAACATATACCAAATACTTCAGAATATACACAGTAACCTAAACAGTTTTAACTTTCCTTCTCTAAAACTTTCTAAAAAGTTTCTGAAAACTTTTAAAAGTTTTCTAAAGTTTTCAAAAGTTTTTCTGTTGTTTAAAAAGTTCCAAAAGCTTTTTTCTCTCTCTGTCCTAAATGTTTTCTATCATGTCTGCAGTAGAGCTTACTCCCACAGTTGTCCAGGCAACATATGGGGATCTAAACTTTAAAAGTTTGAGGGGTCTCTGCATTGAAAGAGTTTTAGCAATTGGTAAGAATCCTACAAAAGATCTTCTCCTTCTCCTTCTCCTAGAAAGTGACCAGAACCAGTCTGGCCCATCCCAGGATCAGGAGGTAGAGGAGGGGGTACCCAGCCAGACTCAGAGTCCCCTGAGGATGCTGGGGAGGGTTCTTCCAAGGACCTGCCAGGTAACAAGCCACCTAGTGACACTGGTAGTGGGAGGGGGTCACACATTAGTAGGGCACCTTTCAGTCCTAAAGGCCAAGTTACTAGAGTCCAGCCAGTTAGGGACAGGTCCAACTCTGCCAATTCCCACATTTCCTCTGTCTCTCACAATTCCCAAGCCTCCCACCCTGTTCATAACTTAATGGAAAGGGAACTCAGAAAGCCGAGGTTGGAAGAGGCCAGGTTGAAGCTTAAACAGCAGCAGCTGGCCTTAGACACGGAATCTCTGGATGTGGAAAGGGAAAGGCAGAGGTTGGGGTTAGTTCCCCATGGTGGCAGCAGCAGTGTTTTTGATAGCAAATCTGTTAGAGAACAAGATTCCAGAAACCTGCATAAGATAGTCCCCCCCCCCCTTACAAGGAGGGGGATGACATTAACAAGTGGTTTGCTGCACTTGAGAGGGCCTGAATGCTACAGTTGGTCCCTCAAAGGCAGTGGACTGCTATCTTGTGGCTATCTTTCACTGGTAAGGGTAGGGATAGGCTTCTTATTGTCAGAGAAAGTGATGCCAACAATTACAAGTTTTGAAGGATGCACTCTTGAATGGATTTGGCTTAACCACTGAACAATACAGGATTAAGTTCAGAGACACCAGAAAAGAGTCCTCTCAAGACTGGACAGACTTTGTAGACTGTTCAGTGAAGGCCTTGGACGGTTGGTTACATGGAAGTAAGGTGACTGGCTATGAAAGCCTATATAATCTAATCCTGAGAGAGCATATTTTGAACAATTGTGTGTCTGATTTGTTGCACCAGTACTTGGTAGACTCAGATCTGACCTCTCCCCAAGAATTGGGAAAGAAGGCAGACAAATGTGTCAGAACAAGAGTGAACAGAAAAGTTCATAAATGGGGTGACAAGGAAGGCAAGAAGGATGGTAAGTCTTCTGACAAGGGTGGGGACCAAGATAAAAAACATTCTGAGTCTTCATCAGGCCCACACAGATCCTCTGTGGGTGGTGGGTCCAAATCCTCTTCTCACAATCAGAAAAAGCCATGGTGTTATTTATGTAAAGTAAAAGGCCATTGGGCAAGTGATGCCACTTGTCCAAAGAAAAACACCAAGGCTCCCACTACCACAACCCCAACCGCAACCTCTAGTGCCCCTAGTAATAGCAGTGGTGGTGGGAAGTCTACTACAAATAGCCAATCCAAGGGTGTAGCTGGGCTCACTATTGGCAGTGTAGTTGGGGTTGGTATTGTTAGGGAGACCACAGAGGCTGTTTTAGTCTCTGATGGTGGCATTGACTTTGCCACCTTAGTTGCTTGTCCCCTTAATATGGGTAAGTACAAGCAACTTCCCCTAATTAATGCTGTTGAGGTTGAGGCCTACAGGGACACAAGAGCCAGTGTAACTATGGTTATAGAGAAACTGGTTCACCCTGATCAACATCTACTTGGTCAGCAGTACCAAGTTATTGATGCTCACAATAACACACTTAGCCACCCCATGGCTGCTGTGAATCTCAACTGGGGGAGGGGGGTTACTGGTCCAAATAAATTTGTAGTAGCCACTGAATTACCTGTAGATTGCTTACTAGGCAATGATTTGGAGACATCACCTTGGGCTGAAGTGGAGTTGGAGGCTCATGCAGCAATGCTGGGCATTCCTGGGCATATTTTTGCTTTAACAAGGGCTCAGGCCAAAACGCAAAAAGGACAGGGAAACTTGGATCCTGGAACAATGGACCAAGTGCTCCCAAAAGCTAGGGGTAGGAAGGGTAAATCCTTGCCCACTATCCCTCCCTCACCAGAAGATTCCCCTTTTGAGGAAGAGGCATCCTCTCGCTGTGCACCAGATGAGCTGGCAGCAGACACTACTGAGCTTTTCGGTGCAGGGGGGCCTGCTAGGGAAGAGCTGAGTGTGGCACAGCAGACCTGTCCCACACTAGAGGGTTTGAGACAGCAAGCTGTCAAACAGCAGAATGGGGATGTCCGTGATAGCCATAAGGTGTATTGGGAAGACAACCTCCTGTATACTGAATCAAGGGACCCTAAACCTGGAGCTGCCAGGAGAATGGTCATCCCTTTGCAGTACAGGGAGTTCCTTCTTACCTTGGCACATGACATTCCTTTGGCTGGGCATTTGGGCCAGAGTAAAACTTGGGACAGGCTTGTTCCCCTGTTTCACTAGCCTAATATGTCAGAGGACACTAAAGAGTTTTGTCGCTCTTGTGTGACCTGCCAAGCCAATGGCAAGACAGGTGGCACTCCAAAGGCCCCCTTAATTCCTCTTCCTGCGGTTGGGATGCCCTTTTGAAAGGTTAGGGGTTGACATAGTTGGCCCCCTTGACCCTCCAACAGCTTCAGGCAATAGGTTTATCCGTGTGGTAGTGGACCATGCCACTAGATATCCTGAAGCTATCCCCTTAAGTACCACTACAGCCCCTGCAGTGGCAAAGGCCCTTGTGGGAATCTTTTCTAGAGTGGGCTTCCCTAAGGAAGTGGTGTCAGACAGGGGTAGTAACTTTATGTCTGCATACCTCAGAGCAATGTGGAAGGAGTGTGGTGTAACAAACAAGTTCACTACTCCTTATCATCCACAAACCAATGGTCTGGTTGAGAGGTTTAAGAAAACTCTCGAAGGTATGATAATGGGACTCCCTTAAAAACTCAGAAGGAGATGGGATGTCCTGTTACCTTGCCTCCTTTTTGTTTACAGGGAGCTACCCCAAAAAGGAGGGGGCTTTAACCCCTTTCAACTCCTCTTTGGGCACCCTGTGAGAGGTCCCCTTTCACTTGTTAAGGAGGGTTGGAACAACCTTTAAAAGCTCCTAAACAGGACATTGTGGACTATGTACTTGGCCTAAGATCAACAATGGCTGAGTACATGAAAAAGGCCAGTACAAATCTTCAGGCCAGCCAGGAGCTACAAAAGCAATGGCATGACCAGAATGCTGTTGTGACCCAGTACCACCCAGGGCAGAAGGTGTGGGTATTGGAGCCTGTGGCCCCAAGAGCGCTCCATGACAAATGGAGTGGACCCCATCTCATTGTTGAGAACAAGCGTGAGGTTACCTACTTGGTAGACCTGGGCACTGCCAGGAGTCCCCTTAGGGTGCTCCATGTCAACCACCTAAAACCCTACTATGACAGGGATGATCTCACCCTGCTCGTGGCCACTGATGAGGGACAGGAAGAAGAGAGTGACCCTCTCCCTGATCTCTTCTTCTCCACCACTGAAGCTGATGGCTTAGTGGATGGAGTAGTACTTGCATATTGTCTTACTGCTGAGCAGAAAGACAACTGTGTAAATCTCGGAAGTCAGTTTTCTGAACTCTTCTCACTGATACCAGGTACCACTACTTGGTCTGAGCATACAATCAATACTGGAGACAGTTTACCTGTCAAAAGTAAGATTTATAGGCAGCCTGACCATGTCAGGGACTGCATTAAACAAGAGGTTCAGTAAATGTTAGACTTAGGAGTGATTGAGCCTTCAGAAAGCCCATGGGCTAGCCCAGTGGTGCTGGTTTCAAAACCTCACAGTAAGGATGGAAAAAGAGAGATGAGGTTTTGTGTTTACTATAGAGGGCTCAACCAAGTAACCAAGACAGATGCTCACCCTATACACAGGGCAGATGAGCTAATAGATACACAGGCTTCTGCCAAGTATCTAAGCACTTTTGATTTAACTGCCGGGTATTGAAGATTAAATTATCAGAAGATGTCAAACCCAAGACTGCATTTTCAACCATTGGAGGGCACTATCAATTCACTGTGATGCCCTTTGGTCTGAAGAATGCACCTGCCACTTTTCAAAGGTTGTTGAACACAGTCCAAGGGTTGGAAGCTTTTAGTGCAGCTTACCTGGATGATATAGCTGTCTTTAGCACCACCTGGGATGATCACCTGGTCCACCTGTGGAAAGTTGTGTAGGCCCTGCAAAAGGCAGGCCTCGCTATCAAGGCCTCAAAGAGCCAGGTAGGGCAGGGGAAAGTGGTTTATCTGGGCCACCTGGTAGGTAAGGAACAGATTGTACCACTGCAGGGGAAGATCCAGACCATTATGGAATGGGCCACCCCTACAACTCAAACCCAGGTGAGAGCCTTTTTGGGCCTCACAGGGTACTATAGGAGGTTCATCAAGAATTATGGCTCCATTGCAGCTCCTCTTAATGACCTCACTAGTAAGAAGATGCCTAAAAAGGTATTGTGCACAGCTAGCTGTCAGAAAGCTTTTGATGAGCTCAAACAGGCCATGTGCTCTGCACCTGTTCTAAAAAGCCCTTGCTACTCCAAAAAGTTCATAGTCCAGACTGATGCTTCTGAATTGGGGGTTGGGGCAGTGCTATCACAGCTTAATACTGAGGGCCAGGATCAACTTGTTGCTTTTATCAGCAGGAGGTTGACCCCTAGAGAAAAGCGTTGGTCTGCCATAGAGAGGAAGGCCTTTGCTTTGGTCTGGGCACTGAAAAAGTTGAGACCATACCTGTTTGGTACTCACTTTATTGTTCAGACAGACCACAAACCTCTACTTTGGCTAAAACAAATGAAAGGTGAAAACCCTAAATTGTTGAGGTGGCCCATCTCCCTACAGGGAATGGACTATACAGTGGAACATAGACCTGGGAGTACCCACTCCAATGCAGAACACCCTTATAATTCCCTAGTATATGGTACCCAGGGTATTGGAGTTCCAGGAGATCCCTATGGGCTGCAGCATTTATCTTGCCACCCATAGGGAGCTCAGACAATTCTTACACAGGGTTGCCACTGCAGCCTGAGTGAAATAACGTCCACGTTACTTCACAGCCATTTTTCACTGCACTTAAGTAACTTATAAGTCACCTATATGTCTAACCCTCACTTAGTGAAGGTTAGGTGCAAAGTTACTGAGTGTGAGGGCACCCTGGCACTAGCCTAGGAGCCCCTACATTGTTCAGGGCAATTTCCCCTGACTTTGTGAGTGCGGGGACACCATTACACGTGTGAACTACATATAGGTCAAAACCTATGTGTAGCTTCACAATAGTAACTCCGAACATGGCCATGTAACATGTCTAAGATCATGGAATTGTCCCCCCAAGCCAAATCTGGTATTGGGGTGCCAATCCCATGCATCCCCGGGGCTCCAGCATGGAGCCCTGGTACTGCCAAACTAACTCTCTGGGGTTTTCTCTGCAGCTACCGCTGCTGCCAACCCTCAGACAGGTTTCTGCCCCCCTGTCCATCCCAGTCCCAGGAAGGCAGAACAAAGGATTTCCTCTGAGAGAGTTTGTTACACCTTCTCCCTTTGGAAATAGTTGTTAAGGGCCTGAGAGGAGTAGCCTCTTCTGGCCTGTGGGAATGCTTTGAAGGGCACAGATGGTGCCCTCCTTGCATAAACCAGTCTACACCGGTTCAGTGAGCCCCCAGCCCCTGCTCTGGTGTGAAACTGGACAACGGAAAGGGGGGTGACCTCTCCCCTGCCCATCACCACCCCTGGGGTGGTGCCCAGAGCTCCTCCAGTCTGTCCCAGACCTCTGCCATCTTGAATGCAGAGGTGTGAGGGCACAATGGAGGCCTCTGAGTGGCCAGTGCCAGCAGGTGACATCAGAGACCCCTCCTGATAGGCTCTTAAGTGGTTAGGTAGCCAATCCTCATCTGAGGGCTATTTAGGGTCTCTCTTGTGGGTTCCTCTGCAGATAACGAATGCAAGAGGTCACCAGAGTTCCTCTGCATTTCTCTCTTCAACTTCTGCCAAGGATCGACCGCTGACTGCTCCAAGACACCTGCAAAACCGCTACAAAGTAGCAAGAAGACTACCAGCAACATTGTAGCGCCTCATCCTGCTGGCTTTCTCGACTGTTTCCTGGTGGTGCATGCTCTGAGGGCTGTCTGCCTTCACCCTGCACTGGAAGCCAAGAAGAAATCTCCTGTGGGCCGACGGAATCGTCCCCCTGCTGACACAGGCACCAAACGTCTGCATCACCGGTCCTCTGTGTCCCCTCTCATCTTGACGAGCATCGTCCCTGGAACACAGGAGCTGGATCCAAGTGACCCCGACAGTCCAGTTGTCCTTCTGTTCAAATTTGGTGGAGTAACGTCCTTGCCTTCCCACGCCAGACGGTAATCCTGTGTACTGCGTGAACTGCAGGTGCTAGGGTTTCTGTGCACTTTTGCACGGAATCCTTCGTGCACAGCATAGCCCAGGTCCCCAGCACTCCGTCCTGCATTGCTCAACTCACTAAGTTGACCTCTGACTTTGTGGGACCCTCTTTTGTTGTGCTGAGACGACCACCGTGCTCAGATTTCTTGAACGTCTGTTTAAGTGCTTCTGTGGGTTCTCAGTGTTCTTCATGGTTCCGCGATACTGGCATGGAAGGTCGTGAAAAGAACCTGACGTCAGCGCGCCGGGGTGGCGTCTATATATGACCTTGAGGTCATGACGACGACCACGATGCCAACAACGCCCGTGGAGTCGACCGGCGCCACCTCACAGCATGCAGGGGTACTGCTCGAACAAAAATCTCCGGATCCAGTCTGATGCCTGGGGGAAATTCTAAGGTAATGAATCTGCAACTAGAATATGTCTCTACCTGATATATCATTACTGAAGATAAGGAACTTGTACTTTCAGTTGTTTTGGCTGTGTAGGAAAGTGCCCTCTTTTTGGCATGGTACCCCCAATTTCTGCCTGATAGTGTGTTTTTGACTGTGTCACTGGGATCCTGCTAGTCAGGACCCCAGTGTTTTTGGTTTATGGCCTGCTTGTCAGTGTGTTTCAGTGTTTTCTAAATTGTCACTGAAGTCCTGCTAAACTCCATGTTCTCTCTGTTTCTAAATGTGTCACTACACACTGGTAACTCAGTATTTCACTCCAAATTGGCATACTGGTCCTCCTTTACAAGTCCCTAGTATATGGTACCTAGGGATCCAGGGCATTGGGGTTCCAGGAGATCCCTATGGGCTGCAGCATTTCTCTTGCCACCTATAGGGAGCCCTTGCAAAGGCTTCTATGGGACTGCCATTGCAGCCTGTGGGAAATAGTGCATGCACTATTTCACAACCATTTTCACTGCACCAGGTCACTTGTAAGTCACATATATATCAGGTCTTCCAACCCTGAAGGCTGGGTGCAAACTACCTGTGTGTGAAGGTACCCCGGCACTAGCAGAGGTTCCTCCACATCGTCCAGGCCCATTTTCCCTGACTTCGTGAGTGCATGGACGTCATTTTAAGTGTGCACTGCACATAGGTCAATACCCATGTACAGCTTCACAATGGTAACTCCGAATATGGCCATGTAAGGTGTCTATCAACTGGGAATTGTACCCCAAAACTAATTCCAGTATTGGTTGCACAATCCCAGGCACTCTGGGGGCTCCACAGTGGACCCCCAGTACTGCCTTACCAGCCTTCTGAGGTCTCCAGGCAGCCCCAGCTGCTGCCATCTCACATACAGGCTTCTGCCCTCCTGGGGCTTGAGCATCTCAATACCAGGAAGGCAGAACAAAGCATTTCCTTTGGGAGAGGGGTGTTACACCCTCTCCCTTTGGAAATAGATGTTACAGGCATGGGAGGGGTATCCTCCCAGAGCCTGTGGAAATGTTTTGAAGGTCACAGATGGTGCCCTCCTTGCATAATCCAGTCTACACCGGTTCAGGGCTCCCTTCCCTGCTCTGGCGCGAAACTGGACAAAGGAAAGGAGAGTGACCGCTCCCCTGTCCATCACCACCCCAGGGGTGGAGCCCAGAGCTCCTCCAGAGTGTCCCTGGGTTTTGCCATCTTGGATTCCAAGTTAGTAGGGCACTCTGAGAGCATCTGAGTGGGCAGTGCCAGCAGGTGAAGTCAGAGACCCCTCCTGATAGGTGCATACATGGCTAGGTGACCAAAACCCCTCTCAGGGCTATTTAGGGCCTATCCTCTGGGTGTTTCTTCAGATTTGGATTGCACGACTCCAGCAGGAATCCTCTGCATCCTTTACTTCATCTTCTACCGATGAATCAACCGCTGACTGCTCCAGGAACTCTACAAAAATGCAACAAAGAAGCAAAGATGACTTTTGCAACATTGTATCTTAAGCTCCTGCCAATAACCGCAACAGTTTCCAGGTAGCGCATCCTCCGAGGACTGCCTGTCTTCAGCCTGTACCAGAAGAACCGAAGGAATCTCCCGTGGAGTGACAGAGACACTTCCCTGCTTCAGCAGGCACCTCTCTGCAGCGACTACCAGTGACTTGGGTTCCCTCTCCAGATGACAGACATGGATACAGCAACATGGGTGGTGGACTAAAGTGACTCCGGCCGTCCCAACGTCCAGCTGTCCAACTTTGGTGGAGGTAAGAGTTTGCCTCCCCACGTGTAGTGATATTTGTGTTTTGACCATTGACTCCGTGGCGCACCACTTTGCATTTGGCTTAGCTGTCCACCGTCACTTTAGCGGTCGCCAGTTACAGACTCCATTTTGTATTCAGCTTAACCTTAGCTTCACCGCCATGTTCAAGTTGCAAGTAGTTTTCCGTACAAAACATGTTAGGCAACATGTTTTCTATTCTGTGTGTTCTTTCTCACCAGAGGGCTGGGACATAACGTGTAGGAGTCAGTCAGCAAGAGAAAGATGTACTAGAATGATGTTTATGGTACAGCAGGGAACGGTTTTGTTCTGAGTAAGACACCTTGGGATTTTGGCCAAGTTCCGATGTGTTTCTTTCAAAGTTGACCCAAAATAGCCAGCATTTTTTAATACTTCTTGTGGAGTGGGAGGGTTTTTTCTAGAAATCTCCTTCCTTGCTTGTTTAAGGTATATAAGAAACCCTGGTCGACAGTGGGAGATTCAGAGACCTCAATCAGGATTGAGATGTCGAATGCCTGATATATTTTTCGTGAGGGTAGATCTCTCTTTCTCATTGCAGTCAAACTGGGGTCAACGACTTGCTGGCAGTAGAAGGATGAAGCACCAGATAGGCCCCACAGTGATGCATTTTTATTAATTATTTGCTTTGCATTGCGTATGAATATATATATATCAATATAGGTGTTTGTCACTTTGGATGTATGTATTTTCTGTTTATAGATTGAAGATTCTTTGTACATGTTCTTACTTTATTGTTGCACATTTTAAAAGTACACTTTCGGTTATACTGACCTTCCTTCACGAGCCTTGCGAAGAGATATAATAAATATATTCTTTAGACTAAGAAGTGCCTTCCAGACTCCTTTCAGTGTGTGTAGTTTGGCTCGGTCAGCAGTAAAGTGAAACACCACCCAAGACAGTACCCCTGTGCACTGCTTGACTTGCATTTGCCAAAGCTTGTGTGCGACCTTCCAAGAAGTTCTTTGTGCACAGCACAGCTTAGGCCCCCAGCACTCCATCCTGTGACGCACAGCTTCCTGAGTGGTTCTCCGGCGGCATGGGAATCCTTTGTGTTGTGCTGCGTGGGCTTTCTTTGTCCCCGTGCTGTGTGTCTCCTGTGCACGCTGCCTAGTCTGCTGAGGCTCTCTGAGTTGCTGAGAGCCCCCTCTGTCTCCCACTTCTGAGTAGAGGCCACCAGGTTCCTCCTGGTCCCAGGCAGCGCCATTTTCTGCTAATCGCGAGCTTGGTGTGTGCCAAGGCTTGTTGGCAGAATCCAGCGTAGGACATCTTCTGCACCAACCAGGAACCTGCACCTGTCTCCTTTGGTGCAATACTGACTTTGTCTTCTCAACAGTGGTTCTTTTGCACCTTCATCTGGGTTAGCAGGGTCTCCTGTTTCCCCTGGACTCTTCAGTGCTTCTTAGACTTGATCCCCTTCTTCCACAGGTCTTCTGGTTCAGGAATCCCTTGTTGGTGTCTTGCAGTCTCTTCTGGTTCTTGCATTATCCTTTATCATGACTTCTAGTGTGTTTTAGGAAACTTGCTGTTTTACTCCTGCTTTCTTGGGCTCTGGGTGGGGTATTTTACTTACCTTTGGTGTTTTCCTACACTTCCAGCACCCCTCTACACAATACACTTGCTTATGTGGGAAACCGACTTTCGCATTCCACTTTTTTAGTATATGGTTTGTGTTCCCCCTAGGCCCATTGCAACCTATTGTGATTTTCACTGTTTGCACTATTTTCTGACTATTTACTTACCTGTTTTTGGTTACTAGTGTATATATTGTTTAATTGTTTTACCTCTTAAGGGATTATAGTCTTCAAAGTATTTTTGGCATTGTGTCACTAAAATAAAGTACCATTATTTTTGTAACACTGAGTATTGTCTTTTATATGTATGAGTACTGTGTGACTACAGTGGCATTGCAAGAGCTTTGCATGTCTCCTAGTTCAGCCTTGGCTGCTCTGCCTACAGCTACCTCTAGATAGCCTGGCTTCTAGACACAGACTACATTTCACTAATAAGGGATAACTGGACCTGGTATAAGGTATAAGTACCTTTGGTACCCACTACAAAGCAGGCTAGCTTCCTACATTGGTGGTGCAGCGGTTGGATAAGTACTTGCAATTGCCTTATCACTCTGTCACTTGTGCTTTCCACAGAAAAGTGTGCTCTGTACTTTGATCTATACAAAAGTATACCTAGTAATTGCTCTTGCACTCTAATTCTAAAAGTTAGATAAAGTAGGTATTTTTCTTCCTTTAACTTTACTCTAACTTTTCTATCACTATGTCTTCCTCTGAGGCCACCCGTAGGGTTGTCAAAACTACCTACGAGAACCTTAACTGTAGAAGTTTGAGGGGGCTTTGCTTAGAGAGAAGCCTAGGGATTGGGAAGAACCACAACAAATAATTCCTTTTAAATCTCCTCCTGCAGGTCAGGGTCAATCTGGTAACCAGGTAGAGGAGATAGAGGGGGGTTCTGACCAGGTAGATTCAGGAGAAGGTCCTGAAGATGCAGGGGAAGGGTCCTTCCCACAATCTTTCCAGTGACCAACCACCTAGTGTAGCTGGTAGTGGGAAGGGGTCACACACAAGTAGGGCTTCCTTCACACCTAGATGCCAAGTCACTATGTTTACACCAGTTAGGGAAAGACCTGCCTCTGCTCATTCCCATGTGACTTCAGTCTCAGAAGTGTCCCACACACCCAACCCTGAGGACAACTCCCTAGATAGGGAACTCAGAAAGCTGAGGATAGAGGAGGCCAGACTGAGGCTGCAACAGCAACAGCTGGCCTTAGATAGGGAAGCCCTAGCTGTGGAAAGGGAAAGACAGGGGTTGGGGTTAGTTCCCCATGGTGGCAGCAGCAATAGCAGCTTCAGGAGCTATGGTGTTTGCGAGAACACATTTGACTCTAGAAACGTGCACAAGATTGTCCCCCTTAGAAGGAGGGGGATGACATCCACAAGTTGTTTGTTGCACTTGAGAGGGCCTGTACAGTTCAGAGGGTCCCTCAGATGCAGTGGGCTGCTATTCTGTGGTTGTCCTTCTCTGGCAAGGGGAGAGATAGGTTCCTTACTGTTAGAGAAGATGATTCAAATAATTACTATGTTTTGAAGACAGCACTCTTGGATAGATTTGGCTTAACCACTGAACAATATAGGATTAAGTTCAGAGAAACCAGAAAATAGTCTTCACAAGATTGGTTAGACTTTGTGGATTGTTCAGTGGAGGCCTTAGAAGGTTGGTTACATGGCAGTGTCTGATTATGAGGGTGACCTCTCCCAAGAATTGGCAAAGAAGGCAGACAAATGCATGCCCTCCAAAAGCATGTCCCCGCTGGCAGAGCCTCAGTGACACAGTCAAACACTATACAGACACACACATAAGGCCATAAACTATGAGCACTGGGGTCCTGCCCAGCAGGATACCAGTGAGACAGGCAAAAACATACTGACATACAGGTAAAAATGGGGGGTAACGTGCCAAGAAAGATGGTACTTTCCTACACACATGAAGTACCACATGAAGGTCCACCAGGTAGGTGACCTCACCCTTTTTCTCCATTATGAGATGTGGTCCAATCCATTTGTCTTGGAGTGCCCTTGGTGCCTCAGGCTGTAATACCCACACCTTCTGGTCGTGGATGATACTCAATCAGGAAAGCCTTCTGGTCATGCCATTGCCATTGTAGTTATTGACTTGCCTGAAGGTTTCTAGTGGCCTTTTTCATGTACTCAGCCATTCTTGATCACAAGCACATAATCCACAATGTCTTGTTTAGGGGGCTTCAAGGGTTGCTCCCACCCGTGTTTGACAAGGGCAAGTGGACCCCTAACAGGGTGACCAAAAAGGAGTTCAAAGGGGCTTTAGTCCACTCCCTTCTGGGGTACCTCACTGTTGGCAAAAAGGAGGCATGGCAGTAGGACATCCTTCTCCGTCTGAGTGTTTCAGAGAGTCCCATGATCATGCCTTTGAGAGTTTTGTTAAATCTCTCAACCAGTCCATTTGTTTGTGGATGATAGGGTGTGGTGAATGTATAGGTTACACCAAATTCCTTCCACATTGCTTTTAAGTATGCAGACTTGAAGTTGCTACCCCTTTCTGAGACTACCTCTTTAGGAAAGCCCACCCTGGAAAATATTCCCAGGAGGGCCCTTGCCACTGCAGGAGCTGTAGTGGTCCTTAAGGGGATGGCTTCTGGATATCTTGTGACATGGTTCGCTACCACTAAGATGAATCTGTTTCCAGAAGCAGTTGGGGGTCAAGGTGTCCTACAATGTCAACCCCTACCCTTTCAAAGGGCAACCCAACCGCAGGCAGTGAGATCAAGGGTGCCTTTGGGGTGCCACCAGTTTTGCCACTGGCTTGGCAAGTGACACAAGAGCAACAAAACTCTTTTGTGTCTTCTGTCATGTGAGGCCAGTGAAAGTGAGGGACCACTCTGTCCCAAGTCTTACTTTGCCCGGGATGTCCAGCAAGGGGAATATCATGTGCCAGAATTAGGAGGAATTCCCTATACTGCAAGGGAATGACCAGTCTCCTGGTAGCACCAGGTTGTGGGTCTCTTGCCTCAGTATAAAGGAGATTGTTCTCCCAGTAAACTCTGTGTGAGTCACTGACATCCCTGGCTTCTTGTTTGACAGCTAGATGTCTAAGACCCTCTAATGTGGGACAGGTCTGCTGTGCCACACTCAGTTCCTCCTTGGCAGGCCCCCATGCACCCAAGAGGTCAGCTGAAGCTCCTATGGTGTAGGTTCTGCACAAGGAGTTGACTCCTCCTCATTAAAAGGGGAATCTTCTGGAGAGGGAGGGATAGTGGACAAGGGTTTGTCCTTTCTACCCCTAGGTTTTGGGAGCACTTGATCCATTGTTCCAGGATCCAAGTTTCCCTGTCCTCTTAGTCCTGGTGAGAGCAAAGATGTACCTAGGAATGCCCAGCATTGCTGCATAAGCTTCCAATTCCACTTCAGCCCAAGCGGAAGTCTCCAAATCATTGCCCAGTAGACACTCTACAGGTAGGTCAGTGGATACCACAACTTTCTTCGGAGCAGTATCCCATCCCCCCAGTTGAGATTTACTACTGTCATGTTTTTTTTTTCGAACGTAAAATTCATAACATCTACTCTAGTTTTGAGTCGGACGATGAATATGTTAACCTATCTTTACGGTCAATTGTGCCCCCATGCCAGGGATTGACACCCCATGGGTCGCTGGATGAGCCTCATTTATTATCTAGGTTTAAATTGCCATCTAAAGAGGACATGCACAAGCTTTTACTTGAATGCAAATCTGGCTCCCCTACGGATCCTTGTCCTCCTGCTATCCTGCGACTTGTACCCGACTTAGTGGTACCTATGTTGACCCTTATTTTTCAGGAAGTTCTTATAACAGGTGTGTACCCCAAGGCATGGAAAGAAACTACGATCCTTCCTTTAAAAAAGAAGGAAACTGGCAAACCTGACGATTTGACTAATCTACGCCCTATAGCCCTTCTTCCCTTTGCGGCTAAAATGTTAGAAAAACATCTCAATAAAGGATTAGTTGATTTCCTGTCAGCCACTAAGGGCTTAGACAGTGCGCAACATGGTTTTCGGAAATTGCATAGCACGGAATCGGCTCTCATTGCATCTTCCGACACCATTCGCAGATTGGTTGATGAGGGCCAAGGGGTCTTTTTGGTTTTGCTAGATTTGTCTGCAGCATTTGATACCATCGCCCCTCATATTCTATTAGATCGTCTGCACCAGGCTGGTGTAAGAGATCAAGCTCTCAAACTGATTGAATCCTTTCTGTCCGACAGGTGGGCTACGGTTAGTAGTGGTGATTTCAGATCCCCAGCTTATCTGCTGCCGTGTGGGGTCCCTCAGGGCTCGTCACTCAGCCCTACGCTGTTTAATGTGTACGTGGCACCGCTGGCAGAATTAATTCGTACTTTCGGCTTCATTCCCACCTTGTATGCTGATGACACTCAGATCATCATCGCTATCGATAATGATTTGGAGAAAGTGGCTATCCGCTTTAATGCTTGTATGATAGCAGTAAACAATTGGATGAGAGCCAATTGGCTAAAACTCAATTGTGAAAAAACTGAAATCCTGTGTTTCGGGGTGAAAAGGGATCTCTGGTCCTCCATGAGGTGGCCGAAAGAATGCGGCACCCTCCCGGAGCCAGGATCCACCTCGAAAAACTTAGGGTTACTGTTTGATGACCAACTATCATTTAAACCGCAGGTTAATCTGATAGTTAAGTCCTGTATGTGGATGCTGAAGAAATTAAAGAAAGTTTTCCCTTTTATTCCACCCTCCTGTAAAATTGCCGCTACTCTGGCTCTAGTCATTTCTCGACTGGACTATGGAAATGCGCTGCTGCTTAACCTGGATAAAGCATCCCTCAACAAGCTACAGGTGATGCAGAACACCGCGGCTAGGCTTGTATTGAAGTTACCTCGTGGGGCCTCTGCTAAGAGCTCCCTCAGAAGCCTTCATTGGCTTCCGGTAGCCCAGCGGCTTTCTTTCAAGGCACTCTGCATCACTCATAAAGCTGTCCATGGGATTGGGCCCAACGCTTTGACCTCCAAGCTACAATTCTATAGGCCTAATAGGCCGCTGCGATCTGCTTCTGCCTATCGAATTCAAACCTTCCGTACTAAGAAGGCGAAATGGGGAGATAAAGCGTTTACCATTGCGGCCGCCAAGATCTGGAATTCACTCCCGTTGAATTTTAGGCAAGAACATAATCATTTAAGATTTAGGAGATTGGTTAAAACGTGGCTCTTCCCGCAATAACTGGGGAGTCCCTTGGTACATGGATTCTGCCCCACCTCAGTCAGCGCTTCGATGCCCACGGGTTGGAATGCGCTTTATAAATACGCAATACATACATACATACATGGGGTGGCTAGCAGTGTTGTTATGGGCATCAGTAACTTGGTACTGATGTCCAAGTAGGTGTTGCTCAGGGGATACCAGTTTTTCTATCACCTCAGTGATACTGGCACCAGTGTCCCTGTAGGCCTCAACCTGAAAACCATTTATTAGGGGCAATTGCTTGTACTTATTCATATTAAGGGGACAAGCAACCAAAATGGTAAGGTCAATGCCACCATCTGAGACTAAAACAGCCTGATTGGTCTCCCTAACTAGACCATCCCCAACTACATTACTAAAAGTGAGACCAGCTACACCCTTAGACTGGCTATTAGTAGAGTTTGTCCCACCACCACTGCTATTACTAGGGGCACTACTGGAAGCAGTGGGGGTTGTGGGAGGTTTGGTGTTCTTCTTGGGACAAGTGGGGTCACTTGCCCAATGGCTTTTGCTCTTACACAACTAACATCAAGACCTTTTCTGTTGGTTTGAAGAGGATTTGGGACCACACTGAGATGAATTTTGGGGACCTGCTGAAGACTCTGACTTTTTATTTTTGTCCCCACCTTTCTGATGAGACTTACCATCCTTCTTCTTGTCTTTGTCACTCCCTGTATGAGCTTTTCTGCTCATATAGGGGGTGACAAAGCACTCCTTGCATAAACCAGTCTACACCGGTGTAGGAAACTACTATCTTTCTTGGCATGTTACCCCCAATTTTACATGTATATCAGTATGTTTTTGCCTGTCTCACTGGGATCCTGCTAGCCAGGACCCCAGTCCTCATAGTTTGTGGCCTAAATGTGTATGCCTGTGTAGTGCCTAACTGTGTCACTGAGGCTCTGCTAATCAGAACCTCAGTGCTCATGCTCTCTCTGCCTTTAAATTTGTCACTATAGGCTAGTGACTACATTTACCAATTCTAATTGGCATACTGGACCCCTTTATAAGTCCCTAGTATATGGTACCTAGGTACCCAGGGCATTGGGGTTCCAGGAGATCCATATGGGCTGCAGCAATTCTTTTGCCACCCATAGGGAGCTCAGAGAAACCATTACACAGGACTGCCATTGCAGCCTGCGTGAAATAACGCACATGTTATTTCATAGCCATTTTCACTGCACTTAAGTAAGTTATAAGTCACCTATATGTCTAACCTTCACTTGCTGAAGGTTAGCTGCAAAGTTACTAAGTGTGAGGGCACCCTTGCACTAGCAAAGGTGCCCCCAAATAGTTCAGGGCCATTTCCCTGGACTTTGTGAGTGCGGGGACACCATTACACGCGTGCACTACATATAGGTCAATAGCTATATGTAGCTTCACAATTGTATCTCTGAATATCGTTATGTAACATGTCTAAGATCATGGAATTGTCCCCCCATTCCAAATCTGGTATTGGGGTGCCAATTCCATGCATCCTGGGGGCTCCACTATGGACCCCCAGTACTGCCAAACCAGCTCTCTGGAGCTTGCGCTGCAGCTACAGCTGCTGCCACCTCACAGAAAGGGTTCTGCCCTCCTGGGGTCTGGGCAGCCCAGACCCAGGAAGGCAGAACAAAGCATTTCTTCTGAGAGAATGGTGTTACACCCTCTCCCTTTGGAAATAGGTGTTACAGGCTGGGGAGGGGTAGCCTCCCCCAGCCTCTGGAAATGCTTTGAAGGGCACAGATGGTGCCCTCCTTGCATAAGGCAGTCTACACCAGTTTAGGGAACCCCATTCCCTGCTCTGGCGCAAAACTGGACAAAGGAAAAGGTAGTGACCACTCCCCTGTCCATCACCACCTCAGGGGTGGTGCCCAGAGCTCCTCCAGTGTGTCTCAGACCTTTGCCATCTTGTTTTCAGAGGTGTGGGGACACTCTGGAGGCCTCTGAGTGGCCAGTGCCAAAAGATGATGTCAGAGACCCCTCCTGATAGGTGCATACCTGGGTAGGTAGCCAATCCTCCTCTCAGGGCTATTTAGGGTCTCTCCTGTGGGCTTCTCTTCAGATTACGACTTGCAAGAATCCACCAGGACTCCTCTGCACTTCTCTCTTCAACTTCTGCCAAGGATCGACCGCTGTCTGCTCCAGGACGCCTGCAAAACTGCAACAAATTAGCAAGAAGGCTACCGGCGACATTGTAGTGCCTAATCCTGCCGGCTTTCCTGACTGTTTCCTGGTGGTGCATGCTCTGGGGGCTGCCTGCCTTCACCCTGCATTGGAAGCCACAAAGAAATCTCCTGTGGGTTGACGGAGTCTTCCCCCTGCTTCAGCAGGCACCAAACTACAGCCTCACCGGTACACTGGGTCCCTTCTCATCCCAACAAGCGTGGCCCCTGGAACACAGGTGGTGGACTCAAGTGACCCTGACTGTCCAGTGGTCCAACTTACTGAATTTGGAGGAGGTAAGTCTTTGCCTCCCCTCCCCAGACAGTAATCCTGTGCACCATGTGATCTGCAGCTACAAGAGCTTCTGTGGACATTTCCAAGAAATCCTGCTTGCACCGCTGAGCCTAGGTCCCCAGCACTCCGTCCTGTGGTGCTCAGCTCCCTGAGTTGACCTCCAGTGTTGTGGGAGCTCTCTTTGCAGTTTTGAGATGACCGCCGTGTTCAGCCTTCTTGAACCTGTGTTCAAGGACTCCTGCGGGTGCCTCCCTCCTTCCAGCGGGCTCTCTATGTTGCTGAGGGCCCCTTCTGCCTCCCCTCCTGAGTGGCAACATCCTGGTCATTCCTGGGCCTGGGCAGTGCCCTTTTTCTTCAACCATGACCCTTGCATGTAGCAAGGCTTGTTTGCGGTATTTTGCTGAGGAAACCACTCTGCATCCACCAGCACGCTGTGGTACATCTTCTGCACAAAGCAGAACCTCCTACCTCCTTTTGTTTTGTTCAAAACTAACATCTTCTTCCAACCGGAGGCAGTCATTTTGTACCTTCATCCGGGGCTTAGTGGGCTCCTGCCAACCCTGGACACTTTAGCGACTCTTGGACTTGGTCCCCTTCCTTTACAGGTCTTCAGGTCCAGGAATCCATCTTCAGTGCTTTGCAGTCTGTTGTGGTCCTTGCAAAATCCCTTATCACTACTTTAGTGTGTTTTGGGGGAAATAGTAGTACTTTACTCCTGCTTTCCTGGGTCCTGGGATGGGGTCTCCTTTACACCCTTGGTGTTGTCTTACACACCCTCTACACACTACACTTGCCCAGGGGTGCATTTGTGGTTCGCATTCCACTTACTTAGTATATGGTTTGTGTTGCCCCTAGGCCTATTGCATTCTATTGTGTTTTACAGTGTTTGCACTCTTTCTGACTGTTTTTCTTACCTCATTTGGTAATTTGTGTATATTTTGTGTAGGTTACTTACCTCCTAAGGGAGTATATCCACTGAGATATTTTTGGCATATTGTCACTAAAATAAAGTACATTTATTTTTAGTAACTATGAGTATTGTCTTTCTTATGATATACTACCTATATGATATAGTGGTATTGCAGGATCTTTGCATGTCTCCTAGTTCAGCCTTGGCTGCTCTGCTATAGCTACCTCTATCAGCCTAAGCTGCTAGAACACTACTACACTCTACTAATAAGGATAACTGGACCTGGCATAAGGTGTAAGTACCATTGGTACCCACTACAAGCCAGGCCAGCCTCCTGCAACCGGTTGAGGGACCTCTTGTCTCCTGCTCTGGAGTGAAACTGGACAAAGGAAAGGGGAGTGACCACTTCCCTGTCCATCACCTCCCCAGGGGTGGTGCCCAGAACTCCTCCAGTGTGTCCCAGACTTCAGCCATCTTGCTTTGCAAGGTGTGGGGGCACTCTGGAGGGCTCTGAGTGCCACATTGCCAGCAGGTGACTTCAGAGACCCCTCCTGATAGGTCCTTCCCTGATAAGGTAGCCAATCCCCCTCTCAGAGCTATTTAGGGTCTCTCCTGTGGGTTCTCTTCAGATTCTACTTGTAAGTTTCCAGCAGGAATCATCTGCAACTACTACTTCATCCTCTGACCCTGGATCAACCACAGCCTGCTCCAGGAACTGCTGTAATAGCAACAACGTATCCACGAGGGATAGATTTCTTCTGCAACTTCAGTTTGAGCCAGCAATTGCAACAGTTTCCACGGTGTGCATGCTCTGAGGACTCCCTGTCTTCATCCTGCACCGGAAGGACAGACGAAATCTCCCGTGGGGTGACGAAGTCACTCCCCTGCTTACGCAGGCACCTTCTAAGTTGACGACCAGTTCTCTTGGACTCCTCTCACAGTGACGAGCGTGCTCCTTGGAACACAGAGGGTAGACCCCTTCAACACAGACTGTCCTGAGATCCTGCTATTGCAATTTAGAGGAGGTAAGACCTTGCCTTCCCCCAGAACAACAGTACCCCTGTGCACTGTGTCTTCTTCACCTCCTGAGGCCTCTGTGCACTGTTTGTAAAATTCCTTCATGCACAGCCTGCCCCAGGTCCCCAGCACTCTATCCTGCGACGCTCAACTTGCTGAGTTGTCCTCCGGCGGCGTGAGACCTTCCTGGGTAGTGCTGCACCAACTGCATTTTGCCACTTTTTTGTCCCCGTGTCCTAGGACTTCCGTAGGTGCTATCTGGTGCTCTGAGGGCTCTCTGAAGTGCTCAAAGTCCTCTCTTCCTCCTCACACAGAGTTGACGCCCCCAGGTCCCTCCTGGGTCCAGATAGCACCTCATTGATGCAAAATGTGACTTTGCTAGAACCAAGGTATGTTGGAGGAATCCAGTGCCAAAACTCGCCTGCATCCAACTTCACAACGTGGGACATCCTTTGCATCATGCAGGAACCTGCTGGCAGCTTCCTAGGGTTCAATTCTCCAGTCTTCATCCAACCAGGGACTCTTCTTTTGTGCCCTCTTCTGGGTTGGCTGGGGCTCCTGTCCTTCCTGGAACTTCTTTCGACTTCTGGACATGGTCTCCTTCCTTTGCAGGTCTTCAGGTCCAGGAATCCACTGTTTGTTGTTCGCAGATTTGGTTGGTTCTTGAAATAATCCAAATCACAAGGCGTAGTGTGTCCTAAGGAAACTTGCAGTACTTTACTCCTGCTTTTTTTGGGCTCTGTGGTGGGGTAATTTCCTTACCTTTACTGTATTCTTACTCTCCCAGCGGTTCTGCACACACTACACTTGTCTAGGGGGGAATTTGTGATTTGCATTCCACTTTCTTAGTATATGGTTTGTATTGCCCCTAGACCTTTTTCTCCCATTGCATTCTATAGCATTTCCTGTTGTTTGCACTATCCTATGTCTAATTACTTACCTTATTTTGGTGTCTAGTGTATATATTGTGTATAATACTTACCTCCAGAAGGAGTTTCGCCTCTAAGATAATTTTGGTACTGTCACCCAAATAAACAACCTTTATTTTTGGTAACACTGAGTATTGTCTTTACTTGTGTATAAGTACTGTGTAACTATAAGTGGCCTTGCATGAGCTTTGCATGTCTCCTAGTTCATCCTAAGCTGATCTGCTATAGCTACCTCTATCAGCCTAAGCTACTAGAACACTACTAAATTTCACTAATAAGGGATAACTGGACCTGGTATAAGGTGTAAGTACCCAAGATATCCACTACAAACCCGCCCAGCCTCCTACAGTGTGAACCACCTTAAACCGTACTATAATAGGGCAGACTTGACTCTACTCATGGCCACTGATGAGGGACAGGAAGAGGAGAGTGACCCTCTCCCTGACCTCTTCTCCAACACTGCAGCTGATGGCTCAGTGGAAGGAGTTAACCTTGCAGACTGCCTTACAGAAGAGCAAAAGGAGGACTGCAAAAACCCTCTAGGCAATTCTCTGAACTCTTTTCACTTACACCTGGTCAGACGACTTGGTGTGAGCATACTATTGATACTGGAGACAGTTTACCTGTCAAAAGTAAGATTTATAGGCAGCCTGACAATGTCAGAGACTGTATTAAATCTGAGGTGCAGAAGATGTTGGACCTAGGGGTGACTGTGCACTCAGATAGCCCATGGGCCAGCCCAGCGGTGCTAGTACCAAAACCTCATTCTCAAAATGGGAAAAAGAAAATGAGGTTTTGTGTGGATTATGGAGGGCTCAACACAGTCACCAAGTGTGATGCTCACCCTATTCCCAGGGCTGATGAGCTGATAGATACACTGGCATCTGCCGAGTATCTGAACACTTTTGACTTGACTGCAGGGTATTGGCAGATCAAACTATCAGAAGATGCTAAACCTAAAACTTCATTCTCAACCATTGGAGGACATTTCCAATTTACACGTATGCCCTTTGGTCTGAAGAATGCACCTGCCACTTTCCAAAGGCTGGTAAATACAGACCTCCAAGGTCTGGAAGCTTTCAGTGCAGCATATCTATATGATATTGCTGTATTTAGCTCCACCTGGGATGATTACCTGGTCCACCGGTGGAAAGTTTTGGAGGCCCTGCAAAAAGCAGGCCTCGCTATCAAGGCTTCAAAATGCCAGATAGGGCAGGGGAAGGTGGTTTATCTGGGACACCTAGTTGGTGGGGAACAGATGGAACCAGTACAAGGGAAGATACAGACTATTTTAGACTGGTCTCCCCCCACTACTCAGACCCAGGTCAGAGTCTTTCTTGGTCTCACTGGGTATTACAGGAGGTTCATTAAGAACTATAGCTCCATTGTTGGCCCTCTTAATGACCTCACTTCAAAGAAAATGCCCAAGAAGGTATTATGGACAGCCAGCTGTCAAAAAGCTTTTGAGGAGCTTAAGCAGGTTATGTGTACTGCATCTGTCCCGAAAAGCCCAAACTATTCTAATAAGCTAGTTGTCCAGACAGATGTTTCTGAGGTAGCGGTTGGAGAACTGTTATCACAACTTAATTCAGAGGGCCAGGATCAACGTTTTGCTTTTATTAGTAGAAGGTTGACCTCTAGAGAAAGGTGTTGATCAACCATAGAGAGGGAGGCCTTTGACGTGGTCTGGGCCCTGAAGAAGCTAAGACCCTACTTGTTTGGGACTCACTTTATAGTTCAGTGTAGGAGGCTGGCCTGGTTTATAGTGGGTACCTTGTGGTACTTACACCTTGTGCCAGGTCCAGTTATCCCTTATTAGTAGATTAGAAGTGTTCTAGCAGCTTAGGCTGATAGAGGTAGCTATAGCCGAGCAGCTTAGGCTGAACTAGGAGACATGCAAAGCTCCTACTATACCATTTATATCATATAGCACTATATCAAAGGAAACACAATACTCAGAGTTACTAAAAAATAAAGGTACTTTAATTTTGTGACAATATGCCAAAAGTATCTCAGAGGATATACTCCCTTAGGAGGTAAGTAAAATACACAAAATATACACACAAACCAAAATCAGGTAAGTAAAAACACTTAGAAAAGTAGTGCAAACACTGTAGAACACAATAGAATGCAATAGGAGAAAATAGGTCTAGGGGCAACACAAACCATATATTCCAAAAGTGGAATGTGAACCACGAATGGACCTCAGGCCTAGTGTAGTGTGTAGAGGGTCATGGGGAGTGTAAGAAAACACTAAGGGTGTCCAAGATACCCCACCCCAAGACCCTGAAAAGTAGGAGTAAAGTTACCCTACTAGGCCAGAAAGACAGTAAAGTTGAGATAGGGGATTCTGCAAAGACAACAACTGACTGCAAAGCACTGAAGATGAATTCCTGGACCTGAGGACCTGCAAAGGAAGGGGACCAAGTCCAAGAGTCACGCAAGTGTCTGGGGGGCAGGAGCCCACTAAACCCTGTATGAAGGTGCAAAAGGGCTGCCTCTGGGTGGAAAAAGCCAAAGATTCGGAAGGTGCCAGGAACTTTTCCTTTGGTCAGAAGATGTCCCAGGGCGTGCTGGAGGATGCAGAGTTGTTTCCACGCAGAAAGACTGCAAACAAGCCTTGCTAGCTGCAAGAGTCACGGTTGAAGGTTTTGGCTGCTCCCAGGGCCCAGGAAGGACCAGGAGGTCGCCTCATGGAGGAGGAGACAGAAGGGGCGCTCCGCAACAAAGAGAGCCCATGAAGAAGCAGACAGCACATGCAGAAGTACCTGAACAGGTGTTCAGAAGATCTGAGCACGGCAGTCGTCTCAGCACAACAAAAGAGGGTCCCACGAAGTAGGAGTCTAACTCAGCGAGTTGGGCATTGCAGGACGGAGTGCTGGGGATGTGGGCTGTGCTGTGCATGAAGGAAGTCTTGCAAAAGTGCACAGAAGCCCTAGCAGCTGCAGTTCACGGAGTACACAGGATTACTGTCTGGCGTGGGGAGGCAAGGACTTACCTCCACTAGATTTGGACAGAAGAGCCACTGGACTGTCGGAGACACTTGGATCTAGCTCCTGTGTTCCAGGGACCAGGCTCGTCAAGATGAAGGGGGACCCAGAGGACTGGTGATGCAGAAATTTGGTGCCTGCGTTGGCAGGAGGAAGATTCCGTCGACCCACAATGTTGCTGGTAGTCTTCTTGCTACTTTCAATCAAAAGAATTTATAGAGCGCGCTACTCACCCGTGAGGGTCTAAAGGCGCTTGAAGAGGGGTTTGGGGGGGAAGGTTACTGTTCAAACAGCCATGTCTTGAGGTTTTTTCTAAAGAGGAGGAGGTCTTTGGTTTTGCGGAGGTTGGTGGGGAGGGAGTTCCAGGTTTTGGGGGTGAGGTATGAGAATGCCCTGCCTCCTGTGGGGGTTCGTTGGATGCGGGGGACTGTAGCTAGTGCAAGGACAGCTGATCAGAGGTTGCGGTGGGAGTGTGAAAGTTCACTCTTTCGTTGAGGTAGCTCGGGCCGGTGTTGTGGAGGGATTTGTGTGTGTGGATGAGGATCTTGAAAGTAATTCTCTTGTCTATGGGGAGCCAGTGAAGGGATTTGAGGTGTGGTGAGATATGTTTGTGGCGGGGGAGGTCCAGGACGAGGCGTGCGGCCGTGTTTTGGATTCTCTGGAGTTTGAGTTTGAGTGTGGTGCCAGCGTAGAGGGCGTTACCGTAGTCTAGTCTGCTGCTGATGAGAGCATGGGTGACTATCTTTCTGGTCTCTGAGGGAATCCAGTTGAAGGATTTTTTCAGTGTGCGGAGTGTGTGGAAGCAGGAGGAGGTTACTGCATTGATTTGCTGTGTCATGGAGAGGGAGGGGTTCAGGATGATGCTGAGGTTGCGTGCGTGGTTTGCGGGGGTGGGTGCGGGGCCTATGGTGATGGGCCACCAGGAGTCGTCCCATATGGCTTTGTTGGGGCCGAAGATGATGATTTCAGTTTTGTCCGAGTTAAGCCTGAGGTGGTTTGTTGTCATCCAGTTGGCGGTGTCGAGGAGAGTGGCATGTAGGTTGGTTTTGGCAGTGGTGGGGTTGCGGGTGAGGAAGAGGATTGATTATGCAAGGAGGGCACCATCTGTGCCCTTCAAAGCATTTCCAGAGGCTGGGGGAGGCTACTCTTCCCCAGCCCTTAACACCTATTTCCAAAGGGAGAGGGTGTAACACCCTCTCTCAGAGGAAATCCTTTGTTCTGCCTTCCTGGGACTGGGCTGCCCAGACTCCAGGAGGGCAGAAACCTGTCTGAGGGTTGGCAGCAGCAGTATCTGCAGAGAAAGCCCAAGAACGCTAGCTTGGCAGTACCCAGGGTCCATGCTGGAGCCCCGGGGATGCCTGGAGTTGTCAATTCCATGATCCTAGACGGAGTTACCATTGTGAAGCTACACATAGGTATTGACCTATATGTAGTTCACGCGTGTAATGGTGTCCCCGCACTCATAATGTCCAGGGAAATTGTCCTGAACAAAGGGGGGGCACCTTGGCTAGTGCCAGGGTGCCCTCACACTTAGTAACTTTGCACCTAACGTTCACTAAGTGAGGGTTAGACATATAGGTGACTTATAAGTTACTTAAGTGTAGTGTAAAATGTCTGTGAACTAACGTGGACGTTATTTCACTCAGGCTGCAGTGGCAATCCTGTGTAAGAATTGTCTGAGGTCCCTATGGGTGGCAAGAGAAATGCAGCAGCCCATAGGGATCTCCTGGAACCCCAATAGCCTGGATACCTACGTACCATATACTAGGGAATTATAAGGGTGTTCCAGTGTGCCAATCAGAATTGGTAAAATTAGTCTCTAGCCTGCAGTGACAATTTTAGAAGCAGAGAGAGCATAAACACTGAGGTTTTTGTTAGCAGAGCCTCAGTGATAGTTAGGCACCACACAGGGAACACATAAGGGGCACAACATAAGTGCACTGGGGTCCTGGCAAGCAGGATCCCAGTGACACAGGCCAAAACAAACATACACACAAGTAAAACATGGGGGTAACATGCCAGGCAAGATGGTACTTTCCTACATTCAGATAGACCACAAACTTCACTTATGGTTAAAACAGAAGAAAGGAACTCTAAATTGTTGAGGTGGTATGACAATGAAGACTCATTTGGGCAAGATTAGCCTTATTGTTCCTCGTTTGGGGAGGGGTTGTGTAGGAAAGTACCCTCTTTTTGGCATGTTACCCCCAATATCTGCCTGATGTTAGTGCGTTTTTGATTGTGTCACTGGGATCCTGCAGGCCAGGACCCCAGTGCTTATGGTTTATGGCCTGGTTGTTAGTGTTTCACTGTTTTCTAAATTGTCAGTGGAGTCCTGCTAACCAGAACTCCAGTGCTCATGATCTCTCTGTTTCTAAATTTGTCACTTCAATTTAGTGACTCCATATTTCACTCCAAATTGGCACACTGGTCCCCCTTTATAAGTCCCTAGTATGTGGTACATAGGTATCCAGTGCATTGGAGATCCAGGGGATCTTTATGGACTGCAGCATTTCTTTTGCCACCCATAAGGAACCCATACAAAGGCTTCTTCAGGCCTTCTATTGCCGCCTGTGTGAAATAGTGCATGCACTATTTCACATCCATAGACACTGCACCAGGTCACTTATAAGTCACCTATATATCACGTGTAGGAAAATGGCTGCTTGTTGCAGTTACCTCCCCATTTTTTGTCTGATATTGATACTGACTTGACTGAGAAGTGTGCTGGGACCCTGCTAACCAGGCCCCAGCACCAGCGTTCTTTCACTAAAAATGTACCATTGTTTCCACATTTGGCACACCCCTGGCACACAGATAAGTCCCTTGTAAAATGTACCAGTGGTACCAAGGGCCCTGTGACCAGGAATGGTCCCTAAGGGCTGCAGCATGTGTTGTCACCCTAAGGGACCCCTCACCTAACACATGCACACTGCCATTGCAGATTGTGGGTGTTGGTGGGGAGAAAAAGGGAAAATCGACATGGCATCCCCCTCAGGATGCTATTCCCACAAAATACTGCCTGTGGCATAGGTAAGTCACCCCTCGAGCAGGCCTTAAAGCCCTAAGGCAGGGTGAACTATTCCACAGGTTAGGGCATAGCTGCATGAGCAATATGCCCCTACAGTGTCTAAGTCCATTCTTAGACATTGTAAGTACAGTGTGGCCATATTAAGTATATGGTCTGGGAGTTTGTCAAAATGAACTCCACTGCTTCATAATGGCTACCCTGAATACTGGGAAGTTTGGTACCAAACTTCTCAGAATAATAAACCCACACTGATGCCAGTGCTGGATGTATTACAAAATGCACACAGAGGGCATCTTAAAGATGCCCCCTGTATTTTACCCAATCCTTCAGTGCAGGACTGACTGGTCTGTGCCAGCCTGCCACGGAGGGAAGAGTTTCTGACCTCCTGGGGTGAGAGCCTTTGTGCTCTCTGAGGCCAGTAACAAAGCCTGTACTGGGTGGAGGTGCTTCACACCCCTCCCCCGCTGCAGGAACTGTGACACCTAGCAGTGAGCCTCAAAGGCTCAGGCTTTGTGTTACAATGCCCCAGGATACTCCAGCTAGTGGACATGCCTACCCCCCGGACACAGCCCCCACTTTCGGTGGCAAGTCCGGAGAGATAATAAGAAAAACAAGGAGTCGTCACCCCCTCAGCCAGGTGCACCCCTAAGGTGACCAGAGCTGAAGTAACCCCCTCCTTAGAAAATAGTCCATCTTGTTTTGGAGCATTTACCCAACGGAATAGGGATGTGCCCCCCTCCCCAAAGGAATGAGGCACAAGGAGGGTGTATTCACCCTCAAGGACAGTAGCCATTGGCTACTGTCCTCCAGCCCTAACACACCCCTCAATGTTGTATTTAAGGGCTCCCTGAAGCAAGAGATTTAGATTCCTGATGACCTACAAAAAGGACTGCTGACCTGAAAGCCCTGCAAAGATGAAGGAGATGACAACTGACTTGGCCTCAGCCCTACCGGCCTGTCTCCAGACTCAAAGAACAGCATAGCGACATATCCAGCAGGACCAGCGACCTCTGAGGACTCAGAGGACTCCCCTGCACCTAAAGGGCCAAGAAACACCTGAGAACAGCGGCACTGTTCAGAAACTGCAACAACTTTGCATCAATGAAGCAACTTTAAAAAAAACTCTCCTTTCCCGCCGGAAGCGTGAGACTTCACACTCTGCACCCGACGCCCCCGGCTCGAGTCCAGGACAAACAGCACCGCAGAGAGGACTCCCAGGTGACTCCAACAATGTCTTCAGATTTGGATTGCAAGACTCCAGCAGGAATCCTCTGCATCCCCCACTTCATCTTCTACCACGGATCAACCTCTGTATGCCCCAGGAACTCTGCAAAACTGCAGCAAAGAAGCAAAGACAAATTCTGCAACCTTGTAACTTCAGCTCCTGCTAGGAACTGCAACAGTTTCCAGGTCGTGCATCCTCAGTGGACTGCCTGTCTTCAGCCCGCACCAGAAGAACCACAGGAATCTCAATTGGAGTGATGGAATCACTTCCCTGCTTCATCAGGAACCTCTCTGCAGCCACGACCGGTGGCTTGGACCCCCTCTCCAGACGACAGGCGTGCATGCAGCAACAAAGGGTGGTGGACTAAAGTGACTCTGGCAGTCCCACTGTCCAGCTCTCCAACTTTAGTGGAGGTAAGGGCTTGCCTTCTCACGCAAGACAGTGCCCCGTGTACTGCGTGACTTGCAGTTGCTAAGGCTTGGGTGCGACCTTCCCACAAATTCTTCATGCACAGCACAGCTTAGGCCCCCAGCACTCCATCCTGCGATGCACAGCTTCCTGAGTCGTTCTCCGGCGGCGTGGGACTCCTTTGTGTCGTGCTGCATGGGCCTCCATTTACACTTTTAAGGTACTTTATTTTAGTCACACAATGCCAAAAATACTTTGTAGGCTATACTCCCTTAGTAGGTAAGTAAATCACACAATATATACACTAGTAACCAGAAACAGGTAAGTACACAGTAGGAAAACAGTGCAAATAGTGAAAATCACAATAGGTTGCAATGGGACTAGAGGGAGCACAAACCATATACTAAAACAGTGGAATGCTAAAGTCTGTTTCCCGCCTAGGCAAGGGCAGTGTGTAGAGAGGCGCTGGGAGTGTAAGAAAACACCAAAGGTAAGTAAAATACTCCACCCCAGAGCCCAGGAAAGCAGGAGTAAAACACAGCAAGTTTCTTAAAAAACACTTGAAGTTGTGATAGAAGATAATGCAAGAACCAGACAAGACTGCAAGACACCAACAATGGATTCCTGGTCCTGAGGACCTATTGAAGAAGGGGACCAAGTCCAAGAAGCACTGAAAAGTCCAGGGAGAACAGGAGCCCCTGCTAAACCGGATGAAGGTGCAAAAGAAGAACCACTGGTGAAAAGACAAAGTCAGTATTGCACCAAATAGGACAGATGCAGGTTCCTCGTTGGTGTAGAAGATGTTCTACGCTGGATGGATGAATGCAGTCTGGTTTGCGTCGCTGGATTCGGCCAACAAGCCTTAGTAAACGCAAAGTACAAGTTACCTTCGGTAATGATATATCTGGTAGAGACACATTCTAGTTGCAGATTCCTTACTTTTGAATTTCCCCAGGTGTCAGACTGGATCTAGAGATTTTTCTTCGAGCAGTACCTCTGCGCGCCGTGAGGTGGTGTCGGCCGACTCCGCGGGCATCGTTGGCGTTGTGTTTGCTGTAATGATGTCAGTTTCTTTTCACAACTTTCCACGTCAGTAGCGCGGAGCCACGGCGAACACTGAGAGTGGTGCGCCAACACTAGGGCCCTTAAGGGGAGGTTCCTGTCCCTAGAAATCAGTTTGCAGTGTGGGGAGGATGGGTGGGTTGGAAAGGAATCTGCAACTACAATATGCCTCTACCAGATATATCGTTACCGAAGGTAAGTAACTTGCACATCTGATAGAGACTTCTAGTTGCAGATTCCTTACCTTTAAATAGATACCCGAGCAATACCATTCCTGGTGGTGGGCTGCGAACCAAGATCACACCAAGAAGTCCTGCGGGATTGAACAGCCAAAATAGCCGTTGCTTCGGACCTGATTAACCAGGCAGTACTGTTTGGTAAAAGTGTGCAGAGATGCCCATGTCGCTGCCTGACAGATGTCCAGGACTGGAACGCCCGTGCTAGCGCTGTGGTAGCAGCAGTAGCTCTGGTGGAGTGAGCTCGCAAACCTTTGGGAGGTTGCTTCTTAGCCAGAGCGTAGCACATTTTGATGCATAATAGTACCTATTGTGAAATGGTCCTCTTCTGCACTGCCTTCCCCTTCTTTGCACCCACATTTCCCACAAAGAGTTGATCGTCCACCCGGAAGCCTTTGGTACGATCAAGATAGAACACCAACGCTCTCTTTGGGTACAGACGGTGGAGTCTCTTCTCTTCATGAGAGGGATGTGGGGGTGTATTAAAGGTAGGCAAGGTGATGGACTGTCTGACATAGAAGGGTGTCACTACCTTAGGTAGAAAAGAAGCCCTCGTGCAAAGCACCACTTTGTCAGGATGTATGGCCAGAAATGGAGGCTTAGATGACAGAGCCTTAAGCTCACTATCTCTGCGGGCAAAAGTAATGGCAACTAAGAAGACCGTGGTTTTGGGTCTGTGGCGTGGGGTCTGTGGTGAACTTGGTGGGCGGTGGGGACAGGTTATGGTTCTTGAATCCTTCATATATGTCATGGATTTTCCAGTGGAAGAAGGTGGCAAGGTTGTCGCAGAGGTCTTGAGGGGGGGGATTTGATAGGTGTCTTATCCAGGGTTCGTGAATTCCCTGACTATGGTGAATAGCTCCTTGCTGTTGTGTGCGTTGGTGCTGACGTGTTCTTGAATGCCAGCTTTCTCGGCGGCTCTGATGCGCTGGTGGTGCGTGGTGACTGCGTCTTTGTAGGCAGTGTGGTCTCTGGTTGTTTTGCTCTTCCTCAATTTTTGTTCCAGTCGTTTGCAATGTAGGAAAGTACCCTCTTTTTGGCATGTTTGTAGGAGGCTGGCCTGGTTTGTAGTGGGTGCCAAAGGTACTTACACCTTATACCAGGTCCAGTTATCTCTTATTAGTGAACTGTAGTCAGTGTCTAGAAGCCAGGCTGACCAGAGGTAACTCTAGGCAGAGCAGCCAAGGCTGAACTAGGAGACATGCAAAGCTCTTGCAATGCCACTGTAGTCACACAGTACTCATACACATAAAAGACAATACTCAGTGTTACAAAAATAATGGTACTTTATTTTAGTGACACAATGCCAAAAATACTTTGGAGACTATACTCCCTTAAGAGGTAAAACAATTACACAATATATACACTAGTAACCAAAAACAGGTAAGTAAATAGTCAGAAAATAGTGCAAACAGTGAAAATCACAATAGGTTGCAATGGGCCTAGAGGGAACACAAACCATATACTAAAAGAGTGGAATGTGAAAGTCGGTTTCCCACCTAGGCAAGTGTAGTTTGTAGAGGGGCGGTGGGAGTGTAAGAAAACACCAAAGGTAATTAAAATACCCCACCCCAGAACCCAAGGAAGCAGGAGTAAAACACAGTAAGTTTCCTAAAACACACTGGAAGTCATGATAGAAGATAATGCAAGAATCAGAAGAGACTGCAAGACACCAACAATGGATTCCTGAACCTGAAGACCTATGGAAGAAGGTGACCAAGTCCAAGAAGCACTGAAGAGTCCAGGGAGAACAGGAGCCCCTGCTAAACCGGATGAAGGTGCAAAAGTGAAACCATCGGTGATCAGACATAGTCAGTATTGCACCAAAGAAGATAGATGCGGGTTCCTGGTAGGTGCAGAAGATGTCCCACACTGGATGGATGAATTCAGTCTGGTTTGCGTTGCTGGATTCCGCCAACAAGCATTGGGTCACGCAAAATACATGGTTGGCGGAAAATGGCGCTGCCTGGAATCAAGAGGGCCCTGGTGGCCTCTACCCAGGAGGGGGAGACAGAGGGGGCTCTCAGCAACTTGGAGAGCCCTCAGAACACCAAGAAGCGTGCACAGGAGTCCCACAGCATGGGGATAAAGGAGGTGCAAATGGAGTCCCACGCAGCACTACACAAAGGATTCCCACGCCGCCCTAGAACGACTCAAAAAGCTGTCCAGGCTGAAGACAGGCAGTCCTCGGAGGATGCATGACCTGGAAACTGTTGTAGTTGCTGGTAGGAGCTGAAGTTACAATGTTGCAGAAGTTGTCTTTGCTTCTTTGTTGCAGTTTTGTAGAGTTCGTGGAGCAGTCAGCGGTTTATGTGGTTTATCAGTCGGTAGAAGATCAAGTAAAGGATGCAGAGGATTCCTGCTAGAGTCTTGCAATCCAAATCTGAAGAAACACCAAGAGGAGAGACCCTAAATAGCCCTGAGAGGGCAATTGGTCACTTATCAGGAGGGGTCTCTGACATCACCTGCTGGCACTGGCCACTCAGATGATCCTAGAGTGCCCCACCACCTGGGAATCCAAGATGGCAAAACCCAGGGACACTTTGGAGGAGCTCTGGGCACCACCCCTGGGGTGGTGATGGACACAGGAGTGGTCACTCCCCTTTCCTTTGTCCAGTTTTGCACCAGAGCAGGGATTGGGGGTCCCTGAACCAGTGTAGACTGGATTTTGCAAAGAGGGCACCATTTGTGCCCTTCAAAGCACTTCCAGAGGCTCTGGGTGAAAACCCCTTCTATGCCTGCAACACCTATTTCCAAAGGGAGAGGGCGTAATGCCCCTTCCCTAAAGGAAATGCATTGCTCTGCCTTCCTAGGATTAAGCTTCTCAAGCGCCAGGAGGGCAGAAGCCTGTCTTTGAGGTGGCAGCAGCTGGGGCTGCAGTGAAAACCTCAGAAGGCTGGTATGGCAGTACTGGGGGTGCACTGTGGAGCCCCCAGAGTGCATGGAATTGTGCACCCAATACTGGAATTAGTATTGGGGTACAATTCCCAGTTGTTAGGCACCTTACATGGCCATAGTTAGAGTTACCATTGTGAGGCTGTGCATAGGTATTGATAGGTATTGACCTATGTACTGTGCACACTTAAAATGTCGTCCCCGCACTCACGAAGTCTGGTAAAATGGGCCTGGACAATGTGGGGTCACCTTTGCTAGTGCAGGGATGGCTTCACACACAGGTACTTTGCACCCATCCTTCAGGGTCTGAAGGCCTGACATATAGGTGACCTATAAGTGACCTGGTGCAGTGAAAATGGGTGTGAAAAAGTGCATGCACTATTTCACTCAGGCTGCAATGGCAGTCCTGTAGAAGCTATTGTATTGACTCCTTATTGGTGGTAAAAGAAAGGCTGCAGTCCATAAGGATCCCTTGGAACCCCCGTACCCTGGGTACCTATGTACCATACACTAGGGACATATAAGGAGGGGGGTCCAGTATGCCAATTTGGGGTGAAATACTGGGTTACCAGTATTTAAGGACAAATGTGTAACCAGAGAGAGCATAAGCACTGGGGTCCTGGTTAGCAGGATCCCAGTGACACAGTAAAGCATACTGACGAAAACAGTGAAACATACTGACAAGTAGGCCACAGTCCATAAGCACTGGGGTACTGACTAGCAGGATCCCAATGACACAGTCAAAACACACTGACAAACAGGCCAAAAATAGGGGTAACCATGCTAGAAAGAGGCTACTTTCTCACATAACCCGACCTCAAACGAAGGACAACAAGGCTAACCTTGGCCAGTTGAGACTTTATTGTCTAAGTGGTGATAAGTGAAGAGTAGATCTGCAATAGAATGGTTAATCCCTTTATCATCCACTGTATGGCTACTTCCCTCTGGGGAAGTAAAGCGCCCTGTTTGGAGATTTTTACCTAGAAAACAGTGCAAGTGCATACTCTGAGATTCCCTATTTGTAAGTTTTAAGAGATTTAAAGGGGGCAGTGTGACTGTCTCTCTTTTCCTATGTCAAGACAGGGCTGCTGTCCTAAGGATTGCATTGCTAGACAGGGGTGCTGTCTCAGCAAGGGCCAGAGCAGTGCAAAACGTTCGTCCATATGGCTCTAAGAGAGAACAGGGTTGCTGTTTATCTTGGGTTGGAGCAGGACAGGGCTGCTTTCCTAAAGGCTTCACATCAGGACAGGGCCTCAACACCATTTATAAGGATTGTCTGCTTGTACTTGTCCATGTTAAGGGGACAAGCAGTCAAGGTGGCAAGGCCAGTGCCACCAGGTGAGACAGAAACTGTCTTGGGGGTTTCTATACCTACCCCAGTTTCTATAATGGACCCAAATGTGAACCCAACTACACCTTTAGTTTGACTATTGCCAGTAGTCCCACCACTATTACTACTACTACTACTAGGGGCATTAGAAGTTGAATTGGATGTGTTAGTGGTGGTAGGTTCAGGGGCTTTACCTGGACAGGACTTATCCCCTGGTCTATGGCCTTTACCTCTGCACACATAGCGCCAGGCTTTTTATTGTGTGTTGAGAGTGAAGAAGAGGTTTTATCCCCACCCCTAGAAGAGTGTTGTGGACCTGAACAAGTATCTTTATGTTTATGTTTGTCCCCATGCTTGTTGTGAGATTTTTCACCATCTTTCTTCTTTTCTTTGTCACCCTCTGTATGAGCTTTTCTGCTCACCCTTGTTCTCACCCATTTGTCTGCCTTCTTACCCAATTCTTGGGGAGAGGTCAGATCTCAGTCCACTAGGTACTGGTGTAACAAATCAGACACAATTATTCAATGTATGCTCTCTCAAAATCAGATTATACAGACCCTCATAGTCGGACACTTTGCTGCCATGTAACCAACCTTCTAAACCTTTGACAGAACAGTCCACAAAGTCAACCCAATCTTGTGAAGACTCTTTCTTGGTTTTCTCAAACTTGATTCTGTATTGCTCTGTGGTGAGCCCAAAACCATCAATGAGTGCATTTTTTCAGAATGTCATAATTGCCTGAGTCCTCCTCCCTGACTGTGAGGCGTCTGTCCCTCCCTTTATGAGAGAAGGACAACCAAAGTACAGCAACCTACTGCTTTTGAGGGACCCTTTGAACCTTACAGGCCCTTTCAAGTGCAGCAAATCACTTTTGGATATCATCCTCCACCTTGTATGGGGGAACAATTTTGTGTAAGTTTCTTGAGTTAATGGTGTCCTCCCTGACCTCATAACTTCTGAAACTATTGTTGTTGCTGCCACCATGGGGAACTAACCCCAACCCCTCTCTTTCCCTTTCTACAGCTAAGGTTTCCCTATCTGAGGACAACTGTTGCTGTTTCAGCCTCAGTCTAGCCTCTTCCCATCTCAGCTTGCTGAGTCCCAATCTAGGGAGGTATTCTTAGGATTGGATGTGTGAGACCCTTCAGAGACTGAGGTGATATGGGAATGAGCAGAGGCAGATCTTTCCCTAGCCTGTGTAAACCTAATAATCTGGCCTCTAGGTGTTAAGGGAGCTCTACTTGTGTGTGAACCCCTCCCACTGCCAGCTATACTAGATGGTTTGCTAGGGGGAAGACAATGTGAAGGACCCTTCCCTGTATCTCCAGGACCCTCCCCTGATTCTACTGGGTCACAATCCCCCTCTCTCACCTCTACCTGGTTACCAGATTGCTCCTGGTCATCCTGGAGAAGGAGATTTAAGAGGAAATCCTTATTAGGGTTCTTCCCAATCCCTAGGCTTCTCTCTAAGAAAATGTTCCTCAAACTTTTAAAGTTTAGGCTCTCATAAGTAGTTTTGACAAACCTAGGGGTGGCCTCAGAGGAAGACATAGTCATAGATAAGTTAGAGTAAAGTGAAAGGAAAGAAAATACCTACTTTATCTAACTTTTAGAATGCAAGTGAAATTACTAGGTATACTTTTTATATACCTCCAAGTACAGAGTACACTTTCCTATGGAAAGTACCAGTGACAGAGTGATAAGGCAATTGCAAGTACTTATCCCACTGCTGCACCACCAATGTAGGAGGCTGACCTGGTTTGTAGTGGGTACCAAAGGTACTTACATCTTATACCAGGTCCAGTTAACCCTTATTAGTGAAATGTAGACAGTGTCTAGAAGCCAGGCTGTCTAGAGGTAGCTGTAGGCAGAGCAGGCAAGGCTGAACTAGGAGACATCCAAAGCTCTTGCAATACCACTGTAGTCACACAGTACTTACACACCTGGAAGACAATACTCAGTGTTACAAAAATAAGGTACTTTATTTTAGTCACACAATGCCAAAAATACTTTGTAGGCTATACTCCCTTAGTAGGTAAGTAAATCACACAATATATACACTAGTAACCAGAAACGGGTAAGTACACATTAGGAAAACAGTGCAAATAGTGAAAAACTCAATAGGTTCACACGAGCCCCTGTGCTGCGTCTGGACCAAGTACTCAAAAGGTCCGTGTTCATTAAAGGGAAGAAGAGGCTCGGAAGAGGAAGGCCCCTGATGAAGCAGGTCAGTTAGGATATTAGGCCTAACCTCCATAGAAGGTAGCTCGAGGTCCAGGACCTCAGCCACCATTCTCACCACCATGCAATAAGAAGCACCCTCCTCCGTAGCCACGGTAGGAAGAGAGAGCATGCCAGTGTCAGGGGAGATGTCTGGACCACTGGAATCATCCAAATCTTGCACCCAGTCCATTTGGGGGTCAAGCTGTATTCTAAAGGGTCCAGCGTCCCCTCCATACTCTCCCCGTATCCATACCCACAAGAATTAGGGTCTGGCTCAACCCTGGGCCTAGGAGAGCCCATAGAGAACGGAATCAGCTTCAATCGACGTCGTTCCGGCTCTGGGTCGTCTGGTATGAGGATGGGATCGATGTCGATTGTGGGCCCAACTGATGTCGGGAGCGTCGACATCTGACCCAACGCCGGGGAAGGTTGCCGTGGCATGACTGGCATCGGGACGGATCCCTGATTGGATCTGGAGGGACCCTCCGGGGCCATGGCCGAAGCTGATGACTGTGAACCCGAGGGGTTCCCCACCGACTCACCTGTGCCCAAGGGTGCCAAAGGTGGGTTGTACTGCCCAAAAATGAGACTCATTGCCTCATAAAATTCTTTGAGCTGAGCAGGGGTGGCTCAGGCTCCCGGGAAGTCGGGGAAGTGCGGAGCCGACCCAGATGAAGGCTCCGATGACGGAGGCCTAGAGCGCCGATGCCCTCCCCAGGTCGCAATGTCCGAACGTCGGTGTGTAGTTGAAGAACTCTTGCCTTCTTTAACTTCTTCTTTTTGTGACCCGAATGTCCTGATGACTAAGAGGACGAAGAGTGGTGGTGACTCCGCGGCCGATCTCAAGACCTTCCTCTCGAACGAGACCATGAGCGCCACAGAGTCGAGTGTCAGTTCACCATGAGCTTTAGGGGCCGCTCCCTCAAAGCTTTCGGGTTCATGGCCCGACACTCAGAGCACGACTTTGGGTCGTGATCGCGCTCCAGGGATCAAAGACACAAGAGGTGCGGATCCGTCACCAACATCGTTCGGTGACAGGAGTCACAGGGCTTGAATCCGGTCTTGCAGGACTTCCCATGACACATCCACGAACTCGTAAAAAAACGTTGACAAAAGTGTTGACGTAGTCAAAAAATGACTGAGGTAGCTCTTCTCCGGATCTGCATGCCAGGGTGGCGCCTATATACAACCGTGATGTCATCACGACGAACATGATGCCAATGACGCCAGCGGAGTCGAAGGATGCCACCTGATGGCGCGCAGTGGTACTGCTCGAAGAAAAATCTCTGGATCCAGTCTGACGCCTGGGGAAATTCAAAGGTAAGGAATCTACAACTAGAAGTCTCTATCAGATGTTCGCGGTTAGCGGCAAATGGTGCTGCCGGGACCAGGAGGGACCTGGTGGCCTCTACCCAGGAGAGGAAGACAGAGGGAGCCCTCAGAAGACCAGGCAGCGCTAACAGGAGTCCCACAGCAGGGGGGGAAAGAAGGTGCAAATGAAGGCCCATGCAGCACGACACAAACCATTCACACACAGCCAGAGAACGACTCAGGAAGCTGTGCGTCGCAGAATGGAGTGCTGGGGGCCTAGGTTGTGCTGTGCACAAAGAACTCCTTGAAAGGTTGCACACAAGCCTTAGCAAGTGCAAGTCATGCGCTGCACAGGGGTAACTGTCTTGAGTGGGGAGGCAAGCTTTTACCTCCACCAAATTTGGACAGCTGGACGGTGGGACTGCCAGAGTCACTTTAGTTCACCACCTGTGTTGCTGGATCCCTGCACGTCATCAAGAGAGGGGATCCACGTCACTGGTTGTTGCTGCAGAGCGGTGCCTGCTGAAGCAGGGTAGTGACTCCTTCACTCCAAGGGAAATTTCTTCGTCCCTTTGGTGCAGGCTGAAGACACGCTGTCCCCTAAGGATTCACGAAAGGAAACAGTTTCAGTTGCTGGTAGGAGCTGAAGATACAATGCTGCAGAAGTAGTCTTTGCTTCTTTGTTGCAGTTTGTAGAGTTCCTTGAGGGTCCAGATGCACTTTCTTCTGTGAGAAGGTGAAGTGGAGGATTCCTGCTGGAGTCTTGCAATCCGAATCTGAAGAACCACCCAAAGGAAAGACTGTAAATAGCCCTGAAAGGGGGATTGGCCACCTAAACAGGTAAGCACCTATCAGGGGAGGGCTCTGACGTCACCTGCTGGCACTGGCCCCTCAGATGCTCCCAGAGTTCCCTGCCAACCTTGGAAACAAGATGGCGGAACCCAGGGACCCTCTGCAGGAGCTCTGAGCACCACCCAGGGTGGTCACTCCCCTTTCCTTTGTCCAGTATGGCACCAGAGTAGGGACTGGGGGTCCCTGAACCGGTGTAGACTGGATTATTGAAGGAGGACACCCAATGCGTCCTTCAAAGCATTTCCAGTGGCTTGGGGAGGCTACCCCTCCCAAGCCTGTAACACCAATTTTCAAAGGGAAAGCGTGTAATACCCCTCTTCCAAAGGAAATCCTTTGTTCTGCCTTCCTGGGCTTGAGATTTTCAAGCAACAGGAGGGCAGAAACCTGTCTGTGAGGTGGCAGCAGCTGGGGCTGCCTGGAAAACCTCAGAAGGCTGCAATGGCAATACTGGGGGTCCTCTAAGGAGACCCCAGAGTGCACAGAACCATACAACCAATGCCTGGAATTAGCATTGGGGTATGATTACAACATGTTTGACACCAAACATGACTATATTGGGAGTTACTATTATGTAGCTGGTCATAGGTATTGACCTATGTCCAGTACACGCATAAAATGGCGTCCCCACACTCACAAAGTCTGGAAAAATGGTCCTGGAGGTTGTGGGAGCACCTCTGCTAGTGCAGGGGTGCCCTCACACACTGGTACTCTGCACCCTGCCATCAGACCTAGAGGGCCTGCAATAGGGGTGACTTATAAGTGACCCAGTTCAGTTTAAATAGCAGTGAAAGGGTGCATGCACCTTTTCATGCAGGCTGCAATGGCAGACCTGCAGAAGCCTTTGCCTGGGCTCCCTATGGGTGGCAAAAGATATGCTGCAGCCCATAGGGATCCCCTGGTACCCCAATGCCCTGGATACCTAAGTACCATATACTAGGGACTTATAAGGGGGCACCAGTGTGCCAACTGTGAGTGAAATAATGGGTTACCATTATGCAAGAACCAAATTTAGAGGAGAGAGAGCATAATCACTGGGGTCCTGGTTAGCAGGATTCCAGTGAACAAAGTCAATCACACTGACATCAGGCAGAGAATTGGGGTAACCATGGACAAAAGCTGGTACTTTCCTACAACCTATACCAGGGAGCCCAGGTGCACAGGAGTGAAGTCGTGACAGAACCTCCCGTTGAAGTCAATGCGGACCTCAGTTGTCCTGCTGCTGTCGTGACCCGTGGACCAGGTCAGTGGAACCCAGGTATGGATTCCTGAAGAAGAGGACCTAAGGAAAGAGAAGACAGAGTCCAGACCACCCGGAGGTGCCCAGGCAGTACAGGAGGGCAATGAGATACTTTCCTGTTGGACGGTGGACGAAGAAGTGCAGCTCTGAAGTCCAGGGGATGCAGGGAGATTCCAAAGTCATCCACGAGCTGTCCCATGCCGGTTGTCGGATTGCAGAGGAGACATTTGTCAGCGGGACTAACAACAAGCCTTGGCAAATGTAGAGAAGTGTTGTATGGAGTGTGCAGGGTTTGTGGGAACCAGCAAGGTCCAGGTGACCCAACCTTGGCAAGTAGGTCAGGGCCAGCCATCAGCAAGCAGAAGAGCCAGTAGGAATTGTTGGAGACCCCAGGTAGACCCTCTGGCAGCCAGCAAAGGGAGTCGCAGGGAGGCCTCAGTAACACAGCAAATAGGGAAGCCCATGTCGCCGGAGCTGCAGACAAGACATTGTTCTTGAAGCTGTGTAGTGCTGAAGGCTGGGGTTTCTTGGAGCTAGTTGGTCTCCAAACTGAGGAACCAACAAGACTTGGCAACAACAAACAGATGCGATGCACAGGGATTCCGACCAAGAAGCTCCAGCGAAGGGCCACAACATGTTTGATTCCAAACATGCCTAGGTTTGGTGAAGCCATTATGTAGTTGGACATCTTGTGTTGACCAGTGTCAACTACATACCTTAATTTGGCCTCCAAGCACTTACAAAGCCGAGGGGATGGAGTCTGGGGTTTGTAGGGCCAACTCTGCTCATGCAGGGGCACCCTCACACTTAGACCCATGTACTCTGCCCAATGGTTAAGGGGCCTACCATAGGGGAGACTTACAGGATCAGAGTACAGTGACCATCATATAAGGCAAACCTTATATCTGGAGTGAAAGGTGCGTGCACCATTTCACACAGGCTGCAATGGCAGGCCTGCAGTCAGAGTTCGCATGAGCTTATGGATGGCACAATACTTGCTGCAGCCCATTGGGGACCCCTGGTGTACTAATGCCCTGGGTACCTAAGTGCCATATACTATAGATTTACAGGGATGCACCAGCATGCCAATGGTGGGGTGTAAAAGTTACTTACCAACTCAATTTAAGGGAGAGAGGACTGACAGTGGGGTCCTGATTAGAAGGATCCCAGTGTACTACAGTCTAAACACACTGACACCAGGCAAAAAGTGGGGGTAACTATGCCAGAAAGGTGCTACTTTCCTACAGTACCCAAAGCAAAGCCTTGCTGGGTGAGGGAGAGAACAATCAGAGCCCCACCAGGCCAACTTATCTATTTTTTGTGTGCTGCACCAAACCACAAATTTGTCCCAACAATAGGCTTTTACAGTTTTGTTGAGGCATTCCTGGCTGCCAAGATGACATCAACCACCTTCGTAGGAATGTCAAAGTTGCTCAGCTGTTGCTGCTCAATCTTCAAGCCTGTAGGTGGAGATTGCAGAAGCTCAGGTGTAAGACCCAGACCCATTGTTGCACCAACAGATCCCCTTGGAGGGGCTGTATGATTGGAGGATAGAGGCTCACGCCCAGAAGAACAAGTTACTTACCTTCAGTAACGCATTATTTGGTAGAGACCATATCTAACTACAGATTCCTTACCTTTGAATTTCCCAGGCATCAGACTGAGTCCGGAAACCTTTGCTTGAACAGCACCCCTGCGCGCTGTTGGGTGGCTTTGTTTGGTTCCATGCAGCAGGGATGTTAGTGCCGGAAGGCTGGTGGAAGAAAACCTCTTCTCAAGTGTGTCTAGGCTCTTGGATTCCCTGTCCGAGGAAGCGGCAGGAAACGCACCATGGAAAGTTCAGGTGTGGACTACCAAGCTCTCAGGGGTGGAGGGTTGGCTGACTAAACTAAGATCATCCAGGGCAGTGCGATGGCAGTGAGAAATTGTCCAGTCACAGGAGCCACTGTGCTGGGCTTGGACCAAGTTCGAGCTCGAACATCAGTCAGTGCTTCCTTAAAGGGCAATAGGGGATCAGATGAGGAAGTCCCAGGCTGAAGCACTTCAGTCATGAGATTAGTCTTGATCGCCACTGAGGGAAGTTAAAGGTCAATGACCTCCACTGCCCTCTTCACCACCATTGCGTAAGACGCTCCCTGCTCTATAGCCCAATGGGTGGAGAGAGCAAGCCATTATCTGGAGAGGTGTTGTGTCCACTGGCATCTCCTAGCTCCACATACCAGTCTAAATTCTCCCTAGGGGTACATAACTGGTCTTCTGAAGGATCCAGTGGCCCCTCCCACTCTTCCCCCTTGTTTATTTGCTCCACAAAATGCGCAGGCACCAACTTAAATTAACTGGGGCTTGTCAGCACCGGAATTGGCACTGATCGACCCCGTTCTGACTCCAAGTCATTGGAAATAAGAATGGGGCTGGTGCTACTGGTGAGTGCCGGCGGCGCAGGGAGCATTGGCGTTGGGATCAGTGCTGGAGAAGGTTGCATTGGCACAACCGGAGCCGATCCAGAATTAGATCCATGAGACCTCATCAGAGCCGAGGTTGGAGCCGTTGGCGCAGAGCCTGATGGGGCCTCCTCTGTCCCCACCGGGACCGAAGCTGCTCAGGAAGGATTGGGCCACTCGAATACGCAGCACATGGCTCTGTAAAAATATTTGATCTGAGTGGGTGTGTAGTTAAGTGCCTCTTTTGCATGGTCACCTCCCCCCTTTTTGCCTGGTTTCTGGTACAATTAAGACTCAAAGTGCACTGGGTCCCTGCTGAAAAGGCCCCCAGTGCCAGATCTCTTTCCCTAAAACTGCACAGTCATTTTTCTAAATTGGCAAACCTTTAATTGCCACTGTAAGTCCCTAGTAAATGACACCTCTGATATCTAGGGCATTGGGTACTAAAGGAAGTCCCCTGAGGGCTGCAGCACAGATCATGCCACCCTCAGGGACCCTCTCACTAAGTGTAGGAGGCTGGCTTTCTATGTAGTGGGAAAATCTAGGCACAGTGTGCAGGGAGTCCAGGCACCCATACATTCATTTACAGGGGTAAAAACTAGACCACCTAATGCTCTAATTTTCATGGTAGCTTGCCCAAGCAGTTAGGCCAATCTTGGAGAAGTGCAAAGCAGTTGTTGTACTCACAACATCAATCTTGCAGCTCACACACTCAATGGAATAACTTGAGACCAATTTATAAAAATACTTTAGAGTTTTATATAAATTTTAAGACCCAGATCATCAAAATCAGTTAAGTACTTTACGAGATATGACTTTTTAAACTTTAATAAAAATAGTCTTTTTATGTGTAATTACGCACCCTAGGAATCAATGGAGGATAACCTTTAAAAAATACATAGAATCTCACACTGTAGGCTTACCAAGTTCTTCTTTCGCACATTGGTCAAGGTCGTCGGTGGGCACACTGCGTAAGCTGGAGAAGTTTGGGCAGCTCTCGGTTCCAGCGAGAGCAGTGGGAAAAGGTCTCTGGAGTTGGTGCAGGGCCACTGCGAGGGACCACTTGGAAAAGCATTGCCCAGGTATCCTGAATCCTGGGGGTCCCCTTGAAGCATTGAGGTTGCAAAGGGTGGGGGACCCTTCAGGCACAGCAGGTTCTTCGGTGCAGGGCACAGAGCGGTCCGGTGCAGAGCGAATCAGTGATCCAGGAACTGTGTGCAAGGATGACCTTAAAGGCAGGAGGTAAGTTGGTTTAAGAGTCATTTGCAGGACAGTGAGAGCACTCTGGCAGGAGGTCTGGGTTTTTGCTTAAGTCTCTCAACTGGAAATTCCTCCTCATCCTTTTTCAGTCCCAGATGGACTGTTTTTTGGGATGTCCGAAGCTAGGTGACCAATACCCAGGGAATTAGTGTGGCTCAGCCGCTAGAGGTTGCAGTGTGACGACACTTGGCACCCTGGCAGGGATTGTACTAGCAGTTCTTGATGTGAAATTTGGTCAGGTTGTAGAGTCCGGTTTTGGAGTTAGCGTCCAGTCAGTGAAGTGGACCTCACTGGCTTGTTGATTCCTTGTGGGTTTAGAGCTGTACCTCCACTCTGGAGGGAGTTGTATGGCAATTTGTGAAGCTTGGAGGTCTTCTGGGGTTCCTTACAGTTTTTCTAGCTGTCCAGCAGCTCCTCGGCGGCAATTGTCAGGGCCTTTTCTTGGTGCAGCAGGTTCACAGTACTCGTGCTTCGGATCTTCTTTATTCTGGTCTTCTTCTGTGTGTTGAATCTAGTTTCTTGATTTAGGGATACCCACTAAATACTGTATTTAGTGGGCATTTAAGGGGGAACCTGGTAGTGACCAATGGGTCATCTACCTTAGGGTGACTACACCCACTAAGGGACCACTTCCAGTGGGCAGAGGTCATGTCCTTACACCTTATTGGCTATTTTCCTTCCATCCAAACTGGAGGAAAATTAAATGGAGAGGCCACCTCTCATGCAACACCTTAAGGGTGGTGCATGCTAGGAAGGGCCACTCCTCCTGTCCTTCATTTGAATTTCCCAAAGTTGCTCCTGCCAAACATGGGGGTTTGCAACAGGTCAAGTTTCAAAAGTGGTAAGCCCTTAAAATATCACCAACAAGACAGTGCACATTCCTGAGGGAGGGGGTGTTAGCACCTCCACCCAGGAAGGGCTTTGTTCTGTATCCCAGAGGGCAGAAGCCCTCACCCCAGGGATACAGATTTGTGTCTGGAAGTGGCAGGTTGGTCAGGACCAGTCAGCAACCGTACCAGTGTAGTTAGCTTTTGCAGGGGACACCTCTAAAGTGACCCCTGGGTACATTCTATAATAAATCCAACACTGGTACCAGTTTGGATCTATTATTCTAAGATGCTTGATACCAAATAACACAAGGTTCAGAGTGGTCATCATGTAGCTGTGAAACTCGCATTGACCAGTGTCCAGCACATGTATTAAAATGGCTGATCTGTCCACTCAATAAGTCTCAATTTTGGCCAGGACACAGCGGGGGCATATTGCTCATGTATCTATGCCCTCACATGCAGCATAGTGCATCCTGCCCTAGAGCTGGAAGGCCTGCATGAGGGTTGTCTTACCTATAGTGTATTCCGCGTATAGTGGACAGGGCACACAGACAGTGTGCCATGTCAAGTTTGTGCTTTTCATTTGCACCAGAGCACTCAGTCTACAATAGTAGGTCAGGGTGCAGCTGGGTGCATGGCCCTAGAGGGTGGCACAATCAGTGCTGCTGCCCCCAGGGGCCTACCCTTAGTACCTCATGCCCTGGGTACGTAGGTGTGGGAGGCTGGCCCTCTATGTAGTGTGTAAAGCTAGGCACACTGTGCAGGGGGTGCAGGCAAACACACGTTGGTTTACAGAGGTAAAAACTAGATCACCTAATGCTCTAATTTTTAAGGTAGCTTGGTTGAGCAGTTGAGCCAATCTTGGAGAAGTGCAAGTGACCCACAGCATCAATCTGGCAACTCACACGCTCACAGGAATAACTCGGGACCAATTTATAAAAATACTTCAGATTGTTATATCAATTTTAAGACCGAGATCATCAGAATTGGGTAAGTACTTTTTGAGATATACATTTTTGAAGTATTATAAAAATAGACTTTCTGTGCATTACGCATCTTAGGAATCAATGGAGAATCACCATTAAAACTACATATAAAATCGTACAGTTGGTTTACCAAGTTCTTATTTTGCAGGTTAGTCGAGATTGTCGGTGGGCACACTGTACCAGCTGGAGAACTTTGAGCGTCTCTCAATTCTGGCGGAATCAGTGGGAGAAAGTCTCAGAAGCTGATGCCAGGCCACAGAGAGGGACCTCTTGGAAACAGCACTGCTGGGTAAGTTCAAAGATGAATCCTTGAGAGCCCCTTGGAGTGTCGAAGTTGCAAGGGGTGGAGGACTCTTCAGACACAGCAGGTTCTTCGGTGCAGGGCACAGGGTAGCTGGGTGCAGAGCAAATCGGTGAGCCAGGAGCTGTGCACAAGGAGGCCCTCAGGAGCAGGAGGTAAGTTGGTTCAAGGGTCGTTTGCAGGACAACGGGGCACCCTGGACGGAGGTCCGGGGTGTTCTTGAAGTCCCTTGACAGGGGCTTAATCCTGGTTGTAGAAGGCGGGCCCTCTATGTAATGTACAAACCTAGGTACACTATGCGGGGAGTCCAGGCAACCACACGTTGGTTTCCAGAGGTAAAAATTATATCATCTAATGCTTCAATTTTTATGGTAGCTGGTTGAGCAGTTAAGCTAATTCAGGAGATGTGCTAAGCATTTGCTACACCCACAATATCAAACGTGCACCACACACACTCAATGAAGAACTTGAGACCAGAATTTATAAAAATACTTCAGATCTTTATATATTTTTTAAGTCCAAGGTGGTCCAGATAGGTTGACTAGTTTTTTTAGATATGATTTTTCAAAGTTTTAATTAAGTTAGTCTTTCTGTGCGTAATTACGCACCATAGGAATCAATGGAAGGCCGCCTATAAAAATGCATATAAAATCACACAGGTAAGTTACCAGTCTCTTCTTTTGCAAGATGGTCGATGAAGCTGGTGGGCACACTGTGCCAGATGGAGAATCTCGGGCGGCTCCTGATTATGGCGGAAGCAGTGCTGGAAAGTCTTTTGGAACAGGCACAGGGCCACCTGGAAAAGGAGCTGGCTTGCAGGTTTAAAGATGGTGCCTTTGGGTCCACTTGGGCTGTCGAGATCGCAAGGGGTTAGGGACCCACGGCACAGAACAGGGTCTGTGATGCAGGGCTCAGGGCTTCCGGTAGCAGGGTGAGCTGGAGGTCTTGGAGGCTGTGCACAATGGAACTGTTTGGAGCTGGAGGTAAGTCTTCTTCCAGGGGTTTTGCAGGACCACGAGGGTGCTCTGGTGGAAGGTCTGGGGTGTTCCCGAAGTGCCTTGACTGGGGCTTCCACCTGGTCCTGTTGCAGCTCTGGGCCAGCTGTTTTTGCTGTTGTCTGACGTGCACTGACCAGTACCTGGGGTATTGGCACACCGAGCTGTTGTGCATGGCCATAGCTCCTCCGATCTGATTGCCTCTTCGGGAGGATCTTCTCTCGCAGCAGCAGGAGAGGGTCCTCCATCCGAACCTGTCCACCCTCCCCCTCCTTGCGTGGAGATTGAGTGGCGACAATTGACGTCTTTTAACCTGCTCCCTGAAGTCTGTAACGCTATCTTGCAGCCAGGCATCCCTCAACCAAAACCTGATACGGCTGTCATTGGAAGAGATTTGTGGCATCGTGCATTGACAAATCTGTCAATCCTCTATCTGCTCCTCTTTCTCAAGTCCTCCTCTTTATTATTTCCCTTGCCCAGCAGGGTTCCACCCTGGGCACTCTTAAGGGATATCTTTCTGCTATCTCTGCTTTCTTGAGGTTACCAGATCAGCCTTCCTTATTTAAATCTCCTATTCTTGGGAGGTTTCTTAAAGGCCTCACACATCTCTTTCCTCCTATCCCATTCGTCATGCCCCAATGGATCTAAACTGGTTTTAACATACCTTATGTGTGCCCCATTTGAGCCGCTTCGTAACTGTCCTTTATGGCTCTAAACCATCAAGGCTGTCTTTTTAGTTGCCATTACCTCTGCCCGTAGAGTAAGTAAGCTACAGGCTCTGTCATCTACCTTGATCGTACTAAAGACTTCCGGGTGGAGGATCAACTCTTTGTGGGATATGTGGGTGCAAAGAAGGGAAAGGTGGTGCAGAAGAGGACCATTTCACGATGAGTGTTCATATGCATCAAAATGTGCTACGCTCTGGCTAAGAAGCAACCTCCTGATGGTTTGCGTGCTCACTCCACCAGAGCTACTGCTGCTACCACAGCGCTAGCACGGGGCGTTCCAGTCCCGGACACCTGTCAGGCAGCAACATGGGCATCTCTGCACACTTTTACCGAACACTACTGCCTGGACAGTCCGGTCCGAAGGGACGGCTACTTTGGCCGTTCGGTCCTGCAGGACTTCTTGGTGTGATCTTGGTTCTCAGCTCACCACTGGGGATGGTATTGCTGGGGTATCTATTCAAAAGTAAGGAATCTGAAACTAGAAGTCTCTATCAGATGTACAAGTTACTCACCTTCAGTAACAATAAATCTGGTAGAGACAATTCTAGTTGTAGATTCCTTACCAATCCGCCCATCCTTCCCTGCACTGCAAACTGATTTCTAGGGACAGGAACTTTCCCTTAGGGGCTCTAGTTTTGGCACACCACTCTGTATTCTTCATGGCTCTGCGCTACTGGTGTGGAAAGTCGTAAAAAAAACTGACATCAGCGGACCGGGGTGGCGCCTATATACGACCACGACATCATCACGGTGAACACAACACCAATGACGTCTGACGGCGTGCAGGTACTGCTCGAAGAAAAATCTCCGGATCTATTCTGACGCCTGGGGAAATTCAAAGATAAGGAATCTGCAACTAGAATATGTCTCTACCAGATATATCGTTACTGAAGGTAAGTAACGTGTATTTTTAGGACAGATGCAGTACACATACCCTGCTTAAGCTCCTCAAAACCTCTTTGACAGCTGGCTGCCCATAATACCCTTTTTGGCATTTTCTTAGAGGTGAGGTCATTGAGAGTGGCAACAATGGAGCCATCATTCTTAATGAACCTCCTGTAATACCCAGTGAGACCCAAGAAAGCCTCTGACCTGGGTCTGAGTAGTAGGGGGAGCCAAGTCTAAAATTGTCTCTATCTTCCCCTTTAGTGGTTCAGTCTGTTCCCCACTGTAAGGAAATGCCTCCTTGGCATGGTTACCCCCTGACTTTCTGCCTTTTGTTGATGCCAGTTATGATTGAAAATGTGCTGAGACTCTGCTAACCAGGCCCCCACACCAGTGTTCTTTCTCTAAACTGTACCTTTGTTCCCACAATTGGCACAGCCCTGGCACACAGATAAGTCCCTTGTAAATTGTACCCCTGGTACTAAGGGCCCTGTTGCCAGGGAAGGTCTCTAAGGGCTGCATCATGTTGTATGCCACCCTGGGGACCCCTCACTCATCACATGCACACTGCCTCACAGCTTGTGTGTGCTAGTGGGGAGAAAATGACTAAGTCAACAGGGCACTCCCCTCAGAGTGCCACGCCCACCTCACACTGCCTGTGGCATAGGTAAGTCACCCGTCTAGCAGGCCTTACAGCCCTAAGTCAGGGTGCACTATACCACAGGTGAGGGTATATGTGCAAGAGCACTATGCCCCTACAATGTCTAAGCAAAACCTTAGACATTGTAAGTGCAGGGTAGCCATAAAGAGTATATGGTCTGGGAGTTTGTCAAACACAAACTCCACAGTTCCATAATGGCTACACTGAAATCTGGGAAGTTTGGTATCAAACTTCTCAGCACAATAAATGCACACTGATGCCAGTGAATTTATTGTAAAATGCACCCAGAGGGCATCTTAGAGATTCCCCCTGAATACCAGTCCAACTCCTAGTGCTAGGCTGACCAGTTTCTGCTAGCCTACCACAACCAGATGAGTTTCTGGCTACATGGGGAGAGTGCCTTTGTCACTCTGTGGCCAGGAACAAAACCTGTACTGGGTGGATGTGCTTCTCACCTCCCCCTGCAGGAACTGTAACACCTGGCGGTGAGCCTCAAAGGCTCATGCCTTTTGTTACAGCACCCCAGGGCATCCCATCTAGTGGAGATGCCTGCCCCTCCGGCCACTGCCTGCTCTTTTGGCGGCAAGTCTGGAGGAGATAATGAGAAAAACAAGGAGGAGTCACCCACCAGTCAGGACAGCCCCTAAGGTGCCCTGAGCTGAGGTGACCCGTGCCTTTAGAAATCCTCTATCTTGAGTTTGGAGGATTCCCCCAATAGGATTAGGGACGTGCCCCCCTCCCCTCAGGGAGGAGGCACAAAGAGGGTGTAGCCACCCTCCAGGACAGTATCCATTGGCTACTGCCCTCCTGACCTAAACACACCCCTAAATCTAGTATTTAGGGGCGACCCAGAACCCAGGAAATCAGATTCCTGTAACCTACACAAAGAAGAAGGACTGCTGACCTGAAAGCCCTGCAGAGACGACGGAGATGACAACTGACTTGGCCCTAGCCCTACTGGCCTGTCTCCATACTCAAAGAATCTGCACAGCGAAAGGGACCAGCGGCCTCTCAAGCCTCAGAGGAGTGCCCTGAACCGAAGGACCAAGAAACTCCCGAGAACAGCGTCACTGTTCACCTACAGCAACATTTTTGCAACTTTGAAAGAACTTTTAAAGAACTCACTCTTTCGCCGGAAGCGTGAGACTTCACCCTCTGCACCCGACGCCCCTGGCTAGAGCTCCAGAGAACCAACACTGCAGAGAGGACTCCCAGGCGACTGAGACCGCATGAGTAACCTGAGATGACACCCCTATACCCCACAGCGACGCCTGCAGAGAGGATCCAGAGGCTCCCTGACCGCGACTGCCTGGAACAAAGAACCGGACGCCTGGACCAACCACTGCACCCGCAGCCCCCTGGACCGAAAGGAACCAAACTCTAGTGCAGGAGTGACCACCAGGTGACCCTCTGTTTAGCCCAGTTGGTGGCTGGTTCGAGAAGCCCCCCCTGTGCCCTGCCTGCATCACTAGAATGACCCCCGGGTCCATCCATTGATTTCTACAGAAAACCCGATGCCTACTAAGCACACTGCACCCAGCCGCCCCTATGCCGCTGAATGTGTGTTTTGTGTGCCTGTTTGTGTCCCCCCTGTGCTCTACGAAACCCCCCTGGTCTGCCCTCCGAAAACGCAGGTACTTAACTGCTGGCAGACTGGAACCAGAGCACCTCTATTCTCCATAGGCGCCTATGTGTTTTGGGCCCTCCTTTGACCTCTGCTCCTGACCGGCCCTGTGTTGCTGGTGCGGTGACTTTGGGGTTGCCTTGAACCCCCAACGGTGGGATGCCTATGCCCAGGAAACTGAACTTGTAAGTGCTTTACTTACCTCAGAAACGTAACCTTACTTACCTCCCCCAGGAACTGTCGATTTTTGCAGTGTCCACTTTTAAAATAGCTGATTGCCATTTTAATCTATACTGTGTGTACTACTGCTTTAATTCATAGTTCCTTACTTTCCTGTGTGGAGTACCTTGCATTTTATGTATTTACTTCAAATCTTGAATCTTGTGGTTCTGAAATAAATTAAGAAAATATATTTTTCTATATACTAACTATTGGCCTGGAGTTAAGTCTTTGAGTTTGTGTTACTCATGTATTGCCTGTGTTTGTACAACAAATGCTTATCACTGCCCTCTGATAAGCCTACTGGTCGACCACACTACCACATATTAGAGCATTAGAATTATCTAATTTTGCTACTATCAACCTCTAATGGGAAACCTTGGACTCTGTGCACACTATCTCTCATTTTGAGATAGTATGTGCAGAGCCAACTTCCTACATTGGTAGATCAGCGGTGGGGTCTAAGACTTTGCATTTGTTGGACTACTCAGCCAATACCTGATCACACAACTAAATTCCAAAAATTGTCATTAGAAACTGATTTCTGAAATTTGAGCTATTTTTCTAAATTTTTAAAAGTCCTGCTAGGGCCTTGTGGAAGTCCCTGTTAGCATTTCTTTTAGAGTTTAAAAGTTTGTAAAAGTTTGGATTTAAGTTCTAGAAGTAGTTTTTAGATTCTTAAAACGTTATCCCAACTTTTAGAGTGATAACGTCTAGCACAGATGAGATGTTGGTGGAACTCAACCTCACCCCTTACCTGCATCTAGGGATGTCAGAGTTAAGGACTCTCTGTAAGCTAAAAAAGATAAAAACTGGGTCCAGCCCTACGAAAGTAAAGCTCCAGGAGCTTTTGGCAGAGTTTGCAAGGGACCACCCCTCTGAGGATAATCCTACAGATGGGGAAGTTAGTGACCAGGAGGATGATTTCCCCCCTCCTGTCCTACCCAGGGAGAACAGGATTTCTCAAACCCTGACTAAACAAATCATAGTAAGAGAGACTGGTTCTTCCACAGGAGAGACCGGTAACTCTGAAGGCATTGAGGGCAGCCTCAATGAAGATGACCTCCTGTTAGCCAGGATGGCCAAAAGATTGGCTTTGGAAAGGCAGCTCCTAGCCATAGAAAGGGAAAGACATGAGATGGGTTTAGCTCCCATCAATGGTGGCAGCAACTTAAATAGGGTCAGAGAGAATACTGACACCCTAAACATCCCCAAAGGGATTGTAACAAAATATGAAGATGGTGATGATATCACCAAATGGTTCACAGCTTTTGAGAGGGCTTGTGCAACCAGAAAAGTAAAGATCTCACTGGGATGCTCTCCTTTGGGAAATGTTCACTGGAAAGTGTAGGGATAGACTCCTCACACTCTCTGGTAAGGATACAGAATCCTATGACCTCATGAAGACCTCCCTGATTGAGGGCTTTGGATTCTCAACTGAGGAGTACAGGATTAGGTTCAGGGGGGCTCAAAAATCCTCGAGCCAGACCTGAGTTGATTTTGTTGACTTCTCAGTCAAAACACTAGATGGTTGGATAACTGGCAGTAGTGTAAATGATTATAATGGGCTGTATAACATGTTTATGAAAGAACATCTGTTAAATAATTGTTTCAATGACAAACTGCATCAACATCTGGCAGACCTAAGTCCAATTTCTCCCCAAGAATTGGGACAGAAGACAGACCATTGGTTCAAGACATGGGAGACCAAGACTTCGACAGGGGGTAACCAAAAGAAAGGAGTCACAAAGCCTCCCCAGGTGAAGAGTGGTGAGACATCCAAGGGAAAAAGTAAAGAGTCTTCTATAGGGCCCCAAAAATCTGCTCAGGAGGGTGGGCCCAGAGCCTCTTCACAGTCCTCAAATGGGTATAAGGGTAAAAGCATTGATCCCAAGAAGGCCTGGTGTCAGATATGTACTCAGTCTGGACACCAAACGGGAGACAAGGCCTGTCCCAAGAAAAGCCCTACGACAAGTACTACTCCAGTTAGCACTTAGGCGGTCATTATGAACATGGCGGGAAAGACCGCCGTGTCGGCGGTTAACAGAATACCGCCTTTGGCGGTGAATGGAAACCCTCCATATAATGATTGAAAAACCCAACCCTGCCAAAAATTCCCAGACCACCACTCCCGCCTGGACTCTGTCGGCGGGAATCCCGGCCCACCCCACCCCACCCTGCCACCGCCAAGCACACCCTCATCCTGCCCTCCAAATAATGATGCACAAATCACCTCGGCGGACAGAGGAGGCCAGACGACCATTGGTGGCTGCGACCGCCACAGGCGGCACGTGGACACAACAGCAACAATTGCACACATTGGGTAGGCGTATCACCCACACACCTGACACACATCCAGAACCCCATAAAAGACCCCCAGACACACCCCACAATCCCTTGCAACGAAACCAGGACCAGAAGATGGAGAACACCAGAGGCAGACAGCGAACGCCAGCATACAGGAGACGCATATCGACGCACACAGGAGCACCCATATCCTGTCCCGAGTCCCGACGCCATCTACCACACTCACCATGTCCCCCCCCCAAAAAAAATCCACGCTTCACCGAAAGGGAGCTAAGGACCATGGTGGACGAGATCCTGAAGGTGGAGCCACAAATATTCGGGTCAGAGGTGCAGCACACACACCCATCGCGCGGAAATTGGAGCTGTGGCAGACCATAGTCAACAGGGTGAATGCAGTGGGACACCATCCACGCACCAGGGACGACATCTGGAAAAGATGGAACGACCTGTGGGGGAAGGTCGGGCCATGGCATCTAGGCACCACATCGCAGTGCAGAAGACTGGGGGAGGACCGCCACCAACACCACCCGACTACACCGACTGGGAGGAGAAGGTACTCGCCATCCTGCACTCAGAGGGACTCACTGGACTCACTGGAGGAATGGACTCGGGTAAGTCATCTACAATTACCCCATATGTAACACATCTGCAATGCATGCACCACCCCACCCACACCTACCTCGACCTACACCCTACCCAGCCATTACCCACCACCGGCATCACCTACAACCCACTAACAGGCCCACATCACTTCCGGTGTGCACAGCCACCCACCCCTGCACATACCCACAATGAAATAATACCCCCCACCAAAATGCAGCCCCATCACTGCCATTAAATGCAATGTCAACCTTACAAAGGCACCCTGGAAGGCCACTGAAAGTAACACCAGCCCAAAATAGCCCAGTTCTGTACACCTCAAACCTTCAGGCATATGTAACAGACATGTCTATGTCCCCCAACAGGCACCACCACCCATGCAACCCTAAGGGAGGGGACAAGGAGTGCCACAGCCCTCCAGGGAGACAGAGGCTCATCACAAGACCTTGGCGAAGGATCCCTGGACATTGATGAGCAGGCAGGCCCCTCACACAGTCCTGGATTCTCACCATGCAGCAGCCCCACCCAGGAAACCACTGTCACCCCTAACACAGAGTCAAGACCAGCAGGCCAGGTGAGGCGTACCCACACCAATGTACCCAGGGCACAGCCTGGTGGAACACAGCTACAGAGGCCACAGTCTCCCACTCCCAACATGCAGGAAGACGAGGGCCCCAGTACAAGTGGCACGTCAAGACCTGTGCAGGGGACACAGGCACAGGGGGCTAGGGCAAGTTCAAGTGTCCCAGTGGGTAGGGCACCAGAAGGATTCAGCAGCCCAGGACGTTATTGCAGAGGTATTGGGGGCCTACCAACATTCCCAAGACAGGTTGGCACAGATTGTGTCCACCCTGGAGCAAAGTCAGAGGATGCAGCTGGAACAACACCAACAGGCCATGGAGCAGTAGAAAGAGCACAATGCCACAATGGCCACCATTGATGGAGCACTGCTGCAGTTGGTAAAAACACAGTCTGACATCCACAACGGACAAGAGGCCCCCACAACAGTCCAGGACAACCAGCAACAGATGACCCAAGCAGCAGAAACAGCACAGGAAAACCCAAGGGTTAACCATGCCACCCCAAGAAGCTCCACAGCAGGCACCCAAACGTAGTCTTAGGCCAAGATATGGCCCTGGAAACCCAGCTAAGAACAAGCCCCCCTCCAACAATTGACACTGCTACTAATACAAAGCAACCATCCCACCCATTCACCACCAACAACACTGAGCTGAGGGCAAATTGAAGTATTGTTCTACAAAATGGACCCATCTAAGACATCCAACAGGGCTGCCACCAAGTAGGTTTTGAAGACACCCAACCCTTACCCATCCCATCACTGTATATAGCACAATTCACTCTGTTCTACCAATAAAACACATTTCACACCTGTAACACTGTCCCCTGTCTTCAATGTAGAACAAAGTGGAGTATGGATGCAACTGGCAGAGAACAACTTTATTGTCAATTTGTGCTTGATGGTGATACTGTGTGTTTAAAATTAGGCAAGGAGGGAATGCATATATTTTTAGTCAGTACCATGAAGAAGTGGTCCATGTATCGCCTATCATGACCTATCCCCCTATATGACAGAGCACACTGACAGTATTAGTCACTAACCCCAATGACAGGCTTAAGTCCCACACAGTTATTGGAAGTAGAGTTGTATCAGTTGGTTCCTGGAATGGACATCTTCCCCTTCCTCATCCTCACCATCACTCTCCGCACCTCTCTGAGGTAGCTGATCAGGACCTATAGCATCCTCCACCTCCAGCATGCAACAGGCCACCACTATTCCACACACCTTATCAGGCCAATAGGCCAGGGAACCCCCAGAGATATGTAGACACAGGAATCTAGCCTTCAGGAGACCTATAGTACACTCTATGACCCTCCTAGTACGTCCATGGGCCTCATTGTATTTCCTCTCTGCATCCAACCTGGGATTCCTCACTGGTGTCAGGAGCCAACGCAAGTTCAGATAGCCAGAATCACCTAGAAAATGGTTCAATACAAGGTTGTCATTGTAATGTCCCTTAGTCAGACAGGCTGGTTTTCTGCAATGTGTCAGTTAGTGACAGGCAAACTTACCTATGATCCACCCTCTGTCCTCTCCTAGTTGTTCTGTCTTCTGTGGCACACTACTGTTCCTCAACACAAATCAATCGTGGACGGAACCCGGAAACATGGCATTCACTTGGGAAATGTACTGGTCTGCAGTACACACCAATTGGATGTTCATGGAGTGAAAGTTCTTCCTGTTTCTGTACACCTGTTCACTCACTCTTGGGGGGATGATGGGTATGTGTGTGCCATCAATGGGACCTATGACATGGGGAATATTTGCAAAGGCCTAGAAGTCAGACTTGATGGCAGGGAGGTCAGTACTTTGGGGAAATCCCACATAGGATTGCAAATGTAATCCAAAACGAAAAGGTAGTAAATCTCAGAGTATCGCACTTCCAAGGTGTCCGCAGTACTGAATATAAAAAGTAATACAGTGTAGTTGGGTGCGCGTAGCCAAGTACCATACTACCTAAAGGCACAAAATAGTGTATACGAGTATACACAACATATAACGAACAAGTATGACCACAGCACTCAACAATGTACAGAATAAGAAAGTACAGCTGAAAGCATGCGTATAGCAGTTCATAAATGATTCGGTATTCTTCTTGGTGTTCCAGAGGGTCGTTTATTAGGATTAATTTTCGTAGATCCAGAAATACAGTCAAACAGGCACAGCCTGGATAGATGCCTAGGTGCTTCATGTGGCTAGTAGGCCCTGGATTGTGAGTAGTAGGAATTTCAAGATGCGTAGGTGATGGCAAAATGTCTGCCCACTGTAAATCTGGCCCTTCGTTCTGGAAGTGACCTCATACCGCCAGCGGTTATCGTCACAGCGTACGGCGGTGTTGACCGCTGTTCGCACCCTCATTGGCTAACATGGATGCCTATGTGGAATACTGGCGTATCATGATCGCCACCGGTGGTGACGGTGTATACCGCTGCGGAACGTATGCGCGTTCATCATCGTTTGATCACTTGAATGCCTGATCTCGTGCGTACAGGTACTCCACTCTGTGTACTGCTGTGGCCTGCCTCTGGCTATGGATGTTCCACGTGGTGCAGGGGAAAGGGCCCCGGCCTTCACCCAGGAAGAACTGGAGAAGCTAGTGGAAGGGGTCCTGCCCCTGTACGGCAGACTCTACGGCCGGCCAGAGGTACAGGTGAGTCTGGGTTTGAGGGCCACTGTATGAGTAATGGATGGTGTGGATTGCACATATGTGTGCTCCTCTGAGCCTGGATGGGCCATGGTGCGTGCCACTGTCCTGTATGTTTGAGAGTACTGTGAGTCCTATGTTGGAGAATTTGCCAGCTGTTCCTATCATTTAAGAGCCTGACCTCTGTGTTCCATTTCTGTGTCACCCTTCTAGGTCAGCGCCCACCAGAAGAGGGCACATTGGCATGCCATTGCCAAGGAGGTGCGGACCCTAGGGGTCTACAACCGGCAGAGCACCCACTGTCGAAAGAGGTGGGAGGACCTGCGGAGCTGGGCGCGAAAGATCACTGAGGCCCAGCTGGGGAAGTCCTCCCAATGTGAAAGGGGTTCCCGTCGGGCACTGAACCTCCTCATGCGACGGATCTTGGCGGTGGCGTAACCAGATGTGGATGGGCGCTTGAAGGCTGCACAGCAGTCACAAGGGGGTGAGTACTCACTGACCATACTTCAGTCTGGAAGGATGACCGGTGTGCCATAGGGCTCATGCTGCTTAGAGCAGGGAATTTGACTGGTGTCCATCTACTGTATGTTCCCCAAAGGGTGTAGGGGTGTCCCTGTCAGGTTTCACCTACCTCAGCTCCAAAAGTATTTCAGGGGATGGGTGTAGATCAGTATTCTGGTGAGTAGTCAGGGGCTTGGCCATGGGCATAGTGCACTGTGCTGCCTGTTGGGTGTGTTTGCTGGGTGGGTGTATGTCTGGCCATTGTGTATCAGCATTCAGCTATTTACAAGTTTCTCTCCTGTTTTGTCTCCCCATCCCTGTTCTCCTGTGTTGGTTTGGTACAGCATCCACATCAGGCGAGGGAGCTGAGGCATCGGCAAGTATGGAGGCAGCAGCCCACGGATCCTCCAAGGCAGAGACAACGGACGACCAGGAGACCAGTGGGTGGGAGTGTGAGGGGACTTCCACGGGGGAGGCTACTACCCCAGGAGGTAGTGACTCAAACCTCCACCGATCGGGGTCCTACGGCGGTGGCGGACCCTAGTGCACACACCACTACCGTGAGATCTTCTGCCACCACGCATACCATCACCGCCCTCCCTACTGCTCCCCACCGAGCTGCCCGTGCCTGCCCACCCAGAAAGGTGGCCGTCTCCTTCGCCCCAGGCACCTCCTCCCCTGCCCCAGTCAACCCTGCTGCTCTCACAGAGGAGGCTATTGACCTCCTGAGAACCATCTCTGTAGGGCAGACAACCATCGTCAATGTCATCGAGGGTCTGGCATCAGAGGTGCAGCAGACAAATGCCTGTCTGGATGGCATTCACGGTGCCGTGTCTGCCCTACAGAGATCTTTTCAGTCTCTGGCCTCCTATCGGATGGCAGCCAGCTTCCCTGGCCATTCCATCCCCCCTCCAACCTCCTCTACCCCTTCCAGCACCCTACTCCCTTCACCCTTCCAAGGCACACAATCGGACCCGCTTACAGGCACATCAACACACAAGAAGGACACTTCAAAACACAAGCACCGCACCTCCCATCACAAGCATTCACACAGCCAACAGACACCTGCACACACAACAACGTCCACTTCCCCCAGTGTGCCCACCTCTTCTGCCTCCCTGTCTGTCCCCTCTACATCCACACCCTCATGCACTGCACCTTCACTCACTGTTACGGCTCCTCTTCCTGCACTTACCACAATAGCAGACAGCCATACATGCATCCCATACACCACACCTGCACTCACCACCTCTACTGTAGTTGACACATGCAGCACACTCACCAGACTTGCAGATACCCACCCTACATACATCCACACTAGCTGTATGTCTTCTCCCACTGTGTCCACCCCTCACCTCGCAAGACACACAAATGCACCAAGACACCCACCCATCAGACATCCACCACACCACAGCATACTGAGCAGTCACCTGCACCCACTACACGCACACCTACACCCCAAACATCAACTCCCTCTGCCTCCACTCCCACGCCCTCACCCACGCCCACCCCAATTGCTCGCAACAAAACTTTTCCTCTCCCGTTCTGACCTTTTCCAACCCACTGGCCCACCCCGTCTTGTCCCCAAACGTGCCCACCTTCTTGCCATTTCCGCTCCTTCAACATCACAGCCCACCCGGTCCAGCCTTCCCATTCCCGTGCCCCTCCCCCGATGAAGAAGGAGGCCCGGTCAGAGCCTAGGCCATCCAGCTCCACCTAGCCAAACAGCCCTCACCCCCTTCAAAGGAGAAGCCCATCCCCCTCCACCCTCCACAAGAAAGTCAAAGTCCCAACCCTGTCGAAAATACCCACCCCCAACACCCCCAGCCCAGCTTCCATGAGGTGCCTGGATCCCCATATGGTACCCCTTTCTGTGGAGTACCCAGCACTTGTGGGAGTCAGGTGTGGCCTGTTGTGGCCCAGGATAATGTACATTTTATGGACTGGCTAATGGCCCTGTTAGCACTTTTAGGCTCAGTGAGCTAATAATTAAAGTTTCTGTGTGGCCTGTGTTTGGGCTGCACGCAATTACACCCTGGTGTTTGTTTTAATTTTTTATGGTTGTTGGGCTATTGTATGTACTATGGTCAAGTTCAGTCGGGTATGTATCGCCTGGTGTGGGGTGTCTGACTTGTGCTGCTGGGAAGGGTTGGGGGGGCGTTGCAGAGTGGGTGGGTATGTAACTGTGCCCTTTCCTCCCTTGTGTCGTAGGTTGCGGTACTTACCATCGTCGTCTTCATCGGCGGTCTCAGTCGTGTAGGTATATGGCAAGGAGCAGGGCTGGCAAGATCAGCAGCTCTCTGTCCATGGCTGCCGCTGCACGTTCTGTGAAACTCCGGTGAGTGTTTCCTTATATATGGTTCATTTCCGCCTGGCTTTGTGTGGCGGTGGTTCCCGCCCCCGGAACTGGCGGTGGAATGGTGGTTCATAATTTGATGGGCGGGTTGGGCCTTTCCGACGGCCTGTGGGTGGACTCTGCCGTCATCGGCGGGACTCATTTCCTGGCGGTGGGTGGTTCACAGGATGCGTGTGTTTCGTTTGGATCATTATTTGGCGGTCCAGACCGCTCCTCTGTTGGCGGTTTCTATCGCCACCGCCGGCGTAGCGTAACGGACCGCCATGTTCATAATGAGGGCCTTAGTTTCCAGGTGGGATCAACAATGTGCATAGAGGAAATCAGGGTTCATGCAGAAGCTACATTAGTCTCTGAGGGTGGGGTGGACCTAGCCACACTTGCTGCCTGGCCACCTAACATGCAGGCATCAGCTCTTAATCAATGGGACAAGAGTAGAAGCCCTGAGGAATACAGGTGCCAGTGTCACTACTGTATGGTGACAGACAAACTGGTTTCCCCAGGACAGTACCCGGTTGGACAGCCATATCCAGTCACTAATGCTGACAATCAAACTAAAGTCCATCCCATGGCAATGGTAACTTTAGAATGGGGAGGTGTCACTGGCCTGAAACAGGTGGTAGTCTCCTCTGCAATTCCATTAGAATGTCTGCTAGGCAATGATCTGGAGTCCTCAGCATGGGCTGAGGTAGAGCTCAAGACCCTTGCAGCCATGATGGGTATCCCTGAACTGGTGTGTATCAAAACAAGGGCACAGAGCAGGGCTCAGGGTGAAAAAGAAGTGTTGGAGTCTAGAATAATGGCCCAACCTTCCAAGAGAAAAGGAAATAAGACTGGTGAACAAGCTTCAACACAGCACAAGAAACAGAACCTCTCTTCCCAGGAATATGTTCTATCCCCTGAGGGAACTGAGTCCATGGAGCTGGAGCCTTACCAGGTTGAGCTCTTGGGCCCAGGGGGACCCTCGAAGGAACAGCTGTGTAAGGGGCAAGAAACTTGTCCCTCTCTTGAAGGCCAAAGACAGCAAGCAGCTGAGCAACAAAAAGGAACTGTCAGTGGAACTGACAGGGTCTATTGGGAAGACGGACTCCTTTACACGGAGGCAAGAGATCCCAAATCTGGTGTCACTAGGGGAGTAGTAGTGCCTCAGGAGTTTAGGGAATTCATTCTGACCTTAGCCCATGACATTCCCCTTGCTGGGCATTTGGGACAAACAAAGACATTGGAGAGATTAGTCAACTATTTCTACTGGCCCAATATGTCCCAGAAGGTAAAGGAGTTTTACACCTCCTGTGTCACCTGTCAAGCCAGTGGTAAGATAGATGGCCATCCAAAGACCCCTCTCATTCCACTTCCAGTGGAAGGGGTCCCCTTTGAAAGAGTGTGAGTGGACATAATGGGTCCACCTAAACCTCCCACAGCTTCAGGGAACCAGTATATCCTAGTGGTAGTGGATGAGGCTACTAGGTACCCTGAAACAATTCCCATTAGGTCCATTACTGCCCCTGCAGTAGCCAAAGCACTCATGGGTATTTTTACCAGAGGGGGATTTCCTAAGGAGTTGGTTTCTGACAAAGGTACCAACTTTATTTCAGCTTACCTGAAACACATGTGGAATGAGTGTGGGGTGACTTCTTATTCACCACAACATACCATCCACAAACCAAAGGTCTTGTTGAGAGATTTAACAAGACATTGAAGGGCATGATCATGGGGCTCCCTGAAAAACTCAAAAAGGAGATGGGATGTCCTCTTGCAATGCCTGATTTTCGCCTACACAGAGGTGCCACAGACGGGAGTAGGGGTTTCCCCCATTTGAGCTTCTGTGTGGCCATCCTGTTAGGGGACCACTGGCACTTGTAAAAGAAGGCTGGGAGAGACCTCTCCATGAGCCTAAACAAGATGTGGTGGACTATGTACAAGGCCTACTTTCAAGGATGGCAGAGTACATGGAAAAGGCAAGCAAAAACCTTGAGGCCAGCCAACAACTCCATAAGTTGTGGTATGACCAAAAGGATGCTATGGTTGAGTTTCAGCCAGGGCAGAAAGTCTGGGTTCTGGAGCCTGTGGCTCCCAGGGCACTTCAGGACAGATGGAGTGGCCCTTACCCAGTTCTTGAGAAAAAGAGTCAGGTCACCTACCTCGTGGATCTAGGCACTAGCAGGACCCCCAAGAGGGTGGTCCATGTGAACCGCCTCAAATTCTTTCATGACAGGGCAGATGTAAACATGTTAATGGAAGCAGAGAGTGAACCTCTCCCTGATCTCCTCCCCACTGACCCTCTCTGGCCAACAGCATGCTGACTGCAGGCAAGTCCTCCAGCAGTTTGCTGAGCTCTTTTCTTTGACCCCTGGTCATACACACCTGTGTACCCATGATGTGGACACGGGAGACAGTATGCCTGTCAAGAATAACATATTCAGACAGTCTGGCTGAGTCAAGGAAAGCATCAAAGTTGAAGTCCACAAGATGCTGGAGTTGGGAGTGATTGAACCCTCTGACAGTCCCTGGGCTAGCCCAGTGGACTTGCTCCCCAAACCTCACACAAAAGATGGCAAGAGAGAGAGATGAAGTTTTGTGTGGACTACAGAGGGCTCAACTCTGTCACCAAGGTAGATGTTCACCCCATCCTAAGGGCAGATGAGCTCACAGACAAATTAGGTGCTGCTAAATACTTAAGTACTTTTGACTTGACAGCAGGGTACTGGCAAATAAAAATGGCACCTGGAGCAAAAGAGAAAACAGCATTCTCTACACCTGATGGGCACTTCCAGTTTACTGTGATGTCCTTTGGCTTAAAGAATGCCCCTGCCACCTTCCAAAGGTTGGTAAATCAAGTCCTTGCTGGCTTGGAGTCCTTTAGTGCAGCTTATCTTGATGATATTGCTGTCTTGAGCTCCAACTGGCAGGATCACCTGGTCCACATGAAGAAGGTTTTGCAGGCCCTGCAAGCAACAGACCTCTCTATCAAGGCATCTAAATGTCAGAAAGAGCAGGGTACTGTGGTTTACTTGGGTCACCTTGTAGGAGGAGGCCAAGTTCAGCTACTCCAACCCAAGATCCAGACTATTTTGGACTGGGTAGCTTCAAAAACCCAGACTCAAGTCAGGGCATTCCTTGGCTTAACTGGGTACTATAGGAGGTTTGTGAAGGGATATGGATCCATGTGACACCCCTCACAGAACTGACCTCCAAGAAAATGCCCAAGAAAGTTAACTGGACCGTGCACTTTCAAAAGGCCTTTGACACACTGAAGCAAGCTATGTGTACAGCACCAGTTTTGAATGCTCCATATTACTCTACGCAGTTCATTGTGCAGACAGATGCCTCTGAGCATGGGATAGGAGTAGTCCTGTCCCAAACAAATGATGATGGCCTAGACCAGCCTGTTGCTTTTATTAGCAGGAGTTTACTCCCCAGGGAGCAGCATTGGAGTGCCATTGAGAGGAAGGCCTTTGCTGTGGTTTGGTCCCTGAAGAAGTTAAGACCCTACCTTTTTGGTACTCACTTCAAACTGACCACAGACCTCTCAGATGGCTGATGCAAATGAAAGGAGAAAACCCTAAACTGTTGAGGTGGTCCATATCCCTACAGGGAATGGACTTTATAGTGGAACACAGACCTGGTAATGCTGATGGCCTTTCCAGGTTCTTCCACTTAGAAAATGAAGACTCTCTTGGGAAAAGTTAGTCTCATCCTCTTTTGTTTGGTGGGGGGGGGGTTGTGTGAGGAAATGTCTCCTTGGCATGGTTACCCCCTGACTTTTAGCCTTTTGTTGATGCCAGTTAAGATTGAGAGTGTGCTGGGACCCTGCTAACCAGGCCCCAGCACCAGTGTTCTTTCTCTAAACTGTACCTTTGTTCCCACAATTGGCACAGCCCTGGCACACAGATAAGCCCCTTGTAAATGGTACCCCTGGTACCAAGGACCCTGTTGCCAGGGAAGCTCTCTAAGGGCTGCAACATGTCGTATACCACCCTGGGGACCCCTCACTCAGCACATGCACACTGCCTCGCAGCTTGTGTGTGCTGGTGGGGAGAAAATGACTACGTCGAATTGGCACTCCCCTTAGAGTGCCATGCCCACCTCACACTGCCTGTGGCATAGGTAAGTCACCCATCTAGCAGGCCTTACAGCCTTAAGGCAGGGTGCACTATACCACAGGTGAGGGCATATGTGCATGAGTACTATGCCCCTACAGTGTTATAAAACATCTCAGCACAATCAATGCACACTGCTGCCAGTGTGGAATTTATTGTAAAATGCACCCAGAGGGAATCTTAGAGATGCCCCCTGAATACCAGTCCGACTGCTAGTGCTAGACTGACCAGTTTCTGCCAGCCTGCAACAACCAGATGAGTTTCTGGCCACATGGGGAGAGTGCCTTTGTCACTCTGTGGCCAGGAACAAAGCCTGTACTGGGTGGAGGTGCTTCTCACCTCCCCCTGCAGGAACTGTAACACCTGGCGGTGAGCCTCAAAAGCTCACCCCTTTTGTTGCAGCACCCCAGGGCATCCCAGCTAGTGGAGATGCCCCCCCTTCCGGCCACTGCCCCCACTTTTGGCAGCAAGGCTGGAGGAGATAATGAGAAAAACAAGGAGGAGTCACCCACCAGTCAGGACTGCCTCTAAGGTGCCCTGAGCTGAGGTTACCCCTGCCTTTAGAAATCCTCCATCTTGAGATTGGAGGATTCCCCAAATAGGATTAGGGATGTGCCCCCCCTCCCCTCAGGGACGAGGCACAAAGAAGGTGTAGCCATCCTCCAGGACAGTAGCCATTGGCAGGAAGGAACTGAACTCCATCAGGCGACCCCCTACCTAGCCCAGTCGGTGGCTGGTTCAAGAAGCCCCCCTGTGCCCTGCCTGCATAGCTAGAGTAACCCCCGGTTCCCTCCATTCATTTCTATCGAAAAGCCGACGCCTACTAAGCACACTGCACCCGGCCGCCCCTGTGCCGCTGAGGGTGTGTTTTGTGTGCCTTTTTGTGCCCCCCCCAGTGCTCTATGAATGTCCCTGGTCTGCCCTCCGAAGACGCAGGTACTTACCTGCTGGCAGACTGGAACCAAGGCACCCCTGTTCTACATAGGCACCTATGTGTTTTTGGCCTTCCTTTGACCTCTGCACCCAAACCGGCCCTGTGTTGCTGGTGCGCTGACTTTGGGGTTGCCTTGAATCCCCAACGGTGGGCTGCCTATGCCCAGGAAACTGAACTTGTAAGTGCTTTACCTACCTCAGAAACTTAACCTTACTTACATCCCCCAGGAACTGTTGATTTTTGCACTGTCTACTTTTAAAATAGCTTATTGCCATTTTAATCTATACTGTGTGTACTACAGCTTTAAACCAAAGTTCCTTACTTACCTGTGTGGAGTACCTTGCCTTTTATGTATTGACTTAAAATCTTGAATCTTGTGGTTCTAAAATAAATTAAGAAAATATATTTTTCTAAATAAAAACTATTGGCCTGGAGTTAAGTCTTTGAGTGTGTGTTCCTCATTTATTGCCTGAGTGTGTGCAACGAATGCTTAACACTACCCTCTGATAAGCCTACTGGTCAGCCACACTACCACAAATTAGAGCATTAGAAGTATCTAATTTTGCCATTATCAACCTCTAAGTGGAACCCTTGGACTCTCTGCATACTATCTCTCACTCTGAGATAGTATATACAGAGTCAGCTTCCTACATCCACCAACTAGGTGTCCCAGATAAACCACTTTCCCTCCTCTATATGGCATTTTGAATCCTTGATAGTGAGTCCTGCCTTTTGCAGGGCCTCCAAAACTTTCCACAGGTGGTCCAGGTGGTCATCCCAGGTGGAGCTAAAAACAGCAAAATCATCTAGATATGCTGCACTAAATGCTTCCAGACCTTGGAGGACTGCGTTCTCCAGCCATTGGAAAGTGGCAGGTGCATTTTTCAGACCAAAGGGCATAGCTGTGAATTGATAATGCACTCCAATGGTTGAAAATGAGTTTTAGGTTTTACATCCTGTGATAATTTGATCTGCCAATACCCTGTAGTCATATAAAAGGTGCGCAGATACTTGGCAGATGCCAGTATATCTATTAGCTCATCTGCCCTGGGTATAGGGTGAGCACCTGTTTTTGTAACTCTATTGAGCCCTCTGTAGTCTACACAAAACCGAATTTCTCTCTTTCCATCTTTACTATGAGAATTGGGGACAAGCACAACTGGGCTGGCCCAGGGGCTGTCAGAGTGCTCAATAACACCTATGTCCGACATTTTCTGAACCTCATATTTAATACAGTCTCTGACATGGTCAGACTGCCTTTAAATCTTACTTTTGACAGGCACACTGTCTCCAGTATCAATGTTATGTTCACACCAAGTAGTCTGATCAGGTGTGAGTGAAAAGAGTTCAGAAAATTGGCCCAGAAGATTCTTGCAGTCCTCCTTTTGCTCTGCAGTAAGGCAGTCTGCAAGGACAACCCCCTTCAGTGAGCCATCAGCTGCAGTGTTGGAGAAGAGGTCAGGGAGAGGGTCACTCTCTTCCTCCTGCCCCTCATCTGTGGCCATAAGTAAGGTCAAATTTGCCTTATCATAGTGGGGTTTAAGGTGGTTGACATGAAGTACCCTTAAGGGGCTATTTGCAATGCCTAGGTCTAACAAATAGGTGACCTCACCCTTCTTTTCCACAATAAGATATGGCCCACTCCATTTGTCTTGGAGTGTCCTTAGTGTCGCAGGCTCCAAAACCCATACCTTCTGTCCTGGGTGGTACTCAGTCAGGACAGTCGTCTGGTCATGCCATTGTTTTTGAAGCTCTTGGCTGGCTTGATGGTTTTATAGATCAAATCTGTTTATTGGTATTTGAACATACAAACAGTACATAGCTCTGTATCAATACCGCTACATATTTCGACCATTGATATATCAAAAGTCCCAAATCTTCACATTTAAAGCTATGGCACATGATCACTGTTATGCTGCTGGCAGGAACTTCCTCCCCTTGTCCGCTCCCGCTTATATAAAGATCAAAGTAGTCAAAGCACAACAGCCGAACCTCTCAGAGCTAAACGTAAAATACAAAAGGAACAAAAAAAGAAAACTACGCTTCCCCTTCAAAATGCTGCGCCCCACTCCCATCCCCAGACACTCTCAGCCTCTTCACCCCATTGCTCCAGCCCCTCACCAGGCTCCACATGATTCCTCATTCCTCTGAGGCTCTTGTGTCAGCCCGAGGACACTTAGATATGCTGGACATGTCAATTCATTAAACTCAGACGACAGGATCTGGAGGAACGGCCTCCACAAAGTACATATATCACCCACCCTCTGATTAGAAGCTAGAGTAAGCTTCTCCATCGCCAAGATGAACCACAGCTTCTGAAGCCAAGACTCATACGTCGGCAGCTTCTCTGAGCCCCATAAGGAGAGGATCACCTGCAGTGCAGCATTGAGAGCTAAGGCCATTTGGAGCCCTCTCAACGATCGAAGGGGAAAGGTGAGAGAATTGGGTAGGCCCAACAAAATGTACGATGGAAATCTGGGGATCTCTGTCTGAAACACCTTATCAATGTCATCCAGAATACTCGTCCAATATCTCTTCAGCTTGGGGCAGTGCCAAAGAAGATGTACGAGTGTGCCCGAGTTGCCGCACCCCCTCCAACAAAGGTCAGTCTTAGCGGGGTCCCAAGCGTGTATCCTTGCTGGGGTGTAATACCAATAGGAAGCCACCTTATAAGCCGTCTCTGTCCCCGCAGCATTGTAGGCCGTATGATGTGTTCTATAATATATGTTGTCCCAGTCCTCCTCTGTAAGCTCCCTCTCCCATCTCCGCTGCCCCTTAGACTTAGACGGACTCTCCACCCTCTGCAAACATCGATAAAGCTCTGATACCACCCGTTTACCATCCTTCTTTGTCATTATCTATTTCTCAAACGGGGTAAGCGGGCAGTCTATCTAAGCCCTGTTCGCTGGCATGACGGCCCAGTGCCGCAGTTGATAATATAACAGTCTATCTGTCTCGGTCAATCTGTATGTCTCCTGTATCTGATCAAAAGGAATCATCCCACTCTCATCAAAAAAGCTTCCCACCCTTTTGCAGCCCCCATCATACCAGCAGCGAAAGTTCTCTACCTGCTGACCGGGCGCAAAGTCAGGGTTCGCACAGATCGGTGTCATAGGGGACGGGAACGTCGTCAGCCCCAGCCGACGCGCCACCATATCCCACACACGGAACGTCGCACCCGTGATCGGGGAGGTGTATAGCCCTTGCGCTCTATGCTGGCGCCGGAGCCAAGGCTCCTTCCAAATGTGAGACCCCGCCACCGCCTGGTCGATGAAGCACCAGTGTTTCTCAGTAAGTCCACTCTAAAAGAAAGCGCAGCTGAGCAGCTTGGAAATAGCGCAAGAGGCAGGGTACAGCCAATCCCGCCTCCCCCTTGGGGCGATATAGGACGTTCCTTGGGAGGCAGGCCGGCCGTCCCTCCCAGATAAATCTAAGAACAGCAGACTTGAGGGTCGCAATCGTCCGAACCGAAGGAGTCAGAGGGAGCGCCTGGAAGACATAGAGTATACGCGGCAACGCGGTCACCTTCACGGCCGAAACTCTACCCAACCAGGAGAGTTTATATTTTCCCCAGCTCCCCAGATCCCGCAGGACTTCGTGAACTAACGTAGCGTAATTCAAGCTCGCCGTCTTCGCCGCTGTGGTCGCCAGTTCAATACCCAAATAGGATACTTGCGACGTCGACGAAATAAAAGGATACTGGGCCCACAAGGTTTCTTCATGCTCCGGAGAAGTGGCCAGACTGAGGACCTGCGATTTCTGCATATTCACCCGAAACCCAGATACCTGACTGAACTCACTAATGGACGCCATGAGGAAAGGTAGCGAGACCATGGGTTCCGCAAGAGTAAGAATCACATCATCCGCGTACAGACTAATGAGGTGGTGATCTCCCCCAAACTTAACGCCAGTAACACGGGGGTTGTCGTGGAGGCACTGCGCAAAAGGCTCCATGTACAATGCAAAGAGTAAGGGGGAGAGCGGGCAGCCCTGTTGGGTTCCTCGCCCAATCTGAAACGGCATGGACAGAGTTCCATTAACCCGCACTGAGGCCCTAGGGAAGCGATAAATGCATCGGATCCAGGCCCTAAACCCCGGACCCAACCCAAAGCACTCCAACACCTGAAAGAGATAAGGCCAAGGAACCCTATTGAATGCCTTTTCCGCATCGATAGAAAGAAGAAGCGCCTCCCTACGAGATCTGCTGGTTTTGTCTATTAAATGTAAAAGTTGCTTCGTATTATCACTGCACTGATGATGAGGTATAAACCCCGCCTGATCTGGATCTATAAGACCTGGCATATAGGGATTAAGGTGATGGGCCAGTATACCGGTGAACAGCTTGGCATCTATATTCAGAAGCGAGATAGGCCTATCAGAAGCAAACTCCTCTGGATCCTTCCCAGGCTTATGAATGACCACAATAGTAGCCTCTAGCATGCTCGGCTCGAGGGCCCCGGACACACAGAAGGAGTTAAATAGCCGCGTCAAAATTGCCACCAGCTCCAGGCAGAAGGTTTTATAGAAAAGTGACGTAAAGCCATCTGGGCCAGGGGATTTCCCCACCTTTAAACGTGATATCGCAGAAATAACCTCCTCCACCCTAATAGGCTGATCTAAGGAGGACGCCTCATGATCACCAAGTGGGGTAATAACAGTTCCCGCAAGAAAGGCAGCAGGATCCCCATCGCACTGTGTATTCGCAGCATATAACTCCCCATAATATTCAGAAAAAACCTCCGCTATTTGATCATCCATTCGGACCTCACCTACAGAGGGAGAACGCACCATTTTTATCGCCATAGCCGAGCGCTGTGCTCTCAGCCTGTGCGCCAGAAGCTTCCCACACCTATTGCTCCCGGTGTAATATTTGTGCTTAAGCCGGACTATTGCATATTCCGCCCTATCCCAGTCCAATCGCTTCAGCTGTTGGCGCGCCTTCTCCAGCTCCCTCCACACTCTAGGTGCGCTGGTATACTTATGTGAGCGTTCCAGAGCCGCCACCTTTTGCTCTAAAACCGCCCTCTGCTCCCTCCTTGGTTTATTATCTTTAGCCGATAGTGACATTACTTCCCCCAGAACCACTATTTCAGGGTCTCCCACAAAGTCTCCAAACTAATATCCCCATTGTCATTAAAGCTAAGGTATTCCACAATCACTCACCGCAGCGCCTCCTCCACCGCCTTGCTCTGCTGTATGGTATCCCTAAAGCGCCAACACGTGCTTCCCACGCGCCCTACATCCAGTCTGGCCTCTAGAGTAATAGGTGCATGGTCTGTTAGAGCTCGAGGCTCAATTGTGGTCTCACCAATCCGAGAGAGGAACTCCAGGGAGGCCAGGAAAAAATCTATACGTGCATAGGTCTTAGTGGCCACAGAGTAAAAGGAGTAATCCCTATGTGTAGGATGCGCCCTCCTCCACACATCCTCCAGTCCGCAGTCAGCCAGCCACTGTCACCCAGCCACTGTCAGTGCCCCAGTCTGGCCAAATCGATGCCCTGACCTGTCTAACTCATTGTCCATTACCAGATTAAAATCGCCCCCCACTAGCAAAGCCCTATCCGGTGTATTGAGCATTGGGGAGATGGCCTGCTTCATAAAGGTTTCTTGCTGCACATTAGGGGCATATAATGTAGCAATCGTAAAGAAGAAGGTCCCCACCCGTACTCTAAGGGCCGGAAACCTACCCTGCACCTCATGTATCTTGGCTACCACTTCCCCATGGAAAGTCCTTGACAATAGTACCACTACCCCGGCATTTTTTGTGGAGGCAGAAGACCAAAACTGCCTGGGGAACCACTTGGAGCGCATACGATAGGTGTCATTGGAAAGCAAGTCCGTTTCCTGCAAAAGGCAAACATGGCTCCCAGACCTCTCTAGACCCGACAGGATCAACAACCTCTTAGCCGGACTGTTGAGCCCCCGGACATTTAAGCTTAAACACTTAAGGGACATGTGCCACCAAACAGGTTACGCTCTGGGGGCGGGGACCTCTCCTTGGGGACAGGAGCCCGGGCCAGAGCACAAGCCGCCAGTTCGTCTCCCAAAGAAATTGTAGGGGAAGCAAACCAACACTCAACCAAGACACACAACAGGTGCTTACAACATAGAAGTCCTCTGACACTCATCTCCATAGAGGCAAAGTCCCAACAGGAGCAGTAGAACCACCCAAAATCGTCGTTTTGCGACCAGCGACTCCACCACCCAGGCCCCTCTCAAGTTGTCTCAAGACCTAAAAAGGTGCAACCCCAGATCAATATAGCAGCATCTGGTTGCCCGGTGCTTAGGCATTGGTCCCAACGGCCAAGCTACTCAGTACTGATTGCCTTTCAAATGCCTGCTCCTTCGAAGTAGGCCGCTGTTGCTTCCTCTTTCTTTCTTTACGCCTCCAGCGTGGTCGGTCCCCTGCCGCCGCCTCTACACGTGTGCCAGCATCTCTGTCGTTCTCTTCCAACTGCAGGATCCTCTGCACCTCTGACACCGATTTCACCTGATCCTCCCACCGGAATATGAGGTGGAAGGGGTGGCCCCATGAGTAAGACGTGGAATGCACCCCCAAGTACTCCGTAATGGGCTTGAATTCTTACCGTCTCTGCAAAGTCCGGAGTGAGAGGTCCTGAAACAGCAGAAGCACGTGCCCCCGGAATGGTACCTGAGAGAGATTGAGGGTTCTCTGCAAGATGCTTTCTTTAATACCAAAGTTATGGACACACGCTAAAATGTCAGACGGACGATCCCTGGTCCCTCCAGGGCGACCCACCCGGTGAACCCGATCCAGCAGAATCTCTTGCACATCATCCGGGCCTAGGACCGAGCGAAACAGTGCTGTGACAAACTCTCCAATGTCCTCCTTCTCTGCTCCGGCCGGGGCACCCCTAATACGTATGTTATGCCGTCGTGACCGGTTCTCTAGATCCTCAACCGCAATCTGTAGGAGATCCTGTTGCTCCCAGAGGCATATAATCAGTTGTATGTTTTCCACCTCCTCCCCTCGAGAGATCTCGCCATCCTCTACATTCCCAACGTGCTCCCCCAGTGACGTGACCTCCCCACGGAGATCCTTCAGCTCTTGAGAGATGTCCCTCCGAAGGTCTTGCAGATCTCTCCGTATTGAATCAAACAGGGAGGCAAGGAAGCTGACTGGGGCCTCCCCATCCTCCTCCGCCTCCCCACGTTCCTCAGGAGGCCGCATCACAGCCGACCCTTCGGCCAACCTACCCTGCGCCGGGTGGGACCTGGTCAGCATTTCCCTCACTGACTGGTCCCGTTTGGGCTTGGAGGACGCCATGAGAGGTCCAGACTTACACAAGTTTAATGTTATGCCCAGACACAGTCCTGCTGCCCTCACCTCAGGGCCTTCGGTTTGTGAACGAGTCTCGGCCACCAATGTTCTCCTCTAACTATCCTCCACTGATCAGGCCAGCCATACTATGACTCCTCACTCCGCCGCACTCCAACCAGTACCACGGGCATTCACCCCACTCAGGCTCTCACCGGGACCATGCACTCCCAACGTGCCCCGTCCTGTCCTGGGCAACTCACTGCGGACCGGCCGTACCGCCGACCAGGGGGCCCTGCTTCTCTGAGCCGTGCCCGGCAGAAACACTAAGTCGGCCACTCCAACCTCCAAAGGCCCCGCTCTCTGGGTACCTCTTGGGACCCGGCTCCAGGCGCTCGGCTCCCCTTGCCTTCGCCGCCGCCTGGGCCCCGCGCAGCACTTCTATGCCCCGACGGGCCGCTCCTGGCGCCACTGACTGCTGGGCCGCACCACGCGGCCAACTCACCGCGAGGCAGCAGACGCGGGCCAAGGTCGGAAGGTGCAGCGCCGCGGTCCTCCGTCCCCGCGGGCACCCCAACACCTCCTCAGGGTACCCTCAGTCTCCTGTCGCCCGTCCCCAAGCCGGGAGGGGGACCGAAGCGCGGCAATCCGGGGTCGCTGGCTTATGTTGGGGCCTGGGCGGTGGAGCTCGCGGTAACGCGTCTGCTCACGCCGCCATCTTGGCCATGCCCCGGGCCTGAAGGTTTTAGTGGCCTTTTTCATGTACTCAGCCATCCTTGATCTTAGACCAAGCACATTATCCACAATGTCTTGTTTAAGGGGCTTCAAGAGTTGCTTTAGGAGGCTGGCCTGGTTTGTAGTGGGTACCTTTGGTACTTACACCTTATACCTGGTCCAGTTATGCTTTGTTAGTGATTGTAATTGTGTTCTATCAGCTTAGGCTGATGGAGGTAGCTATAGCAGAACATCTTAGGCTGAACTAGGAGACATGCAAAGCTCATGCAGTACCACTTATAGTTACAAAGTATTTATATACAAGTAAAGACAATACTCAGTGTTACCAAAAATAAAGGTATTTATTTGGGTGACACAGTACCAAAAATATCTTAGCGACAATTCTCCTTCTGGAGGTAAGTATTATACACAATGTATACACTAGACACCAAAATCAGAGAAGTAAATAGTCATAGAACAATGCAACAGTATGAAATCCTATAGAATGCAATGGGAGAAAATAGGTCTAGGGGCAACACAAACCATATACTAAAAAAAGTTGAATGTGACTCACAAATTCCTCCCTAGACAAGTGTAGTGTGTGCAGAATCACTGGGAGAGTAAGACTACAGTAAAGGTAAGTAAATTACCCACCCCAGAGTCTAGAAAAGCAGGAGTAAAGTACTGCAAGTTTCGTTAGGACACACTGCACCTCGTTTTTGGGATTTTGCAGCAGTCAACCAAGTCTGCAAAGAACAACTGCTGTATTATTGGACCTGAAGACCTGCAGAGGAAGGGGACCAAGTCCAGAAGGCGAAAGAAGTTCCAGGAAGGATAGGAGACCCTGCCAACCCAGAAGAAGGTGCAAAAGAAGAGTCCCCGGTTAGTTGAAGACTGCAGGAATGTACCCTAGGAAGATGCCAGCTGGTTCCTGAATGATGCAAAAGATGTCCCACGGCATGAAGATTGTCGCAGATGAGATTTTGTGTCAGAAGTCACCAACAACCCTTGGCTACGACAAAAGTGTGTTTTGCCTGAAAATGACGCTGGAGGGGCCTAGGAGGGATCTGGGGGCCTCAACTCTGTGTGAGAAGGAAGAGAAGGCTCTCACCACTTTAGAGAGCCCTCAGGATTCCAGCCAGCACACCCAGGAGTCACAGTATCCTGGTTCAAAGGAGGTGCAAAATGCAGTTGATGCAGCACGGCAAAAGAAGGTCCCAAGCCACTGAAGAACAACTCAGCAAGTTGAGCATCACAGAATGGAGTACTGGTGACCTGGGCCAGGCTGTGCATGAAGGAATTTTGCAAAGAGTGTATAGAGGCCTCAGGAGGCAAAGAAGACACAGTACACAGGGGTACCGTCATTCTTGGGGAAGGCAAGGTCTTCCCTCCTCCAAATTGCGTCAGCAGGACCTCAGGACAGTCTAAGTCGATGATGTCTACCCTCTGTGTCCCTAGGAGCATGCTTGTTGTTGTGAGAGGAGTCCGAGGGTACTGGTCGTCATCTTGTAAGGTGCCTGCTTGGAGCAGGGGAGTGACTTTGTCACTCCACTGGAGATTTCTTCGGTTCTTCTTGTGCAGAATGAAGACAGGGACTCCCCAGAGCATGCACACCTTGGAAACTGTTGCATTTGCTGACTTGAAGCTGAGGTTGCTGAAGAAAAGTGTCTCTTGTAGACACTTTGTTGCAGTTACAGCGTTTCTTGGAGCAGGACTGCGGTTGATCTGAGGTGAGAAGAGTTTGAAGTTGTTGCAGAGGATTCCTGAAGGAAATTTGCAAGCAGAATCTGAAGAGAACCCACAGGAGAGACCCTAAATAGCCCTGAGAGGGGGATTGGCTACCTTATCAGGTATGGACCTATCAAGAGGGGTCTCTGACTTCACCTGCTGGCACTGGCGACTCAGAGCCCTCCAGAGTGCCCCTACACCTTGCAAAGCAAGATGGCTGAAGTCTGGGACACACTGGAGGTGCTCTGGGCACTACCCCTGGGGTGGTGATGGACAGGGGAGTGGTCACTCCCCTTTCCTTTGTCCAGTTTCCTGCCAGAGCAGGGGAGAAAGTGTCCCAGAACTGGTGTAGCCTGGTTTATGCAAGGAGGGCACCATCTGTGCCCTTCAAAGCATTTCCAGAGGGGGGGAGGCTACCCCTCCCCAGCCTGTAACACCTATTTCCAAAGGGAGAGGGTGTAACACCCTGCTCTCAGAGGAAATGCTTTATTCTGCCTTCCTGGGACTGGGCTGTCCAGACCCCAGGAGGGCAGAACCCTGTCAATGAGGTGGCAGCAGCTGTAGCTGCAGTGCAAGCCTCAGAGAGCTGGCTTGGCAGTACTTGGGGTCCATGGTGGAGCCCCCAGGATGCACTGGAATTGGCTCCCCAATACCAGATTTGGAATGGGGGGACAATTCCATGATCTTAGACATCTTACATGGCCATATTCGGAATTACCATTGGTGAAGCTACATATAGGTATTGACCTATATGTAGTGCATGCGTGTTATGGCGTCCCCGCACTCACCACGTCTGGGGAAATGGCCCTGAACTATGTGGGGGCACCTTTGCTAGTGTAAGGATGCCCTCACACTTAGAAACTTTGTACCTAACCTTCAGCAAGTGAAGGTTAGACATATAGGTGACTTAGTGCAGTGAAAATGGCTGTGAAATAGTGTGTGCACTATTTCACGCAGGCTGCAATGGTAGTCCTGTGTAAGGGTTTGTGTGAGCTCCCTATGGGTGGCAAAAGAAATGCTGCAGCCCATGTGGATCTCCTGGAACCCCAGGGCCCTGGGTTCCTAGGTACCATATACTAGGGACTTATAAGTAGGGTCCAGTATGCCAATTGAAATTGGTAAATGAAGTCACTGGCCTACAGTGACAAATTTAAAAGCAGAGAGAGCATAAGCACTGAGGTTCTGGTTAGCAGAGCCTCGTGACACAGTTAGGCACTACACAGGCATAGACATTAGGCTATAAATTATGAGCACTGGGGTCCTGGCTAGCAGGATCCCAGTGAGACAGGCAAAACACACTAACATATAGGTTTTTATCTATGGGCACTGGAGTCCTGGCTAGCAGGATCCCAGTGACACAGTAAAAACACCCTGACACAAACTCACAAACAGGCCAAATGTGGGGGTAACCATGCTAGAAAGAGGCTACTTTCTCACAGTTGCTCCCACACCTCTTTGACAAGAGCAAGGGGACCCCTAACAGGGTGACCAAATAGGAGTTTAGAGGGCTCTAGCCCACTCCTTTTTGGGGTACCTCCCTGTAGGCAAAAAGTAGGCATGGCAGGAGGATATCCCATTTTCTTCTGAGTTTTTCAGAGAGTCCCTTGATCATGCCTTTGAGTATTTTGTTAAATCTTTCATTCAGGCCAAATTTGTTTTTGGATGATAGGGTGTGGTGGACTTATAGGTTACACTACACTCCTTCCACATAGCTTTTAAGTATGCAGACATTAAGTTACTACCCCTGTCTGATACTATCTCTTTAGGAAAGCCCTCCTGGGAAAATATTCCCAGGTGGGCCTTTGTCATTGCAGGGGCTGTAGTGGTCCTTAAGGGGATTGCTTCTGGGTATCTTGTGGCATGGTCCACTACCATTAAGATGAATCTATTTCCAGAAGCAGTTGGAGGGTCAAGGAGGCCAACAATATCAACCCCTACCCTTTCAAAGGGTACACCAACCACAGGTAGTGGGATTAAGGGGGCCTTTGGGGTGCCACCAGTTTTGCCACTGGCTTGGCAAGTGGCACAAGAGCGACAGAACTCTTTTGTGTCCTCTGACGTGTGAGGCCAGTGAAATTGAGGGACAAGTCTGTCACAGGTCTTACTTTGCCCCAGATGTCCAGCAAGGGGAATATCATGCACAAGAGTTAGGAGGAATTTCCTATACTGCAAGGGAATGACCAGTCTGCTGGTAGCACCAGGTTTTGGGTGCCTTGCCTCAATATAAAGGATAATGTTCTTCCAATAAACTCTATGTGAGTCACTGATATCCCCAGTTTGCTGTTTCACAGCTTACTGTCTTAGACCCTCTAGTGTGGGTCAGGTCTGCTGTGCCACACTCAGTTCCTCCCTGGCAGGCCCCCCTGCACCCAAGAGCTCAGCTGTGTCCGCTTGAAGCTCCTCTGGTATAGGTTCTGCACACAGAGTTGACTCCTCATCAAAAGGGGAATCTTCTGGAGAAAGAGGGATAGTGGACAAGGGTTTGCTCGTTCTACCCCTGGTTTTTGGGAGCACTTGGTGCATTGTTTCAGGATCCAAGTTTCCCTGTCCTCTTTGCTTCTTGGCCTGAGCATTGGTAAGAGCAAAGATGTGCCCTGGAATTCCCAGCATTGCTGCATGGTCCTCCAACTTCACTTCAGCCCAAGCTGAAGTTTCCAAATCATTACCCAATAGGCACTCAACAGGTAAGTCAGTGAACACCACAACCTTTTTAGGACCAGTAACCCCCCCAGTTGAGATTCACAACAGCCATGGGGTGGCTAACAGTGTTGTTATAGGCGTCAGTAACTTGGTACTGATGACCAAGTAGGTGTTGCTCAGGGGCAACCAGTTTCTCCATCACCATAGTGACACTGGCACCTGTGTCTGTGTGGGCCTCAACCTGAACACCATTTATTAGGGGTAGTTGCTTGTACTTATCCGTATTAAGGGGACAATCAACTAAGGTGGCAGGGTCCATGCCACCATCAGAGACCAAAACAGCCTCAGTGGTCTCCCTAACTAGACCAACCCTGACTACATTACCAAAAGTGAGCCCAGCTACACCCTTTGTTTGGCTATTTGTAGAGTTTGTCCACCATCAGTCAGTGCTTCCTGAAAAGGGCAATAGGCGATCAGATGAGAAAGACCCAGCCTGAAGCACTTCAGTCAAGTGATTAGTCTTGATAGTCACTGTAGGAGGCTGGCCTGGCTTGTAGTGGGTACCAAGGGGTACTTACACTCTGTACCAGGTCCAGTTATCCCTTATTAGTGTAGAAGAGGTGTTTCTAGCAGCTTAGGCTGATAGAAGATAGCTATAGCAGAGCAGCTTAGGCTGAACTAGGAGACATGCAAAGCTCCTACTATACCACTGGTGTCATGCACAATATCATAAGAAAACACAATACACAGATATACTAAACATAAAGGTACTTTATTTTTATGACAATATGCCAAAAGTATCTCAGTGAGTACCCTCAGTATGAGGATGCCAAATATACACAAGATATATGTACACAATACCAAAAATATGCAGTAATAGCAAAAGGAAGTAATGCAAGCAGTGTAAAGTTACAATAGATTGCAATAGGAGCACGTAGGTATGGGGCAACACAAACTATATACTCCAAAAGTGGAATGCGAACCACGAATGGACCCCAAACCTATGTGAGCTTGTAGAGGGTCGCTGGGACTGTAAGAAAACAGTGAGGGTTAGAAAAATAGCCCACCCCAAGACCCTGTAAGGTAGGTGCAAAGTGCACCTACAACCCCCAGAGACCACAGAAGTCATGATAGGGGGATTCTGCAAGGAAAACCAACACCAGCAAAGCAGCAACAGTGGATTTCTGGACCTGAGTACCTGTGAAACAAGGGGACCAAGTCCAAGAGTCGCAACAATGTCGAGAGTGGGCAGATGCCCAGGAAATGCCAACTGAGGGTGCAAAGGAGCTGCCACCAGATGGAAGAAGCTTGGTGTTTTGTAAGAACGAAGAGGACTAGGAACTTCCCCTTTGGAGGATGGATGTCCCACGTCGTGAAGAAGCTTGAAGAGGTATTCCCACGCAGAAAGACCGCAAACAAGCCTTGCTAACTGCAAGGGTCGTGGTTAGGGTTTTTGGATGCTGCTGTGGCCCAGGAGGGACCAGGATGTCGCCACTTGGATGAGGAGACAGGGGGGGCACCCAGCAAGTCAGGGAGCCCTCACAGGAGCAGGCAGCACCTGCAGAAGTACCGGATCAGGCACTTAGAAGAGGAGTGAACCAGAGTCCACTCGAAGTCAGAAAAGGGAGTCCCACGACGCCGGAGGACTACTCAGAAGGTTGTGCACTGCAGGTTAGAGTGTTGGGGACCCAGGCTTGGCTGTGCACGAAGGAAATCCTGGAAGAGTGCACAGGAGCCGGAGCAGCTGCAAATCATGCGGTACCCAGCAATGCAGTCTAGCGTGGGGAGGCAAGGACTAACCTCCACCAGACTTGGACTGAAGAGTCACTGGACTGTGGGAGTCACTTGGACAGAGTTGCTGAGTTCCAGGGACCACGCTCGTCGTGCTGAGAGGGGACCCAGAGGACCGGTGATGCAGTCTTTTGTTGCCTGCGGTTGCAGGGGGAAGATTTTGTCAACCCACGGGAGATTTCTTCTGAGCTCCTGGTGCAAGAAGGAGGCAGGCTACCCCCAGAGCAGGCACCACCAGGAAACAGGCGAGAAGCCGGCAGGATGAAGCGATACAAGGTTGCAGTAGTCGTCTTTGTTACTTTGTTGCGGTTTTGCAGGCATCCTGAGCAGTCAGCGGTCGATCCTTTGGCAGAAGGTGAAGAGAGAAATGCAGAGGAACTCTGGTGAGCTCTTGCATTCGGTATCTGAAGAATTGCCCAAAGCAGAGACCCTAAATAGCCAGAAAAGGAGGTTTGGCTACCTAGGAAGGAGGATAGGATAGTAAGAAAGGTAAGAGCCTATCAGAAGGAGTCTCTGACGTCACCTGCTGGCCCTGGCCACTCAGAGCAGTCCAGTGTGCCAGCACACCTCTGAATCCAAGATGGCAAAGGTCTGGGGCACGCTGGAGGAGCTCTGGGCACCTCCCCTGGGAGGTGCAGGTCAGGGGAGTGGTCACTCCCCTTTCCTTTGTCCAGTTTCGCGCCAGAGCAGGGCTGGGGGATCCCTGAACCGGTGTAGACTGGCTTATGCAGAGATGGGCACCATCTGTGCCCATCAAAGCATTTCCAGAGGCTGGGGGAGGCTACTCCTCCCCAGCCCTGACACCTTTTTCCAAAGGGAGAGGATGTAACACCCTCTCTCTGAGGAAGTCCTTTGTTCTGCCTTCCTGGGCCAGGCCTGGCTGGACCCCAGGAGGGCAGAAACCTGTCTGAGGGGTTGGAAGCAGCAGCAGCAGCTGAAGTGAAACCCCGGCAAAGGCAGTTTGGCAGTACCCGGGTCTGTGCTAGAGACTCGGGGGATCATGGGATTGTCTCCCCAATGCCAGAATGGCATTGGGGTGACAATTCCATGATCTTAGACATGTTACATGGCCATGTTCGGAGTTACCATTGTGACGCTATACATAGGTAGTGACCTATGTATAGTGCACGCGTGAAATGGTGTCCCCGCACTCACAAAGTCTGGGGAATTTGCCCTGAACAATGTGGGGGCACCTTGGCTAGTGCCAGGGTGCCCACACACTAAGTAACTTTGCACCCAACCTTCACCAGGTGAGGGTTAGACATATAGGTGACTTATAAGTTACTTAAGTGCAGTGGTAAATGGCTGTGAAATAACGTGGACGTTATTTCACTCAGGCTGCAATGGCAGGCCTGTGTAAGAATTGTCAGAGCTCCCTATGGGTGGCAAAAGAAATGCTGCAGCCCATAGGGATCTCCTGGAACCCCAATACCCTGGGTACCTCAGTACCATATACTAGGGAATTATAAGGGTGTTCCAGTATGCCAATGTGAATTGGTGAAATTGGTCACTAGCCTGTTAGTGACAATTTGGAAAGCAGAGAGAGCATAACCACTGAGGTTCTGGTTAGCAGAGCCTCAGTGAGACAGTTAGTCATCACACGGGGAACACATACAGGGCACACCTATGAGCACTGGGGCCCTGGCTGGCAGGGTCCCAGTGACACATACACTGAAACAACATATATACAGTGAAATATGGGGGTAACATGCCAGGCAAGATGGTACTTTCCTACAGTCACTGAGGGAAGTTCAAGGTCAACGACCTCCACTACCCTCTTCACCACCATTGGTTAAGCCCAGTGGGTGGAGAGAACAAGCCATTATCTGGAGAGGTGTTGTGTCCACTGGCATCTCCTAGCTCCGCATACCAGTCCAAAGTATCTAACTGGTCTTCTGAAGGATCTAGTAACCCCTCCCACTGTTCCCCTTGTCTATTTGCTCCACAAAATGCACAGGCCACAACTTAAATTAACTGGGACTTGTCAGCACCGGAATTGGCACTGATCGACCCCGTTCTGACTCCAAGTTGTCGGAAATAAGAATGGGGCTGGTGCTACTGGTGGGTGCCAGTGGCGCAGGGAGTATTGGCGTATGGATCAGTGCTGGAGAAGGTTGTATTGGCACAACCGGAGCCGATCCAGAATTAGATCCATGAGACCCCATCAGAGCCAAGGTTGGAGCCGTTGGCGTAGAGCCTGATGGGGCCTCCTCTGTCCCCACTGGGACCAAAGCTGCTCAGGAAGGGGTGGCCCTCTCGAATACGCGGCACAGGGCTCTGTAAAAATCTTTGATCTGAGTGGGGGAGTATGTAAGTGCCTCTTTTGATGTGGTCACCTCCCCCCTTTTTGCGTGGTTTCTGGTGCAATTAAGACTTAAAGTGCACTGGGACCCTACTAAAAAGGCCCCCAGTGCCAGATCTCTTTCCCTAAAATTGCACAGTCATTTTTCCAAATTGCAAACCTTCAGTTGCCACTGTAAGTCCCTATTAAATGGCACCTCTGGTATCTAGGGCATGGGGTACTAAAGGAAGTCCCTTGAAGGCTGCAGCACAGATCGTGCCACCCTCAGGGACACTCTCACTAAGTGTAGGAGGCTGGCTTTCTATGTAGTGGGAAAAGCTAGGCACAGTGTGCAGGGAGTCCTGGCACCCATACATTGGTTTACAAGGGTAAAAACTAGACCACCTAATGCTCTAATTTTTTGGAGAAGTGCAAAGCATTTCTTGTACTCACAACATCAATCTTGCAGTTCACACACTCAAGGGAATAACTTGAGACCAATTTATAAGAATACTTCAGATTTATATATACATTTTATGACCCAGATCGTCAAAATCAGTGAAGTGCTTTACGAGATATGACTTTTTAAACTTTAATAAAAATAGTATTTTTGTGTGTAACTACGCACCTTAGGAATCAATGGACGATAACCTTTAATAAATACATAGAAACTCACACTGTAGGTTTACCAAATTCTACTTTTTGCACATTGGTCAAGGTCGTCAGTGGTCACACTGCGCCAGCTGGAGAAGATCTGCCAGCTCCCGGTTCCAGCGAGAGCAGCGGGAAAAGGTCTCTGGAGCTGGTGCAGGGCCACTGCGAGGGAGCACTTGGAAAAGCATTGCACAGGTAGGTTTAAAGGGGAATTCTGGGGGTCCCCTTGAAGCGTGGAGGTGGCAAAGGGTGGGGGACCCTTCTGGCACAGCAGGTTCTTCGGTGCAGGGCACAGAGCGGTCCAGTGCAGAGCGAATCGGTGATCCAGGAACTGTGTGCAAGGATGCCCCTAAAGGCAGGAGGTAAGTTGGTTCAAGGGTTGTTTGCAGGACAGTGAGTGCACTCTGGCAAGAGGTCTGGGTTTTTGCTTAAGTCCCTCAACAGGGACTTCCTCCTCATCCTTTTTCAGTCCCAGATGGACTGTTTTTTGGGGTGTCTGAAGCTAGGTGATTATTAGTATTAGTTTGGCTCAGCCGCTAGAGGACGCAGTATGACGACACTTGGCACACTGACAGGGATTGTACTAGCAGTTCTTGATGTGAAATTTGGTCAGGTTGTGGAGTCCGGTTTTGGAGTTAGTGTCCAGTCAGTGAAGTGGACCTCACTGGCTTGTTGGTTCCTTGTGGGTTAGAGCTGTACCTCCACTCTGGAGGGAGTTGTCTGGCAATTTGTGAAGCTCGAAGGTCTTCTGGGGTTCTTTCCAGATGTCCAGCAGCTCCTCAGCAGCGATTGTCGGCACCTTTTCTTGGTGCAGCAGGTTCACAGTTCTCGTGTTTCGGATCTTCTTTGTGCTGGTCTTCTGTGTGTCGAATCTAGTTTCTTGGTTTAGGGGTACCCACTAAATACTGTATTTAGTGGGCGTTTAAGGGGGAACCTGGTAGTGACCAATGGGTCATCTACCTTAGGGTGACTACACCCACTAAGTGACCACTTCCGGTGGGCAGAGGTCACATCCGTATACCTAATTGGCTATTTTCCTTCCAACCAAGATGGAGGGAAATTAAATGGAGAGGCCACCTCTCATGCAACACCTTAAGGGTGGTGCATGCTGGGTAGGGCCACTCCTCATGTCCTTTGCTTGAATTTCCCACCGTTGCTCCTGCCAAACGTGGTGGTTTGCAACAGGGTGTCCATCTGCTGCTAGCAGCAGGCCTAGAGGTCAAGTTTCAAAGGTGGAAAGCCCTTAAAATCTCACCAACAGGGCAGTGCACATTCCTGAGGGATGGGGTGTTAACACCTCCACCCAGGAAGGGCTTTGTTCTGTATCCCAGAGGGCAGAAGCCCTCACCCCAGGGATCCAGATTTGTGTCTGGAAGTGGAAGATTGGTCAGGACCAGTCAGCAACCGTACCAGTGTAGTTAGCTTTTGCAGGGGGCACCTCTAAGGTGACCCCTGGGTACATTCTATAATAAATCCAACACTGGTACCGGTTTGGAGTTATCATTCTGAGATGTTTGATACCAACTAACCCAAGGTTCAGAGTGGTCATCATGTAGCTGTGAAACTCGCATTGACCAGTGTCCAGCACATGTATTAAAATGGCTGGTCTGTCCACACAATAAGTCCCAGTTTTGGCCAGGAGACAGCAGGGGCATGTTGCTCATGTATCTATGCCCGCACATGCAGTATATTGCACCCTGCCTTAAAGCTGGAAGGCCTGCCTGAGGGGTGTCTTACCTATAGTGTATTCAGCGTATAGTGGACAGGGCACACAGGCAGTGTGCCATGTCAAGTTTGTGCTTTTAATTTGCAACAAAGCACTCAGTCTACTATGGTAGGTCTGGGTGCAGCTGGGTGCATGGCCCTAGAGGGTGGCACAATCAGTGCTGCTGCCCCCAGGGGCCTACCCTTAGTACCCCATGCCCTTGGTACCTAGGTGTAGGAGGCTAGCCCTCTATGTATTGTGCAAAGCTAGGCACACTGTGAAGGGGGTGCAGGCAAACACACGTGGGCTTACAGGGGTAAAAACTAGATCACCCAATGCTCTAATTTTTAAGGTAGCTTGATCGAGCAGTTAAGCTAATCTTGGAGAAGTGCAAGTGACCTACAGCATCAATCTGGAAACTCACATACTCAAAGGAATAACTTGAGGCCAATTTATAAAAATACTCCAGATTGTTATATAATTTTTAAGACCAAGATCATCAGAATTGGGTAAGTACTTTTCGAGATATCAATTTTTGAAAGTATTATAAAAACAGACATTCTATGCGTTATTACGCACCATAGGAATCAATGGAGAATCACCTTTAAAACTACATATAAAATCGTACAGTTGGTTTACCATGTTCTTCTTTTGCACGTTAGACGAGATTGCCGGTGGGCACATTGTGCCAGCTGGAGAACTTTGAGCAGCCAGCCCGGTTCCAGCGGAAGCAGTGGGAGAAAGTCTCTGAAGCTGATGCTGGGTGTAGGAAAGTAGCCTCTTTCTAGAATGGTTACCCCCACTTTTGGCATGTTTGTGAGTGTGTGTCAGTGTGTTTTTACTGTGTCACTGGGATCCTGCTAGCGAGGACCCCAGTGCTCATAGATAAAAACCTATATGTCAGTGTGTTTTGCCTGTCTCTCTGGGATCCTGCTAGCCAGGACCCAGTGCTCATAGTTTGTGGCCTAATGTGTATGCCTGTGTAGTATCTAAATGTGTCACTGAGGCTCTGCTAATCAGAACCTCAGTGCTTATGCTCTCTCTGCGTTTAAATTTGTCACAGTAGGCCAGTGACTACATTTACCAATTTCAAATGGCATAATGGCCCCCCTTATTACTCCCTAGTATATGGTACCTAGGAACATAGGGCATTGGGGTTCCAGGAGATCCATATGGGCTGCAGCAATTCTTTTGCCACCCATAGGGAGCTCAGACAAACCCTTACACAGGACTGCCATTGCAGCCTGCGTGAAATAGTGCACACACTATTTCACAGCCATTTTCACTGCACTTAAATTACTTATAAGTCACCTATATGTCTAACCTTCACTTGCTGGTGGTTAGGTACAAAGACACTAAGGGCCATATTTATACTTTTTGACGCACAACTGCGCCAACGCAGTTGCGCGTCAAAAATTTTAACGCCGGCTAACGCCATTCTAAAGCGCCATGCGGGCGCATTATTTATTGAATGACGTTAGCCGGCGCAGCTGACTAGGGTGCGTAAAAAAAAATGACCCACACCAGGCAGCGCCGGCATAAGGGAAAATGGAGCTTGGGTGTCAAAAAATGGGGCAAGTCAGGTCTGAGGCAAAATATTGGCCTCAACCCGATTTGCGCCATTTTGTTTTACTCCCAACCCCCATTGAAATTACTCCTGTCTTGGCACAGACAGGAGTCATGCCCCCTTGCCCAATGGCCATGCCCAGGGGACTTATGTCCCCTGGGCATGGTCATTGGGCATAGTGGCATGTAGGGGGGCACAAATCGGCCCCCCTATGCCACAAAAAAAAAAATATATATACTTACCTGAACTTACCTTAAGTTCCCTGGGATGGGTCCCTCCATCCTTGGGCGTCCTCCTGGGGTGGGCAAGGGTGGCAGGGGGTGTCCCTGGGGGCATGGGAGGACACCTCTGGGCTCCTTCCGAGCCCACAGGTCCCTTAACGCCTGCCCTGACCAGGCGTTAAAAAATGACGCAAAAGCGGCTGGACGTCATTTTTTAAGGCCCGCCCACTCCAGTGCGTCATTTTTGCACGGGAGTTTAAATAAGGCGCACATGCCTTGGAGTCATTTTTTAGAAGGGAACGCCTACCTTGCATATCATTAACGCAAGGTAGGTGTCCACACTAAAAAATGAAGCAAACTCCAAGATCTTTGGCGCTAGACGGGTCTAACGCCAAAGTATAAATATGGAGTTAGCTTTGCGTCGGATTTGCGTAAAAAAAACCGATGCAAATCCGGCGCAAACAGAGTATAAATATGCCCCTAAGTGTGAGGGCACCCTTGCACTAGCAAAGGTGCCCCCCACAACGTTCAGGGCCATTTCCCCTGATTTTGTGAGTGCGGGGACACTATTACAAGCGTGCACTACACATAGGTCAATACCTATAAGTAGCGTCACAATGGTAATTCTGAAAATGGCCACGCAAGATGTCTAAGATCATGGAATTGTCCCCCCGTTCCAAATATGGTATTGGGGAGCCAATTCCATGCATCCTGGGGGCTCGACCATGGACCCCCAGTACTGCCAAATCAGCTTTCTGAGGCTTGCACTGCAGCTACAGCTGCTGCCACCTCACAGACAGGGTTCTGCCCTCCTGGGGTCTGGGCAGCCCAGTCCCAGGAAGGCAGAACAAAGCATTTCCTCTGAGAGCAGGGTGTTACACCATCTCCCTTTGGAAATAGGTGTTACAGGCTGGGGAGGGGTAGCCTCCCCCACCTTCTTGGAAATGCTTTGAAGGGCACAGATAGTGCCCTCCTTGCATAAGCCAGTCTACACCGGTTGAGGGACTCCGTCTCCCTTGCTCTGGCATGAAACTAGACAAAGGAAAGGGGAGTGACCACTCCCATGTCCATCACCACCCCAGGGGTGGTGCCCAGAGCTCCTCCAGTGTGTCCCAGACTTCAGCCATCTTGCTTTGCAAGGTGTGAGGGCACTCTGGAGGGCTCTGAGTGGCCAGTGCCAGCAGGTGATGTCAGAGACCCCTCCTGATAAGTCCATACCTGAAGAGGTAGCCAATCCCCTTCTCAGGGCTATTTAGGGACTCTCCTGTGGGTTATCTTCAGATTCTGCTTGCAAGTTTCCTTCAGGAATCCTCTGCAACAACTTCAGACTCTTCTGACCTCGGTTCAACCGCAGTCCTGCTCCAAGAAACACTGTAACTGCAGAGACACTTTTCTTCAGCAACCTCAGCTCCAAGTCAACAACTGCAACAGTTTCCATGGTGTGCATGCTCTGGGGACTCCCTGTCTTCATTCTGCACCAGAAGGGCCGAAGAAATCTCCCGTGGAGTGACGGAGTCTCTCTCCTGCTCCAAGCAGGCACCTTCCAAGGTGATGACTGGTACCCTGGGACTCCTCTCACGGCAAAGAGCATGCTTCTAAGGACACAGAGGGTGGACATCATCAACATAGACTGTCCTGAGGTCCTGCTGACAGAATGTGGAGGAGGTAAGTCCTTGCCTTCCCCTAGGACGACGGTACCCCTGTGTATTGTGTCTTCTTCACCTCCTGAGGCCTCTGTGCACTCTTTGCAAATTTCCTTCACTCACATCCTGGCCCAGGTCCCCAGCACTCCACCCTGTGACACACAACTCGCTGAGTTGCTCTCCGGTGGCATGGGACCTTCTTTTTGTTGTGCTGCATGAACTGCATTTTGCACCTCCTTTGAGCCCGGATCCTGCAGCTTCTGGGGGAGCTGGCTTGCATCCTGAGGGCTCTCTAAAGTGCTGAGAGCCCCCTCTTCCTCCTCCTCACACAGAGTTGAGGCCTCCAGGTCCCTTCTGGGTCCATCCAGTGCCATTTTGATGAAAAACACACTTTTGTCGTAGCCAAGGCTTGTTGGCGCCTTTCAACACAAAATCTCATCTGCAACAATCTTCACGCCGTGGGACATCTTTTGCATCATGCAGGAACCCGCTGGCATCTTGCTCGGGTGCATTTCTTCAGTCATCTACTAACTGGGGACTCATCTTTTGCACCCTCTTCTGGGTTGACAGGGGCACCTGTCCTTCCTGGAACTTCTTTTGACTTCTGGACTTGATCCCCTTCCTTTGCAGGTCTTCAGATCCAATAATCCAGCAGTTGTTCTTTGCAGACTTGGTTGGCTGCTCCCAAAACGAGGTGTAGTGTGTCCTAACGAAACTTGCAGTACTTTACTCCTGCTTTTCTGGGCTCTGGGTTGGGGTAATTTATTGATCTTTACTGTATTCTTACTGTCCCAGAAATTCTACACACACTACACTTGTCTAGGGGGGAATTTGTGATTCACATTCCTCTTTTTTAGTATATGGTTTGTGTTTCCCCTAGACCTGTTTTCTCCCATTGCATTCTATAGCATTTCCTACTGTTTGCATTGTTCTATGGCTATTTACCTGTCTAATTTTGGTGTCTAGTGTATATATTGTGTATAATACTTACCTCCAGAAGGAAAATTGTCTCTAAGATATTTTTGGTACTGTGTCACCCAAAATAAATACCTTTATTTTTTGGTAACACTGAGTATTGTCTTTATTTGTGTATAAGTACTGTGTAACTATAAGTGGTATTGCATGAGCTTTGCATGTCTCCTAGTTCAGCCTAAGCTGCTCTGCTATAGCTACCTGCTAGAACACCACTACTTTACACTAATAAGGGATAACTGGACCTGGTATAAGGTGTAAGTATCCAAGGCACCCACTGCAAACCAGGCCAGCCTCCTACATTGGTGGTGTAGCGGTGGGATAAGTACTTGCAATTGCTTTACCACTTTGTTACTTGTGCTTTTCACAAGAAAAGCTTGCTCCAGTACTTAGAGCATACATAGTATATATCTAGAAACTATTTTCTAACTTTCTAAAAGTTCTGTTTAACTTTGCAAAAGTTTTTACAAAGTTATGAAACGTTTTCTTCTTTTCTCCAAAAAGTTAGCTCTGTTATTCTACTAACTTTTTACTCACTTTCCTAAACTTTTTTCTTTCAATATGACTTCTGTAGAAGCCACCCCTAGAGCTGTCCAGACTACCTATGACAATTTAAACTATAAAAACTTGAAGGGGCTCTGCATTGAAAGAAATTTAGGAATTGTGAAGAACCCCAATAAGGATTACCTCTTAAATCTCCTCCTACAGGATGACCAGGGAATCAGCACTGAGGAAAAGGTAGAGGATAACGCCAACCAGCAGAGCTCAGATGTGCAAAATGACAATCCTAGGGAGGGTCCTTCCACAGACCTATCTGTCAACAAGCCCCCTAGTATAACTGGTAAGTAGTGGTAAGGGTTCACACACAAGTAGGGCTCTCTTCACTCATAGAGGCCAGGTCACTAGAGTGGCCCCTGTTAGTGATAGGTCTGCCTCTGCACACTCTCATCTTACCTCTGTTTCAGAGGCTTCACATATTTCTAACCCTGAGGACCAGTCCCTAGATAGGGAACTCAGAAAGCTGAGGTTAGAGGTGGCCAGACTGAAGCTAATGCAGCAGCAGTTGGCCTTAGTCAGGGAATCCCTGGCTGTGGAGAAAGAGAGGCAGGGTTTGGGGTTCGTTCCCCACGGTGGCAGCAGCAGTTTTAGAAATACAAATGTTACGGAACCTTCATTTGATTCTAGGAATCTGCGCAAAGTTGTCCCTTCTTACAAGGATGGTGATGACATCAACAAGTGGTTTGCTGCAATTGAGAGGGCCTGTAAAGTTCAGAGGGTCCCTTGTGTACAGTGGGCTGCTATCCTTTGGTTATCCTTCTCTGGCAAAGGTAGAGACAGACTTCTTATTGTCAGAGAAGATGATGCAGATAACTACCAAATTCTTAAAAATGCACTCTTATATGGCCTGGGCTTAGCCACTGAACAGTACAGACTTAAGTTCAGAGAGACCAGAAAGGAGTCATCACAGGACTGGACAGACTTTGTGGACTGTTCTGTGAAGGCCCTAGAAGGTTGGTTACATGGCAGTAAGGTGACTGATTATGAAAGCCTATATAACTTGATTTTGAGAGATCATATTTTGAATCATTGTGTGTCAGACGTGTTGCATCAGTATCTTGTGGACTCAGATCTGACCTCTCCCCAAGAATTGGGAAAGGTGGCAGACAAATGGGTCAGAACAAGTGTGAGCAAAAAACCTCATACAGGGGGTGACAAGGATGGCAAGAAGAAAGATGGTGAAAAATCTCAGGACAAGCATGAGGATAACAGTAAACATAAAGATCTTTCTTCAGGTCCAAAACACTCCTCTGGGGGTTGGGATACAACTTCTTCATCCTCTTCAAACTCTTCACACAATCAGAAAAAGCCTTGGTGCTATGTGTGTAGAAATAAAGGCCATTGTCCAGGGGATAAGTCCTGCACAGGTAAAGCCCCTGAGCCTACCACCACTAAGAAATCAGAATCTAGTGCCCCTAGCAGTAGTGGTAATAGTGGTGGGACTACTGGCAATAGTCAAACTAAATGTGTAATTGGGTTCACTTTTGAGACCATAGTAGAAACTGGGGTAGACAGTCCCAAGACAGTTTCCGTCACAGCTGGTGGCATTGGCCTTGCCACCTTGGCTGCTTGTCCACTTAACCTGGATAATTACAGGCAGTCAATCTTAATAAATGGTGCTGAGGCCCAGGCCTAGAGGGACACAGGTGCCAGTATCACTTTGGTGACTGAAAACTGGTGTTACCTGCACAACATCTCCTTGGACAGAAGTACCAAGATACTGATATCAATAACTCCACTCAGTCTCTCCCCATAGCTGTAGTTCAACTTAGTTGGATTTGAGTTACTGGCCCTAAGCAGGTGGTGGTATCACCTAGCTTACCCATAGATTGTCTCTTAGGGAATGACCTAGAGGCCTCAGCTTGGGCTGAGGTAGAGTTTAGTACCCATGCATCCATGCTGGGTATCAATGAGGAATTACTTCCTCTCATTTCTAGTGAGATAAAAAAGCAAAGGAGAGAAAAAGGGCTGAAATCTCAGGATCCCTCTCCACCAACAGGTAAGAAGGGCATCAAAGTATCCCTTCCCCACCCTGCCACTAAGGATACCATTCCTGTGGTGGGAGAAACTGCTCCTGGGGTGGAACCTGTACCAAAAGAGCCATCAGCTACCACAGCTGGACTCCCAGAGGTAAGAGTACCTCTCTGTGGAATCACTAATCCAGATGTACAAAATGTCACCATTTTAGTAAATATGGAGCATCCCTCCAGCCCTCCCAGAGAAACTTTAGTGCAGCAGCCCTGCTCTGCCTCTAAATACTTAGGACAGCAGCCCTGTCCTGGTGTGGAGCTTTTTGGACGGCAGCCCCGCCCTGCTCCAACTCAAGAGAAACAGCAACTCTGTTCTCACTTACAGCCATGTGGACAAAGTTTTTGCCCAGCTATGGCTTTATTGAGACAGCATCCCTGTCTAGCATTCCCTGCATTTTAGAAAGGCCCAGTGGACCAATACCGCTGCTGTAGGAGGCTGGCCTGGCTTATAGTGGGTACCTGATGGTACTTACACCTTGTGCCCGGTCCAGTTATCCCTTATTAGTAGATTAGTAGTGTTTTAGCAGCTCAGGCTGAACTAGGAGACATGCAAAGCTCCTACTATACCATTTATATCATATAGCACTATATCATAGGAAACACAACACTCAGAGTTACTAAAAATAAAGGTACTTTATTTTAATGACAATATGCCAAAAGTATCTCAGAGGATATACTCCCTTAGGAGGTAAGTAAAATACACAAAATATACACACAAACCAAAATCAGGTAAGTAAAACACTTAGAAAAGTAGTACAAACACTGTAGAACACAATAGAATGAAATAGGATGCAATAGGCGAAGGGGCAACACAAACCATATACTCCAAAAGTGGAATGCGGACCATGAATGGGCCCCAGGCTTAGTGTAGTGTGTAGAGGGTCACTGGGAGTGTAAGAAAACACTAAGGGTGTCCAAGATACCCTACCCCAAGACCCTGAAAAGTAGGAGTAAAGTTACCCTACTACCCCAGAAAGACAGTAAAGTCGAGATAGGGGATTCTGCAAGGACAACAACTGACTGCAAAGCACTGAAGACGGATTCCTGGACATGAGGACCTGCAAAGGAAGGGGACCAAGTCCAAGAGTCACGCAAGTGTCCAGGGGGGGCAGGAGCCCACTAAACCCCGGATGAAGGTGCAAAAGGGCTGCCTCTGAGTGGAAGAACCCAAAGATTCTGCAACAACGGAAGGTGCCAGGAACTTCTCCTTTGGTCAGAAGACGTCCCACGGCGTGCTGGAGGATGCAGAGTTGTTTCCACGTAGAAAGACTGCAAACATGCCTTGCTAGCTGCAAGAGACGCCGTTGAGGATTTTAGGAGTTGCCAGGGCCCTGGAAGTAGCAAGAGGTTGCCCCTTGGAAGAGGAGACAGGGGGGGTGCTCAGCAACAGAGGGAGCCCAGGCAAAAGCAGGCAGCACCTGCAGAAGCACCTGAACAGGCATTCAGAAGATCTGAGCATGGTGGTCATCTCAGCACAACAAAAGAGGGTCCCACGAAGTTGGAGATCAACTCAGCGAGTTTGGAAATGCAGGAAAGAGTGCTGGGGACTTGGGCTGTGCTGTGCACGAAGGAAGTCTTGCAAAAGTGCACAGAAGCCCTAGCATCTGCATTTTACGCAGTAAACAGGATTACTGTCTGGCGTGGGGAGGCAAGGACTTACCTCCACCAAATTTGGACAGAAGAGCCACTGGACTGTTGGGGACACTTGGATCCAGCTCCTGTGTTCCAAGGACCATGCTCGTCAAGATGAGAGGGGACCCAGAGGACCGGTGATGCAGAAGTTTGGTGCCTGCGTTAGCAGGGGGAAGATTCCGTCAACCCACGGAAGATTTCTTCTTGGCTCCAGTGCAGGGTGAAGGCAGACAGCCTTCAGAGCATGCACCACCAGGAAACAGTTGAGAAAGCCAGCAGGATGGGGCGCTACAATGTTGATGGTAGTCTTCTTGCTACCTTGTTGCAGTTTTGCAGGCGTCCTGGAGCAGTCAGCAGTCGATCCTTGGCAGAAGTCGACGATGGAAGTGTAGAGGAACTCTGGTGAGCTCTTTCATTCGTTATCTGACAAGAAACCCACAGGAGAGACCCTAAATAGCCCTCAGAGGAGGATTGGCTACCTAACCAGGTAAAGCCTATCAGGAGGGGTCTCTGACATCACCTGCTGGCACTGGCCACTCAGAAGTCTCCATTGTGCCCTCACACCTCTGCATTCAAGAGGGCAGAGGTCTGGGACACACTGGAGGAACTCTGGGCACCACCCCTGGGGTGGTGATGGATAGGGGAGTGGTCACTCCCCTGTCCTTTGTCCAGTTTCGCGCCAGAGCAGGGGTTAGGGGATCCCTGAACCAGTGTAGACTGGTTTATGCAAGGAGGGCACCATCTGTGCCCTTCAAAGCATTTGCAGAGGCTGGGGGAGGCTACTCCTCCCCAGCCCTTAACACCTATTTCCAAAGGGAGATGGTGTAACACCCTCTCTCAGAGGAAATCCTTTGTTCTGTCTTCCTGGGACTGGGCTACCCAGACCCCAGGAGGGCAAAAACCTGTCTGAGGGTTGGCAGCAGCGGTAGCTGCAGAGAAAACCCCAAAGAGCTAGTTTGGCAGTGCCCGGGGTCCATGCTGGAGCCTCAGGGATGCTTGGAATTGTCCCCCCAATACCAGAATGGTATTGGGGTGACAATTCCATGATCCTAGACATGTTACATGGCCATGTTCGGAGTTACCATTGTGAAGTTACACATAGGTATTGACCTATATGTAGTTCATGTGTGTAATGGTGTTCCCGCACTCACAAAGTCCGGGGAATTTGCCCTGAACAATGTGGGGGCACCTTGGCTAATGCAAGAGTGCCCTCACACTAAGTAACTTTGCACCTAACCTTCACTTATTGAGGGTTAGACATATAGGTGACTTATAAGTTACTTAAGTGCTGTGTAAAATGGCTGTGAAATAACGTGGACGTTATTTCACTCAGGCTGCAGTGGCAGTCCTGTGTAAGAATTGTCTGAGGTCCCTATGGGTGGCAAAATAAATGCTGCAGCCCATAGGGATCTCCTGGAACCCAATACCCAGTACCTGGGTACCATATACTAGGGAATTATAAGGGTGTCCCAGTGTGCCAATCAGAATTGGTAAAATTAGTCACTAGCCTGCAGTGACAATTTTAAAAGCAGAGAGAGCATAAACACTGAGGTTCTGGTTAGCAGAGCCTCAGTGATACAGTTAGGCACCACACAGGGAACACATACAGGGCACACTTTATGAGCACTGGGGTCCTGGCTAGCAGGAACCCAGTGACACAGGCAAAAACAAACATTGTCACGATTCACTCTGGGCTTACCGTCTGTATTGGAGAGGGATGGTGTACGGCTCCGGATCCTGCAAGTCCTGCTCTGACTGAGGTAGGGGTGACCCCTTCCGGTAGCCATTGTGCTGTTGACGATAGTACGCCACCACAGTCCGTGCCCTCCAGAAGGAGTCCCAGAGGAAAAACCCCAAGGGGAAAAAACGTCCAACAGGAACTCCCTGGAACAGAAGGAGGACACAAGGAATTAGCACTCAGGAGCCTGGAGTACTGGAAGGCTGAAGAAAAAACAGGAACAACTGGCGTCCAAGCGAAGACCAGCTGGAGCGTGACCACCACAGCAGAAGTGTTGCAACGCAATGAGAAGAAGAAATGATTCCCCTTATATACCCCTAGACAGGAAGTGATGGACAGGAAGAAGTAACACCACCATTTTGGATTGGGAAGGGGCTATAGCAATAGATAGGAAAAGACACCATAGTAAAAAAAGGGAACAGATGCATGCAGGGAAATGGGAGGTGCAAGGTATGCTGAAAAGGAGAAGGCATGGCTCAAGAAACCTGCAGGAGGAAAGGAAGGCCCTGAAAACAGGTAACCGGTAAGTGTGAAGCTAGTGGGGGGGGGCAGACACCCCACGACAACACTCGCGCTGTGCGCGGCGAGGACCGAGGTCTCCGGCTGAGCCGCATCCAGAAAACAGCGCACAACCGGAGAAATGGGCCGCCGCGGGCCCCGCGACCTTTGACACGGTGCAACAAACATACATACAAGTAAAAAATGGGGGTAACATGCAAGGCAAGATGGTACTTTCCTACACACACCCCCCAAACGAGGGACAATAAGGCTAACCTTGCCCAGATGAGTCTTCATTTTCTAAGTGGAAATATCTGGAGAGTCCATCTGCATTTGAGTGGGTACTCCCAGGCCTATGTTCCACTGTATAGTCCATTCCCTGTAGGGATATGGACCACCTCAACAATTTAGGGTTTTCACCTTTCATTTGTTTTAGCCAAAGTAGAGGTTTGTGGTCTGTCTGAACAATAAAGTGAGTACCAAACTGGTATGGTCTCAACTTTTTCAGTGCCCAGACCACAGCAAAGGCCTCCCTCTCTATGGCAGACCAACACTTTTCTCTAGGGGTCAACCTCCTGCTGATAAAAGCAACAGGTTGATCCTGGCTCTCTGTATTAAGCTGTGACAGCACTGCTCCCAACCCCCAATTCAGAAGCATCAGTCTGGACTATGAACTTTTTGGAGTAGCAAGGGCTTTTTAGGACAGGTGCAGAGCACATGGCCTGTTTGAGCTCATCAAAGGCTTTTTGACAGCTAGCTGTCCACAATACCTTTTTAGGCATCTTTTTACTAGTGAGGTCATTAAGAGGAGCTGCAATGGAGCCATAATTCTTAATAAACCTCCTATAGTACCCTGTTAGGCCTAGAAAGGCCCTCACCTGGGTTTGAGTTGTAGGGGTAGCCCATTCCATAATGGTCTGGATCTTCCCCTGCAGTGGTGCAATCGGTTCCCCACCTACCAGGTGGCCTAGATAAACCACTTTCCCCTGCCCTATCTGCCACTTTGAGGCCTTGATAGTGAGGCCTGCCTTTTGCAGGGCCTCCAAAACTTTTCACAGGAGGACCAGGTGATCATCCCAGGTGGAGCTAAAGACAGCTATGCTGCACTAAAAGCTTCCAACCCTTGCCCGACTGTGTTCACCAACCTTTGAAAAGTGTCAGGTGCATTCTTCAGACCAAAGGACATCACAGTGAATTGATAGTGCCCTCCAATGGTTGAAAATGCAGTCTTGGGTTTAGCATCTTCTGATAGTTTAATCTGTCAGTACCCTGCAGTTAAATCAAAAGTGCTCAGATACTTGGCAGAAGATAGTGTATCAATCAGCTCATCTGCCCTGGGTATAGGGTGAGCATCTATCTTGGTTACTTGGTTGAGCCCTATATAGTCAACACAAACCCTCATCTCTCTTTTTCCATCCTTACTGTGAGGTTTTGGAACAAGCACCACTGGGCTAGCCCATGGGCTTTCTGAAGTCTCAATCACTCCTAAGTCTAACATTTTCTGAACGTCTTGTTTAATGCAGTCCCTGACATGGTCAGGCTGCCTATAAATCTTACTTTTAACAGGTAAACTGTCTCCAGTATTGATTGTATGCTCACACCAAGTAGTGGTACCTGGTATCAGTGAGAAGAGTTCAGAAAACGGACTTAAGAGATTTATACAGTTGTCCTTCTGCTCTGCAGGAAGGCAATCTGCAAGTACTACTCCCTCCACTAAGCCATCAGCTTCAGTGATGGAGAAGAGATCAGGGAGAGGGTCACTCTCTTCTTCCTGTTTCTCATCAGTTGCCATGAGCAGAATGAGATCAGCCCTGTCATAGTAGGGTTTTAGGCAGTTGACATGGAGCACTCTAAGGGGACTCCTGGCAGTGCCCAGGTCTACCAAGTAGGTAGCCTCACCCTTGTTCTCAACAATTAGATGGGGTCCACTCATTTGTCCTGGAGTGCTCTTGGGGCCACAGGCTCCAATACCCACACCTTCTGTCCTGGGTGGTACTGGGTCAGGACAGCCTTCTGGTCATGCCATTGCTTTTGCAGATCCTGGCTGGCCTTAAGGTTTGTACTGGCCTTTTTCATGTACTCAGCCATTTTTGATCTTAGGCCAAGTATATAATCCACAGTGTCCTGTTTAGGAACTTTTAAAGGTTGTTCCCAACCCTCCTTAACAAGTGCAAGGGGACCTATCAGAGGGTGCTCAAAGAGGAGTTTGAAGGGGCTAAAGCCCACTCCTTTTTGAGGCACCTCCCTGTAAGCAAAAAGGAGGCAGGGCAACAGGACATCCCCATCTCCTTCTGAGTTTTCCAGGGAGTCCCATTATCATACCTTTGAGAGTTTTATTAAACCTCTCAACCAGACCATTTGTTTGTGGATGATAAGGAGTAGTGAACTTGTATGTTACACCACACTCCTTCCACATTGCTTTGAGGTATGCAGACATGAAGTTACTACCTCTGTCTGACACCAATTCGTTAGGGAAACCCACCCTGGAAAAGATTCCCAGGAGAGCCTTTGCCATTGCAGGAGCTGTAGTGGTCCTTAAGGTAATGGCTTCAGGGTACCTAGTGGCATGGTCCACTACCACAAGGATAAACCTATTGCCTGAGGCTATTGGAGGGTCAAGGGGGGCAATGTGGTATCCTGGCGATGTGGAAGGGCGTTCTGGGCTTAAGGTAGAAGGATGCAAGAGTACGCTGTGTGGAATGCGGTGAGAGAACGCTGTGGAAGAGAAAAAGGAGAGCAACGGTTGATGAGGAGAGAAGAGGTCGTTGGTTGGCGAAGGGCTGCATATTTATCTTGTGTCCACTAAATAAACCACCCGTTCATCGCTACGTCTACTGGCGTAATTCCTGTGCTTACTTGCCATTTTGCCAACCCTCCATTTTACATTGGTGGGGCAAAGCACTTCTCAACTCTAGATTTGTCTTCCGCCTACCACCAGATAAACCTGCATGGTTCTTCCCAGGAACTGACCACCTTTCTAACGCCTTTTGGCACTTTTAAGTTCCTTAGGATGCCGTTTGGATTAATTTCAGCGACGTCGGTATTTCAGAGGGCCATGGAAAAGATTTTAAAAGGTATGGAAGGGGTGAAGGTGTATCAGGACGATCTAATCACAGGGACCAGCTTAGTAGAACACAACGAAAGGCTAAGGCAGGTTTTAGAGAGACTACGAATCAATGGCCTAACGCTAAAAGCTGAGAAGTGTAGGATAAACATTCCCAACATTGAGGATTTGGGTCATGAAATTTCAGCTAAAGGAATTCGTCCCAAGGCGAGTCTAGTTGACACTATCAAAAACCTACCCAGTCCACAAAAAAAAGAAGAACTTGTAAAGTTTCTTGGGATGGCAGAGTTCTACAATAAATTTGTTCCACGTATTGCAGAAAGAACATATTGCATGAGACGGTTATTAAAGAAAGGGGCAGAGTTCAATTGGGATCAGGTATGTGAAAAAGAGTATCAGGACATCAAGATTAGCCTGGATGAGGCAACGGATTTAGGGAGTTTTGATGCATGTGATGAAATTATCTTGATGACAGTTGTCTGCTCCAAAGGACTTGGGGCGGTCTTATTACAAAAAAAGCAAGGTCAAATCAAGACGATTCTTTTCGCATCAAGATGTTTGAAGGGGGCAGAATTAAATTACTCAGTAGTTGAAAAAGAGGCTCTTAGTGTATTTTGGGCTGTGAGAAAACTGAGGAAGTTTTTGTGGGGACACAAATTTCAGATAGTAACTGACCATAAACATCTAATAGAGGTATTTACAAAAAAGGGGATTGATATGATCTCACATAGAATCAGGAAGTGGGTAGTGGCATTGCAAGAAATTGCCTATGTAATTTCCTACATGCCTGGGACGTTAAATGTTCAGGCTGATTGCCTTTCAAGACTATGGTGGTCATTCTGACCTCAGCGGTAAAAGGCGCTTACCGCCGGTCAGAAGACCGCCATAACACCGCCGCAGTAAACCGCCACGGTCATTCTGACCCACAACTGGCAAACCGCCAAAAACACGACATCAACAAAAGTCCGCCACAGCAACGGCCAGCGCAAAACTGGCGATGACCAAACCTCCACCGTCACGCCAACAGAAATACGCCCATGCCATTCCGACCCACAAATCCCTGCAGCGGTCTTTTAACCGCGGTATTCCATTGGCGGTACACACCGCCGCGGTCAAAATACACACACCTTTACAAAACACTACCACATTGGACAATTCAAAATACACATACACACACCACTCCCACACACCCAATTAAATATAAAACACACACCCACATCATCCACAAACCCTTACGACCACAATTGCGACTGAAGGACAGAGAGAGACATCACAGCATAGAGTAGACCATCACACAGAGGCAAATCACAACATCATCCACACAATTTCCACGCACAAAACACCATACACCACCACACTCACCACACTCTACAACACATACACCACCCCTCACCTCATCCACACCACCCCATGGCACCCCAAAGACACCCCAGGTTCTCTGACGCCGAACTCAGGGTCATGGTGGAGGAAATAGTTTGTGTAGAGCCCCAGCTCTTCGGGGCACAGGTGCAGCACACCACCATTGCCAGGAAGATGGAGCTATGGAGCAGAATAGTGGACAGGGTCAACGCTGTGGGACAGCATCCACGCAATCGGGACGACATCAGGAAGCGGTGGAACGACCTACGGGGGAAGGTGCGTTCCATGGTATCAAGGCACAACATCGCGGTACAGCGGACTGGCGGCGGACCCCCAGCTACTCCCCCAGAATTCACAGCATGGGAGGAGGAAGTCTTGCACATCCTGCATCCTGAGGGCCTCGCAGGAGTAGGCGGAGGAATGGACTCTTGTAAGTCAAATCTCCACTACTTCATTCCCCCACCCCACCTGCATGCCAAATCATACCCCCACCCTCACCCCATCACACCAACTCCTTGCAAATGGCTCACCATCACAACCCACCCATCCCAAAACCTAGCCCTGCATGCCTCCCCAAAGCATGGACACCCATCACCAAAGCATGCCCACTGCACATACCCATCTCCCCCACAAGCCACCGTCACAAAAGCCCCCACAAGGGAATGCCAGCACTGGGGTACACGGCCACCCACCCATTACACGAAATGGCACACACAGAAGCAATAACCATACTCTTATACCCCTGCAGGACCCGAATGCCACCACACCGCCCAGGAGGGTCCAGAGATGTCCATCCCACCCCCAGAAGAGGCCCCGAGTGATGACAGCAGCTCTGTCTCCCTGGACCCAGATGACCAGCCCGGCCCATCGAGGACCTCGGGACAGTCGGTTCCTCACAGACAGCCACAGGCTACAGCAGACCTAACCCCCTATGGGAACACCAGCACAGCTCCCACCCAGCGGGCCCATGCCTCTGTCTCCAGGACACGTCAATCAGCGGTGTGTCCACCACTACAGGGCACCCAGGTTGACCCACCACCCCAACAACAACAGGGACCTGGGGGCAGTGGTAGTGGGCACATGGTCCAGGGGACAGAGGCCCAGGGAAACAGGGGAACTGGGAGGGCTGCTGTGCGACAGGGGGGGGACAGGCCCAGGGAACCGACTCTCCAAGAGGCCCTCTCCTCCATCATGGGAGCATATCACCACTCCCAGGAGACAATGGCTACGGTACTGGCCAGGTTCCAGGAGATCCAGGTACTGCAGGAGGAACAGTACATGGGGTTCAGAGAGGAGCTGAGAAACATTAGTTCCGCAATGGGGACCATCGTCGTGGCCCTTAACCAGATAGTCACCACATTGCAGGACCATGTGGCACCACAAAGGGCCCCTGTCACTAGCCTGGACCAGTAACAGCCTACCACCTCCGCCGGCGCTAGTGGACAGGAGGCCCCCACACAACGACAGGCCACCAGAACCCCACCTCCTGCAGAAGAAGAACCACCCCGCAAGCGGTACCTGAGATCTCACAAGAAGACAGAGTAGGATGCCAAGACCCCCGCCAGCAAACGATATTCCCTGATGTCATCCCACTGTCCCACATTGTCACCCTGTCCAAACTTAAACTGCCCCTGCTCCATCCTTCCACAGGCATATGGACAATGCACCTGTGAGACTGAAAACTGGACTCTGCAATGGACATTACTCCACCATCACCCATCACCGTTTTACAATCATGCCCCTAAATTTAGCACTTTAATAAAATCACTTATTGCACTTAAAAAATCTGGAGTCTGCTTGTATTTTGAACAAATGTATTAGACATAACGGTGCGAAAATGTTCAGTTACATTGTGATGACAACATACCACTGTCACACAGCTGTAGTCCATGGGCAAACAAAGCAGAGGTCACGCAGTGGGGCCCACAGCTCTGAAAACGGAAGGGAAAGTCACAACTCAGTTAACAGGAACTGGGGGGAAACACAGACAGTAGAGAGGTAGGAGACTTTAAGTAAATGTAAAATGGCGGGGTTGATTCGTACCTGTGTGCTACTGAAAATACTGTTGTATCACTGTGTCCCTGTTGTCTGTGTCGTCCCCGTCGTCTTCCTCCTCTTCACTCTCCACAGGCTCCACAGCTGCTACAACACCACCATCTGGACCATCCTCCTGCAGGAAAGGCACCTGGCGTCGCAAAGCCAGGTTGTGAAGCATACAGCAGGCCACAATGATATGGCACACCTTCTTTGGTGAGTACATTAGGGATCCACCTGTCATATGCAGGCACCTAAACCTGGCCTTCAGGAGGCCGAAGGTCCGCTTGATCACCCTCCTAGTCCGCCCATGGGCCTCATTGTACCGTTCCTCTGCCCTTGTCCTGGGATTCCTCACTGGGGTCAGTAGCCACGACAGGTTGGGGTAACCAGAGTCACCAATTAGCCACACACGGTGTCTCTGTAGCTGTTCCATCACGTAAGGGATGCTGCTATTTCGCATGATGTATGCGTCATGCACTGACCCAGGGAACTTTGCATTTACATGGGAGATGTACTGGTCAGCCAAACAGACCACCTGGACATTCATCGAATGATAACTTTTTCTGTTCCTGTACACCTGCTCACTTTCACTGGGGGGAACCAAAGCCACATGGGTCCCATCAATGGCACCAATGATGTTGGGGATATGGCCAAGGGCATAGAAATCACGCTTCACTGTAGCCAATTCGCCCACCTCAGGGAAAACAATGTATCTCCGCATGTATTTCATCAGGGCAGACAACACTCTGGACAAAACCTTAGAAAACATAGGCTGAAACATCCCTGATGATATGGCCACTGTTGTTTGGAATGATCCACTTGCCAAAAAATGGAGTACTGACAGAACCTGCACCAGAGGGGGAATCCCTGTGGGTTGGCGAATGGGGGACATCAGGTCTGGCTCTAGCTGGGCACACAGTTCCTGTATAGTGGCTCGGTCAAGTCTGTATGTCAGTATGACATGTCTTTCTTCCATTGTCGACAGGTCCACCAGCGGTCTGTACACGGGAACATTCCTCCATCTCCTCGCAAGTCCCAGCGGACGGTGCCTAGGAAGGACAACATGGAGCACAGAGTCAAGCAACCCACAGGTACGTAACCACAGCTTGCACAGAACACGAATCGCTATGCATTGAATGGCTTGTATGAGTGGCAATGCAAGGCCTAGGCCTGTGTGACACAGTACAAATTAAGCCATGTGGGCCCTTGAAATGGCGGCTGCCTGACCTGTGAAGTGTGACAATGGGATGTGAGGTCAATGCGCTGGCGTGGCACACCGTGGCGGTAGGCGGTCGAAGACCGCGGCGCAAAGCAGCATTGGTTAACATTGAATCCTATGGGTCTCAGGAGCCAATGACGATGTGCGCCAGCGGTCGCGGTACGCACCGCCGCGGGCGTGACCGCCATCTTCTATCTGCTTAATCACTCGAGACCTGATCATCCACAGGAGAGGACCTATACTGCAAGTGCTGCTGTGACCTCGGTCTGGAAGATACAATGGCTGCTGCGACTGGGGAAAGGGCCCCTGCCTTCACATCTGAGGAATTGGAGAAACTTGTGGATGGGGTCCTCCCCCAGTATGCGCTACTCTACGGTCCTCCAGACCAACAGGTAAGTACACTGGGACCATGCTTTGTGGGCAATGCCTGTGTTGAGTGGGGTGGATGAAAGATGGTGGGGAGGGGAGCGAATGAGGCATGCATCGCACGACAGATGAGAGCATGTGCCATATGGCAAGGTTGGGGAGGGGGGGCCACTCACATCGACCATGCAGAAAATGATGTATTTTTTTCCCCACCCTGTCCATGTCACATAGGTCAGCGCCCATCAGAAGATCGACATTTGGCGTGCCATTGCCAAGGACGTCCGGACCCTGGGGGTCCACAACAGACGGGGCACCCACTGCCGCAAGAGGTGGGAGGACATCTGCCGCGGGAGCAGGAAGACCGCGGAGGCTATGCTGGGGATGGCCTCCCAACGTAGGAGGGGTGGCTCCCGTCAATTGACCCCCCTGATGTCCCGGATCCTGGCGGTGGCCTACCCCGATTTGGATGGGCACGTGAGGACATCACAGCAGACACAAGGGGGTGAGTACCAGCACATTCTGCTATGTTAGCGCACAGTGGAGGTGTCTGGGTGGGGGAGGAGGGCTGTGGGTATCTCTAGGCCAGGGTGACTTCTGTAGGCTGGTCCCCTCCGTAAGGCATGGCCCTGTGCCCCCGCCCCCCACCTCTGTAGGGTGCTAAGTACAGCTATCCATGGCCCTGGGTCACCTATGTGTGCAGTTGTCGTCCATAGGCTTGTAGGCCAAGTCACAATAATTGAGTAGTGTACACCGAGTGCGCGGCGTAGTGCAGGGGGCTTCTGTGTCTGTCCTCTCCGCTAACGGTGTCGCCAATGCATGCACTCAACATGTCATTTTTTCTCCCCCCACCCCCCTTTTTTCTGGTCTTCCTGTTCATGTGTGCATTAGCATCATCAGGCGGAGGAGAAGAGGCATCGGAGCACGAGGGAGCTGCATCTCACATGGCCCCGGAGGGCCATGCAACTGACTCCGAGTACACCAGTGAGATGGAGGGCGAGGGGAGCTCCACAACGGGGACCCGTGGAGACGTCAGTGACACAGACACGTCCTCGGAAGGGAGCTCCCTTGTGGTGGCGGCAACATCCGTGCCCACCGCTACAACAGGTACAGCCGCCACCCCGCGCACCAGCTCCGCCCTCCAAGCAGCCCCTCGGCGTTCGCCCCGTGCCAGCTCGGCCAGGAAGGCGGGCATCTCCTTCGCCCCAGGCACCTCAGGCCCTGCCCCAGTTACCCCTGCTGCCCTCAGTGAGGAGATGATTGACCTCCTCCAGACGCTCATTGTTGGGCAGTCTACCCTTTTGAATGCCATCCAGGGTGTAGAAAGGGAGGTGCACCGGAGCAATGCATACCTGGAGGGCATTCATTCGGGTCAGGCTGCCCATCAGCGATCGTTCAACGCTCTGGCCTCAGCACTGACGGCAGCCATTGTCCCTGTCTCCTGCCTCCCCCCTCCAATTTCCTCATCCCAGTCCCACTCCCCTGTTCCTCTGCCTATCCCAGCCACACCTACAGACCAGCCTGCACACACATCAACACCCAAGGGCAGCTCATCCAGACATAAGCACCACAGATCACACAAGCATTCACACATGCAACATCCACATGCAGACATGCCAACAGCCACTGCCTCCTCTGTGTCCCCCTCCTCCTCGTCTCCCTCCTCCCTCCCTGTGACGTCTCCACTCACACCTGCATGCACACCACCATCAGCCAGTACGTCCATCACCAGCACACCCACCAGAACACTCCGCACACGTGCAGTCACCACCCCCACTGCCATTTACACGTCCCCTGTGTCCTCTCTCAGTGTGTCTGTCACCCCCTCTTTCAAACCACACAAACGCAGGCAGCCACCCACCCAACAGCCATCCACCTCACGACAGCCTCTGTCACAAGCACCTGCACCCAAAGACAGCACACTTGACTCTCCTACAACCACATTCTCTTTCTCCACTCCCATACCCACTGCACCTACCCTTCCCACTGCTCCTAAAAGGTTTTTTCTCTCCAAACTGAACCTCTTTGCATCACCTGACCCACCCCCTCCATCTCGTAAGAGTCCAAACAGCACCGCAGCCACCACAAGCCCTGCACCTACAAGGACCATAGTCCAGGGCTATTGGAGTCCACCAGCTTCTAGGGCAGCAACATCGGCCAGCAGCAAGGGGACAGCCAGCCCACCCCCTGGGAAGAAAACTAAAAAAGGGAAGGGCCGGCGCGAGAGGCCAGAGACGGCAGCCCCCAAAGGCAATACCCTGGCCCCGTCACCTGGCACATCCACAAAGGGAGGCAAGGGCCCCAGAGAATTGGCGAAGGAGGGCAAGGGCAGCAGGGCGGACATTTCCGGCAGCAGGCGAGCTGCCCAGGAGGGCCCCACCAGCCTCATTTTGGGTGTGAAGGAGGACACCCACAGGCCCAGGACTCCAGCACAGGAGGGCCCCGCAAGCGAAAGGTCGGATGGCGACTGAGCGGAAAATATTGGCCCAATCTGGTTCCCTGGGAACACATGTCAAGCACCGCTGAACAGGGCCCCACCGTGACAAGCACCGCCGAACTGGGCCCCGCCGTGACAAGCCCCGCTCAACAGGGCCCCGCCGTGACAAGCACCGCCGAACAGGGCCCCGCCGTGACAAGCACCGCCGAACAGGGCCCCGCCGTGACAAGCACCGCCGAACAGGGCCCCGCCGTGGCAAGCACCGCTGAACTGGGCCCCGCCGTAACAAGCACCGCGGAACAGGGCCCCGCCGTGACAAGCACCGCCGAACAGGGCCCCGCCGTGGCAAGCACCGCCGAACTGGGCCCCGCTGTGACAAGCACCGCTGAACAGGGCCCCGCCGTGGCAAGCACCGCTGAACAGGGCCCCGCCGTGACAAGCACCGCTGAACAGGGCCCTTCCTGTCAAGCACCGCTCCGCTGGGCCCTTCATCTCAAGCACCGCTCCGCTGGGCCCTTCCTGTTAAGCACCGCTCCGCTGGGCCCTTCATCTCAAGCACCGCTCCGCTGGGCCCTTCATCTCAAGCACCGCTCCGCTGGCCCCTTCCTGTCAAGCACTGCTCCGCTGGGCCCTTCATCTCAAGCACCGCTCCGCTGGGCCCTTCATCTCAAGCACCGCTCCGCTGGGCCCTTCCTGTCAAGCACTGCTCCGCTGGGCCCTTCCTGTCAAGCACCGCTCCGCTGGGCCCTTCATCTCAAGCACCGCTCCGCTGGGCCCTTCATGTCAAGCACCGCTCCGCTGGGCCCTTCCTGTCAAGCACCGCCCCGCTGGGCCCTTCATCTCAAGCACCGCTCCGCTGGGCCCTTCCTGTCAAGCACCGCTCCGCTGGGCCCTTCCTGTCAAGCACCGCTCCGCTGGGCCCTTCCTGTCAAGCACCGCTCCGCTAGGCCCTTCATCTCAAGCAACGCTCCGCTGGGCCCTTCCTGTCAAGCACCGCTCCGCTGGGCCCTTCATCTCAAGCACCGCTCCGCTGGGCCCTTCCTGTCAAGCACCGCTCCGCTGGGCCCTTCCTGTCAAGCACCGCTCCGCTGGGCCCTTCCTGTCAAGCACCGCTCCGCTGGGCCCTTCCTGTCAAGCACCGCTCCGCTGGCCCCTTCATCTCAAGCACCGCTGGCCCATTGGCAGGGCCGGATCTGTGTCGGCCAGGGCTTCACGAAGCACTCTGGGCACCATGCCTCCTCCAGAACCAGTGGAGTCTGTAATCCACTTGATGGACTGTGGCTTTGCAATCCCCAGGATGGTACAGTGGGCATGGAGGCCCCTCGTGGATCTGGCGTCGTGGACTGAACTGGCTGAGGTGCCCCCCTTCCCTTCCCCCTGAGGTGCCTGTCGTTTTACAATCTGATGCCCCTGCAGTGTTCTCTCCAATGGAATCGGGTCTCGTGTGTGGGCTTTGCCCATGTGTTTAGGCCCATTGGCCCACGAACAATGGATGATAGCCAATATGGGCCGGACTTTTGACCTATGTATATATTGTTCATGATGTAATATATTTTATTTATATTTTCATATTTCACTTAACTTCAATTATGCTATATTATACTTCATTTTTAATGATCATTTTAGTTTGTCCTTGCATTCTTCCGGGGGGGTTGGGGGGTGTCACTCTGACTTGTTGCTCTGCATTGATGTGTGTGTTGTAGTGGGTGAGGGTGGGGGTGGGTGTGTGGCATATGTGTGTCCCCGTAATTTTTTTCCTCCCCCTCCCCTGTGTCGTAGGTGCAGTACTCACCGTTGTCTTCTTCTCCGGCGTTCGTGCTCCTGGTAGAGGAGCAGGTAGACAATAGCTGGTAGGATGTGTAGTTCGGGTTCCATGCTGTCCAGATTCCTCGTGGGGTGTATGGAGGTGAGCGTTTTCCCGTTAGAAGTCTGTTTCCGCCGTGTTTTTATCGGCGGGGCTCCCGCCCCGGAAAAGGTGGCGGATTGGTGAGTTGTGATAGGGTGGGCGGTACATTGTCTGCCGCCTGTCTGTTGGCGGTGACCGCCGCGCTGCTTGTCTGTACCGCTGTGGCGGTCGGAGTGGTAAAGTGGCGGGATGTGTTGGCGGTTCCCGCCAGGGTCGGAATTCCATTTTTTGGGCCGCCTGCCTGTTTGCGGGTTGGCCGCCGCTTTAACACCGACCGCCAGGGTTGGAATGACCCCCTATGTGTAGACACAGGAAAGGATGATGAGACAATTGAAGGAGGTTGTTTTGCAGATATTGTGGCTGATGAAGAAATAAAGGTCTGTATTGTTACTGGAGGAATGATATCAGAGTCGGTGTGGGAGGAAGAATTGTCAAAGGACACCATTTTGCAAGAAATACTAAGCAAGGTCACGAATGGGTGGGGTGTGGGGGAAGAGCAAGATAAAGAAATGTCGGGTTATTGGCAGGTCAGAAATGAATTGTCAGTGGTGGATGGGCTGCTGATAAGGGGCAGCAAGTTAGTTCCACCTGTAAGCTTGAGAAAGAATCTCGTTGATCAAGCCCACTCAAGCCATATGGGCATCTCCAAAATGAAGGAGAGATTAAGGAATGCCTACTGGTGGCCTGCCATAGATATGATGGTATAGAAAGGAGGTAAGGAATTACATAGAACTCAACCCATGGTCACAAGAGAGGAGGCTTCTGGTCCCTGGGTTGACATAGCTTTGGACATTTTAGGCCCAGTTAGACTAAAATCTGTTGACCAATATGTTTTGGTCTCCATTGATATGTACTCGTGTTGGCCTGAAATCAAATTTGTGAACTCAGTTGAATCAAGAGACATAATTAACTTTCTTGATGACTTGTTTGAGAGAGAGGGTTTTCCTTCTACGTTACTGACTGACAATAGGGTGCAGTTTGTCTCTGAATCAACTGAGTCTTTCTTGAAAGAAAGGAACATTATACATAAAAGAACAGCTCTCTATCACCCAGAATCTAATGGGGTTGTCGAACGCTTTATAAAAGTACTGAAAGAGTGCATGCAGTTAGCACACGTTAATGGGGTTGAGTGGGAAAGTGAAGTGAGGAAGAAAGTTCGTGAATATCGATTAACACTGCATTCCACCACAGGGGTGACTCCTTTCCAACTGTTCAAAGGTAGGGTACCATGCAGCGAGATTGAACCCAGGTGGGTAATGGAGAAACGGAAAGAGGTTAATGATCAGGTAGATAACATTGAAGGTTGGAGGGAGAGAGAAAGAGAAGTTAAAAATAAAAGGAAATTGAGATATGAAGTGCGAAAGGCTGTAAAAAAAAACTGTGTTGCATGAAGGGGATTACGTCAAAATAAGATCTCCAAGAAAGGAGGTAAAACCATCTAAGTTCAAAGGTCCTTTTAGGGTCATAAAACTGTTTAAGAATGCTGTGAAAACGGACGACCACAGGATATGGAACCTGAATAGGGTGGCCAAGTGTTTTGGACCCATTGTAGTTGCTCAAGACACTCAAGTCATCTCACCGAAGGTTGTTGCTCAAGACACTCAAATTATTCCATGTGTTCCTAAGTTGCGAGATCCAGTGGAGACTCGGCAAAAAATAAATGTAACAAGGCCGTTGTGGTTTAAGGACTAAATAAAGTAATATTTATGCAATATAATATGTTTAAGGACTATGTAAAGTAATATTTAGTTGTGTACGTCTTAGCTTGAAAATTGATATGGGGAAGGTGGTGTGGTATCCTAGCGATGTGGAAGGGCGTTCTGGGCTCGAGGTAGAAGGATGCAAGGGAACGCTGTGTGGAATGCGGTGAGAGAACGCTGTGGAAGAGAAAAAGTAGAGCAACGGTTGATGAGGAGAGAAGAGGTTGTTGGTTGGAGAAGGGCTGCATATTTATCTTGTGTCTACTAAATAAACCACCTGTTCATCGCTACGTCTACTGGTGTAATTCCTGCGCTTACTTGCCATTCCGCCAACCCTCCATTTTACAGGCAACTATGTCAACCCATACCCTTTCAAAGGACACCCCAACCACAGCAAGTGGAATTAAGGGGGCCTTTGGAGGGCCACCAGTCTTGCCACTGGCTTGGCAGGTCACACAAGAACGACAAAACTCTTTGGTGTCCTCTGACATATGAGGCCAGTGAAACAGGGGAGCAAGCCTGTCCCAAGTTTTGGTCTGGCCCAAATGCTCTGCCAAAGGAATGTCATGTCCCAAGGTAAGAAGAAACTCTCTGTATTGTAAAGGGATGACCAATCTCCTGGCAGCTCCAGGTTTAGGGTCCCTTGATTCAGTATACAGGAGGTATGACTATCACTGACATCCCCATTCTGCTGTTTGACAGCTTGCTGTCTCAAACCCTCTAGTGTGGGACAGGTCTGCTGTGCCACACTCAGCTCTTCCCTAGCAGGCCCCCCCTGCACCCAAAAGCTCAGCAGTGTCTGCTGCCAGCTCATCTCGTGTATGTTCTGCACAGGGAGAGGATGCCTCTTCCTCAAAAGGGGAATCTTCTGGTGAGGGAGGGATAGTGGGCAAGGATTTACCCTTCCTACCCCTAGCTTTTGGGAGTACTTGGGGCCAGATGTAGGAAGGCGTACCCCATAGCGAGTCGCGGAAGGTGTCTGAGACACCTTTCTGCATTTCCTTTTGCGAGTTGCAAATTGCGAGTCGCTGGGACTCGCAATTTGCAACTCGCAAAAGGAAACCTACCTACATCTGGCCCTTGATCCATTGTTCCAGGATCCAAGTTTTCCTGTCCTTTTTGCTTCTTGGTCTGAGCCCTTGTTAAAACAAAAATATACCCAGGAATGCCCAGCATTGCTGCATGAGCCTCCAACTCCACTTCAGCCCAAGCTGATGTCTCCAAATCAGTGCCTAGTAAGCAATCTACAAGTAATTCTGTGGCTACCACAACTTTCTTTGGACCAGTAAACCCCCCAGTTGAGATTGACAGCAGCCATGGGGTGGCTAAGTGTGTTATTGTGCGCATCAGTCACTTGGTACTGCTGACCAAGTAGGTGTTGATCAGGTTGAACCAGTTTCTCTATAACCATAGTTACACTGGCTCCTGTGTCCCTGTAAGCTTCAATCTCAACACCATTCATTAGGGGAAGTTGCTTGTACTTACCCATATTAAGGGAACAAGCAACCAAGGTGGCAAAGTCAGTGCCACCATCAGAGACTAAAACAGCCTCTGTGGTCTCCCTAACAAGACCAACCCCAACTACACTGCCAATAGTTAGCCCAGCTACACCCTTGGATTTGCTATTTGTAGTAGACTTCCCACCACCACTGCTATTACTAGGGGCACTAGAGGTTGCAGTTGGGGTTGTGGTAGTGGGGGCCTTGGTGCTTTTATTTGGACAACTGGCATCACTTTACTTTACATAAATAACACCATGGCTTTTTCTCATTGTGAGAAGAGGAATTGGACCCACTACCCCCAGAGGATTTTTGTGGGCCTGATGAAGACTCAGAATGTTTTTTATCTTTGTCCCCACCCTTGTCAGAAGACTTACCATCCTTCTTCTTGCCATCCTTGTCACCCCCTGTATGAACTTTTCTGTTCACTCTTGTTCTGACCCATTTGCCTGCCTTCTTTCCCAATTCTTGGGGAGAGGTCAGATCTGAGTCTACCAAGTACTGGTGGAACAAATCAAACACACAATTGTTCAAAATATGCTCTCTCAGGATTAGATTATACAACATAGTCAGTCACCTTACCGCCATGTAACCAACCCTCCAAGGCCTTCACTGAACAATCTACAAAGTCTGTCCAGTCTTGAGAGGACTCTTTTCTGGTGTCTCTGAACTTAATCCTGTATTGTTCAGTGGTTAAGCCAAATCCATCCAAGAGTGCATCCTTCCTTCAAAACTTTGTAATTGTTAGCATCACTTTCTCTGACAGTACGGAGCCTATCCCTACCCTTACCAGTGAAAGATAGCCACAAGATAGCAGCCCACTGCCTTTGAGGGACCAACTGTACCATACAGGCCCTCTCAAGTGCAGCAAACCACTTGTTAATGTCATCCCCCTTGTAAGGGGGGCTATATTATGCAGGTTTCTGGAATCTTGTTCTCTTACAGGATTACTATAAAAAACACTGCTGCTGCCACCATGGGGAACTAACCCCAACCTCTGCCTTTCCCTTTCCACATCCAGAGATTCCCTGTCTAAGGCCAGCTGCTGCTGTTTAAGCTTCCGCCTGGCCTCTTCCAACCTCAGCTTTCTGAGTTCCCTTTCCATTAAGTTATCCTCAGGATGGGAGGCTTGGGAATTGTGAGACACAGAAGAAATGTGGGAATTGGCAGAGTTGGACCTGTCCCTAACTGACTGGACTCTAGTAACCTGGCCTTTAGGATTGAAAGGTGACCTACTAATGTGTGACCCCCTCCCACTACCAGTGTCGCTAGATGGCCTGTTAGCTGACAGGTCCTTGGAAGAACCCTCCCCAGCATCCTCAGGGGAGTCCTCTGATTCTGGCTGGGTACCCCCCTCCTCTACCACCTGATCCTGGGATGGGCCTGACAGGTTCTAGTCACTTTCTAGGAGAAGGCTAAGAAGAAGATCTTTTGTAGGATTCTTACCAATTGCTAAACCTCTTTCTGTGCAGAGACCCCTCAAACTTTTAAAGTTTAGATTCTCATATGTTGCCTGGACATCTGTGGGAGTAAGCTCTACTGCAGACATGATAGAAAAGGTTTAGGACAGAGAGAGAAAAAAGATTTTGGAACTTTTTAAACAACAGAGAAAAACTTGTTCAAACTTTTGAAAACTTTCAAACATTTTCAGAAACTTTTTAGAAAGTTTTAGAGAAGGAAAGTTAAACTGTTTAGGTTACTATACCTAGGTACTTAGGGCATTGGGGTTCCAGGAGATCCATATGGGCTGCAGCATTTCTTTAGCTACCCATAGGGAGCTCAGACAAACCCTTACACAGGACTGCCATTGCAGCCTGCGTGAAATAGTGCACACACTATTTCACAGCCATTTTCACTGCACTTAAGCAACTTATAAGTCACCTATATGTCTAACCTTAACTTGCTGAAGGTTAGGTGCAAAGTTACTAAGTGTGAGAGCACCCTTGCACTAGCAGAGGTACCCCCACATAGTTCAGGGCAATTTCCCCGGACTTTGTGAATGCGGGGACACCATTACACGCATGAACTACATATAGGTCAATACCTATGTGTGACTTCACAATGATAACTCCGAACATGGCCATGTAACATGTCTAGGATCATGGAATTGTCACCCCAATACCATTCTGGTATTGGGGGGACAATTCCATGCATCCCCAAGGCTCCAGCATGGACCCCGGGCACTGCCAAACTAGCTCTCTGGGGTTTTCTCTGCAGCTACCGCTGCTGCCAACCCTCAGACAGGTTTCTGCCCTCCTGGGGTCTGGGCAGCCCACTCCCAGGAAGGTAGAACAAAGGATTCCTCAGAGAGGGTGTTACACCTATATGTAGCTTCACAATTGTAGGAAAGTAGCCTCTTTCTAGCATGGTTATCCCCACTTTTGCCCTGTTTGTGAGTATGTGTCAGTGTGTTTTTTCTGTGTCACTGGGATCCTGCTAGCCAGGACCCCAGTGCTTATAGATAAAAACCTATATGTCAGTGTGTTTTGCCTGTCTCACTGTGATCCCGCTAGCCAGGACCCCATTGCGCATAGTTTGTGGCCTAACGTGTATGCCTGTGTAGTGCCTAACTGTGTCACTGAGGATCTTCTAATCAGAACCTCACTGCTTATGCTCTCTCTGCTTTTAAATTTGTCACTGTATGCCAGTGAATTAATTTACCAATTTCAATTGGCACACTGGACCCCCTTATAAGTCTCTAGTATATGGTACCTAGGAACCCAGGGCATTGGGGTTCCAGGAGATCCACATGGGCTGCAGCATTTCTTTTGCCACCCATAGGGAGCTCAGACAAACCCTTACACAGGACTGCCATTGCAGCCTGCGTGAAATAGTGCACACACTATTTCACAGCCATTTTCACTGCACATAAGTGACTTATAAGTCACCTATATGTCTAACCCTCACTTGGTGAAGGTTAGGTGCTAAGTTACTTAGTGTGTGGGCACCCTGGCACTTGCCAAGGTGCCCCCACATTGTTCAGGGCAAATTCCCCAGACTTTACACGCATGGGGGACACCATTACACGCGTGCACTACCTATAGGTCACGACCTATATGTAGCGTCACAATGGTAACTCCGAACATGGCCATGTAACATGTCTAGGATCATGGAATTGTCACCCCAATGCCATTCTGGTATTAGGGGGACAATTCCATGCATCCCTGGGTCTCTAGCACAGAACCCGGGTATTGCCAAACTGCCTTTCCGGGGTCTCCACTGCAGCTGCTGCTGCTGCCAACCCCTCAGACAGGTTTCTGCCCCCCTGGGGCCTGGGCACCCTGGTCCCAGGAAGGCAGAACAAAGGATTTCCTCTGAGAGAGGGTGTTACACCCTCTCCCTTTGGAAATAGGTGTGAAGGGCTGGGGAGGAGTAGCCTCCCCCAGCCTCTGGAAATGCTTTGATGGGCACAGATGGTGCCCATCTCTGCATAAGCCAGTCTACACCGGTTCAGGGATCCCCCAGCCCTGCTCTGGCGCAAAACTGGACAAAGGAAAGGGGCGTGACCACTCCCCTGACCAGCACCTCCCAGGGGAGGTGCCCAGAGCTCCTCCAGTGTGTCCCAGACCTCTGCCATCTTGGATTCAGAGGTGTTGGGGCACAATGGACACCTCTGAGTGGCCAGTGCCAGCAGGTGACGTCAGAGTCCCCCTCTGGTAGGTGCTTACCTTTCTCAGTAGCCAATCCTCCTTTTCGGGCTATTTAGGGTCTCGTCTGTGGGCTATTCCTCAGATAACGAATGCAAGAACTCACCAGAGTTCCTCTGCACTTCCCTCTTCGACTTCTGCCAAGGATCGACCGCTGACTGCTCCAGGACACCTGCAAAACTGCAACAAAGTAGCAAGAAGACTACCAGCAACATTGTAGCGCCTCATCCTGCTGGCTATCTCGACAGTTTCCTGGTGGTGCATGCTCTGAGGGCTGTCTGCCTTCACCCTGCACTGGAAGCCAAGAAGAAATCTCCCGTGGGTCGACGGAATCTTCCCCCTGCTAATGCAGGCACCAAACTTCTGCATCACAGGTCCCCTGGGTCCACTCTCATCCTGACAAGCATGGTCCCTGGAACACAGTAGCTGGGTCCAAGTTTCTCCCACAGTCCAGTGGCCCTTCTGTCCAAATTTGTTGGAGGTAAGTCCTTGCCTCCCAATGCCAGACAGTAATCCTGTGTACTGTGTGATCTGCAGCTGCTCCGGCTTCTGTGCACTGTTCCAAGGATTCCTTTGTGCATAGCCTAGCCTGAGTCCCCAGCACTTCGTCCTGCATTGCCCAACTTGCTGAGTTGGACTCCGACGTTGTGGGACCCTCCTTTGTGACTTTGAGTTGACCGCTGTCCTCAGATCTTCTAAGTGCCTGTCCCGGTACTTCTGCGGGTGCTGCCTGCTTCTGCGGGGCCTCTCTGAGTTGCTGAGCACCCCCTCTGTCTCCTCCTCCAAGGGGCGACATCCTTGTCCTTCATGGTCCCCAGTAGCACCCAAAATCCTCAACCACGACTCTTGCAGCTAGCAAGGCTTTTTTTTGCAGTATTTCTGCGTGGGAACACTTTTGCATCCTCCAGCATGCCGTGAGACATCTTCTGACCAAAGAAAAAGTTCCTGGCACTTTCCGTTGTTGCAGAATCTTTGGCTTCTTCCACCCAGAGGCAGCCCTTTTGCACCTTCATCCAGGGTTTAGTGGGCTCCTGCCCCCCAGGACACTTGCGTGACTCTTGGACTTGGTCCCCTTCCTTTGCAGCTCCTCAGGTTCAGGAATCTGTCTTCAGTGTTTTGCTGGTGGTTGTGGTTCTCGCAGAATCCCCTATCTCGATTATACTGTCTTTCTGGGGTAGTAGGTGTGGGAGGCTGGCCTGGCTTGTAGTGAGTACCAAGGGGTACTTACACTCTGTACCAGGTCCAGTTACCCCTTATTAGTGTAGAAGAGGTGTTTCTAGCAGCTTAGGCTGATAGAAGGTAGCTATAGCAGAGCAGCTTAGGCTGAACTAGGAGACATGCAAAGCTCCTACTATACCACTGGTGTCATATGTACAATATCATAAGAAAACACAATACACAGATATACTAAAAATAAAGGTACTTTATTTTTATGACAATATGCCAAAAGTATCTCAGTGAGTACCCTCAGTATGAGGATGCCAAATATACACAAGATATATGTATACAATACCAAAAATATGCAGTAATAACAAAAGGAAGTAATGCAAGCAGTGTACAGTTACAGTAGATTGCAATAGGAACACATAGGTATAGGGGCAACACAAACCATATACTCCAAAAGTGGAATGCGAACCACGAATGGGCCCCAACCCTATGTGAGCTTGTAGAGGGTCGCTGAGACTGTAAGAAAACAGTGAGGGTTAGAAAAATAGCCCACCCCAAGACCCTGAAAAGTAGGTGTAAAGTGCACCTATAACCCCCAGGGAGCACAGAAGTCGTGATAGGGGGATTCTGCAAGGAAGACCAACACCAGCAAAGCAACAACAGTGGATTTCCGGACCTGAGTACCTGTGGAACAAGGGGACCAAGTCCAAGAGTTGCCAGCTGAGAGTGCAAGGAAGCTGTCACCAGGTGGAGGAAGCTTGGTGTTCTGCAAGAATGAAGAGGACTAGGAACTTCCCCTTTGGAGGATGGATGTCCCACGTCGTGAAGAAGCTTGCAGAGGTGTTCCCACACAGAAAGACCGCAAACAAGCCTTGCTAGCTGCAAGGGTCACGGTTAGAGTTTTTGGATGCTGCTGTGGCCCAGGAGAGACCAGGATGTCGCCACTTGGAGGAGGAGACAGAGGGGGCGCCCAGCAAGTCAGGGAGCCCTCACAGAAGCAGGCAGCACCCGCAGAAGTACTGGAACAGGCACTTGGAAGAGGAGTGAACCGGAGTCCACCCGAAGTCAGAAAAGGGAGTCCCATGATGCCGGAGGACAACTCAGAAGGTTGTGCACTGCAGGTTAGAGTGTCAGGGACTCAGGCTTGGCTGTGCATGAAGGAAATCCTGGAAGAGTGCACAGGAGCTGGAGCAGCTGTAAATCACGCGGTACCCAGCAATGCAGTCTAGCGTGGGGAGGAAAGGACTTACCTCCACTAAACTTGGACTGAAGAGTCACTGGACTGTGGGAGTCACTTGGACAGAGTTGCTGAGTTCCAGGGACCATGCTCGTTGTGCTGAGAGGGGACCCAGAGGACCGGTGATGCAGTCTTTTGTTGCCTGCGGTTGCAGGGGGAAGATTCCGTCGACCCACGGGAGATTTCTTCAGAGATCCTGGTGCAAGAAGGAGGCAGGCTACCCCCAGAGCATGCACCACCAGGAAACAGGTGAGAAAGCCGGCAGGATGAAGCGATACAAGGTTGGAGTAGTCATCTTTGCTACTTTGTTGCGGTTTTGCAGGCATCCTGAGCAGTCAGCGGTCGATCCTTTGGCAGAAGGTGAAGAGAGAAATGCAGAGGAACTCTGGTGAGCTCTTGCATTCGGTATCTGAAGAATTGCCCAAAGCAGAGACCCTAAATAGCCAGAAAAGGAGGTTTGGCTACCTAGGAAGGAGGATAGGCAAGTAAGAAAGGTAAGAGCCTGAACCGGTGTAGACTGGCTAATGCAGAGATGAGCACCATCTGTGCCCATCAAAGCATTTCCATTCCCCCTGCCGCTGCAGCTCCTCCAGGTTCCTGAGTTCCTGAGACCCACCCCACAGTAAGTACCCCCCACCTCCCAGCCCCTCGTTCTGCCCCGCGCTACTCACCCTCTCTCCTGCTTCTTTTCCTCTTTCCTTCTTCTATGTTCTTCCTCCTCGCTCCTCGTCTGTATTCTTCTTCTGTACTCCTCTTCTCCCCGTCTTCTCTCCTCTTCTCTTCTTCCTCATCTTCTGCTGTGGTATTCTGCACCCTGTTTCTTCGTTTTTTGTATCTCCCTCCGTGTTCTTCTGTGTTCTTCTGTGTTCCTCTGTCTTCTTCTGTCTTCCTCTGTCTTCTTCTGTCTTCCTCTGTGTTTTTCTGTCTTCCTCGGTGTTCTTCTGTCTCCCTCTGTGTTCTTCTGTATTCTTCTCTGTTCTTCTGTCTTCCTCTGTCTTCTTCTGTCTTCCTCTGTGTTCTTCTGTATTCTTCTCTGTTCTTCTGTACTCCTCTCTGTTCTTCTGTGTTCTTCTGTGTGTCTTCTGCTCTTCCGGTCTTCTGCTCTTCCGGTCTTCAGTCCTTCCGGTCTTCTGCTCTTCTGTTCTTCTTTTCTTCTTGTCTTCTGCCTTCGGCTCTTCTGCCTCCTCCGTCCTCTTCTCCCCGCGCCTGCCCTCCTGCTCCTGCCTCATCCCCCTCCCCCACTCACATCCCCCCCTCTATCTCCCCTATCTAACCCGTTCACTTTCTACCTCCCTCACTCCTCCTATCTACCTATCTCTCCATCTCTCTATCCCACTATCCAACTCCCTTACTCTCCACCTCCTCCTATCTTCCTATCTCTCTATCTTTTTCCCTATCTATCGATTTCTCTATCTACCTTTTCTCTCTACCTATTTCTCTATCTCTCCCCCCCTCCCGCCACCCCCTCTATTACCTATCTTCCTATCCCCTCACTCTACCTCTCAACCTCACCCACCTCTACAACCCCCCTCCCCTATCTTCACAACCCTACACCTATCTTTCTCCCTAATCTACTAAACCTCCTAACACTCTCCCCCCTCCACCCTTAAACCCCCCTCCCCCAGCTCTTCTCACTCTACCTGTCCCCCCCTCCCTCGCGCTTTCCCGCCGCGACCTCCTGCACGCCCCCGCCCCCCAGCTCCCATTCGCCCCCAGCTGACCCCTCCCCCTACCTCATATGGCGGCCGCTGCGCGACAGTGGTAGCGACCTTTGACCCAAGGGTAGGTCGCTTCCCCTGCCGCTGCAGCTCCTCCAGGTTCCTGAGTTCCTGAGACCCACCCCACAGTAAGTACCCCCCACCTCCCAGCCCCTCGTTCTGCCCTGCGCTACTCACCCTCTCTCCTGCTCCTGCTTCTTTTCCTCTTTCCTTCTTCTCTGTTCTTCCTCCTCGCTCCTCGTCTGTATTCTTCTTCTGTACTCCTCTTCTCCCCGTCTTCTCTCCTCTTCTCTTCTTCCTCATCTTCTGCTGTGGTATTCTGCACCCTGTTTCTTCATTTTTTGTATCTCCCTCCGTGTTCTTCTGTGTTCTTCTGTGTTCCTCTGTGTTCTTCTGTCTTCCTCTGTCTTCTTCTGTCTTCCTCTGTCTTCTTCTGTCTTCCTCTGTGTTTTTCTGTCTTCCTCGGTATTCTTCTGTCTCCCTCTGTGTTCTTCTGTATTCTTCTCTGTTCTTCTGTCTTCCTCTGTCTTCTTCTGTCTTCCTCTGTGTTCTTCTGTATTCTTCTCTGTTCTTCTGTACTCCTCTCTGTTCTTCTGTGTTCTTCTGTGTTCTTCTGTGTGTCTTCTGCTCTTCCGGTCTTCTGCTCTTCTGGTCTTCTGCTCTTCCGGTCTTCAGTCCTTCCGGTCTTCTGCTCTTCTGTTCTTCTGTTCTTCTTTTCTTCTTGTCGTCTTGTCTTCTGCCTTCGGCTCTTCTGCCTCCTCCGTCCTCTTCTCCCCGCGCCTGCCCTCCTGCTCCTGCCTCATCCCCCTCCCCCACTCGCATCCCCCCCTCTATCTCCCCTATCTAACCCGTTCACTTTCTACCTCCCTCACTCCTCCTATCTACCTATCTCTCCATCTCTCTATCCCACTATCCAACTCCCTCACTCTCCACCTCCTCCTATCTTCCTATCTTCCTATCTCTCTATCTTTTTCCCTATCTATCGATTTCTCTATCTACCTTTTCTCTCTACCTATTTCTCTATCTCTCCCCCCCTCCCGCCACCCCCTCTATTACCTATCTTCCTATCCCCTCACTCTACCTCTCGCCCTCACCCACCTCTACAACCCCCCCTCCCCTATCTTCACAACCCTACACCTATCTTTCTCCCTAATCTCCTAAACCTCCTAACACTCTCCCCCCTCCACCCTTAAACCCCCCTCCCCCAGCTCTTCTCACTCTACCTGTCCCCCCCTCCCTCGCGCTTTCCCGCTGCGACCTCCTGCACGCCCCGCCCCCCAGCTCCCATTCGCCCCCAGCTGACCCCTCCCCCCCCTCCTACCTCATATGGCGGCCGCTGCGCGACAGTGGTAGCGACCCTTGACCGAAGGGTAGGTCGCTCCCCCTGCCGCTGCAGCTCCTCCAGGTTCCTGAGTTCCTGAGACCCACCCCACAGTAAGTACCCCCCACCTCCCAGCCCCTCGTTCTGCCCTGCGCTACTCACCCTCTCTCCTGCTTCTTTTCCTCTCTCCTTCTTCTCTGTTCTTCCTCCTCGCTCCTCGTCTGTATTCTTCTTCTGTACTCCTCTTCTCCCCGTCTTCTCTCCTCTTCTCTTCTTCCTCATCTTCTGCTGTGGTATTCTGCACCCTGTTTCTTCGTTTTTTGTATCTCCCTCCGTGTTCTTCTGTGTTCTTCTGTGTTCCTCTGTCTTCTTCTGTCTTCCTCTGTCTTCTTCTGTCTTCCTCTGTCTTCTTCTGTCTTCCTCTGTGTTTTTCTGTCTTCCTCGGTGTTCTTCTGTCTCCCTCTGTGTTCTTCTGTATTCTTCTCTGTTCTTCTGTCTTCCTCTGTCTTCTTCTGTCTTCCTCTGTGTTCTTCTGTATTCTTCTCTGTTCTTCTGTACTCCTCTCTGTTCTTCTGTGTTCTTCTGTGTGTCTTCTGCTCTTCCGGTCTTCTGCTCTTCCGGTCTTCTGCTCTTCCGGTCTTCAGTCCTTCCGGTCTTCTGCTCTTCTGTTCTTCTTTTCTTCTGTTCTTCTTTTCTTCTTGTCTTCTTGTCTTCTGCCTTCGGCTCTTCTGCCTCCTCCGTCCTCTTCTCCCCGCGCCTGCCCTCCTGCCTCATCCCCCTCCCCCACTCGCATCCCCCCCTCTATCTCCCCTATCTAACCCGTTCACTTTCTACCTCCCTCACTCCTCCTATCTACCTATCTCTCTATCCCACTATCCAACTCCCTCACTCTCCACCTCCTCCTATCTTCCTATCTTCCTATCTCTCTATCTTTTTCCCTATCTATCGATTTCTCTATCTACCTTTTCTCTCTACCTATTTCTCTATCTCTCCCCCCCTCCCGCCACCCCCTCTATTACCTATCTTCCTATCCCCTCACTCTACCTCTCACCCTCACCCACCTCTACAACCCCCCTCCCCTATCTTCACAACCCTACACCTATCTTTCTCTCTAATCTACTAAACCTCCTAACACTCTCCCCCCTGCACCCTTAAACCCCCCTCCCCCAGCTCTTCTCACTCTACCTGTCCCCCCCTCCCTCGCGCTTTCCCGCCGCGACCTCCTGCACGCCCCCGCCCCCCAGCTCCCATTCGCCCCCAGCTGACCCCTCCCCCCCTTCTACCCCATATGGCGGCCGCTGTGCGACCGCGCCGTAGGCGCGCCAGAGGCAAGCTCGTCTGCGCCCGTGCGCCCCTGGCCCGCGCCCAGCGCCATGACCCCTGGTCCCCAGCGCTCCCAAGCCCCGATGATCCGCTATGACCCCACCACCCTCCATGCCCTCAACCCAGGACGCTCCAACACCTGCTTCCAAGCTCACCCCAAACGCACCCATGGACCCTTCACCTGCAACTCCTGCAAACGCATCTTCCACCACGCAACAACTACGACCACAAGCCCACGCGCCATCAACCACCTCAAGTGCATCCTAGTCAACGCTCGCTCCGTTCACAAACACGCCGTTGAACTCTGGGACCTCCTAGACTCCACAGCACCGGACGTCGCCTTCATCACTGAGACCTGGATGAACGCCTCCTCTGCTCCAGACATCGCCACCGCCATCCCCGAAGGCTACAAGATCTCCAGGAAAGACCGCACCAACCAAGTAGGAGGAGGCATCGCCATCGTCTTCAAAGACTCCATCAGCGTCACCACCTCCACTGAAGACTCCCCTCTTGCCGCTGAACACCTGCATTTTCAGATTCGCACCGACCCGAGGACCACCCTCAGAGGATCCCTCGTCTACCATCCTCCCGGACCTCGCGCCCCTTTCAGCGACACCATCGCCGACTTCATCTCCCCGCACGCCCTCGCATCACCGGACTACATCCTCCTAGGCGACCTCAACTTCCATCTGGAACAAAACAACGACCCCAACACCACCACCCTGCTCGACAACCTCGCCAACCTTGGCCTCAAACAACTGGTGAACACTGCCACCCACATCGCCGGACACACACTCGACCCTATCTTCTCCGCCAGCAAACACGTCTTCTTCAGCCACGCCTCCGCCCTTCATTGGACCGACCACAGCTGCGTCCACTTCACATTCCGACGCGAGACCCGCCACCTCCGCACTCAACCCATCCCTCGCCGACAGTGGAACAAGATCCCTGAAGAGCAACTCTTCGCCGCACTCGCCGCCAACCAACCCACCCTCACCACCGACCCCAACGTCGCAGCCCTCAACCTCACAAACTGGATCTCCAACTGCGCAGACAACCTTGCTCCCCTCAAACGCTCGCAGCGACAGAACAACACCAAGAAACCCCTCTGGTTCTCTGACACCCTCAAAGAATCAAAGAAAACTTGTCGCGCACTTGAGAAAGCCTGGCGCAAGGACCGCACCGCTGACAACATGACCGCCCTCAAGAACGCTACCCGCAAACACCACCACCTGATCCGCACTGCCAAAAGGAATTTTTTCACCGACAGACTGGACAAAAACAGCCACAACAGCAGAGAACTCTTCAGCATCGTCAAGGAGTTCTCCAACCCCAGCGCCAATGCCGTCACGCCCTCACAGGATCTATGCGAATCCCTCGCCACTTTCTTCCATCGCAAGATCAGCGACCTCCACGACAGCTTCGGACACCAGACCCAACCTAACACCACCGAACCCACATCCCCGACCATCACCCTCAACAACTGGACCCACATCAGCACGGAAGAAACCAAATCCATCATGAACTCTATCCACTCCGGCGCCCCTTCGGACCCCTGCCCGCACTTCATCTTTAACAAAGCCGACAACATCATCGCCCGCACCTCCAGACCGTCATCAACTCTTCTTTTTCTTCTGCTACCTTCCCCGAATGCTGGAAACACGCCGAAGTCAACGCCCTACTAAAGAAACCTACGACTGACCCGAGCGACCTGAAAAACTTCCGCCCCATCTCCCTTCTGCCTTTCCCAGCCAAAGTAATAGAGAAGACCGTCAACAAACAGCTGACCACCTTCCTGGAAGACAACAACCTGCTCGACCCCTCACAGACCGGATTCCGAACCAACCACAGCACTGAAACCGCCCTCATCTCAGTCACAGACGACATCAGAACCCTGATGGACAACGGTGAAACAGTCGCCCTCATTCTTCTCGACCTCTCGGCTGCCTTTGACACCGTCTGTCTCCGCACCCTAATCACCCGCCTCCGCTCCACCGGGATCCAAGACCAGGCCCTGGACTGGATCGCCTCCTTCCTCGTAAACCGCTCCCAAAGAGTCTACCTCCCTCCGTTTCGCTCAGAACCCACTGAGATCATCTGCGGCGTACCTCAAGGCTCATCACTCAGCCCGACACTCTTCAATGTCTACATGAGCCCCCTCGCTAACATCGTACGCAAGCACGACATCATCATCACCTCCTACGCCGACGACACCCAACTTATACTCTCCCTCACCAAGGACCCCGCCAGCGCCAAGACCAACCTACAAGAGGGTATGAAGGACGTCGCAGATTGGATGAGGCTCAGCCGCCTAAAGCTGAACTCTGAAAAAACTGAAGTCCTCATCCTCGGCAACACCCCGTCCGCCTGGGACGACTCCTGGTGGCCCACGGCCCTCGGCACCGCACCGACCCCCGCAGACCACGCCCGCAACCTCGGCTTCATCTTGGACCCCCTTCTCACCATGACCAAGCAAGTCAACGCCGTGTCCTCCGCCTGCTTCCTCACCCTCCGCATGCTCCGCAAGATCTTCCGCTGGATCCCCGCCGACACCAGAAAAACCGTGACCCACGCCCTCGTCACGAGCCGCCTGGACTACGGCAACACCCTCTACGCTGGGACCACCGCCAAACTCCAAAATCGCCTGCAACGCATTCAAAACGCCTCAGCCCGCCTCATCCTCGACGTACCCCGCAACAGCCACATCTCCGCACACCTGAGACACCTGCATTGGATCCCAGTCAGCAAAAGGATCACCTTCCGACTTCTCACCCATGCACACAAAGCCCTCCACGACAAGGGACCGGAATACCTCAACAGACAGCTCAACTTCTACGTCCCCACCCGCCCCCTCCGCTCCTCTGGCCTCGCACTCGCCGCCGTCCCTCGCATCCGACGCTCCACGGCGGGTGGGAGATCTTTCTCCTTCCTGGCGGCCAACACCTGGAACTCCCTCCCCACCAGCCTCAGCACCACCCAGGACCACTCCGCTTTCCGGAGACTCCTAAAGACCTGGCTGTTCGAGCAGCGATAACCACCCCCTTTGTCCCTAGCGCCTTGAGACCCGCACGGGTGAGTAGCGCGCTTTATAAATGCTAATGATTTGATTTGATTTGATTTGATCTCTCTGAGGAAGTCCTTTGTTCTGCCTTCCTGGGCCAGGCCTGGCTGGACCCCAGGAGGGCAGAAACCTGTCTGAGGGGTTGGCAGCAGCAGCAGCTGCAGTGAAACCCCGGGAAAGGCAGTTTGGCAGGACCCGGGTCTGTGCTGTCTCCCCAATGACAATTCCATGATCTTAGACATGTTACATGGCCTTATCCGGAGTTACCATTGTGACGCTATACATAGGTAGTGACCTATGTATAGTGCACACGTGAAATGGTGTCCCCACACTCACAAAGTCCGGGGAATTTGCCCTGAACGATGTGGGGGCACCTTGGCTAGTGCCAGGGTGCCCTCACACTAAGCGGCATATTTATACTCCATCTGCGCCGAATGTGCGTCAAACATTTTGACACATATTCAGCGCAAACCTAGCCCCATATTTAAACTTTGACACCCGCGGACTACAACATTCCGCCGTGTGCACCGTTTTTTGGATGCAGCAACCTGCCTTGCGTTAATTATATGCAAGGTGGAGGCGTGGCCAAGGGGGTCAAGATGGCGGTCGCACTCTGAGAGTGCTCTGGACCCCTCCGTCATCCGCCCTAACCCACTGCCACACTGATCCTGTTTTTCGTCCCATCCGGGACTTGAAAGGTGCCGCGGTGCCCCCTGACTCCAGGAGACCAAAATCCGGAGTTCCGAGGAGCCTGGGTGCCGTCAGGAGGCGGCACCACCCCAAGGACCGAGTCGCGCCTGACATGGGGGACGCCGCGTGTCTGAGGCCCTGGCGCGGAGTCCCGAGCTGGGACGGCGGACCGGGACCTGCCGGAGCCGCTGAGGACGCGCCCGGAGACGCTGCGCCCCCCCAGTGCATCCAGGGGAACGCGGCGAGTGGCCACCCGGGGGCTGTTGGAGCCGGAATCGAGTGACCCCGGGGCTGGTGTGTTCCCAGGGCAGTCGTGACCCCGGGACCCTGGTGGGCCGGGCACCAGGGAGCCGCTCGCCTGTGCGCGGCACTAACCGGGAGGGAAAGAGGCCGTGAGGACGGTCCTTGAAGATCCTCGCCCCCTGAGGCATCCGAGAGACCACGCGGCGCGCCGCTGTGCGACTGGCGATCGGGCCTGGTTCTGAGGCCCTGGAGTTCGCCGGCTCGAACGCCGACAGCGGGCCGGGAGCTGCCCCCCTCCGGTGACCGACCATCCGCTTCGCGCCCGGACTGCGGGGCATCTGGGCAGCCCCCGCTCCAACACAACGAGCGGGAACGAAGGGGAGACAAGAAGCCAAAGAGGTGAGGAGGGGCGGCAGGGGCCCACGACATCAAGTGGATCCTCGCCCTGAGGCCCTGGGCCTGGCAGCTGGATGGGACCTCGGGCGACTGGTGGGCGCCGCCCGGGCCGCGGACCTGCGGTGTGAGGAGCACGGAGGGAGGATGCAGGAGGCTCCCCTGTCCGGGGACAGCGGAGGCGTGGTCCTGAACTTCTGGGAGAGGTGGGGCCTGGAGCGACCGGGGGTTCCCCCTGGAACCACATCCGGGGGGGGAGCGGAGGCCCAGGATCGCCCTGGGACGGCGCCCCATGGTGGTGCGGGGAGAACATTGAGGTCGCCCGACGAGGGACAATCGCCCCAGAGGAGCACGGCAGCTGGGCGCCCCTCTGGCTTTTGGTCCAATGAGCCTAATCCTGGGAACCACTGAGACCGGGGGGGGGGGTGACTCCTGGCCATCCGTCTGGCTGACCCCCCCCTCCCGGAGTGAACGGTCTGACCTCAGGCCAGCCGGGGGGAATAAGAGACACAGGACCCCCGGTGGCAACTAGGCCTTGCCCCCACTGAGACGTAACTGCATCTGCTCAACCCCTCGGGCAACATGGGCAAGGACAGATCCTCTAGACAGAGGCAGCCATCCCAGCAGAGGATTGATCAATTTACCACACCGACGGTCCCTCGGGCCAGTGGGAATCCTCCTCCTAATGACCAGGCCACAGACGGGGTCAATGCGATCCTCCTTGCAATCCAAACCTCACAACGGGCAGTGGAAACCAAGATCGGGGAGGTGAGAGAAGAGATGGGCCTTGTGAGACAGGACCTTAGAAATGCGTGGGCCGAATTACAGAGGTGGAGAACCGCGTTTCGCGGACAGAGGAAGACTTGATCGACCTTAGAACCAAGGTGGCCCAGCTGCAAACTCGAGCTGGCGAACTCCATCGTAGAGCGGAAGATGCTGAGAACTGCTCCAGACGCAACAATTTGCGCTTCGTGGGCATCCCGGAGGATGCTGAAGATGGCAAAGCTACCGAATTTCTGGAGAAGTGGATTAAGTCATGGATGCCAGAGAACTCTCTCTCACCGTGGTTTGCAATAGAACGGGCGCACAGGGCGCTAGCCCCACGCCCCCCGCCGGGCGGCCCTCGTAGACCCATGATAGCGCGCTTCTTCAATTTCAAGGACCGTGATGCTATCCTAAGAGAAGCCAGACCTTCTTTGGGACAATCAGAAAATTCTGGTCTTCCCAGACTATACTCGCGAAGTTCAAACTAAGCGTCGATCATATGAACATGTGAAACAGAAGCTGAGAGCGATGCAACTTTCCTATATGCTCCTCTTCCCAGCACGCCTGAAGGTAATCCTTGCCGGTAAGGCGCACTTCTTTGAGACACCGAAGAGGCGTGGGACTGGCTGACAGAAGAAGGTATCAGCATCCGAAAAGGTCCACCTAGTACATCTGAGGGACTCCGAGAAATGCGTGCGGACACATGAGCAGACACGCGGAGAGGTCGGAAACGCACCAGATCCAGACGGGGAAGATTGAGGAGCTCCAATGCCCGAACAGATGAAGACACCCGTCCTGTCCTGGTCCCACCACTGGGGGAGGGACCGCTAGACCACCCCAGGGATCAAGCCCCAGGAGAAGACCAAGGGGACGATCGCCTGAGCCAATCCCCCGAACTTGGCTGACATCAGCCCTACATGTACTGAGCTCCAGTCTGCTGAGTCATACCAACTGAACCAGGTGCCATCACACATAAACGGAGCGGGGTTACACCCACGACAGCACCATGTTGCACACCCCAACGACTTTATTAAGGGTAGGGGTTTTACTCTAGTTAGTTGCAATTGATCCTACGTACAGGAGGGGTCCACCACTCGACTCGATGGCAATCTACGCGGCTGTGTTGCCCCTGTTGGGCACTAGGGCGACAGATGCTTCAAGGGTAGAAGTATGGGGTGGGGGGAGGTTGGGGGGTTCAAAGCTCATGTTAGGGCTTAGTGAAGTGGTTATGTTAAGCTTCTATTGCAGTACCTACGCCTGTCACATAGATCCTTCTCAGTCCATGTTCCATCTCTGGGTCCCTGCTTAGATCCCCGACCACCCACCACACAGTCATGGCACAAACAGTTCACTCACTGACACAGATCCTCTCATGGAATGTCAATGGCCTCCTAGATAAAATTAAAAGATCTGCAGTGTTTAACACCCTGCGCAGATAAGCCCCCTCGGTGGTTCTCCTGCAAGAGACACACCTACTCGGAACCAAGTGCCCTATCCTAGCACGAGGGGGATTTGAGAAGGTTTTCCACGCAGGCTTCTCGAGGGGCTCCAGGGGAGTAGCTATCCTGCTCCACCGTTCGTTACCAATGGTGGTCACCTCCACGCACTCGGACCCACAAGGTAGATTTGTAACGGTGACCAGTACACTACACAGGTCACCGGCCAATTTCGTATGTGCATATGCCCCCCAACCCGGCTTCGATGCCTTCTTACTAACTCTCCGCAGGACGCTCCTAGGCCTCCCGCAGGGACTCACGTTTATCGGTGGAGACTTTAACGCTGTCCTAGACCCTAAACTAGACTTATCCGGACCTATTTCCTCCACCGAGCCGGGAGAGCAACCAATTTAAATGGATGGACAACGGGACTGGGACTATGTGAGGTGTGGAGGACATGGCACCCCAGAGCTCGGCAATACACACACACCTCAGCAGCCCACCATTCTCAGGCAAGAATTTACCTTGTGTTTATGCCTGCTCTAGACATCTCTAAAGTCACTGGCGCTGAGATATTACCTCGAGGAGTCTCAGACCATTCCCCAGTACAAATCCGACTGGGGGACGCAGCCCCGAACCAGCGTCCGGTGTGGCGCCTAAACGTGTGGTACCTGCAGAATAAGGAGTATACCCTTGAAATTAGGGATCACCTTACCCAATACTTCGATCAAAATCTGGGGTCTGTCCGTTCCCCGGGCACAGTTTGGGCGGCATGTAAAGCCACACTTAGAGGCTACGCCAAGCACCGCGAACGCACCCGCGAACGAGCGTGAAACCTGCAGGTGACAGCCCTCGAGTCCAAAGCCTTAGCCCTGGAGCAGTCTGAGACCACCGCCACATCAGCATCCACCTTAAGACGTCTAACAATGATTAGAGAGGAGATAAAGCAGTTAGTGCTCGAGGCCGCAAAACACACCTTGAGGGCTTCGGCGGCCCGCGTGTATGGATGGGGCGATAAGAATGGCAAACTCCTGCACTGGCTGGCCCCGCACCCACTAGCCGACAGAATTATCCCCGAGGTCACGGACGAGGCGGGCTCGGTCACGAAGACTCCCAGTGAAATCGCTACGAGCTTCGCCTCGTATTACGCTCACTTATACGCGGCGCGCCCCCGCCCACTAACCGAAAGGGAGTCTCCCCTTCTAGACGACATGACCCTCCCCACAATCCCACGTGCGACCAGGGAGATCCTGGACGAGGCCATTACCCAGGCCGAAATTACAACAGCCATATCCGGACTGGCGTCAGGAAAAACACCTGGTCCAGACGGCTTCCCGTCTGAGCTCTATAATAGATGCGGGGACATTTTAAGCCCCCACCTGCTCAACATGTTGTACGAAGCGGAGAGGATCGGCCGGTTCCCCACCGGATTAGATCAAGCCACAATAGTGGTGATCCCAAAGACCCAACCGCCATCACGGGACCGCTCGGCTTACAGACCTATCTCCCTGCTGAACGCCGAGATTAAGGTACTCTCAACATTACTTGCTGCCAGGCTGAAGGTAGTGCTTCCCTCACTGATACACCCAGACCAGTGTGGCTTCATGCCTTCTCGCAGCACCAGGCACTGCATTAGGAGACTACAAGTCGCCCTGGCCCAACGCGGCACCTTGACCGGGTCCCCCCTCGCCCTTCTTCTGATAGACTTTGAAAAAGCCTTTGACATGGTGGATTGGTCATATCTAGAACACGTTCTAATAAAGAACGGACTTGGACCCAAATTTCGGGGTCTTGTAAAACTGCTTTACTCCAAGCCAACCGCTCGTGTCCAGGTAAACGGGGTGACCTCCGACCCATTCCCCATCCGTCGTGGGACCCGTCAGGGATGCTCGCTATCACTGTTACTCTTTGCCCTCGCGATCGAACCACTGGCCAAACTGCTGAGAGAAGACCCACTGGTAACAGGCTGGACATGGCCCACGGGCCCAGAAGACCGGGTAGCACTGTACGCGGACGATGTCCTCCTTTATCTTTCCAACCCAGCAGAGAGTGGCCCGCGTGTCTTAGAACTCATGGACCTCTTCTCACAGGCCTCTGGACTAACACTGAACCCCAGAAAATCCCTGCTGATTCCTCTACACCCCTCTAGAGACTGTATAAGCTGGCAAAAAAACATCCCAATCCGCCGCAACAGTTTTAAATACTTGGGGGTTTACATAACTCTGCTTCCCGAACTAACATGGGAACTAAACGTCACACCGCTCCTTAAGAAGTCCAAAAAAGATCTTCAACGCTGGCAGAATCTTCCACTTAACACACTGGGGAGAATAGCATTATATAAAATGATGATACTCCCCAGATTCCTATACCTGCTGCAGAACTTCCCACACCCAATCCCGCGGAAATGGTTCAACGAAATTGAGACAATGGCGCAGCAATTCCTATGGCATGGTTCCCGCCCCAAACTATCCCTTGTTACATGTCAGAGAGACATTTACAAAGGGGGACTGGGAATGTCCAACATTTACTTTTATTATTTGGCTATGCGCCTACTAGTGATTAACGACTGGCTATCAGGAGGTTGGACCGACCCCGCGTACAGACTAGAACTTCAGACGTTGGGATGCAATGGGGTTTTCAGTGCCCTATACGGGGGTGTGATCCCGCAAACCATCCCCGAGGTGACCAGGCTGGTTCTCACGGGTTGGCGAGCGGCACAAAGGGCCACGGGGTGGTGGTCTCGTCTAACTCAACAGACACCTCTTTGGCAGGGGAAGTGGTTGAGGGAGGTCTCCGCGCTAGAGGGTTTCCGGAAATGGGACATTATTGGGATATCTACACTTGGCAACATCTGGGGCGACTCACAAATTCGGTCATTTGAGGAGCTTCAGAAAACACACTCCTTAAATAACACCCAATTTTACAAATACCTACAGCTCAGACACGCCCTATTAGTACACGTACAGCCAGGGGACGACATCCCAGAGTACAGTCCGCTGGAAGCAAGGGTCATGATGGGATACCTAAACAAAGGGGGAACCTCCCAGATCTACCGTTCTATCCTCACTAACACATCCCCCCCCCTCGAGGAGCTTCGCCAGAAAACGAAGGGCTGGGTGGGTCCTATGGAGGACTTGGAATGGAGAGAAGCATTGATGGCCCCTCGAACACTAGCCATATCCACACGATTTCAGTTGTTGCAAACCCTTTACCTACACGCAGCCTACCTTACCCCTAAGAGACTCCATCGGGCCAATCTTCTACCCACAGACGAGTGCCCCCGTTGTTCCCAACAAGGAGCCAACTTTTTTCATATGGTCTGGGCCTGCCCAATTATAGAGTCGTATTGGAGGTCAATTATGGGGGAGTTCTCCGAGGTAATGCAATCAACAGTAGAGATCTCCCCGACACCACTCTTGCTAGGGGCCCTGGGCGAGATAGGGCTAAATAGGGCGAATCGAACATTCCTGGGAGTGGCCTGCCTTGTGGCAAAAAGAGATATTATGTCAGAATGGAAGGCTGTAAAAGCGCCGTCCCTCACCAAATGGAGACGAGGTGTAGATTGGTGCGCAGAGTGCGAAAAACCAGTATACGAGGCGAGAGGGTGCCCTGACAAATATACTAGAGTGTGGGGACCTTGGGAGAGTTTACTGACCAATTGACCAACCTAGGACAACAGAATTCTCCAAGCAACTCCCCTAAACCAAAATCACCCAAGGGGCGAGGGGCACTACTACCTGCAATCCCAGCTCTGCTACGGTTGAGGGACACACTCATACCACACGAGATAACGAGTGGGCCGGTCCCCTCCAAAACTGTGAATACAGGGGTTACTAATCCCGGGCCGTAGAGGTGGGATCAAGCTCTAATTGCTATACCAGATTTCATAGAGCACACGGGGACCAAAGGGAAAGGACGAGCAATAAGGAAATTACAGATTACTTATCTCAGAATGCGTTAGGGTATTGGTATTTGTATTTGTATTCACTGTTACAATGTATCTTCATTGTGTTTTTGTGATTTATTGTTCGTTTCTAAAATAAATAAAAGCTCTTTATAAAAAAAAAAAAATTATATGTAAGGTAGGCGTTCCCGTCCCAAAAATTACTTAAACTGCCGTGCGTCGTATTTATGCTTTCGGGCAAAAAAGACGCATGGCCGGGAGGCGGAGCCGGAAAATGACGCACAGCCCGATTTGTGTCAAAAATTAACACCTGGGTCAGGGCAGGCATTAAAATGAGGCAAACACACCTGTATTTAATCAGAACACACAGAAGCAACAGCAGAGCAGCAGAGCAGCAAAAGGGAGACATGGAAGTGCTTCTCATCTAGCGTGCATGCAGACCCAGAGCCCAACAGCAACAACAGCAGCTACCACAACACCAGCAGGGACCCCAAAGGCAGCACTGAAGGCAGGAGAGGATATTCCGCCCCAGAACAACCCTTCATGGCCTCAGGGAACATGACATCATCCAGAGGTACAGGTTGAACTGGCAGGCCATACAGCAGCTGCTGCGCAACATTGAGTCGCAGTTGGCACCCACCTTGCTGACACCCCGCACCATCCCAACAGAAACCAAGCTGCTTGCCGTACTTCACATGCTGGCAAGTGGCTCTTTTCAAACAACTGGTGCCCTGGTTGCCGGAATATCACAGCCATCATTCTCTGCCTTTTTGCCCAAAGTACTGGATGCCATCATTGGACTCACACCCTGCCACATCTGCTTCCCTAACACACAGCAAAAGCAGCAGGAAACAAAACAGGGGTTCTACCTCATTAGTAGCTTCCCACACGTCCTTGGTGCAATCGTCTGCACACATGTACGTCTTGTGCCACCTGCTACAACTGAACACCTCTATCGCAACAGGAAGCACACACATTCCATCAATGTGCAGGCCATTGCCGATCACCAAGGATTGATCACCAACATCGTGGCAAAATATCCTGGGAGTGTCCATGACTTATTCATCTTCCGTCACAGCACCATCAATGAACGGACGGTATGGAAATGGACTACTTGTTGGTAAGTACAAAAACCTACTTATATACACACTGCACAGCAACCCTCTAGGACACACAACACATACACCACAACAGCAACATGTCAACAGGAACACACTGAGGTTGTGACACCGCTAGCCATGTTTCTTAGGTCACCATTGAACCTGTCACACATCTGAAATGACTTTGCAGCCTAATGTTAAGACGTCAATGATCACAACGTTTGGAGTGGGTTGCCTAAATGTCACCTTGCAAACTTTAAGCCTCTCAATAATGTTTACATTAATCCATTGCATAAGTCTAAAGGTATGGGATGTCCAGGGTACATTGATATGAACGTGTTAACAACACTGTCAATTTTAACCTGTATATGGAACTATCATCTCACCCCCAGTGAAGACACAGGGACACCTGTATCACAAGTCACAATGCTAGGGAGGGCACACTGTACTGCAAATCCCAAAACATACTGCTGACAACTGGTTAGCAGCCAAACACTCGTTCAGCCAAGGAAACAACACAATGTAGATAGTACATCCTACTAGCCTAGGATGCGACACAATAACACAAAAGAGCCACAGACACCACAAGACAACTACTGCCATGCAAGGTGATTTCAATAGGGCTAGCTACATCAACATGATCCCATTCATTTATTCTTGCAGCTGATCAGGGGTATGGCATCCAGCCATGGATAATGACACCTATTGGCAACCCGAGTACTGTAGCAGGGCGTGCCTACAATGACGCACATAGGAGGACACGCACCATAGTCGAGAGGACCTTCGGCACCCTCAAGTCGAGGTTCGGTGCCTCGACATCACTGGTGGTAGCCTCCTATATTCCCCGGAAATGGTCTGTAAGATCACCCTAACATGTGCTACTCTGCACAACATTTGCATAAAAAAGGAACATTCCCCTCCTGGAACCCGAGCCACACATGCCTGAAGAGGAGGAAGAGGATGATAATGGCCTGCAACATGAGGGGGAACAATAAAACACGGCCGTTGGTTTACGTAGGCGGCAACATATCGTGAACAATTTATTTTAAATATAATCACCATCACCACTTTTTGAACTAATTTAAATAAACACCTATAATAATCACCATATCATGGTTTGGCTATTCAGTTTTGCACACCTTTATCTCTAACTATCAGATTAAGAGTGTTGCCTCTTGGAGCATTGCTGATATACCGATTAGGACACTGAAAATCCCAGAGCAAATCTGATGCGTACGATACAACGGTCACATACACATACACAGTAAATGACATATATCCTGTACATTTCACCTTTGAAGGGCAATAGCAGAGGACCACACCTATTTCACACATACATGTTGGAAACATGGTTCATCGCAGCATATGGCTCACAACTGAGACACCATCACTCAATAAGGGGAAAACAAGCCTCATACATGAGGCAGTTGATGTGCTTTTGCATCAGTAACAGGAATGTCTGACCAGACCCTTGACAGCAGTTAGTCCAACTGCATCCAATCTTTGCAAGGACTATCTGTGACTAGAGTTCCATATAAGCAGAACATAGACAGCACAAGTGCCACACATATGAGCAGCATTGCGCACATGACATTCCATGTACATGTCAGCCCATTTCCTAACTCCTGACACACCCATGCACCTGGTCACAACCCACCTGTCTGGAATAGTAAGATGTGTACCATGATATTCCCTCCTCTACAAACACAGCTTTTCAATAGCAATCCAGTGTGCTACACCCTTTCCTATGATATACCATTGTCATAGAACATCTGACTGCATGGACGTCAGGTCAATTAATACACTGGCTTCTAGTTTCCAAGTCCTGTTAGCACCTTTAGATTGCTTCACGTGTGAAAATGTCTGTTGGCCATTAGAATTCAAATCTCACCTACAGGACTTGTAAGAAACTGATGCAGCCCACACCTGTGATCACCCCCATGCATACAACCCATTTCAACAAGCACTGCCCCTGCTGATGCCTGGAACAGCATAGGAGTTGCCATTTTGTCAAATACACCGTTAAGCATTGCTACTAATTAAGCCGTGTAACACAGCCTCTTGGGTTAATTTGTCACCTTCAAAAACACAGGACATACACAGTTTTACATGTCAACTGTCTAGTTCATCCTCCAAACAGTCGTAGTCAGACCACTGATTATGTAACTTGTTTAATTGCTGGATCCTGATTCACCCTACATCCTGTCAGCCTGACTGGCATCTGTCTGTGTGTCACCCTAAAGTTTCCCTGTGGCTACATATGTACCACACTTGCGTTAGCAAACCTCTCATTCCTCAGAGGGTATTTGGGCATGTGCTTCATCAATGCATACCCACCTACATTGTATAGCATCATCTGCCTTTTAATTGTACCATATGAGTTAAATCCCCTGTGAATACCAAAATGTATGGCCCATCCCTTTTCTGGGTCTCATTTATGCATGAATGACAAAGTGTGACAATGTCCCAGGGCCGTATGCAGGGATTGGGTACGGGGCCTTCAGCAGAACCAGCAACCTTTGATAATGTCCATGAAAAATCCACATATGTCAGGACCCTGACAGTTCACACACAGAATTACATTGCTCACAACATTTTGATGGGCCATGTGTGGTGAATAGCTGCGAGAATAATCAGCACAGAGGCTATGATGTTCCTAGATGCAGTGGGAATTGCAGAGGCTAACCTGTGTATAAATGTTGTAATGACACCTGAGACATTATCTCACTAAGCACACCAAGGTTGCCCTGTTGACAGTCTCATTACACGTCTTCAGTGACAGGGTGGGATCATCCCCATGTAAGTTCTCATGTCCACATCCACTTTACTCACATTGATCAACAAAGGAAACTCAGTAGATACAGGAATAGCTGCCACTGACTCATGATGAGACCTGGACGTAACTGTGACAACATACACCCCTAAAAATATACAGGCTCAAAATTGGACCACACACATGAACAAGACACCTCTGTGCAATTGATCACTGGAAATATGTGGACACATGCTGCCTCGTCTGCTGGTCCACCACAGCCACTGGAGTGTTGTGGCTCAGTTATATGACCTCAACTGTGGCTTCATCATACATTTGTGGTTCACCTTTGGCTGTCTGGGCCAACTACATGGTACCCACTTCCTCAATGCATGTGTCTGACTCACTGTGGGATTCACCAACAAGTGCCTAGGAAGCTGTTACCAAAAATCTAGGACATAAGATGGTGAAAATGTGGACCATTGACATGAACAAGCGTCTGCCATCTATCTGGTGCATGCTTTGTCATCTGTGGTGTCTACGTTACCCAAAATCTTGGAAGTGCACATAACGGATGTTGCTACATGTATGACTAACATATGTCCTCTCTCAGTTCCACAATGACTTGCATCTAAGGTTTGGACACATTGACTTCACATTCATACAAGCATATGTTCAATAACGCATCATGTGATGCACACACACTTGGTCAACAAATACATTAGTTGCCACTGCACACACATTGAGCCATAGGCATTGAGGTATTGTACATATGTGCATCACCTTGCTATCCTCTCCTGATGCCAAACATGCCCAAATTGTGCAATACATATATGTAGGCCACACATATGGCAATCTAGTGCGTCAGCCAACCGTCAAAATCCTGTTAAGGAAGTAGCGAATCATGGTCCACTGCAGTATGATGTCTTACATGTGAATATACACCATCAACACCATAGTGGGTGCCATCAGCCTATCTCTGATGTGTCCCAAATGTAACATAACAGAAAAACAGAAAAAATGCCCAAAACCAGTTCATGCACTGAAATTTTGACGTTGCTAGCGTAATGCGTCATTTTTTTCCACAAATACTGTTTGTGCGTCATATTTTTTGATGCACAGGAGTGAAAATTAGGCCGCATCCAAATAATTGTACAGATTATTTACTATTATTTGGATGTGGGCTAATTTTCACTCCTGTGCGTCAAAAAATATGACACACAAACTGTATGCATGAAAAAATATGACGCATAATGCAAAAAACGGCGGCCATTTTATGCAGGAAGTGATGTAATAGGATATCCTGTTTACAGATCATGTACAGTGGGTGTACTTTCACTTTCACTTTGCCGTCTGTGAATCTTCTAGACTGTGTGGCTGTTTACTGAGTGGTGTCCAGTTATTTTGTGCTTTTGTGTCCTGTGTGCTGTCACAATTGTCATTTTGTGAAATAAATATTGTTGGTGTATAGTGTCCTACTGTGTTTTGTTAACATTTGTCCAGTATTCTAGTGTTTTTGCTGTTTGTGGGAGTCTGTTGTGGGTAGTGCTAGTTTGGTGATAGTTGGGCTCTTTTAGTGGTTAAGTTTACTTTTCATCTGTTTTTGTACCCCTACTTTCCTCCTTTTCCCCTTTCTATTTCTTTAACCCCTATTTCCCTTTTTCATTTGCAAGATGTCTGGTAGGCCACGTCTTGGCAGGATGGGTGAAGATGAGTTGGGGGGCTTCATATGGCTTGTGTGCCATTTCTTACCACTGATGATTGAGGCAGGGTGATACAAGTATCACACTCAGGCGCGCAGAATCCGGTGGGGAAAGGTGCTGCATCACCTGCAGCGCGTGTATGCCAGCCAGAGGAGTGACCACCAGCTGAAGCACTAGTGGACTGACCTCATCACCAGGGAGAAGGATCTCTTGGACCACCTGGGAATAGTGATTGGTGGCCCTGTTGGTGAGTACCAATCATGTAAATGTGCCCGATTAAATGCTCTGTAGTGACATCAGATGATTTGTACAATATCTGCCAGCTAACTTGCTGACTGTGTGTAATGCTGTAGAAACATACAGGGTACTTGATGCACTATGGGAAGGATCACAATTGCTAGCTGTCAGGAAGCACGTGGTCTGCAAACTTACAGGATACTTTTCCATTAAGTAAATTGGTGCTGCCTTTGTGTCAGACAACCAAACAAAACAGGAGCCAATCATGTCTATATAGGCCACATTTGCCTGAGAAGTAAAGATGTACTAAAATATTGTCTACCTTTGTTGACGCAATAGCTAGACTGACTTTAGAAACACTACATGATGCAGAAAATGAGTGCTGGCTTCACGTCAATTGATGATAGCAAAGTGGCCCAGACGTATGTCTCATGTGAGTCTGGTGAGTGTGGAAGGAAAGCGTTCACGGAAGTTCTATGAATGTTAGGGATTATTGTGGTCCTTCATCTTTTTGGATACATGTCAGATCAGGATTTGAAAACATTGGGAAAAGGTGTAAGGTGCCCTCAGCTAACAACTTAGATTGGTATTTGGAGTTAGTTGTGCCACATTCCAATTAGGGATGGCAGTCCAAAGGTATGCACATGGCTTCACATCTCCATGGTTGGTGCAAATCACCATTGCAGGGCCACATCAAATGAAGAAACTGTAACAACAGGAGGGCTTACAAACGTCCCTGCCCCTCTGTAAATTTACCTATGTATATGAAATGTGTCATGGCCACATAGGCTTTTTGACTGGTAATGCAGTCCTCAAGTAACCAGGCTTTGGATGTCTCTCTTGGATGCACATGATGATACGATTACACTCCATTATTATTTCTGATCACTAATGACGAGGTATGTTTGCCACCACATGATAGTTACGGCCAATGCATGTGTGCAGATATGTGTGTAACTGTCACAGGAGACCCATGCTATGTACATGTTGGCCGTGATATATCAGATGCAGTATCATCATGTCTGAATGGCTGTCATTTCGTTATTCAGCTTACACATTGTATATGTCTTTGAAATTGTTGGTCAGTGCACAGATTTTGAGCATATTTCTTCCTTCCATGCCTTACAGGTGGATCGGCACCCTACACTGTGGGAGAGGTGGCTACATTTGAGGACCCCGACCACTCCAGTAAGTGTTGATATGTCTGTTATGTGTTGTGTTTGCTGGTGATGTGTGATGGACTCGTGTGTGTTGAACGCATAGCAAGGTATGATGCGCTGGCCAATCATTTGTCTTATTCCATGAGTGGGATTTCAGTTTCTCAAAATTTTTGAGTTGGCCAATGCTTATCCTATTGCATTATCTAGGGATTGTAGGTCATTCCTGAAGGCCCCACAATGAGTACTGGGGTGAGTCATGTGGATGACACTTGTATCAACAAGAGTCGCACTGGAAGTCAGCTCAGATTTAGTCAGCCTGTCAGACCCACATTCTCCCAGATTGGTACTGCAAATTGCTTTCCAACAGACTTCTGCTTCCCTATTCACCAAAGTACTTATTAAACTGTAGGTAGAACTTCCTAGCAGCATGTACTTCCACATGTAGTGCTACATGTATGTGGAACTTGAGTGCAATGGCCTAGGTGTGCATGCTAATCATGATCATGGGTGTTCTTGCAACTCTGTGTCTGGTGTAAGTCATGCCTTACTGGAAGTATATGTTGTGTACCAAGCTCTGCATGTCCTGACATGTGTGGCGCTCTGATTGGCCAAGGGTTTGCAGACTCCTAATTGTTGATAGACCTTACCTGTGGTGTGTGTGTAGAGCCAAACACGTGTGAAGTTTTCTATACAGTCCTCGGTGTCCATATTGTTTGGAATTGTTAGTTGTTTCTCCATCCCCACCACACACAGGCATGGGTTTGTGAATAGGGTACCTAGGACTGATGCTACCAGTATGTTACACATACATGTGAATAAGTGACTGTTTGGTCGAAACCTAGTATAAACACTCAGGTATGGCACATGGGTACTATACTGTCAAGTCCAGTTACAACTTGCAGACCATGTGGCCCTAGATTTCCATCCCACACACTGACATTTGTAGCCCAGGTATTGGAGGAGGATATGCAGCATGATTGTTAGCTAATAACTGGCAGAACTCAGATAGCAAGTCAATGCCAGTTGTTACCCATCTTGTAGGTTTTGGATGTGCTATGTGTGATGTGACCTTTGTAGGCTGGCCTGCCATGTACTTCCTCAGGGACATTCAATGATCTGTCTGGTGATATGAGCTGTTACAAGTACAGTAGATGTATTGTCTGATTGACTTCTTGTGCCATTTCACACAATGCAGTTCCTAATGTAAATTATTTGCATTTGTCTTCACAGCTGCAAACATGACTCCAACCAGGTCCGTGAGTTCCAGCGGCGGGCCATGAGATACCAGCATATACTGCTGGTAGAGTCGGGGTTCAGGAGGATGGCCCGTCGATACCGCCATGATCGGGCCTCCGGGTCATGGAGGGCCTTCCCACAGGGTGGCCCTACTTTACCCACCACAGCCACCACCAGCACAACCACCAGTTCTACCCAGGTGGCCCCACCCACAGCTGGGACTGTTGTCCCTACGTCTGCTGTACTTCCAGGCCCCAGCATTGCAACAGCTGCAGGACAGCCCACTGGCCTTGGCTCCACACGCACACAAACCTCCTCCGCCGGTACCCAGACTGCCCCAGCTCCAACAGTTGACCCTGCAGCATTCCACGAAATGGAACGGAAGATGGACTGTGTCTTGAGGAAGATAAGCAATCTGAGCCGGGATGTTCGGCACATTAACAGGCGTGTGAAGTCCATAAAGCGGACCCTCCGGAGGGCCAGCCTCTAGACTTTGGTGACAATGGACATGATTCCCTCCCCTCCCTCCTCTTTCCTTGTTCTCATACTTAGTGGGCTTAGGGGGCTTAGTGTTAGGTTAGTATAGGATGTTAGTTGAGTTAGTGTTAGTGGGTGGGGGGGTCCTGATTCTTTCTATTTTTACTTATTAAGTGTGTCGGGCTATGTTGGGGTTCTTGTGTGTTTAATAAAAAAAATAAAAAAACAACAACAAAAATTAAAATAAAAAAATATATATATTTGTTTAGGACAGTATAGTATGTGTTTAGGTTAGTATTTGTTGTCCTCCATGTGTCCCGTCTCATAAGGGGGGTGGGGGGTTGATGTTTAGAACATTTTGTTACATGTAAATAAGTTTAGCTTAGGTTAGTTAGGGACAGCTGTGGGTAATGAGTAGTCAGGGTAGATTAGGGTAGGTAAGATTTTCCCCTCAGTATCCTCTTCTGTGATTGCCATTTAATAAGTATATAGTTAATCCTTTACAATATGTGTAAAATGCTACTTGATCATGGCCTTGGCATTAGTGTACATGAATTTTGTTCTATTACATTTGTGTCCTATGCTACAAACAAATCCAAACTGAGCTGTAAGATTGGCAGCTACCCCAGAGCTACCTTGCAAAGATTCCACCATTCGTTGCAACCACCAATCACAGTTAATATGGATCCCAACGTGTTTTTTTCGATAAGTATGTCTTCAACGTCACAAACAGTGCTTCCAGACTTGGTATTGGGGGAACAGTTTTAGGTCTGACTGCAGTGTGATGTTCAAGGACACCCTTATAAGATGAGCTCTCGTAAGCACTCTTGTATTCTTGTCTTCATGACTCACATAGATCATTTGTGACACTGTTCAGCATGATTACCTATTTAGATGTAAACTCAGACAGCTTCATTCATTCAGTTTTTGTAGTGTTTGCTTAGATTTGTGTGCACTGTTATATGTGTTAGTATTGCATGGTGACAACATTTTGCTGCCACTATTTGATGATTTAGATATCCCTTGAGGAAGCTTTATTCTGTCCAACACAGAATGATGGTGTATGGTTTCTCACCTCATCAGATATTAACCTCAGGAAGGGCAGAGTATGATGCAATCATGGCCACTGTGCAGATTTATCTGACTATATAATATCAGGACAGTTGTATTGACACGCTACTTAATTTGACAGTAGGCACATTTCAGTTATCTACTGCACAGTTGATGTGTCACATTACCCAGAGACAGATTTGTTGTGTAAGTGCTATTTATTGAAAAGTGCTGTAGTGCTAAATGTACATTGTCGATGATTGTGAGTCCATTATAGTGACATCTTACATTGTGATCCTACACAAGGGGTTAAGGAAATGCTTTTGACATGCTGGGGTGATGTTTCAGACAGTGCAGAGGGACAGGATTTGCCAATGAGTAAGAGAGAAACAATCACTAGGCAGGCTGACAAGATATACAGTGGTTAGCAGAACAGTCATTGAGTAGAGTTGTTGTAAGACTGGCATGTTACAAAACGCAGGACCTTGGTAATAGTTGACCATGTGGCAGGGACTAGTGCTTCCCGGGTACTTTTCCTTGTGAATGTGATCTGTTCCATGTCTTCTTCTTCTGATGTGTGTGTTGCCTCCTCTGTCCTTGTTGGTGGTGGTTATGAAGGGGCAACACACACCTCAGTGTTAGAAGACGTGGAGTCAGACATCCCGGTCGCTGCTAACTGTGAAGGTCTTAAGGGCAGTACTGCTGCAAGGAGGATCTGCTGATTTTGAAGAATAGCAGCCACATCACAATGGTAGGCAGCCAGGTCAGCCCTGAGGGGTTCAATGTTGCATTCGTGCATGCGTTGACAGGATTGCTGTTGTAGGTGTTGGGTCAACTTTATTACAGCTGTGCTGATTTCCTTCAGGCTTTTTTGCTGTTCCTGCAAGATAGATGTTAGCGCTTGCATAGCTGCTGCCTGATCTGCAGATGAAATCATGCATGAGCGCACCCCCTCAAAGCTGGCTGCCATAGTTTGCATACCTACCTGCTCCTCATTGGCCAGCTCCCGCTGTACTCCGACTATAGTTCTCTCAAAGCTGGTACCTGTGTCGTCTGAGTCCTCAGCTGTATTGGAGCTGGCAGGTCTTACAATTGGGGTGGTGGGTGGGACCTCTGTGATGGCTGCTTGTTCTGTGCTCTTCCTTGTGACTGAAGGTGGGGTCTGGAGGGTTCCAAGGACCTCTTGGATGGTCTCCTGGGGAATGTTTGTCAGCTCGTCATCCATGTCATCAGGGTATTCTGGGACAGGCATATCCGCAGGAGATCCATCTTCCACTGCAATGAAATGGGGTACAATTAGTGTGTCTGTGTTGTGGCATTAGTGATGTGACATACCTGCCTTGTGATGAATTCACATTGTGATCTTGTTTCGTGTTCATTGCTCCAGTCTTTCAGATGGGCATTCTCCCAGGCCTATGGCCCACCTGCATGTCACATGTATAGTATTAAGTTATTGGACTTCTCTGCATCATCTCCTCTAGTATTGTTTTAGGCCAAATAGTGAATTGCCATCTTCTTGTCCTACTCAACCCTCCGTCTACATCCATTTTCATGGTGAGGCCTTTCACTGGCTGTGGGTGCTGTGATGGCATTGGCAGCACACTGAACAACCTGGACCTGCCCCAGTCTCTGATCTTTCACATCCACTTAAATGTAGTTGACATGTAGCATATCCTATGCATAGCATTGTTATGGCACGATATGGATGTTGGCATTGGTAATGTGTTCAGCTGATGTTGGGAATGTGTGGTACATTGGATTGCCCTGATAGTTGTAACAGTGTCCTATTTCCTCCTCTGACTGTGCAGGTGTATGTCAGTGACCAGTTACATGTGTCCTCCCCCTCAATGCTGTTGTCTGAGCAATATGACATTTGGAATGTCACATTGTGACCCAGGCACAGGATGGACACTGACATATGCAACATGGGTATGTCCTTATTGCTCTGTAGCTCCTATTGTTGTTGACATTGGCTGATGTTTGCGACAAATATGGGCATTGACATTTGACAGTACTGGGGCCTTTGTCTTTTTTCAGGGGATTACTGGAGCTGTCATCCTCAACCCTCTAATTTAGGTGTGTATGATCCATGGGGAAGTTACTGCCATTGGCTACTTGAGCTGCACACAGAGCGGAGGTGGTAGTAGCAACTGTTGTCGCAGTTACATTCCAGTTATTGGTATGGCTAGAGGTTGTTAATAGGGCCCTAGTTAATGTAGGGGGTATGGTGGCTGACGTATGCCGGGATGTTAGTTTGACGTTTGACGCTGTGCCCTTTCCTCCTGGCATGGCTTTCCCTTTGCTCCATCGTTGGCATGGCAGAATGCCCCCATGGGACTGTTGTTGGTGTAGTGTAATGGTGTGCCCCAGCTTCTGTCTGTGCAGGCCATGCCCCCATGCCATCCCCTTTACCCATGCCACTCCATGCATATGTTGACTTCCATGCATTTTGTGGTCAGTTACCCCCCCCCCCCAATTGTAGTTGACATTAGTGCATTTTAATTCCCCATGCGACTTACCCTGCATGTGCGTTGTCTCTGGTAGTCTGCGCTGTCCTGTCCTTGAATCCCTGTGACGATCTCCTCAGGGATGACGGCTGTGACCATCTCCTCCCTGTGGTCCAGGGCCTCCTGGTGTGCTGGACTCCCACCTCCAGTCTGCAGTGCTGCCTTCCTGTTCCTGGCCATCTTTTCCTTGGTCCTGCGCTTGCAGTCTTGCCAGCGTTTCTTGCACTCGATGACTGTTCTGCGTACTTCTGCCACACTGTTGATCTTGTCGACAATTTGTTGCCATATAGCCTCTCTCCTACTAATTGGCAATTTTGAGGTGACAAACAGTTGGTGCTGGTGTTCCGTCACCTCTTTAACCAGAATTTCCTGCTCCTCTGCACTGAAGTGACACTTTCTTTTCTTCTTAAAAGTGTCCTGGTTCTTGTATGGGTCCTCCTGGCTGGTTCCTGGTCTGTTGTCATCTTCCTGGGGTCTGTAGAGGCATCTGGGATCCATTTTGGCTCTCCTCTGCTGAAATGGCAGTGTTTTCGCGGGGATTTTTGACGCTATTGCATCAAAAAACGCTGCATATCCAGTTTGCGGGGTCGTAAATCGACCCACAGTCATTTCCGCCGCGTTAACGTCGTTTTGCTTTACGACTTGACGCTGCGGTGTGCGTAAAAAAAAAAAGACTCACACCTGTGGTTTGCGCCGCCGTGCGTTAAAGTATAAATTTGAAGCCCGCACTGCGCACCAAAATGGCGTTAACCAGCAGTATTATTTGCCCCGGTGCAGTTTTGCATCAAAAAGTATAAATATGGCCCTAAGTAACTTTGTACCTAACCTTCACTAAGTGAGGGTTAGACATATAGGTGACTTATAAGTTACTTAAGTGCTGTGTAAAATGGCTGTGAAATAACGTGGATGTTATTTCACTCAGGCTGCAGTGGCAGTCCTGTGTAAGAATTGTCTGAGCTCCCTATGGGTGGCAAAAGAAATGCTGCAGCCCATAGGGATCTCCTGGAACCCCAATACCCTGGGTACCTAGGTACCATATATTAGGGAATTATAAGGGTGTTCCAGTGTGCCAATCAGAATTGGTAACATTAGTCATTAGCCTGCAGTGACAATTTTAAAAGCAGAGAGAGCATAAACACTGAGGTTCTGGTTAGCAGAGCCTCAGTGATACAGTTAGGCACCATACAGGGAACACATACAGGGCACACTTTATGAGCATTGGGGTTCTGGTAAAAATGGGGGTAACATGCCAGGCAAAATGGTACTTTCCTACACAACCCCCCCCCCCCGAAAATGAGGGACAATAAGGCTAACCTTGCCCAGATGAGTCTTCATTGTCTAAGTGGAAATATCTGGAGAGTCCATCTGCATTGGAGTGGGTACTCCCAGGTCTATGTTCCACTGTATACTCCATTCCCTGTAGGGCTATGGACCACCTCAACAATTTAGGGTTTTCACATTTGATTTGTTTTAGCCAAAGTAGAGGTTTGTGGTCTGTCTGAACAGTAAAGTGAGTACCAAACAGGTATGGTCTCAACTTTTTCAGTGCCAAGACCGCAGCAAAGGCCTCCCTCTCTATGGCAGACCAACGCTTTTCTCTAGGGGTCAACCTCCGGCTGATAAAAGCAACAGGTTGATCCTGGCCCTCAGTATTAAGCTGTGATAGCACTGCCCCAACCCCCAATTCAGAATCTTCAGTCTGGACTATAAACTTTTTGGAGTACCAAGGGCTTTTTTCAGGACAGGTGCAGTGCACATGGCCTTTTTGAGCTCATCAAAAGCTTTTTGACAGCTAGCTGCCCACAATACCTTTTTAGGCATCTTCCTACTAGTGAGGTCATTAAGATGAGCTGCAATGGAGCCATAATTCTTAATAAACCTCCTATAGTACCCTTTGAGGCCTAGAAAGGCTCTCACTTGGGTTTGAGTTGTAGGGGGAGCCCATTTCATAATGGTCTGGATCTTCCCCTGCAGTGGTGCAATCTGTTCCCCACCTACCACGTGGCCCAGATAAACCACTTTCCCCTGCCCTATCTAGCACTTTGAGGCCTTGATAGTGAGGCCAGCCTTTTGCAGGGTCTCCAAATCTTTCCACAGGTGGACGAAGTGATCATCACAGGTGGAGCTAAAGACAGCTATATCATCCAGATATGCTGCACTAAAAGCTTCCAACCCTTGCAGGACTGTGTTCACCAACCTCTGGAAAGTGGCAGGTGCATTCGTCAGACCAAAGGGCATCACAGTGAATTGATAGTGCCCTCCAATGGTTGAAAATGCAGTTTTGGGTTTAACATCTTCTGATAATTTAATCTGCCAATACCCTACAGTTAAATCATAAGTGCTCAGATACTTGGCAGAAGCCAGTGTATCAATCAGCTCATCTGCCCTGGGTATAGGGTGAGCATCTGTCTTGGTTACTTGGTTGAGCCCTTCATAGTCAACACAAAACCTCATCTCTCTTTTTCCATCCTTACTGTGAGGTTTTGGAACAAGCACCACTGAGCTAGCCCATAAGCTTTCTGAAGGCTCAATCACTCCTAAGTCTAACATTTTCTGAACCTCTTGTTTAATGCAGTCCCTGACATGGTCATGCTGCCTATAGATCTTACTTTTGACAGGTAAACTGTCTCCTGTATTGATTGTATGTTCATACCAAGTAGTGGTACCTGGTATCAGTGAGAAGAGTTCAGAAAACTGACTTAAGAGATTTATACAGTTGTCCTTCTGCTCAGCAGTAAGGCAATCTGCACGTACTACTCCCTCCACTAAGCCATCAGATTCAGTGGTGGAGAAGAGATCAGGGAGAGGGTCACTCTCTTCTTCCTGTCCCTCATCAGCTGCCATGAGCATGGTAAGATCAGCCCTGTCAAATTAGGGTTTTAGGCGGTTGACATGGAGCATCCTAAGGGGACTCCTGGCAGTGCCTAGGTCTACCAAGTAGGTAACCTCACCCTTTTTCTCAACAATTAGATAGGGACCACTCCATTTGTCCTGGAGTGCTCTTGGGGCCACAGGCTCCAATACCCACACCTTCTGTCCTGGGTGGTTCTGGGTCAGGACAGCATTCTGGTCATGCCATTGCTTTTGCAGCTCCTGGCTGGCCTGAAGGTTTTTACAGGATTTTTTCATGTACTCAGCCATTTTTGATCTTAGGCCAAGTACATAATCCACAATGTCTTGTTTAGGAGTTTTTAAAGGTTGTTCCCAACCCTCCTTAACAAGTGCAAGGGGACCTCTCGCAGGGTGCCCAAAGAGGAGTTCAAAGAGACTAAAGCCCACTCCTTTTTGAGGTACCTCCCTGTAAACAAAAAGGAGGCAAGGTAACAGGACATCCCATCTTCTGAGTTTTTCAGGGAGTCCCATTATCATATCTTTGAGAGTTTTATTAAACCTCTCAACCAGATCATTTGTTTGTAGATGATGAGGAGTTGTGAACTTGTATGTTACACCACACTCCTTCCGCATTGCTTTGAGGTATGCAGACATGAAGTTACTACCTCTGTCTGACACCACTTCCTTAGGGAAACCCACCCTAGAAAAGATTCCCAGGAGGGCCTTGTCCACTGCAGGAGATGTGGTGGTCCTTAAGGGGATGGCTTCAGGATACCTAGTGGAATGGTCCACTACCACATGGATAAACCTATTGCCTGAAGCTGTTCGACGGTCAAGGGGGCCAACTATGTCAACCCCTACCCTTTCAAAGGGTACCCCAACCACAGGAAGTGGAATTAAGGCGGCCTTTGGAGTGCCACCAGTCTTGCCGCTAGCTTGGCAGGTCACACAGGAGCGACAAAACTCTTGGTGTCGTCTGACATATGAGGCCAGTGAAACAGGGGAACAAGTCTGTCCCAAGTCTTACTTTGGCCCAAATGCCCAGCCAAAGGAATGTCATGGGCCAAGGTAAGAAGAAACTCTCTGTATTGCAAAGGGATGACCAATCTCCTGGCAGCTCCAGGTTTAGGGTCTCTTGATTCAGTATACAGGAGATTGTCTTCCCAATACACATTATGACTATCACTGACATCCCCATTCTGCTGTTTGACAGCTTGCTGTCTCAACCCCTCTAGTGTGGGACAGATCTGCTGTGCCACACTCGGCTCTTCCCTAGCAGGCTCCCCTGCACCCAAAAGCTCAGCAGTGTCTGCTGCCAGCTCCTCTGGTGTAGGTTCTGCACAGGGAGAGGATTCCTCTTCCTCAAAAGGGGAATCTTCTGGTGAGGGAGGGATAGTGGGCAGGGATTTACCCTTCCTACCCAAGTTTCCCTGTCCTTTTTGCGTTTTGGCCTGAGCCCTTGTTAAAGCAAAAATATGCCCAGGAATGCCCAGCATTACTGCATGAGCTTCCAACTCCACTTCAGCCCAAGCTGATGTCTCCAAATCATTGCCTAGTAAGCAATCTACAGGTAATTCAGTGGCTACCACAACTTTCTTTGGACCAGTAACCCCCGCCCCCCCAGTTAAGATTGACAGCAGCCATGGGGTAGCTAAGTGTGTTATTGTGAGCATCAGTCACTTGGTACTGCTGACCAAGTAGGTGTTGATCAGGGTGAACCAATTTCTCTACAACCATAGTTACCCTGGCCCCTGTGTCCCTGTAGGCCTCAACCTCAACACCATTAATTAGGGGTAGTTGCTGGTGCTTACCCGTATTAAGGGGACAAGCAACCAAGGTGGCAAAGTCAATGCCACCATCAGAGACTAAAACAGCCTCTGTGGTCTCCCTAACAAGACCAACTACACTGCCAATAGTGACCCCAGCTACACCCTTGGATTAGCTATTTGTAGTAGACTTCCCACCACCACTGCTATTACTATGGGCACTAAAGGTTGCAGTTGGGGTTCTGGTAGTGGGAGCCTTGGTGTTTTTCTTTGGACAAGTGGCATCACTTGCCCAATGGCCTCTTACTTTACATAAATAACACCATGGCTTTTTCTGATTGTGAGAAGAGGATTTGGACCCACCACTCCCAGAGGATTTTTGTGGGCCTGATGAAGACTCAGAATGTTTTTTATCTTTGTCCCCACCCTTGTCAGAAGACTTACCATCCTTCTTCTTGCCATCCTTGTCACCCCCTGTATGATCTTTTCTGTTCTCTCTTGTTCTGACCCATTTGTCTGCCTTCTTCCCCAATTCTTGGGGAGAAGTCCTATCTGAGTCTACCAAGTACCGATGCAACAAATCAGACACACTATTGTTCAAAATATGCTCTCTCAGGATTAGATTATACAGGCTTTCATAGTCAGTCACTTTACTGCCGTGTAACCAACCCTCCAAGGCCTTCACTGAACAGTCTACAAAGTCTGTACAGTCTTGAGAGGACTCTTTTCTGGTGTCTCTGAACTTAATCCTGTATTGTTCAGTGGTTAAGCCAAATCCATCCAAGAGTGCATCTTTCAAAACTTTGTAGTTGTTGGCATCACTTTCCCTGATAGTAAGGAGCCTATCCCTACCAGTGAACACAAGATAGCAGCCCACTGGCTTTGAGGGACCAACTGTACCATACAGGCCCTCTCAAGTGCAGCAAGCCACTTGTTAATGTCATCCCCCTCCTTGTAAGGGGGGACTATCTTATGCAGGTTTCTGGAATCTTGTTCTCTAACAGGATTGCTATCAAAAACACTGCTGCTGCCACCATGGGGAACTAACCCCAAACTCTGCATATCCCTTTCCACATCCAGAGATTCCTTGTCTAAGGCCAGCTGCTGCTGTGTAAGCTTCAGCCTGGCCTCTTCCAACCTCAGCTTTCTGAGTTCCCTTTCCATTAAGTTATCCTCAGGGTGGGAGGCTTGGGAATTGTGAGACACAGAATAAATGTGGGAATTGGCCGAGTTCGACCTGTCCCTAACTGACTGGACTCTAGTGACCTGGCCTTTAGGAGTGACAGGTGCCCTGCTAATGTGTGACTCCCTCCCACTACCAGTGTCACTAGGTGGCCTGTTAGCTGACAGGTCCTTGGAAGAACCCTACCCAACATCCTCAGGGGACTCCTCTGAGTCTGGCTGGGTACCCCCCTGCTCTACCTCCTGATCCTGGGATGGGCCAGACTGGTTCTGGTCACTTTGTAGGAGAAGGCTAAGGAGAAGATAATTTGTAGGATTCTTACCCATTGCTAAACCTCTTTCAATGCAGAGACCCCTCAAACTTTTAAAGTTTAGATTCTCATATGTTGCCTGGACAACTATGGGAGTAAGCTCTACCGCAGACATGATAGAAAAGGTTCAGGACAGAGAGAGAAAAAAGTTTTTGGAACTTTTTAAAGAACAGAGAAAAACTTTTTCAAACTCTTGAAAACTTTTAACCCCTTCGCTGCCAGGCCTTTTCCCCCTCCTGTGCCAGGCCTTTTTTTGCCTATTTGGGGCAGTTCGCGCTTAGGCCCTCATAACGTTTTGTCCACATAAGCTAACCAAGCCAAATTTGCATCATTTTTTTCCAACATTCTAGGGATTCTAGAGGTACCCAGACTTTGTGGGTTCCCCTGAAGGAGGCCAAGAAATTAGCCAAAATACAGTGAACATTTCGTTTTTTTCAAACAAATGGGAAAAAGTGGCTGCAGAAGAAGGCTTGTGGTTTTTCCCCTGAAAATGGCATCAACAAAGGGTTTGCGGTGCTAAACTCAGCAGCTTCCCAGCTTTCAGGAACAGGCAGACTTGAATCAGAAAACCCAATTTTTCAACACAATTTTCAACACAATTTTGGCATTTTATTTTTTTGTGCTTTCAGCCTCCTTCCAGTCAGTGACAGAAATGGGCATGAAACCAATGCTGGATCCCAGAAACCTAAACATTTCTGAAAAGTAAACAAAAGTCTGAATTCAGCAAGGGGTCATTTGTGTATATCCTACAAGGGTTTCCTGCAGAAAATAACAACTGAAAAAGAAATATATTGAAATTGAGGTGAAAAAAACATCAATTTTTCTCTACATTTTACTCTGTAACTTTTCCCTGCAATGTTAGATTATCGAAAGCAATATACTGTTACGTCTGCTGGACTCCTCTGGTTGCGGGTATATATAGAGCTTGTAGGTTCCTCAAGAACCCTAGGTACCCAGAGCCAATAAATGAGCTGCACCCTGCAGTGCGTTTTCATTCTATACCGGGTATACAGCAATTCATTTGCTGAAATATAAAGAGTAAAAAATAGCTATCAAGAAAACCTTTGTATTTCCAAAAAGGGCACAAGATAAGGTGTTGAGGAGCAGTGGTTATTTGCACATCTATGAATTCCGGGGTGACCATACTAGCATGTGAATTACAGGGCATTTCTCAAATAGATGTCTTTTTTTACACACTCTCCTATATTTGGAAGGGAAAAATGTAGAGAAAGACAAGGGGCAATAACACTTGTTTTGCTAATCTATGTTCCCCCAAGTCTCCCGATAAAAATTATACCTCACTTGTGTGGGTAGGCCTAGCGCCCGCAACAGGAAACGCCCCAAAACGCAACGTGGACACATCCCATTTTTTTAAAACAAAACAGAGGTGTTTTTTGAAAAGTGCCTACCTGTGGATTTTGGCCTCTAACTCAGCCGGCACCTAGGGAAACCTACCAAACCTGTGCATTTTTTAAAACTAGAGACCTAGGGGAATCCAAGATGGGGTGACTTGTGGGGCTCTGACCAGGTTCTGTTACCCAGAATCCTTTGCAAACCTCAACATTTGGCTAAAAAAACACATGTTCCTCACATTTTTGTGGCAGAAAGTTCTGGAATCTGAGAGGAGCCACAAATTTCCTTCCACGCAGCGTTCCCCCAAGTCTCCCGATAAACATGATACCTCACTTGTGTGGGTAGGCCTAGCGCCCGCGACTAGAAATGCCCCAAAGCGCAACGTGGACACATCCAATTTTTTGAAAGAAAACAGAGGTGTTTTTTGCAAAGTGCCTACCTGTAGATTTTGGCCTCTAGCTCAGCCGGCACCTAGCGAAACCTACCAAACCTGTGCATTTTTGAAAACTAGAGACCTAGGGGAATCCAAGATGGGGTGACTTGTGGGGCTCTGACCAGGTTCTGTTACCCAGAATCCTTTGCAAACCTCAAAATTTGGCTAAAAAAACACATGTTCCTCACATTTCTGTGGCAGAAAGTTCTGGAATCTGAGAGGAGTCACAAATTTCCTTCCACCCAGCGTTCCCCCAAGTCTCCCGATAAAAATGATACATCACTTGTGTGGGTAGGCCTAGCGCCTGCTACAGGAAATGCCCCAAAGCGCAACGTGGACACATCCAATTTTTTGAAAGAAAACAGAGGTGTTTTTTGCAAAGTGCCTATCTGTAGATTTTGGCCTCTAGCTCAGCCGGCACCTAGGGAAACCTACCAAACCTGTGCATTTTTGAAAACTAGAGACCTAGGGGAATCCAAGATGGGGTGACTTGTGGGGCTCTTACCAGGTTCTGTTACCCAGAATCCTTTGCAAACCTCAAAATTTGGCTAAAAAAACACTTTTCCTCTCATTTCGGTGACAGAAAGTTCTGGAATCTGAGAGGAGCCACAAATTTCCTTCCACCCAGCGTTCCCCCAAGTCCCCCGATAAAAATGATACCTCACTTGTGTGGGTGGGCCAGGTGCCTGCAACAGAATAAGGCCCAAAACATTTAGAGGTAGAGGGGATAGCACAACTAGTTTATAAGGACATATTCTTTTATACATCTTTAGACGGATTCTGCTTTGGGGACCCACATAAGTGAGGTGTCATTTTACTTGGGAGACTGAGGGGAAAACTGGGGAGTAGGAATTTTGTGCTGGAGCGGTGATCCTACTAAGAAAAGTCAGGAAAATATGCTTTTTTATGCAAATTTTGAGGTTTACAGAGGAGTCTGGGTAAGAAAATGTTGGGGGAGCCACGCAAGCCACACCTCCCTGGACTCCTTGGGGTGTCTAGTTTTAAAAAATGTCTGGGTTTTGTAGGTTTCCGTAGATGAAGGCCGCACCCAGGACCAAAAACATAGGTGGGCCCTCCCCCCAAACACAGGTATTTTTGTAATATATCATTTTGATGTGTGCACATACGTCCGTGATGTGCCAAACACTAAAATTGTGAAAAGAAACACACTTAGGTCATGTGAAAAAGACCCCTCACCCACCAACCAAGTTGGTGGCATGCTTTATCATCAGGGTCCCACCGAGGCACCTAGCGTGTCACAGGTGTGCTGCGACGCCTGATTACAGCGGAGCAGGTTTTGTCATTTTTACCACACATACTGGTTGGATTTGGCACGAGGGTGAGTGATGGTTCAGTGGATCAAATTTTATTAACAAGAGATTTCACAAAAATGAAATGCACTGTTAATAACTGAAAGGCAAAAAACTGAACCAATGACTCACAGCTCGTGAGCTGTAAAGCCGCGACAAGGCACCAACCGCTTTACAGTCCATTCACACACCTTTCATACATGACACGCACAAGACCATTCACACCGCCAGCCACGGGCCCAGCACATTACAACACTCACATCAACAGACCGCGCCACTCAAGGGCCCATCACTTACATACGCCCACATGCCTGATACAAGAATCACACCAGCTGATGGGAGTGTGGACTAGCGTTTGGCTGGCACCGCCAGCCAAGCGCCACCCCAAGCACACCGCCAGCCAAGCCCCACCCCAAGCACACCGCCTTCCAAGCCCCACCCCAAAGCACACCACCTTCCAAGCCCCACCCCACGCACACTGCCAGCCAAGCGCCACCCCAAGCACACCGCCAGCCAAGCCCCACCCCACGCACACCGCCAGCCAAGCGCCACCCCAAGCACACCGCCAGCCAAGCGCCACCCCAAGCACACCGCCAGCCAAGCGCCACCCCAAGCACACCGCCAGCCAAGCGCCACCCCAAGCACACCGCCAGCCAAGCCCCACCCCAAGCACACCGCCTTCCAAGCGCCACCCCATGCACACCGCCAGCCAAGCGCCACCCCGCGCACACCGCAAGCCAAGCGCCACCCCACACACACCGCCAGCCAAGCGCCACCCTACGCACACCGCCATCACTTTTTTTTGTTTATAAACAACAAAGAAACCACTAATTATAAAATAAGCACAAAACTACAAACACAAAAGCTCTAACTAAATACATGACAGAGATGCCAACCGTGAAACACATGAAAATATAAAACAGACAGCTTACGCTCACGGTATTTCCCAGAAGTTTTTTTTGGTATGGTAACTTCTATAACAGCTGGGCACACACAGCCCAGGCTTTGAAGGGCATTCGGGGCAGTTCATCCAGCTCTCCCTCCGGATTAATCTCCGGGCACATACTCTACATTTCTTTGTGGGCAAGTCTTTTTTGGGAGTGGGAGGAATGTGATCTGGAAAGTGCCGATCTTTCAATCTAGCCACATCCTCCACCACTTCTACTCTAGGAACTCTTGCCGGTTCCACCACAATAAGGCTTTCTATCACCGACTCCTGAAATTTAACAAATGTCATCCTTGACTCAGGTGAACAATCCTTGTATACAATAAAGGTATTAAAAGTTGCCAAATGAAATAAATGTAGGGCCAACTTTCTATACCACACATAAGACTTACGAAGAGCAGTGTAAGGTTTCAACCTCTGATCTACTCTATCAACACCACCCATGTGCCTATTGTAGTCCAAAATGCACGCAGGTTTGCGCACTTCCGCAACCTGACCCCAAACAGCCACAGGGGAAGTACTCTCATCATGGATGGTCGATAGCATGTACACATCCCTCCTGTCTGAAAATTTCATAGCTAGCAGCTCATTATTCCGCAAGGCACTGCGCTGTCCCCTCACAAGTTTCTTACAGACAAGCTCCGTTGGATAGCCTTTCTGGTTAGAACGGATTGTGCCACAAGCAACAGTGTCCACTCTAAACAACTCCTTGAACAACTGCACTCCAGTGTAGAAATTATCTACGTACAAATGGTGACCTTTGTTAAACAGCCGACTAGCAAGTTCCCACACAATTTTTTTGCTAACTCCAAAAGTGGCCGGACAACCAGGAGGGTCAATACTGGAATCCCTACCAGGGTAGACCCGGAAATTATACACATATCCTGTACTGCTTTCTGACAGCAGATACAATTTAATCCCATACCGTGCCCTCTTACTAGGAATGTACTGCTTAAAAACTAAACGCCCCTTGAAAAGGACCAAAGACTCGTCCACACTTATCTCTTTGCCTGGAACATAGACCTCTGAAAAACGATCCACAAAATGATCAAGGACAGGCCTAATCTTAAAAAGACGGTCACAATCAGGGTGATCTGGTGGCAAGGCTAAAGCATTGTCTACAAAATGCAGCATACGAAGAAGAAGCAAATACCAATTACGTGTCATAGTTGCAGGAAATATAGCGGTTGCCATCAAGGGACTAGTAGACCAATAAGAAGCCAGTGACGGCTTCCTGATCAACCCCATCAAAAAAGTCAAACCTAAAAACCTTTTCATCTCTTCCAGATATGTGGGAACCCACTGAGTAGCTCTAGACTGAGGCTTAAGTCTGGCAGCGTTGTCCCGCAAATATTGCTCTGCATACACATTTGTCTGCTCCACAATCTCTTCCAAAAATACATTGTCCATAAACAAGTGAAAGAAATGGACAGGCAAAAAAGTTTTCTGTATTAACTCTACACCCTGGGAGACAAGTAAATGCAGGTAACTATGACTGCTCCATGTTTGGGGCAATCCAGGTGTCAGGTCTTCTAATGGGAAACCCTTCAGCCCCAGGCTGCTGCACTCTTGGCACATCAATGTCCTCCTCTAACACAGGCCCTTCATCTGTACTGAGAGTAGATTCCTCATCAGAAGAATACTCTCGGACAGAAAACTCACTTCCAGAATCTCCTGCTTCCTCCTCTGCCTCAGATGCAGAGTCAGTGTCGTAATCATGGTCTGAAGACGACTCAAAGAGCATGCAAACAACCTGCTGAGCGGTCACTCTGCGGCTAGCCATGATCCTCACTAACAACAAATGGATTGCCAACAACAACTAGCACTAAAATAAGTAATAAACAAAAACAAAAATAGCCCCCCAGGGGAGCAACCCTTGCCTAAGGGGTCACCCCCAAAAGAAACTTTTCACTCAAAATAAATCCCTGGTGTCTAGTGGACAAAAAAAGGCGATCTGCCCCCGGGGGGGGGGGGGCGAAACACTAAAAAAAAATTACCCCCGGGGGGAGGGGGGCAACCCTTGCCCAAGGGCTCGCCCCCAAAATACAAAAACAAAACCAAATCCCTGGTGTCTAGTGGATTTCGCAAAAAATCGGCGGATCTGCCCCCAGGGGGGGGGGGGCGAAATACTAAAAAACATTGCCCCCCAGGGGGGCGACCCTTGCCCAAGGGGTCGCCCCAAAAGAAACATAGCCCAAAAAATCACTGGTGTCTAGTGGAGATTCCTGCTCCACGATCGCGGGCCCTGCCCGCGATCGTGGAGCAGGAATCTTGTAAAAACAGGCACAGGGGGAAAGGAAAAACCCTTTCCTTTCCCCCCGTGTCTGTTTCCCCCCCCCCCCCCAAAACCCCAAAAATGGAAAGGACTCACCTGGATGGGTCCTTTCCCCTCGACGCGCTGGAAGCAAATGGCTTCCAGCGCGTCCGGCAACACTTGATGACGTTTGCGCGCTGTGCGTGCGCTGACGTCATCGGATTGCCGGGGGGGGGGTCGGGGGTGGAAGGGGAAGGTCTTCCCCTTCCATCCCTGCCTTGGGGAGGGGGGTGCACAGGGGGGGGGCGCGCTAGCGCTCCCCCAAGTTCCCGTGCCTTGGACGAGGTGACCTCGTCCAAGGCACACGGGAACGGTAGCCTTGGACGAGGTCACCTCGTCCAAGGCACAGAACGGGTTAAAAGTTTCCAGAAACATTTCAGAAACGTTTTGGAACATTTTAGAGAAGGAAAGTTAAACTGTTTAGGTTACTGTGTATATTCTGAAGTATTTGGTATATGTTTGTCTTCTGAAAAGCACCGATGACAAAGGGTAAAGCAGTTCCAAGTACTTATCCCACCGCTGCACCACCAATGTAGGAGGCTGTCCTGGCTTATAGTGGGCACCTTGTGGTACTTACACCTTGTGCCAGGTCCAGTTATTCCTTATCAGTAGATTAGAAGTGTTTTAGCCGCTTAGGCTGTAAGAGGTAGCTATAGCAGAGGAGCTTAGGCTGAACTAGGTGACATGCAAAGCTCCTACTATACCACTTATATCACATAGCACTGTATCATAAGAAAACACAATACACAGATATACTAAAAATAAAGGTACTTTATTTTTATGAAATTATGCCAAAAGTATCTCAGTGAGTACCCTCGGTATGAGGAGGCCAAATATACACAAGATATATGTACACAATACCAAAAATATGCAGTAATAGCAAAAGGAAGTAATGCAAGCAATGTAAAGTTACAGTAGATTGCAATAGGAGCACATAGGTATAGAGGCAACACAAACCATATACTCCAAAAGTAGAATGTGAACTACGAATGGACCCCAAACCTATGTGAGCTTGTAGATGGTCGCTGGGGCTGTAAGAAAACAGTGAGGGTTAGAAAAATACCCCACCCCAAGACCCTGAAAAGTAGGTGTAAAGTGCACCTATAACCCCCAGAGAGCACAGAAGTCGTGATAGGGGGATTTCTGCAAGGAAGACCAACACCAGCAAAGCAACAACAGTGGATTTCCGGACTTGAGTACCTGTGAAACAAGGGGACCAAGTCCAAGAGTCGCGACAATGTCGAGAGAGGGCAGATGCCCAGGAAATGCCAGCTGAGGGAGCAAGGAAGCTGCCACCGGGTGGAGGAAGCTTAGTGTTCTGCAAGAACGAAGAGGACTAGGAACTTCCCCTTTGGAGGATGGATGTCCCACGCCGTGAAGAAGCTTGCAGAGGTGTTCCCACGCAGAAAGACCACAAACAAGCCTTGCTAGCTGCAAGAGTCGCGGTTAGGGATTTTGGATGTTGCTGTGGGCCAGGAGGGAACAGTATGTCACCACTTGGATGAGGAGACAGAGAGGGCGCCCAGCAAGTCAGGGAGCCCTCACAGAAGCAGGCAGCACCTGCAGAAGTACCAGAACAGGCACTTGGAAGAGGAGTGAACCAGAGTCCACCTGAAGTCAGAAAAGGGAGTCACACGATGCCAGAGGACAACTCAGAAGGTTGGGCACTGCAGGTTAGAGTGTTGGGGACCCAGGCTGGGCTGTGCACAAAGGAAATCCTGGAAGAGTGCACAGGAGCCGGAGCAGCTGCAAATCACGCAGTACCCAGCAATGCAGTCTAGCGTGGGGAGGCAAGGACTTACCTCCACCAAACTTGGACTGAAGAGTCACTGGACTGTGGGAGTCACTTGAACAGAGTTGCTGAGTTCCAGGGAACACGGTCGTCGTGCTGAGAGGGGACCCAGAGGACCGGTGATGCAGTCTTTTGTTGCCTGCGGTTGCAGGGGGAAGATTCCGTCGACCCACTGGAGATTTCTTCAGAGCTCCTGGTGCAAGAAGGAGGCAGGCTACCCCCAGAGCATGCACCACCAGGAAATAGGCGAGAAAGCCAGCAGGATGAAGCGATATAAGGTTGCAGTAGTCGTCTTTGCTACTTTGTTGCGGTTTTGCAGGCGTCCTGAGCAGTCAGCGGTCGATCCTTTGGCAGAAGGTGAGGAGGGAGATGCAGAGGAACTCTGATGAGCTCTTGCATTCGGTATCTGAAGAATTCCCCGCAGCAGAGACCCTAAATAGCCAGAAAAGGAGGTTTGGCTACCTAGCCAGGTAAGAGCCTATCAGGAGGGGTCTCTGATGCACCTGCTGGCACTGGCCACTCAGAGACCTCCATTGTGCCCTCACACCTCTGCATTCAAGATGGCAGAGGTCTGGGACACACTGGAGGAGCTCTGGGCACCACCCCTGGGGTGGTGATGGACAGGGGAGTGGTCACTCCTCATTCCTTTGTCCAGTTTCGCGCCAGAGCAGGGGCTGGGGGCTCCCTGAACCGGTGTGGACTGGCTTATGCAAGGAGGGCACCATCTGTGCCCTTCAAAGCATTTCTAGAGGCTGGGGGAGGCTACTCCTCCCCAGACCTTAACACCTATTTCCAAAGGGAGAGGGTATAACACCCTCTCTCAGAGGAAATCCTTTGTTCTGCCTTCCTGGGACTGGGCTGCCCAGACCCCAGGAGGGTAGAACCCTGTCTGAGGGTTGGCAGCAGCGGTAGCTGCAAAGAAGACCCCAGAGAGCTAGTTTGGCAGTACCCGGGGTCCATGCTGGATCCCTGGGGATGCATGGAATTGTCCCCGCAATACCAGAATGGTATTGGGGTGACAATTCCATGATCCTAGTCATGTTACCTGGCCATGTTCGGAGTTAACACTGTGAAGTTACACATAGGTATTGACCTATATGAAGTTCACACGTGTAATGGTGTCCCCGCACTCACAAAGTCCGGGGAATTTGCCCTGAACAATGTGGGAGCACCTTGGCTAGTGCCAGGGTGCCCTCACACTAAGTAACTTTGCACCTAACCTTCATTAAGTGAGGGTTAGACATATAGGTGAATTATAAGTTAAGTTACTTAAGTGCTGTGTAAAATGGCTGTGAAATGACGTGGACGTTATTTCACTCAGGCTGCAGTGGCAGTCCTGTGTAAGAATTGTCTGAGCTCCCTATGGGTGGCAAAAGAAATGCTGCAGCCCATAGGGATCTCCTGGAATCCCAATACCCTGGGTACCTAGGTATCATATACTAGAGGATTACAAGGGTGATCCAGTGTGCCAATCAGAATTGGTAACATTAGTCATTAGCCTGCAGTGACAATTTTAAAAGCAGAGAGAGCATAAACACTGAGGTTCTGGTTAGAAGAGCCTCAGTGATACAGTTAGGCACCACTCAGGGAACACATACAGGGCACACTTAATTAATGATCACTGTGGTTTTGGCTAGCAGGATCCCAGTGACACAGGCAAAAACAAACATACGTAAAAATGGGGGTAACATGCCAGGCAAGATGGTACTTTCCTATACCAAGTAGGTGTTGCTCAGGGGCAACCAGTTTCTCCATCACCATAGTGACACTGGCACCTGTATCCCTGTAGGCCCCAACCTGAACACCATTTATTAGGGGTAGTTGCTTGTACTTATCCATATTAAGGGGACAATCAACTAAGGTAGCAAGGTAGATGCCACCATCAGAGACTAAAACAGCCTCAGTGGTCTCCCTAACTAGACCAACCCCGACTACATCACCAAAAGGAGCCCAGCTACACCCTTTGTTTCGTTATTTGTTGAGTTTGTCCCACCACCACTGCTATTACTAGGGGCACTAGTGGTGTTTCTCTTCAGACAAGTGGGATCACTTGCCCAATGGCCTTTGTGTTTACACAAATAACACCAAGGCTTTTTCTGATGGTTAGAAGAGGATTTGGGCCAACCACCCCCAGAGGATGTTTGTGGGCCTGGTGAAGACTCTGACTTTTTATCTTTGTCCCCACTCTTGTCATGTGACTTACCATCCTCCTTCTCGCTGTCCTTGTCACTCCCTGTATGAGCTTTACTGCTCACCCTTGTTCTGACCCATTTGTCTGCCTTCTGTCCCATTTCTTGGGGAGATGTCAGATCTGAGTCCACAAGAAACTGGTGTAAGAAATCAGACACACAGGGCCTGATTCTAAGCTTGGCGGGCGGCTCCCGGGAACCGCCAGAAGACCGTACCGCGGTCAAAAGACCCCGGCGGTCATTCTGGGTTTCCCACTGGGCTGGCGGGCAACCACCAAAAGTCCGCCCGCCAGCCCAGTGGGAAACACGCTTCCCACGAGGAAGCCGGCTCCGAATGGAGCCGGCGGAGTGGGAAGGTGCGACGGGTGCAGTTGCACCCGTCGCGAATTTCAGTGTCTGCAAAGCAGACACTGAAATTCTTTGTGGGGCCCTCTTACGGGGGCCCTTGCAGTGCCCATGCCATTGGCATGGGCACTGCAGGGGCCCCCAGGGGCCCCATGACACCCCATACCGCCATCCTGTTCCTGGCGGGCGACCCGCCAGGAACAGGATGGCAGTATAGGGTGTCAGAATCCCCATGGCGGCGCAGCAAGCTGCGCCGCCATGGCGGATTCCCATGGGCAGCGGAAAGTCGGCGGTACACCGCCGGCTTTCCGCTTCTGGCCGCGGCTGTACCGCCGCGATCAGAATGCCCGGTGGAGCACCGCCAGCCTGTTGGCGGTGCTACCGCCGACCCCGGCCCTGGCGGTATTTACCGCCAGGGTCAGAATGACCCCCACAGTTGTTAAGAACATGCTCTCTCAAGGTTAGATTATGTAAGCTTTCCTAATCAGACACTTTGCCGCCATGCAACCAACCTTCTTAGGTCTTCACTGAAGAAATCCACAAAGTCTATCCAATCTTGTGAAGACTCTTTTATGGTTTCTCTGAACTTAATCCTATATTGTTCAGAGGTTAAGCCAAATCCATCCAAGAGTGCAGGCTTCAGAACATTGTAATTATCTGAATCATCTTCTCTGACAGTAAGGAGTCTATCTCTCTCCTTGCCAGAGAATGACAACCACAGAATAGCAACCCACTATACCTGAGGGACCCTCTGAACTTTACAGGCCCTCTCAAGTGCAGCAAACCACTTATAAATATCATCCCCTTCCTTGTAAGGAGGGCAATCGTATGTAGGTTTGTAGAATCAAATGTATGCTCTTTAACATTGGAACTTCTAAATCTATGTTAGTGCTGCCACCATAGGGAACTAACCCCAACCCCTGCCGTTCCCTTTCCAAAGCTAGGAATTACCTATCTAAGGCCAACTGTTGCTGCTGTAGCCTCAATCTGGCCTCCTCCAACCTCAGCTTTCAGAATTCCCTATCTAGGGACTGGTCCTCTGGGTTGGAAGTGTGGGACACTTCTGACACAGAAGTGAGATGGGAGTGAGCAGAGGTTGATCTTTCCCTAACTTGTGTAACTCTAGTGACTTGGCCTCTAGTGGTGAAGGGTGCCCTACTTATGTGTGCCCCCCTTCCCACTACCAGCTACACTAGGTGGTTTGTTGAGAGAAAGATCTGTGGAAGGACCCTTCCCTGCATCTTCAGGACCCTCTCCTGAATCTTCAGGACTCTCTCCTGAATCTACCGGGCCAGAATCTCCCTCCACCCCACTTCTTATTGTACATGACCACCATGATGTTCCTGGTCATCTTGTAAGAGGAGATTCAAGAGGAAATCCTTATTGGGGTTCTTCCCAATCTCTAAGCTTCTTTCAAAGCAGAGACCCCTCAGACTTTTGAACTTAAGATTTTCACAAGTGGTCTTGACAATCCTGCGGTAGCCTCAATAGAAGACATAGGTGGTCATTACAACCATGGTGGTCGGTGTTAAAGCGGCGATAATACCGCCAACAGGCCGGCAATAAAAAATTTGCAATTACGACCATGGCGGAAACCGCCAACAAAGACAGCCACTTTAACACTCTGACCGCCACGGTGGATCAAACAAGAGCTTGGCCAACAGACAGGCGGGAGACAGTGTACCGCCCACACTATTATGACAGACCAATCTGCCACCTTTTCCGGGGCGGATTCACCGCGGATAAAAACACAGAGGAAACAGGAATCCCGAAGGAAAAACGCTCACCTCTACACACCCCATGAGGAACGAAGATGCCATGGACCCAGAACTCCAAATTCTCCCTGCAATAGTCTTCCTGCTCCTCTACCAGGAGCACGAACGCCGGGAAGAAGACCACAGTGAGTACTGCACCTACGACACAGGGGAGGGGGGAGGGAAAAAAACAGGGACACACACATGCAACACCCCCACCCTCACCCACTACAACACACACACTAATGCATATCAATACATCACAGTTACAACCCCCAAACCCCCCGGAAGAATGCAAAGACAATAGAAAATGAGTGTAACCATTGTAATATATTAAAAGCAAGTAGGCAAAAATATATATTTACACCATGTACATAATATATATACCAAGCATAGTAGTCCAGGTAGTGCTCTAAGAAAGTCAGTGGAACACTGGGACCACACGGTATGGGCGAGGCCCACACAAGATCCCCGACCATGACGGAGAGAACACTGCAGGGGCATCAGAGAGCAACTAAACAGGCACCTCAGGGGGAGGGAAAGGGGGGGCACCTCAGCCGCTTGAGTGCATGACGCCAAATCCACGAGGGGGCCACATGCCCACTGTTCAATCCTGGGGAGTGCAAAGCCACAGTCTCTCAAGTCTCTACAGTGGGTGGGTTGCCCACTGCCACATCCTGGGGAGTGCAAAGCCACAGTCTCTCAAGTCTCTACAGTGGGTGGGTTGCCCACTGTTCAATCCTGGGGAGTGCAAAGCCACAGTCTCTCAAGTCTCTACAGTGGGTGGGTTGCCCACTGTCCAATCCTGGGGAGTGCAAAGCCACAGTCTCTCAAGTCTCTACAGTGGGTGGGTTGCCCACTGTTCCATCCTGGGGAGTGCAAAGCCACAGACTCACAAGTGGATGACAGTCTCCACTGGTTCTGGAGGGGGCAAGGTGCCCAGAGTGCTTCATCCTGCTAAGGACAGAGGTAGTGGATGGATCTCTCCACTGGTTCTGGAGGGGGCATGGTGCCCAGAGTGCTTCATCCTGCTAAGGACAGAGGTAGTGAATGACAGTCTCCACTGGTTCTGGAGGGGGCATGGTGCCCAGAGTGCATCATTCACCCCGTGACGGACTCAGTTCCGTCAGTGCCCCTGCCGCTCATGGGCTAGCAGTGCTTGAGACGGCGGTGCCCTGTTCAGCGGTGCTTGAGATGGCGGTGCCCTGTTCAGTGGTGCTTGAGGCGGCGGTGCCCTGTTCAGCGATGCTTGAGATGGCGGTGCCCTGTTCAGCGCTGCTTGGGATGGCGGTGCCCTGTTCAGCGGTGCTTGAGGCGGCAGTGCCCTGTTCAGCGCTGCTTGAGATGGCGGTGCCCTGTTCAGCGGTGCTTGAGATGGCGGTCTCCATTGCAGGGTCTCAGCTGCTGGCGGTCCTTCATGGCCCAGCGGGGCTTTTGCTGGCAGTCCTTCATGGCCCAGCGGGGCTTTTGCTGGCGGTCCTTCATGGCCCAACGGGGCTGTTGCTGGCGGTCCTTCATGGCCCAGCGGGGCTTTTGCTGGTGGTCCTTCATGGCCCAGCGGGGCTGTTGCTGGCGGTCCTTCATGGCCCAGCGGGGCTTTTGCTGGCGGTCCTTCATGGCCCAGCGGGGCTAGTGCTGGCGGTGGCCTCCTGGGCAGCTGGGCTGGTGCTGGCGGTGGCCTCCTGGGCAGCTGGGCTGGTGCTGGCGGTGGCCTCCTGGGCAGCTGGGCTGGTGCTGGCGGTGGCCTCCTGGGCAGCTAGGCTGATGCTGGCGGTGGCCTCCTGGGCAGCTGGGCTGATGCTGGCGGTGGCCTCCTGGGCAGGTGGGCTGATGCTGGCGGTGGCCTCCTGGGCAGGTGGGCTGGTGCTGGTGGTGGCCTCCTGGGCATCGGGGATGATGGCGGTCTTCTCCGCTGTGCTGCTCTTCCCAGACTTGCCGGGTTTCTTGTGGCCATTCCCCATCTTGGAAGGTGTCACAGCTGACTCCACACTCCCACCTGTACCCCTGGGAGCAGCCTTGGTGGCTGGAGTCTTCCCCCTCTCCCGCCGGGCACTGGCCAACTTCTGATGCTTCACAGGTGGGGGACTGTCTGTTCTGTGGCTCCGTGCCACACTGGCTGCCCTGGTGGCCGGTGCACTCCAGATTCCGGTGACTACAGGCACCACTGGTCCTGTAGATGTTGTGGCTGAGGTACTAGTTCGGGACCTATGAGACGGACGGGGTGGGGGAGGTGTGGGAAAGAGGTCAAGGTTGGACAGGAAAAGTTTTTGGGACACACTGGGACGGGTAGCTGGAGGGGGTTTGGGAGTGGAGGAAGAGGTGGCGGTTGTAGGAGGTGTACGTTTGGTGACTTTGGGTGAAGGTGCATGCGCTGGAGGCTGTCGTGAGGTGGATGACTGTTGGGTGGGTGTGTGCCTGCGTTTGTGTATCTTGGGAGGGGGCGTCACAGACACACTGGGAGAGGACACAGGGGACGTGTGAATGGTAGTGGGGATGGTGACTGCACTTGAGAGGGGTGTGGTGGTGGGTGTGCTGGAGAGGGACGTAGTGGCTGTAGAGGTAGTGCATGCAGGTGTGAGTGTAGACGAGACTGGAAGGGAGGAGGGAGACGAGGAGGAGGGGGACACAGTGGAGGCAGTGGATGTTGGTGTGTCTGCATGTGTGTGATGCTTGCGTGAGTGCCTGTGGGATGTGTGGTGCCTATGTTTGCCTGAGCTTCCCTTGGGTGTTGAGGTGTGTGCATGTTGGTCTGTAGGTGTGCTTGGGATAGGCTGAGGTACAGGGGATTGGGTCGGGGTGGAGGAAGTTGGAGGGGGGAGGCTAGAGACGGGGACAATGGCTGCCATCAGTGCTGAGGCCAGAGTCTGAAAAGCTCGCTCAAGGGCCGCCTGACCAGAATGAATGCCCTCCAGGAATGCATTGGTTTGTTGCAACTGCCTCTTTACACCATGGATGGCATTCAAAATGGTATACTGCCCAAAAGTGAGGTACCTGAGGAGGTCAATGGCCTCCTCACTGAGGGCAGCAGGGGTGACTGGGGCAGGGCCTGAGGTGCCTGGGGCGAAGGTAATGCCCACCCTCCTGGGTGAGCGGGCACGGGGCAAAGGCTGAGGGGCTGCTGGGAGGGCGGTGCTGGTAGGGGGGGTGGCGGCTGTACCTGTAGATGCGGGGGGCACAGATGTTGCCGCCACCACAAGGGAGCTCCCATCAGAGGTCACTGGTCTCCGCTCCTGTCCCCGCCATGGAGCTCCCCTCGCCCTCTGTCCCACTGGTGAATTCAGACTCCATAATGTCGCCCTCCAGGGCCATGTGGGATGCAGCCCCCGCGTGCTCCGGTGCTAATGCACACAACAACAGGGAGACCACAAAAGGGGGGGAAAACAGAAGAAAAACATGTTGAGTGCATGCATTACCGCTACCGTTGGCGGACATGACAGACACAGAAGCCCCCTGCACTACGCCGCGCTCTTGGGCTCCACTGTTCAATTCCTGGGAAATGGCCTACAAGGCTATGGACGACAGATGCACACATAGATGACTAGGTGTACTTGGCACTCTACAGAGGTGGGCTGGGGTGCCACATGGCCTGCCTTACGGAATGGCCTTGCCTACGGAACTCGCCCTGGCCTAGGGAAAACCACAGCCCACCTCCCCCACCCAGACCCCTCCACTGCACGCAAAGTCAGCAGAATGAGAGTGTACTCACCCCCTTGTGGCTGCTGTGATGCCCTCAAGCGCCCATCCAACTCCGGGTAGGCCACCGCCAGGATCCTGAACATCAGGGGGATCATGGTGCGATGGGCACCCCTCCCACGTTGGGAGGCCATCCCCAGGTGGGCCTCCGCAGTCTTCTTGCTCCAGCGGCGAATGTCCTCCCATCTTTTCTGGCAGTGGGTGCTCCGTCTGTGGTAGACCCCCAGGGTCCGGACGTCCTTGGCGATGGCACGCCAAATATCTTTTTTTGGTGGGCGCTGACCTACATGAAATGTACAGGGAGAAATGATTACCAACTGCACCGTCAAACTGATTGGCCCCCATCCCTACCCTTGCCATGTGGCACATGCATTCACTGTCGTTTTATGCACGCAGCACTCTCCCCCCTTCCTTCTTACATCCAGCCCTCTCCACACAGGCATAGCCCATACAACATGCTGCCTGTGTACTTACCTGTTTGTCTGGAGGACCGTAGAGTAGTGTGTACTGAGAAGGACCCCATCCACGAGCTTCTCCAACTCCTCCGATGTGAAGGCAGGGGCCCTTTCCCCAGACACTCGAGCCATTGTCTCTTCCAGACCGAGGTCACAGCAGCACTTGCAGTGTAGGTCCTCTCCTGTCGAAGATCAGATGTCGAGTGATTGAGCAGATAGAAAATGGCGGTCACGTCCGCGGCGGTGCATACCGTCACCGCCGGCGTACATCGTTATTGGCTCCTGGGACCCATAGGGTCCAATGTTAACCAATGCAGCATTGCGCCAAAGTTTTTGACCGCCCACCGCGACGTGTACAACGCCAGTGCAGTTACCTCACATCCCATTGTCACACTTTAGAGGTCAGGCAGCCGCCATTTCAGGGCCCCACATGGCTTCATTTCCAACTGCGTCACACATACATAGGCCTAGACTCAACACACATACAGGCCACCTTTTGTGTATGATTGGTGTTCTGGGTAAACTGTGGGTACGTACCTCTGAGTTGTTTGACTCTGTGCTTGCTGTTGTCCTTCATAGGCACCGTCCGCTGGGACATGTGAGGAGATGGCGGCATCCTCCGGTGTACCGACCGTTGGTGGACCTGTCAACAATGGAGGAGCGACATTTGATTATCACATACAGGCTTGACCGTGCCACAATCCAGGAACTGTGTACCCAGTTGGAGCCAGACCTGATGTCAGCAATCCGCCATCCCACAGGAATCCCCCCCTCAAGTGCAGGTGCTGTCAGTGCTCCATTTCCTTGCAAGTGGGTCTTTTCAAACAACAGTGGCCATAGCATCAGGGATGTCCCAGCCTATGTTTTCCAACGTATTGTCCAGAGTGTTGTCTGCCCTTCTGAAACACATGCAGAGCTACATCGCTTTCCCTCAGGTGGAGGATTTGCCTACAGTGAAAGGGGATTTCTATGCCCTCGGACACATCCCCAACATCATAGGTGCCATTGATGGGACCCAAGTGGCTTTTGTCCCCCCCACAGGAGTGAACAGGGGTACAGAGACCGGAAGAGTTATCATTCTATGAATGTACAGATGGTATGTTTGGCAGACCAGTACATCTCCCATGTGAATGCCAAGTTCCCTGGCTCAGTGCATGACGCCTACATCCTGCGGAACAGCAGCATCCCTTATGTGATGGTCAACTCCAGAGGCACCATGTGTGGCTATTAGGTGAGCACCTGGAGGCAAGTCAGTGGGAATGGTTGTCTGGGTCTGGGGATATCCCTCCAGGTTAGTGCGTGTCTAACAGTTGTCCCTCACCATTTGCAGGTGACTCTGGTTACCCCAAACTGTCATGGCTACTGACCCCAGTGAGGAATCCCAGGACAAGGGCAGAGGAACGCTACAATGAGGCCCATGGGCAAACTAGGAGGGAGATCGAGCGGACCTTCGGCCTCCTGAAGGCCAGGTTCCGGTGCCTCCATATGACAGGTGGATCCCTATTCTACTCACCAAAGAAGGTGTGCCAGATCATCGTGGCCTGCTGTATGCTTCATAACTTGGCTTTGCGACGACAGGTGCCTTTTCTGCAGGAGGATGGTCCAGAAGGCGGTGTTGTTGCAGCTGTGGAGCCTGTGGACAGTGAAGACGAGGAAGCAGAGGAAGAAGCCATGAACAACAGGGACTCAGTGATCCAGCAATATTTCCAGTGAGACACAGGTAAGAGTACAGACATGCCTACTACATGTACTTTAACACTACTACCTCTACTGTGTGTCGTTTTCACCCAGTGTATGGTCACTGAGTTGTCACTTTCCCTTACGATTTCACAGATGTGGGTCTCACTGTGGGACATCTGCTTAGATTCCTCATGGACTAGAGCTGTGTGACATAGGTATGTTGACATTACAATTGAAAGAGCATTTTGTCACTGTAATTGCTAATACACTATTTCGAAATCACAGACAGACTCCAGATTGTTTTGTGCTTTAAGTGTGTTTATTTAAGTGCTCAATATTGGAGGGTGTTGTAAAATGGTGAGGGGTGATGGTGGAGGAATGTCCATGGCAGAGTCCAAGCTATTAGTCTCACAGGTGCATTGCCCAAATGGGCATAGGAAGTGGAGCTGGGGCAGTTAAAGTATGGACAGGGTGACAAAGTGGGACAGTAGGATGACAATCAGGGCGGTCTCGTTTCTTGGCGGGGGTCTTGGCATCATGCTCTGTCTTTGTCCTGGATCTCAGGGACAGTTTGCGAGGTGCTTCTCCCTCTGCAGGGGGTGGGGTGCTGGTGTGGTGGTCCTGTGGCAGGGCGTCCTGTCCACTAGCGCCGGCGGAGGTGGTGGGCAGTTCATCGTCCATGCTAGTGTCAGGGGCCCCTTGTAGTGCCAGTGTCCCTCCTGGTGTTGAGTACTTCCTTCAGCACCCCTACGATGGTGCCCAGGGTGGAGCTGATGGTTCTGAGTTCCTCCCTGAAACCCATACACTGTTCCTCCTGCAGGCGCTGGGTTTCCTGAAACTTGGCCAGTACCGTTGCCATTGTCTCCTGGGAGTGGTGGTATCCTCCCATGATGGAGGAGAGGGCCTTGTGGAGAGTGGGTTCCCTTGGCCTGTCCGCCCCCTGTCGCACAGCAGCCCTTCCAGTTCCCCTGTGTTCCTGGGCCTCCGTCCCCTGGACCGTGTGCCCACTACTACTGCCCCCAGGTCCCTGTTGTTGTTGGGGCGGTGGGTTGTCCTGGGTTCCCTGTAGTGGTGGACACACTGCTGATTGACGTGTCCTGGGGACGGAGGTAGGGCCCCGCTGAGTGGGTGCTGTGCTGGTATTTCCAGAGGGGGGAAGGTCTGTGGTGGCCTGTGACTGGGTGAGGGAAACCGACTGTCCCGAGGTCCCGATGGGCCGGGCTGGTCATCTAGATCCAGTTGGACAGAGCTGCTGTCATCACTGTCGGCCTCTTCTGTTGGTGGTGTGGACATGTGTGGACCCTCCTGTCCGGTGACGTTGGGTAGGGGTCCTGCAGGGGTATAAAAGGATGGTTATTACATCTGTGTGGTTCATGGTGTGCAATGGGTGGGTGACCGTGTACCCCAGTGCTTGCATTCCTGTGTGGGACCTTGTGTGATGATGGTTTAGGGGGTTGTATGGGTATGTGCAGTGGCCATGCTTTAGTGATGGGTGTCCATGCTTTGTTGTTGCATGCAGGGCTTGGTGTTGGGATGGGTGGTTTGTGATGTTCGGACATATGTGAGGAGTTGGGGTGCTGGGGGTGAGGGTGGGGGTGTGTTTTGGCATGCAGGTAGGGTGGGGGATGTAATAATTAAGATTTGTCTTACCTGTGTCCATTCCTCCACCTACTCCTACGAGGCCCTCAGGATGCAGAATCGCCAAGACCTGCTCCTCCCATGTTGTTAGTTGTGGGGGAGGAGGTGGGAGTCCGCCGCCAGTCCGCTGAACCGCCAGGGGGTGTCTTGAGACCACGGAACGCACCTTCCCCCGTAGGTCGTTCCACCTCTTCCTGATGTCTTCCCTATTTCTTGGGTGCTGTCCCACTGCGTTGACCCTGTCCACTATTCTTCGCCATAGCTCTATCTTCCTTGCAATTGAGGTGTGCTGCACCTGTCCTCCGAATAGCTGTGGCTCTACCTGGACGATTTCCTCCACCATGACCCTGAGCTCCTCCTCCGAGAACCTGGGGTGTCTTTGCCGTGCCATGGGGTGGTGTAGGTGATGTGTGGGATGGAGTGTGGGGTGTTAAGTGTGCTGATATGTAGTCGTGGGTTGTGTGAGGTGCGTGGAAGTTCTGTGGGTGATGGTGTTGTGTGCCTGTGGATGCTGTTGTTCTTGCTGGTGCTATCTCTCTCTGGCCTTCTTTCGGAATTTTTGGTCGTGGGGGTTTGTGGGTGATGTGGGTGTGTGTTTTATATTGTAATGGGTGTGTGGGAGTGGTGTGTGTATGTGTATCAGGTGTGTGTATTTCGAATTGTCCAATGTGGCTGTGTTTTGTAAGAGTGTGTGTATTTTGAGCGCTGCGGTGTGTACCGCCAATGGAATACCGTGGTTGAAAGACCGCGTGAATTTGTGTGTCGTGATAGTGTGGGCGTATTTCTGTTGGCGTGACGGTGTCGGTTTTGTTTTCGCCAGTTTATCACTGACCTTTGGTGTGGCGGACTTGTGTGGGTGTCTGAATTTTGGCGGATTCCGAAATGTGGGTCATAATAGCTGTGGCGGAATTCCGCGGCCGCGGCGGTGTTGTAATGACCGCCATAGTGATAGAAAAAGTTAGGGAGAAGAGTAAGAAGTAAGCAAACTATTTCACCTAACTTTTTAGAGGAAAAGAACAACTTTTAAGAACTTTGTAAATCTTTTTAAAAGTTTGAAAAAACTTTTTGGAAGTGAAAATGTGACTGCTAGGTATAATTGTATATAGGTCTAAATAGAAGAGTACACTTTTCTTGTGAAAAGTACCAGTGACAAAGTGATAAGGCAATTGCAAGTACTTATCCCACCTCTGCACCCCCAATGTGAGAAGCTGGCCTGGTTCTGTAGTGGGTACCAGAGGTACTTACACCTTATATCAGGTCCAGTGATCCACCTTAGTGAAATGTAGGCAGAGTCTAGCAGCTTAGGCTGTCTAGATGTAGCTGTAGCAGAGCAGCCAATGCTGAACTAGAAGACATGCAAAGCTCTTGCAATAACACTATATTCACACAGTACTTATGCACAATAAAAGGCAATACTCAATGTTACCAAAAATAAAGGTACTTTATTTTTGTGACACAAGGCCAAAAATATCTGGGAGGCAATACTCCTTCCGGATGTAAGTATTATACACAATATATAAACTAGTAACCAAAATCAGGTAAGTAAATAGTCGTAGAATAGTGCAAATAGTGAAAAATACAATAGGTTGCAGTGGTCCCTAGGGGCAACACAAACCATATACTAAAATAGTGGAATGCAAAAGTTGGATTCCCCCCTAGGGTAGAGGGGCGCTGGGAGTGTCAGAAAACACCAAAGGTAGGTAAAGTACCCCACCCCAGAGCCCAGGAAAACAGGAGTGAAGTACAGCAAGTTTCCTCAGAATACACTAGAAGTCATGGTAAAGGATTATGCAAGAACCAAGCAAGACTGCAAGAAACCAACGATGGATTCCGGGACCTGAAGACCTGTGTAGAGAGGCGACCAAGTCCTGAAGTCGATGAAGAGTCTAGGAAGAACAGGAGCCCCTGCCAACCTGGATGAAGATGCAAAAGTTAATTCTCCTGTTGGAAGAAAAGTACAGAAATGCACCAAAGAAGATAGCTGTGGGTTCCTGCTTGGTGCAACAGATGTCCCACGTCGAGTCATTAGATACAGGCTGTTTGCGTCGCTGGATTCCGCCAACAAGTATTGGTTCATGCAAGAACGCATTTTGTGTCAAAGAGGGGCTGCCTGGACCCAGCAGAGACCTGGGGGTCTCAACTCAGACTGAGGAGGTAGAGGGGGCTCTCAGCAGTTCAGAGACACCTCAGAAGACCAGGCAGCACCCACGGGAGTCCCAGAACACAGGGACAAAGAAGAAGCAAAATGGGGTTATGGCAGGGCTACACTGGAAGAACCCACGCAGCCGGGGAACAAGTCAGGGACCTGTGCGTCGCAGGAAGAAGTGGTGGGCACCTAGCCTAAGCTGTGCACAAAGGATTCTTGGAAGAAGTGCACAGAAGCCCAAGGAACTTCGGAAGACGCGTTGCACAGGGGTACTGTCGCAGCACAGGGAGGCATGCTCTTACCTCCACCAAATTTGAGAAGCTTGAATGCCAGACAGTCTGGGTCACTTCGGTCCACCACCTGTGTTCCAGGGAGCACGCTCGTCGTCAGGAGAGGAATCCCAGAGTACCGATTGTCATCGCAGAAAGACCTGAAGTTCCACAGGGGTCTGCCTTGAGTCCACTACTTTTCAATGTCTATGTGCGACCCCTAGCAGAAATCATCTAATCATTTGGACTGAAGTTGGTGTCCTACGCAGATGACACTCAACTGATTGTCTCTTTAAATTGAAACTTAATGATGATAAGACAGAAGTCATGTTTTTTGGGCTACCTAAAGCTTCCACCACCAATCGAAGTACATCAATTGGAGCTCTCACTCTTCCGCCCCCTAAAGGTCTCATTAAAAGCCTTGGGGTGTGGTTAGATCCTCAACTTTCAATGTCACAACATGCCAACAGAATAGCTGGAACCTCCTTTGCTCTGCTTAGAACTTTGAGGAAGGTTCTAATAATACTTCCGCCACTTGCCAGCAGACTGGTTATCCAGGCACTGATAGGTTCCCGCCTTGAGTATGGCAACGCATTGTTTGTGGGAGCACCAAGATATGTGATCCAGAGGCTGCAGAGGGTGCAAAATGCAGCAGCACGTTTACTTTTAAATACCCCTAAACATCACTCCATAAGGGCCGCAATATCATCCCTACACTGGCTTCCAGTAGATAAAAGAATCCAGTTCAAGGCTTTATGTCACTTTCATAGAGCCATATCTAATCAGGGCCCTGAAATGCTCAAAACCCTGGCATCTGTCTACAGCCCGACTAGATCACTGAGATCCTCCTCAGCTATGCTGGCCACAGTTCCGACAGTAAAAAAAGCGAGATGGGGAGGAAGAACCCTATCCTATCAAGGGGTCATTCTATGGAATAGCCTTCCTTTTAATATCAGATCGACATCACAAGAGATTCTGTTTAGGAAGGCCTTGAAAACCTGGCTATTTAAAGCTTACTCTCTAGACGATTTTAGATGGTGACACTGACCGTTTTGCAGCTAAAGCGCTACGAGGCCTCCGGGCAGTTTTAAGCGCTATATAAGTAATGATAACATAACATAACATCGCAGAAAGATGCCTGCAGAAGCAGGGAAGTGACTCTGTCACTCCATGGGAGATTCCTCCGGTTATCCTGGTGCAGGGTGAGGACAGGCAGTCCTCAGAGCGTGCACACCTTGGAAACTGTTGCATATGCTTTCTGGAGCTGAAGTTGCAGGTCACAGGAGTCGTCTTGGATACTTTGTTGCAGTTACAGCCATTCCTGGAGCAGTCTGCGGTTGATCTGATGGTCAGAAGTTGAAGCAGAGGATGCAGAGGAGTCCTGGAGGAATCTTGCAAACCGAATCTGAGGAAACACCCAGAGGAAAGACCCTAAAGAGCCCTGAGAGGGGGATTGGCTACCTACCGAGGTATGCACCTATCAGGAGGGGTCTCTGATGTCACCTTCTGGCACTGGCTACTCAGAAGTCTCCAGAGGGTCCCCATACCTTGGAATACAAGGTGGCTAGTGCCAGGGACACTCTGGAGGAACTGTGGGCATCACCTCTAGGGTGGTGATGGACAGGGGAGTGGTCACTCCCCTTTCATTTGTCCAGTTTTCCACCAAAGCAGGGACTCGGGGTCCTTGAACTGTTGTATGCTGGATTATGCGAACAGGGCACCGTTTGTGCCCTTCGAAGCATTTCCAGAGGCTCTGGGAGGCTACCCCTCCCATGATTGAAACACCTATTTCCAATGGGAGAGGGTGTAACTCCCTTCTCCTAAAGGAAATGCATTGTTCTGCCTTCCTGGGATTGAGCTGCTCAATCCCCATGAGGGCAGAAACCTGTCTGTGAGGTGGCAACTGCTGGGGCTGCAGTGGAAACCTCAGAGAGCTGGTTTGGTAGTACTGAGTGGCCAATGCCAGCAGGTGATGTCAGAGACCCCTCCTGATAGGTATATACCTGGGTAGGTAGCCAATCTCCTTCTCAGGGCTATTTAGGGTCTCTCCTCTGGGCCTTTTCTCAGATTCGGTTTGCAAGATTCCTCCAGGACTCCTATGCATCCTCTGCTTCAGCTTCTGACCATCGGATCAACCTCAGACTGCTACAGGAACCACTGTAACTGCAACAAAGTATCCAGGAAGCAACTGTAACAGTTTACAGGTTGTGCACGCTCTGAAGACTGCCTGTCTTCACCCTGCACCAGAAGAACCGCAGGAATCTCCTGTGGTGTGACGGGATCACTTCCCTGCTTCAGCAGGCACTGCTTTGCGACTATGACCGGTACTCTGGGACACCCCTCCTGTCGATGAGTGAGATCCCTGGAACATAGGTGGTGGACCAAAGTGACCCTTACTGTCCAAAGGTCCAGGTGTCCAAATTTAGTGGAGGTAAGAGCTTGAGTCCCTGTGCCAGACAGTACCCCTGTGCATTGCGTCCTCTGCAGCTCCTTGTCTTCTGTGCACTTCTTCCGAGAGTCCTTTGTGCACAGCATAGCCCAGGTTCCCAGCACTCCATCCTGCTATGCACAGCTCTCTGAGATGTTCTCTGATGGCGTGGGATCCTTCTCTGTAGTGCTGCAACGACTGCACTTTGCAACTCCTTTGTCCCCGTGTCTTGGGACTCCCGTGGGTGCTGCCTGGTCTTCTGAGGGCTCTCTGAAGTGCTGTGAGCCCCCTCTGTCTCCTCAGTCTGAGTTGAGACCCCCAGGTCCCTCCTGGGTCCGGGCAGCTCCTCTTTGATGCAAAAAACATACTTGTTGGCAGAATCCAGCTACACAAACGGCCTGCATCCAACAACTCAACGTGGGACATCTCTTGCACCAAGCAAGAACCCACAGCTATGTTCTTTGGTGCATTTCTGTACTTTTCTTCCAACCGTAGAATCCACTTTTGCACCTTCTGCCAGGGGCTCCTATACTTCCTGGACTCTTCTTCGACTTCTGGACTTGGTCTCTCTCCACAGGTCTTCAGGTCCAGGAATCCATTGTTGGTTGCTTGCAGTCTTGCTTGGTTCTTGCATAATTCTTCATCACGACTTGTAGTGTATTCTGAGGAAACTTGCTGTACTTTACTCCTGCTTTCCTGGGCTCTGGGGAGGGGTACTTTACTCACCTTTGATGTTTTCTTACACTCCCAGCATCCCTCTACACACTACACTTGCCTCAGGGGGAATCCAATGTTCGCATTACACTCTTTTAGTATATGGTTTGTGTTGCCCCAGGCCTATAGGAATCTATTGTGTTTCTCACTGTTTGCACTATTCTATGACTGTTTACTTACCTGATTTGGCTACTAGTGTTTATATTGTGTATAATACTTACGTCCAGAAGGAGTATTGCCTCTAAGATATTTTTAGCCTTGTGTCACTTAAATAAAGTACCTTTATTTTTGGTAACACTGAGTATTGTCTTTTATTGTGTACAAGTACTGTGTGACTATAGTGGTATTGCAAGAGCTTTGTATGTCTCCTAGTTCAGCCTTGGCTGCTCTGCTACAGCTACCACTAGACAGCCTAAGCTGCTAGACACTGCTTAAATTTCATTAATAAGGGATAACTGGACCTGGTATAAGGTGTAAGTACCTTAGGTACCCACTACAAACCAGGCCAGCCTCCTACAATCGCGTCCTCTGCAGCTCCTTGGGCTTCTGTGCACTTCTTCCAAAAGTTCTTTGTGCACAGCGTAGCCCAGGTCCCCAGCACTCTATCCTGTGGTGCTCAGCTCCGTGAGTTGTTCTCTGGCGGTGTTGGATCCCTCTGTGTAGTTCTGCGAGGACAGCAGTTTGCAACTCTTTGTCCCTGTGTCATGGGACTCCTGTGGGTGCTGCCTGGTCTTATGAAGGCTCTCTGAAGTGCTGAGAGCACCCTCTGTCTCCTCAGTCTGAGTTGAGACCCCCAGGTCCCTCCTGAGTCTAAGCAACATCTCTTTGACGCAAAACTCATTCTTGCACAAACCAAGACTTGTTGGCGGAATCCAGAGACGCGTCCAATGATTCAACGTGGCACATCTCTTGCACCAAGCAGGAACCTGCAGCTGTCCTCTTTGGTGCATTTCTGTACTTTTCTGTACTTTTCTTCCGGAGAATCCACTTTTGCACCTTCATCCAGGTTGGCAGGGGCTACTGTTCATCCTAGACTCTTCATCGACTTCTGGACTTGGTCGCCTCTCTACACAGGTCTTCAGGTCCAGCAATCTATCATTGGTTACTTGCAGTCTTGCTTGGTTCTTGCATAATCCTTTACCACGGCTTCAAGAGTATTCTGAGGAAACTTGTTGTATTTTACTCCTGTTTTCCTGGGCTCTGGGGAGGGGTACTTTACTTACCTTTGGTGCTTTCTTACACTCCCAGTGCCCATCTACCCTAGGGGAAAATCCGACTTTTGCATTCCACTATTTTAGTATATGGTTTGCGTTGCCCTAGGCTCTGGTGTGGTGTACTTTAGTTACCTTTGGTGTTTTCTCACACGCCCAGACTCTGGCATGTTACCCCTACTTTTACATGTATGTAAGTTTGTTTTTGTCTGTCTCACTAGGATCCTGCTAGCCAGGACCCCAGTGCTCATAGTTTGTGGCCTGAATGTGTATACCTGTGGAGTGACTAACTGTGTCACTGGGGCTCTGCTAATCAGAACCTCAGTGCTTATGCTCTCTCTGCCTTTACAATTGTCACTAGAGGCTAATGACACTGGAACACCCTTATAATTCCCTAGTATGTGGTACCTAGGTACCCAAGGTATTAGGGTTCCAGAAGATCCCTATGGGCTGCAGCATTTCTTTTGCCACCCACAGGGAGCTCGGGCAAACCCTTACACTGGACTGCCATTGCAGCCTGAGTGAAAATAACGCACACATTATTTCACATCCATTTTCACTTCACTTAAGTAACTTATAAGCCACCTATATGTCTAGCCTTCACTTGCTGAAGGTTAGGTGCAAAGTTGCAAAGTGTAAGGGCACCCTTGCACTAGCAAAGGTGCCCCCTCATAGTTCAGGGCCATTTCCCCAGACTTTGTGAGTGCAGGGACACCATTACACGCGTGCACTACATATTGGTCAATACCTATATGTAGCTTCACAATGGTAACTCCGAATATGGCCATGTAAAATGTCTAAGATCATGGAATTTTCCCCTATGCCAAATGTGGTATTGGGGTGCCAATCCCATGCATCCCCGGGGCTCCACTATGGACCCTGGGTACTGCCAAACCAGCTCTCTGGGGTTTTCTCTGCAGCTACTGCTACTGCCACCCCACGGGCAGGGTTCTGCCCTCCTGGGGTCTTGGCAGCCCAGTCCCAGGAAGGCAGAACAAAGAATTTCCTCTGAGAGAGGGTGTTACACCCTGTCCCTTTGGAAATAGGTGTTAAAGGCTGGGGAGGGGTAGCCTCTCCCAGCCTCTGGAAACGCTTTGAAGGGCACAGATGATACCCTCCTTGCATAAGCCAGTCTACACCGGTTCAGGGAACCCCCAGTCCCTGCTCTGGTGTGAAACTGGACAAAGGAAAGGGGAGTGACCACTCCCCTGCCCATCACCACCCCAGGGGCGGTGCCCAGAGCTCCTCCAGTGTGACCCAGACCTCTGCTATCTTGGATCCAGAGGTGTGAGGGCACTCTGGAGGCCTCTGAGTGGCCAGTGCCAGCAGGTGATGTCAGAGACCCCTCCCGATAGGTGCTTACCTGACTAGGTGGCCAATCCTCCTTTGAGGGCTATTTAGGGTCTCTCCAGTGGGTTTTCCTCAGATAACGACTTGCAAGAATTCACCAGAGGTCCTCTGCACCTCTCTCTTTGACTTCTGCCTAGGCTCGACCCATGACTGCTCCAGGATGCCTGTAAAACTGCAACAAAGTCACAAGAAGACTACCAGCCACATTGTAGCCTAATCCTGCCGTCTTTCTTGACTGTCTCATGGTGGTGCATGCTTTGGGGGCTGCCTGCCTTCATCCTGCACTGGAAGCCAAGAAGAAATCTCCTGTGGGTCGATGGAATCTTCCCCCTGCTCCAGCAGGCACCAAAATTTAGCATCACTGGTACTCTGGGACCCGTCTCATCCTGACGAGCGTGGCCCCTGGAACACAGCTGGTGGACCCAAGTGTCCCAGACTGTCCAGTGGTCCAACTGTCCAAATTTGGAGGAGGTAAGTCCTTGCCTTCCCTCTCTAGAAGGTAATCCTGTGCACCGTGTGAACTGCAGCTGCTAGGGCTTCTGTGCACATTTCCACAAAATCCTTCATGCACAACCAAGCCCAGGTCCCCAGCACTCTGTCCTGCGATGCTCAGCTCTCTGAGTTGATCTCCGGCTTCGTGGGACCCTCTTTTGCAGTGTTGAGACGACCATCATGTTCAGATTTCTTGAACCCATGTTCAAGTGCTTCTGTGGGTGCTACCTTCTTGTGCATGGGCTCTCTACGTTGCTGAGGGTCACCTCTGGCTCCTCTCCCAAGTGGCGAAATCCTGGTCCTTCCTGGGCCCGGACAGCACCCTTTATCTTCAACGACAACTCTTGCAGCTAGCAAGGCTTGTTTGTGGTCTTTTGCCAAAGAAACAACTCTGCATCGTCCAGCACTCCTTGGGACATCTTCTGCTTGAAGTAGAAGCTCCTAGCACTTTTTGTAGTTGCAGAATCTTCAGCTTCTTCCATCCAGAGGTGGCCAATTTGCACCTTCATCCGGGGTTTAGTGTGCTCCTGCCCCCTCTGGACACTTTCACGACTCTTGGACTTGGACCCCTTCCTTTGCAGGTCCTCAGGTCCAGGAATCCGTCTTCAGTGCTTTGCAGTCTGTTGTGGTCTTTGCAAAATCCTCTGTCACAAATTTAGTGTGTTTCTGGGGAAATAGTAGTACTTTACTCCTACTTTCCAGGGTCCTGGGGTGGGGTATCTTGGGCACCCTTAGTGTTTTCTAACACTCCCAGTGACCCTCTACACACTACACTAGCCTAGGGCTCCATTCGTGGGTCGCAATCCACTTTCTTAATATATGGTTTTTGTTGCCCCAGGCCTAATTTATACAGTGTTTGCACTACTTTCTGACTGCTTTACTTACCTGATTTTGGTTTGTGTGTATATTTTGTGTATTTTACTTACCTCATAAGGGAGTATATCCTCTGAGATATTTTTGGAACATTGTCACTATAATAGAGTACCTTTATTTTTAGTAACCCTGAGTATTGTCTTTCTTATGATATTGTATGTATATGATATAAGTGGTATATGAGGAGCTTTGCATGTCTCCTAGTTCAGCCTAAGCTGATCTGCTACAGCTACCTCTATCAGCCTAAGCTGCTAGAACACTACTAATCTACTAATAAGGGATAACTGGACCTGGCACAAGGTGTAAGTACCATCAGGTACCTACTGTAAGCCAGGCCAGCCTCCTACAGGTATCTTGGACATCCTTTGTGTTTTCTTACACTCCCAGCGACCCTCTGCACACTACTCTAGCCTAGGGGTCTATTTGTGGTTTGCATTTCACTTTCTTAGAATATGGCTTGTGTTGCCCCTAAGCCTATTGCATCCTATTGTATTCTACAGTGTTTGCACTACTTGCTGACTGTTTTACTTACCTGATTTTGGTTTTTGTGTTTTTTGTGTGTATCTTACTTACCTCCTAAGGGAGTATATCCTCTGAGATATTTTTGTCACATTGTCACTAAAATGAAGTGCCTTTATTTTTAGTAACTCTGAATATTGTCTTTCTTATGATACTGTACCTATATGATATAAGTGGTATAGTAGGAGCTTTGCATGTCTCCTAGTTCAGCCTAAGCTGCTCTGCTCTAGCTACCTCTATCAGCCTAAGTTGCTAGAACACTACTGATCTACTAATTAGGGATAACTGGACCTGCCACAAGGTGTAAGTACCATCAGGTACCCACTGTCAGCCAGGCCAGCCTCCTACACTTCTGCAGCTCCTTGGGTTCTGTGTACTTCTTCGAAGAATCCTTCATGCACAGGGTAGCCCAGATCCCCAGCACTCCATCCTGTGACGCAGAGCTCTCTGAGTTGTTCTCCTGCGGCATGGGACCTTCCTGAGCACTGCAACAACTACACTTTGCATCTTCTTTGTCCCCGTGTTCTGAGATTCCGGTGGATGGTGCCTGGTCTCCTGAGGGCTCTCTGAAGTGCTGAGAGTCCCCTCTGTCTCCTCAGTCTGAGTTGAGACCCCCAGGTCCCTCCTGGGTCCAGACAGCTCCATTTTGACGCAAACCGCGTACTTGCCTGAACCAAGGCTTGTTGGCGGAATCCAGCGACGCAAACAGCCTGCATCCAACAACTCAACGTGGAACATCACCTGCACCAAGCAGGAACCCACTGCCTTCTTCTTTGGCGCACTTCTGTACTTTTCTTCTGACCAGAGAATCCACTTTTGTACCTTCTTCTAGGTTGGCAGGGGCTCCTATCCTTTCTGGACTCTTGTTCAACCTTTGGACTTGGTCTCCTCTCTCCACAGGTCTTCAGGCCCAGGAATCCATTGTTTGTTGCTTGCAGTCTTGCTTGGTGTAGGAGGCTGGCCTGGTTTGTAGTGGGTACCTTGGGTACTTACACCTTACACGAGGTCCAGTTATCCCTGATTAGTGTATTGTTGTAGTGTTTTAGCAGCTTAGGCTGATAGAGGTAGCTATATGCTCAGGAATGCCCAGCATTACTGCATGGGCCTCCAACTCCACTTCAGCCCAAGCTGAAGTCTCAAAATCATTGCCTAGCACATTCTACACGTTAATTAGTGGCTACCACAACTTTCTTTGGACCAGTAACTCCCCAGTTGAGATTCACAACAGCCATGGGGTGGCTAACAGTGATGCTATGGGCATCTGTCACTTGGTACTGATGACCACGTAGGTGCTGCTTAGGGGCAACCAGTTCCTCCATCACCATTGTGACACTGGCACCTGTGTCCCTCTAGGCCTCAACCTGAACACCATTAATCCAGGGTAGTTGCTTGTACTTATCCATATTAAGGGGACAAGCAACTAAGGAGGCGAGGTCAATGCCACCATCAGAGACTAAAACAGCCTCAGTGATCTCCCTAACTAGACTAACCCCAACTACATTACCAATGGTGAGCCGAGTACATTTTTTGATTGGCTATTAGTAGTGCTCTTCCCACCACCACTTCTATTACTAAGGGCACTAGTGGTTGCAGTAGAGGTTGTAGTGGTGGGAGGTTTGGTGTTTCTTTTTGAACAATGAGGATCAGTTGCCCAATGATCTTTTGCTTTACACAGATAACACCATGGTTTCTTATTATTGTGAGAAGAGGATTGGTGCCCACCACCCGAAGAGGATTTTTGTGTACCTGATGAAGACTCTGAAGATTTTTTCTCTTTGTCCCCACCCTTGTCATGAGACGTACCATCCTTCTTCTTGCTTTCTTTGTCACCAACTGTATGAACTTTTCTGTTCACCCTTGTTCTGACCCATTTGTCTGCCTTCTTTCCCAATTCTTGGGGAGAGGTCAGATCTGAGTCCACAAGATACTGATGCAACAAATCAGACACACAATTATTCAATATATGCTGTCTCAGAATTAAGTTATATAGGCTTTCATAGTCAGTCACCTTACTGCCATTTAACCAACCTTCTAGGGACTTCACTGAACAGTCTACAAAGTCTGTCCAATCCTGTGAGGGCTCCTTTCTGGTTTCTCTGACCTTTATCCTGTATTGTTCAGTGGTTAAGCCCAGACGTCTAAGAGTGCACTTTTGTGAATTTGATAGTTATCTGCATCACACTCCCAGACAATAAGGAGTCTGTCTCTCCCCTTACCAGAGAAGGATAGCCACAGGATAGCAGCCCACTGAACATGAGGGACCCTCTGAACTTTAAATGCCCCCTCAAGTGCAGCAAACCACTTTTATGTCAGCTCCATCCTTGTAAGGAGGGACAACTTAATGCCGATTCCTAGAGTCAAATGAGGGTTCCCTAACATTTGAATTTCTGAAACTGTTGCTGCCACCATGGGGAACTAACCCCAAACCCTGCCTTTCCTTTTCCACAGCCAGGGATTCCCTGTCTAAGGCCAACTGTTGCTGCAATAGCCTCAGTCTGGCCTCCTCTAACCTCAGCTTTCCGAGTTCCCTATCTAGGGACTGCTCCTCAGGGAAAGATGTGTTGGATACCTCTGAAACAGAGGTAACATGGGAATCTGCAGAGGCTGACCTTTCTCTAACTGGAGTCACTCTAGTGACCTGGCATCTAGGGGTGAAGGGAGCCCTACTAGTGTGTGAAACCTTCCCACTCCCAGTTACACTAGGAGGTTCCTGTTTTTTAAAAATTTCTTTTTATTGAATTTTTATCAGGTTCCACCAAGATGACAGAAAAAAACGTTACAATTCCATACTTTATCTTGAATAACTTCCCCAATGGTTTCCAGAAAGAATGCTCTAGATAAATAGAATCAGACTAGGTAGCTACGCAAATTCATTAGGTGATTTAACCTAGAACAGATTTACCCATGCTTGTCTAAAAAGAATTTGCCCCAGATCAGGGAAAATCTTTTACCACTTCCTATTCTCCTAGCATATCTCATTTCCTGATTTCTGACTTGCACCATTTTACTCAGCCATTCTTGAGGGGAGGGAGATAAATCAGATCGCCAGTTTCTTATCAGGAGAGATCTGGCAACCACAGTGGCGATAAAAATGAGTTTTTCCCACCTAGGTGAGGGCCTTGCCTCGGGGTCGAAACCCAAGCACATCAACCAAATACTGGGAGTTATAATAACCTGAGGCATAATTGTTAGCATCTTGAATATTCCATCACAGTATTCCTGTATAAATCGACATGTCCCAATCACATGTATCCAACCCGCCACGCCTACTGCCTTACAGTGAAAGCAGAGATCAGGACAGCTAGGCACCACACGGGATAAGGCTTGCGGGGTTCGATATAATAGCCATTTACTAAAAAATATAATCCGATGCCAATTTGCACCTCTAAGTACTGTAAAGTTGAAATGATTAATCCTTTCCCAGCACTCTCTTGGCAGGTCGAGGCCCTCCTGGCGAGCCCATTTTCTTGCCGCCTTGACCCGAGATCAACCTTATCCCGCTCTAGAAGTAACCTTCTCTATGCACCCACACGCCTTATCCCAGGAGGGTCAACCAATTCGGCAACTAACGCCTGAGAATGAATAATTAAATCGATATCCAAATCCCTTAAACTGTGAAGCATAGTATTATAGGATCCCACCAAAAGAAAATCATTTTGGAGAACCATCTGAATGTTTAAGGGAAAATCCCCAATTTTACTAAATCCTGCATGCTCTCATCTTCTTACTAAGTCTGAATTGAGCTGAGAGCCAGAGCGCAGCATAAACTGTGTAAGAGAAGTATAAACATGCAAATATGGGATTGAATATCTTCTAAAAAAAATTGATTTTCTTTTAAAGAGCCATTTAAGAATCTTATAGCAAACTTTTTTGGGAGATTTCACCAAAAGTGCTGGATTCAGAATATCGTGCTCCCTGCATATTAATTCACGAAAGTATTTAGTGAATAAGCAGCCTACAGGGTTGATCTACTTTAAAACTAGTGAAATAATGCGCAAAAAAGGCAAAGTAATAACCTTTAAAATTGGGTAATGCTAAACCCCCCTTTTCTCTATCCGCGTATAATGTGCTTAATGCGGCCCGTGCCTTCTGATTTTGCCAAATAAATGGGTGAAACATAGACTCCAGTTTAACATTTTTTTTTGATGTTAATACACAAGTGATGGCCGAGAACATAAAGTTAAATAATGGTAATACTGACATTTTGATCATTGCAATTTGACCTAATATAGAAAGGGGGAGGGACCCCATCGAGCAAGCAGAGCCTGAGTTTTCAAGAGCAACGGGGCGTAATTAAGATCATACAGGTCTCCTATGTCGGCTGAAAAGTTAATCCAAAGGTATCTCTTTGGCCAAAGTATTCACACAATGCTATAAGTCGGGGAGCAGTTTAATAGAACAACTGCCACACAGAATAATATCGGTCTCACTCATATTAATCTTATAGCCACCAATTTGCTCAAATTTGGCAAACACATTAAAAGCCGCTTCCTAGGAGGTTCGCTCTTCATCTAAAAACATAATGATATCATCAGCATACAGTTTGATCTTCCCCATTGACTTCAAGGGGGAATTAATCCGATTATTTTGTCTGATTTTAATGGCTAAAGGCTCAATGAAGAGTGCAAAGAGAATAGTCCGACGTTGTACTTGAAGTTGACCAACACAAGCAGAATTAATTATAATATTGGCTTCAGAGTTTAAATACAGCCTTTGAATTAATGCAGAGACCTGAAAGGGCACCTTATAGCTAGACAATATTTCAAACAGTGTGTCCCACACAACAAAATCAAATGCTTTTTCAGCATCTAATAAAAGGAAATTTTATTAGTACCGAAATAATCAAGAGCCTCGGCTAAGTAGTGCGTATTAGTTGCAAGTTGCCGACCAGCAATAAACCCGTTCTGATCGGGTGCACCAGTTGATTGACAACCCCATTGAGCCTATTAGCCAGAAGTTTCGTGATAATTTTATAATCTGTATTTAGCAAAGAGATTGGACGATATGTATTAGGGTCTTCCCTGTCCTTGTTCTTTTTGGGAAAGCTAACCACATTCCCTGAGTGCCAAGAATTGGGAATCTGCTCGCCCTTAAGCAGGCCATTAATTAAAGACAAAAAGTCATCAATGAGTACCTTGATGAAACCTTTATAAAATTCAGCCGGAAAGCCATTAGGTCCATAAGCCTCCCCATGGGAAGGTTTTCGACAACCTCAAGGAGTTCTAACTTCGTGAATGGCTGTATTAGAGCATCGCTGTCTTCTTCTGTAAGACTAGGAATATCCAGTTTCCCCAGGAATTCCTTAATGGTCCTAAGGTCAATATCCAGAGCATGGCTGTAATTTCACCTACAATGTTCTAACATAATTTCATCCACAACTCTGGGGTCAGTATGCCGAATCCCAGTGACAGGGCATCTCAATGCATGTATCATATTGCCAGCAATTCGATCCCGAGCTTGCCATGACAAAAATTTGCCTGTAAAATTACTCTCTTCATATACCTTTTGTCTATAAGTCTGATACCCTATGTCAACCTTCTTAAAAAGATTGTTGGCCAGTACCTTTTTAGCTAATTCAAAAGACTGTCTATTGTTTTCCGTGGGGGAATGTAGGTAAGTAGTTAAACACCTTTGCACTGCTTCTTCCAGAGCCCTGGCTTGTTGTCTCTGAGAAGATGTATCTGCTGCTTCCTTGGCAATTACCAAGCCCCTGAAAAAGGCCTTAAACAAATCCCAGACTATAGCCGGAGTTGAAGATCCCTGATTGCGTTTGAAAAATTCACTTATTTTGTCCTTAGAGATCTGTACCCATCCCTCGAAGGAGCTGTTGGTTAAAGACCCACCTTCTAGGATCAGGCTTGGAGAGTTCTGAAAAAAGAGACACTTCCGGCACCAGGGAGGCTTGGTCAGATAAACCAGAGTGCCTCACCGATTGGGTCTTAAAACGCAATGTTTTAGATATAAAAAGAAATCGATGCGGGAGGCGCTTTTAAACCGGATTGAGATGCACGTATACTCTCTCTCGTTTGGGGCCCTCATTCTCCAAGGATCACAGAGCATCAACACTTTGGCACAGTCTTTAAAGATTTTGGCAACTTTAGGCTTATGTTGTTTCTTACCCCTAACAGTGGTGTCCAAAATAGGATCCTGAAGAAAGTTGAAATCCCCACCAATAATAATTTTACCTGATAGTTGCAAAAGGGATTGAAACAGTCCTACATAAGGGGACTGGTCATCTAGCAAGGGTGCATAAAAACTAACGAAGATGAATCTTTCTTTGGCAATTGAACAGTGCACCCAGCACCATCGCCCTTCGGGATCGCAGAGGGATCAAGTGCCCGCGGATCGAGGCCTCTAGCTAAAAAGACCGCCACGCCTCTATGAGCTGCTGGGGCTGCGGCAACCACCTTAAAATCAGCAAATTTTGTAAACATGTGGAGGCCCGCAACGTTTTTAGCTGGGATATGAGTTTCCTGTAATAGAATAACCGAGGGATTTAGGGCAGTTACCCTCTCTTCAATTACAGACCTTTTCCTCCGATTATTTAACCCGTTGACATTCCAGGAAACTATTCTTAATGAGGAATTCAACCTTGCCATTGAGTTCTCATAAAAAATCGCCGAAGAAGTAAATGATCTGAACCCACCAGAGAATTCAAGCCTTGGCATAGTCCAAATAATATCACCCACTTTGTAACCTTGATCATTCTGAATTGTGCGTAGCTATAATTTAGTATGGAAAACCAGAATCCTGTACCCCTTGCCACCCCTCCCAGCACCCCCCAAACCCTCACCCCAACCCTTAGGTAGCCAACACCTGGGGCCCTCCCGTCTGAGCAATCCAGGGCCACCCCCCACCCCCTGACCCCATCCTTCCCTAATCAGGTGCCTTGACATGGCGCCCTATACCATAGACTCCAAACGACTGGAATATAAATTCCATAGTGACGCATTCGATTTACACTCTGTGAAATCCACCTTTCTCAAGCAACATTCCCCCTCCTAGTGCATGATCAGTCCTCCTCTCCTCCTCTCCCCCTCTCCTATTCATATTTTTACCCCCTCCCCTTACCCGCCCTGCCCAGACTGCTTTTGAATTGAATGCAACAAAGTCTTAGCAGCATCAACTGTGTGAACTAGATTAGAATGTCCCTGAAAAAACACTTTAAGTTTAGATTGCTGTACAAGGCCTGCCAGAGCGCCGGCTTTTTGGAATGCCGGGATCATCCCTTTCGGTTATCTCCTCCAATGTGCAGCCACCACCGATATATCTGAGAAAGTTTTGAAGGCAAAATCGCAAGGGACCTGATGTATTTTACTATTAATCTCTTGTTGAAAGATGCGTTCATTGACATGAAAGTCACCAAAATTTACGAGAATAGTTCGAGGATACTTTGCATGGGGTGGCTGTACTGCGGGGACCTGATGGGCCCGCATGATGGTAAGATCCAAATGTTTATCCGCTGGTTCTGAAAGAACATGATGCAGGATAAGGTCATCTTGGAGGAGAAGATTTAAGAGGAACTCCTTACTGGGGTTCTCCCCTATTTCTAACCTTCTTTCAATACAGAGACCCCTCAAACTTTTAAAGTTTAGATTCTCAGAGGTAGTTTTTACAACTCTATTGGTAGCTTCAACAGAAGAAATATTGAAAGAGAAAAAGTTTAGGAAAGTGAGTAAAAAGTTAGTAGACTAAGGCCCTGATTCTAAGCTTGGCGGGGGGTGGTAGCCGCCTGCCAAGCGGGAACCGCCAGAAGCGGGAACCGCCAGAAGACCGTACCGCGGTCAAAAGACCACGGCGGTCATTCTGGGTTTCCCACTGGGCTGGCGGGCGACCGCCGAAAGTCCGCCCACCAGCACAGCGGAAAACACCCTTCCCACGAGGAAGCCGGCTCAGAATGGAGCCGGCGGAGTGGGAAAGTGCGACGGGTGCAGTTGCACCCGTCGCGAATTTCAGTGTCTGCAAAGCAGACACTGTAATTCTTTGTGGGGCCCTCTTACGGGGGCCCCTGCAGTGCCCATGCCATGGGCACTGCAGGGGCCCCCAGGGGCCCCACAACACCCCATACCGCCATCCTGTTCCTGGCGGGAGAACCTCCAGGAACAGGATGGCGGTATGGGGTGTCAGAATCCCCATGGGCAGCGGAAAGTCGGCGGTACACCGCCGGCTTCCCGCCTCTGGCCGCGGCTGTACCGCCGCGGTCAGAATGCCCGGCGGAGCACCGCCAGCCTGTTGGCGGTGCTACCGCCAACCTCCGCCATGGCGGTATTTACCGCCAGGGTCAGAATGACCCCCTAAGAGAGCTAACATTTTAGAGAAAAGAAGAAAACTTTTCAAACACTTTGTAAAACTTTTGCAAAGTTAAAAGAACTTTTTAGAAAGTTAGAAAGTTACTTCTAGGTATATACTATGTATGCTCTAAGCATTAGAGCAAGCTTTTCTTGTGAAAAGCACCAGTAACAAAGTGGTAAAGCAATTTCAAGTACTTATCCCACTGCTGCACCACCAATGTAGGAGGCTGGCCTGGTTTGTAGTGGGTACCTTGGGTACTTACACCTTACACCAGGTCCAGTTATCCCTTATTAGTGAAATGTAGTAGTGTTCTAGCAGCTTAGGCTGATAGAGGTAGCTGTAGCAGAGCAGCTTAGGCAGAACGAGGAGACATGCAAAGCTCCTGAAATACCACTTACAGTTACACAGTGCTTATACACAAGTAAAGACAATACTCAGTGTTACCAAAAATAAAGGTAGTTTATTTGGGTGACACAGTACCAAACATATCTTAGAGGCAATACTCCTTCTGGAGGTAAGCATTATACACAATATACACACTAGACACCAAAATAAGGTAAGTAATTAGACATAGTATAATGTAAACATTAGGAAATGCTATAGAATGTAATGGGAGAAAATAGGTCTAGGGGCAACACAAACCATATACTAAGAAAGTGGAATGCGAATCACTGAGTTCCCCCTTGACAAGTGTAGTGTGTGCAGAATCACTGGGACAGTAAGAATACAGTAAAGGTAAGTAAATTACCCCACCCCAGAGCCTAGAAAAGCAGGAGTAAAGTACTGCAAGTTTCGTTAGGACACACTACAAGCCGTGATTAGAGTTATTACAAGAACCAAGCAAGACTGCAAACAACAAACGGTGGATTCCTGGACCTGAAGACCTGCAAAGAGAGGAGACCAAGTCCAGAAGTTGAAAGAAGTTCAAGGAAGGACTGGAGCCCCTGCCAACCCAGAAGGGGGTGCAAAAGAAGAGTCCCCGGTTGGACGAAGACTGCAGACATGCACCCAAGGAAGATAGAAGCGGGTTGCTGCATGATGCACTGGATGTTCCATGTCGTGAAGTTGGATGCAGGCCAGTTTTCGAGCTGGGATTCTCCAACAAGCCTTGGTTCCGGCAAAGTCACGTTTTGCGTCAAATTGGCACTATCTGCACCCAGGAGGGACCTGGGGGCCTCAACTCTGTGTGAGGAGGAAGAGGGGGCTCTTAGCACTTTAGAGGGCCCTCAGAACACCAGATAGAACCCACGGGAGTCCCAGGACACGGGGACAAAGGAGGTGCAAAATGCAGTTCATACAGCACTACAAAGAAAGGCCCTTTCCACCGAAGAACAACTCAGCGAGTTGAGCTTTGCAGGATAGTGTGCTGGGGACCTGGGCCAGGCTGTGCACAAAGGAATTTTGCAAATAGTGCACAGAGGTCTCAAGAGGTGAAGAAGATGCAGTGCACAGGGTACTGTAATTCTCGGAGAAGGCAAGGTCTTACCTCCTCCAAATTTGGACAGTAGGACGTCAGGACAGTCTGTGTTGATGGGGTTCACCCTCTGTATTCCAAGGAGCACGCTTGTCGGCAGGAGAGAAGTCCAAAAGAACTGGTCGTCGACTTAGAAGGTGCGTGTGTGAGCAGGGAACTGACTCCGTCACTTCACTGGAGATTTATTTGGTCCTTCCAGTGCAGCGTGAAGACAGGGAGTTCCCAGAGCGTGCACACCGTGGAAACTGTTGCAGTTGTTGGCTTGGAGCTGAAGTTGCAGATTAAAAGTAAGTAGCCCTTCTGGATACTTTGTTGCTGTTACAGTGGTTCCTGGAGCAGTCTGCGGTTGATCTGAGGTCAGAGGATGAAGTTGTAGTTGCAGAGGATTCGTGCTGGAAACTTGCAAGTAGAATCTGAAGAGAACCCACAAGAGAGACCCTAAATAGCCCTGAGAGGGGGATTGGCTACCTTATCAGGTGAGGACCTATCAGGAGGGGTCTCTGACGTCACCTGCAGGCACTGGACACTCAGAGGCCTCCAGAGTGTCCCCACACCTTGCAAAGCAAGATGTCTGAAGTCTGGGACAAACTGGAGGAGCTCTGGGCACCACCCTAGGGCGGTGATGGACAGGGGAGTGGTCACTCCCCTTTCCTTTGTCCAGTTTCACGCCAGAGCAGGAGAGAAGGGCTCCCTGAACCAGTGTAGACTGGTTTATGCAAGGAGGGCACCATCTGTACCCTTCAAAGCATTTCCAGAGGCTGGGGGAGGCTACCTCTCCCAGCCTGTAACACTGATTTCCAAAGGGAGAGGGTGTAACACCCTGCTTCCAAAGGAAATGCTTTGTTCTGCCTTCCTGGGACTGAGCTGCTCAGACCTCAGGAGGGCAGAACCCTGTCTGTGAGGTGGCAGTAGCTGTAGCTTCATTGCAAGCCTCAGAGAGCTGGTTTGGCAGTACTGGGGGTCAATAGTGGAGCCCCCAGGATACATGGAATTGTCAACATCAGGGCAGTGCACGCTCTACGGGTGACTAGAATGCAAAAACCCAGCACTCTCAAGATAACGTAATTCATGCATTGTGCTGATATGCTGTTGTTTAACCTTTTGCATACCAGAGTTTAATCCTGAAAACTTATGTTTAAGGTGCACATAAATACTGTTCATTTGCAATGTACTGGTGCAGGCTTTCAGTGTGTTAGGGTGTGGTCCCTTTCCAGGGCCTTCTAGAAGCTTTCCCTGCAGCATGCCTGGGTGTGGTTTGTAGGCTGGGCCACGACTCTATATAAGGGAGCCAGCCCAGCTCCACGTGCTCACTATTCAGAGGTCCTGGTGCAGAGCAGCAGCAACTTCCTGAGCTCCTGTTCTGGAGGCCTACTTTGATCTTACAGGCCTTGCCCTTTCACTTTGCTTGGTGATTCTTGATCAGGGCGGTAAGACGGAGGTTGGGCTGGGCTCCAGATTCCGTTCTCGAAGGATTTCGAGTTCTTGGGCCTAATTAGCATGATAAAACTATTTTGCTCTCGTGCGTGTAAATGTGCGCTTGATGTTTAATGATATTTTACATGCTGGCATTCGAATCGGCAAGAAGCGCAATTCTTTTCTCGAGTACAAATCTTGATATTTATTGTGCACTTCCATTTTATGGCATTTACAAGCTAGCATTCGAATCGGCAAGAGTCGCGATTCATTTCTCGTGCTTTATTCATGTTATTCATTGTGCGCTACTATTTCTTGGCATTCACATGGTGGCTTTTGAATCTCCAAGACGCGCAATTCATTTCTTGTGCTTAGTTTATGATATTCAGTGTGCGCTACCATTTCTTGGCATTCACATGGTGGCCTTCGAATCGGCAAGACGCGCGATTAATTTTTGTGCTTAGTTCATGATATTCAGTGTGCGCTACCATTTCTTGGCATTCACATGGTTGCCTTCGAATCGGCAAGACGCGCGATTAATTTCTTGTGCTTAGTTCATGATATTCGGTGTGCACTACCATTTCTTGGCATTCACATGGTGGCCTTCGAATCAGCAAGACGCGCAATTCATTTCTTGTGTTTAATTCATGATATTCATTATGTGTTACCATGTCATGGCACTTCCGTGGTGACATTTGAAATGGCAGAACGCGCAATTCATTTCTTGTGTTAAAATCACGAAGTTCATGGCATTTACTTGGTGGTCTTTGAATCGGCAAGACGCGCAATTCATTTCTCGTGTCTAATTCATGTTATTCCTTGTGCACAATCATTTCATGGCAGTTACAAACCTTTGTGGAAATCTGTAATGTGCGCAATTCATGTTCCTGCATTTTAAGAAAACTAAAGTGTTTTAAAATTCTAGATGTTATATTGTATGTGCATAACAAGTCTCTCAAGTACAATTCACATGGTGTTATAGAAATCATTCAGATTATTTTCTTGTCCTCATGCCAAAGTATATGCTTGAATTTGAAAGCGTAATTCTAGAAAAGTCTTATGTTTCTAATTCATGTGGAACATTTCATTGAGTGGCTTTTTAGAAAGTTGTATTAATCTTTCTTGATTCCCTCACAGGTATTCTAACATTTTTTAGGCCTTGTTATTTAAGTCCATGCTTAAGTTATCCATGTTTCCAGTATGACAATGCTTAGAGTCATAGCCTAGTAATGATTATTATGATATAATCTTGATATTGTGTGTTCTAACCTTTTTGCTTCCTACAGATCTCCTTCCCAGTTGTTCCCTACCTAATCCCCTTTTCCCCACATGAACTCTCTTAGACTCTGTGACATTCTAATCAGAGTATTGGAGCTGTCTTGTGGTGGACGTGTTGGGAACGTGCACAGACTCCGAGGATCTGGTGACTGACAGAATTGGCTCCTCAATACCGGATTTGGAATGGGGGACAATTCCATGATCTTAGACACCTTACATGGCCATATTCGGAGTTACCATTGTGAAGCTACATATGGGTATTGACCTATATGTAGTGCACGCGTGTAATGGCATCCCCACACTCACAAAGTCCCAGGAAATGGCCCTGAACTATGTGGGGGCACCTTTGCTAGTGCAAGGGTGCCCTCACACTTAGTAGCTTTGCACCTAACCTTCAGCAAGTGAAGGTTAGACATGTAGGTGACTTATAAGTTACTTAAATGCAGTGAAAATGGCTGTGAAATAGTGTGTGCACTATTTAATGCAGGCTGCAATGGCAGGCCTGTGGAAGAGTTTGTATGTGGCAAAAGAAATGCTGCAGCCCATAAGGATCTCCTGGAACCCCAATGCCCTGGGTTCCTAGGTACCATATACTAGGGACTGATAGGGGGGGGGTCCAGTGTACCAAATGAAATTGGTAAATTAAGTCACTAGCCTATAGTGACAAATGTAAAAGCAGAGAGAACATAAGCACTGAGGTTCTGGTTAGCAGAGCCTCAGTGACGCAGTCAAACACTATACACAACACACACATTAGGCCTATAAAGTATGAGCACTGGGGTCCTGACCAGCAGGATCCCAGTGAGACAGGCAAAAACATACTGACATACAGGTAAAAATGGGGGTAACATGCCAAGGAAGATGGTACTTTCCTACACTTGGTTCTTGCAAAATCTCTTATCATGACTTGTAGTGTTCCCTGAGGACAATTGCAGTACTTTATTTCAGCTTTCCTGGGCTCTGGGGTGGGGTACTTTATGCACCTTTGGTGGTTTCGTACACTCCAAGTGCCCCTCTACACACTACACTTGCCTAGGGGGGAATTCATTATTCTCATTCCACTATTTAGTATATGGTTTGTGTTGCCCCTAGGCCCTTTGCAATCTATTGTATTTTCTACTGTTTGCACTATTCTATGACTGTTTATTTACCTGATTTGGGGGTACTAGTGTATATATTGAGTATAATACTTACCTCCAGAAGGAGTATTGCCTCTAAGATATGTTTGACCTTGTGTCACTAAAATAAAGTACCTTTATTTTTGGTAACACTCACTATTGTCTTTTATTGTGTATAAGTACTGTGTAACTATAGTGGTATTACAGGAGCTTTGCATGTCTCCCAGTTCAGGCTACGCTGCTCTGCTACAGCTACCTCTAGACAGCCTAAGCTGCTAGACACTGCCTACATTTCACTAAGGTGGAGCACTGGACCTTGTATAAGGTATAAGTACTTCTGTTACCCACTACAAACCAGGCCAGTTTATCAGATTGATGGTGCAGCTGTGGGATAAGTACTTGCAGTTGCCTCATCACTTGCTCACTGGTGCTTTTCACAAGAAAAGTGTACTCCAATACTTACAGCTATATACAATTATACCTAGCAGTATTATTTTCACTCAAAAGAAATTGTTTCCAATTTTTTTTCTCTTGCTCTAAAAAGTTAGGTGAAATAGTTTTGCTTACTTCTTACTCTTTTTCCTAACTTTTTCTGTCACTATGTCTTCTATTGAGGCTACCCACAGGGTTGTCAAGACCACTTATGAAAATCTTAATTTCAAAAGTCTGAGGGGTCTCTGCTTAGAAATAAACTTAGGAATTGGGGAAGAACCCCAATCAGGATTTCCTCTTGAATCTCCTCTTACAAGATGACCAGGATCATCCTGATGGTCATGTACAATCAGAAGGGGAAGTAGAGGAGATTCTGACCATGTAGATTCAGGAGAGGATCCTGAAGATGCAGGGTAGGGTCCTGTGAGAAAGTAGTCTCCTTCCAGCATGGTTACTCCCACTTTTGGCCTGTTTGTGATTGTGCGTCAGTGTGTTTTTACTGTGTCACTGGGATCCTGCTAGCCAGGACCACAGTGCTCGTAGATAAAAACCTATATGTCAGTATGTTTTGCCTGTCTCACTGGGATCCTGTTAACCAGGACCCCAGTGCTCATAGTTTGTGGCCTAATGTGTATGCCCTTGTAGTGCCTAACTATGTCACTGAGGCTCTGCTAACCAGAACCTCAGTGTTTATGCTCTCTCTGCTTTTATATTTGTCACTGTAGGCCAGTGACTTCATTTACCAATTTCAATTGGCATACTGGACCCCCCTTATAAGTCCCTAGGATGTGGTACCTAGGCACCCAGGGCACTGGGGTTCCAGGAGATCCATATGGCCTGCAGCAATTATTTTGCCACCCATAGGGAGCTCAGGCAAACCCTTACACTGGACTGCCATTGCAGCCTGCGTGAAAAAGTGCACACACTATTTCACAGCCATTTTCACTGCACTTAAGTAACTTATAAGTCACCTATATGTCTAACTCTCACTTACTGAAGGTTAGGTGCAAAGTTACTTAGTGTGAGGGCACTCTGGCACTAGCCAAGGTGCCCCCACATTGTTCAGGGCAAATTCCCTGGACTTTGTGAGTGCGGGGACACCATTACACGCGTGCACTACATATAGGTCAATACCTATTTGTAGTGTCACAATGGTAACTCTGAACATGGCCATGTAACATGTCTAGGATCATGAAATTGTCACCCCAATACCATTCTGGTATTGGGGGTGACAATTCCATGCATCCCCGGGTCTCCACATAGAGCCCAGGTACTGCCAAACTAACTCTCCGGGGTTTTCTCTGCAGCTACTGCTGCTGCCAACCTTCAGACAGGTTTCTGCCCCCCTGGGGCCTGGGCAGCCCAGTACCAGGAAGGCAGAACAAAGGATTTCCTCTGAGAGAGGGTGTTACACCCTCTCCCTTTGGAAATAGGTGTTAAGGGCCTGAGAGGAGTAGCCTCTCCTGGCCTCTGGAAATGCTTTGAAGGGCACAGATGATGCCCTTTTTGCATAAGCCAGTCTACACTGGTTCAGGGATCCCCCCACCCCTGCTCTGGCATGAAAATGGACAAAGGAAAGGGGAGTGACCACTCCCCTGACCAGCACCTCCCAAGGGGAGATGCCCAGCGCTCCTCCAGTGTGTCCCTGACCTCTGCCATCTTGGATGCAAAGGTGTGAGGGCACAATGGAGACCTCTGAGTGGCCAGTGCCAGCAGGTGATGTCAGAGACCCCTCCTGATAGGTGCTTACCTCCCTCTGTAGCCAATCCTCCTCTGAGGGCTATTTACGGTTCTCCTGTGGGTTTCTCACCAGATAACGAATGCAAGAGTTCACCAGAGTTTCTCTGCACTTCTCTCTTCAACTTCTGCCAGGGATCGACCGCTGACTGCTCCAGGACGCCTGCAACACCGCAACAAAGTAGCAAGAAGACTGCTAGCAACATTGTAGCACCTCATCCTGCCAGCTTTCTCGACTGTTTCCTGGTGGTGCATGCTCTGAGGGCTGTCTGCCTTCACCCTGCACTGGAAGCCAAGAAGAAATCTCCTGTGGGTCGACGAAATCTTCCCCCTGCCAACGCAGGCACCAAACTTCTGCATCACCGGTCCTCTGGGTCTCCTCTCATCATGACGAGCGTTGTCCCTGGAATACAGGGGCTGGATCCAAGTCTCCACGACAGTCAGTGGCCGTTCAGTCCAAATTTGGTGGAGGTAAGTCCTTGCCTCCCCACGCCATACAGAAATCCTGTGTACTGCGTCAACTGCAGCTGCTAGGGCTTCTGTGCACTTTTGCAAGACTTCCTGTGTGCACAGCATAGCCCAGGTCCCCAGCACTCCGTCCTGCATTGCCCAACTCGCTGAGTTGGCCTCCGACTTCGTGGGACCCCCTTTTGTTGTGCTGAGACGAACGCCATGCTCAGATCTTCTCAGTGCCTGTTCAGGTGCTTCTGTAGGTGCTGCCTGCTTCTGAGTGGGCTCTCTGTATTGCTGAGTGCCCCCTCTGTCTCCTCCTCCAAGAGGCGACCTCCTGGTCCTTCCTGGGCCCTGGCAGCTCACAAAATCCCCAACCGGGACTCTTGAAGCTAGCAAGGCTTGTTTGTGGTCTTTCTGCATGGAAACAACTCTGCATCCTCCAGCACGCCGTGGGACTTTCTTCTGACCAAAGGAAAAGTTCCTGGCACCTTCCGTTGTTGCAGAATCTTTGGCTTCTACCACCTGGAGGCAACCCTTTTGCACTTTCATCCGAGTTTAGTGGGCTCCTGCCCCCCCTGGACACTTATGTGACTCTTGGACTTGGTCCCCTTCCTTTGCAGGTCCTCAGGTCCAGGAATCCGTCTTCAGTGCTTTGCAGTCAGTTGTTGTCTTTGCAGAATCCCCTATCTCGACTTTACTGTCTTTCTGGGGTAGTAGGGTAACTTTACTCCTACTTTTCAGGGTCTTGGGGTGGGGTATCTTGGACACCCTTAGTGTTTTCATACACTCCCAGAGACCCTCTACACACTACACCAGGCCTTGGGTCCATTTGTGGTTCGCACTCCACTTTTGTAGTATGTGGTTTGTGTTGCCCCTAGGCCTATTGTCTCCTATTGCATTCTATTGCGTTCTACAGTGCTTGCCCTACTTTTCTAACTGTTTACTTACCTGATTTTGGTTTGTGTGTATATTTTGTGTATATTACTTACCTCCTAAGTGAGTATATCCTCTGAGATACCTTTGGCATATTGTCACTAAAATAATGTACCTTTATTTTTAGTAACTGAGTATTGTGTTTTCTTATGATATAGTGCTAAGTGATATAAGTGGTATAGTAGGAGGTTTGCATGTCTCCTAGTTCAGCCTAAGCTGTTCTGCTATAGCTACCTCTATGAGCCTAAGCTGCTAGAACACTATTAATCTACTAATAAGTGATAACTGGACCTGGCACAAGGTGTAAGTACAGCAAGGTACCCACTATGAGCCAGGCCAGCCTCCTACACTGGCAGCAGCGATGGGATAAGTACTTTAAAGTTTGAGGGGTCTCTGCATTGAAAGAGGTTTAGCAATTGATAAGAATCCTCCAAGAGAACTTGGGGCATATTTATACTCTGTTTGCGCCGAATGTGCGTCAAAAATCTTGACGCACAATCTGCGCAAACCCTGCCCCATATTTATACTTTGACGTCCGACCCCGCGGGCATCAAAATTCCACCATGTGCGTAATTTTTTGGAAGGGGGAACCAGCCTTGCGTTAATTATATGCAAGGTAGGCGTTTCCTTCCAAAAATTATTTTAAGGCCTGTGCCCCATATTTATACTCTGATGTCATTTTGACGCACAGGAGGGGGTGGGCCTTAAAAAATGGCGCACAGCCTGATGGGCGCCGTTTTTTAACGCCTGGGTCAGGGCAGGCGTTAAGGGACCTGTGGGCTCGGAAGGAGCCCAGCGGTGCCCTCCCCTGCCCCCCGGGACAACCCCTGCCACCCTTGCCCACCCCAGGAGGACACCCAAGGATGGAGGGACCCATCCCAGGGAAGTAAAGGTAAGTTCGGGTAAGTATTTTTTCTGTTTTTTTTTGTTGCATAGGGGGGCCTGATTTGGGCCCCCCCTACATGCCACTATGCCCAATGACCATGCCCAGGGGACATAAGTCCCCTGGGCATGGCCATTGGACAAGGGGGCATGACTCCTGTCTTTGCTAAGACAGGAGTCATGTCAATGGAGGTTGGGCGTAAAAAAAAATGGCGCAAATCCGGTTTGAGGCCTGAATTTTGCCTCAGACCTGACTTGCCCCATTTTTTGACGCACAACCCCCATTTTCCCATACGCCGGAGCTGCCTGGTGGGAGTCATCTTTTTTGACGCACACCAGTCCGCAGCGCCGGCTAACGTCATTCCATAAATAAGGCGCCTGCATGGCGCGTTGGAATGGCGTTAGCCGGCAGTAAAATCTTTGACGCACAACTGCGTTGTCGCAGTTGTGCGTCAAAAAGTATAAATATGGGCCTTTCTCCTTAGCCTTCTCCTAGAAAGTGACCCGAACCATTCTGGCCCATCCCGGGATCAGGAGGTAGAGGAAGGGGGTACCCAGCCAGACTCAGACGAGTCCCCTGAGGGTGCTGGGGAGGGTTCTTCCAAGGACCTGTCAGCTAACAGGCCACCTAGTGACACTCGTAGTGGGAGGGGGGTCACACATTAGTAGGGCACCTTTCACTCCTAAAGGCCAGGTTACTAGAGCCCAGTCAGTTAGTGACAGGTCCAACTCTGCCAATTCCCTCATTACTTCTGTGTCTCACAATTCCCAAGCCTCCCATCCTGAGGATAACTTAATGGAAAGGGAACTCAGAAAGCTGAGGTTGGAAGAGGCCAGGCTGAAGCTTAAAAAGCAGCAGCTGGCCTTAGACAGGGAATCTCTGTTGTGGAAAGGGAAAGGCAGAGGTTGGGGTTAGTTCCCCATGGTGGCAGCAGCAGTGTTTTTGATAGCAATCCTGTTAGAGAGCAAGACTCCAGACACTTGCATAAGATAGTCCCCCCTTACAAGGAGGGGGATGACATTAACAAGTGGTTTGCTGCACTTGAGAGGGCCTGTATGGTACAGTTGGTCCCTCAAAGGTAGTGGGCTGCTATCTTGTGGCTATCTTTCACTTTTAGGGATAGGCTCCTTACTGTCAGATAAAGTGATGTTAACAATTACAAAGTTTTGAAGGATGCACTCTTGGATGGATTTGGCTTAACCACTGAACAATACAGGATTAAGTTCAGAGACACCAGAAAGTAGTCCTCTCAAGACTGGACAGACTTTGTAGACTGTTCAGTGAAGGCCTTGGAGGGTTGATTACACGGCAGTAAGGTGACTGACTATGAAAGCCTGTACAATCTAATCCTGAGAGAGCATATTTTGAACAATTGTGTGTCTGATTTGTTGCACCAGTACTTGGTAGACTCAGATCTGACCTCTCCCCAAGAATTGGGAAAGAAGGTAGACAAATGGTCAGAACAAGAGTGAACAGAAAAGTTCATACAGGGAGTGACAAGGATGGCAAGAAGAAGGATGGTAAGTCTTCTGACAAAGGTGGGGACAAAGACAAAAAACATTCTGAGTCTTCATCAGGCCCGGAAAACTCCTCTGGGGGGGGTGGGTCCAAATCCTGTTCTCTCAATCAGAAAAAGCCATGGTGGTATTTATGTAAAGTAAAGGCCATCGGGCAAGTAATGCCACTTGTCCAAAGAAAAACACCAAGGCTCCCACCACCACCACAACCCCAACTTCAACCTCTAGTGCCCCTAGTAATAGCAGTGGTGGTAGGAAGTCTGCTACAAATAGCCTATACAAGGGTGTAGCTGGGCTCACTATTGGCAGTGTAGTTGGGGTTGGTCTTGTTAGGGAGACCACAGAGGCTGTTTTAGTCTCTGATGGTGGCATTGACTTTGCCACCTTGGTTGCTTGTCCCCTTAATATGGGTAAGTACAAGCAACTACCCCTAATTAATGGTGTTGAGGCCTACAGGGACACAGGAGCCAGTGTAACTATGGTTATAGAGAACCTGGTTCACCCTGATCAACACCTACTTGGTCAGCAGTACCAAGTGACTGATGCTCACAATAACACACTTATCCACCCCATGGCTGTTGTGAATCTCAGCTTGGGGGTGGGGGGGTTACTGGTCCAAAGAAAGTTGTGGTAGCCACTGAATTACCTGTAGATTGCTTACTAGGCAATGATTTGGAGACATCAGCTTGGGCTGAAGTGGAGTTGGAGGTTCATGCAGCACTGCTGGGCATTCCTGGGCATATTTTTGCTTTAACAAGGGCTCAGGCCAAAAAGCTAAAAGGCCAGGAAAACTTGGATCCTGGAACAATGGACCAAGTGCTCCCAAAAGCCAGGGGTAGGAAGGGTAAATACTTGCCCACTATCCCTCCCTCACCAGAAGATTCCCCTTTTGAGGAAGAGGAATCCTCTCCCTGTGCAGAACCTACACCAGATGAGCTGGCAGCAGACACTGCTGAGCTTTTGGGTGCAGGGGGGCCTGCTAGGGAAGAGCTGAGTGTGGCACAGCAGACCTGTCCCACACTAGAGGGTTTGAGACAGCAAGCTGTCAATCAGCAGAATGATGATGTCAGTGATAGCCATAAGGTGTATTGGGAAGACAACCTCCTGTATACTGCGTAAAGGGGCCCTAAACCTGGAGCTGCCAGGAGATTGGTCATCCCTTTGCAATACAGAGAGTTTCTTCTTACCTTAGCACATGACATTCCCTTGGCTGGGCATTTGGGCCAAAGTAAAACTTGGGACAGGCTTATTCCCCTGTTTCACTGGCCTCATATGTCAGAGGACACCAAAGAGTTTTGTCGCTCTTGTGTGACCTGCGAAGCCAGTGGCAAGACTGGTGGTACTCCAAAGGCCCCCTTAATTCTACTTCCAGTGGTTGGGGTGCCCTTTGAAAGGGTAGGGGTTGACATAGTTGGCCCCCTTGACCCTCCAACAGCTTCAGGCACTAGGTTTATCCTTGTGGTAGTGGACCATTCCACTAGGTATCCTGAAGCCATCCCCTTAAGGACCACAACAGCTCCTGCAGTGGACAAGGCCCTCCTGGCAATCTTTTCTAGGGTCGGTTTCCCTAAGGAGGTGGTGTCAGACAGAGGTAGTAACTTTATGTCTGCATACCTCAAAGCTATGTGGAAGGAGTGTGGTGTAACATACAAGTTCACTACTCCTTATCATCTACAAACAAATAGTCTGGTTGAGAGGTTTAATAAAACTCTCAAAGGTATGATAATGGGACTGCCTGAAAAACTCAGAAGGAGATGGGATGTCCTGTTACCATGCCTCCTTTTTGCTTACAGGGAGGTACCCCAAAAAGGAGTGGGCTTTAGCCCCTTTGAACTCCTCTTTGGACACCCTGTGAGAGGTCCCCTTGTACTTGTGAAGGAGGGTTGGGAACAATCTTTAAAAGCTCCTAAACAGGACATTATGGACTATGTACTTGGCCTAAGATCAAGAATGACTAGGTACATGAAAAAGGCCAGTAAAAACCTTCAGGCCAGCCAAGAGCTGCAAAAGCAATGGCATGACCAGAAGGCTGTCCTGACCCAGTACCACCAAGGATAGAAGGTGTGGGTATTGGAGCCTGTGGCCCCAAGAGCACTCCAGGACAAATGGGGTGGACCCCATCTCATTGTTGAGAAAAAGGGTGAGGTTACCTACTTGGTAGACCTGGGCACTGCCAGGAGTCCCCTTAGGGTGCTCCATGTCAACAGCCCTAAACCCTACTATGACAGGGCTGATCTAACCCTGCTCATGGCAACTGATGAGGGACAGGAAGAAGAGAGTGACCCTCTCCCTGATCTCTTCTCCACCACTGAAGCTGATGGCTTAGTGGAGGGAGTGGTGCTGAGCAGAAGGACAACTGCATTAATCTCCTAGGCCAATTTTCTGACCTCTTCTCAACTATCTGGTGTGAGCACACAATCAATACTGGAGACAGTTTACCTGTCAAAAGTAAGATTTATATGCAGCCTGACCATGTCAGGGATTGCATTACACAAGAGGTACAGGAGGTGTTGGTTGGACTTAGGAGTGATTGAGCCTTCAGAAAGCCCATGGGCTAGCCCTGTGGTGCTTGTCCCAAAACCTCACAGTAAGGATGGTAAAAGAGAAATGAGGTTCGGTGTTGACTATAGAGGGCTCAATCAAGTAACCAAGACAGATGCTCACCCTATACCCAGGGCAGATGAGCTGATAGATACACTGGCTTCTGCCAAATATCTAAGCACTTTTGATTTAACTGCAGGGTATTGGCAGATTAAATTATCGGAAGATGCTAAACCTAAAACTGCATGTTCCACCATTGGAGGGTACTATCAGTTCACTGTGATGCCCTTTGGTCTGAAGAATGCACCTGCCACTTTTCAAAGGTTGGTGAACACAGTCCTGCAAGGGTTGGAAGCTTTTAGTGCAGCTTATCTGGATGATATACCTGTCTTTAGCTCCACCTGGGATGAGCACCTGGTCCACCTGTGGAAAGTTTTGGAGGCCCTGCAAAAGGCAGGGCTCACTATCAAGGCTTCAAAGTGCCAGACAGGGCAGGGGAAAGTGGTTTATCTGGGCCACCTGGTAGGTGGGGAACAGATTGCACCACTGAAGGGGAAGATCCAGACCATTATGGAATGGGCTCCCCCTACAACTCAAACCCAGGTGAGAGCCTTTATAGGCCTGAGAGGGTACTATAGGAGGTTCATTAAGAATTATGGCTCCATTGCAGCTCCTCTTAATGACCTCACTAGTAAGAAGATGCCTAAAAAGGTATTGTGGACAACTAGCTGTCAAGAAGCTTTTGATTAACTCAAACAGGCCACTTGCTCTGCACCTGGCCGAAAAAGCCCTTGCTACTCCAAAAAGTTCATAGTCCAGACTGATGATTCTGAATTGGGGGTTGGGGCAGTGCTATCACAGCTTAATACTGGGGGCCAGGATCAACCTGTTGCTTTTATCAGCAGGAGGTTGACCCCTAGAGAAAAGCGTTGGTCTGCCATAGAAAGGGAGAATTTGCTGTGGTCTGGGCACTGAAAAAGTTGAGACCATACCTGTTTGGTTCTCACTTTATTGTTCAGACAGACCACAAACCTCTATTACGGCTTAAACAAATGAAAGGTGAAAACCCTAAATTGTTGAGGTGGTCTATCTCCCTACAGGGAATGGGCTATACAGTGGAACATAGACCTGGGAGTACCCACTCCAATGCAGATGGACTCTCCAGATATTTCCACTTAGACAATGAAGACTAATCTGGGCAAGGTTAGTCTTATTGTCCCTCGTTTGGCGGGGGTTGTGTAGGAAAGTACCATCTTGCCTTGCATGTTACCCCCATTTTTACTTGTGTGTCACTTTGTTTTTGCCTGTGTCACTGGGATCCTGCTAGCCAGGACCCCAGTGCTCATAGTTTGTGGCCTATATGTGTTCCCTGTGTGGTGCCTAACTGTATCACTGAGGCCCTTCTCACAAGAACCTCAGTGTTTATGCTCTATCTGCTTTTAAAATTGTCACTGCAGGCTAGTGACTAATTTTACCAATTCTGATTGGCACACTGGAACCACCTTATAATTCCCTAGTATATGGTACCTAGGTACCCAGGGTATTGGGGTTCCAGGGGATCCCTATGGGCTGCAGCATTTCTTTTGCCACCCATAGGGAGCTCAGACAATTCTTACATAGGACTGCCACTGCAGCCTGAGTGAACTAACGTCCACATTATTTCACAGCCATTTTTCACTGCACTTAAGTAACTCATAAGTCACCTATATGTCTAACCCTCACTTAGTGAAGGTTAGGTGCAAAGTTACTAAGTGTGAGGGCACCCTGGCACTAGCCAATGTGCCCCCACATTGTTCAGGGCACTTTCCCCGGACTTTGTGAGTGCGGGGACACCATTACACGCGCGGACTACATATAGGTCAATACCTATGTGTAGCTTCACACTGGTAACTCCGAATATGGCCATGTAACATGTCTAAGACCATGGAATTGTCCCCCCAAGCCAAATCTGGTATAGAGGTGCCAATCCCATGCATCCCCGGGGCTCCAGCATGAACCCTGGGTACTGCCAAACTAGCTCTCTGGGGTTTTCTCTGCAGCTACTGCTGCTGCCAACCCTCATACAGGTTTCTGCCCTCCTGGGGTCTGGGCAGCCCAGTACCAGGAAGGCAGAACAACGGATTTCCTCTGAGAGAGGGTGTTACACCCTCTCCCTTTGGAAATAGGTGTTAAGGGCCTGAGAGGAGTAGCCTCTCCTGTCCTCCTGGAATGCTTTGAAGGGCATAGATGGTGCCCTCCTTGCATAAACCAGTCTACACTGGTTCAGGGATCCCCCAGCCCCTGCTCTGGTGTGAAACTGGACAAAGGAAAGGGGAGTGACGACTCCCCTGTCCATCACCACCCCAGGGGTGGTGCCCAGAGCTCCTCCAATGTGTCCCAGACCTCTGCCATCTTGAATGCAGAGGTGTGGGGACACTCTAGACACCTCTGAGTGGCCAGTGCCAACAGGTGACATCAGAGACCCCTCCTAATTGGTGCATACCTGGGTAGGTAGCCAATCCCCCTCTCAGAGCCATTTAGGATCTCTCCTCTGGGTGTTTCCTCAGATTCAGCTTGCAAGACTCCTCCAGGAATCCTCTGCATCTTCTGCTTCAGCTTCTGACCGTCGGATCAACCGCAGACTGTTCCAAGAACCAATGTAACTGCAGCAATGTATCCAGGATGACTCCTGTGACCTGCAACTTCAGCTCCAGGCAGCATTTGCAACAGTTTCCAAGGTGTGCATGCTCTGAGGACTGCCTGTCTTCACCCTGCACCAGAAGAACGAAAGGAATCTCCAGTGGAGTGACGGAGTCACTTCCCTGCTTCTGCAGGCACCCTTCTGCGATGATGACCGGTACTCTGGGACTCCTCTCCTGTCAACGAGCGGGCTCCATGGAACACAGGTGGTGGACCTACATGACCCAGACTGTCCTAATGTCCAGCTGTCCAAATTTGGTGGAGGTAAGATCTTGCCTCCACGTGCTGCGACAATACCACTGTGCACCATGTCTTCTCCATCTCCTTGGGCTTCTGTGCACTTCTTCCAAGAATCCTTCGTGGACAGTGTAGCCCAGGTCCCCAGCATTCCATCCTGCGATGCACAACATGCTGAGTTGTTCTCTGGCGGCGTGGGATCTTCCTTTGTAGTGTTGTGATGACCACACTTTGCATCTTCTTTGTCCCTGTGTTCTGGGACTCCCGTGGGTGCTGTCTGGTCTTCTGCGGGCTCTCTGAAGTGCTGAGACCCCCTCTGTCTCCTCAGTCCGAGTTGAGAACTCCAGTTCCCTTCTGGGTCCAGGCAGCTCTATTTTGATGCAAACCACGTACTTGCATGAACCAAGGCTTATTGGTGGAATTCAGCGACGCAAACAGCCTGCATCCAACAACTCGATGTGGGACATCACCTGCACCAAGCAGGAACCCGCAGCCATCTTTTGGTAATCTTCTGTACTCTTCTTCTTACAGGAGAATACACTTTTGCACCATCTTCTAGGTTGGCAGGGGCTCCTGTCCTTCGTGGGCTCAACTTCGACTTTTGGACTGGGTCTGCTCTCTCCACAGGTCGTCAGGTCCAGGAATCTATTGTTTGTTGCTTGCAGTCTTGCTTGTTTCTTGCAAAATCTCTTATCAGGACTTGTAGTGTGTCCTGAGGAAACTTGCTGTACTTTACTCCTGCTTTCCTAGGCTCTGGTGTGGGGTACTTTACTTACCTTTGGTGTTTTCCTACACCCCCAGTGCCCGTCTGTACACTACACTTGCCTAGGGGGGAATTCGTGATTTGCATTCCACTATCTTAGTATATGGTTTGTGTTGCCCCTAGGCCCATTGCAATCAACTGTTTGCACTATTCTATGACTGTTTACTTACCTGATTTTGGGTACTAGTATATATATCGTGTATAATACTTACCTCCAGAAGGAGTATTGCCTCTAAGATATTTTTTGGCCATGTGTCACTAAAATAAAGTACCTTTATTTTTGGTAACACTGTGTATTGTCTTTTATTGTGTACAAGTACTGTGTAACTATAGTGGTATTGCAGGAGCTTTGCATGTCTTCTAATTTAGCCTAAGCTGTTCTGCTATAGCTACCGCTAGACTGCTTAAGCTGCTAGAACACTGCCTACATTTCACTAAGGTGGATCACCGGACCTGGTATAAGGTGTAAGTACCTCTGGTACCCACTACAAACCAGGCCAGCTTCTCACATTTATGGTGCAGCGGTGGGATAAGTACTTGCAATTGTCTTATCATTTTGTCACTGGTGCTTTTCACAAGAAAAGTATACTCTAATACTTAGAGCTATATACAATTATTCCTAGCAGTCTTATTTTCACTCAAAAGAAATTGTTTCCAATTTTTTTTCTTTTTCTCTAAAAAGTTAGATGAAATAGTTTTGCTTACTTCTTACTCTTCTCCCTAACTTTTTCTATCAGTATGGCCCTTACAACCCTGGCGGTAAATGCCGCCGACCGCCGTGCATTCGGCCGCCAAGATACCGTGACTGCGGCGGTATACCGTTACGGGTATTATGACCCACACAGAGAAATCTGCCACTGTACAGACACCCACACAAGTCCACCAGCCCAAAGGTCAGTGATAAATTGGCGGTACCAATACCCACACCGTTACGCCAACAGAAATAGGCCCACAGCATCAGGACCCACGAATCACCACAGCGGTCTTTCAGCCGCAGTAAACCATTGACGGTACACACCGCTGTGCTCAAAATACACACACACACTAACAAAACGACACCACATTGGACAATTCAAACTACACACACCTGACACACATACGCACACCACACCCACACACCCAATCCAATATAAAACACCCACCCACAATACCCACAACACCTTACAACGAAATAAAGATTGCCAACTGAGAGAGACAAGCCAAGAGCACCCACTGAATCAGAGCCGCATAACACCATCACCCATACACCATCCACGCACCTCACAGCACACAACCCAACACATCACCCCACACACACTCACACATACCACTCACACTACACCCATGGCACCACAAAGACACCCCAGGTTCTCTGAGGAGGAGCTAAGGGTCCTGGAGGAGGAAATCATCCGGGTAGAGCCACAGCTATTCGGATCACAAGTGCAGCAGACGTCCATTGCTAGGAAGATGGAGCTATGGCGGAGAGTCGTGGACAGGGTCAACGCCATGGGACAGGACCCCAGAACAAGGGATGACATCAGAAAGAGGTGGAACGACCTACGGGGGAATGTGCGTTCTGTGGTTGCAAGACACCAGGTAGCCGTACAGAGGACTGGCGGTGGACCCCCACCTCCTCCCCCACAACTAACAACAAGGGAGGAGCAAGTCTTGGCGATCATGCATCCTGAGGGCCTCATAGGAGAAGCAGGAGGACTGGACTCTGATAAGTCAAATCTTTACTACTTTATTCTCCCCACTTGCATGCCTTCACAGACTCCTACCCCCTACCCTCACCCCATCACTCCACCACCTCACATATACCGCACCATCACAACCCACCCATCCGAATACCGAGCCCTGCATGCAACACCAATGCATGGACCCCATCACAGACCTGCATGGACACCCTTCACCATAGCATGCACACTAGTGACAATCGCTTTGCCAACCAAATTACAACTCACACAAGCCAAAGCTGCCTTGCTAATAACAACCATAGAGGGAAACATGCCCATGCACAAGATGGCACACGCAAATACAATAACACTGCATTTCATCCCCACAGGACCCCGACTCAACGTCACCGGAGAGGAGGTGCCACCAACATCCAGTTCCCCCCAGAAGAGGCCCACAGTGATGACCGCAGCTCTGCACGCCTGGTCACGATGACCAACCTGGCCCATCAGGGACCTCTGGACAGTCGGTTACCCTGCCACAGTCCCAACCCTCCACAGAGCCTCCCCCCTCAGAAAACACCAGCACAGCACCCACCCAGCAGGCCCATCCCTCTGTCCCCAGGACACGTCAGTCAGCAGTATGTCTACCACTACATGGACCCCAGGCAACCCCACAAATCCAAGACAATCAGAGACCGGGGTCAGTAGCAGTGGGCACACGTTCAGGGGACAGAGGCACAGAACAACAGAGAAGCTGGGAGGACTGCTGTGCGACAGGGAGAGGACAGGCCCAGGGAACCCACTCTTCACAAGGCACTTGCAGGGATCCTGGGAGCATACCACCATTCCTAGGAGTCCATGGGCCAGTTAATGTACAAGTTGCAGGAGACCCAGCGGCTGCAGGAGGGACAGTACCTGGGGATCAGGGAGGACCTCAAACACATCCACGCCACCCTGGTCACCATTGCAGGAGGGCTGGCAGACATGGCCAACACCATGAGGGAGGCAGTGGCACACCAACGGGTCCCTGACACTAGCCAAACCGAAGAACAGAACTCCACCTCGGCCGGCGCTAGTGGACAGGAGGCACGCCATAGGAACAACAGGCCACCAGCACCCCTCCCCCTTCAGATGGAAAACTACCACGCAAACGGTCCTGCAAACCAGGCAGAAGCCAGAGAACATTGCCAAGACCCCCACCAGGAAATAAGACCCTCCTGACTGTCACCCGTCTGTCCCACTCTGTTACTCTGTCCACCTTGAACTGCTATTGATCCCCTTCCTATGCCCCATTGGACAATGCACCTGTGATACCAATAGACTGGGCTCTACCCTAGACTTTCCTCCATCATCAACCCAGCCCATTGCAATACCCCCTCATAAATAAACACCCTTGGAACTATTAAAAGTACGGAGTCTATCAAATTATTCAAATATGTATTTATTTAACAAGCTGTAAACATTGCAATTCAACTGTACAGTTGTGTATACATAGGTATGACCTGTAGTGGGCATCAGTAAACACACCAGGAGCCAGAGTTGGATACAGAGATCTGAAAATAGAGATGCCAAAGGGTACAGTAAGTGGCCATAGAATATGGAAAATCAGGCTGCCATGTACAATGTCCAACACAAAACTGCAATGGAAAGTGAAGTTACAGTGTCTTACCTGTGTGTCACTGGAAGTACTGTTGAATGAGTGAACCTCTGTTGTGCACATCTTCTTCCTCTGCCTCCACTTCCTCACTGTCCACAGGCTCCACCGCTGCCACAAGACCTCCCCCAGGCTCATCTTCCTGCAGAAAAGGCACCTGTCGTCTCAAGGCCAGGTTGTGCAACGTGCAACATGCAATGATGATCTGGCACACCTCCTTGGGTGAGTAGGACAGAGATCCACCTGTCAGATGGAGGCACCGGAATCTGACCTTCAGGAGGCCAAAGGTTCTTTCAATTACCCTCCTTGTTCGCCCATGTGCCTCATTGTAACTTTCCTTTGCCCTTGCCCTGGCCTTCCTCACTGGGGTCAGTAGCTTGGGGTAACCAGAGTTACCCGCAAATATTTGAGGGATACCTGTTAGACAGACACTCACCCTTAGGGCCAACCCCACACCCATATACCTACATCAACTGGGTTGGGACCATGGACTCATCTATTAGCCACACCCGGTGCCGCTGGAGTTGAGACATCACATATGGAATGCTGCTATTCCTCAAGATAAAAGCATCATGCACAGAGCCAGGATAGTTGGCATTCACATGGGAGATGTACTGGTCCGCCAAACACACCATCTGCACATTCAGAGAGTGATAGCTTTTTCTATTCCTGAACACTTGTTCATTTCTCCAGGGGGGGGGTAAATGCAATATGTGTACCATCAATGGCACCAATGATATTGGGGATATGTCCCAGGGCATAGAAGTCAGCTTTCACTGTGGCCCAATCCTCCACCTGTAGGAATACTATGTAGCTGTGCATGTGTTTCAGCAGGGCAGACATCACTCTGGTCAATACATTTGAGAACATAGGCTGTGACATGCCTGATGCCAAGGCCACTGTCGCATGGAAGGAACCACTTGCCAGGAAATGGAGCATTGACAGGACCTGCACTAGAGGGGGGATACCTGTGGGCTGGTGGATAGCTGAAATCAGGTCTGGCTCCAATTGGGCACACAGTTCTTGGATTGTGGCTCTATCAAGTATGTAGGTCAGGATAACGTGTCTGTCCTCCATAGTCGCCAGGTCCACCAGGGGTCTGTACACGGGGGATGTCTCCACCTCATATTCATCCTCAGTGTTGAAGTCTAGGGAGGAATACGGTAAGCAGAGGGTCATATTGACACATGTGTTAAAATTAAAATGCATTTCTTCCTTTACAGAAACAGTATGTGACATCGAGAGTCGGTTGATGTGCCAATGTCTACTGAGACGCAGTTAGGTGCCATGGCCTGTGACCCCCTGAAATGGCGGCTGCTTGACCTCTGAGGCGAGACAAGTGGAAATGAGGTAATTCCGCTGGCATTGTGCGCCGTAGGGGTCGGCGGTCGATGGCCGCCGCCCAACTTCGCATTGGTTAACATTGGGCCCTATGGGTTCCAAGAGCCAATAGTGATGTACGCCGGCAGTGACGGTACGCACTGCCGCGTACTTGGCCGCCGTTTTCTATCTGTTCACTCATTTGCTACCTGACCTTCAACAGGAGAGGACCTACACTGTAAGTGATGCTGTGACCTGTGTCTGGAAGCGATAATGGCTCAAGTGTCTGGGGAAAGGGCCCCTGCCTTCACTTTGGAGGAGTTTGAGAAACTGGTGGATGGGGTCCTACCCCAGTACACTTTACTCTATGGTCCTCCAGACAAACAGGTGAGTACACTGTGAGCATGATGCGTGGGCCATGAATGCATGGAGTGCTGTGTGTAAGCCTCATGTAGCGGGGGTCTGGGGGGGTCCTGGGCAGAGTTCTGCATGTATGGTGGTCAATGTATGTGCATAAGGGGATGGGAGGGATATGGTGGGCCATGAGTATGACAGTCCAGACGGTATGAATAATACATTTTCTGCTGTATCTTTTTCTGCAGGTCAGCGCCCATCAGAAAAAGGGTATTTGGGGTGCCATCGCCAAGGAACTGCGGACCCTGGGGGTCTTTGACAGGAGGAGCACCCACTGCCGCAAACGGTGGGAAGACCTGCACTGCTGGGCAAGGAAGACGGCGGAGGCCCAGGTGGGGCTGGCCTCCCAATGAGGAAGGGGTGCACGTTGTACCCTGAACCCCCTAATGTTCCGCATCCTGGTGGTGGCCTATTCGGAGTTGGATGGGTTCTTGAAGGCATCACAGCAGCCACAAGGGGGTGAGTACAGATTCATAATCATTACTTTGCGCCCGTTAAGGTTTTACGTGGGTGGGGGATGTGGGCTGTGGGTACCCCTAGGCCAGGGCGAACATGGCAGGGTAGGTCTCTTGTTGGGCAGGCTCAGAAGCACTCCTACCCCAATAGTGTTAGCGGGTATCTACTCCTGGGCAGGGTCCTATGGGTTTCAGGTGTCCAGCTAATGGTATTAGGCAATGTACCCCATGGCCTGTGACTAGCTTTGTAACTGGTAGTGCATGGCCTAGTGCATAGGGCTGATCCCTGTGTGTTGTGTACGCCAACGGTAGTGTGTTTGCTGGCATTGACCAAGTGTATCCTCTGTCTCTTCCCCCCCTTTTTGTTTTGTCACCCTGTCCTTGTGTGCATTAGCATCACCTGGCGGAGGAGCAGAGGCACCGGCGATGGAAAGAGCTGCATCCCACATTGGCCTGGAGGCCAAATCCACCAACGGTGAGGGCACCAGTGGGACGGAGGATGAGGGGAGCACTACGACGGAGACAGGAGGGGACACTACAGACAGCGACTCCTCCTCCGATGGAAGCTCCCTGGCGGTGGCGGACACCTCTGTGCCCACCCCAAGAACAGGTACAGCCGCCACCCCCGTACCAGCACCGCCCTCTCAGCAGCCCTTCAGCGGGTGGGTGGGCATCTCCTTCACTCCAGGCACCTCAGGCCCTGCCCCAGTCAGCCCTGCTGCCCTCAGTGAGGAGGCTATTGACCTCTTGAGATCCCTCACTGTTGGGCAGTCAACCATACTGAATGCCATCCAGGGTGTCGAAAGACATTTGCAACAAACAAATGCATACCTGGAGGGCAGTCACTGTGGCGTGGCGGCCCAACAGAGAGCATTTCAGGCTCTGGCCTCCTCCCTGATGGCAGCCATTGTCCCTGTCTCCAGCCTCCCCCTCCAACTTCCTCTACCCAGTCCCAATCCCCTCAACCCCAACCAATCCCAAGCACACCTTCAGACCAGCATTCACCCAAATCAACACACAAAAGTGGCTCAGGCAAACACAAGCACCACACTTCATCTCACAGGCACTCACACAAGCACCATCCCCATGCAAACACACCAACATCCACTGCCTCCACTGTGTCCCCCTCCTCCTCCTCGTCCACCTCCCTCCCAGAAGCGTCTCCATTTACACCTGCATGCACTAAATACTCATCCACTACCTTCATCACCAGCACGCCTATCACCACACGCCCCTCACTGGCAGTCACCACCCCCACATCCATGTACACGTCCCCTGTTTCCTCTCCCACTGTGGCCCCTTCTCCCAAAGTACACAAACGCAAGCACACACACACACCCAACATCCATCCACCTCACAATAGCATCCAGCTCATGCACCTGCACCCAAACACAGCAGACTGACACCTCCTACAACCACTCCCTCTTCCTCCACTCCCAAACCTTCACCCTCTTCCCAGCCCAATGTCCCTAAAAAGCTTTTCCTAGCCAACATTGACCTCTTTCCTACCCCTCCCTCCCATCCTTCACCTTGGGCCAGGATGGCCAGAACCCAGCCCAGCACCTCAGTCACCAAGTCCACGTCCGCTGTGGTTTCTGCAGCTGTCAGAGGCTCTAAGGGGACCCGTCAGCCCAGCCAGTGTGCCACCAACACCTGCCAAGGCCAAGAAGATTCTGCCACTTGGCAAGGGCAAGAAGGGGACAGCATCCAGCAAGGAGAAGGAGCCACAACCACCCAGCAAGGCCATGCCAAAGACTCCAGATGGCAGACCCAAGGAGGCACCACCATCTGCCAAGGGCAGAAAGGGGCACAGAACACCAGCCAGGGCACTTCAGCCATCCGAGCCTGCAGGTGAAGGCCTGGTGGCTATCAGCACAACCGCCAGCACCGGCACCTGCAACGCGACCAGCACCGCCACCTGCACCACCGCAAGCACCGCCGCAAGCACCGCCGCAAGCACCGCCACCTGCAAAGCCGCAAGTAGCACCACTGCCAGCAGCAGCAGCCCCAGCTGTCCGAGGCTGCAGGGGAAGGGCTGCAGCCTCCCACCACCACTGGCAGCACCCTCACCAGCATCAGCACTACCACCACTGTGCAGCCTTAGCCGCCGGTGAATGGACTGTAGTCCTGCCTCCATGGAGTGTCATGCATCCTGCCCACTGCAAATCTCGTAGGTCTGACAACCAGGTGAGGGACTGTGACCTGGCACTCCCCAAGTGCTGCATCACTGGGCACACAGCCCCCTCCAGAACCAGTGGAAGAAGGCGTCCACTCACCCTATCCTTGTCAGGATGAAGCACACTGGGCACACAGCCCCCTCCAGAACCAGTGGAAGAAGGCATCCACTCACCCTATCCTTGGCAGGATGAGGCACACTGGGCACACAGTCCCCTCCAGAACCAGTGGAAGAAGGCATCCACTTACCCTATCCTTGGCTGAATTAAGCACACTGGGCACAAGGCCCCCTCCAGAACCAGTGGAAGAAGGCATCCACTTGAGAGACTGGGGCTTTGCACTCCCCAGGACCAAGCAGTGGGCAAACCACCCACTTGAGAGACTGTGACTTTGCACTCCCCAGGACCCAGCAGTGGGCAAACCACCCACTTGAGAGACTGTGGCTTTGCACTCCCCAGGACCAAGCAGTGGGCGAACCACCCACTAGAGAGACTGTGGCTTTGCACTACCCAGGACCAAGCAGTGGGCATGGAGCCCCTTTCAGGAGCAGTGGCGTAGTGCCATCTTATGCTGAGGTGCCCCACTCCCCTTCCCCCTGAGGTGCCTGTGTGTTTTCGACCTGATGCCCCTGCAGTGTTCTCTCCGTATTGAGTCAGTAGTCAAGTGTGGGCTTGGCCTATGTGTTTTGGGCTAGTGGGCCACGGACTATTTTTGTGTGGACATTGTCCCTCATTTTGTATATATTGCATATCATGTACATACTGTTTATTTATTTATGAACGTATTTCTCATAATTTCTAATATTACACTCATTTGACTCCATTCCTTTTGTACTTGCGTTATTCCAGAGGGTTACCGGGTGTATATATAATGTTGTTGCATGTGTTTGTGTGTATGGTGTTGGGGTTGGGAGTGTTGCATGTGTGTATAACTTTCTTTTTCCTCCCCCCTTCCCTTGTTTGCTAGGTGCAATACTCACCGTGGTCGTCATCACTGGTGTTGGTGCTCCTGGTATATGAGCAGATACACCAGCATGGGGAAGACCTGCAGCTCGGGCTCCATGGCGTCCTGGTTCTTCCTTGAGTGTCGAGAGGTGAGTGGTTTCCCTTCAGAGTAGTGTTTCCTCTGTGCTTTTGATGGCGTTGGTACCGCCCCAGAAAATCTGGCGGGTGGGCGAGTTGTAATGGAGTGGGCGGTACATTGTCTTCCGCCTGGCTGATGGCGGTTACCGCCGCGGTGTTTGTTGCTACCGCCATGGAGGTCGGAGGGTTAAAGTGGCTGTCTGTGTTGGCGGTTTCCGCCGTGGTCATGATTTCATTTTTTTTACTGCTGGCCTGTTGGCGGTATTACCGCCGCTTTAACACCATCCGCCAGGGTTGTAATGACTCCTATTGAGGCTTCCCCAGGGTTGTCAAAACAACCCATGAAAATCTTAATTTCAAATGCCTGAGGGGGCTCTGCTTAGAAAGAAACTTAAGGATTGGGAAGAACCCCAGTAAGGATTTTCTCTTGAATCTCCTCTTGCAAGTTTACCAGGAGCATCCTGAAGGTCATGTACAAACAGAGAGGGAGATAGAGGGGGAACCTGACAAGGTAGATTCAGGAGAGGGTCCTGAAGATGGAGGGGAGGGTCCTTCCACAGATCTTTCTCTCAACAAACCACCTAGTGTAGCTGGTAGTGGGAAGGGGTTTCATACAAGTAGGGCACCCTTCACACCTAGAGGCCAGGTCACTAGGGTTACACAAGTTAAGAAAGATCAACCTCTGCACATTCCTATGTCACTTGTGTGTCAGAAGTGTCCCACACATCCAACCCTGAGGACCAATACCTATGTAGGGAACTCAGAAAGCTGAGGTTGGAGGAGGCTAGACTGAGGCTAAAGCAGCAACAACTGGCCTTAGATAGGGAATCCCTAGCTGTGGAAATGGAAATACGGGGTTGGGTTAGTTCCCTGTAGTGGCAGCAGCAACAGCAGTTTTAGAGGTTTCAATGTCAAAGAACATACATTTGATTCTAGAAACCTGTATAAAATTGTTCCCCCTTACAAGGAGGCGGTGACATCTACAAGTGGTTTTCTGCACTTGAGAGGGCCTGTAAAGTTCAGAGGGTCTCTCAAGTACAGTGGGCTGCTATTCTGTGGTTGTCCTCCTCTGGCAAGGGGAGAGATAGACTCCTTATTGTCAGAGAAAATAACTCGGATGATAACAATGTTCTGAAGACTGCACTCTTGGATGGATTTGGCTTAACCACTGAACAATATAGGATAAAGTTCAGAGAAACCAGAAAAGAGTCTTCACAAGATTGGATAGACTTTGGGGACTGTTCAGTGAAGGCATTAGAAGGTTGGTTGCATGGCAGCAAGGTGTCTGATTATGAAAATGTATATAATCTAATCTTGAGAGAGCATATTCTTAACAATTGTGTGTCTGATGTGTTACACCAGTATCTTGTGGACTCAGATCTGACCACTCCCCAAGAATTGGGAAAAAGGCAGACAAATGGGTCAGAACAGGGGTGAGCAGAAAAGTTCATACAGTGGGTGACAAGGACACCAAGAAGAAGGATGGTAGGTCACATGACAAGGAAGGGGACAAAGATACAAAGTCAGAGTCTTCATCAGGCCCACAAAAATACTCTGGGGGTGGTGGGACAAATCCTCTTCTAACCATCATGGAGAAACTGGTTGCCCCTGAGCAACACCTACTTGGTCATCAGTACCAAGTTACTGACACCCATAACAACACTGTTAGTTACCCCAGGGCTGGCTGTGAATCTCAACTGGGGTGGGGGGTGGGTTAAGATGCTGGCCTGGTTTCTAGTGGGTACCTTGGGTACTTACACCTTATACCAGGTCCAGTTATCCCTTATTAGCGAAATGTAGTAGTGTTCTAGCAGCTTAGTCTGATAGAGGTAGCTATAGTAGAGCAGCTTAGGCTGAACTAGGAGACATACAAAGCACCTGCAATGCCACTTATAGTTACACAGTAATTATACACAAGTAAAGACAATGCCCAGTATTTCCAAAAATTAAGGTAGTTTATTTTGGTGACACACGGCCAAGAATATCTTAGAGGCAATACTCCTTCTGGAGGTAAGTATTATACACAATATATACACTAGACACCAAAATAAGGTAAGAATTAGACATAGGATAGTGAAAACAATAGAAAATGCTATAAAATGCAATGGGAGAAAATAGGTCTGGGGCAACACAAACCCTATACTACAAAAGTGGAATATGAATCCCCATAGATAAGTGTAGTGTGCATAGAATCACTGGGAGAGTATGAATACCACAAAGGTGAGTAAATTACCCCACCCCAGAGCCTAAAAAGCAGGAGTAAAGTACTGCAGGTTTCCTTACCTCGTTTTTGGGATTTTGCAGCAGCCAACCAAGTCTGCAAAGAACAACTGCTGAATTATTGGACCTGAAGACCTGCAAAGGAAGGGAGCCCCTGCCAACCCAGAAGGGGGTGCAAAAGAAGAGCCCCCGGTTAGTTGAAGACTGCAGCAATGCACCCTAAGAAGATGCCATCGGCTTCCTGCATAATGCAAAAGATGTTGCATGGTGTGAAGATTGTTGCAGATGAGATTTTGTGTTTGAAGGCACCAACAAGCATTGGCTAGGGCAAAAGTGCACTTTTCATCAAAATAGCGCTGGACGGACCCAGGAGGGACCTGGGGGCCTCACCTCTGCGTGAAGAAGAAGAAGAAGGGATGCTCAGCACTTTAGAGAGCCCTCAGGATGCCATCCAGCACCCCCAGAAGCCACACAGGGTACTGGGGTGCCAGGAGATTCCTATGGGCTGAAGCATTTATTTTGCCACCCAGAGGGAGCTCAGACAATTCTTACACAGGACTGCCACTGCAGCCTGAGTGAAATAACGTCCACGTTATTTCACAGCCATTTTACACTGCACTTAAGTAACTTATAAGTCACCTATATGTCTTACCCTTGTTTACTGAAGGTTAGGTGCAAAGTTACTTAGTGTGAGGGCACCCTGGCACTATCCAAGGTGCCCCCACATTGTTCAGGGCAAATTCCCTGGACTTTGTGAGTGCGGGGACACCATTACACGTGTGCACTACATATAGGTCAATACCTATATGTAGCGTCACAATGGTAACTCTGAACATGGCCATGTAACATGTCTAGGATCATGGAATTATCACCCCAATACCAATCTGGTATTGGGGGGACAATTTCATGCATCTCCGGGTCTCCAGCATAGAGCCCGGGTACTGCCAAACTAACTCTCCGGGGTTTTCACTGCAGCTACTGCTGCTGCCAACCCTCAGACAGGTTTCTGTCCCCCTGGGGCCTGGGCAGCCCAGTCCCAGGAAGGCAGAACATAGGATTTCCTCTGAGAGAGGGTGTTACACCCTCTCCCTTTGGAAATAGGTGTGAAGGGCCTGAGAGGAGTAGCCTCTCCTGGCCTCTGGAAATGCTTTGAAGGGCACAGATGATGCCCTCATTGCATACGCCAGTCTACACTGGTTCAGGGATCCCCCCAGCCCTGCTCTGGCGCAAAACTGGACAAAGGAAAGGGGAGTGACCACTCCCCTGACCAGCACCTCCCAAAGGGAGGTGCCCAAAGCTCCTCCAGTGTGTCCCAGACCTCTGCCATCTTGGATTCAGAGGTGTGAGGGCACAATGGAGACCTCTGAGTGGCCAGTGCCAGCAGGTGACGTCAGAGACCCCTCCTGATAGGTGATTACCTCCCTCTGTAGCCAATCCTCCTCTGAGGGCTATTTATGGTTCTCCTGTGGGTTTCTCACCAGATAACGAATGCAAGAGTTCACCAGAGTTCCTCTGCACTTCCCTCTTCGACTTCTGCCAAGGATTGACCGCTGACTGCTCCAGGACGCCTGCAAAACTGCAACAAAGTAGCAAGAAGACTAGCAGCAACAATGTAGCACCTCATCCTGCCGGCTTTCTCGACTGTTTCCTGGTGGTACATGCTCTGAGGGCTGTCTGCCTTCACCCTGCAATGGAAGCCAAGAAGAAATACCCCTGGGTCGATGGAATCTTCCCCCTCCCAACGCAGGCACCAAACCTCTGCATCACCGGTCCTCTGGGTCCCCTCTCATCTCGAAGAGCATGGTCCCTGGAATACAGGAGCTGGATCCAAGGGTCCCCGACAGTCCAGTGGCCCTTCTGTCCAAATTTGGTGGAGGTGAGTCCTTGCCTCCCCATGCCAGACAGTAATCCTGTGTACTGTGTGAACTGCAGCTGCTAGGGCTTTTGCTTGACTTCCTTTGTGCACAGCCAAGCCCAGGTCCCCAGCACTCCATCCTGCATTGCCTAACTCGCTGAGTTGGACTCCGACTTCGTGGGACCCTCTTTTGTTGTGCTGAGATGACTGCCATGCTCATATCTTCTGAACGCCTGTTCAGGTGCTTCTGCGGGTGCTGCCTGTTTCTGTGTGGACTCTCTGTATTGCTGACTGCCCCCTCTGTCTCCTCCTCCAAGGGGCAACCTCCTGGTCCTTCTTGGGCCCTGGCAGCACCCAAAACCTTCAACTGCGACTCTTGCAGCTAGAAAGGCTTGTTTGAGGTCTTTCTGCATGAAAACAACTCTGCATCCTTCAGCACGCTGTGGGACATCTTCTGACCAAAGGAGAAGTTCCTGGCACATTCTGTTGTTGCAGAATCTTTGGCTTCTTCCACCCGGAGGCAGCCGTTTTGCACCTTCAACCGGGGTTTCGTGGGCTTCTGCCCCCCCTGGACACTTGTGTGACTCTTGGACTTGGTACCCTTCTTTTGCAGGTGCTCAGGTCCAGGAATCTGTCTTCAGTGCTTTGCAGTCAATTGTTGTCTTTGCAGAATCCCCTATCTCGACTTTACTGTCTTTTTGGGGTAGTAGTGTAACTTTACTCCTACTTTTCAGGGTCTTGGGGTTAGGTATCTTGGACACCCTTAGTGTTTTCATGCACTCCCAGCGACCCTCTACACACTACACTAGGCCTGGGGTCCATTCATGGTTCGCATTCCATTTTTGGAGTATATGGTTTATGTTGCCCCTAGGCCTATTGTCTACTATAGCATTCTATTGTGTTCCACAGTGTTTGCACTACTTTTCTAAGTGTTTTACTTACCTGATTTTGGTTTGTGTGTATATTTTGTGTATTTTACTTACTTCCTATGGGAGGGTATCCTCTGAGATACTTTTGGCATATTGTCATAAAAATAAAGTACCTTTATTTTTAGTAACTCTGAGTATTGTGTTTCTTGTGATATAGTGCTATATGATATAAGTGGTATAGTAGGAGCTTTGCATGTCTCCTAGTTCAGCCTAAGCTGCTCTGCTATAGCTACCTCTATCAGCCTAAGCTGCTAGAAAACTACTAATCTACTAATAAGGGATAACTGGACCTGGCACAAGGTGTAAGTACCATCAGGTACCCACTATAAGCCAGGCCAGCCTCCTACATTGGTGGTGCAGCGGTTGGATAAGTACTTGTAACTGCTTTACCACTTTGTCATTGGTGTTTTTCATAAGAAAAACATGTACCAAATACTTCAGAATATACACAGTAACCTAAACACTTTAACTTTCCTTCTCTGAAACTTTCTAAAAAAGTTTCTGAAAAGTTTCTGAAAACTTTTTAAAGTTTTCAAAAGTTTGAAAAAGTTTTTCTCTGTTCTTTTAAAAGTTCCAAACTCTTTTTTCTCTCTCTTTCCTAAACCTTTTCTGTCATGTCTGCAGTAGAGCTTACTCCCACAGTTTTCCAGGCAACATATGGGTATCTAAACTTTAAAGGTTTGAGGGGTCTCTGCATTGAAAGAGGTTTAGCAATTGGTAAGAATCCTACAAAAGATCTTCTTCTTAGCCTTCTCCTAGAAAGTGACCAGAACCAGTCTGGCCCATCCCAGGATCAGGAGGTAGAGGAGGGGCTACCCAGTCAGACTCAGAGGAGTCCCCTGAGGTTACTGGGGGGGGGGGTCTTCCAAGGACCTGTCAGCTAACAGGCCACCTAGTGTCACTGGTAGTGGGAGGGGGTCACACATAAGTAGGGCATCTTTCACTCCTAAAGGCCAGGTTACTAGAGTCCAGCCAGTTAGGGACAGGTCCAACTCTGCCAATTCCCACATTACTTCCTGTGTCTCACAATTCCCAAGCCTCCCACCTTGAGAATAACTTCATGGAAAGGGAACTCAGAAAGCTGAGGTTGGAAGAGGCCAGGCTTAAACAGCAGCAGCTGGCCTTAGACAGGGAATCTCTGGATGTGGAATGGGAAATGCAGAGGTTGGGATTAGTTCCCCATGGTGGCAGCAGCAGTATTTTTGATAGCAATCCTGTTAGAGAGCAAGATTCCAGAAACCTGCATAAGATAGTCCCCCCTTACAAGGAAGGGGATGACATTAACAAGTGGTTTGCTGTACTTGAGAGGGCCTGTATGTTACAGTTGGTCCCTCAAAGGCAGTTGGCTGCTACCTTGTGGCTATCTTTCACTGGTAAGGGTAGGGATAGGCTCCTTACTGTCAGAGAAAGTGATGCTAATAACTACAAAGTTTTGAAGGATGCACTCTTGGATGGATTTGGCTTAACCACTGAACAATACAGGATTATGTCCAGAGACACCAGAAAAAAGTCCTCTCAAGACTAGACATACTTTGTAGACTGTTAAGTGAAGGCCTTGGAGGGTTGGTTACATGGCAGTAAGGTGACTGACTATGAAAGCCTGTACAATCTAATCCTGAGAGAGCATATTTTGAACAATTGTGTGTCTGATTTGTTGCACCAGTACTTGGTAGACTCAGATCTGACCCCTCCCCAAGAATTGGGAAAGAAGGCAGACAAATGGGTCAGAACAAGAGTGAACAGAAAAGTACATACAGGGGGTGACAAGGATGGCAAGAAGGATGGTAAGTCTTCTGACAAGGGTGGGGACAAAGATAAAAAACATTTTGAGTCTTCATCAGACCCACAAAAATCCTCTGAGGGTGGTGGGTCCAAATCCTCTTCACACAATCAGAAAAAAACATGGTGTTATTTATGTAAAGTGAAAGGCCATTGGGCAAGTGATGCCACTTGTCCATAGAAAAACACCAAGGCTCACACCACCACAACCCTAACTGCAACCTCTAGTGCCTCTAGTAATAGCAGTGGTGGTAGGAAGTCTACTACAAATCGCCAATCCAAGGGTGTAGCTGGGCTCACTATTGGCAGTGTAGTTGGGGTTGGTCTTGTTAGGGAGACCACAGAGGATGTTTTAGTCTCTGCTGGTGGGTTTGACTTTGCCACCTTGGTTGCTTGTCCCCTTAATATGGGTAAGTACAAGCAACTACCCCTAATCAATGGTGTTGAGGTTGAGGCCTACAGGGACACAGGAGCCAGTGTAACCATGGTTATGGAGAAACTGATTCACCCTGATCAACACCTACTTGGTCAGCAGTACCAAGTGACTGATGCTCACAATAACACAATTAGCCACCCCATGGCTGTTGTGAATCTCAACTGGGGGGGGTTACTGGTCCAAAGAAAGTTGTGGTAGCCACTGAATTACCTATAGATTGATTACTAGGCAATGATTTGGAGACATCAGCTTGGGCTGCAGTGGAGTTGGAGGCTCATGCAGCAATGCTGGGCATTCATGGGCATATTTTTGCTTTGACAAGGGCTCAGGCCAAAAAACAAAAAGGACAGGGAAACCTGGATCCTGGAACAATGGACCAAGTGCTCCCAAAAGCTAGGGGAAGGAAGGGTAAATCCTTGCCCACTATCCCTCCCTCACCAGAAGATTTCCCTTTTGAGGAAGAGGGATCCTTTCCCTGTGCAGAACTTACACAAGATGAGCTGGCAGAAGACAATGCCGAGCTTCTGGTTGCAGGGGGGCCAGCTAGGGAAGATCTGAGTGTGGCACAGCAGACCTGTCCCACACTAGAGGGTTTGAGGCAGCAAGCTGTCAAACAGCAAAATGGGGATGTCAGTGATAGCCATAAGGTGCATTGGGAAGACAACCTCCTGTATACTGGATCTAGGGACCCTAAACCTGGAGCTGCCAGGAGATTGGTCATCCCTTTGCAATACAAATAGTTTCTTCTTACCTTGGGACATGACATTACCTTGGCTGAGCATTTGGGCCAAAGTAAAACTTGGGACAGGCTTGTTCCCCTGTTTCACTGGCCTCATATGTCAGAGGACACCAAAGAGTTTTGTCGCTCTTATGTGACCTGCCAAGCCCGTGGCAAGACTGGTGGTACTCCAAAGGCCCCCTTAATTCCACTTCCTGTGGTTGGGGTGCCCTTTGAAAGGGTAGGGGTTGACATAGTTGGCCCCCTTGACCCTCCAACAGCTTCAGGCAATAGGTTTATCCGTGTGGTAGTGGACCATGCCAATAGGTATCCTGAAGCCATCCCCTTAAGGAGCACTACAGCTCCTGCAGTGGCAAAGGTCCTCTTGGGAATGTTTTCCAGGGTTGGTTTCCCTAAGGAAGTGGTGTCAGACAGAGGTAGTAACTTCATGTCTGCATACCTCAAAGCTATGTGAAAGGAGTGTGGTGTAACATACAAGTTCACTCCTCCTAATCATCCACAAACAAATGGTCTGGTTGAGAGGTTTAATAAAACTCTCAAAGGTATGATAATGGGACTCTCTGAAAAACTCAGAAGGAGATGGGATGTCCTGTTACCTTGCCTCCTTTTTGCTTACAGGGAGGTACCCCAAAAAGGAGTGGGCTTTAGCCCCTTTGAACTCCCCTTTGGGCACCCTGTGAGAGGTCCCCTTGCACTTGTTAAGGAGGGTTGGGAACAACCTTTAAAAACTCCTAAACAGAACATTGTGGACTATGTACTTGGCCTAAGATCAAGAATGGCTGAGTACATGAAAAAGGCCAGTAAAAACCTTCAGGCCAGCCAGGAGCTGCAAAAGCAATGGGATGACCAGAAGGCTGCCCTGACCCACTACCACCCAGGACAGAAGGTGCGGGTATTGGAGCCTGTGGCCCCAAAGCACTCCAGGGCAAATGGAGTGGACCCCATCTAATTGTAGAGAAAAGGGTGAGGTTACCTACATGGTAGACCTGGGCACTGCCAGGAGTCCCCTTAGGGTGCTCCATGTCAGCCGCCTAAAACTCTACTGTGACGGGGCTGATCTCACCCTGCTCAGGGCAACTGATGAGGGACAGGAAGAAGAGAGTGACCCTCTCCCTGATGTCTTCTCCACCACTGAAGCTGATGGCTTAGTGGAGGGAGTAGTACTGGCAGATTGTCTTACTGCTGAGCAGAAAGATAACTGTGTAAATCTTTTAAGTCAGTTTTCTGAATTCTTCTCACTGATACCAGGTACCACTACTTGGTGTGAGCATACAATCAATACTGGAGACAGTTTACCTGTCAAAAGATCAGATTTATAGGCAGCCTGAACATGTCAGGGACTGCATTAAACAAGAGGTTCAGAAAATGTTAGACTTAGGAGTAATTGAGCCTTGAGAAAGCCCATGGGCTAGCCCAGTGGTGCTTGTTCCAAAACCTCACCGTAAGGATGGTAAAAGAGAGATGAGGTTTTGTGTTGACTATAGAGGGCTCAACCAAGTAACCAAGACAGATGCTCACCCTATACCCAGGGCAGCTGAGCTTATTGATACACTGGATTCTGCCAAGTATCTAAGCACTTTTGATTTAACTGCAGGGCATTGGCAGATTAAATTATCAGACGATGCAGAACCCAAAACTGCATTCTCAACCATTGGAGGGCACTATCAATTCACTGTGATGCCCTTTGGTCTGAAGAATGCACCTGCCACTTTTCAAAGGTTGGTGAACACAACCCTGCAAGGGTTGGAAGCTTTTACTGCAGCATATCTGGATGATATAGCTGTCTTTAGCTCCAGCTGGGATGATCACCTGGTCAACCTGTGGAAAGTTTTTGTCAACATCAGGACAGTGCGCGCTATACGGGCGACAAAAATGCAAAAACCCAGCCTTTATGCAAGAGCATAATTCATGCATTGTGTTTATATGCAGTATGTTAACCTTTTGCATTGCAGACTTTAACCTTGAAAAACACTATTAATGATGTTTGCAATAACTGTTCATTTGCAAGGTATTGCTGCAGGCTTACTGAGTGTGTTAGGGTGTGGTCCCTTTCTAGGGCCTTCTAGAAGCTTTTCCTGCAGCATGACTGGGTGTGGTTTGTGGGCTGGGCCAGACTCTATATAAAGGAGCCAGCCCAGCTCCACGTGCTCACTATTCAGAGGTCCCGGTGCAGAGCAACAGCAACTTCCTGAGCTCCTGTTCCGGAGGCATACCTTGATGTTCTAGGCCTGCCCCGCATTATATTGGTGATACTTGAGCAGGGCGGTAAGTCGGAGGTCGGGCCTTGCCCCCGACCCTGTTCTCAAAGACTCTCGAGTTTTGGGCATACTTGTGTAACTTTCAGAGTGTGCGATTCATTGCTCTCATGTAAACCTTGGCATTCAGATCGGCAAAAGCTTGCGTGATCATTTCATGGCATTTGCATATTCTTGTTCAAATAGGCAGTGTGCGCAATTCATTTCCAGCATGTAAAACTTGATGTTCAGATCAGCAAAAGCTTGCGCGATCATTTCATGGCATTTGCATATTCTTGTTCGAATAAGCAGTGTGCGCGATTCATTTCCAGCATTTAAAACTTGATGTTCAGATCGGCAAAAGCTTGCGCGATCATTTCATGGCATTTGCATATTCTTGTTCGAATCGGCAGTGTGCGTGATTCATTTCCCGCATGTAAAACTTGATGTTCAGATCGGCAAAAGCTTGCGCGATCATTTCATGGCATTTGCATATTCTTGTTCGAATCGGCAGTGTGCGTGATTCATTTCTAGCATGTAAAACTTGATGTTCAGATCGGCAACAGTGTGCGCGATCATTTCATGGCATGTGCATATTCTTGTTCGAATCAGCAGTGTGCGCGATTCATTTCCCGCACGTAAAACTTGATTTTCAGATCGGCAACAGTGTGTGCGATCATTTCATGGCATTTGCATATTCTTGTTCGAATCGACAGTGTGCGCGAATAATTTCTAGCATGTAAAACTTGATGTTCAGATCGGCAACAGTGTGCGTGATCATTTCATGGCAATTAAAACTTTGGTGTGTTGTTTTTGTTGAGGTGCACACATATATCCTGAGCTTTTGGATTTTCTGTGAAGATGCTAAATTCAAAATGTGACATTCTTTGTGCATATTAAGTCCCTAGTACAATTCCTATTGTTTTCCAGGGAATGTTTCAGATAGCCTTTTGTCCTCATGTAAAAATGCAATGTTTGTTCTGAAACATTATTCTAGAAGGTTCTTGTATTTCTAGACAGTATGTGATATTTCATGAAAAGCTCACATGAAACATTGTATTAACCCATTCTTGATTTTTTCCAGGTACCTAGATTTCTTGAGGTCTAGTTATAGTCACTTCTTAGGTTATCCATGGTTACAGTATGAGAACTCTTAGAACCATAGTCTATTGAAAGTCAATGTGATTATATCTTTATATTGTGTTGTTTAACCTTTTGCTTCCTACAGGTCTCCTTCCTAGCTGTTCCCTACCTAATCCCCTTTTCCCCCACTTGGACTCTCTCAGGCTCTGTGATATTTCTATCAGAGCTTTGGAGCTGTCTAGTGGTGGACATGTTGGGAACGTGCGCAGGCCCCGAGGATCTCATCTCCCTGACAGAATAGTGAGCCCACAAATGTATTATCCTCCTGGTTTGCGTGTGTTCTCAGCATGGCCACATTGGACGAACTAATCAAAGTTATCAAGCAGCTCCAAGCAGAGGTAGTGTCATCAAAGGATATAGCAGCCAGCTTAGCTGAGAGAGTGAGTCAGTTGCAGGAAAGGGTTGAAAAGAAGGAACAAAGTCCTTTGGGTGTGTCTTGGCCTGGTCCTCCATCTCAAGCTTCTGGAGGTAACCTTCCTATGAACATTCCCCTCAACGTTCCCTCAGCTATCCCCCGGCTCTCCAGAACGGTTTTTCAGGCGATCCCCTGAAAGTGCAATCTTTCTTGGTTCAAGTGGAATTACATTTTACCTGCCGACCAAACACTTTCCCTGATTCCCAATCCAGGGTGGCCTTCTTGTTATCTTACCTGACTGGGGACGCAGCCACCTGGGCAATCACTCTTGTGCGTAAAGACAGTCCTCTGCTTTACAATTGGAGAAATTTTGTTTGTGAGTTTGAACGAGTGTTTGATCGAAGAACAGTGACATTGTCGGCAGATCGTGAACTATTAGACTTGCGACAAGGTAACCAAGATCTAGTTTCCTACTTAGCTAATTTAAATCGGCTGGTAGCCGAGACATCCTGGCATGAAGAAAAGCAGGCGGCCTTGTTTTACAAAGGACTCAAGGATGAGTTAAAGGACATTCTTGCCCAGATAGACCCGCAGCCTACAGATTGTCAAGATCTAATAAACCTTGTTTTGAGACTGGATCATCGTCTTGCAGAACGAAGGGGAACATGCAAAAAGACTGAGAAATATTGCTGGCGTGTTCACGATCATAGAGAATTAAGAACTCAGAAAGAGAGAACTCCGAAACCTATGGAAATCGGAACTATCAGGAGACCTTTGGCCAAAGATGAAAAGGACCTACGTAGAAAGAACGGACAATGTCTTTATTGCGGGCGCAAGGGTCATTTCGCCAAAGGTTGTCTAATCAAACCAAAGAGTAAACGAGGTCCTGCCCAGAAAATTGCAGCCAATGTACAAGTCAAGCCAGAAAACTAGATCACCCAAAATGTAAAGAAGGGTTGCTCTTGGGTGTCACCATGGACCATTCACAGTCTAGACATTTCAAGCTGGGCATTAAAGTTCAAGTAAAGAAAAATAACTATTTCAAGAACGCCCTCGTAGATTCAGGGGCTACTGGGAACTTTGTTGATGCCCAAATGGTTCGCACATGGGGGATCCCATGCACCAAGAAGAAGACTCCAGAGATAATATGAGCAGTAGATGGAAAACTCTTGACTGGAGGTCCAGTAACTCTTCAGACTGTCCCCTTGTCGGTGATTTGTGATGGGGGAGATCAAAGAACCAAACATGAAGAGAAGCTCATCGTTGACGTGATCCATGCTCCTCAGTATGGAATTATCCTTGGTTTACTATGGTAAACTCATCACAATCCTGAGATTAACTGGGCAGAACGGAAAGTTGTGTTCTCTTCTGCCTTATGTAATAAGAAATGTCTCCACACATCTCGAGTCGCCAAAAATTGCAACTCTCACATAGCCACTGCAGCGGAGAAAGAAGTAAAGTTGCCCAGGCAGTATTCATCCTATGAAGATGTGTTTGATGAAAAAGAAGCAGAAACCTTGCCTAATCATAGACTTTATGACTGCCAAATTGATCTAACTTCAGGTGCGATACTCCCTAGCTGTCGTGTGTACGCCTTGTCAGAACATGAAAATCAACACTTACAAAAGTACCTAGATCAATTCTTAGAGAATGGCTTCATCCGCCCTTCCAAGTCTCCTGCAGCCTCTCCTTTGTTTTTTGTCCCCAAGGCTAATGGGGACCTTCGAACCTGTATTGACTATAAGGGTTTAAACAAGGTCACAGACAAGAACAAATACCCCTTACCTCTGATTTCTGTCTTGTTGGATCAAGTGAAAAAAGCAAAGATTTACACTAATCTCGATCTACGAGGTGCTTACCATTTAGTCAGAATGAGAGAGGGCGACGAATGGAAAACTGCATTCAAGACAAGATATGGTCTCTTTGAATACACTGTCATGCCCTTTGGACTGTGCAATCCTCCAGCAGCATTTCAATTTTTTCCTGAATGACGTCCTCAGAGAGTATCTAGACATATTTGCAATTGTCTATATCGATGGTATTTTGATCAACTCTGACAATGAAACCGAACATGTACAACATATCAAGAAGATTCTCATAGTTCTTCGAAATAATCATTTATATTGCTAACCAAGTGTGAATTTCATGTTACCACAGTTGAGTTTTTAGGGGTTATCCTTACCCCTCAAGGTATGGTCATGGCAGAAAGGAAAGTACAAGCTGTATCTGATTGGCCCACTCCAAAGACTGTTCGAGATGTACAGTGCTTCCTGGGTTTTGCAAATTTTGATCTCAGGTTTATAAACGATTTCTCTCAGGCAGTGGCGCCAATCACCAAGTTATTGAAAAAGAAAGAAAAATTTATGTGGTCTCCAGAAGCTGACAGAGCCTTTTCAACTTTGAAAGAAGCTTTTTCCACTGCCCCAGTCTTGACTCACCCTGATGTGGATCGTCCATTCATAGTTGAAGCAGATGCCTCAGATGTGGCAATTGGTGCAGTCCTGTCACCACGAAGTAAAGACACTGGCCAACTTCATCCTGTCGCTTACATGTGTCGAAAGCTGAACGAAGCCGAACGGAACTATGTCATTGCTGAGAAAGAGCTTCTGGCGATCCGTGATGCCTTTAAAGAGTGGAGACATAGGGCGTTATTCTAACTTTGGAGGAGTGTTAATCCGTCCCAAAAGTGACGGTAAAGTGACGGATATACCACCAGCCGTATTACGAGTTCCATAGGATATAATGGACTCGTAATACGGCTGGTGGTAAATCCGTCACTTTTCCGTCACTTTTGGGACGGATTAACACCTCCTCCAAAGTTAGAATAACCCCCATAATTTTTTAGATGCCAAGTACACTATCACAGTATATACTGATCATCGCAATCTCCAGTTCATGAGTTCAGCTAGACTTTTGACTCCTCTGCAATTACGCTGGATGTTGTTCTTTGCTCAAGTTCGATTTTGTGGTAACTTTTTGACCTGGTAAAGATAATCGCAAAGCAGACGCCTTGTCCCGCCAAGAGTCTACCACGTTACCGACATTCCAGCCTTCCAGAGCTATCATTGCTCCAGACAAGGTCCTCTGCATCATAAGGACCGAAGACTTCTTTGAAGACATCCATAATTCCTTCACCATTGAGAAATGGAAGGCATGGGCTCAAGCAGATCCCAAAAGATCAATCAAGCAAGGTCTACCTTTCCATGACGCACGTTTGTTTGTGCCCACTACCAAGCTTCACAAGTTAGTATTTCATTGGTTGCATGTTATACCTACAACAGGTCACCCAGGCACTCCTAAAACTCTTGAATTAATCCAACACTACTTTTGGTGGCCTACTCTGACAAAAGACGTTAAAACAATGGTCACTAACTGCGAAGTCTATGCTCGCATCAAGACAAGTCATTCAAAACCGAAAGGTTTGTTGCATCTGCTCCCAACTCCACTTCGACCTTGGGAACCCATCTCGTTAGACTTCATTACAGGTCCACCAGTTGTTCAACAGCACTCAGTAATCCTTGTGGTGGTAGATAGTCTCACGAAATATGGACGTTTCATTGCCTGTAAGAAATCCCCACCGCCAGTGAACTGGTGACCATCCTACTGAATAGAGTGGTCGGTTATCACGGGCTGCCGAGAATGATTCTCTCCGATCGAGGATCGCAATTTGCCTCCAGCTTCTGGAAAACATGGTGCAAAACGCTTCAAGTTACATCCACACTATCTACCAGCCATAATCCTCAAACAGATGGCCAAATTGAGAGACTGAATCAGACATTGAAACAATACCTGCGTGCTTACTCTGAGAAAGCACTTCATTCCTGGACATCAATGCTCTGGTTAGCTGAACTAGCCTACAATATCTCGTTTCGCACCTCCACTGGTGTCACACCCTTTTTTGGCTTGTTTGGCTACCATCCTGATACCTTGCCCATCACGATTCCTCAAGTAAGTTTTCTTACACCAGCTGTGTCGGAAACCATTCAACAACTCCACCAAACCCATAAACTGATTCAACAGCATCTAGAAAAAGCTAAACAAAATAACAAAAAGCACTACGACAAGAAACATTGTGAAGGACCTCAGTATCAACCAGGTGATAAAGTGTGGCTTACTACAAAACATATTGACTTCAAGAAAGAGCACATGTTTAATCCCAAATTCATAGGTCCTTACACTGTCCGCTAGCAAATTAATCCAGTGACCTATACACTGCAGTTGCACCGGTCACTACGTATTCATCCGGTGTTCCATAAATCCCTCCTGAAAAAAGCAGTCCTGAAGGTACGCTCTCAACCAGCTTCGGTTCTAGTACAGGGGGAATTGGAATACGAAGTTAAACAGGTGTTGGATTCCAAACTTAGAGGTCGTAACCTGTGGTATCTGATCTCTTGGAAAGGTTACGGTCCTGAAAGTAACTCATGGGTCTCAGCATCTGACATTCATGCTCCGCGACTAGTGAGAAGTTTTCATCGTCTTACCCCAGGCAAACCAGGCCCTAGAGCGCTTTTGGGAGAGGGGAGTACTGTCAACATCAGGACAGTTTGCGCTCTACGGGTGACAAAAATGCAAAAACCCAGCTTTTATGCAAGAGCATTATTCAAGCATTGTGTTTATATGCAGTATGTTAACCGTGTAAAAATGGCGGCCATTTTCCTCCCCTTTTTCTTAACGTTTACAATGCCAACAGTCCGTCGTCTGTTTCTACCCGGAAACAGAACGACACTAAGACGTTTGCAACCGATATAAGCTCATTGGGAACGTGACGCTTAACGCGCCCGTCCCGTTCCTGAATGGCCTCTCAGTCATGAGGGTCGTTTTTCCTCGATGTTAACATAAGCTAAAGGTGAGGAGCTCTACCCTTTTCTCTATTATTGGTCATTAATGACAATAGTCGGATCTTCCGGATCGATAACATTTCTGGTTTATTTACGAGCGTGACGCTTAACGTGATTTGTTTCAGTTACTGTCTGGTCTCTCGACTATGAGAGCCGGCCTTTTTCGACTACAATATAATTTTAAGGCAAAGAGTGGTCTCTGCTACATACGGAGACTTTGCCCCCTTGCCCCAGCGGATCTTTTTATAAAACAAACTTATATTATTGTCCGTAGAATAGTAATCTGTGACTTCTGAATAGCATAAATATTCTAGACGAGCCTTAATGGCTTAAAATTTTATTTTGGGTGCTTTTATTTAATCACTACTTCAAATGAATATTACGACCTAAAATATTACATGTTTAAAACAATTGCCATATAGCTATGAATGAAATGAAATGTATGAAATGAAATATTATCAATGTATGTATGTCACTGTGATACCTTTTGGCTTTTTATCAAAGTGTTTCATTAACCAGCCCTATGGTATAAAGTTCTCAGCACTGTCTTTTCTTCTTCTTCTTTTCATTTCTCTTTTCTTCTTTCTTTTTCCTGCCTTTCACTCTTTTTTCTCTTTCTCTCTCTCTTTGGGATCTAGGTATCAGATTAATTCACCTTGTCTTATTAACTACCCTAGTGGTTTTGAAATTATCCACATATGATCTGCGTCTTGGTACTGGTTTCATCTATCACACAAATAGTGGTGACTTTCTTCGCAGAATTTTCTGCTTTATGGTCCACATTTCGGTGAACTCTATAGATATTTTCTCATCTATATCTTTTCACCAAAATTTTCTATAAGTTTTTCGTTTGCCTTGCAGCCTTGAGAAAGCCCCGGCTTATAATGCCAGAGGGGGCGAAACACGTGTTGGCTGTTTATCCTCTTTTCTTCTCGAGCCATTACTTTGGAAGTCGCTTTTACTAATGGACAAGAAGTGATCTTTTCTTTTGAACAATTGGAAGCATAACAAGGCCGCTTTTTATTATTTATTTTTTCTTTTTTCTTTTTCTGTGCTACTTCTTTGGATGTTACGTTTACCAAAGGATAAGAAATGACTTTTTCTTTTGAACACTTGGAAGAAAAACATTTACTGCTAATACAATGCAATAAAGTTTGAATTTGACTGTCTAAAGAAACTTTTGAGTGGGACTTTTACCTCTGTTTGATGCTGTATGTTAACCTTTTGCACTGCAGACTTTAACCTTGAAAAACACTATTAATGATGTTTGCAATAACTGCTCATTTGCAAGGTATTGCTGCAGGCTTACTGAGTGTGTTAGGGTGTGGTCCCTTTCTAGGACCTTCTAGAAGCTTTCCCTGCAGCATGACTGGGTGTGGTTTGTGGACTGGGCCAGACTCTATATAAGGGAGCCAGCCCAGCTCCACATACTCACTATTCAGAGGTCCCAGTGCAGAGCAGCAGCAACTTCCTGAGCTCCTGTTCTGGAGGCCTACCTTGACGTTCGAGGCCTGCCCGCATTATATTGGTGATCCTCGAGCAGGGCGGTAAGGTGGAGGTCGGGCTGGGCCTCCGACCCTGTTCTCAAAGACTCTCGAGTTTTGGGCCTACTTGTGAAACTTTCAGAGTGCGCGATTCATTGCTCTCATGTAAACCTTGGCATTCAGATCGGCAAAAGCTTGCGCGATCATTTCATGGCATTTGCATATTCTTGTTCGAATCGGCAGTGTGTGCGATTCATTTCCAGCATGTACAACTTGATGTTCAGATCGGCAACAGTGTGAGCGATCATTTCATGGCGTTTGCATATTCTTGTTCGAATCGGCAGTGTGCGCGATTCATTTCCCGCATGTAAAACTTGATGTTCAGATCGGCAAAAGCTTGTGCGATCATTTCATGGCATTTGCATATTCTTGTTCGAATCGGCAGTGTGCGCGATTCATTTCCAGCATGTAAAACTTGATGTTCAGATCGGTAACAGTGTGCGCGATCATTTCATGGCATTTGCATATTCTTGTTCGAAACGGCAGTGTGTGCGATTCATTTCCTGCATGTAAAACTTGATGTTCAGATCGGCAACAGCGTGCGCAATATTTTCATGGCATTTGCATATTCTTGTTCAAATCGACAATGTGCGCGATTCATTTCCAGCATGTAAAACTTGATGTTCAGATCGGCAACAGTGTGCGTGATCATTTCATGGCAATTAAAACTTTGGTGTGTTGTGTTTGTTGAGGTGCACACATTTATCCTGAGCTTTTGGATTTTCTATGAGGATACTAAATTCAAAATGTGACATTCTTTGTGCATATTAAGTCCCTAGTACAATTCCTATTGTTTTCCAGGGAATGTTTCAGATAGTCTTTTGTCCTCATGTAAAAATGCAATGTTTGTTCTGAAACATTATTCTAGAAGGTTCTTGTATTTCTAGACAGTATGTGATATTTCATGAAAAGCTCATATGAAACATTATATTAACCCATTCTTGATTTTTTCCAGGTACCAAGGGCCAGATGTAGCAAAACGGCAATTTGCGACTTGCAGTACGGTGTCTCAGACTGCGACTCGCTATGGGGTCGCAATGACCCACCTCATGAATATTCATGAGGTGGGTCGCAAATTGCGGCCCCATAGCAAGTATAGGCACTCGCAAACATGGAGGCCTGCTGTCGTCAGCAGACCTCCATGTTCGTGACTGCTTTTAAATAAAGCAGTTTTTTTTTTATTAAGTGTAGCCCGTTTTCCTTACAGGAAAACGAGCTGCACTTAAAAAAAAAACGAAACCTTTAGTTTTGGTATTTTTTCAGGGCAGGGAGTGGTCCCTTGGACCACTCCCTGCCCTGAAAAAATATTTTTGGGTCCAGTCACGAACTGGAAGGGGTCCCATGGGGACCCCTTCCAATTTGCGAGTGGGTTACCATCCACTTGAAGTGGATGGTAACTGCGATGCCATTTGCGACCGCGTACGCGGTCGCAAATGGTATTGCATCCCACTGCGAGTCGCAAATAGGAAGGGAACACCCCTTCCTATTTGCGAGTCGGAAATGCATTTTGCGAGCCGGTTCTGACTCGCAAAATGCATTTCTGCATAGGAAACTGCGTTTTGCGACTTGCAAACGGCAAATTTTGCCGTTTGCGAGTCGCAAACAGTTTCCTACATCTGGCCCTAGTTTTCTTGAGGTCTAGTTATAGTCACTTCTTAGGTTATCCTTGGTTACAGTATGAGCACTCTTAGAACCATAGTCTATTGAAAGTCAATGTGATTATATCTTTTTATTGCGTTGTTTAACCTTTTGCTTCCTACAGGTCTCCTTCCCAGCTGTTCCCTACCTAATCCCCTTTTCCCCCACTTGGACTCTCTCAGGCTCTGTGATATTTCTATCGGAGCTTTGGAGCTGTCTAGTGGTGGACATGTTGGGAACGTGCGCAGGCCCCAAGGATCTGGTCTCCCTGACAGTTTTGGAGGCCCTGCAAAAGGCAGGCCTCACTATCAAGGCCTCAAAGTGCCAGGATAGGGAAGGAGAAAGTGTTTTATCTGGGCCACCTGGTAGGTGGGGAACAGATTACACCACTACAGGGGAAGATCCAGACTATTATGGAATGGGCTCCCCCTACAACTCAAACCCAGGTGAGAGCTTTTTTAGGCCTCGCAGGGTACTATAGGAGGTTTAATAAGAATTATGGCTCCATAGCAGCTCCTCTTAATGCCCTCACTAGTAAAAAGATGCCTAAAAAGGTATTGTGGACAGCTAGCTGTCAAAAAGCTTTTGATGAGCTCAAGCAGGCCATGTGCTCTGCACCTGCCCTAAAAAGCCCTTGCAACTCCAAAAAATTCATAGTCCAGACTAATGCTTCTGAATTGGGGGTTGGGGCAGTGCTATCACAGCTTAATATTGAGGGCCAGGATCAACCCGTTGCTTTTATCAGCAGGAGGTTGACCCCTAGAGAAAAGCGTTGGTATGCAATAGAGAGGAAGGCCTTTGCTGTGGTCTGGGCACTGAAAAGGTTAAGGCCATACCTGTTTGGTACTCACTTTATTGTTCAGACAGACCACAAACCTCTACTTTGGCTAAAACAAATGAAAGGTGAAAACCCTAAATTGTTGAGGTGGTCCATATCCCTACAGAGAATTGACTATACCGTGGAACATAGACCTGGGAGTACCCAGTCCAATGCAGATGGACTCTCCAGATATTTCCACTTAGACAATGAAGACTCATCTGGCCAAGGTTAGCCTTATTATCCCTCGTTTCGGGGGGGGAGGGGTTGTGTAGGAAAGTACCATCTTTCCTGGCATGTTACCCCCATTTTTTACTTGTATGTATGTTTGTTTTTACCTGTGTCATTGGGATCCCGCTAGCCAGGACCCCAGTGCTCATAAAATGTGCCCTGCATGTGTTCCCTGTGTGGTGTCTAACTGTACCACTCAGGCTATGCTAACCAGAACCTCAGTGTTTATGCTCTCTTTGCTTTTAAAATTGTCACTGCAGGCTAGTGACTACTTTGACCAATTCTGATTGGCACACTGGAACACCCTTATAATTCCCTAGTATATGGTACCTAGGTACCCAGGGTATTGGGTTTCCAGGAGATCCCTATGGCTGCAGCATTTCTTTTACCACCCATAGGGAGTTCAGACAATTCTTACACAGGACTGCCACTGCAGCCCGAGTGAAATAACGTCCACGTTATTTCACAGCCATTTTACACTGTACTTAAGTAACTTATAAGCCACCTATATGTCTAACCCTCACTTAGTGAAGGTTAGGTGCAAAGTTACTTAGTGTGAGGGCACCCTGGCACTAGCCAAGGTGCCCCCACATTGTTCAGGGCAAATACCCCGGACTTTGTGAGTGCGGGGACACCATTACACGTGTGAACTACATATAGGTCAATACCTATATGTAGCGTCACAATGGTAACTCCGAACATGGCCATGTAACATGTCTAGGATCATGGAATTGTCACCCCAATACCATTCTGGTATTGGGGGGACAATTCCATGCATCCCCGGGTACTGCCAAAGTGGCTCTCCGGGGTTTTCTCTGTAGCTACCGCTGTTGCCAATTCTCAGACAGGTTTCTGCCCCCCTGGGGCTTGGGCAGCCCAGTCCCAGGAAGGCAGAACAAAGGATTTCCTCTGAGAAAGGGTGTTACACCCTCTCCCTTTGGAAATAGGTGTAAAGGGCCTGAGAGGAGTAGCCTCTCCTGGCCTCTGGAAATGCTTTGAAGGGCACAGATGGTGCCCTCCTTGCATAAGCCAGTCTACACCAGTTCAGGGATCCCCCCAGCCCTGCGCTGGCGCGAAACTGGAGAAAGGAAAGGGGAGTGACCGCTCCCCTGACCAGCACCTCCCAAGGGGAGGTGCCCAGAGCTCCTCCAGTGTGTCGCAGACCTCTGCCATCTTGGATGCAGAAGTGTGAGGGCACAATGGAGACCTCTGATTGGCCAGTGCCAGCAGGTGATGTCAGAGACCCCTTCTGATAGGTGATTACCTCTCTCTGTAGCCAATCCTCCTCTGATGGCAATTTAGGGTCTCTCCTGTGGGTTTCTCACCAGATAACCAATGCAAGAGCTCACCAGAGTTCCTCTGCACTTCCCTCTTCGACTTCTGCCAAGGATCGACCGCTGACTGCTCCAGGATGCCTGCAAAACCGCAACTAAGTAGCAAGAAGACTAGCAGCAACATTGTAACGCCTCATCCTGCCGGCTTTCTCAACTGTTTCCTGGTGGTGCATGCTCTGAGGGCTGTCTGCCATCACCCTGCACTGGAAGCCAAGAAGAAATCTCCAGTGGGTCGACCGAATCTTCCCCCGCCAAAGCAGGCACCACATTTCTGCATCACTGGTCCTCTGGGTCCCCTCTCATCTTGACGAGCATGGTCCCTGGAACACAGGAGCTAGATCCAAGGGTCCCCGACAGCCCAGTGGCCCTTCTGTCCAAATCTGGTGGAGGTAAGTCCTTGCTTCCCCACGGCAGACAGTAATCATGTGTACTGCGTGAACTGCAACTGCTAGGGCTTCTGTGCACTTTTACAAGACTTCCTTTGCGCACAGCCTAGCCCAGGACCCAGCACTCCATCTTGAATTGCCCAACTTGCTGAGATGGACTCCGACTTAGTGGGACCCTCTTTTGTTGTGCTGAGACGACCGCCATGCTCAGAACTTCTGCATATGTGTTCAGGTGCTTCTGCGGGTGCTGCCTGCTTCTGCATGGTCTCTCTGTGTTGCTGAGTGCCCACTCTGTCTGTTCCACCAAGGGGCGACCTCCTGGTACTTCCTGGGCCCCGGCAGCACACAAAACCTTCAACCGTGACTCTTGCAGCTAGCAAGGCTTGTTTGTGGTCTTTCTTCATGGAAACAACTCTGCATCCTCCAGTACACCGTGGGACATCTTCTGACCAAAGGAGAAGTTCCTGGCACCTTCCGTTGTTACAGAATCTTCAGCTTCTTCCACCCTGAGGCAGCCCTTTTGCACCTTCATCTGGGGTTTAGTGGGCTCCTGCCCCCCCTGGACACTTGCGTGACTCTTGGACTTGGTCCCCTTCCTTTGCAGGTCCTCAGGTCCAGGAATCCATCTTCAGTGCTTTGCAGTCAGTTGTTGTCTTTGCAGAATCCCCTATCTCGACTTTATTGTCTTTTTGGGGTAGTAGGGTAACTCTACTCCTACTTTTCAGGGTCTTTGGGTGGGGTTTCTTGGACACCCTTAGTGTTTTCTTACACTCCCAGCAACACTCTACACTCTACACTAGGCCTGGGGTCCATTCGTGGTTTGCATTCCACTCTTGGAGTATATGGTTTGTGTTGCCCCTAGGCCTATTGTCTCCTATTGCATTCTATTGTGTTCTACAGTGTTTGCACTACTTTTCTAAGTGTTTTACTTACCTGATTTTGGTTTGTGTGTATATTTTGTGTATTTTACTTACCTCCTAAGGGAGGGTATCCTCTGAGATACTTCTGGCATATTGTCACTAAAATAAAGTACCTTTATTTTTAGTAACTCTGAGTATTGTGTTTCTTGTGAGATAGTGCTATATGATGTAAGTGGTACAGTAGGAGCTTTGCATGTCTCCTAGTTCAGCCTAAGCTGCTCTGCTATAGCTACCTCTATCAGCCTAAGCTGATAGAACATCACTAATCTACTAATAAGGGATAACTGGACCGGGCACAAGGTGTAAGTACCATCAGGTACCCACTATAAGCCAGGCCAGCCTCCTACAGCTGTGTGATTGGTCCACTGGGCCTTTGTCAAATGCAGGAAATGCTAGACAGGGATGCTGTCTCAATAAAGCCATAGCTGGGCAAAAACTTTGCCCACATGCCTGTAAGACAGAACAGAGTTGCTGTTTCTCTTGAGTTGGAGTAGGGCGGGGCTGCTGTCCGAAAAGCTCCACACCAGGACAGGGCTGCTGTCCTAAGTATTTAGAGGCAGTGCAGGGCTGCTGCACTAAAATTTCTCTGGGAGGGCTGGAGGGATATTTACTAAAATGGTGAAATTGTGAACATCTGGATTAGTGATTCCACAGAGAGGTACTTTTACCTCTGGGAGTCCAGCTATGGTAGCTGATGGCTCCTTTGGTACACGTTCCACCCCAGAAGAGGTTTCTGCCATCACAGGAATGGTATCCTTAGTGGCATAGTGGGGAAGGGGGATACTTTGATACCCTTCCTAGCTGTTGGTGGAGAGGGATCCTGAGATTTCAGGCCTTTTGATCTCCTTTGCTTTTTCATTCCACCAGAAATGAGAAGAAGCAATTCCTCAGGATACCCAGCATGGATGCATGGGTACTAAACTCTACCTCAGCCCAAATTGACGCCTCTAGGTCATTCCCTAGGAGACAATCTACAGGTAAGCTAGGTGATACCACCACCTTCTTAGGGCCAGTAACTCCACCCCAATTAAGTTGAACTACATCTAAGGGGAGAGACTAAGTGGTTATTGACATCAGTAACTTGGTACGTCTGTCCAAGGAGGTGTAGTGCATGTGACACCAGGTTTTCAGTCACCAAAGTGATACTGGCATCTGTGTCCCTGTAGGCCTGGGCCTCAACACCATTTATTAAGATTGACTGCCTGTACTTAGCTATGTTAAGGGAACAAGCAGCCAAAGTGGCAAGGCCAATGCCACCAGGTGTGAGAGAAACTGTCTTGGGACTGTCTACCCCAGTTTCTATTATGGTCCCAAAAGCGAACCCAACTACACCTTTAGTTTGACTATTGTCAGTAGTCCCACCACTATTACCACTACTGCTAGGGGCACTAGAGTCTGATGTCTTAGTGGTGATAGGCTCAGGGGCTTTACCTATGCAGGGCTTATCCCCTGGCCAATGGCCTTTATTTCTACACACATAGCACCAAGGCTTTTTCTGATTGTGTGAAGAGTTTGAAGAAGATGGAGAAGTTTTATCCCCACCCCCAGAGAAGTGTTATGGACCTGAAGAAGGATCTTTGTGTTTACTTTTATCCCTGTGCTTGTCCTGAGATGTTTCACCATCTTTCTTCTTGCCATCCTTGTCACCCCCTGTATGAGCTTTTCTGCTCACCCTTGTTCTGACCCATTTGTCTGCCTTCTTTCCCAATTCTTGGGGAGAAGTCAGATCTGAGTCCACAAGATACTGATGTAACAAGTCAGACACACAATTATTCAAGATATGCTCTCTCAGAATCAATTTATATAGGCTTTTGTAATCAGTCACCTTACTGCTGTGTAACCATCCGTCTAGGGCCTTCACAGAACAGTCCACAAAGTCTGTCCAGTCCTGTGATGACTCCTTTCTGGTCTCTCTGAACTTAAGTCTGTACTGTTCAGTGGCTAAGCCCAGACCATCTAAGAGTGCATTTTTAAGAACCTGGTAATTATCTGCATCATCCTCTCTGACAATCAGAAGTCTGTCTCTACCTTTGCCAGAGAAGGATAACCAAAGGATAGCAGCCCACTGTACATGAGGGACCCTCTCAACTTTACATGCCCTCTCAAGTGCAGCAAACCACTTGTTGATGTCATCACCATCCTTGTAAGGAGGGACAACTTTGTGCAGATTCCTATAATAAAATGAAGGTTTCCTAACATTTGTATTGCTAAAACTGCTGCTGCCACCATGGGGAACTAATCCCAAACCCTGCCTCTCTTTCTCCACAGCCAGACATTCCCTGTCTAATGACAACTACTGCTGCATTAGCTTCAGTCTGGCCTCCTCAAACCTCAGATGTCTGAGTTCCCTATCTAGGGACTGGTCCTCAGGGTTAGAATTATGTGAAGCCTCTGAAACAGAGGTAACTTGGGAGTGTGCAGAGGCAGACCTATCTCTAACAGGGGCCACTCTAGTGACCTGGCCTCTAAGGGTGAAGGGAGCCCTACCTGTGTGTGAACCCTTCCACTACCAGTTATACGAGGGGGCTTATTGACAGATAGGTCTGTGGAAGGACCCTCCCCAGGATTGTCATAATGCTCCTCTGAGCCTTCCTGGTTGGAGTTATCCTCTACTTCTTTCCCTGTCTGATCTGGACCAGTGCTGAGTCCCTGGTCATCTTGGAGGAGAAGATTTAAGAGGAAGTCCTTATTGGGGTTCTTCCCAATCCCTAAACTTATTTCAATAGAGAGACCACTCAAACTTTTAAAGTTTAGATTCTCATATGTTGTTTTCACAACTCTAGGGGTAGCATCTACAGAAGACATATTGAAAGAAAAAAGTTTTGGGAAAGTGAGTAAAACGTTAGTAGAATACCAAAGCTAACTATTTAGAGAAAAGAGAAAACTTTTCAGAACTTTGAAAAACGTTTGCAAAGTTAAACAAAACTTTTAAGAGAGTTAGAAAATTGTATCTAGGTATATGTTATGTATGCTCTAAGTATTGGAGCAAGGTTTTCTTGTGAAAAGCACAGGTAACAAAGTGGTAAAGCAATTGCAAGCGCTTATCCCACCGCTGCACCACCAATGTAAGAGGCTGGCCTGGTTTCTAGTGGGTATCTTGGGTACTTACACCAGGTTCAGTTATCCCTTGTTAGTAAATGTAGTAGTGTTCTAGCAGCTTAGGCTGATAGATGTAGCTATAGCAGAGCAGCTTAGGCTGAACTAGGAGACATGCAAAGCTCATGCAATATCACTTATAGTTACACAGTACTTGTACACAAGTAAAGACGATACTCATTGTTGCCAAAAATAAAGTTATTTATTTGGGTGACAGAGTACCAAAGAGATCTTAGAGACAATACTCCTTCTGGAGGTAAGTATTATACAGAATATATACACAAGACACCAAAATTAGACTAGTAAATAGTCATAGAACTATGCAAACAGTAGGAAATTCTGTAGAATGCAATGGGAGAAAATAGGTCTTGGGGCAACACAAACCATATACTAAAAAAGTGGAATGTGAATCCCGAATTCCCCCCCTAGACAAGTGTAGTGTGTGTAGAATCGCTGGGAGAGTAAGAATACAGTAAAGGTAAGCAAATTACCCCACCTCTGAACCCAGAAAAGCAGGAGTACAGTACTGCAAGTTTCATTAGGACACACTACACCTCGTTTTTGGGATTTTGCAGCAGCCAACCAAGTGTGCAAAGAACAACTGCTGGATTATTGGACCTGAAGACCTGCATAGGAAGGGGACCAAGTCCAGAAGTCAAAAGAATTTCAAGGAAGGACAGGAGCCCCTGCCAACCCAGAAGACGGTGCAAAAGAAGAGTCCCCAGTTAGTTGAAGTCAGCAGAAATGCACCCTAGGAAGATGCCAGCGGGTCCCTCCATGATACAAAAGATGTGGCACGGCGTAAAGATTATTGCAGATGAGATTTCGTGTTGGAAGGCACCAACAAGCCTTGGCTATGGCAAAAGTGCTTTTGTCATCAAAATGGCACTGGACGGACCCAGGAGGGACCTGGGGGCCTCAACCCTCCACGAGGAGGAAGAGGGGACTCTCAGCACTTTAGAGAGCCCTCAGGGTGCCAACCAGCACCCCCAGAAGCCACAGGATCTGGGTTTAAAGGAGGTGCAAAGCGAAGTTGATGCAGCACAACAAAAGAAGGTCCCACGCCGCCAGAGAACAACTGAGCGAGTTGAGCATCACAGGGTGGAGTTCTGGGGACCTGGGCCAGACTGTGCACATAGGAATTTTGCAAAAAGTGCACAGAGGCCTCAGGAGGCAAAGAAGACCCAAAACACAGGGTTACTGTCGTTCTTGGGGAAGGTAAGTTCTTACCTCCTCCAAATTGCGTCAGCAGGACCTCAGGATAGTCTATGTCGATGATGTCCACCCTCTGTGTCCTTATGAGCACGCTCGTCACCATGAAAGGAGTCCCAGGGTAACGGTTGTCACCTGAGAAGGTGCCTGCTTGGAGCAGGGGAGTGACTCCGTCACTCCACGGGAGATTTGTTTTGTCCTTCTGGTGCAGGATGAAGACAGGGAGTCCCCAGAGCATGCACACCATGGAAACTGTTGCAGTTGCTGACTTGGAGCTGAGGTTGCTGAAGAAAAGTGTCTCTTGTAGACACTTTGTTGCAGTTGCAGCGTTTCTTGGAGCAGGCTGCGATTGATCCGAGGTCAGAGGATGCTGAAGTTGTTGCAGAGGATTCCCATTTGCATTTCTTAAATAGCGATTTCTTAAAAATCGCCATTTAGGAAATGAAAACCAGGGCTTTGATACGTCTGGCCCAATAATGCGAATCACAAACAATCAGTGTTAACTATGCAGGATCCGTATGTTTCAGTGCCATCACCAGAGCCTTTAGCTCTGCTAGTTGTGCTGTGCAATCCCCTAAGGTTTTCTGTGAACGTATGCTGGGGACAAAATTTATTATCCTCCATATAGCTGCTTACGACTGCGTAAGTAGCGGAGTATTGATGTTTTGTGCCAATTGCAGGTTGTGCTGAACCATCGGTGTACATGACTCTTTGATATTGGTCAATAGGCAATGTATTTGCTGGACCTGGGTACTCCAGTTCATAGTGCAAAAATTCTTGAGTTTGTAATTTTGGGTCAAAAATTTAGTCTACATCAGAGGCTGTCAAAGACGTCGCCCATTGAATCCAACAAGTATGTAATGCTTTAGCGTTTGGTTCGCTGGCTTTGGTAACAGCCTCAAGGGCTGGAATTGGAGAGATGACAATAATGCGTTTGCCTTGGGCTAGTGGTCTTTCTTTAATGATGGCCATCTGAACAGCAGAGAATTTTCTCAGTGTGAGCAAAGCGTTGTTCTGCTGCTTAATATAAATGTGATTTGTATGCAATCGGGACTGTCTCACCCTCACTGAAAGTTACATAGGTGAAACCAATGGCACCAACAATTATCTGATGACCAGATGTGTTTTGTTGTCCCCTGTGTGTAGGTGCTGTGCGGCAAGCATGTCTGTTTGCAAAGCTCTGAGAATGTGTGTGTGTTCGACTGTCTAAACTTTACTTGAAAAGTCAGGACGTATTAAGTCATATAAAGGTTTTATGCTTGATGCATAATCAGGAATGTAAGTTCTGCCAAAATTTAGAAAACCCAATAGTGATTGAAATGTTTTAATTGTATTTGGAGGTTGTAACTGTGCGCATTTTTCCTAGAATTGTGGCACTAGGCTTTTTATCTTGATAGCTCATATCCCAGAACAGGACGCTAAGGAGGGCTATTTTTGTTTTTTTGAAACTGAATTTATAGCCGAACTCTGCAAATATCACAACAATGTGGGCTACCCGTCTTAAATGTTGCAGCAATTCATCATCTGTGAGATAGATATCATCTACATAGGACAATGCTTCAGGGTCAATGTTGTGCAATATTGGAGTAACATGAGTTGCGAACAGTCCTGGACTATTCTTATACCCCTGGGGTAAAAAGAATTCTGGAAGCATAGTGTGCTGAAACTAGTTAAGTCTCTACTCTCAGGAGCTATATTTTGGCAGAAGAACCCATTGGAGATATCCAGTGTTGCTTTGTATTTTTTGCGCACTATGTTGTTCATGAGTGCTTTGCTATTTGAGTTCTGTATAGCATATGTGCGTGTATAACTGTTTAAATGTCTGTAGTCTAACACTATTCTGTATGAATGGTCCGGTTTAGCTGCTGGGAATAATCTGTTATTCATTGGTGGGACACAGGATTCGATTACACCCTGGTACTCTAGTTGTGTGAGGATTTCCCTCACGGGTGCTTTAGCATCATGTTTTATTGGATATTGGGGTTGTGGTTGATTTTTAATAGGGATTACATGGTAGGGGGAATCTTTGTTTCATCCTACGCGGTAGCTATATAACACAGGTGCCTGCGCCAATGCCCAATCAATGGCATAAGATTCTGTGAGCTCCTAGGAACAAGGGGTGAGAAAGAAGGTTTAATAACATCTTCCCCATATGGGCAGGTACGGACAAATTCAGGTGACCAATCCTTTTCGGCCAGTAGAATATCATATATGTTTACGATGCGGTCCCAAAATATTGCGTCTATTGTGTGCTCAATGTCTCCTTCTAACTGCAGGGTTACTTTGTACACCCTGTCAGGCATGGAGACACACATGTCCACAGTTTCTACTTGTAAGAAGTCATCAGTTGCTTTCACCTCCAAATGCTCTAGAAGATTCCGGCGAACTATGGTGAACTCTGCCGTGCTGACTAATAGCGCTAGTGCCCACTTCTTGTTCTTCAAGAGAGTCCTCTTCTTGAGTGGCATGTCAAACTGCAACTGCTGCCACCTTTTTTTTTTTTTTATTGTGTTTTTTGTTGGGGAAGTTTCTCTTCTTTTTTAACAGAAACTCCTGCTGAGCATTGTGATTCCTGTCTTGGTTTCACATACTCAGTTCTCTGCTCTGACCGGCTACCTCTCTCACTGCTTTTTTCCAATGAGTCCTGAAAGGAACTAGATTGGCGAGTATCAGTATATTGATATCTGTCAGGCGTTTATATATTATCTCTATTTCTGAGATTATATCTATTCTCTGGGGTCTCCATATGAGTAGATTCTCCCCTTTCTTTTTTAGGTGTTTGTTGTTTTTTATCCCAGCATTTCATAGTACCCTCAGGAGCTTGCTTGGTAGAATGTTTATTAGATTTACCTTGAAATTGCGGTTTTGTTGGTCTAGCCCCCAGACTATCTTGACCAATGCTAGAGTAGGTCTCTGCGATAATCTTCGGCAGCTCACGTTCTTGATCCTGTGTAGGAACATCCCGAAGCCGCATGTGCACCGCTAGTGCGACCGCTTCCCCTCTAAGGTTACTTAATATAATTGAGGATAATGTGGCAAAATTGCCCATTAGTTGCATCCTCAAGTCCAGGGCTGGGGCAGCCCCGTATTCATCTTGAATTTGTTTCAAGACTTCCAGTAAGTTGGCAAGTGTTGGTGTACCATGTGCAGTAGTGTAGAGCGTGACAAATACCTTGCCCCATGTATTACAATTATCTACCGTGGGAACCATCCCAAATGGCAAGCACATTGTTAATATTCTATGTTTATCATGAGGTCCCATATGGGGAAATACTGCTTCCAGTACATTTATTTTTTGGGCTAACCAAAATGGAATTTCTTCTAGTTTGGCAGGTACTTTACCCATGATCGAATGTACAGTCGCAGGATTAATAGCTGGTGTTACTACATGTGGTTGCGCCGGAGCAGCACGTGCTGGGTTTGTGTTTAATGTTTGCATTACAAAATGTACTAATCATCTGTATATTGCCGTCCGATCATCATATAAGTGACGGACTACAGCTACCGTTAGATTCGCTGCAGCAGGATGTGGTGTATAAGTGGCCAATAAAGGCCAGGTAGGACCATCATTACTTAGAGGACCTAACCTAACAAGTAAAATTGTATGGGGCAGGGCGCCATCAAGCCAATTATTATGTTCTTGATAAGATAGAGGTATTTCTAGATATGCATATGCTCTGTATTGTGCAGGTACATTTGCAGGTGTATAGTGATGAAATGTATTGGTGTTCCCATCAACTGCTGGAAATGTGACCCAAGAATAAAAATGTTCTGTTCTATAGGCTGGGTGAACGTCAACAACAAATGTGACTGGACCCCCCTGGGCCGTTAGGCCATGCGCCAATAAATGTGCAGGTAGTGGTGGTCTCATATTGACTGCAATTGCTACCTGTTGTGGATTCGCCAAAATCAATGGAAAATTTTGTTCAGAGGTAAGCACACCAAATGGGGATTATCCTTTTAATAGTTCAAGCTTGAACAACCTACAGCATTAGTTAGGTACTCCTTCCTTAGCCTGAGGAGGAAATCCTAAATACAACAGATGTCTCCGTATATAGTACTGAGGTGTCTTTGTATGTAGTGAGACAGAGATACTCAGGAGGACCTAAAAATTTAGCCTGACCAAACGTTGGTGGTGCCATGTCGCGTAGGCCCTCATTATTCTAATGAGACTACTGGATTTGAGCGGCAGAATTGCCTGCGGTGTGGGAGACTGAGTCTTAGACCAATACAGCTGACACTTGACGCCCCAATCCGGGTTTTGCTCTGGCTAACTAGCAGTGGCTCATCTCTACCCAAGAGCAGGGATGATTGGGCAGCGGAGCGCATGACACAATTGACGCCTCAGGGAAATTGTGGTCACTCAAATCGCATCCGTTTCTCTCAGTTACATTAGTCTCACTTATACAAGGAAAGCAGAGGCAGTATAGGTTTCAATAAGGTTTTAATGAAGCAACTGCATTCCATATAATAAAGTATGTACTGCAATAACCAGGGCGATTAAGCTTGACAGGATTAAGATTGTGACATGGAGAGTAAAGTATAGAAATAACGCTACCATATTGTCACTAGAGTCAATAGACTAATTCCTACCTAGGCTATATTAGAGCACAGCATGTTAAGCTCTAGTTCTGCCCTTCAAGTTCCCCTGGGAAGACATCATCCCCTATTCCTGAGCAAAGGCCTGAAGTCTGCATAAGCAGCTGTAGTGAAGGGTTCAGCAATTAACATACAGTCGTGGTCATCTGACTGGAATCTCCCTCTAACATGTATGGGACAGTGAAGTGTTTTTATAATAAAACAACTGATGTTCTGAGAAAATGTCCCTACGTAAGGATGTGTATATTTCTATGAACACCAGAGACAAAGCGTTACCACGTTTTACTGGCAACCTATCTTACTGCAGCCTTGAGAGAAGCACAGAGTGAACAAGAATGTCTTGTTTAAGAACGTGGTGCTGGCCTAAGCAAAGACAGCTAGATAGAGGGAAATAAACAAGACCGCAAATGTGGCTATTGCTAAAATAATAAACAAAGCTGAATAAAACATATCTATGTTAAAGTGCACAGCGGCAGGCCTATTGTGCTAAAATAACGTGCAAGGAGCTATAACTAAAATGGCTACACAACAGCAGGAAATTTAGGGCAAGACAAAAACTTTGCCAGTCTTGTCACCCACTTCTATTGCCCTGAATTAAGACAGCCTCACATACGGTCTGCAGGTCCTGTTCCACCTGCCAGGCCAGTTAGAAGTGAGAGAAAAAGCTGAAGGCTCCCCTGATCCCACTTCTCATCATTAGCACCCCCTTTGAAAGGGTTGGCATGGACGTCATAGGCCCATTGGACCCCAAGACAGCCCTAGGCAACAGGTTCATCCTGGTCTTGGTGGACCATGCCACTTGCTACCCAGAGGCCATTCCTCTGAGGACTGCGACTGCACCTGTAGTGACCAGAGCTTTGATGGGGATCTTTCCCCATGTGGGGTTACCCAAAGAGATAGTGCCTGACAGAGACACCAGCTTCATGTCTGCATACATGAAGTCCATGTGGCACACATGTAGTGTAACTTACAAGTTCACCATGCCCTATCACCCTGAATCCAATGGTCTAGTTGAGAGGTTCAACAAGACCTTGAAGGGCATAATTACAGGCTTACCTGAAGCCATGAGGAGTAAGTGGGACATCCTCTTGCCATGCCTTCTCTCTTCTTACAGTGAAGTGCCCCAGAAAGTTTTAGGGTTCAGTCCCTTTGAGCTTCTCTACGGCTACCGTGCCAGGGGGTCCCTAAGCACTGTCAAGGAAGGGTGGGAGAAAGCTCCCAGGAACCCCCATGATGTGGTCAGCTACATGTTGGCCCTCCGCAACCAGATGCACCTCTTCTGGAAAAAGGCCAAAAGCAACCTTGAGGCCAGTCAAGAGGTAATGAAACGCTCGTCTGACCAGAAGGTCACTCTGGTGGAGTTTCAACCTGGCAACAAAGTATGGGTCATGGAACCAGTAGAGCCCAGGGCTCTCCGTGATTGCTGGATTGGGCCATACAAAGTAAAGAAGTGTAAGGTGGAGGCCACTTACTTAGTTGACCTCCAGACCCCTAGAAACCCTCTAAGGGTCCCCTATGCAAACAGACTAAAGCCTCACTTTGGGAGGTCTAAAGCCAAGATGCGCATTGTGACAGATGAGTGTGTGGAGGAGAGTGAATCTCTCCCTGACCTCCTCTCTGGACAAGAAAGTTATGGGTCAGTGGAGGGTGGCAATCTCTGTGACTCCCTGAGCCTAGAACAGCGAAGTGACTGGTAGCAGTTACTGGGACAGTTTAGCTCCCTGTTTTCCCTTACCCCTGGACTCACACCTCAGTGTGTTCATGATACTGACATGGGAGACAGTCCTCCCTGTAAAGAACACTATTTACAGGTTGTCAGATAGGGTGAAGGGCATCATCAAGGAGAAAGTTGCCAATATGCTAGCTTTAGTGGTGATTGAAACCTCTAACAGTCCTTGGTCTAGCCCAGTAGTTTTGGTACCAAAGGGTGCCCCACTGGGCGCCAAACCAGAACTTTGGTTCTGGGTGGACTACTGAGATCTCAATTCTGTCACTAAGACTGACACACACTCTATCCCCGAAGCTGATGAGCTCATTGACAGGCTAGGAGCTGCCAAATGTCTTAGTACCTTTGATTTGACCTCAGGGTACTGGCAGATTGCCTTGACTGAGGGGGCAAAAGAAAGGTCAGCATTCTCCAAACCTGAGGGACATTACCAGTTCTGGGTAATGCCCTTTGGCGTGAAGGATTCCCCTGTTACCTTCCAACAGTTTGTTAACAGGGTCCTGGCTGATAAAGAGGCATTCTGTGCCGCTTACTTAGACAACATTGCCGTCTACAGTGCCAGCTGTGAGGAACACCTACTTCACCTCCAAGAGGTGCTCCTGACCTGCAACAGTCAGGACTGACAATCAAGGCCAGTAAGTGCCAGATTTGGCATGGTTCCGTAGTTTACTTGGGACACCTGGTAGGTGGCGGCAAGGTGCAGCCCCTCCAAGCCAAGACTGAAACAAACGTGGCTTGGCAAACACCTACAACCCACAGCCTTCCTAGACCTCACTGGTTACTACAGAGGATTTGGTAAGGGATGTGGCACCATTGTGGCCCCCTTAGGTTACTTCCATGGGAACAGAGGTGGAGTGCCATTGAAATAGAAGCATTTGTTGTGTCTGGGCACTGAAGAAGCTGAGAACATACATGTTTGGGACTCACTTCCGGGTTCAGACAGCCCACAGGCCTCTCAAATGGCTCATGGAGGTGAGGGGTGAAAATCCTAAACTCTTGAAGTGGTCTATCTCCCTACAGGGAATGGACTTTATGGTGGAGCATTGTTTGGGGACTGACCACGCCAATGCTGAGGGTCTCTCCAGACTCTTCCGCCGTAGTGAAGAGAGCTCCTAAGGGGTTGAGTAGTTCTCCCAACTTTCAGCTAATCATTAATCATTAACTATGCTGTTGAACCTTGGTATACAACCTAGATGGATCTCCTAAACTGGGATGGAAATTGGAAAGTATCCTAAATATTAAATAAACACTTTGAGTTTAGAAGATCAAAGGCCTTCTCTGCATCTAGCAGGCTGATCACCGCCGGACTAGCATCTGCCATCACGTTATCTGTAAATTCTGACATAAAAGAAGTATTAGAGTATAAATTCTGGCTGCTAATAAAGCCATTCTGATCCTCTGCTATAAGAAACTGGGCTATTTTATCAATCCGGCTTGCTAAAATTTTGGTATAGACCCTATAATCTGAATTTAACAGCGTTATAGGTTTATAAGATTTCAGATCCTCTGCCTCTTTCCCTACTTTTAAAACATTCATGAGAAACCCTCTCTGAAATGAATCAGGTACCTGACCATCGGCAATCAAATGATTGAAAAGAACTGTCATGGGCCAATTGAAATAGATATAAAGCCTTTATAAAACTCTAAGCCAAATCCATCCTCTCTGAGGCTTTGCTATGGGGTAGCTATCTTATCATTTGTTCCACCTCCCACTGAGAAACAGGGCTTAATGAAATTGAGGTGTCCTCAAGACGGGTAATTTAATCCTTTGAGGAAGTTGTTAATTTTCTGTTCATGCCATTTGTTTGCACCCTGATCATCCAAATACAGCTTGGCATAGTATTCACAAAAAAATGGGTTTACTTCCCTCTGCCTTTTCTGGAAACTACCCAGTGTGAGGGTACCTCATACTAGTGAACAAATTACGATTATCCCTCTCTTTGGCCCTCAAAGCTAAAAAAAAAATACCTATAAATTCCCCATATTCGTAGACTTGTTGTTGAAAGGTCTGATTATTGACAAATGCCTTTTGTAGGAAAAAAAATCTTATTTTTTTCTTTTGCAATAATCCACCTATCCAATGCAGTGGGTGGCCCTAGAGCCTGATAAGTTCTATCTACTTCTGTTTGCAAGAATGCTAGTTCTTCCCTCTTTTGCTTTACTTGAAATGCTTATATTGATCTAAGAGTGCCCCTGATAGTACATTTAAAAGCCTCCCTAATTGTAGATAAATCTGCTGAAGCCTCATTGGTCGTAACAAAGGTAAAGATCTATAATGTTATCAGATCAATCACCTCCTCCTCTAAAATAATTGTTCTATCCATCACCCACCTCTTAACATGGCTTTGCACAGGTACAGCACATTTCAGAACTACCCCTAATAGTCCATCATGCCACTCGGGCAATGTGAGATGTCAGTTTTTTGGAAACAAGGGGGGTCCTAAAAAAAAAACATTGATCTGGGATGCTGCATTAATCTTTTAGAATAAGAAGTGTAAGACCTTACTCCAGCCTTACTGACCTGCCACATGTCCACCATCCTTAAGCAGAGAGAGATATCTTAGAAAAGTATTTCCATTTGTCTTTTCTTTTACATCCTATGTGGATTTGAAGAATCCAACTGCAGGTTTTGTACAAAATTGAAGTCTCCCCCAATTAAAGCCTCCCCCTGAAGATAGCTCAATTCCTACTGCACCTTCCAAAAATACTTCGGATTATCCATTACTGGGCCATAGTAAGTAGTCAAGTTAACATTTCGGCTATTAATCTGCACTGGCAGTATTGCTAAATACCACTCATGATTTATGAAAAGGGGTTGATATCTCAATTGCAGATCTTTTTTAACCAAAAGTGCTACTCTCCTTTGAGTGAAATTTGCAGAAAGAAAAAAAGTCTGAGTGTCTAAACGGTTGAATTTTAATAGTCTATTTCCCCCTTATCCAGTGAGTCTCCTGCAGTAGGATCACATGGGGCTCAAATTGCATTCAGCAGTCAATAATAGCTTTCCTCTTAACTCTATTGTTAAGCCCATTAACAATGAGGCTAATCACCATCAAACTTACCATTCTATGGTACCTCTAATGTATAACCCTCATTAGCTAGACGCCCCATCTGGAAGAGTGCCTCTCACAAAGGTCTCTACCTCTAGCCCCATTAGTGTCACATATGTATCATGTCTCTCATCACATTTGGTGCAGACTACCCAATGGCCTCGCCTTCTCCTCCCCACCTCTTTCCAATCACCTTAGTATCCCCCACCCTACCATCTCTAGCTCCCAACACCCCCATACCCCAATGAGCAGCTAGTGTAGGAGGCTGGCCTGGTTTGTAGTGGGTACCTTAGGTACTGACACCCTATACCAGGTCCAGTTATCCCTTATTAGTTAAATGTAGTAGTGTTCTAGCAGCTTAGGCTGATAGAGGTAGCTGTAGCAGAGCAGCTTAGGCTGAACTGGGAGACATTCAACACTCCTGCAATACTACTATAGTTGCACAGTACTTATACACAATAAAAGACAATACTCAGTGTTACCAAAAATAAAGGTACTTTATTTTAGTGACACAAGGCCAAAAATATCTTAGAGGCGATACTCCTTCTGGAGATAAGTATTATACACAATATATACACTAGACACTACAATCAGTTAAGTAAAGAGTCATAGGATAGTGCAAACATTAGAAAATACCATAGAATGCAATAGGAAGAAATAAGCCTAGGGGCAACACAAACCATACACTAAGAAAGTGGAAGAATCACAAATTCCCCCCCTAGGCAAGTGTAGTGTGTAGAGGGTCGCTGGGAGTGTAAGAAAACCACAAAGGTGAGTAAAATACCCCACCTCAGAGCCCAGGAAAGTAGGAGTAAAGTACTGCAAGTTTCCTCAGGACACACTACAAGTTGTGATTAGAGTTATTGCAAGAACCAAGCAAGACTACAAACAACAAATGGTGGATTCCTGGACGTGAGGACCTCTAAAGGGAGAATACCAAGCTCAGAAGTCGCTGAAGATTCCAGGAAACACAGGAGCCCCTGCCAACCTAGAAGATGGTGCTAAAAGAGGATTCTCAGGTTGGAAGCAGTCTGCAGAAGAGCACCAAAGAAGATGGCTGCAGATTCCTGCATGATGCAAAGGATGGCCCACGTGGAGATGTTGGATGCAGGCGAGTTGCAGTGCTGGATTCGTCCAACAAGCCTTGGTTTAAGCAATGTCGTGGATTGTGTCAAAATGGCGCTGCCTGGACCCAGGCGGGACATGAGGGCCTCAACTTGGATTGAGGAGGCAGAGGGGCTCCCAATACTGGATGGAACCCACAAATGGTCAGGTAGAACCCACGGAGGTCCCCGGACATGGGGACAAAGGAGGTGCAAATTGCGGTTGCTGCAGCACTACAAAATAAGGTCCCATGCCGCCGAAGAACTACTTAGTGAGATGAGCATTGCAGGATAGAGTGCTGGGGACCTGGGTCAGGCTGTGCATGAAGGATTGTAGCAAATAGTGCACAGAGGCTTCAGGAGATGAAGATGATGCGGGGCACTGTTGCAAACAGGGAAGGCAAGCACTTACCTCCTCCAAATGTGGACAGCTGGACCTTAGGACAGTCTGTGTGGAAGGGGTCCACCACCTGTGTACCAGGGAGCACGCTCGTCGCTGAGAGAGGAGTCCCAGAGAACCGGTCATTGTCTTAGAAGGTGTCTGCTGGAGCAGGGAAGTGACTCCGTCACTCTACATGGGATTTCTTTGGTCCTTCTGGTGCAGGGTGAAGACAGGGATTCCCCAGAGCGTGCACACTGTGGAAACTGTTGCAGTTGCTGGCAGGAGCTGAAGTTGCAGAGTTGCAGTAGCCTTTCTGGATACTTTGTTACAGTGGTTCCTAGAGCAGTCTGTGGTTGATTCGTGGTCAGAGGATGAAACAGGAGTTGCAGAGGATTCCTGGTGGAAACTTGCAAGCTGAATCTGAAGAGACACCCACAGGAGAGACCCTAAATAGTCCTCAGAGAGGTATTGGCTACCTAACCAGGTATGCAGCTATCAGGAGGGGTCTGTGAGGTCACCTGCTGGCACTGTCCACTCAGAAATCTCCAGAGTGTCCCCACACCTTGGAAAAGAAGATGGCTAACGCGAGGGACACACTGGAGGAGCTCTGGGTACCACCCCTGGGGTGGTGATGGACAGGGGGGTGGTCACTCCTCTTTCCTTTGTCCAGTTTCGCGCCAGAGCAGGGTCTGGGGGTCCCTGAACCGGTGTAGATTGGCTTATGCAAGGAGGGCACCATCTGTGCCCTTCAGAGCATTTCCAGAGGCTCTGGGAGGCTAACCCTCCCAAGCCTGTTACACCTATTTTCAAAGGGAGAGGTTGTAACACCCTCCTCCCAAAGGAAATGCTCTGTTCTGCCTTCCTGTGACTGAGCTGCTCAGACCCCAGGAAGGCAGAACCCTGTCTGTGAGGTGGCAGCAGCTGTAGCTGTAGAGCAAGCATCAGAGAGCTGGTTTGGCAGTACTGGGGGTCCATGGTGGAGCCCCCAGGATGCATGGGATTGACACCCCCAATACCAGATTTGGAATGGGGGGCAATTCCATGATCTTGGACACCTTACATGGCCATATTTGAAGTTACCATTGTGAAGCTACATATAGGTATTGACCTATATGTAGTGCACACGTGTAATGGTGTCCCCGCACTCCCGAAGTCTGGGGATTTGGCCCTGGACAGTGTGTGGGAACCTTTGCTAGTGCAAGGGTTCCCTCACACTTAGCAACTTTGCACCTAGCCTTCAGTAAATGAAGGTTAGACATATAGGTGACTTATAAGTTACTTAAGTTCAGTTAAAATGGCTGTGAAAAAGTGTGTGCACTATTTCGGTCAGGCTTCAGTGTCAGTCCTGTGAAAGGGTTTGTCTGAGCTCCTTATGGGTCGCAAAAGAAATACTGCAGGCCATAAGGATCTCCTGGAACCCCAATGCCCTTGGTACCTAAGTACCATATACCAGGGACTGATAAGGGGGTCCAGTGTGCCAACTGGAATTGGTAAATGAAGTCACTAAACTATAGTAACTAATTTAGAAGCAGAGAGAGCATAAGCACTGAAGTTCTGGTTAGAAGAACTTCAGTGACACAGTTAAGCACTACTGACAACAGAGACATTAGCCCATAATCTATGAGCACTGGGGTCCTGACCAGCAGGATCCCAGTGAGACAGGCAAAACATACTGACATACAGGTAGAAATTGGGGGTAACATGCCAAGAAAGATGGTACTTTCCTGCACCTAGCCCCTGAAAGCGAAGTCCTCCCTTCCATCTAATCGGGGCACTGGTTGAGAATATTGGGCAGCTTCAGCATCTGGGACCTCTTAAAAAAACACCAAGGGGAACATCTTTCATAACCACCTTCCGTAGGCTTACCTGGGCCTCCCTCCTTTAACAAAGAAAGGATTTTAATTGCCTCATGCACTTCAGAAAAGATCTAAAATCTCCTAGCCCATAGGCTTTTCAGCTTGGCTGGTTGAAATACTTGAGTTTGTGGCCCTTTCGCCTGAAAAGCATTAACCATTTGTGTAAACTCCCACCAACATCAAGATGTTTCAAAGGGCATATCTGGGAAAATCTGGTAAATTAAATTATTCTTCACGTTGATAGATTTATATTGAATGGCTTTTCTTAGGACGTTTTCCTCAACATGGTAGTTCTGAAAATGCACCAATATTGTGCAAGTCTTTCTCCCATCTTTTGGCACTCTTCTCAGGGGTACTCTATGGGCTCTAGCTACTGACAAATCTGAATGAGATTCATAGGAAGAAATCAAAATAGAAACCACCTCTGTCATTTGCAAATCAATTTCCCATCTCTCCGGAACTCCCACAAAGCATGGGTTAGACCTGCAAGGTCGATTCTCTATATCTTCAATCTTCCCACTCTTATTCCTTATCTCATCCTGTATATGCTGAGTTATATGAGTCAGATTAGTAAATGCATCATCCAGACTTGATACTCTGCTCTATTTCTGTCTGGTGACTATTCAAATCCATAATCTTAGTCTTTATTGCCTCCAATAGGGGCACTTTCCCATCTTTTATATCTCTTGTAATATTGAGCATTTTCTCTCCCAAAGTGAAGTCGAGTGCTCTCTTTTCTGTACATATCAACTTCAGTGATTGTAACCCTAAGCATTCCCCTTTGCCAAGTCCCTGGAATATGGGGTATTGTGTTCCACTTTGGAGGCATTCCTGATTAAGGTCAATATTAGATGAGGAACAAGGAGGGTGAGTGTCTCCGTGAGGCCACACAAAGCTCTCTTCTCTAATCGAATGTTTCTTGTCCTGGACAATTTAGGCTTCTTTACATTGCCCATTGCCAAATTTGTTTTTTTTTCGTTCCTGAAACTCTTTTCTCACTCTTATTTTTTGTTTTGCTGTCTGGCTTGAGGATGGCAGGGGAGACTCTTCAGTAATTTTCGAGACCTCCTTCTCATCCACCTCTCACTTTTTACCCCTATCTTTGCAAGTTCTCTTCCATTCTCTTCTCTTAATATCGCCCCTGAATCCGCAGAGGCCTTTAGATGACTCATCAAGGGATTTAGTAAAGAGAGGGGATCCAACTTGACAGACTGACTTAGCTTTAAAGGGCATTACTTTAGAAAAGTTTCCTTTTCTTCATGGAAACCTTCTTTTTTAACATGCCTTCAGCTGAATTCTCTTATTTGCTGTTACCACCTTTGCCATTGCAGAACTACAATAACTACACAGTAAAGCATCTTGTGCTTTTAAGGTGTAGCCCTACTTGATGACATACTAACTGCTGCAACCTGCACCTCTTCCTGCCACCTGGAGGTTCACTTTTGCCACCTCCTGCTCACATATGATGATTTCCAACACGTCCTAAGATATATCCCTACAGCCTCAGCGGGGCTGGTTGCTATTTAGTCTATACCATGAACATTCAAAGGTACAGTCAAAGTCACAAACATCACTTCAATGCTCAGTCAGTATTCCAGGCAGCTAATTTGTTATTACTTATTCTCCTGCTCTTAGTATAAGGGATTGGGTTGGAGTATCAGTACAACAAAGCAAAGTGGGGAGGGGGGCAGCATTGTAATATATCGTTGAGCTGATCTGGAGACTAAGGGCGGAATGAAGGAATAAAAAAAACACTTGTGGGTAGAGAGAAATCCTTTGAAAAGAAGCAGTTTGTCTGGGGGAGCATTAGAAGGTGAGGCACACCGCTGGTTTTAGCCTAGGCGTCTGACTGAATTTGAAGGTGTGGGAGTATACGACATCCAACAGATTAAAGAATTCAAGGGTAAAACAAAACCCCACCATCATATATAGCCAGCTGCATCTGTACACACAGGGGCGAACTTACCCTCGCCTCAGCATTTGTTCCTCCTCCGCTGTCTCAACCACCTGCTGATGGGGTTCCACAGTCTGCTGCAAGCTTCAGCTGCAACGGCATTCCCATGCCAATGGTCCCACAGCTACTCCCGGGGTCACTCGACCAGAATAGCACAGTGGCGGTGCAAGAACAATTGCCACTGTTGTCCTACTTCAGTCTCAAGGCTTATTTGGTGATCCTCCTTCTCCGTTCTTGCCTGGACTCTCAGCTTGAGCACTGTACAGCATCCCCATGAGCCCCCCTTTTCTCCAACGCACTCTGCTTACTATGCAGGCCCCAGACGCCAAGCCACAATGTCTGGAGAGTTCTGGCACACAGCCTGCTGGGAAGTCTCTCTTGTCATCTCAGCAGTTGCACTACAGATGGCAAAACACCTTCTGTCTATGCTCTGGGCCCGAATTCCTGTCACAGAGACCTGAAAAAGAGACCTTGTTTATTGCAATAAACAACTGAAACAATAAGCAAAATTATTAACCAGCGGCTCACAAACGAAGGTCATTTGGCAACCGCTCCAACAGTTTCTCTTAAACCATGAACAGATCCTGAAACACATTGCAATGCCACAAGGAAGACAAGACTAGTCTGATACACAAGCAAGTTCTGTTCAGACTCCTCATCCACACCAACAAAACCGTGACTCAAAACCACTTCACATTCCACAAACCCACCAGACTCCACTACTCAGCCAAACTCCTACTCACACACATTCCACTCTTATGTGGAACCATAGCCATTGGCAGGCTTTCGCTTATATTGCTCCTAAAGCCTCGAACCACCTGTGCCTATGCATCAGAGCCACCTCTTCAACTCTTGACTTCTGCAACAAGTTGAAAATGAGGCTCTTCTCATAGGTCCCACTACCTAGCCCTCAGCCAGACTAGACTGCTCTTACTTTCAGCACCAGGATTCCCCTCCACCCCTCCCAGGTGATAATTTGCTTTACATATACACATAACATAACTAGTCTAAGAAGATGGATGTGGTCATCCAACCACCTTCCTACTGCATAAGTACCAGGCCTAGGTTACATATGATATTGTTGTGTGGGATATGAGATGCATGAGCTATTAGAGAGTTGCTACAATTTGTTAATACAATGGATGTATGCCAGTGATGCCACTTGATGACGCCTCCTTCGTGTTATGATTCTTTATGTTTTCCCTTTCTACCATGAGAAAGTTGCGAGATGGGACTACGGGGTGACAAAAGAGATAAACATGGTTGTAGAGAAATTAAATTTACAACAGAAATGTAAGTGGGTGGCAAATGGAATGACAGTGTGAAAGAGGAGAAAATGAAGGTGAAGAAGAAACGAAAGGTGAAAAGAAAAGAGAGGAGAGAAAGAAGGTTGTAAGGAAGATAAAAAAAATGAAGGAGGGAATAAAAAAGAAAAGGGACGAAAGGGAAGGAAATAAAGAAGAAGGGAAACTTTCCTTGAAAAAACCCATTCCTGGGGATCTTCTTTGAAAGGCTTGTGATGGAAGGTTTCTATCACTCACCGTTTGGCAGCTACATAGTTCAAAGTGGGGGATGTTTTATTTGTTACCTATTTTCCTGCAGGCTTCCATTTGAGAAGGGTTGCAAAACAATTTTTGGTCTACATTCATCATTCGTGGAAGAAAATCTCCCATCTGCAAATCTCCTGGGTGCACCTCAATAGGGATTATAACACTGGCATAAAGCACGGAGGCAAATAGCACATATGTGAGTTAGTGCACCTTGGAATGGGGAATAATGTGTTGTCCCCTATTCCAAGGGGTGTAATTCAGAATTGTGTATAAAATGTGCACCTGGGTCTTTATTATGCCTTGTGCCCTGGGGGCATAGCAAGCATGTGCGCCAACTTTGTGCACCAACTTTGTGCACTCCACCAAGGTACTATAGTATTAAAAAAGGGGCTGCATATAGTTGTGCAGCCCCCTTCTGCAATACTGATAGCACTGGAGCACATGTGGTGCCAGCACTATCTTGAGAGGGAATTCCCTCATTGGCATTGTGGCGCGGCCACATGCAAATGGGGGAATCACTTTGCCTCTGCACCTACTACCTATTTCAGACACAGGTACAGAGGCAAAGAGGCCCTTAGGAGGTACACTGACATTGTGCCACAAAAAGGTGGCACACTATCAGTGCCCCTCCCGTGCAACTGTTTGGAAGGGGCAAAGGGGGTCCTATGGACTCCACGTTCAATGTCTCTGCATGTGGGTGCAGTCACTCACTGCACCCACCTGTAAGGGGATTTTGTTCCTTCTTCAAAATGTGCCAGCTTTTGCCTGTACTGTGAAACATGGAGCTTGTAAGAAGCCTGTCTGTATGTTCACTGAATGCACTGCAGGGCAGCTTCAAGTTCACAGATGCCCTGTCAACTTGAAGGTACGCTGCACATCGATTGTAAGATAGCACACTGTTCCTGTTTGTGCATGGTGCACTCATACATGCCAAAAGTTTCAAACTAAGAAGTGGGAGATATTGGAAACAATCAGGGAATGCATTTCCCCCATGGACTTCTATTGAAGCAGAGGCAATTTTAGGTGGAAGACACCTAAAATAGTATTTTTTTGCTTCAAACATCTTGAGTTTCCCACCTGAATTGGGCCCATTGGCATGTAAGCACACCTGCTTAAAGGTGTGCAGTGGCGCAAACAGATACAGTGCGTCCAGTACATAAAATAGGCCCCGGTTAAAAGGTGAACCCTGCACCTTTTAGGTCAAGCATAGCAGTGCACAAGTGCACAAGCTTGATAGCAAAAAGCATCTAGCCTTTAGATATATATTGGGCCTCTTCAAATAGAGTTCAGTAAGCCAGAACCCGATACAACGGTATTACGCTTCACATGAGCACTGGTTAGATTACACAAGAACACATTCATTTTTGGTAGCAAGGGGAGATTAAGTGATTTGCCAAAAATCACAGGATGTTGAGCCAGTGCCGAGACTCGAACCATGTTTCCCAGCTTCAAAGTCAGCATCCCTGGCTCTTACGCCACATCCTCTCCCTTAGGGTTCTGTGTCTGGTGCATGTTGTGGCAGTCTGGGAATATTGTTTTTTCTTATATAGCGCTTGGTTATACAAGTTCTGCTATTTCATAGTGCTGCAAAGCAGGTGCCATTCTTCACAAAATCGCTATAATTCATTTGCACTTAAGCTGTCTCTTGTTATTCTCTTTGTATACAGTCAATGTTTTCAAAAGTTAGGCTGGTATTGCCAATGTAGAGGAATAATTCCTTTAAAAGTTTAACACACAGAAATATATTGCTGCCCCCTTTTCTTTGCTCCTAATTCTTTTGACCCCCTCATTCTCCGGGTTAAATGCCACAAAGGTTCCTCTACATGGCTTATTTGGTGCTATAAAACTTTAGGTAAACACACTACAAAAGGGTTCCATCTCTAGGGTATCACAGCCAGTCTGTGCGAATGAGGGATAAACACTCCCAAGATGGCAGCCCTGTTGTGCCCTCTGTCATTTGGGCCCCTGTGCAAGCAAAGACACTGGACAGAGTGGTGTTTGCACTGATTTATTGTGTAACACCACACTTTGCTAATATCATGCTAATAAACTTTCCCGCCGCTCCCTGCTCATATTTAACCCTGTCGGTCTAACGTCATGGAGGCCATACCACGGCTCCTTGCAGAGGAGAGGAGTGGCTGCTCTGACCCCTCGACCAAGTCCAACAGTGGACTTGCCCATGGCATGGGCAAACACTACATTCCACCCCAACCAGACAAAAAAAACAGAAAAGTCCTGGAGGAAAAGAAAAATAAGGTTGCAGCTAAATACACACAATTATAACATTAGCATACAAAAACGGCATAAAGCAGAATTCAGTCGAACACAAAGTCAGCATAGCACCGGGACAGGCCCGAATTGGACCAGAGATGATATTGCCTGCTTCCCAACCTCACAGACAATGCCCTCGGTGTGTCACTAGGAGTTCTCAAGCTTCCGGCTTGGACTGACGCATCTTCCGCTGCTGGGGAAGACCGGTGCATCTGGGCAGGTTGCTCAGAGGTGGCCCCATCCCTGACCATGGGCTCAGTCTGCAAGGAAGTTGCGGGTGAGAAAGCGGCACCCTCCTGATCACTCACAGTGAGGTTGTCTGTGGAAATATCCCACCTGTGGCCTGCAGATGGCGAGTTGGGAAATCGTTTGAAGTGGGATATATTCCTTGTAACGCTCTTGCCATCTTTTGTTGCGGTGACCATGGTCCGCTTGACGGCGGTCACAGTCCCCAGATCCGCCTCGAAAGGTAGCCGGAACTTGCCAACAGGGAGGCGGTAATTCACTAGCACCATGTCCCCGACCTGGATAGTGACTCAATGAGTTCTTCGCCTCCTGGACGTGTAGTCATTGTTGCGAGTTCTCCTTCTCATGGACTGGCTCTGAGGTTTGGGTTGAGAAGCCCAGAGGGGGTGGTGAAGTTTGGCACCCATCACGGCTCTCCCGAAACATAGTTGGCTTGGGGTGACGCCTGTCGTGGCATGAGGTGTAACCCTATATTCCCATAGGAAAATATAGACAGCGCTCTCGACCTTCTGTGACTCTGCCATGGCGATGCGGATTGTTTTGGACAGTGTCTTTACAAATCTTTCCACTTCACCGTTGGCCCGGGGCCACCTGGGCGTGATCTGGCAGTGGATGGTGTTTCTAGACCTCCAAAAATCAGCCCACTCACGGCTGTTGAATGGGGACCCATTGTCTGTGCGAAGCTTACCAAAAAGGAAAAGTGGCCATCAGCTTCTCCATTTTCGGGATGACTACATGGGCTGCTGAAGACAGCACCAGTTCCACCTCGGGGTACCGAAAATAGTCATCTATTGCCACCAGCATGTGGGCTCTGTCAGGGAGACTCCCAAAGTCGGCTTTCACCCTCTGCCAGGGGCTGTGGGGCTGTCTTTGGTGATAACAGGTGCAGGGAGATCAGGAGCACCTCTGGCCTGGCAGACTAGGCAACCCGTGACTACGTTCTCCACCTGTTGGTCAAGTCCTGGAAACCAAACTTTGCTTTGAAGCCTGTTTTTTTATTTGAATATGCCTTGGTGAGCACCGGGGGCTAACAACACAGCTCTTGTTCCTCGACAGGCAGGAGGCACCAGATGGGATCTGTGTAATAGGCAGTCATCGTCGCTCACAGAGAGTTCGTGCCTAACGTGGAAAAACACCGGGAGCGCCATCTTGGCTTCCTCTGTGTGGAAACCGGCAATGTGTTGTAATGGGCACCAGTTGCCAGAGCACACAGATTCCATGGCCAACAGCAGGCAGTCATCTTAGCTTGTGGCTTCCACTACCTTGGCAAGGGGTGTAGGCAGTGACCGACCACCAGCCTAACATATTCTTCAGTTTCGAGGGCCTCCTTGGCTTCTTGAGGGGTGGCTGGGTGCGCATGATGTGACAAGAAATCCACTGGGTTCTTAGCACCTGGTTGGTACTCCACTCTGAAATCAAACTCCTGCAGCAGCAGTATCTATTTTTCGATCCGCTGTGGCGGTTTCAACGATGAGCCTTTGAAGAGGGGAAGCAGTGGCTTGTGGTCCGTGACCACCGTGAAGGCTTTGCCCTAGAGATAGCTATGAAAATGCCAGCACCCCAAGTGGATGGTGATAGCCTCCCGTTATATTTGGGAATAACACTGCTCCCTTGGTGTCAAAGTTCTGCTGGCAAAGGCAATGGGAGCCCACTCTCCACAGTCTTGATTCTGGGCTACGACAGCTCCCATCCCAATGGGACTGGTGTTGACAGACAAGTGGGACTCACACCTGGGGTGGAAGAAAGCCAATGTGGTATCAACAGAAAGGGCCCTCTTGGTGTTCTTGAAGGCACGTTCTTGCTCCTCGCCCCACGCTCAGGGATGATCGGCCTTGAGGAAGGTCTCGCAATGGCCAAGTGAGATCTGATAGATACCTCATGAAATGGCCACAATACGTGACCATTCCCAGGAAACTCCTGATCCCAGATACGGAGATGGGGGCCAGGGACTCTTGGATGTCTCTCACCTTGTTTGGGTCAGGGCCAATCCCTTGCTTCGAGAACCAATATCCGAAGAAGCTGATGTTGTCTTTTAAGAATTCACACTTCTCGTGATGTAGCGTTAGTCCATGCTCTTGCAGCCGGATGAACACTGCGCGTAGGCGAGTCAAGTGACTCTCAAGTGTTGGGGCGTGCACAAGGATATCGTTGCTCACATTTAGAATTCCTTCAAGCCCTTCTAATACTCCTTTGATAGTGTGTTGGAATATCTCTGCGGCACTCGATATGCCAAAGTTCAGGCATTTGTACCTCCAGAGTCCCATGTGAGAGGAGAATGTCATGATTAGTCTGGACTCCGGGTGTAACACCATCTGGTGATACCCCGATTGGAGGTTCATTTTGGAGAACCATTTGGATCCTGAGAGTTCCCCTATGATGTCATCAATTGTCAGGGTAAGGTGCCTCTCTCGCTTGATGGTCTGATTGGGCAGGCGCATGTCCACGCAGATGCGGACCGCATCCGTTTGCTTCGTATTTTTGCAGTGACAACTGGGGAGACCCAGGGGGTGGGCCATGACCACTTTTTTATGATCCCAGCCCTTTCTAGAAGTAGTAGTTCCTGTTCCACCTTCTAGCGCAGGTGGAAGGCTACTCACCAGTGTCAGAGGACAACAGGGGCCACAGAGTCGTTGATGTGTAGTTGGACGGGTGGTCCTTTGAGGCAACCAATGCCACTGAAGAGGGTGTCAAATTCATTGGTGAGGTCTTCTAAGCAGCTAGCATGGACGCTGAAAGCGAAATGATCTAGGCATAGACTCTGGGTGGTCTGGCAGCTGAGCAGGAAGCCAGACACTTCCTGAAACATGTAGATCTTCATGGTAAGCCTCATGCCCTCATGCTCGACATCTGCTGTGAAGGCGCCCACTGTCTTTAGTGGCCAGGGGTTCCTGAAGGTGTACACTAGTATTTTGGTCGGTTTGAACGGGGTTGTGTCATTAAGCTGTGGTACACCTCGGCGGCCATGATGTTAAAAGAGCCTTCCATGTCAATTAGAGCTGGGATGGACTGGCTCTGCAGGGTGATCTGACAAGTGGGAAACTGCCGACTGTGGGCCGCACATTTCTCTACCGCCCTTACTACATGGACAACTTGCTATCTTCGTCCATGTCACTGTCTGACGAGGTGATAGGGAGGGCTGCTACGGTTTTTATCGTTTTCTTGGGATTAGGCTGTGTCTTGGGTGCCGACTGGCACACTTTCACAAAGTGATTGATCTTGCCACATGCGTTACAGGTTATGCCTCGGGCAGGGCAGCCGCTAGGGTGGGGCAGGGAGCCGGCGCACCATCTGCAAAGTCTATCTTTTGGTCTCACCCCTGTGTGCGCCACCTTGCTCTTAGGGTTGCTGATGATCACCACATTAACAGGCTCGGACTTCACCTGGGCAGTTGTCGTTTGTTCCATGTGGGCAGCTCTTGCTTTTGACAGCTCGTGGGAATGCTCTAGTGTGAGGATATCTCTCATCCGCATATTAAGTTCCTGCAGAATGCGCTTGCGGAGCTTCGAGGTCGTGCATCTTTGGATAAACTGGGCTCTTATTTCATCCTCCTCATCTGGTAGGGTGCACGTACTGGCTAGCTCCCTGAGCCATGTATAAAAGACATCCACTGAATCCTCCGTCTTCTGGCGCACTTGGCGCAGCAGGAAACATTCGTAGTTGGGTTTCGCATATGGTTAAAAATACGCAGAAATGGCGTCTTTCAGTGTGGCGTACGTGTGGACGGTTGCTTCGACAAGTGATTTGGATACCTTATGTATGTCAGCCCCACCCAGGTGCAATAGCAAAGGCCTCTTTCATTGATCTTTGACTTCTAGCGCCTCAAAATAGGTTTCCAGACGTTCGATCTAGGCTATCTCGCAGCCTGTGTGGGAGGGACCCCTGTAATCGTGAAAGGTTAAAGAGCTGGTATGCTGGCAATGTCGCTGCAGGCTGTTGTGGGCTACCTTGGGGGGTCCCTTTGGCTGGGTAGGGTTGCCAGCGTAATTGTCTGCCTCTCTCTCTCCAACAGGTGACGTCTTAGGCCTGTTAGGTATAGGCCTGGCCACAGCACACAGTCTGGGGTGGCGGGTGAGTGAGTTGGGCTTCAATTGGGTGCTACACACCTTTATGCATTGCTTTGAAGGGTCCCTGAGCGTTTCTGCAAAAGAGCTTGGCAAGCCAATGGGCAGGACACTATGAGGGGAGCAGCTGCAGTGGCAGGCAGCGCACGCGAGCATCGGGAACAGCAGCAGTGAGTCCAGGGGATGGGCCTTGCTGTAATGACGGCAACTCCGTGCAGAGGCCCAGAGGAGCAGCTGCGATGGCAGGCAGTGCCCGTGATCGTCCATAGCGGCAGCGGTGAGTGCAGGGCGGGCGTTGCCATAACGACGTTAACCTCAGGCACTCCAGCAGTTGCCGATGAGGAACAGGGCCCACCAGTTCCACGTCTCCGGTGGGGAGCAAAGCCTCACGTCGCACGGCGGTGACCCAGAGGATGGCAGCAGGCGCAGGTAGGAGGCATGGGGTGACCCACCCTTGTTGCCAGTGTTGTGTGGGGCCCTGCGCAAGCAAAGACACTGGGCCGAGTGGTGGTTGCACTGATTTATTATGTAACACCACACTTAGCTAATACCATACTAATAAACCTTCCCGCCAGTCCCCACTCATATTTAACCCTGTCGGTATAACATCATCGCAGCCATTCCATGGCTACTTGCAGTGGAGGGGAGTGGCCGCTCTGACCCCTCGACCAAGTCTAGCAGTGGACTTGCCCATGACGTGGGCGAACACTACATCCTCTTTCCTGCAGGGAATGGCCTGGGAGGGTTGCTGTGGCACCTGGCATACATCCACTACACTCCAAACCAAAACACGTAGGTAAAAGACTTTGGTGGTCATTACAACCCTGCCGGTCGGTGTTAAAGCGGCGGTAAGACCGCCAACAGGCCGGCGGTAATAAAAATGGAATTACGACCATGGTGGAAACCGCCAACATAGACAGCCACATTAACACTCCGACCGCCACAGTGGTACAAACAAACAGCTTGGCGGTCACCGCCAACAGACAGGCGGAGGACAATGTACTGCCCAAAGAATTACAACCTACCAATCCGCCACCTTTTCCAGGGCGGATTCACCACGAACAAAAACACGGCGGAAACAGGACTTCGAAGGGAAACCGCTCACCTCTGCACACCCCACGAGGAACCAGGACGCCGTGGAACCAGAGCTCTACATTTTTCCAGCCTTTATCTTTTTGCTCCTCTACCAGGAGCACGAACGCCGGCGGCGAAGACCACGGTGAGTACTGAACCTACGACACAGGGGAGAGGGGAGGGAAAAAACAGTGACACACACACGCAACACCCCCACCCCCACCCTCACCCACGACAACACACACACTAATACAGCATGATACATTACAGTTACACCCCCCAAACCCCCTGGAAGAATGCAAAGACAAAAGGAAATGAGGTGAACAATTGTAATATAATCAAATTCAGTATTCAAAAAATATACATACACTATTTACAAATATATACACCAATAATATTAGTCCAAGGTATTCCACCATTAAAGTCCGTGGACCACTGGGCCCCAAATGCATGGGCGAGGCCCACACAAGATACCCGAACAAGACGGAGAGAACACTGCAGGGGCATCAGATAGAAATAAAACAGGAACCTCAGGAGAAGGAAAAGGGGAGGCACCTCAGCCGGTTGAGTGCACAACGCCAAATCCACGAGGGGGCCCCATGCCCACTGTTCAATCCTGGGGAGTGCAAAGCCACAGTCTCTCAAGTCTCTACAGTGGGTGGTTTGCCGACTGTTCAATCCTGGGGAGTGCAAAGCCACAGTCTCTCAAGTCTCTACAGTGGGTGGGGTTTGCCCACTGTTCAATCCTGGGGAGTGCAAAGCCACAGTCTCTCAAGTCTCTACAGTGGGTGGTTTGCCCACTGCTTCATCCTCGGGAGTGTAAAGCCACAGTCTCTCAAGTCTCTACAGTGAGTGGTTTGCCCACTGTTCAATCCTGGGGAGTGCAAAGCCACAGTCTCTCAAGTCTCTATAGTGGGTGGTTTGCCCACTGCTTCATCCTGGGGAGTGCAAAGCCACAGTCTCTCAAGTGGATGCCTTTCTCCACTGATTCTGGAGGGGGCCTTGTGCCCAGAGTGCTTCATCCTGCCAAGGACAGAGGTAGTGGGTGTAACTCTCCACTGGTTCTGGAGGGGGCCTTGTGCCCAGAGTGCTTCATCCTGCCAAGGACTGAGGTAGTGGATGTCTTTCTCCACTGGTTCTGGAGGGGGCCTTGTGCCCAGAGTGATTCATCCTGCCAAGGACTGAGGCAGTGGATGTAACTCTCCACTGGTTCTGGAAGGGGCCTTGTGCCCAGAGTGCTTCATCCTGCCAAGGAATGAGGTAGTGGATGTCTTTCTCCACTGGTTCTGGAGGGGGCCTTGTTCCCAGAGTGCTTCATCCTGCCAAGGAATGAGGTAGTGGATGTCTTTCTCCACTGGTTCTGGAGGGGGCCTTGTGCCCAGAGTGCTTCATCCTGCTCGTGGCGGCCTCAGTAGCGTCGGAGCTTTTGGCGCTCATGGGCCTGCGGTGCTTGTTGCGGCGGTGTCCTTGGCAGCGGTGCGTGTGGTAGCGTTGTCCTTGGCAACAGTGCTTGTGGCGGCGGTGTCCTTGGCAGCGGTGCTAGTGGCGGCGGTGTCCTTGGCAGCGGTGCTAGTGGCGGCGGTGTCTTTGCCAGCGGAGCTTGTGGCGGTGGTGTCCTTGGCAGCGGTGCTTGTGGTGGCGGCATCTTGGGCAGCGGTTCAGCTGCTGGCGGTCTTGTCTTGGGCAGCGGTTCAGCTGCTGGCAGTCCTGTCTTGGGCAGCGGTTCAGCTGTTGGCGGTCCTGTCTGGGGCAGCGGTTCAGCTGCTGGCGGTCCTGTCTGGGGCAGCGGTTCAGCTGCTGGCAGTCCTGTCTTGGGCAGCGGTTCAGCTGCTGGCGGTCCTGTCTGGGGCAGTGGGGCTGATGGCGGTTGGCTCCTTGGCAGCGGGGCTGCTGCTGGCGGTCCTGTCTTTGGCAGTGGGTCTGATGGCGGTTGGCTCCTTGGCAGCGGGGCTGCTGCTGGCGATCCTGTCTGGGGCAGCGGGGCTGCTGCTGGCGGTCCTGCCTGGGGCAGTGGGGCTGATGGCGGTTGGCTCCTTGGCAGCGGGGCTGCTGCTGGCGGTCCTGTCTGGGGCAGTGGGGATGCTGGTGGTCAGCTCCTTGGCAGCGGGGCTGCTGCTGGCGTTCCTGTCTTGGGCAGTGGGGCTGCGGGCGGTTGGCTCCTGGGCAGCAGGGCTGCTGCTGGCGGTCCTGTCTTGGGCAGTAGGGCTGCTGGCGGTCGGCTCCTGGGCAGCAGGGCTGATGGCGGTCTTCTCCGCCGTGCTGATCTTCCCAGACTTGCCGGTTTTCTTGTGCCCCTTCCCCACCTTGGAAGGTGTCGCAGCTGACTCCACACTCCCACCTGTACCCCTGGGAGCAGCTTTGGTGGCTGGTGTCTTCCTCCTCTCCCCCCGGGCACTGGCCAACCTTTGATGCTTGGTGGGGGTCTGTCCGTGCTGTGGCTCCTTGCCACACTGCCTGCCCTGCTGCCTGGTGCAATCCATAATCCAGTGACTACTGGTACCACTGGTCCCGCCGATGTTGTGGCTGAGGTGCTAGGTTGGGACCTGGAGAGTCGGCCCTAGGAGACTGACGGGGTGGGGGAGGTGAGGGAAAGAGGTCAATGCTGGCCAGGAAAAGTTTCTTAGGAACACTGGGACGGGTAGATGGAGGGGGTTTGGGAGTGGAGGAAGAAGTAGTGGTCGTAGGAGGTGTACGTTTGCTGACTTTGGGTGAAGGTGCATGGGCTGGAGGCTGTCGTGAGGTGGATGACTGTTGGGTGTGTGTGTGTGGCTACGTTTGTGTACCTTGGGAAGTGGGCTCACAGACACACTAAGAGAAGACACAGGGGATGTGTGAATGGTAGTGGGGGTGGTGACCGCATATGAGCGGGGTGTGGTGGTGGGTGTGCTGGGGATGGACGTAGTGGCTGAAGATGTAGTGCATGCAGGTGTGAGTGGTGATGAGACTGGGAGGGATGAGGGAGACGAGGAGGGGGACACAGTGGAGGCAGTGGATGTTGGTATGCATGCATGTGTGTGATGCTTGCGTGAGTGCCTGTGGGATGTGTGGTGCTTATGTTTGCCTAAGCTTCCTTTGTGTGTTGAGGTGTGTGCATGCTGGTCTGATGGTGTGCTTGGGATAGGCTGAGGTACAGGGGTGTGGGTCTGGGAGGAGGAAGTTGGAGGGGGGAGGCTAGAGACAGGGACAATGGCTGCCATCAGTGCTGAGGCAAGAGTCTGAAAAGCTCGCTGAAGGGCTGCCTGACCAGAATGAATGCCCTCCAGGAATGCATTGGTTTGTTGCAACTGCCTCTCTACACCCTGGATGGCATTCAAAATGGTAGACTGCCCAACAGTGAGGGACCTGAGGAGGTCAATGGCCTCCTCACTGAGGGCAGCAGGGGTGACAGGGGCAGGGCCTGAGGTGCCTGGGGCAAAGGTGATGCCCACCGTCCTGGATGAGCGGGCACGGGGCAAAGGCTGAGGGGCTGCTGGGAGGGCGGTGCTGGAGGGGTTGGTGGCGGCTGTACCTGTAGATGCGGGGGGCACAGTAGGGCCCGCCACCACAGGGGAGCTCCCATCAGAGGACGAGTCTGTATCACTGGTGTCCGCTCCTGTCCCCGCCGTGGAGCTCCCCTCACCCTCCGTCCCACTAGTGAAATCGGAGTCCGTAGTCTCGCCCTCCAGGGCCATGTGGGATGCAGCTCCCTCCTGCTCCGGTGCCACTGCTCCTCCGCCTGATGATGCTAATGCACAAAAGTACAGGGAGACCACAAAAAGGGGGGGGGGGGTAAGACAGAAGAAAGACATGTTGAGTGCATGCATTACCGCTACCATTGCCGGACACGACAGACACAGAAGCCCCCAGCACTCCGCCGCGCACTTGGGGTCCACTATTCAATCCCTGGGACATGTCCTACAAGACTATGGCCGATATCTGCACACATGGATGTCACAGGAGCCTGACTAGGTGTAGTTGGCACTGTACCCAGGTGGGGTGGGGTGCCATAGGGCCTACCTGAAAAAGGGGACTTAACTAGCACACTCGCCCTGGCCTAGGGGAACCCACAGCCCACCTCCCCCACCTCCCCCACCTCCCCCACCCAGACACCTCCACTGCGCGCTGAATTAGCAGAATGAGAGTGTACTCACCCCCTTGTTGCTGCTGTGATGCCCTCAAGCGCACATCCAACTCCGGATACGCCACCACCAGGATCCTGAACATCAGGGGGGTCATGGAGCGGCGGGCACCCCTCCCACGTTGGGAGGCCATCCCCAGCTGGGCCTCTGCCGTCTTCTTGCTCCAGCGCCGAATGTCCTTCCATCTTTTCCGGCAGTGGGTGCTCCGTCGGTGGTAGACCCACAGGGTCCGGACGTCCTTGGCGATGGCACACCAAACATCCTTCTTCTGGTGGGCGCTGACCTACAGGAATTGTACAGGGGAAAAAGAAAAGTTATTACCAACTGCACCATCACAGTCATTGGCCCGCATCCCTACCCTTGCCATGTGGCACATGCACTCACCGTTGTTTTATGCACGCCTCATTTCCCCCCCCCCCATCTTCCATCCACCCCACTCCACACAGGTATTGCCCATACAGCATGCTCACAGTGTACTTACCTGTTTGTCTGGAGGACCGTAGAGTAGTGTGTACTGGGGGAGGACCCATCCACGAGTTTCTCCAACTCCTTCATGCTGAAGGCAGGGGCCCTTTCCCCAGACGCACAAGCCATTGTCTCTTCCAGACTGAGGTCACAGCAGCACTTGTAGTGTAGGTCCTCTCCTGTCGAAGATCAGGTATCGAGTAATTGAACAGATAGAAAATGGCGGTCACGTCCGCGGCGGTGCCTACCGTCACCGCCGGCGTACATCGTCATTGGCTCCTGGGACCCATAGGGTCCAATGTTAACCAATGCAGAATTGCGCTGCGGTCTTCAACTGCCTACCGCGACAGTGTACAACGCCAGCGCAGTTACTTCATATCCCAGTGTCCCACTTTACAGGTCAGGCAGCCGCCATTTCAGGGGCCCACATGTCTTTATTTTTAACTGCGTCACACATACATAGGCCTTGGCTCAACACTCATACAGGCAAATTTCTGGTTATGAATAGTTTTCTGAGTAAGCTGTGTTTACGTACCTCTGAGTTGGTTGACTCTGTGCTCGCTGTTGTCCTCCATAGGCACCGTCCGCTGGGACATGTGAGGAGATGGCGGCATCCTCCGGTGTACAGACCACTGGTGGACCTGTTGACAATGGAGGAAAGACATGTAATCATCACCTACAGGCTTGATGATGCCACAATCCTGGAACTGTGTGCCCAGTTGGAGCCAGACATGATGCCCGCTATCCGCCATCCCACAGGGATCCCCCCTCAAGTGCAGCTGCTGTCAGTACTCCATTTCCTTGCAAGTGGGTCATATCAAACTACGGTGGCCATAGCATCAAGGATGTCCCATCCTATGTTTTCCAACGTGTTGTCCAGAGTGTTGTCTGCCCTGCTGAAGCACATGCAGAGCTACATCGTTTTCCCTCAGGTGGAGGATTTGCCTACAGTGAAAGGTGACTTCTATGCCCTGGGACATATCCCCAACATCATAGGTGCCATTGATGGGATACATGTGGCCTTGCCCCCCCCCTGCAGGAGAGAACAGGTATACAGAAACCCGACCATTCGATGAGTGTGCAGATAGTGTGTTTGGCAGACCAGGACATCTCCCATGCTAATGCCAAATTCCCTGGCTCAGTGCATGACGCTTACATCCTGCGGAATAGCAGCATCCCTTATGTGATGGGCCAACTCCAGAGGCACCATGTGTGGCTACTAGGTGAGCACCTGGAACCAATTCAGTGGGAATAGTTGTCTGGGTCTGGGGATATCCCTAAGTGTTAGTGTGTGTCTAACTGTTGTCCCTTGCCATTTGCAGGTGACTGGTTACCCCAACCTGTCATGGCTACTGACCCCAGTGAGGAATCCCAGGACAAGGGCAGAGGAATGCTACAATGACGCCCATGGGCGAACTAGGAGGATTATAGAGCGGACCTTCGGCCTCCTGAAGGCCAGGTTCTGGTGCCTCCATATTTCAGGTGGTTCCCTATTCTACTCACCAAAGAAGGTGTGCCAGATCATCGTGGCCTGCTGTATGCTTCACAACTTGGCTTTGCGGCGACAGGTGCCTTTTCTGCAGGAGGATGGTCCAGATGGAGGTGTTGTGGCAGCTGTGGAGCCTGTGGACAGTAAAGACGAGGAAGCAGAAGAAGAGGACATTGACAACAGGAACTCTGTGATCCTACAATACTTCCAGTGAGACACAGGTAAGAAGACAAACCTGCCTACTACATGTACTTTAACACTACTACCTCTCTACTGCCTGTACTTTTCACCCAGTGTATGGTCACTGAGTTGTCACTTTTTCTTACGATTTCACAGATGTGGGTCCCACTGTGTGACATCTGCTTTGTTTCCTCATGGACTAGAGCTGTGTGACATAGGTATGTTGACATTACCATTGAAAGAGCATTTTGTCACTGTAATTGCTAATACACTACTTCAAAATCACAGACAGACTCCAGATTGTTTTGTGATTTAAGGGTGTTTATATAAGTGCTCAATATTGGAGGGGGTTGCTAAATGGTGAGGGGTGATGGTAGAGGAATGTCCATGGCAGACTCCAAGCTATTAGTCTCACAGGTGCATTGTCCAAAGGGGCATAGGAAGTGGAGCTGGGGCAGTTTAAGTATGGACAGGGTGACAAAGTGGGACAGAAGGATGACAATCAGGGTGGTCTCATTTCTTGGCGGGGGTCTTGGCATCATTCTCTGTCTTTGTCCTGGATCTCAGGGACCGTTTGCGGGGTGGTTCTCCATCTGCAGGGGGTGGGGTGCTGGTGTGGTGGTCCTGTGGCTGTGCCACCTGTCCACTAGTGCTGGCGGAGGTGGTGGGCAGTTCATCGTCCAGGCTAGTATCCGGGGCCCCTTGTATTGCCACAGTGTCCCTCCTGGTGTTGAGGACTTCCTTCAGCACCCCTACAATGATGCCCAGGGTGGAATTGATGGATCTGAGTTCCTCCCTGAAGCCCAAATACTGTTCCTTCTGCAGCCGCTGGGTCTCCTGAAACTTGGCCAGTACCGTTGCCATTGTCTCCTGGCAATGGTGGTAGGCTCCCATGATGTTGGAGAGGGCCTTGTGGAGAGTGGGTTCCCTGGGCCTGTCCTCCCCCTGTCACACAGCAGCCCACCCAGTTCCCTGTTTCCCTGGGCCTCTGTTCCCTGAACCGTGTGCCCACTGCCACTGTCCCCAGGTCCCTGTTGTTGTTGGGGTGGTGGGTTAGCCTGGGTTCCCTGTAGTGGTGGACCCACTGATGATTGACAAGTCATGGGGACAGAGGTATGGGCCCCCTGGGTGGGTGCTCTGCTGGTGTTTCCAGAGGGGGGAAGCTCTGTAGTGGCCTGTGCCAGTGTGAGGGGAACCGACTGTCCCGAGGTCCCAGATGGGCCCGGCTGGTCGTCTAGATCCAGTTGGACAGAGCTGCTGTCATCACTGTGGGCCTCTTCTGTTGGTGGAGTGGACATGTCTGGACCCTCCTGTCCGGTGACGTTGGGTAGGGGTCCTGCAGGGGTGTAAAAGCATGATTATTGCATCTGTGTGTGCCATGGTGTGCAATGGGTAGGTGACCGTGTACCCCAGTGCTTGCATTCCAGTGTAGGACCTTGTTTGATAATGGTTTATGGGGGTGTATGGGTATGTGCAGTGGCCATGCATTGGTGATGGGTGTCCATGCTTTGGTGTTGCATGCAGGGCTTGGTGTTGGGATGGGTGGTTTGTGATATTGGGACATTTGTGGGGAGTTGGAGTGATGGGGTGAGGGCGAGGGTGGAGGTATGTGATACAATGCAGGTAGGGTGGGGGATGTAATAGTTAAGATTTGACTTACCAGAGTCCATTCCTCCAGCTACTCCTGCAAGGCCCTCAGGATGCAGAATAGCCAAGACTTGCTCCTCCCATGTTGTTAGTTGTGGGGGAGGAGGTGGGGGTCCGCTGGCAGTCCTCTGAACCACAAGGGTGTGTCTTGAGACCACGGAACGCACCTTCCCCCGTAGGTTGTTCCACCTCTTCCTGATGTCATCTCTATTTCTTGGGTGTTGCCTCACTGCGTTGACCCTGTCCATGATTCTTTGCCATAGCTCCATCTTCCTAGCTATGGAGGTGTGCTGCACCTGTGATCCGAATAGCTGTGGCGCTAAGCGGATGATTTCCTCCACCATGACCCTGAGCTCCTCCTCAGAGAACCTGGGGTGTTTTTCCGGTGCCATGGGGTGGTGTGGGTGATGTGTGGGGTGGTGTGTGTTGTGATGTGTGGAGTGATATTTAGTGGTGTGTTGTGTGAGGTGCGTGGATGTTGTGTGAGTGATGGTGTTGTGTGCCTGTGGATGCTCATTTGTAGATGGTGGTGTCTCTCTCTGGCCTTCAGTCGCAATTGTGGTCGTCAGGGTTTGTGGGTGATGTGAGTGTGTGTTTTATATTGTATTGGGTGTGCGGGAGTGGTGTGTGTATGTGTATCAGGTGTGTGTATTTCAAATTGTCCAATGTGGTTGTGTTTTGTAAATGTGTGTGTATTTTGAGCGTGGCGGTGTGTACCGCCAATGGAATACCGCGGTTGAAAGACGTGATAGTGTGGGCGTATTCCTGTTGGCGTGATGGTGGAGGTTTTGTTTTCACCAGTTTATCACTGACCTTTGGTGTGGCGTACTTGTATGGGTGTCTCAATTTTGGCGTATTCCGAGCAGTGGGTCATAATGACCGTGGTGGAATTCCGCTGCCGCCGCGGTGTGTTAGCGGTCTTCTGCACGGCAGTAAAGCTCTAACCCTCACAAATGCTAGTCCTATTGCATTGCAAATGGTTGTTGTGTTATCTGAGTACACAGTTTATTACAGGACATAAAACTAGGCCCTAGTGTATTAATTGTATGGGAATGAAAGTGAATCCCCACCTATGTTAATATGACAATGACCGGTTGGTGAGGCATTGGACATCTCCACTGCCTTATAAGCACCCTTCGGGGCATATTTATACTCTGTTTGCGCCGAATGTGCGTCAAAAATTTTTGACGCACAATCGCGCAAACCCTGCCCCATATTTATACTTTGACGTCCGACCCCGCGGGCATCAAAGTTCCACCATGTGCGTCATTTTTTGGAAGGGGGAACCAGCCTTGCGTTAATTATATGCAAGGTAGGCGTTCCTTTCCCAAAAATGACTTTAAGGCCTGTGCCCCATATTTATACTCTGACGTCATTTTGACGCACAGGAGGGGGTGGGCCTTAAAAAACGGCGCCCAGCCTGATGGGCGCCATTTTTTAACGCCTGGGTCAGGGCAGGCGTTAAGGGACCTGTGGGCTCAGAAGGAGCCCAGAGGTGCCCTCCCATGCCCCCAGGGACACCCCCTGCCACCCTTGCCCACCCCAGGAGGACACCCAAGGATGGAGGGACCCATCCCAGGGAAGTTGAGGTAAGTTGGGGTAAGTATTTTTTTTCGTTTTTTTTTGTGGCATAGGGGGGCCTGATTTGGGCCCCCCTACATGCCACTATGCCCAATGACCATGCCCAGGGGACATAAGTCCCCTGGGCATGGCCATTCGGCAAGGGTTCATGACTCCTGTCTTTGCTAAGACAGGAGTCATGTCAATGGAGGTTGGGTGTCAAAAAAAATGGCGCAAATCGGGTTGAGGCCTGAATTTTGCCTCAGACCAGACTTTCCCCATTTTTGGACGCCCAACCTCCATTTTCCCCTACGCCGGCGCTGCCTGGTGTGAGTCATTTTTTTTGACGCACACCAGTCCGCAGCGCCGGCTAACGTCATTCAATAAATAAGGCGCCCGCATGGCGCTTTGGAATGGCGTTAGCCGGCGGTAAAATTTTTGACGCACAACTGCGTTGGCGCAGTTGTGCGTCAAAAAGTGTAAATATGGTCCTTCATGTCCTGCCCCACCCCATCATACTGACCCAAGGTACAGCCCTGCCTAAGTGCCTCATACCGAGTTGAGTGGTAGAAGAAAATCAGCGGTTTCTGCAGGAAGAGCTAGATCCATAGGCGAATACCTGGTGGAATTTCATTACTGCAGGGATGGTATGCTGTGGGAGATTTCACCCATAATATCACCTCTGAGTTTAGCGACTCATTTCTAATTCAGGACTTTGTTATTTTTAGCGCGTTTGAATACTTTCCTGAATTAGTACATCTGGTTTATGGGAGCATTGTTTTGTTACGTGCCTGATGTCCCGTCGGTGGCATTTGTCACCTGACATATTTTACACTTACAGTAAGTATAACTTTAAAAAGCGTCTGGCATAAAGTTGTTTAATTATCATCAAAGCCAATAGAGGGCAGTAATGTTCCACGAACGTGTTTTTTGTTTTTGCTATTTTGTCAGTGGCAGCCAAATAATATCCAGCGGAGGCTTTGTGTGAATCTGAAAAGCAGTAACAGTGCAGATCAAAAAGATAAATGAGTGTTAAATTCCTTCATAAGCAACCAAAGGAATCATTGGATTCCTGCACTACCAGGGCAAAGCTAACAGCGCAATATCCATCAGCCTTCCGGGGTGTCAGCAGGCCACACAAAGGGTCAGGGCTCTCATTTTGAATGCTTTCTCGAACCGCGGAATTTCAGAAAAGGTCGTGCTTATCCGAGCTTCAGCAATCTGCTTTTGGTTTCTGCGCTGGGCTTCTTGAAGATGGGTTTGCAAAATGATCCTTATTGAATCGAGGGATCGTCTCCGCTCACGGTCCGCTGACTGTGCTGATTTATAACATGGCTGCAACTCAGATAATCCGTCACGGTCACATCTGTCAAGCGGGTTCCTCTCGAGTGAAGCTTGCTCACGGAATGCGGTTCTCACTTTTTTTTAACTGTGCATAAGAACCATGTACAGATTGCTGCTCGCGAACCCTGGAATCCTCTCTTGCAGTGACCTTACTATAGGATTCACACATTTTATGTTCTGCTTAACATCGGCAGCCGCGCTCGAAAACGACTGTGCAGATGTTGCATGCCATCAGACTCACTTCTTGCGGGCTGTATGGCAAATATCAAACATCAAAAAATATCTGGGTAAAAGCACCGACCACAAAAAACAACAGCTACAATATTAATACAAAATACAGTGATCAAAAATATTGTAGGCCAAAATATTAGCTCAACCTCAAAGCCTATGCACACCGGGGAGTTTGCCACATGCATTGGGAAGGGGAGGGGGTAGCCACATGAGGCGAGGGGATTCTTTGCAGGAATGTGTGTTGCAAGAAGTTGGCTGTCCACTGGGCGGTTGACCAGATGCTGCGAAGATTGGGCATGGAGACATACTTTACTGCTGTACGGTAAGGACGGGAAGGTTCACTGTTGAGTGAATGTGAAACATTCTGTTAGACTTTTCATCCTTGGCGTGGTCTCCCTTAACTTTTTGCCTCTGTTCCCTAGGTTGTTGATGTGTGCTAGACTCTGATTTTACTGTTTTTATTACTCTGGGCACTTTACCACTGCTAACCAGTGCTAAAGTGCAAGTGCTCCTGTTTAAAATGTGTATGTAATTGGTTTTCCATGATTGGCATATTTGTTTTACTGTTAAATCCCTAGTAAAGTGCACTAGAGGTGCCCAGGGCCTGTAAATCAAATGTTACTAGTGGGCCTACAGCACTGGTTGTGCCACCCACACAAGTAACCCTGTAATCACGTCTCAGACCTGTCACTGCAGTGTCTGTGTGTGTATTTTTACACTGTAAATTCGACTTGGAAAGTGTACCCACTTGCCAGGCCTAAACCTTCCCTTTTCTTACATGTAAGGCACCCCTAAGGTAGGACCTAGGTAGCCCCAAGGGCAGGGTGCAGTGTATGGATAAGGTAGGACATATAATAATGTGGTTTATATGTCCTGACTGTGAAATACTGCCAACATCGTTTTTCACTGTTGCAAGGCCTGTCTCTCTCATAGGATAATATGGGGTCTACCTTTAAATATGATTAAAGTGTAGATTCCCCTAGAGAGTAGATATACATGTGGAGTTTGGGGTCCCTGAACTCAGAATTTAAAAATACATCTTTTAGTAAAGTTGATTTTAAGATTGTGCATTTGAAAATGCCACTTTTAGAAAGTGAGCATTTTCTTGCTTAAACCATTCTGTGACTCTGCCTTGTTTGTGGATTCCCTGTCTGGGTCAGTTTGACAGTTGGGTTGTTTTTCACCTCCCACTTGACAGTGACACAAAGGGAGCTGGGGTCTAACCTGCTTTTCCTAATTAGCCATCTCTGCTAGGAGGGAGGGGTGGAGTGGTCACTCTCAACTGAAAGGACTGTGCCTGCCTCTGACAATGCAGACTCCAACCTCCTGGTGTGTGTCTGAGGCCTTGCCTGGGCAAGGCAGGATTTCACAAGTAGGTGTGAGTCCCCTTTGAAGAAAGGTGAGTCAAAGACTAAAATGGGTATAAGAAGGGCACCCAAATCTACAGACTTTAGAAACACTTCTGGAACCAAGAGGACCCTCTGCCTGGAGAAGAGCTGATAGCTGAGGAAGAAGTGCTGCCCTGCCTGTGACTGTGCTTTGTGGAGCTTTCCTGCAGTGCTGCTTCTGCCAGAGTAAGAGGGCAAAGACTGGACTTTGTGTGCCTTCCATCTTGTGAAGAAATCTCCAAGGGCTTGAGTTTGAGCTTGCCTCCTGTTGTTCGAAGTCTCAGGGACAGCAAAGACTTCTCTCTGCCAGCACCTGGAGTCTCTGGAGAGACTCCTGCTCTGACAAGTGGTGCCCTATCCAGTCCTTGGGCCCTTGAAAGGGAAGCTGGTGGAAATCCAAGGAAATCGACTTTGGACGACTCCGGACCGACGCCGCTGCTGAATCCGGTGACGCCGCCTGCACCCGATGCCGTGACCTTTGCTGGAACGCGACGCTCTTCGCAGGCCCGACGCTGCTGCAGCCCGCTGAAGTTCGCGACTCCGTGGAAGTCGCCGCACCACGTCGTGACCGACACCGCTCAAAGTGCGTGGATTCAACGTTTCGCACAGACGCCGCAATCGCCGACTTCGCGCATCGGCTTGTTTTCACTCTTCACCAAAGGTACTGTATTTGGGGGTCTACATGCTCCGTGTCTGGCACCGCTGGTGTCGGCTTGTTGGGAACGACTCCGCCACGACGCCGTGTTAACATCTCATCAAAGCATTTTTGTTTCTAAACGCTATTTTTGAGTTTAATCTTTAAAAATTCATAACTTGACTTGTGTATGTCGGATTTTTGTCGTTTTGGTCTTGTTTTGTTTAGATAAATATTTCCTATTTTTCTAAATTGGTGCTGTGTCATTTTGTAGTGTTTTTCATTAAGTTACTGTGTGTGTTGGTACAAATACTTTACACCTAGCACTCTGAAATTAAGCCTACTGCTCTGCCAAGCTACCAAGGGGGTAAGCAGGGGTTAGCTGAGGGTGATTCTCTTTTACCCTGACTAGAGTGAGGGTCCTTGCTTGAACAGGGGTGTAACCTGACTGTCAACCAAAGACCCCATTTCTAACACATTCTAAGAAGTTTACCATGTGCTTTTCAATTCAAGTATAATTGCAGTGTAAAGATTTGTTCAACTTTATAATGATAATTTAAGTTGGAAAATAAAATGAAGGTTGTGGAATAAGTGAAAAAAATAGTGGAAATATAACAAAAGAGAAGGAAAGAGAGGGACTGAACTAAAAAGGGACATCTACTCAAACTGTTTTTTTAAGAATATGCGGTATTATGTGTTGCTATTTTGACAAGACAGAAAAAATTGCAATACATTTTTATTGGTGTTGTACTGGGTCTATAAAGATAGGTAGAGCAAGGTCAGTTTAGAGAGATTTTTCTCTTTAAAAAGTTTAGTTGAGTTAAGGCTGCAGACAGGGTTTAATGTATGAAGCTGTGCATTTTATAAAGTGAGCATGGTTTTGAATGAGGTGTCAGGGAGCTTTAAAATATTCCACCTGGAGAAATGTTTACTTTTCTCTCTTACATCCTGACAATGAAATTGGATCTTAAAGCTCGTGAACCCCCTGGAAAACACAGTTCAGAAATTGTAAACAAGCATTTGCAATGCAAAGGGGCTTGCGTTTGCTCCAGTTAGAGCCATTAGCATTGTAAATTCCTAACTGGAATTGTCTTGTCACATAAGTTGAAAATGACAAGTAAAACAGTTGACATAAGCAAGCCAATTCAAAACGCCATGGCCTTCATAAGCGTGAGCGCGAAGGAGAGACACAAAAGGAAAAAGAAGTTTGCTTGCAGTCTAATGTATTGGCAAACGTGCAATTATCCATGTAACAAGGATGGCCTAGGTGGTAAAAAAACTGTCCCAAACGTAAAGCATTTACCAATGATTATAAAGTATTTTTGAAAGGCAAGCCCGTAAACGAGTGATAGTGATAGGCGTGCAGTGGGCGTGGTTAAAAGGCCACTGATAGATTACAACAAGTCAGAGCGCTTGCACACTCGATCTAAAAAGGAGGGACAAAGAGGCATGACTGACCACTAGCAAACAAGGATTTTTAAATGAAACTGAAACAAACAAATGAAATGGCTGTAAGCCCAGAGGCCATATGTTTACGTTTTACATAAAAAACATAAAGGCGTTTTTATTGCTCATTCACCTTCTGTAATCCTGCACCTCTGTACTTAATGTGGCAGCTCCCTCAGTCATTTTAGGGGGGGACATTAATTTGGGCTGGCTGCCCGTGGCTATGGCCCTGTACCTTTCCACATCTGTATGCTTTGCATGCTGGTTTCAACCACATTCCTTCGACCTTAACCAACACACATACAATAAAACACCAAAACGCACACACACATACTATTCTAAGCATAGCATGTTGTGCATGAGTTCCACGGTATCCTTGCTATGCTACTGAATACTGATTAGACAAGCATTTGCAATGCATGGGTCTCATGTTTGCTCAAGTAAGAGCTATTTGCATTGTTAATTCTGAACTGGACATTTCTTGCCACATAAATTGAAAATAAAAAGCAAAAAAGAAGTTTGTTCGCAGTCAAATATAATATCAGCAAAAATGCAATTATCCATGTAACAGGGCCAATGTGATGCAAAGCGCTTGACTATTGCCCAGCGAGATCGAGCTGCATATGAAATAAATAGAAAAAAATTGTCCAGAAACCATATGGAAAACACAGAGCCTCGTATGTTTTCAGTAGTTGGCCGGTGCGCTCGAGGAGGGCTAAACACCGCAAAAGGCATGACATATGCATGCCTGCCACTAATGAAAGCAAGCAAATTTTAAAAGGCAAGCCTGTAGGAGACTGGCCTGGTTTGTAGTTGGCACCAAAGGTACTTACACCTTATACCAGGTCCAGTTATCCCTTATCAGTGAAATGTAGTCAGTGTCTAGAAGCCAGGCTGTTGCTGCATCCATGCCTGTCGTCTGGAGAGGGGGGTCCAAGCCACCGGTCATTGCTGCAGAGAGGTGCCTGCTGAAGCAGGGAAGTGACTCCGTCACTCCACAGAAGATTCCTTCGGTTCTTCTGGTGCAGGCTGAAAACAGGCAGTCCTCAAAGTATGCACGGCATGGAAACTTTTGCAGTTGCTGGCAGGAGCTGAAGTTACAAGGTTGCAGAAGTCATCTTTGCTTCTTTGTTGCAGTTTTGCCTAGTTCCTGGAGCAGACAGAGGTTGATCCGTGGTAGAAGATGAAATGGGGAGATGCGGGAGATGCGGACCCGGGTAGGTCACCCGCCGGCAGGAGGAACCCTTAACAAGGAGGTATACACCTGACCATTGGTCCGTCTCAGTCCCATGTAGCACGATCCCTAATGGGGACGGGCGACAGTTAGGATTAGCATTCCCATACTAGTGTGAGTGACTGAAATATTGCCCTGACAATTTCAGGTATTAGTTTTTTCATATTTTTCATTAATAGGAGATACATCTAGTCTATTTTTGGTCCTGAAGAAGCGTCACTGGACCCGTTTGGGCCTCTGGGAGACGCAAAACATGTTGACCCTCACAAGGGATGACGTGGAAATTCCCCACCCCTTTGTCCTAGAGTGATTGATCATTAACTCTATTTCACTCTCATGGTTTTTAACCTTGGCCTCTGTCCTATATTTTGACTATTAAATAGGCGTCTTCTCTAGGTTCAGTGAGTCAATTTTATATTTCTTTCTTCTGATCTCCTAACTTTACACACACACTTAGGATCTTGGCATCATCCCAGATAAGAACTCCGGCAAAGAGCCCCCCCATTCGGGGTGGTGCCCGTCAGACATTGCAGCGCCAGTCTGACGAGGAGCAATTCCAATGATGAAGCATGACACCCATTTGGGTGTGTGAGGTTTGTGCTCCTGAAAATAGGACCCTCCTTTCGCTACTGTTTTTCTCTCTATCTGGAACAGTGTACTTTTCTTTATTTGATGAAATGGAGGATTCATAGGATTCCTGCTGGAGTCTTGCCATCCGAATATGAAGAAACACCAGAGAAGAGACCCTAAATAGCCCTGAGAGGGGGATTGGTCACCTAACCAGGTAAGCACCTATCAGGAGGTGTTTCTGATGTCACTTGCTGGCACTGGCCACTCAGATGCTCCCAGAGTTCCGTGACCAACTGAAAGCAAGATGGCAGAACCCAGGAACACTCTGGAGGAGCTCTGGGCACCACCCCTAGGGTGGTGATGGACAGGGGAGTGGTCACTCACCTTTCCATTGTCAAGTTTCATGCCACAGTAGGGACGGGGGGTCCCTGAACCGGTGTAGACTGGATCATGCAAGAAGGGCACCATCTGTGCCCTTCAAAGCATTTCCAGAGGCTTTGAAGGATACCCCTCCCATGCCTGCAACACCTATTTCCAAAGGGAGAGTGTGTAACTCCCCTCTCCTAAAGGAAATGCATTGTTCTGCCTTCCTGGGATTGAGCTGCTCAAGCCCCAGGAGGGCAGACGCCTGTCTGTGAGGTGGCAGCAGCTGGGGCTGCAGGCAGTGAAAACCTCAGTAGGCTGGTTTGGCAGTACTGCTGGTCCATGGTAGAGCCCCCATAGTGCATGAGATTGTAAAGCCAATGCTGGAATCAGTATTGTGGTGCAATTCCTAGTTGTTAGACACCTTACGTGGCCATATTCGGAGTTACCATTGTGAAGCTACATATATGTATTGACCTAGTGCACTCACAAAGTCTGGGAAAATGGGCCTGGACGACATGGGGCACCTCTGCTAGTGCTGGGGTGCCCTCACACACAGGCACTATGCACCTAACCTTCAGGGTCTGAAGGTTAGACATATAGGTGACTTATAATAGACCTAGTGCAGTGAAAAATGGCTTTGAAATAGTGCTTACACTATTCAACTCAGGCTGCGATGGCAGTCCTGAAGAAGTGTTCATATGAGCACCATATGAGTGGCAAAAGAAACGCTGCAGCTCATAAGGATCTCCTGGAACCCCAGCGCCCTGGGTACCTAGGTACCATCTACTAGGAACTTATAAGGGGGAGTCTAGTATACCAATTTGGAGTGGAATACTGGGTTACCAGTATGTAAGTACAAATTTGGAATCAAAGAGAGCATAAGCACTGGACTTCTGGTTAGCAGGACTCCAGTGACACAGTTAAGCATACTGACAAAAAACTGTGAAAAAGACTGACAAGTAGACCTCAACCTATGAGCACTGGGGTCCTGACTAGCAGGATCCCAGTGACACAGTAAAAACACACTGACAAACAGGCCAAAAATCAGGGAAACCATGCTGGAAAGAGGCTACTTTCCCACAAAGCCCACAAACCAACCAAACTCATGGGTGGGCGGTGGGCGTGGATACAAGCCCACAGAGAGATTACAGCAGGGACAGAGTGTTTTGCGCTCAACCCTAAAAATTAGTGTGAATCTAGTTTCATCAAGGAATGAGATTCCCCTTTAGAAACTGCAATGAAAGCTCAGTTTATACTATAGTCATCCACTGAATATGACTGTGCTGTTAAAGTTGGATATCTGAAGATGTAGAAAGTGCACTTTAACCCTGAGAAAACTATGTGGATTAGTGTGTTAGTAAACGACCCACTCATAATGAGGCCCTCAGGCTATTTAAGAGACAGACAAGACAAACAATATAAATTCTTATTTATATTGTCTATCCAATAAGGTTGGATCTAAAAATAACTATTTTTTGTTTTTGTAAAAAACAATAGCTACAATATTAATACAAAACACAGTGATCAAAAATATTGTAGTCCAAAATATTAGCACAACTTCAAAGCCTATGCACACCGGGGAGTTTGCCACATGCATTGGGAAGGGGAGGGGGTAGCCACATAAGGCGAGGGGATTCTTTGCAGGAATGTGTGTTGCAAGTAGTTGGCTGTCCACTGGGCGGCTGACCAGATGCTGTGAAGATTGGGCATGGAGACATACTTCACAGCTGTACGGTAACGAGGGGAAGGTTCACTGTTGAGTGAATGTGAAACATTCTAAGAAGTTTACCATGTGCTTTTCAATTCAAGTAGAATTGCAGTGTAAAGATTTGTTCAACTACATAATGATAATTTAAGTTGTAAAATAAAATGAAGGTTGTGGAATAAGTGAAAACAATAGTGGAAATATAACAAAAGAGAAGGAAAGAGAGGGACTGAACTAAAAAGGGACATCTACTCAAACTGTTTTTTAAGAATATGCGGTATTATGTGTTGCTATTTTGACATGACGGAGAAAAGTGCAACACATTTTTATTGGTGTTGTACTGGGTCTATAAAGATAGGTACAGCAAGGTCAGTTTAGAGAGATTTCTCTCTTTAAAAAGTTGAGATGAGTTAAGGCTGCAGACAGGGTTTAATGTATGAAGCTGTGCATTTTATAAAGTGAGCATGGTTTTGAATGAGGTGTCAGGGAGCTTTAAAATATTCCACCTGGAGAAATGTTTACTTTTCTCTCTTACATCCTGACAATGAAATTGGATCTTAAAGCTCGTGAACCCCCTGGAAAACACAGTTCAGAAATTGTAAATAAGCATTTGCAATGCAATTGAGCTTGAGTTTGCTCCAGTTAGAGCCATTAGCATTGTAAATTTCTAACTGGAATTGTCTTGTCACATAAGTTGAAAATGAAAAGTAAAACAGTTGACATAAGCAAGCCAATTCAAAGCGCCATGGCCTTCATAGGTGTGAGCGCGAAAGAGACACACAAAAGGAAAAAGAAGTTTGCTTGCAGTCAAATGTATTGACAAACATGCAATTATCCATGTAACAAGGTTGATGGCCTAGGCGGTAACAAAACTGCCCCAAACGTAAAGCATTTACCAATGATTATAAAGTATTTTTGAAAGGCTAGCCTGTAAACGAGTAATAGTGATAGGCGTGCAGTGGGCATGGTTAAAAGGCCACTGATAGATTACAACACGTCAGAGCGCTTGCACACTCGATCTAAAAAGGAGGGACAAAGAGGCATGACTGACCACTAGCAAACAAGGCTTTTTAAATGAAACTGAAACAAACAAATGAAATGGCTGTAAGCCCAGAGGCCATATGTTGACGCTTGACATAAAAAACATAAAGGCGTTTTTATTGCTCATTCACCTTCTGTAATCCTGCACCTCTGTACTTAATGTGGCAGCTCCCTCAGTCATTTTAGGGGGGGGACATTAATTTGGGCTGACTGCCCGTGGCTATGGCCCTGTACCTTTCCACATCTGTACGCTTTGCATGCTGGTTTCAACCACATTCCTTCGACCTTAACCAACACACATACAATAAAACACCAAAACGCACACACACATACTATTCTAAGCATAGCATGTTGTGAATGAGTTCCCCGGTATCCTTGCTATGCTACTGAATACTGATTAGACAAGCATTTGCAATGCATGGGTCTCATGTTTGTTCAAGTAAGAGCTATTTGCATTGTTAATTCTGAACTGGACATTTCTTGCCACATAAATTGAAAAGAAAAAGCAAAAAAGAAGTTTGTTCGCAGTCAAATATATTATCAGCAAAAATGCAATTATCCATGTAACAGGGCCAATGTGATGCAAAGCGCTCAACTACTGCCCAGCGAGATCGAGCTGCATATGAAATAAATAGAAAAAAATTGTCCAGAAACCATATGGAAAACACAGAGCCTCTTATGTTTTCAGTAGTTGGCCGGTGCGCTCGAGGAGGGCTAAACACCGGAAAAGGCATGACATATGCATGCCTGCCACTAATGAAAGCAAGCAAATTTTAAAAGGCAAGCCTGTAGGAGGCTGGCCTGGTTTGTAGTTGGTACCAAAGGTACTTACACCTTATACCAGGTCCAGTTATCCCTTATCAGTGAAATGTAGTCAGTGTCTAGAAGCCAGGGTGTTGCTGCATCCATGCCTGTCGTCTGGAGAGGGGGGTCCAAGCCACCGGTCATTGCTGCAGAGAGGTGCCTGCTGAAGCAGGGAAGTGACTCTGTCACTCCACAGAAGATTCCTTTGGTTCTTCTGGTGCAGGCTGAAAACAGGCAGTCCTAGGAGGATGCACGACCTGGAAACTTTTGCAGTTGCTGGCAGGAGCTGAAGTTACAAGGTTGCAGAAGTCATCTTTGCTTCTTTGTTGCAGTTTTGCCTAGTTCCTGGAGCAGACAGAGGTTGATCCGTGGTAGAAGATGAAGTGGAGTATTCATAGTATTCCTGCTGGAGTCTTGCAATCCGAATATGAAGAAACACCAGAGAAGAGACCCTAAATAGCCCTGAGAGGGGGATTGGTCACCTAACCAGGTAAGCACCTATCAGGAGGGGTCTCTGATGTCACTTGCTGGCACTGGCCACTCAGATGCTCCCAGAGTTCCCTGACCAACCTGAAAGCAAGATGGCAGAACCCAGGAACACCCTGGAGGAGCTCTGGGCACCACCCCTAGGGTGGTGATGGACAGGGGAGTGGTCACTCCCCTTTCCATTGTCAAGTTTCATGCCACAGCAGGGACTGGGGTTCCCTGAACCGGTGTAAACTGGATCATGCAAGAAGGGCACCATCTGTGCCTTTCAAAGCATTTCCAGAGGCTTTGGGAGGATACCCTTCCCATGCCTGCAACACCTATTTCCAAAGGGAGAGTGTGTAACGCCCCTCTCCTAAAGGAAATGCATTGTTCTGTCTTCCTGGGATTGAGCTGCTCAAGCCCCAGGAGGGCAGATGCCTGTCTGTGAGGTGGCAGTAGCTGGGGCTGCAGTGAAAACATCAGTAGGCTGGTTTGGCAGTACTGCGGGTCCATGGTAGAGCCCCCATAGTGCATGAGATTGTAAAACCAATGCTGGAATCGGTATTGTGGTACAATTCCTAGTTGTTAGACACCTTACGTGGCCATATTCGGAGTTACCATTGTGAAGCTACATATATGTATTGACCTAGTGCACTCACAAAGTCTGGGAAAATGGGCCTGGACGACATGGGGCACCTCTGCTAGTGCTGGGGTGCCCTCACACACAGGCACTATGCACCTAACCTTCAGGGTCTGAAGGTTAGACATATAGGTGACTTATAAGTGACCTGGTGCAGTGAAAAATGGCTTTGAAATAGTACTTACACTATTCAACTCAGGCTGCAATGGCAGCCCTGAAGAAGTGTTCATATGAGCACCATATGAGTGGCAAAAAGAACGCTGCAGCTCATTAGGATCTCCTGGAACCCCAGCGCCCTGGGTACCTAGGTACCATCTACTAGGAACTTATAAGGGGGAGTCTAGTATACCAATTTGGAGTGGAATACTGGGTTACCAGTATGTAAGTACAAATTTGGAATCAGAGAGAGCAGAAGCACTGGACTTCTGGTTAGCAGGACTCCAGTGACACAGTTAAGCATACTGACAAAAAACTGTGAAACAGACTGACAAGTAGACCGCAACCTATTAGCACTGGGGTCCTGACTAGCAGGATCCCAGTGACACAGTAAAAACACACTGACAAACAGGCCAAAAATCAGGGAAACCATGCTGGAAAGAGGCTACTTTCTCACAAAGCCTACAAACCAACCAAACTCATGGGTGTGCGGTGGGCGTGGATACAAGCCCACAGAGAGATTACAGCAGGGACAGAGTGCTTTGCACTCAACCCTAAAAATTAGTGTGAATCTAGTTCCATAAAGGAATGAGATTCCCCTTTAGAAACTGCAATGAAAGCTCAGTTTATACTATAGTCATCCACTGAATATGACTGTGTTGTTAAAGTTGGATATCTGAAGATGTAGAAAGTGCACTTTAACCCCGAGAAAACTATGTGGATTAGTGTGTTAGTAAACGACCCACTCATAATGAGGCCCTCAGGCTATTTTAAGAGACAGACAAGACAAACAATATAAATTCTTATTTATATTGTCTATCCAATAAGGTTGGATCTAAAAATAACTATTTTTTGTTTTTGTGATGTTTTAACTCTTTTTTTTGTATTTTTTACATTTTTGGGATTGAATCAAAACAGGAAAAGAAAGAAAACGAAACTTGGATCCAAAAGAACCTCACAAAAAACTACTTTTTTAAGACTTGCTGGTGAGCAGCCTGCAAAGAGTCTCTAGTTGCTCTCCAGCAGAGACAAATTAATTGCATTCCATACAGTATAACTCAATCTTCCTGTACAAGAGAGTGACATTGCTGGTCAAGGTGGTAGCAGCATCAAGAGAAAGAGCATTCTCTCGCTGGACACTGGAGTAGATGTTGTGGATGTTTAATCCTCCTGAAATTTTCTCTTTGCTGTCTTCATCTGTCTGATATGCCAAGCATTATGAAGCTTTAGCAGTCCTTAGTTATCAAATGAATATTTTTTCCAGTACCTCTGGAAAACCCCTGCTGACAGTGCTTGCAGGTGACTTGCTGAGACTTTTTTCCTCCTTCGTGAATTGTAAAAAAGACCCAAATAATGGACTTTAGTGTGGTCTGTGGGTACTACTGCTGCTCCTGTTCTTGCTGTTATTGGTTCAATCCCCTCAAAATTTGGCAAATACAAAAAAGCCAGCAGACAGTGGAGATGGTGTGAATGCTCTGAAGTGCTACTCCCTAATAACAGTAAGAGGGCGGGAACTTAAAGAGAATTTACCTTAATAACAACATTAGCCAATGAGATACAGCTTACTGTGAGTCACGGGTTCAGCAGTACCATGTTTCAGTACCACGGTACCACAAAACCTAAAAACGGAGTCATTTCAATAAAAACTACAATACATCTTCATTGTTGGTGCCTGTGAGGAGGCCCCTATGCTCAAAGTTGAAATAACACTACCAACTCATAGTAAGTAAAGATTTAAAAATAAAAACAACTTTCAGGCCCCTCAGTACTTCTGCAGGACTGGGAAAAGTAAGTAAATGCTCCAGGGGAGTGATGCAGCACTCTCTCATTGGGTCTAATGGTCCCCTGGGAGTATTGCAGTAGCTTATCAAAGATCAACAAAAAATGTACTTTGATTGACAAAAAATGAATAGTGGTTTAAGCAAGACCAAAGGCTATAAACAATAGGAATAAACTTCCTGAATACCAATTTCTATTGGTATTTAACAGGGGCACCTGGAAAAAATTACACCCGCATCCTTCATGGCATCTCCCAAAACTAGAGCGAAGGAGACATTGACAAGTGTAAGCATAGGTTAACTTAACATCACCATCCCAGGATTAGGATGTAATAATAATGCCTATACCATCTTCAGGACCACCATCGACTAGGCCAGAAAACGAATCTGTCATGTGACAGTATTTTACTCTTCCATTAGGACAAAAAAAATGAATGCCTGAAATATAACATTGAATGCCTGAAATATAACATGAGTATTGTATTATCAAAAGCTTAATTGTGGCCATCCAGGGCACTGCTCCCTGGGCACTACTGGAAAGTTGAAAACCTAAGATTGATGCATTCAAATGAGATAAGCCAAGTCGAGTTCCAGAGAGAACAAGCAACAGGCTAAGAAGTACAAAGAGCATCTGTTTCCTCCTGTTGTATCAGAAACCGCAACAGGAGGAGGAAAAATATAACATGCAGTATTTTATGAAATACTACAATGAATGTCACCCAGTTAGTCTCGTCAGGTGAGACAAACAGGAGTGGTTTTGCCGAAGCGATGCACACACACTTAAAAGAACATCATAAAAATGTGTACAAATTTATAAGAATTATGGAACATAGACTACTGTGCCCTTGCTAAAAGTCCATCTATAGGAGCCAGGGTTTCCCAAGAAAATGTGAGAAAATTGGAGGTAGCGGCCATGGCCATGCTGTAGTGCTGCAGATAGGAATCAGGAACTGCAGCACGGGGCACTACAAGTGGGTGGCTCGGAAGCTGGTGCTGGGTAGTTGGTCCCGGGAAGACTGGTGTTCTGGGAAGCCCCGGCCCAGATGCGTTGCTCCATAGTAACACAGCAAAGCACCGCATCACGCCACCCAGAGCATGAAAAAGTGTCCCACCTTCACTAAGTGGATGGTTCTGTGAGGCTTTAAAGTGGCGCTTGAAATCCTGGAGAATTCCTCTGCTATTATTTTTAACCTTGAGGGCCCCTTCGCCTTGGCCACTTATTGGAAACACGTGGGGCAGTGGTTTCTGCCCATCAGGCAGTGGAGTAAAAGGCCTGCAAAAGTTGAAGGAGGTGAGAGATGTTGGGTAGATAAGGTAAAAAGGCTTAGGGCTATGGTTTTCCCCCACGTGGGGAGGAAGTGCTTGGCATTAGGCCTGTGTGGCTTGCTTCGTGGTGGGGCCATTTACCTGAGTTCTCCCATGTAGGAGGCTGGCCTGGTTCGTAGTGGGTACCTTGGGTACTTACACCTTACACTAGGTCCAGTTATCCCTTATTAGTGAAAGGTAGTAGTGTTCTGGTAGCTTAGGCTGATAGAGGTAGCTATAGCAAAGCAGCTTAGGCTGAACTAGGAGACATGCAAAGCTCCTGCAATACCACTTATAGTTACACAGTACTTATATACAAGTAAAGACAATACTCAGTGTTCCCAAAAATAAAGGTAGTTTATTTGGGTGACACAAGACCAAAAATATCTTAGAGGAAATACTCCTTATGGAGGTAAGTACTATACACAATATATACACTAGACACCAAAATAAGGTAAGTAATTAGACATAGGATAGTGCAAATAATAGGAAATGCTATAGAATGCAATCAGAGAAAATAGTTCTAGGGGCAACACAAACCATATACTAAGAAAGTGGAATGCAAATCACAAATTCCCCCCAGACAAGTGTAGTGTGTAGAGAATCACTGCGAGAGTAAGAATACAGCAAAGGTAAGTAAAATACCCCACACCAGAGCCCAGGAAAGTAGGAGTAAAGTACTGCAAGTTTCCTTAGGACACACTACAAGTCGTGATTAGAGTTATTGCAAGAACCGAGCAAGACTCCAAACAACAAATGGTGGATTCCTGAACCAGAAGACCTGCAAAGGAAGGAAACCAAGTCCAGAAGTCAAAAGAAGTTCCAGGAAGGACAGGAGCCACTGCCAACCCAGAAGAGGGTGCAAAAGAAGAGTCCCTGATTGGACGAAGGCTGCAGAAATGCACCCAAGGAAGATGTCAGGGTGTTCCTGCATGATGCACTGGATGTCCCACGAAGAGAAGTTGGATGCTGGCAAGATTTTGCATCGGATTCCTCCAACAAGCCTTGGTTCTGACAAAGTTGTGTTTTGCGTCAAAGTGGCACTGTCTGGACCCAGGAGGTATCTGGGGCCCTCAACTCTGTGTGAAGAGGAAGAGAGGGCTCTCAGCACTTCAGAGAACCCTTAGAAGATCAGACAGCACCCACGGGAGTCCCAGGACATGAGGACATAGGAGGTGCAAAATACAGTTGGTGCAGCACTACAAAGGAGGGTCCCATGCCGCTGGAGGTCAACTCAGTGAGTTGGGCATTGAAGGATAGAGTGCTGCGGACCGGGGCCAGGCTGTGGAAGAGGGAATTTTTTAAAAATAGTGCACAGAGGCCTCAGGAGGTGAAGGAGATGCAGTGCACAGGGGTACTGGCATTCTTGGGGAAGGCAAGGTCTTACCTCCTCCAAATTGGGGCAGCAGTACCTCAGGACAGTCTGTGTCGAAGGGGTCCACCCTCTGTGTTCCACGGAGCATGCTCGTCACCAGGAGAGGAGACCAAGAGAACCAGTTGTCGACTTAGAAGGTGCCTGCTTGAGCAGGGGAGTGACTCTGTCACTCCACTGGACATTTCTTCGGTCCTTCTGGTGCAGGGTGAAGACAAGGAGTCCCCAGAGTGTGCACACCATGGAAACTGCTGCAGTTGCTGACTGGAGCTGAAGTTTCAGAGGAAAAGTAGACCTTCTGGATACTTTGTTGCTGTTACAGCGGTTCCTGGAGCAGTCTGCGATTGATCCGAGGTCAGAGGAGGAAGTAGTAGTTGCAGGGGATTCCTGCTGGAAACTTGCAAGTAAAATCTGAAGAGACACCCACAGGAGATACCCTAAATAGCCCTGAGAGGGGGATTGACTACCTTATTATGTATGGACCTATCAGGAGGGGTCTCTGACGTCACCTGCTGGCACTGGCCACTCAGATGTCTCCAGAGTGTCCACACACCTTGGAAAACAAGATGGCTGAGGACTGGGACACACCGGGGGAGCTCTGGGCACCACCCCTGGGGTGGTGATGGACAGGGGAGTGGTCACTTCCCTTTCCTTTGTCCAGTTTCACACCAGAGCAGGGACTGTGGGTCCCTGAACCGGTGTAGACTGGCTTATGCAAGGAGGACACCATCTATGCCTTTCAAAGCATTTCCAGAGGCTGGGGGAGGCAAACCCTCCCCAGCCTGTAACACCTATTTCTAAAGGGAGTGGGTGTAACACCCTGCTCCCAAAGGAAATGCCTTGTTCTGTCTTCCTGGGACCGAGCTGCTCAGACCCCAGGAGGGCAGAACCCTGCCTGTGAGGTGGTAGCAGATGTACCTGCATTGCAAGCCTCAGAGAGCTGGGGGTCCATGGTGGAGCCCCCAGGATGCATGGAATTTGCACATACATGGCCATATTTAGGGTTACCATTGTGAAGCTACATATAGGAATTAACCTATATTTAGTGCACGCATGTAATGGCGTCCCCGTGCTCACAAAGTCCTGGGAATTGGCCCTGAACTATGTGGGGGCACCTTTGCTAGTGCAAGGGTGCCCTCACATTTAGTAACTTTGCACCTAACCTTAATTAAAGGAAGGTTAGACATATAGGTGACTTATAAGTTACTTAAACGCAGTGAAAATGGCTGTGAAATAATGCGTGCACTATTTCACGCAGGCTGCAGTGGCAGTCCTGTGAAAGGGTTTGTCTGAGCTCCTTATGGGTGGCAAAAGAAATGCTGCAGCCCATAAGGATCTCCTGGAATTGCAATGCCCTGGGTACCTAGGTACCATATACTAGGGACTTATAAGGGGGGAGCCAGTGTGCCAGCTGAAATTGGTAAATTAAGTCACTAGCCTATAGTGACAAATTCAAAAGCAGAGAGAGCATAAGCAGTGAGGTTCTGATTAGCAGAGCCTCAGTGACACAGGTAAGCACTACTGACAACACACACATTAGGCCATAAACTGTGAGCACTAGGGTTCTGGCCAGCAGGATCCCAGTGAGACAGGCAAAAACATACAGACATACAGGTAAAAATCAAGGTAACATGCCAAGAAAGATGGTACTTTCCTACATCCCCCTAATCCGGATACACTGTAATCTTCGTCACGGGTCCAGTTGTTAAACAGAGTGTGATTCTGCCCACCTTACTGTGAACTTAAACTAGTTGGAATTACCTCTGGGGGTGTGGTGGTGCTCTTGGCTTAAAGTATAACAAGGACTTGATCTCTTTGTGAATCTCTACAATAACAATGATTGCAAAAAAATTATGTTCAGGGTGTTTGCTTCCAGGAAAGGCATGTATGAAAACTAAGGCCCTCATCATGAACACAGCGGTAAACACCGCACAGCTGGCGGCGGTGGTAAAGACCGCCAACAGATGTGCGGTCCGGACCGCCAAATAATGAACCAACTGAAACACAGGCATCCTGAAAATCACTCACCACCTGCAGAGGAGTGCCGACAACGACAGCAGAGCCCGCCCACAGGCCGACGGAAAACCCTACCCGCCCATCAAATGATGAAGCACTAGACCGCCATCAGTTCCGGGGCAGGAACCACCGCCATGCAAAGCCAGATAGAAACGAACCAAATATAAGGAAATACTCAGCGGAGGCTCACACAACACGCCGAAGCAGACACGGAGAGAGAGCTGCAGATCATGCCAGCCCTCCTCCTTGCCATATACCTTCATGACCGAGACCGCCGACGAAGATGACAACGGTAAGTACCGCAACCTATGAAACAAGGCAAGAAAGGGCACAGTTACATACCCACCCACTCCACCCATCCTGCAACACTCCCACAACCCTTCACAGCAGCACAAGCCATACACCCCACAGTAAGAGGTCGACACAAGGCAAATCTAACCTGTCCAAAGTACATACATGTGCCCCACACCCACAAAAAATGAAACGAGAGACCATGGATCCAGAGTGTGCCTCCAACAACACAGGCCACATTTTAACCTTTATTATGCTCACTCAGCAACCGAAGTGGATATAAGGCCAATGGCCAGTCCGTCTGAAGACAAGTCCGATGGGCCACAATGGCCCAAACCTGACTCCGACAATTGCTACGGTACTCCACCTCATAGGGGCAACAATGGAGCATCCAGGCACCTCAGGGAACAGGGGCAGGGGGAGGTGGGGATGGGGATATACGACGTGGGTGGGGCTTAGATTTCCACTCAGAAGGTGGAGGGGGTTTGGGTTTGGCCTTGGAAGGTGGGGGAGTGTGCTTGGACCGAGTGGAGGCAGATGGAACAGGCTCAGCACGGGGCTTCTTCCTCTCTGGGGAAGGGGCACGAGAATGTGAAGGGCAGACACGGGAGGGCTGTGACATGGAAGAAGTGGACTGAGCAAGGAGGTGTGCACATTTAGAGACAAGATGGGGTGGGCCAGTGGGTTGGAATAGGTCAGCACAGGAGAGGAAAAGTTTCTTTGGTGCAACTGGGTTGGACCTGGAGGAAGGCGTGGGAGTGGAGGTAGAGGGAGTGGTCGTAAGTGGTGTAGGTGTGCGTGATGTGGGTCCCAGTGACTGGACAGTATGCTGAGGTGTGGTGGATGTGTGATGGGTGGGTGTTTTGGTGCGTTTGAGTGTCTTGGGAGGAGGGGGGTGAACACAGTGGGACAAGACAGGCTGCCAGTGTGACTGTATGTTGTCTGGGTGTCTGCAAGTCTAGTGAGTGTGCTGCATGTGTTAACTAAAGTAGTTGTGGTGAGTGCAGGTGTGGTGTCTGGGGTGCATGTATGGATGTGTGCTATTGTGGTGGCCGCAGGAATAGGCTCAGCAACAGTGAATGAAGGTGCAGTCCCTGGGGGTGTGCATGTAGAGGGGACAGACAGGGAGGTGGAAGAGGTGGGCACACTGGGGGAAGTGGATGTTGTGTGTGCATGTGTATGTTGGCTGTGTGTACCCTTGTGGTGGGAGGTGTGGTGCTTGTGTTTTGAATTTTGCTTCTTGTGTGTTGAGGTGTGTGCCTGCATGTCAGAATGTGTGCTTTGGACGGGTGAAGGGAGTTTGCTGCTGGAAGGGGTAGAGGAGGTTGGAGGGGGGACGGAATGACCAGGGACACTGGCTGCCATCCAAGAGGAGGCCAGAGCCTGAAAAGATCTCTGTAGGCCAGACAGAGCACCATGACTGCCATCCAGATAGGCATTAGTCTGCTGCATCTCTGATGCTATCCCGTGGATGGCATTGACAATGGTTGTCTGCCCTACAGAGATGGTTCTTAGGAGGTCAATAGCCTCCTCCATGAGGGCAGCAGGGCTGACTGGGGCAGGGGAAGAGGTGCCTGGGGCAAGGAGACGCCCACCCTTCTGGGTGAGTGGGCACGGACAACTCGGTGGGGAACAAATGGGAGGGCGGTGATTTATGAGGGGTGGCAGAAGATGACACAGTAGGTGTGGGCCCACTAGGGTCCGCCACCACCAGGGAGCTCCCATCAGAGGAGGTATTGGAGCCACTACTTCCAGTGGTAGCTGCCTCCCCTTTGGGGCTCCCCTCGCCCTCCAACCCACTGGTCCACTTGGCATCAGACGACTGTCTCCCGGGATCTGCAGATCGTCGGTGCCTCAGCTCCCTCGCCAGATGATGCTGATGTACACAGACAACACAAGAGAACAGGGATGGGGAGATAAAACAGGAGAGACACTTGTAAATAGCTGAATGGAGGTACAATAGTGGTTGACACATACACCCACCCAGAAGACCCTCCAACAGGCAGCACCAATCGCTATACCCATGGCTATGCCCCAGACTAGTGCTGAGAACTCTGCTGTACAGCCATTCCCCAAATAACTTAAGGACCTGACATGTAGTAGACCTGACCAAAACACCCCTTCTCCCCACGGGGGCCATAATGTAGATAGACATCAGTCATAGTCCCTGCAACTAGGCAGCATAAATAGAAATGCACACACACATGCATCAAGGGTCGAAAATATGGTATGTGTACTCACCCCCTTGTGACTGCTGTGTAGCCTTCAAGCGCCCGGGTACACCACTGCCAGGATGCATTGCATAAGGGGGTCAGTGCCCGATGGACACCCCTTCCTGGTGGGAGGACTTCCCCAGCTGGGCCTCGCAGATCTTTCGCGCCCAGCGCCGCAGGGCCCCCCACCTCTTCCTGCAGTGGGTGCTCCGCTGGTTGTAGACCCCCAGGGTCCGCACCTCCTTGGCGATGGCATGCCAAAGTCCCCTCTTCTGGTGGGCGCTTACCTAAAAGGGACACACAGAAATGTAACACAGAGGTCAGGCACTGGCCAATCATATACAGCTGGCTATACGTCAACTATGAGATTGACAGTACAAACCGACTAACAGCACATACATATGCAGCATGTCAGAAACCCTGGCCCATCCAGTGTCAGAGGTGCACATATGTACGCAGCCAACACCAACCATTACACACATCCGTGGCCCCCAATCCTCAAGTCACCTGTGCCTCTGGCCGTCCGTAGAGCGTATTGTAGAGGAGCAGGACCCCATCCACGAGCCTCTCCAATTCCTCTTGAGTGAAGGCCGGGGCCCTTTCTCCTGCAACACGTACCACTTCCATGACGAGAGGCAGGACACAGCAGTACACTGAGTGGAGTACCTGCTTGCACGAGATTAGGGAGTCAAGTGAAGTTGGGGTGACAAGTTCACGTACGCACCGCGGCAGTGTGCACCGTCACCGCCGGATGCGATCATGACACGCTAGGATTCCCCATTGACATCCATGTTAACCAATTAATTTGCTCACGGCGGTAAACACCGCCTTACGCTGTTACGTCAACCGCTAGCGGTATGAGGTCACTTCCACAACAACAGTTCTGGATTACATGGGGCAGACATTTTGGCAAAAACAACGCATTTGTAAAACTCTAATCTGCACAATGCAGGCCCTATTGTTCCTCAAACACCCATAGCATGTGACAATTAACATTACCTCACCTGACCAGCCCTGATCTATCATTGTGGTCAAGTTGCTGTTATATCACACACACTATGCATTAGTATCGACGACAATCATGCCAGCAGTGCTGAATGACTAACAATGTGTGCAGATATATGTGTGTTCCTCACACATGTTTTCAACTCCTCTTAGGTACAGATCCTTGTGGTGAGGATGGGCCCCATCGGTGTACAGACCACTTATGGATTTGTGGACCATGGTGGAGCGTCACATCATTATCAATTACAGACTCACTTGCGCAACTAATCTTGAAATTTGTGCATTACTGGATCCTGCACTGACTCTGGCAAATCGTAATCAGCATGCCATCCCTACTGAAGTGCAGGTGCTCTCTGCACTCCATTTCCTGGCCACGGGCTCATTTCAAGTGACAGTGTGCATGGGTGCAGGTTTTTCACAGCCAATGTGTAGCATTATACTGTCAAGATTCCTGAGTGCATTTGTACGACACCTGCAGTCGTATGTGAGGTTTCCCCAAAGTGCTGACCTCCCTGCCATCAAGTCGTACTTCTATGCCTTTGCCAACATACCCCATGTGATAGGTGCCATTGATGGCACCCACATAGCTATAATCCCCCCAAGAGTCAGTGCATAGATGTACAGAAACAGGAAGAACTTTCATTCCATGAACATTCAATTGGTGTGTACTGCAGAGCAGTACATCACACATGTGAATGCCATGTTCACTGGTTCAGTCCATGATTCATTTGTGCTGAGGAACAGTAGTGTGCCACACAAGATGGAACAACTAGAAGAGGACAGGGGGTGGATCATAGGTAGGTGTTTCTGTCACTTATTGCCACCTAGCAGACAGCCAGGGTATCTGCCTCTGAGGCTTGTCATTTAAAGTTGTGTTGTGCACCTTTTTCTAGGTGATTCTGGCTATCCCAACAAATGCAGAGAGGAATTACAATGAGGCCCATGGACATACTCGGAGGGCGATAGAGCGCACAATAGGTCTCCTGAAGGCTAGATTTCGTTGTCTACATATATCTGGTGGTTCCCTGGCCTATGGGCCTGAAAAGGTGTGTAGAATAGTGGTGGCCTGCTGCATGCCACACAACGTGGCTGTGAGAAATTCTATCCCCTCTTGAAGAAGGAGGGTGGTATATAGCCAGACCAGCTTCCTCATTGAGGGGATGAGAGTGATGGTGATAATGAGGAAGGGGGAGATGTAAATTCGACGGACCCAACTGATACAACTCTACTTCCAGTAACTATGTGGGACAATTGGATGAGATTGGTGTCTTTGTATCATACTGTCAGTGTGGCTTGCCATCTAGGGGGGTGTTGGGTCAATACTAATTGCCACTGTGACCAGGTCTGCATAGGACAGATTACAATTTAGTCTATTCTTTCAACACATATTTAGGCACAACAACATGTAAGGCGTGTGGTGCTTTTCATGCTACTCAGATACAAATAAAGGAGTTATCAACCAGTTGCATCCATACTTCACTTTGTTCAAACTTAATGGCAGGGGACATTTTAACAGGTGAAAATGGGTTTTATTTGGTGCAGGGATAAAATCGTGCAGATTACAGAGATGGGATTGGGCTAATGGTGGTTATCCAAAATGGCAACATGGTGGCAGCATTGTTGGCAGTATTGGTAGGTCCATCCATGCTTACATGAGTTTGTATTATTTGTAGCACTGTTTGGTGGTTGATTAAGTGGGACACTTGGAGGACAGTTTTTTGCAGAGTAACTTCTTAGAGGGGGGGCCGTGTTTTTGGCAGGTGTTCCTGTGCCATATCTTTGCCTGAGGGTCCATTTGGGTGCCTGTTGTTGGCCTGTAGGGGTTGGGATGGATGTCCCCTGTGTGTCCTCAGAGGGTAGTACATGTGAAGTTGCTGCTGATGCTCTTGTTGTCCGGTCTGTATCCTGTGCTGTAGTGGAGGCTTCCTGTTCTGTGTGGGCCTTAGGCTGTGTTTGGACAAGCTGCAGCAGCGCACCTGCTATGCTGGCCATTGTTGCATTGTGCAGTTTCCACTGCTCCATGGCCTCTTGGTGGTGTCCGTGCTGCATCCTCTGACTCTGATCCAGGGTGAATACTATCTGGACCTATCTGTGGTGGCTATGGTGGTAGGCTCCCAGGACTTCCGAAATCATGTCCTGGGCTGGAGCATCCATCCTGTGGCCTCCCCCCGGGCTACTGATGCCCTCCCACTGGGCCTAGCCCCCTGTGCCTGTGTCCCCTGCACAGGTCTGGTGGTACCACTTGTACTGGGGCTATCGTCTTCCTGCCTGTTGGTAGGGGGTGACTTTGGCCTCTGTACTTGTGTTCCACCAGTATGTGGCCTGGATACACAGGTGTGTGGACGGTTTCCCTGGGCTGATGTTATTGGCTGGGTAGTAGCGGTGTCAGGGGTATCCTGGGTGGGGCGGCTGGATGGTGACAGTCCAGGACTGTGTGAGGGGCCAGGCTGATTGTCAGTGTCCAGGGTTCCAACCCCAGTGTAATGTGAGGTGCCTCTGTCTCCCTGTGGGGCACTGCCACTCCTTGTCCTGTCCGTCAGGGTGACATGGATGGTGGTGCCTGTTAGGGGAAATGGACATGTCTGTTACATTAGCATGGTCGGATGGGGTGCAGAGGCCTGGGCGGGTTTGTGCAGCTTACACACTTAGGGGCCATGCAGGATGCTTTGGTGAGGTTAGCATTGCATTTAGCTTAGGATGTGGAGGTGCATTGTGGGTGTTATAGGCCATTGTGTTTCCTTGCAGGGGTGGGTGGCTGTGCACAGGGGGAGTGATTTGGGCCTGTTAGTGGGTTTGTGGGCATGCAGAGGGACTGGATTACATGCCTGTGGGCTGGGTGGGGTAGTGGTCCTGGTGGGTGTTGGAGCGGTGGGGTGGTGCATGCATTCTAGTTGTGATGGATATGGGGTAATTGTAGATGACTTACCCGAGTCCATTCCTCCACTGAGTTCAGTGAGTCCCTCAGGGTGCAGGATGGCCAGTACCTTTTCCTCCCAGTCGGTGTAGTCGGGTGGTGTTTGTTGAGGTCCTCCCCCTGTCTTCTGGACTGCAATGTGGTGCCTAGATACTGTGGCCCTGACCTTCCACCGCAGGTCGTTCTATCTCTTGCGGATTTCATCCCTGGTGCGTAGATGGTGTCCCACTGCATTGACCCTGTTGACTATTGTCTGCCATAGCTCCATCTTCCTGGCGATGGGTGTGTGCTGCACCTGTGCCCGAATAGTTGTGGCTCGACCTTCAGGATCTCATCCACCTTGGTCCTTAGCTCCCTTTCTGTGAAGCCTGGTTGTTTGTGGGGTGCCATGGTGAGTGTTTTGAATGGTGTCTTGTGTGGATCTAGGTGAGGGTGCTCCTGTGTGGTTGGGTGTAAGTATCGTGGATTGTGGCGTTTGGTGTCTGCTTCTGGTGTTCTCTGTCTTAGTTGGCCTACTTTCATTGCAAAGGATTGTGGGGTGTGTCTGAGAGTGTTTTATAATGTTGTGGTTGTGTGTCAGGTGTGTGGGTTTCTAATTTATCCAATGTGTGCACTTCTTACTGTTGAGTCAACTTGCTGCCTGTGGCTGTCTGCACCACCAACGGTCGTTTGGCCTCCACTGACCGCAGCAGTGATTTGTGCATCATTATTTGGAGGGCGGGGTGGAAGGTCCAGCATTTCCGCCGACAAAGTCCTGGCGGTGACTGGTGGAAGGGTGATTTTTGTTGGATTTAGATTTTTGATTCTTTATATGGCGGGTTTCTGTTCACCGCCAATGGCGGTCTTCTGTTCGCCGTCCCCACGGCGGTCGATGGTCTATACCACCAGGTTCATAATGAGGGACTAAATCTAACCCTTAATGGAAAGTGGTGAACCCCACTTCAATATTAAAGGGCAAGAATAAAAATTTTACCCTGTGGGAAAAAGAGAAAACTCCCTAGGAGGAGTGAAAATCTGTTATAATATCAGGCAATGAGCCAAAGGGATTCTTGTTCATGGCAGTCTCAAGGGGGTGTTGTACCGATGAGGTTTCCTCTTTGACAGTACATTGGTGGGGGCACAGTAGCTACACCATCTCAGGAATTCCATCAGCAAAAAGACCAGGGCCTGCCTGTGGTGCCCTTTTGTACTTTGTCTATGTTCTCCCCCTCCATTTACACCAATTTAAATTCCATTCTTGAAGCGCCCCCGGGGAAATGGTTAAGCCCTCCTTGAATATTCAAGAAGTCTCCCCCCAAATCAGGGTTGGGAGGCCCCTGGATGTGTGGTCTTGGGATGAGGATTTTACTCTGCCTTACGTGGACCTCAATCTATGCAGGAGGTATGGGAAACAGGATTAGGATCATCATCCAAATTTTGGGGGAACTACACCTCTGCCTCCATCTATAGTGCTGCAACTTTTCAGTAGTACCCTCTCTTTTCATGAATCATTGTGCTCCCACGTGTCAGTGACTCCAGCTTTGGATTTAAGCGACAACTTACCAAGCCAACCGCCCGACCCTAGGTTCAGGACTTCCACTTCTTTGCTCAGCTTACAAAGTCTTCTCACTTTGATATTAAAATTACTGGAAAAATTTGTAGGAGGTTTTGATTGTATCTTTGATTCAGTGACGGCCATACTAAAAGAGCTGAGTAAGGATGAGAGAATTAGGGGGCCAATTCAAGATTAGTCTGTGCCACCAGATGTTTTTCCATTGATCGCTAGAGTGTCCAAGAGCATAATGGCATTCTATTATGCTGATGTTAGCACTCAGGCACGTAAATTCCAGTGTAAAGATTTATCTACCAATAGTGAGTTTGTTGAAAGTCCAGTGGACTCAATATGCATTATCTTCAACTCTCCCCCTGTCAGGAGGGAGCGTCGTCAAAAATCACCCTCGCTGAACAGGGTGTATTTCCAATTTTTAAAACATTGACTAACCAAGAGAAATGTTCTGTGGAGTCCCTCTCTCCTCCGCTGATTATCGGAAATAACCACAAAAATGAAAGGAAAAAGTGGAAAGGAATGAAAAGACCGATCCGAAGAATCACGAGTGCAATTTGCTGAAGAGGCAGATCACCCACAAAGGCGGGAGGAGGTTTTGTGTGTAGCCCCCCTTTCTTCCCTGGTGGTAGGTACTGAATCTGGGGCCAAAAGGTCATTTCCAGGGAGTCAGTGGTTGCATCAGTGATAGCGATTCCTGCTGAACAACACTCGATGGTGCTGCCTGCATTGAGTCCATTGGCTACTTCTTTTGTGGTTTCCAGCATGAAGAAAGGTTCTATTGACTTTCCTAATTCAGAATGAAATATCACTCCTTGGTGCAACATGGATTCGTGCATGTTAAACTTTATTCCAATCTTTGATGCAGATATCATTTTGAACAGATCTATGTTGTGTAATTGTTTTGGGGAGTCTGATCCTCTGATGTCAATTCAAAGCAGATGTTCTGTTCTAGTTTCCTTATTGTATTCTAAGGTGGGCTTTAAGTCAAGGGTAATGTTTTATTCCCAGCATTTGGTTAACTTGATTTTACAAAATGTTGAATGCATGCAATGTCAGGGCATTGATTTAGTACCATTCTTGGGTGAAAAGGGATGTTGTGTTGGTGGAGGGGCTTTTGTGGAAGGAGGCAAAGATTGTTTTTGCCCTGTGAGCCTGCTAACCACAATAATAGCAGGTCCCTTGTTGATTGGCAGGGGTTGACAGTCTTTCTTGGATGTAATGGCAGGTAAGTGTGTCTTAAGGAACCAATATACCCCCTTTTTCAAAAATGTAATGTTGGCTTAGATGGGTGTGGTTGGCTACTGAGTATTTTAAATCAGGCTCAAGGGTTTAAGCTATTACCTTGACCCCATAGTTAGCAATGGCCTGTTTCCTGGAATGCTGTGGGTGTAAAGAACAGCAGGGAGAAATTGCATCTTTTGAGTACCTTAATCCCAGATTTGATTTGCCTCCAAGAGACATAAGGTGCGATAAAGACCTGCTGTGTGATGATTACTATGAACAAAAATGGATACACTGTTCCTAGACGGAAAAAGGGGCAACCCTAAAGTTTAGGAGCAAGAGCCCTCACACATCCGGTTAGATGTCATGCTTCATCATCGGGGTGCTCCTCGTCAGACCGGCGCTGCAATGTCTGATGGGCTCCCCATAAGGGGGGTCTTTGCCTGAGATCTTTTGAATGGACCTGCCGTGATGGACTACATGCAGGTCATATTAGAAACCAGGGGAGAGGTTAAAATTGGTTCTGTACCCCTAAAGGAAGAATTCACTTTTAATGGATAGAGAGGGGACAAGGCCAAGGTTAAAAAATAATGAAAATAGTCAAATGAGATAATGCTCAAGCACTTTCCAAATATAGTGGGGGCGAGAAATTGTCTCTAAGCCACTAGTATATAGGTCTACATGTTTTGCGTCTCACGGTCTCATAGATCCACTGACGCTTCTTCAGGACCATACAACATATATGGATACTTCTCGTGTGACAATGAAATCAAAACATTTATAAGGAGGTTTCCCAAAGATCTAATGAATCAAACTAAACGTCGCAGTCACTTACAATAAAGCGTACTGTCCGTCCAGTCACATTAACACAATAAGGTCTCCTTAAAGAAGTAGTAAGACGGCATAAGTAATGAAAGCAACAATAACAGTGACCAGTGCTGGATTAGTGCACACAATGAGTGATAAACCAATGGCACAATGTGAGCTAACATAACCGGCCCGGTTGGCGAAAAAACAGTTGAAGTAAAAATGTAGAGGGACCGGCTGTTGCACCATAACTCAGAGTCCAACGTGCACTAAAAGTGCCACACCAAACAGATAACGGGGAGCGAGGGACTGCGTGTACTTACGGAGTCACGAGACACTGCCGTTTGCCGCACCTACCCCAGCGTGTCCTCCTGAAGTCCAGTACGCTTTATTGTAAGTGACTGCGACGTTTAGTTTGATTCATTAGATCTTTGGAAAACCTCCTTATAAATGTTTTGATTGATTGTCACAGGAGAAGTATCCATATATGTTGTATGGTCCTGAAGAAGCGTCAGTAGATCTATGAGACCGTTAGACGCGAAACATGTAGACCTATATACTAGTGGCTTAGAGACAATTTCTCGCCCCCACTATATTTGGAAAGTGCTTGAGCATTATCTCATTTGACTACTTTCATTATTTTTTAACCTTGGTCTTGTCCCCTCTCTATCCATTAAAAGTGAATTCTTCCTTTAGGGGTACAGAACCAATTTTAACCTCTCTCCTGGTTTGAAATATGACCTGCCTGTAGTCCATCATGGCAGGTCCATTAAAAAGATCTCCGGCAAAGAGCCACCTTATGGGGAGCCCGTCAGACATTGCAGCGCCGTCTGACGAGGAGCACCCCGATGATGAAGCATGACATCTAACTGGATGTGTGAGGGCTCTTTCTCCTAAACCTTAGGGTTGCCCCTTTTTCCGTCTAGGAACAGTGTATCCATTTTTGTTCATAGTCATTATGGGAGACTATACACTGGACCTTTCGTTCTCCCTGTCCCTTCTCTTTGTTATTGATGATTACTATATTCTAGATTGTAATGCTAGGCCCTCTAGAAAAAGGCATGCAAAGGGGGGAGTTGCATGTTTGTTATTAAATAAGCTCAAGTGGTAATATGATTGCTATAATGATCCTAGTAATTTGTTTATGGCCCTAACTCTTCATGTTTCTGATGGGGGCTGCGGTTTTATTCCCTTGTTATTGGTTAATGCTTATATCCCTCCTGAAGCAGCCTATGATACCCTTTTGCAGAATGTTTGTTTTCTCCTACATTAATAAAGCTCTCAATGGAGAGCATCCTCCCCGTGTAGTTTTAGTGGGAGACTTCAATTGCAAAGTGTCTAATCATGCTTTGCTTCAAGTTTGTGAGGTTGAAAAAGCGGAAACCTTGCAAATTCCCCCCAGTGTTTTCCTGCCTATGATAAGAAAAGATAAAAGAAGGAAATTCCTTCTTGAACTCATGAGGAGTAATTATTGTATACTAGCTATTGGGAGGTTCCCCTCAGATTCTCTGTCATCATACATGCATTCATTTCCATGGGGAAATGCAATATTAGATTACGTACTATCAGGTTGTAGCTCATTCTCCCTGTTAAGTGATCTAAGGGCCATGACCAACTCTGTCAGTGATCATAGCCTGCTCATATTTTCCTTGGACCTGAATATGTTACTCACAGGGTCTTGGGTGTTTGATAGGTCAATTTCTAAATTTGACAAAAAGACAGCGAGAACTCAGTGGGATTACAGGATGGTTTCTGGCTTGCAGAGATAATAGAATCTACTCTTTCAAAGCTTGAATCCTGGACTGGTAATGAACTGGAAAACTTTGCAAGGTTTATGAAGCTGTTATTAGTTGGGACCTCAGTAAAATCTTTTTTAAGTAGCTTAAAGGGGATTCCTCACCCAGTACTCCTTTTGAACAGGGAAATAAATGCCTTAGTTAGAATTCAATATTATCAATATTATTATTCCTCTGAAAGAAATACAAGGCTTTCTCTTTTAAAAAGGAGAAGGAGGTGTTTGAAGAACCGCCCAATAAGGGGTGCAAGGGACAGTCTTTGGATCAACTTGAGGGAAGCTGCAGGAAATGAGCAAGCCAGGTGCTTTTGGTCCTTGGTTGGAGAAGCATGTGGGTCAAAAGTGCATCTCCTACAGCCATTAATGAGGCTTGTTGGTTTGAGTTTATTTACAAATTTTATTCCCCAAATGGGGTCGAGATGAAACAGCCATCTGTAAATGGGGATTTTCATTCTTATGATTTCCCTTCCGAAAAGGAGATAGTGTTGGCTATTCAATGTATGTGATTTCTGCTGCAATGGGTCCAGATGAACTGCACATCTCTGTGATAAAGCAGTGCACCCGTTCTTGGAGTAAGATATTATCTGTTTTGAAAATAGACAGGAAGTATTATAGTGCCTCTATTTAAGAAGGGCAATCAAAATTACCCAGGTAATTACTTTCAGATCGCTCTCTTGGATGCATTGGGAAAAGTTTTTACCAAATGTTTACTGTTCGGGTTGAATGAATGGGCGGAAGAAAATAATATAATTCCCCTGAAGCAAACAGGGTTTAGGAGTAAACACAGTACTATGGATAATATAACAGCATTTCAAATAATTAATGAAAAATATGTAAAAGCCAGAGGCGGTGTGGTTTATGCAGCTTTTATTGACTTTTTGACTGCAGTTGAGAAAGTGGATAGGGCCCTGTTGTGGAGAAATCTTGTTAACTTGAGTATGTCGAACAGATTATTGGACCTTGTTATTGCACTACATACTTCCACCTGGTTAAGAGTATTATTAGGGGAAGAAGCAGGCTTGTTCCAAGAGATACCTAATTTGAATGGTTGAAAACAAAGGTGTATTTCAGTTTCTTTGCTTTTGCCGCTATATATTTCAGATCTTCCCACTTATTTATCTCAGAGTGAGGGCTACGACCTAGTAGTTGGTGGTAAATCTGTAGTCTGCCTATTATATGCTGATGATATTATAATTTTGGATCTTACCCCTAAAGGATTGGATAGTCACCTTCAGTCTTTAAAACAGTAAACTGATGGCCATTTTTCAAAGATTAATACTTCCAAAAGCAAAAATATGTGTTTTCATGGGAAAAAGAAATTAAAATATTGCAATTTTCAATGATCTTTGATGGGTCAAAAATTAGACATTGTGAATTCATATACTTTCCTGAGGAAGATAATGTGTGGGAACCTTAGTGATGAGAGCCATATACACAATAATATGTGTAAAGCTAGCTTGCATGCAAGAGGCTTTGGGACATTTTGTGCATCTTTTAGCAGTCTATTGTGCACAAATTCCAGCATCCCTCCTTTATGGTTTGGAATTGATTGATATTCCTAAATGGGGCTTTCTAAACTTGATGGAAGGCAGAATTCTTAGAAAGCTTACTGCAACCCTGGGTTTAGCAGGGGTTGTGCGCTGAGTTGTATGCCTTGCAAGTAGTGAGGAAGACACATTAAGGTCCTTGCTGAGGAAGGACATTTTGGTAGATAGTAATAACAGTAGGTATATTATCTGTAGAAACTATTCTTACACTTCAGAGATGCAGGAGTTAGATCATATTTGGGTTTTGGCTGTAACTCCCCCACAATTAAAGACCTGTTTGAAACAGACCACGTGTTCTTTAAGTTTTTGAATGGATAAGGAAGTATGTTTAAAAAAGAGTGGTTTCCAGAACTTAATGGGCTCTATTTCAGTAAACAAAGTGCAATCCTATATTACGTGGAACTTGCTGCATGGGGTTAGGTGATTCTGTAGCCTGTTGCAGCAAGGATTGCTTCCGCTGAATGCTCTTTTGGCGAAATGGCATGATACTGCAGCAGATTATCATCTTTGTCAAGCCAAAGTCCAAGATTTAAATCATGTATTATTTGTTTGTCCTGCTCTTTTATTATTTAGACACGAATGGCTGAGACCCATCTGTCTTCAGCTGTCCATTCTGTCTGCTGCGGAGTTACTTCAGCCTTTGTACGCTCCTCCTAATGAATTGTTTTGTTTCTAGGATTTTCAACTTTTTCAAGTGTTTCTTAAATTTGCATTAAGTATAATTAACTCGAATGTGGTGTTTGTATATGATGAGTATAATGTTTGTAGGGTGGTTATTTATTCATCTATTTGTGTATTTATTTATTATTTTGATCTTTTTATGTGGATCTCTTTGAGAGTTCCTTATCATAAATACAAGTCACTAAGAAGTGTAAAAAAGTTTAACAAAAAACGGAGTTAAACATTATAAAGTGAAAAATACTGAATATTTATATATATATGCCCTCACCAAAAATAAAAGAGGAAACAGTCTTTCTGCACTGGGAGACAGATGGTGGAAATTCTCCCAATCTGCCCCCAAGGGGTAGAAAGCCCACTAGACACAATGAATTAAAAAAACAATATATAGGGGTGGGGGCTACCCCCATGGCCATGTTCCCACCCCAACTAAGTGAGGCAACAGTCTTTACCCCAAGCTGCCCCTTCCCTGGGTCAACTCGAAGCCAGGGATAATTTTTGATGGAGAGGTGAGGACTGCCCAGCATAGGCATGGCTATGCCCCCACCCCAAGTAAATGGGATAACAGTCTTACTGCCCCCTGGGGGAAGATGGGGTAATTACTCCTGATCTGACCCCTGTGGGGCCCACTAGACTCAAGGGAACATTTTTTTTAAATATAGGGATGGGGCTGCCCACCATCGGCATGGTTATGCCCCCACACCAAGTAAATGGGGCAACAGTCTTCCTCCAGGGGCAGATGTGGTAGTTACCCGGGAGGGCAGAAAGCCCACTGTATGGCAGCAATATTTATTTTAAATAAAATAATGGGGGGGGGTTTCCCATCCTAACATCAGGCTCCACCCTCAGCCCTAAAACCTCAACCATCTTTCTGCTCCCTTGTGGACTAAAGCATCCCATCCCAATGGCAAGCAAGAAGATGTCTGATTCTTTTGGGTGTCGTTTTTACATATGGGCCAGGAGAGTTTGGCTAACTCTCAGTATCATCTCACTCGCAATGGTGAACAGCCACATGGAAAAGCCTACCAGACTCAGACAGTTCTGAAAACTAGACATCTGGGGGAGTCCGGGGTGGTTCTGCTTCACATGCATCTCACACTATTTTCTTACCCAAAGTGCCCTGAAAACCTCAACCGTTGACTAAAAACACACATTTTGGTCACATTTCTGTGAAACAAAATTCTTGAATTTGCAGAAAGCCACAAATCTCCTACCGCACAGTACCTCACTTGTGTGGGTTGGTCAAGAGACCTTGACACAAAAAGCCCAAAAATGCTTCATGAAGACATCAGCAATAGGGGCTGCTGCGGGATTTGGGGCATACTCTGCCACTATCTGTGGAATCCTACCAACCACAGACAGTTTTGGAAAGTGGACAAACGGGAAATACCAGGGTAGTGTGCCATATGTGAATCCCATGAGGTTTTCATACCCACAATGCCCTTCACACCTCAAACTTTGCCTGAAATCACGCATTTTCCTTAAAATTCTGTGAAGGGAACTTCCAGAATCCGCTGGAATCTACACAATTCCTACAGCCTTTGCTCGTTCTGAAACCCATTAGGATAAGTTTAGCCAGTGATGTTCCCATTATATTTTTTTAAGCAACTTTACTCTCCTTGGGTGCAAATCTGCAAGCCTTAAAATAGATATACCCCTTCTATAAAATTTCCAAGCTTAGTGTATCTGTGGCTGGTGCGGAGGTGCATGAGCTGAACTCTTTGCTAGTTCTGATCCTCAGAGCTGGCATAATTTTTTGGGTGTGCTGTACAGCGCTTTACAAACCTTATTATTACATACAGCTTATTTTGTTATAAGATACATTTACATTTTTGTATATGTTGACAGTCTGCTTTTTATTATTTAGAATTGTAGTGTGCCTATATATAACTGATAGTATTTTTCACTATTTTGGGGTTTATGAGTGTTCTATAATTGAAACGTGGAAATTAATGTACTGAAGAAATTACATGTTCTAGTGTAATTTCTGATGACACAATTACATTTATAAAAATATGAACAATGATGTGGTAATTTTAAAGACTAAAGGTGATTGTGAAGACTAAAGGTTTGCATAATTTAAGTTGTTTTCTAAAAAAAAACTGGGTGCACTTTCTATTCTTGCATATGTAATGGAAGTATTGCATTCTACACATAGTAGTGTGGTATTGATTCTGGTTGGTGATGGAGTATGGACTCTAATTGCAACTGCAATAAAATTATTTAAAATACCATATGAAGGCTGGGGAGTTGAAAGCTATAGAGGTATGTTGCCTTCTCAGGGCTTCATTCTCAAAGGCAATCCTACACCTTTTGTGTATGTTTACTGGTTTCTTTTTGTTAGTCACAAACCACATGTTTAATCAGGTGTAGGTGAATTTTACCATGCTTTAGGGGGAGGGGACAAGCATTTTAGCACTCACTGGCAATAGAGAAGTAGACAGAATCCTAAAGCCAACAAAAAAAAATCCATCCAAACAGGAGTGGTGAAGGCAAAAGGTTTCGGGAATTGCTATAATGAGGATGTCAGGTCTAACAGTTGTGCTTTTGTGCACTCTCTTCAAGTCTCTCATTTCTTTGTTCATTTTGTAGAACAAACAAGTATGTGGAAAGATATACTGAATACTGATGATTGATAAGGATGAGGAAAAGTGAATTCCCCATCCTGAAGATTTAGGCATTGTGTACGGTCCCAGAATACAAGGAGGTAATTTTGGTAAATTGTTCTTTACAGTCCATATTGGCTTGGTCAATAATGGAACTGGTGTGCTTACACTTATGGCAGATGTGTGCTGTTGCTGCAGGTTATACCAGTTGCACATGGGTCCCCAAGACATAAGGGGAACCTGGCCGTTTCATAAAAACCTTGCTTAATCTTTAAAATCTTTAGTTGTTCTTGCCTTGAATTTGAGAAATGAAGAAATGGAGGTGTTATTCTAATGATGGCATCCAGGACAGTTGACAAAAATGAAGATAATGCACCTTGGGAATATCTGCCAACCCAGAAGAAGTGCTCTAAAAGGACCTAGATGCCAACATATGAAGTACTTACAGTAGTTTGACAAGTGGTGGGATGGCATGTGAATCACTAGTTGTGGGTTGTAAACTTGGACACATTTTGAACAATAAGTCTGAGATGTTCTCTTTCTTCAATCTGCACAGTTGGATCACATCCTTCATCCTTGAATCAATAAGGTGAATCCTCTGTCTAAAGATCCTCTTCTTTTCTATAGCTGTTTTGACCGAGATGCAGAATAATGACCTCCATGGCTGGAAGTGGTTGGGAAAGATTGTTAGGTCGAGTATCTTTTTACACTTATGTAATTGAGTGGATTTTTGGACCTGCTTGACCCATGCAGAAAATTGTGTTGCAAATTGAGCATTGTGCTATGCTGTGTGTGGCTAGATTCTGCAGCATCTGCTTTGTAAATACCACTGTGTTACCCTTGTGTGTGTGACTTTGAGTGGGAACACCCTCCTTGCATACATTAAAATCTGCCTCACACAAGGAGACGCAGTGCAGACATTCTGCCACACAGGACAAAAAAAGTGGAGAAAATCAACCACTCCATCACTTGTAAAGACGATTTAAGCCTTTGGGATTGATTACAGCCTTGGTAGATGGGATAATCCGTTACAAACGTGACGGATATCCAGTCCGCCATTATACAAGTTCCATAGGATATCATGGAACTTGTAATAGGGCGGGCGGGATATCCGTCACATTTGTGACACAGTATACTGTCCGCCAAGGTCATAATAAGGTCCTTTGTGTTGCGCTGACTTTTGCGAAGCACTGGTAAAACAATAACTTAGAAAATTTAGGGTCCAAATATAAATGAGGTGCTGATCAGGACTGGTGGACAGCAAGCATCAGAAAAACTGATTTCATGCGAGAAAAGTAGGTGTGATTTTGAGCCAGCATGATGAGGCCAAATTGTTTTATTGTATCAAAACTTTAGGTGCTATACCAAAATATATGAAAGGAATGCAATGTTTAAACAGTGATCTGAGCGTCACTCACTTTATGAGCTCTTTTCACCTTACCCAGTTCCTAGTCCATCTGTTTAAAAAGTAAGCATGAGGAAGGTGCCACTGAGCACTGCTGAATAATGAAGATGGGAAAGCTGGTTTCATTAGTGAAAATGTAATGCTTACATGACATTGCTACACAGAACCTCGGACAGAACCATGAACAGAAGCACTATGTACATTATTAAGCATATCTGTTATTTACATAGTGTACATTGATCGTGTATATTATTAATTTATTCAGTTATTATAGTATTAATTACGACATAGAAAGTGCCTACTGTAGCTTGAATATTTAGGAAACCACTAAATGTAATGGACTTAAAAAGGTAGGTGTTGTCCAATATGGTTCACATTTTGTCTCTCTCTGCTATGCGTTTTTTACAATGTTGTGTGGTTTCAAATGCAAACTCAGACTTTCTCTCTTCACTCTTTTCTTCTCTTCTTTGTTCTTTTTGTTCCTCAAATGACGTTCCATTACTTTCTTTTACCATACCCATCCTTTTTCCTGTTAATTATATTTCTGTGCTTTACTTACCTCACCCAATTGTGTGTTTCAAAAATGGAAAACCAAGAACAAAGGAGGTGTTGGTCAGTAGTGGAGGACAACAATGATATTAAAAACCTATTTCATTAGAATAAATTAGGTGCTTGTATGATAGTGAGCCAGTGATGAGATAAAGTTGTTTTATAGTGCCAATACTCTAGACGCTATACATGAAGATATTAAAGAAATGCATTGTTTAGGGTGTCTTATGATCCACTATATTGTTTACTTGCTGTGTAATATTGAATGTTTCTGATTAGCTCAGTATCTTCTAGTTTTAAGAAGTAACACAGTATAGAGCTCATGCAGCTACAGTGAGGTAAAATGAGTCCAATGCAAGTGCACCTTTTAGTTGTTTCCTTTATTCTGTGCTTTGCAGCCCCCAATTCCAGTCGATACCAGATGTATGATTTTTTTATCCTCTTCAATCTTTTCTTTTTTTCTGTTCTTTCCATTTCTTTGTCAAAATACTATTCATTACATTCTACTTTTATATCAGCAGTACTTTTTTGAGCTCTCATTATCACACCCATTTTTTAAGTACTTGAGTTAAATCATGGCGGTATGGATCCTACAGCACAATGGCAACAAAGTATCCACAGCGCCAAGACTGTTGTCCACCTACCCAAGTTAAGGAACATCGGCGTTTGACCTCCAGTTGCGCCCACCCAATTTAGTTGGGTGGAATTAGGGATCAGTTATTGCTGCCCATCACAGCTGGGAAAACCATGGAGGTAAGGAGCAGGGAAAACTATAAAATCCTCCCATTGCCATGGGGAGAACTGCCTTGGCGCGGGAAGCACTGCCTCTTTTATTTTCAAACAGAAAATTCTGCTTCAGGATTTTCTTTTTGAAAATAAAAAGCTGAACGTTTGCTCTGTGGCTCCAAAAAGCAGTGACAGGAACCTCTGTGACAGAGGTTCCTGGCAGTGCTTTAAGAAAGGACCGTCTGATTTTAAAACCTCTTTATAAATCTACCCCAGTGTGAGGAAGATGCTGCTTAGTACTGAGTCTAATGAGGATGGGAAAAAGTGGTTTCAGTACTTAAAATTCACTGAATATAATATTTCAATGTACACTGTTGAACTCAAGCTACATTATGGTACGGAGATAGTAGACACTATAGGCAAAGTTATTAAGCATAACACCTGCTGAAAAAGTGTACAATGACCATGTATATTATGGCCTTAAAACTCACCATAGCAGGCTATACTGGCCATTAAATGCCTGCTCCAGCATTATAGGGCCACGTTGAAGGTGACAACCTATGACAAAGGAGCTTCACGTTCATGGTCGGTATATCCAACAACTGGGGTGAACTAGGCTTTTCACCAATACACCTGATAAGGATGAAAAGTGCTAATAGAAAAAGTGAATCTTATGGGAGACTCAAAGAATTCACAAACCCCCCCCACTGCCAAGACTTGAGTGAGCTTCACTCTTTTTCCTAAATGTCTGCTTGTCAGTTACTAGTGTGTGCATACAGAGCAAGAGTTGTGAAAGTGGGTAACTGTGACAGCCATCATGCTTGAGCTCTGTGAAACTGTTTTCATCATTTGGTACAGCTGTGAGACATGACAATTAATCAGAATGGCCTCTCCCTCTTTCCAAGAGTGCAGGGTCATTATCAGCTATGGGAAGAAAGATGTGCAATCCTCTTGTGTACCTTGCTTCACAGCATCTGGGTTTCGCGTTATCCTGCCCAGTTGACATATCCAAGAGAGTTAGTTGAAATAGAGGGTCAGGGGTGTATATTATGACATTGTAGTTAATATTTATAGTGTGTTATTGTTCTGTTGTCTTCTATGGACCTATTGGCATTCTAACCTTCTGATATAACTAGGTTGTCCTGTTTTCAGTTTCTGTTTTTTGTGAACTTCAGTAGTGTTTTTTCAGTGTTTTCCAAACATTTTGGAATCAGTGCCTATCAGCATTTATTCAGCTGCCTAACATGCAAAATAGACTGTTGTTCCAGTGTACACAAAACATGTTTTTACAGGGATTGTTATAAAGCACATATTTAATTTAAAGGAGAAGAAATGCAGTAGTTAGTCTGTTTTAAGAAGTATCACTCACACTACATCTCATTACCTTCTCCTACTTCTCATTACCTCTCACACTGCATCAGGACTCTATCTGATTTACAGGACTACAAAAGGATTTGAAAAGTAAAAAAGTGCTACATTCAAATATTTTATTAAACACAGTCTGAACACAGCCGAGGGCAATTCACCTTCTCCATACTGAATATTAAACATTGTAAATGGGGTCAACCCTACCAATGGCACTGTTTCTTGGAAACCTTTACCATTTAGAATTACTCCATATTAGTTTGTAGTCCTCTATTTCAAGGCACCAAAAACCTGATGCTTTAAGCAAGCTGACCACTGTTTTGAAGTACTCTGACTAATTACATTAAGATAGTGTTTCTGTTGTGACAACATTCATAGCTGTCAACGAATGACGGATGTCTAGTCCAGTGCTTCCCAATCTTCTTAGAACCACGAGCCACTTTTTAGAACAACAAGCTTTTGTGACCCACCTGTATTTAATAAACATGAGTCAGGAGATTTTTTTAAGTACTTAAACCATCTCGTGGCAGTGCGCTGTCATTTACTGCCAGCACATTTTCCATTGAAATGGGCACAACATTTACATAGAAAGACAATTTTACTGATAAAACTATATTGCACACAAATGATAATGTGTGGAAATCTGGTTTCAGTGTTTGTTCGTAATTTGTGCACCACCAAGAAAAGTGTCATGATTATCTTTGATCCTATTAGCATCTTTGCTTCCATCATGCCAACAGTCATATAAAAGCCAGCCGGAGTGCAAAAATTGGGGTATATTGTGACAAACAACACTTACCCCACAAAATGCATCTAGGGGGCTCTGGTACGTTTTTAATTGTTCTATAATTCTTAAACTCCTGCAGCATATTCCCACACTGTCCTTCATTAGGAGCAAAGGCATAATAAGTGTACAACATGACTTCATAGGCACAGATAATGGAAAGGAATCAACAGTCATAAAATGGAGAGACACAACCTGCCAAGAAAGGTGATATACGATAAAGTTCAGTTTGCAAATTGGGGAATAAAAATCCAAATTATGGAAAGAGAAAAATACCCCAGTGTTCTAAAACATCGGTCTCATAGCCATCAAAGAGAACACAAGGAAAGAGCTTTAAAAGGGGACAACGAGTGGGAATTTTAATCCCAGTTACACCAACCTGTTTATCCAGTTTTAGCCAGACGCACTGACAGGAGATCAAAGGTCAATTAGCCCCTGGACCAACCCCCGACCACTCTAAGGACACATATGACTGGGGCTGGATCTTCACCAATCTAGCCAAAGGTAAACAGAGGCATCCCTAGCATTAAGCACACAGAGAAGGGGTATATGAAACACCAGACAGAGAAAACTAAAATAGCTGGCATCACCCAGATCTGGCATAGTAAGGCCATACTCTCCTTTCTGCATGAAACAGATGTCATTTGCCTCCAAGAGACATTGGCCCTGATTCTAAGCTTGGCGGGAACCGCCAGAAGACCGTACCGCGGTCAAAAGACCGCGGCGGTCATTCTGGGTTTCCCACTGGGCTGGCGGGCGACCGCCAAAAGGCCGCCCGCCAGCCCAGCGGGAAACACCCTTCCCACGAGGAAGCCGGCTCAGAATGGAGCCGGCGGAGTGGGAAGGTGCGACCGGTGCAGTTGCACCCGTCGCGAATTTCAGTGTCTGCAAAGCAGACACTGAAATTCTTTGTGGGGCCCTCTTACGGGGGCCCCTGCAGTGCCCATGCCATTGGCATGGGCACTGCAGGGGCTCCCAGGGGCCCCACAACACCCCATACCGCCATCCTGTTCCTGGCGGGTGAACTGCCAGGAACTGGATGGCGGTATGGGGTGCCAGAATCCCCATGGCGGCGCAGCTGCTCCCTTGTGGACTAAAGCATCCCATCCCAATGGCAAGCAAGAAGATGTCTGATTCTTTTGGGTGTCGTTTTTACATATGGGCCAGGAGAGTTTGGCTAACTCTCAGTATCATCTCACTCGCAATGGTGAACAGCCACATGGAAAAGCCTACCAGACTCAGACAGTTCTGAAAACTAGACATCTGGGGGAGTCCAGGGTGGTTCTGCTTTACATGCATCTCACACTATTTTCTTACCCAAAGTGCCCTGAAAACCTCAACCGTTGACTAAAAACACACATTTTGGTCACATTTCTGTGAAACAAAATTCTTGAATTTGCAGAAAGCCACAAATCTCCTACCGCACAGTACCTCACTTGTGTGGGTTGGTCAAGAGACCTTGACACAAAAAGCCCAAAAATGCTTCATGAAGACATCAGCAATAGGGGCTGCTGCGGGATTTGGGGCATACTCTGCCACTATCTGTGGAATCCTACCAACCACAGACAGTTTTGGAAAGTGGACAAACGGGAAATACCAGGGTAGTGTGCCATATGTGAATCCCATGAGGTTTTCATACCCACAATGCCCTTCACACCTCAAACTTTGCCTGAAATCACGCATTTTCCTTAAAATTCTGTGAAGGGAACTTCCAGAATCCGCTGGAATCTACAAAATTCCTACCGCCTTTGCTCGTTCTGAAACCCATTAGGATAAGTTTAGCCAGTGATGTTCCCAATATATTTTTTTAAGCAACTTTACTCTCCTTGGGTGCAAATCTGCAAGCCTTAAAATAGATATACCCCTTCTATAAAATTTCCAAGCTTAGTGTATCTGTGGCTGGTGCGGAGGTGCATGAGCTGAACTCTTTGCTAGTTCTGATCCTCAGAGCTGGCATAATTTTTTGGGTGTGCTGTACAGCGCTTTACAAACCTTATTATTACATACAGCTTATTTTGTTATAAGATACATTTACATTTTTGTATATGTTGACAGTCTGCTTTTTATTATTTAGAATTGTAGTGTGCCTATATATAACTGATAGTGTTTTTCACTATTTTGGGGTTTATGAGTGTTCTATAATTGAAACGTGGAAATTAATGTACTGAAGAAATTACATGTTCTAGTGTAATTTCTGATGACACAATTACATTTATAAAAATATGAACAATGATGTGGTAATTTTAAAGACTAAAGGTGATTGTGAAGACTAAAGGTTTGCATAATTTAAGTTGTTTTCTAAAAAAAAACTGGGTGCACTTTCTATTCTTGCATATGTAATGGAAGTATTGCATTCTACACATAGTAGTGTGGTATTGATTCTGGTTGGTGATGGAGTATGGACTCTAATTGCAACTGCAATAAAATTATTTAAAATACCATATGAAGGCTGGGGAGTTGAAAGCTATAGAGGTATGTTGCCTTCTCAGGGCTTCATTCTCAAAGGCAATCCTACACCTTTTGTGTATGTTTACTGGTTTCTTTTTGTTAGTCACAAACCAAATGTTTAATCAGGTGTAGGTGAATTTTACCATGCTTTAGGGGGAGGGGACAAGCATTTTAGCACTGACTGGCAATAGAGAAGTAGACAGAATCCTAAAGCCAACAAAAAAAAATCCATCCAAACAGGAGTGGTGAAGGCAAAAGGTTTCGGGAATTGCTATAATGAGGATGTCAGGTCTAACAGTTGTGCTTTTGTGCACTCTCTTCAAGTCTCTCATTTCTTTGTTCATTTTGTAGAACAAACAAGTATGTGGAAAGATATACTGAATACTGATGATTGATAAGGATGAGGAAAAGTGAATTCCCCATCCTGAAGATTTAGGCATTGTGTACGGTCCCAGAATACAAGGAGGCAATTTTGGTAAATTGTTCTTTACAGTCCATATTGGCTTGGTCAATAATGGAACTGGTGTGCTTACACTTATGGCAGATGTGTGCTGTTGCTGCAGGTTATACCAGTTGCACATGGGTCCCCAAGACATAAGGGGAACCTGGCCGTTTCATAAAAACCTTGCTTAATCTTTAAAATCTTTAGTTGTTCTTGCCTTGAATTTGAGAAATGAAGAAATGGAGGTGTTATTCTAATGATGGCATCCAGGACAGTTGACAAAAATGAAGATAATGCACCTTGGGAATATCTGCCAACCCAGAAGAAGTGCTCTAAAAGGACCTAGATGCCAACATATGAAGTACTTACAGTAGTTTGACAAGTGGTGGGATGGCATGTGAATCACTAGTTGTGGGTTGTAAACTTGGACACATTTTGAACAATAAGTCTGAGATGTTCTCTTTCTTCAATCTGCACAGTTGGATCACATCCTTCATCCTTGAATCAATAAGGTGAATCCTCTGTCTAAAGATCCTCTTCTTTTCTATAGCTGTTTTGACCGAGATGCAGAATAATGACCTCCATGGCTGGAAGTGGTTGGGAAAGATTGTTAGGTCGAGTATCTTTTTACACTTATGTAATTGAGTGGATTTTTGGACCTGCTTGACCCATGCAGAAAATTGTGTTGCAAATTGAGCATTGTGCTATGCTGTGTGTGGCTAGATTCTGCAGCATCTGCTTTGTAAATACCACTGTGTAACCCTTGTGTGTGTGACTTTGAGTGGGAACACCCTCCTTGCATACATTAAAATCTGCCTCACACAAGGAGACGCAGTGCAGACATTCTGCCACACAGGACAAAAAAAGTGGAGAAAATCAACCACTCCATCACTTGTAAAGACGATTTAAGCCTTTGGGATTGATTACAGCCTTGGTAGATGGGATAATCCGTTACAAACGTGACGGATATCCAGTCCGCCATTATACAAGTTCCATAGGATATCATGGAACTTGTAATAGGGCGGGCGGGATATCCGTCACATTTGTGACACAGTATACTGTCCGCCAAGGTCATAATAAGGTCCTTTGTGTTGCGCTGACTTTCGCGAAGCACTGGTAAAACAATAACTTAGAAAATTTAGGGTCCAAATATAAATGAGGTGCTGATCAGGACTGGTGGACAGCAAGCATCAGAAAAACTGATTTCATGCGAGAAAAGTAGGTGTGATTTTGAGCCAGCATGATGAGGCCAAATTGTTTTATTGTATCAAAACTTTAGGTGCTATACCAAAATATATGAAAGGAATGCAATGTTTAAACAGTGATCTGAGCGTCACTCACTTTATGAGCTCTTTTCACCTTACCCAGTTCCTAGTCCATCTGTTTAAAAAGTAAGCATGAGGAAGGTGCCACTGAGCACTGCTGAATAATGAAGATGGGAAAGCTGGTTTCATTAGTGAAAATGTAATGCTTACATGACATTGCTACACAGAACCTCGGACAGAACCATGAACAGAAGCACTATGTACATTATTAAGCATATCTGTTCTTTACATAGTGTACATTGATCGTGTATATTATTAATTTATTCAGTTATTATAGTATTAATTACGACATAGAAAGTGCCTACTGTAGCTTGAATATTTAGGAAACCACTAAATGTAATGGACTTAAAAAGGTAGGTGTTGTCCAATATGGTTCACATTTTGTCTCTCTCTGCTATGCGTTTTTTACAATGTTGTGTGGTTTCAAATGCAAACTCAGACTTTCTCTTTCACTCTTTTCTTCTCTTCTTTGTTCTTTTTGTTCCTCAAATGACGTTCCATTACTTTCTTTTACCATACCCATCCTTTTTCCTGTTAATTATATTTCTGTGCTTTACTTACCTCACCCAATTGTGTGTTTCAAAAATGGAAAACCAAGAACAAAGGAGGTGTTGGTCAGTAGTGGAGGACAACAATGATATTAAAAACCTATTTCATTAGAATAAATTAGGTGCTTGTATGATAGTGAGCCAGTGATGAGATAAAGTTGTTTTATAGTGCCAATACTCTAGACGCTATACATGAAGATATTAAAGAAATGCATTGTTTAGGGTGTCTTATGATCCACTATATTGTTTACTTGCTGTGTAATATTGAATGTTTCTGATTAGCTCAGTATCTTCTAGTTTTAAGAAGTAACACAGTATAGAGCTCATGCAGCTACAGTGAGGTAAAATGTGTCCAATGCAAGTGCACCTTTTAGTTGTTTCCTTTATTCTGTGCTTTGCAGCCCCCAATTCCAGTCGATACCAGATGTATGATTTTTTTATCCTCTTCAATCTTTTCTTTTTTTCTGTTCTTTCCATTTCTTTGTCAAAATACTATTCATTACATTCTACTTTTATATCAGCAGTACTTTTTTGAGCTCTCATTATCACACCCATTTTTTAAGTACTTGAGTTAAATCATGGCGGTATGGATCCTACAGCACAATGGCAACAAAGTATCCACAGCGCCAAGACTGTTGTCCACCTACCCAAGTTAAGGAACATTGGCGTTTGACCTCCAGTTGCGCCCACCCAATTTAGTTGGGTGGAATTAGGGATCAGTTATTGCTGCCCATCACAGCTGGGAAAACCATGGAGGTAAGGAGCAGGGAAAACTATAAAATCCTCCCATTGCCATGGGGAGAACTGCCTTGGCGCGGGAAGCACTGCCTCTTTTATTTTCAAACAGAAAATTCTGCTTCAGGATTTTCTTTTTGAAAATAAAAAGCTGAACGTTTGCTCTGTGGCTCCAAAAAGCAGTGACAGGAACCTCTGTGACAGAGGTTCCTGGCAGTGCTTTAAGAAAGGACCGTCTGATTTTAAAACCTCTTTATAAATCTACCCCAGTGTGAGGAAGATGCTGCTTAGTACTGAGTCTAATGAGGATGGGAAAAAGTGGTTTCAGTACTTAAAATTCACTGAATATAATATTTCAATGTACACTGTTGAACTCAAGCTACATTATGGTACGGAGATAGTAGACACTATAGGCAAAGTTATTAAGCATAACCCCTGCTGAAAAAGTGTACAATGACCATGTATATTATGGCCTTAAAACTCACCATAGCAGGCTATACTGGCCATTAAATGCCTGCTCCAGCATTATAGGGCCACGTTGAAGGTGACAACCTATGACAAAGGAGCTTCACGTTCATGGTCGGTATATCCAACAACTGGGGTGAACTAGGCTTTTCACCAATACACCTGATAAGGATGAAAAGTGCTAATAGAAAAAGTGAATCTTATGGGAGACTCAAAGAATTCACAAACCCCCCCCACTGCCAAGACTTGAGTGAGCTTCACTCTTTTTCCTAAATGTCTGCTTGTCAGTTACTAGTGTGTGCATACAGAGCAAGAGTTGTGAAAGTGGGTAACTGTGACAGCCATCATGCTTGAGCTCTGTGAAACTGTTTTCATCATTTGGTACAGCTGTGAGACATGACAATTAATCAGAATGGCCTCTCCCTCTTTCCAAGAGTGCAGGGTCATTATCAGCTATGGGAAGAAAGATGTGCAATCCTCTTGTGTACCTTGCTTCACAGCATCTGGGTTTCGCGTTATCCTGCCCAGTTGACATATCCAAGAGAGTTAGTTGAAATAGAGGGTCAGGGGTGTATATTATGACATTGTAGTTAATATTTATAGTGTGTTATTGTTCTGTTGTCTTCTATGGACCTATTGGCATTCTAACCTTCTGATATAACTAGGTTGTCCTGTTTTCAGTTTCTGTTTTTTGTGAACTTCAGTAGTGTTTTTTCAGTGTTTTCCAAACATTTTGGAATCAGTGCCTATCAGCATTTATTCAGCTGCCTAACATGCAAAATAGACTGTTGTTCCAGTGTACACAAAACATGTTTTTACAGGGATTGTTATAAAGCACATATTTAATTTAAAGGAGAAGAAATGCAGTAGTTAGTCTGTTTTAAGCATAGTATCACTCACACTACATCTCATTACCTTCTCCTACTTCTCATTACCTCTCACACTGCATCAGGACTCTATCTGATTTACAGGACTACAAAAGGATTTGAAAAGTAAAAAAGTGCTACATTCAAATATTTTATTAAACACAGTCTGAACACAGCCGAGGGCAATTCACCTTCTCCATACTGAATATTAAACATTGTAAATGGGGTCAACCCTACCAATGGCACTGTTTCTTGGAAACCTTTACCATTTAGAATTACTCCATATTAGTTTGTAGTCCTCTATTTCAAGGCACCAAAAACCTGATGCTTTAAGCAAGCTGACCACTGTTTTGAAGTACTCTGACTAATTACATTAAGATAGTGTTTCTGTTGTGACAACATTCATAGCTGTCAACGAATGACGGATGTCTAGTCCAGTGCTTCCCAATCTTCTTAGAACCACGAGCCACTTTTTAGAACAACAAGCTTTTGTGACCCACCTGTATTTAATAAACATGAGTCAGGAGATTTTTTTAAGTACTTAAACCATCTCGTGGCAGTGCGCTGTCATTTACTGCCAGCACATTTTCCATTGAAATGGGCACAACATTTACATAGAAAGACAATTTTACTGATAAAACTATATTGCACACAAATGATAATGTGTGGAAATCTGGTTTCAGTGTTTGTTCGTAATTTGTGCACCACCAAGAAAAGTGTCATGATTATCTTTGATCCTATTAGCATCTTTGCTTCCATCATGCCAACAGTCATATAAAAGCCAGCCGGAGTGCAAAAATTGGGGTATATTGTGACAAACAACACTTACCCCACAAAATGCATCTAGGGGGCTCTGGTACGTTTTTAATTGTTCTATAATTCTTAAACTCCTGCAGCATATTCCCACACTGTCCTTCATTAGGAGCAAAGGCATAATAAGTGTACAACATGACTTCATAGGCACAGATAACGGAAAGGAATCAACAGTCATAAAATGGAGAGACACAACCTGCCAAGAAAGGTGATATACGATAAAGTTCAGTTTGCAAATTGGGGAATAAAAATCCAAATTATGGAAAGAGAAAAATACCCCAGTGTTCTAAAACATCGGTCTCATAGCCATCAAAGAGAACACAAGGAAAGAGCTTTAAAAGGGGACAACGAGTGGGAATTTTAATCCCAGTTACACCAACCTGTTTATCCAGTTTTAGCCAGACGCACTGACAGGAGATCAAAGGTCAATTAGCCCCTGGACCAACCCCCGACCACTCTAAGGACACATATGACTGGGGCTGGATCTTCACCAATCTAGCCAAAGGTAAACAGAGGCATCCCTAGCATTAAGCACACAGAGAAGGGGTATATGAAACACCAGACAGAGAAAACTAAAATAGCTGGCATCACCCAGATCTGGCATAGTAAGGCCATACTCTCCTTTCTGCATGAAACAGATGTCATTTGCCTCCAAGAGACATTGGCCCTGATTCTAAGCTTGGCGGGAACCGCCAGAAGACCGTACCGCGGTCAAAAGACCGTACCGCGGTCAAAAGACCGCGGCGGTCATTCTGGGTTTCCCACTGGGCTGGCGGGCGAGCCAATTCCATGCATCCTGGGGGCTCCACCATGGACCCCCAGTACTGCCAAACCAGTTCTATGAGGCTTGTACTGCAGCTACAGATGCTGCCACCTCACAGACAGGGTTCTGCCCTCCTGGGGTCTGGGCAACCCAGCCCCAGGAAGGCAGAACAAAGCATTTCCTCTGGGAGCAGCATGGTACACCCTCTCCCTTTGGAAATAGGTGTTACAGGCTGGGGAAGGGTAGCCTCCCCCAGCCTCTGGAAATGCTTTGAAGGGCACAGATGGTGCCCTCCTTGTATAAACCAGTCTTCATCGGTTCAGGGACTTCTACTCCCCTGCTATGGCGGGAAACTGGACAAAGGAAAGGGGAGTGACCACTCCCCTGTCCATTACCACCCCAGGGGTGGTGCCCAGAGCTCCTCCAGTGGGTCCCAGAATTCAGCCATCTTGCTTTGCAAGGTGTGGGGGCACTCTGGAGGGCTCTGAGTGGCCAGTGCCAGCAGGTGACATTAGAGACCCCTCCTGATAGGTCCATACCTAATAAGGTAGCCAATCCCCCTCTCAGGGCAATTTAGGGTCTCTCCTGTGGGTTCTCTTCAGATTCTGCTTGCAAGTTTCTTTCAGGAATCCTCTGCAACAATTTCAGACTCTTCTGACCTCGGATCAACTGCAGCCCGCTCCAAGAAACACTTTAACTGCAACAAAGTGTCTACAAGAGACACTTTTCTTCAGCAACCTCAGCTCCAAGTCAGCAACTGCAACAGTTTCCACAGTGTTCATTCTCTGGGGATTCCCCATCTTCATCCTGCACCAGAAGGACCAAAGAAATCTCCTGTGGAGTGATGTAATCACTCCCCTGCTCCAAGAAGGCACCTTCCAAGGTGATGACTGGTACCCTGGGTTTCCTCTCACAGCAACGAGTGCACTCCTAAGGACACAGAGGGTGGACATCATCGACATGGACTGTCCTGAGGCCCTGCTGATGCAATTTGGAGGAGGTAAGACCTTGCCTTCCCAGAGAGCAACGGTACCCTTGAGTACTGAGTCTTCCTCGCCTCCTGATGCCTCTGTGCACTCTTTGCAAAATTCCTTCATGCACAACTGGCCAAGGTCCCCAGCACTTCATCCTGTGATGCTCAACTCGCTGAGTTGTTCTCCAGCGGGGTGGGACCTTCTTTTGTTGTGCTGCATCAACTGCATTTTGCACCTCCTTTGAACCCAGATCCTGTGGCTTCTGGGGGGGAGTGGGGGTGGCTTGCATCCTGAGGGCTCTCTACAGTACTGAGAGCCCCCTCTTCCTCCTCATGCAGAGTTGAGGTCCCCAGGTCCCTCCTAGGTCCATCCAGCTCCATTTTGATGCAAAACACACTTTTGTTGTAGCCAAGGCTTGTTGGCGCTTTCCAACATGAAATCTCATCTGCAACCATCTTCACACCATGGGACATCTTTTGCATCACACAGGAACCCACTGGCATCTTCCTAGGGTGCATTTCTGTAGTCTTCAACTAACCATGGACTCTTCTTTTGCACCCACTTCTGGGTTGACAGGGGCTACTGTCCTTCCTGGAACTTCTTTTGACTTCTGGACTTGGTCCCCTTCCTTTGCAGGTCTTCAGGTCCAATAATCCAGCAGTTGTTCTTTGCAGACTTGGTTGGCTGCTGCAAAATCACCAAAACGAGGTGTAATGTGTCCTAAGGAAACTTGCAGTACTTTACTCCTGCCTTTCTGGGCTCTGGTGTGGGGTAATTTACTTACCTTTACTGTATTCTTACTCTCGCAGCGATTCTGCACACACTACACTTGTCTAGGGGGGAATTTGTGATTCACATTCCACTTTTTTAGTATATGGTTTGTGTTGCCCCTAAACCTATTTTCTCCAATTGCATTCCACAGGATTTCCTACTGTTTGCATCGTTCTATGAATATTTACTTGTCTAATTTGGGTGTCCAGTGTATATATTGTGTATAATACTTACCTCCAGAAGGAGTATTGTCTCTAAGATATTTTTGGTACTGTCTCACCCAAATAAATAACCTTTATTTTTGGTAACACTGAGTATTGTCTTTACTTCTGTATAATAGTACTGTGTAACTATAAGTGGTATTGCATGAGCTTTGCATGTCTCCTAGTTCAGCCTAAGCTGCTCTGCTATAGCTTCCTTTATCAGCCTAAGCTGCTAGAACACTACTACTTCACTAATAAGGGATAACTGGACCTGGTATAAGGTGTAAATACCCACGGTACCCACTACATACCAGGCCAGACTCCTACAATCATACAATAAACTTATTTATTCATTCATTCAAGCATGACCGCGATTGAGAATTAATGAATCAGCCTAAAAACATCCACAGTGTCTGCTTTGCCCTCCGTGGCACTGTGGTTTCCCCTTCTCTAGAGGTATCTACTTCTCTTGACAACTCTATTGCTAAGGATGGGGTCAGTGATTCAACTGGAACCTATTCTATGGATAAAGCCACTTCGTAGCCAACCCCTGTTCAGCAGGACCAACCCTCCGTTCAACATAAAAGGGCAGAAAAGCTGCCTCTGCTACCCTTGGCCTGGGGGAGTCTGAGTCAGGAAGAAAGTCTTCACAGCATATGCCACAAGGCCCCTCAGCAAGGGACCTAAATCATGAGCATTTGTCAGCTTTGTACAATGATGATATTATCAGTTTCCTTTAGGGGGCTACGCCATATGTAGTGGCGTCGGGTAATGTACTCCTGCTTAAACCACTCACCTCAGAATGTCACAGACAATTAAAGAATAAGGTTATGCATTGGGTTGCACTCTTCTCTGAGTGCACATATTGAAGACTGGATTAACCTAGTGAGAAGGGTAAGCTGGATAGGGAATGATGGGAAAACCTTTTTGGGGGGACTGCGTGATAATAAACTTTAACAGACCCACATTTGCAGGACGAGTTCTCGCACTTATTGTCCGATCTGACAACAGCATTCCCCCTCCATACTAGCCCTCCCATTGGGGTTTTTCTATAAGCCTGGGTCTTTGGGATTTGCACCTTAGCATTTAACAAAGAATCAAGCACTGGCTCAGCGATGGCAACCCCTATTCCTTTTCACCTAAACACATCCAATAGATATGCCCCTTTGTGTGCCCTTGATGTTTGTGAATGACTGGCAGGCGATGACTTGTCGAGCAGTGTCACTCAGGTCTCCCAATGCAGGCCCACCTGAACCCAATTCCAAGGTACTTAGGCCCATATTTATACTCTGTTAGCGCCGCATTTGCGTAATTTTTTGACAGAAAAGCGGCGCAAATTTACAAAATACAATTGTATTTTGAAAGATTGAGCCACTGTTGCTAGAAAAAGTGTTGTAAATGCGGCGCTAAAAAAGTATAAATATGGGCCTTAGCCTCATAAGTTGTAAAACTGCGGGACTTGTGGCTAAATTCCAGGATGTGAACTGGATTAACTTTATCAAAGGATATGGGATGATTTGTCTACAGGTAACCTCCAACTGTTTTTTTAGATGGTTATAAGTCCTTTTTTTATTCCTGCTTCTGAATCTTGCTCAGGTAGAACCAAAGGAGGTTTGACCATTTAAGCTGCTCTTGCAATTAAAGGAAGGATTGAAGAAATTTCCACAGGTGTTTCTACTCTTCAGGCCTTTACATTTTCTTTTGCAGGGACCTTGAAAATAATGTTGCTGAACTTTTACAATACTGAAGCCCCACATCGTGACATGTGCAACTTCCATATCTTGGAGTCCCTCTGAAGGGTCCAAAAAAGTGGTGGATATTCTTACTGTTGCAGTTGATTTCAATATTCATCTCTGGAAGTCACCTAGTAGGGTCCAGTCCCTGGAAGGTCTTCATATGGAACATACTTACCAAGGTACTTTGTTCAATTCTATCTTGAACAAACATGATCTTGTTTTCTCTCTCTCGAGAAGCTTATCTTCTCTAATGCACAGGATATTTATCCAGCTTCTACAGCGAGGGGGTTTGATACAATTATTGACTTCATCTGTGACTCAGCATCTGTATATGTGAACATTCCAGATTTAAAAAATCCCACAGAGCTCTTTCAGTGACCATAACCCAGTTTGTTTCTCACTATCTTAGATGCAGTCTACCCTAGAGAGCTCCTCAGGGGAGAGAGGGACTTGCAAGGTGACTAGACAGGGGAGAAGGCTCAGGTGGTCCTAAGTACTCCTGGAAAATGTTACTTATACCTTATATTCCAGCTGCGAAAATGAGTTCATAACTTGCCTAACTGGAAATTCTAACCCTGAGGAGATTTAGGGGGCTTTTTCAACCATCTCCCACACACTGTCAGCCCTACTCGATGCTCCTATGGCTCACAAGTGCATTGTGGGTCCTAAATGGATTGACAAAGGGTGCTCCCAGGCATTAAGGAACTTAAAGTGTGCTCTGAAATCTAAGTCAGGGAACACTACTCTTATTAAGCTTTGTCGCAGAAAATATAAGAAGGAAACTGCTAAATATAAGAATGTCTTAAGGGATACGGCTTGGGACAACTTGTTAATGACTAGCTCCCTGAGATGCAGTGCAAAGTTTCTGAGCATTATTAATCTCCCTCTCTTTGCATCAAATGGTGTAGGCTCACTTTATTCACATATCACTGCTGACAATTGGGTTTCCCATTTCGAAGGAATATACAATTGTAATACCACCACTAATGCCTGTAATGTTGTGCAATCAGGGGAAGGAACCTCAAACCTGATATTTACATTAGATGAAGTTAAGAGGGGCGTTTCAGGTTTGACTAAGAACAAGGCCCCAGGTCCTGACGGGATCCCACCAGACTTCAGTAATGTAGAGGTATTGGCCCCAGCACTGACCCAAACATCGAATGCTGCAGTTAGAGAGGAACACCCACTCTCATGGGTTACCTCTATCATTACCCCTGTGTTCAAGAAGGGTGATAAGAACAATCCTCAATGCTACAAGCTAATACCACTGATCAAACTCAGTGGTTTTGATTGCAGGTGGGGTCATTTTGAGCATATTAGTGCCGTGGATTGATGAAAAGGAGATCCTGTCAGATGTGCAGTATGTATTCTCACCTGGCAGGTCGACCATGTACTTTTGCCTAAACCTGTACATGGTTTTAGGAAAATACACTGTTTTGTGTACAGGCTCCGTCCACTTAGCTTTCATGGACCATATATCGGCCTTTGACTTGGTAAATAGAGGCAAACTATGGCGGATTATCCTGACGATTGGGGTGGATCTGGATATCATTTTCTTTATTAATTACCTCCTTGCTGACACAGTGCCATCTCTGCAATATACAAAAGGTTTAAAATACACCTGTTGTTTAAAAACTGAAAAGGGGTGAGACATGGATGCATTGTGGCCCCATTTTTATTCAGCTTGTATGCCAACAAGCTTGAGTAGGTCTTGGTGGACACCCAAGCTGATTGTCCACAGGTGGGAGCACGATCTTTGCTGGTGTTACTGTATGCAGATGATGCAGTTCTAATGGCTAAGATTGCTCGGGGTCCTCAAAATCTCTTGGATTATTTTGCGTCCTTTATGGATGAACCTGGTTTATTGATTTATAACAATAAATCCTTTGTGATACTTGTAGGCCCCTATTCAACCAAGATGAAGAATTTTAATTTTGGGAACGCATATTTTACCTAAGACGAGGGCTTTTTCAAACCTGGGTATTCTGTTTGATTCAAAGCTGTGTTGGAACCCTTTGGTAGATGGGAAAAAAGCTGACTTTACCAGGGCCAATGCATTGGTATGTAGCTTGCCTCTAGGCTGGGCAGAAGACCCACCAGGGCTTTGGTGCAGGTCTACCTTGCCAAGTGTGTCTCAAAAGTGACCTATGAAGTGATGTCTGGGGGTAGATCAAACAGAAGCAATTGCAGACCGTTGAAAATATTTTTTAAAGACAGCTTGTGTGTTCCAGAGTGTCTCAACCTTCTCAGTGCATGAGGAGTTGGGAAAAGACTACGTAACTGATATGATGGCCCTTCGTCCTCTCTTGCTATGGGTAAATATTTGGTCAATAAATGAAATCAAAGTGAATAAAGACATATTGAATGACTTCTTCTACCTCGATCATTCTCTTCATATTCCCTTGCTCAAATATGTAAAGGAGTCCTTCCAGAGCCTAGGAACGGTTGAACTATTTAATACCCCAGGGAGAATAGTTAAGGCAGACCACACATGGATCAAAGAACACTTTATTAGACAGAGGTCTATGGAGAGAGAACAAGTAGCCTTACAGATGCCCTCTGTACGCAGATACATTTTGTTGAAAACTGTACAAACAATGGGGCCCTTCCTCACAGTTGGAAGTAATAATTATCACTGGTTCCTACTTACTAGATTTAGACTGGACCTAATTCATCATTTGTTAGCCTTTCCTCGTGGCAGGCAAAGTGTTAATTCGTGTGTTTCCTGCGGCTGCGAAGATGAGTCTCTGTAGGATACCATGCACTTTGTAGTGTTTTGCAAATTTTATGCAGAGAAAGGCTTATAATATCCCCGTGTTAAAGCGTGAAAAGTTCATCCAAGTGTGGCCGACTCTCCTGTTCTTGAAATCTTCACCTGTAGATATTATTTTTAATATAGTTTGTTTTTTAAAAGCTGCAATGAGATGAGTGAATATTTGTGGACAGGTTTAGGGAATTTATCGTATGTATTTTATTGCTGGATTTGATGTCTTAAAAGTAAGGAATCTGATTTTTTTTTAACCTTTTTTCGCTTTTTAATGCCATGTCGTATTTATGTCTGTTGCTTTTATGTTTCGTACAGAAACTGAAGAAAGCTTTGTTTGTTGTTTCAAACTAGAGAGGTCCAACAAATTCACAAGTTGTGGGTAAGAGGTGCATCCAAATTTGGAGATTTCATTTATTGAGCAGTATGATACTAGTGAGGTTCCAAATGAGTCTCAAATTAAAATCCTTAGACAGCAAGTACTGCAATTTGAATCACACAAATGTGGAAAGTACTTTTGTGGCAGATTCAGGGAAAACAGGCCTTACTACACAAAGTGTTACTTTGGTTACCCTAGGGCTGTTAATTCTAAAGGGAGAGACACAGTTTCACACCTGCAGTCAGAGATACTAATACTGGGAAATCACCAAAAACATATACAACATTGAGAGAAGTGAAGCTTCATAACTTATTAATAACTTCAATACTGTCATTTGTCTATGTGGAATGCAAATATGGACATTCACTTTGTTGCAGACAATTCCATTGCTGTTGCACAATATGTCACTTCCAATATAACAAAGTCCGAAAAGACAGAAATGAAAAAAGTATGGCAAGCATTCTCAGTAGAGAAATCTTGATCCAAGAATTTGTATAGTTTTAACCTCAGGGTGCTTTCACACAGGGAGATAGACTCATATGAAATGTGTGAGTGGCTGAGTTCTTCTGTCTTATACACCAAGAGTAAGACTATCCTTTGGGTCAGTTTAGGTCCTGCATCAACACAATAGAATTTAAAGTCCTTTGTTGAGATATAGGGGGTCATTTTGACCTTGGTGGACGGCGGAGGCCGTCCGCCAAGGTACCGCCGCTGAATGACCGCACCGGCCATTCAGACATTTCCTCTGGGCCGGCGGGCGCTCTCCAAAAGAGCGCCCGCCGGCCCAGAGGAAATGCCCCTGCAACGAGGACGCCGCGGTCAGAATGCCCTCGGGAGCACCGCCAGCCTGTTGGCGGTGCTCCCGTGGTCGGTGGCCCTGGCGGCCACCGGCCGCCAGGGTCAGAATGACCCCCATAGTATCTTGCAATTTCAGATAGGATTAGGACATTGAAAAACTGCTTGATGGCAACTTATTATCCCAAGTGAATTGTTCATTTAGAAAATGTATGTCTGTTTTACACATGAAGAATCAATGTTGATGAAAATATAGAAGCAGGTTGCTTTGCAGTTTTTAGGTCACTGGGAGCTAGATGTATGACTATTGGGAATAGTGATTACCTGATTGTGATTTTCTGCAAAATGCAGTTAGGAAATCGCTATTCCTAATCTGTGAAACTCATTGAGTTTCATTTAGTTATTCCTAGTGGGTGACAAATCTACCTACCTCATTTATATTGATATAGTAAGTCACAATTTGCAACTCATTAGGAACTGCAGCAATCACTGGGATGTAGGTCTGCTGGGGTCAGCAGACCACCATGCCTGTGACTGCTTTTTAGTAAAGCATTTTTTTTAAATGCAACCCATTTTCCTTGTGAATCCCTTCCTCTTTGCAAATGGATTATCACCGTCTTTGAGTTGGTGGTAAAGTTTGAATATTTTGTGATCACATTTCTTTTGCAAAATATTCATCCATCCCATTCTGATTTGGTATTTGGAAGGAACACTCTAAACATGGCCATTCCAAATATTGAATTGGTATGTATTTTCAGTTCCAAATTGTGATTTGGTAACATGTCACTAAATCAGAATTTTAGGATTAATATATACCACAATGCATTTTTGTGGTCGCAAATGGCCCGATCTGCAAGGCGAGCCATTTGTGACAGCAAAAATGCTTTGTACATCTAGCCCTAGGTCACTATGACTGCAATGAAAATGATTTCAATGCAGTAAAATATTATATTAATTGTCCAGTGTTTCTGACTTATGTAAAAACATTGAATGATTAAATTTAACTAGAGGAAACAATAGCAGCTGAAGTAGCGAAAGACAGTTCTCAAAGGAGCCAGAGTTCAGGGACAGATAGGCAAGATCCTGGAACAATAACACTGACCTGGTCAGTGCATTGCTCTGCCTCCTGTGGCTCCACCCTCTAAGTAGAGCCCTTTCCCTGGCTCCTCTGAACTCCTGACCCCTGTCAGGAGTTTGAGGCCCTCCTCCACCTGCAGGTTTCTGCCTGCACCTCATCCCTGGTGTCTAGTGGGAGAGCTCTGCTCTCCTACTAGGATACCTTCTGCCTCTTTATTCCTTCTGCTTTGCCTTGCTTTGCTCTCTGCTCCACTACCGTCACTTAGTGCCCTTTTTCCTCGTTTCTCTCTCACTCCGCTCTCTCTCTCTCTCACTTTCACTCTCCCCCTCTCTCTCTTCCCCGCTGCTGCTGCCCCCATGGCCCACCCCCTATTTCAGCCCACTCCCTTTTTCGCACAGTTTTTCATCCCCCTCCCACCTCCCAGCTGTCCTCTCCTCCCCCCCATTTCCCTACTTAATGGCTGCCGCTGCGTGGCTGCGCCAAAGGCAAGCCCATCTGCGCCCGTCCGCGCCTGGACTGCGCCCAGTGCCTGAACACCTGGCTCCCACCCCCCCACCACCGCCGGGCACGTCTTCATTATGATGCTGCCACCCTCTGCGCCCTCAACACCGGCCGCTCTCCCTCCTGCCTTCAAGCCTCCACTCAGACCACCCGCGGACCCTTCTCCTGCCAGAACTGCACCTTCACCAGCCTCCACTCCAACTACCCACCCACCAAGGCAGGACGCCACCACCTCAGATGTATCCTCCCCAACATCCGTCCGTCCACAAGCCCGCAGTAGAGCTATGGAATTTACTTGACTCAGCCTCCGCAGATGTCGCCTTCCTGACCGAGACCTGGACGAACCCCTCCTCAGCGCCAGACATTGCCATAGCCATCCCGGATGGCTACAAGATCACCCACAGGGACCGCTCCAACAAACCAGGAGGAGGCATCGCCATCATCTACAAGAACACCCTCAGGATCACGACCAACACCGAAGACACCCTCAGCACCGCCAAACTCCTGCACTTCCAAATCCACACTGACCCAAACACCACCCGCCGAGGGACCTTCGTCTAAAGGCCCCCGGGCCCCGACAGCAGTTCAGCTCTCGCATCCACTGACTACATACTCCTTGGAGACTTAAACTTCCACCTTGAGAACACGAACGACAACACCGCCACCCTGCTCGACAACCTCTCCAACCTCGGCTTCAAACAGCTCATCACGACACGAACCCACTCCGCAGGACACACATTCGACCCTATTTTCTCCACCAGCAATCACATCTCTTTCAGCCACACCACCAAACTCCACTGGACAGACCACCGCTGCATTCACTTCTCCTTCAAGAAACCCACAACACACCACCACCCACAACGGCTCCCCCACCGCAGTTGGAACAAGGTCACCGAAGACCAACTTATCGCAACCCTCGCCCAGAACCCACCCATTGACACCACTGACACTGATGCACCTGCCGGCAACTTCAGGCAATGGGTCAACACCTGTGCCAATACTCACTTCCCATTCAAGAATCCCTCCAATAGACGTACCGACCGAAAGGCCTTCTGGTTTACCGCCGACCTCCACAAATCTAAGCAAAGCTGACAAAGACTCGAAAGAAAGCGGAGCCAAGATCAGACTCTGGACAACCACACAGCCTTAAAAAATGCCATCGGAAGACACCACCAACTCATCCGAGCTGCCAAAAGAACCACCTTCAAAGATCGAATAAACAACAACGCACACAGCCACAAGCAGCTCTTCAACGTTGTGAAGGAGCTCTCCAACCCCACCACCGGAAGATTGTAGAGATCCACGACAGCTTCAGCACCCAGACCCCCCCGGCAACAACCAACAGCACAGATTCACCTCTAACCAACCTCCTGCTCTCTTGGACCCCCGTCAATGACAACGACACCAGCGAAATAATGAACACCATCCACTCCGGCTCTCCACCTGACCCCTGACCTCACCACATCCTCAAAAAAGCAAGCTCCATCTTCGCACCCCAACTACGGAAAATGATCAACAGCTCCTTCGAGTCTGCCCCCTTCCCGGAGAGCTCGAAACACTCTGAGATCAACGCCCTCCTCAAAAAACCCACGGCGGACCAAAAAGGACCTCAAGAACTTCCGGCCTATCTCCCTGCTCCCCTTTCAGGCAAAAGTCATCGAGAAGGCTGTCAACAAACAACTAAACCTCTTCCTAGAGGAGAAACGCACCCTGGACCCTTCCCAATCCGGATTCCGCAGCAACCACCGCACCAAAACCACCCTCATGGCTGCCACTGATGACATCCGAACCATACTGGACAGCGGCAAAACGCGGCCCTCATCCTCTTAGCTGTGTTCAATACCGTCTGCCACCACACCCGACGCTCACACCTCAGCAATGTTGGAATCTGTGACAGAGCCCTGGACTGGGTCACCTCCTTTCTCACCTGCAGAACCCAGAGAGTCCGCCTCCCCCCATTCTGCTCGGAGGCCACCGAAATCATCTGTGGCGTACCCCAGTGTTCGTCCCTCAGCCCAACCCTCTTCAACTTCTACATGGCCCTGGTTGCTAACATCACCCAATCCCACAACCTCAACATCATCCCAGATGCCGACAACACCCAGCTGATCCTCTCTCTCACCAATGACTCTGCCAAGACCTACCTCCATGAAGGAATGAAGGCCATCGGCGAATGGATGAAGAGCAGCTGCCTCATACTCAATTCTGAGAAGATGCAAGTCCTCATCTTTGGCTCCACCCCCACCGCATGGGATGACTCCTGGTGGCCTGCCACTCTTGGAACTGCTCCGACTCCCACCGACCACGCACGCAACCTAGGATTCATCTTGGACCCCTCACTATCCATGACCCAGCAAGTCAACGCCATCTCCTCCTTCTGCTTCAACACCCTCCACATGCTCCAAAAGATCTACAAATGGATACCTACCAAAACCAGAAGAACAGTCACCCAAGCCCTTGTAAGCAGCTAACTGGACTACGGCAATGCCCACTACGCAGGAACCACGGCCAAACTCCAGACGAGGCTGCAACGCATCTAGAACGCCTCCGCATGCCTCATCCTAGAAATCCCCCGCCACTGCCACATCACAGACCACCTGAAAAACCTGCACTAGCTCCCAGTCAACAAGAGAATCACCTTCAAACTCCTCACCCACGCTCACAAAGCATTGCACAACACCGGATCAGAATACCTCAACAGATGACTCTCCTTCTACACCCGACCCGGCATGTACGCTCCGCCAACCTCGCCCTTGCAACAGTCCCACGTGTCCGCAGAACTACAACGGGCAGAAGATCATTCTCGCACCTCGCTGCCAAAACGTGGAACACTCTTCCCACCCACCTGCGCCAGACCAAAGACCTTCTTACCTTCAGGAAACTTCTCAAGACCTGGCTGTTCGAGCAGTAGCAGCATCTCCCCCCCTCACCTTCTCCCTCCTCCCCTCCTCAGCGCCTTGAGACCCTCACAGGTGAGTAGAGTGCTGTACAAATCCCTGATTGATTGAATGATCCCCTTGGTCAGCCTATTGTAGAAAATAAGGCAGCCATAGCTATGAATAAAGTAAAACATGTTATAGATCAAGTAAAAGGTGAGTCTATTGATTTTGATTGTGTTGTAGCTCAACATAATAAAGTGCAGTTAAAGATTTTTAAGGACATAACAGCATCAAATAAGCACAGAATTGTGCATTAGCAATCTGAACGTTCCTGCAACACTTCCAAGCCTACACTTCCCTATGTAGGTGACCAGGCAGGCACTGGGAAATGTTTCATAATACAAGTGCTTACTGCACACATACAAAAAAAGACAGATTGCAACCTATCTTGTCTTGTAACAGCACACAACAGAAAAGGTGAACTTCGCAGCATTGCTCTGATGTTGACTGTGGAACACAACAACAAACTGCAGGTACCTCCAGTTATCTGGTGATGCTTGTCACAAAGTTCATAAGGCTCTAAATAAATTGAAGGTCCTCATTATTAATGAGGTTAGCCTGGTTTCAAATTGATGCTAGCCTTCATGCACCTGAAGAATCAAGAAGTTCTCAGAATAAAATATGATGTACTATTTTGAGAAAAAATATGTCCTAGTCTTTAGTGACCTTCTTCGGCTCACGCCAGGGAAAAGGGCAGCCAGTCTCTAACGAGCTGCTCCACGAGCAAACAAGGAACTCTTTAGCCAGTATTGAAAATTTCAAAATATGTGGCTAAATTACAAATACACTGAAATATCTAGGAACATGAGAAAGGCTGTAGATGTGAACTATGGCAGCATGCTGAGAGACACTGTAATAGGTATAGTATGTCAAGAACTGAAATGGCTCTCCATAGTTCTACAGTAGCTGTTATTTTACCAGATAAAATCACCTCCAAGTCTAATGGAGAAGCTTCAGAAAAGTTACAAATTGTCTTCCTCATACCAATATTGAATGAGTTTCAACAGTGTAATATAGAACACTACAGTTAGGGAAGGAGGGAAATATTCTGCTTGCCTCAATAGACACACTGGACTATGAAGGATTAAACTTACTACTTTGTCAAAAAGTGGTAAGTAGTGAAGAAACATGATGAACTACAAAAGTAAGTTTCAAATACAATCTGTTTCTAAAAATCTCTCAGCCACTATAAAAATTAAAAGATTATTTTCCATCATAATTTGAATGTAGAGCAGAGCCTACTGAAACATGCAATGGGAAATGTGGCAGGTGTCATCACATATCCCAACAGAACTGACTTTGAGTCAGTTTTGGTGAGATTTTATCATGCAAAGTATCCCAAACAAACAGGTAGGTTCAGTGTATGATTTCTGTTATTGAAAGATCTGTATGTGCTCTGAGAACAATTTCCTCTGTGTTTACCATATACTATCTTTAAATATACATCAAAATAATTTTATGGGCAGATTTAGATCTTGGCAGTAGTCCTGTTATCCCGACCTGATGAAGGTTCCATGTACTCCGCCAAGCTGATGGACTTCCGACCGCCATATTTAGATCTATGGTGGCTGAACCTCTGTTTGCACTGACAGAGTGGAGTTTGCTGTGTAATTGGTCTACCGCTGCGGCAGACCTTAATGCTGAGTAACAGTACACAATTGCCATCAGGATGGCAGGATTGCGTCAAGCCTATTTAGGTTTCACAGCCGTGTTGGTGTTGTTCTGGCGGCGGATACCTGACGGTGGGAGTCTGTTGCAGGACCAGCTCAACATTGTACTATGGCTGTGGCTATTGGATCGATGCTATAAGGACACACCTGATGTATATCAGTCAATTGTGAACACCTGCAAACCACACTTTAAAACACACTCCATTTCAGAACATGATCATTTGCCATTCTACTGCAGAACACCATTTTGATGCTGAATTTGCCATGTAGGAGTCAGGTTACTCCTTTTTTTACTCCCTCTGTTCATTTTTCATTTGTTTCATTTTTACGTTTTTTTGTATCAACTTGTGGGCCACTATTTCACTTATTTCTAGTTTCTCACTATGGCAGGGAGGTGGAATCCATGTTTTATAGAAGGAGAATTGTCAGTCATGGTGGATGAAATCTTCAGAGTATGGCCACAATTGTTTGAAGCCCAAATATAAAATACAACCATATCTCAGAAAAGGCAAATATGGGTCAGTATAGTTGGAGTGAATGCTGTAGCTAACAACCTGGGATTAGGAAGAGGTGGACCAACCTGTGGGAGAGAGTGCATTCCATGGCCTCCAAGCGTCACCTGGAGGCCCAGGGGACTGGTGGGGATTCTCCCAGCCCCCTATACAACTTTCACCCTGGGAGGATAAAGTTGCGCAGATCCTACGTCCTGAAGGCTTGACTGGAATCCCTGGTGGAGCGGAAACTGGTAAAATACACTTCTCAATGGCTCAAAAACAGAAATGTAGTGTGTGCTCTTAAGTTAGCTGTTTATAATGTGTTTTCCACCTTCGTAAAACATATCAACCCCAGTTTAACCCCTTCGCTGCAAGGCCTTTTCCCCCTCAGGTGCCAGGCCTTTTTTTGGCTATTTCAGGCAGTTCATGCTTAGGCCCTCATAACGTTTTGTCCACAAAAGCTACACACGCCATAGTTGCTTCCTTTTTTTCCAACATACGAGGGATTATAGAGGTACCCAATATAGCAATATACCGTTATGTCTGCTGGACTCTTCTGGTTTCAGGGATATATAGGGCTTTTAGGTTCATCAAGAACCCTAGGTACCCAGAGCCAATAAATGAGCTGCACCTTGCAGTAGGTTTTCATTCTATACCGGGTATACAGGAATTCATTTGCTGAAATATAAAGAGTGAAAAATAGGTATCAAGAAAACCTTTGTATTTCTAAAATGAGCACAAGATAAGGTGTTGAGAAGCTGTGGCTATTTGCACATCTCTCAATTCCAGGGAGGCCAATACTAGCATGTGAATTACAGGGCATTTCTCAAATAGACGTCTTTTTTACACACTGTCCTACATTTGGAAGGAAAACATGTAGAGAAAAACAAGGGGCAATAACACTTGTTCTGCTATTCTGTGTTCCCCCCAAGTCTCCCGATAAAAATGGTACCTCACTTGCGTGGTTAAGCCTAATGCTTGCGACAGGAAACGCAACATGGACACATCACATTTTTACATTGAAATCTGACATGTTTTTTGCAAAGTGCCTAGCTGTAGATTTTGGCCTCTAGCTCAGCCAACACCTAGGGAAACCTACCAAACCGGTGCATTTTTGAAAACTAGACACCTAGGGGAATCCAAGATGGGGTGACTTGTGGGGCTCTCACCAGGTTCTGTAACCCAGAATCCTTTGCAAACCTCAAAATTTGGTAAACAAAACACTTTTTATTAACATTTTGGTAACAGAAAGTTCTGGAATCTGAGAGGAGCCACAAATTTCCTTCCCCCAGCGTTCCCCCAAGTCTCCTGATAAATATGGTACCCCACTTGTGTGGGTAGGCTTAGTGCCCGCGACAGGAAATGCTATAAAACACAACCTGGACACATCACATGTTTCCAAAGAACACAGAGCTGTTTTTGCAAAGTGTCTAGCTGTGGATTTTGGCCTCTAGCTCAGCCGGCACCTAGGGAAACCTACCAAACGTGTGCATTTTTAAAAGGTAGACACCTAGGGGAATCCAAGATGGGGTGACTTGTGGGGCTCTCACCAGGTTCTGTTACTCAGAATCCTTTGCAAACCTCAAAATTTGGCCAAAAAAACAGTTTTTCCTCACATTTCGGTGACAAAGTTCTGGAATCTGAGAGGAGCCACAAACTTCCTTCCATCCAGCGTTCTCCCAAGCCGATAAAAATGATACCTCACTTGTGTGGGGGCCCAGGTGCCTGCAACAGAAAAAGGCAAAAAACCTGTAGAGAATGAAGGGATAACACAGCAAGCTGATAAGCACATATTTGTCTTTTATCCATCTTTAGGCTGACTCTGCTTTGGGGACCTACACAAGTGCGGTATCATTTTACTTGGGAGGCTGAGGGGAACGCTGGGGAGTAGGAAATTTGTACCGGAGCGGTGATCCTACAAAGAAAAGTGAGGAAAATATGCTTTTTTAAGCAAATTTTGAGGTTTGCAGAGGAGTCTGGGTATGAAAATGTTGGGGGATCCATGCAAGCCACACCTCCCTGGACTCCTTGGGGTGTCTAGTTTTAAGAACATTTCTGGGTTTGGTAGGTTTCCCTAGATGAAGGCCGCATCCGGGACCAAAAACATAGGTTCCCCCTTCCCCCCTAACAGAGGTAGTTTTGTAATATATCATTTTGACGTGTCCACGTACTTCTGTGATGTTCTAAACACGAAAATTGTGAAAAGAAATGCACTTAGGTTATGTTAAAAAAGACCCCTCACCCACTAACCAAGTTGGCGGCATGCTGCATCTTCGGGGTCCCACCTGAGACACCTAGGTGGTCATTACAACCCTGGCGGATGGTGTTAAAGCGGCGGTAAGACCGCCAACAGGCTGGCGGTAAAAAAATTGGAATTACGACCGTGGCGGAATCCGCCAACAAAGACAGCCACTTTAACACTCCGACCACCACGGCAGTACAAACAAACAGCGCGGCGGTCACCGCCAACAGACAGGCGGAGGACAAAGTACCGCCCACAGTATCACAACCTACCACAACCTTTTCCGGGGCGGATTCACCACGGACAAAAACATGGCAGAAACAGGACTTCGAAGGGAAAACGCTCACCTCTACACACCCCACGAGGAATCCGGATGCCATGGAACCAGAGGTGCAGATCCTGCCAGCCCTTATCTTCTTGCTCCTCTACCAGGAGTACGAACGCCGGCGGCAAAGACCACGGCGAGTACTGCACCTACGACACAGGGGAGGGGGGAGGGAAAAAACAGGGACACACACATGCAACACCCAACACCCCCACCCCCATCCCCACCCCCACCCTCCCTCACCACAACACACACAATAATACAGCATGATACATTACAGTTACACCGCCCAACCACCCTGGAAGAATGCAAAGACAAAAGGAAATGAGTGTAACCATTGTAATATACTAAAATCCAGTACGCAAAAATATGTATACACTACTAACAAATATATACACCAAGAAAGTAGTCCAGGTAGTGCTCCATTGAAGTCTGTGGAACACTGGGCCCACACGGTATGGGCGAGGCTCACACAAGATCCCCGACCATGAAGGAGAGAACACTGCAGGGGCATCAGATAGCAATAAAACAGGCACCTCAGACGGTTGAGTGCACAACGCCAAAACCACGAGGGGGCTACATGCCCATTGTTCAATCCTGGGGAGTGCAAAGCCACAGTCTCTCAAGTCCCTACAGTGGTTGGTTTGCCCACTGTTCAATCCTGGGGAGTGCAAAGCCACAGTCTTTCAAGTCTCTCCAGTGGGTGGGTTGCCCACTGTTCCATCCTAGCCCAAAGTGCTTCATCCTGCCAAGGACTGAGGTAGTGGATGCCTTTCTCCACTGGTTCTGGAGGGGGCTTTGTGCCCAGAGTGCTTCATCCTGCCAAGGACTGAGGTAGTGGATGCCTTTCTCCACTGGTTCTGGAGGGGGCTCGGTGCCCAGAGTGCTTCATCCTGCTTGTGACAGACTCAGTAGCATCAGTGCCCTTGGCGCTCATGGGCCAGCGGTGCATGTGGCGGCGGTGCCCTGTTCAGCGGTGCATGTGGTGGCGGTGCCCTGTTCAGCGGTGCTTGTTGCGGCGGTGCCCTGTTCAGCGGTGCTTGTTGCAGCGGTGCCCTGTTCAGCGGTGATTGTGCAGCAGTGCCCTGTTCAGCGGTGCTTGTTGCGGCGGTGCCCTGTTCAGCGGTGCTTGTGGCAGTGGGGTCCTTTGCAGTGCCTCAGCTGCTGGCGGTCCTTCATGGCCCAGCGGGGCTGGCAGTCCTTCATGGCCCAGCGGGGCTGGTGCTGGCGGTCATGTCTGGCCCAGCGGGGCTGGTGCTGGCGGTCGTGTCTGGCCCAGCGGGGCTGGTGCTGGCGGTCCTTCGTGGCCCAGCGGGGCTGGTGCTGGCGATCGTGTCTGGCCCAGCGGGGCTGGTGGCGGTGGCCTCTTGGGCAGCAGGGCTGGTGCTGGCGGTCTTCTTTGGCCCAGCAGGGCTGGTGCTGGCAGTCCTCTCTGGCCCAGCAGGGCTGGTGCTGGCGGTCATGTCTGGCCCAGCGGGGCTAGTGCTGGCGGTCGTGTCTGACCCAGCAGGGCTGGTGCTGGCGGTTCTCTCTGGCCCAGCGGGGCTGGTGCTGGCGGTCCTCTCTGGCCCAGCGGGGCTGGTGGCGGTTCTCTCTGGCCCAGGGGGGCTGGTGCTGGCGGTCCTCTCTGGCCCAGCGGGGTTGGTGGCGGTGGCCTCCTGGGCAGTGTGGATGATGGCGGTGGCCTCCTGGGCAGCGGGGATGATGGCGGTGGCCTCCTGGGCAACGGGGATGATGGCGGTGGCCTCTTGGGCAGCAGGGCAGGTGCTGGCAGTGGCCTCCTGGTCAGCGGGGATGATGGCGGTGGCCTCCTGGGCAGCGGGGATGATGGCGGTGGCCTCTTGGGCAGCAGGGCAGATGCTGGTGGTGGCCTCCTGGGCAGCGGGGATGATGGCGGTGGCCTTCTGGGCAGCGGGGATGATGGCGGTCTTCTCCGCCGTGCTGCTCTTCCCAGACCTGCTGACTTTCTTGTGGCCCTTCCCCACCTTGGAAGGTGTTGCAGCTGACTCCACACTCCCACCTGGACCCCTTGGAGCGGCTTTGGTGGCTGGAGTCTTCCTCCTCTCCCGCCGGGCACTGGCCAACTTTTGATGCTTCACAGGTGGGGGACTGTCCATGCTGTGGCTCCGTGACACACTGTCTCCCCTGGTGGCCGGTGCACTCCAGATTCCAGTGACTATAGGCACCACTGGTCCTGGAGATGTTGTGGCTGAGGTTGGGACCTGGAGAGTTGGGCCCTAGAAGACGGACGGGGTGGGGGAGGAGTGGGAAAGAGGTCAAGGTTGGACAGGAAAGGTTTTTTGGAAACACTGGGATGGGTAGCTGGAGGGGGTTTGGAAGTGGAGGAAGAGGTTGTGGATGTAGGAGGTGTTCGTTTGGGGACTTTGGGTGAAGGTGCATGCGCTGGAGGCTGTCGTGAGGTGGATGGCTGTTGGGTGGGTGTGTGCCTACATTTGTGTATCTTGGGAGGTGGCGTCACAGACACACTGGGAGAGGACACAGGGGACGTTTGAATGGCAGTGGTGGTGGTGACTGCACGTGAGCGGGGTGTGGTGGTGTGTGTGCTGGTGATGGCAGTAGTGGCTTTAGATGTAGTGCATGCAGGTGTGAGTGTAGACGAGACTGGGATGGAGGAGGGAGACGAGGAGGAGGGGGACACAGTGGAGGCAGTGGATGTTGGTGTGTCTGCATGTGTGTGATGCTTGCGTGAGTGCCTGTGGGATGTGTGGTGCTTATGTTTGCCAGAGCTTCCCTTGTGTGTTGACGTGTGTGCATGCTTGTCTGAAGGTGTGCTTGGGATAGGCTGAGGTAGAGGGGATTGGGTCTGGGTGGAGGAAGTTGGAGGGGAGAGGCTAGACACAGGGACAATGGCTGCCACCAGTGCTGAGGCCAGAGTCTGAAAAGCTCGCTGAAGGGCCGCCTGACCAGAATGAATGCCCTCCAGGAATGCATTTGTTTGTTGCAACTGCCTTTCTACACCCTGGATGGCATTCAAAATGGTAGACTGCCCAACAGTGAGGGACCTGAGGAGGTCAAGGGCCTCCTCACTGAGGGCAGCAGGGGTGACTGGGGCAGGGCCTGAGGTGCCTGGGGCAAAGGTGATGCCCACCCTCCTGGGTGAGCGGGCACGGGGCAAAGGCTGAGGGGCTGCTGGGAGGGCGGTGCTGGTAGGGGGGGTGGCGGCTGTACCTATAGATGCGGGGGCACAGATGTTGCCGCCACCACAAGGGAGCTCCCATCAGAGGACGAGTCCGTGTCACTGGTGTCAGCTCCTGTCCCCGCCGTGGAGCTCCCCTCACCCTCCGTCCCACTGGAGAACTCCGAGTCCGTTGTCTCGCCCTCCAGGGCCATGTGGGATGCAGCTCCCTCCTGCTCCGGTGCCACTGCTCCTCCGCCTGAAGATGCTAATGCACACAAGAACAGGGAGACCACAAAGAGGGGGACGACGACAGAAGAAAGACATGTTGAGTGCATGCATTACCGCTACCGTTGGCGGACACGACAGACACAGAAGCCCCTGCACTATGCCGCGCACTTGGGCTCCACTGTTCAATCCCTGGGACATGGCCTACAAAGCCATGGACGACATCTGCACACATGGATGACACAGGAGCATAACTAGGTGTACTTGGCACTGTACACAGGTGGGGTGGGGTGCCACCTGACCTTCATTACGGAGGGACCTTGCCTACTAAACTCGCCCTGGCCTAGGGAAACCCACAGCCCACCTCCCCCACCCAGACACCTCCACCGCACGCAAAATCAGCAGGATGAGAGTGTACTCACCCCCTTGTGGCTGCTGTGACGCCCCCAAGCGCCCATCCAACTCCGAGTACGCCACCGCCAGGATCCTGAACATCAGGTGGATCATGGTGCGACGGGCACCCCTCCCACGTTGGGAGGCCACCCCCAGCTGGGCCTCCGCCATCTTCATGCGCCAGCAGCAAATGTCCTCCCATCTCTTACGGCAGTGGGTGCTCTGTCTGTGGTAGACCCCAGGGTCCGGACGTCCTTGGGGATGGCACGCCAAAAATCTTTTTTCTGGTGGGCGCTGACCTACATGAATTGTACAGGGGGAAAAGAAAGGTTATTACCAAATGCACCGTCACAGTCATTGGCCCGATCCCTACCCTTGCCATGTGGCACATGCACTCATCGTCGTTTCATGCACGCCTCAATCTCCCCCCCATCTTTCATCCACCCCACTCCACACAGGCATAGCCCATACAGCATGCTCCCACTGTTTGTCTGGAGGACCGTAGAGTAGCGTGTACTGGGGGAGGACCCCATCCACGAGTTTCTCCAACTCTTCCGAAGTGAAGGAAGGGGCCCTTTCCCCAGACACTCGAGCCATTGTCTCTTCCAGACCGAGGTCACAGCAGCCCTTGCAGTGTAGATCCTCTCCTGTCAAAGATCAGGTATTGAGTGATTGAACAGATAGAAAATGGCAGTCACGTCCGCGGCGGTGCGCACCATCACTGCCGGCGTACATCGTCATTGGCTCCTGGGACCCATAGGGTCCAATGTTAACCAATGCAGCATTGCGCCGCAGTCTTCGACCGCCTACTGCGACGGTGTACAATGCCAGCGCAGTTACCTCACATCCCATTGTCCCACTTTACAGGTCAGACAGCCGCCATTTCAGGGGCCCACATGGCTTAACTTTTTACTGCGTCACACATACATAGGCCTAGCCTCAACACACATACAGGCCAATTTTCGGATTATGATTAGTGTTCTGTGTAAGCTGTGGGTACGTACCTTTGAGTTGGTTGACTCTGTGCTCGCTGTTGTCCTTCATAGGCACCGTCCGCTGGGGCATGTGTGGAGATGGCGGCATCCTCCGGTGTACAGACCACTGATGGACCTGTCGACAATGGAGGAAAGACATGTGATCATAACCTACAGGCTTGACCGTGCCACAATCCAGGAACTGTGTGCCCAGCTGGAGCCAGACCTGATGTCAGCTATCCGCCATCCCACAGGAATCCCCCCTCAAGTGCAGGTGCTGTCAGTACTCCATTTCCTTGCAAGTGGGTAATTTCAAACAACAGTGGCCATAGCATCAGGGATGTCCCAGCCTATGTTTTCCAACGTGTTGTCCAGAGTGTTGTCTGCCCTGCTGAAACACATGCGCAGCTACATCGTTTTCCCTCAGGTGGAGAATTTGCCTACAGTGAAAGGTGACATATCCCCAACATCATAGGTGCCATTGATGGGACCCATGTGGCTTTAGTACCCCCCCGCAGGAGTGAACAGGTGTACAGAAACCGGAAGAGTTATCATTCCATGAATGTGCAGGTGGTGTGTTTGGCAGACAAGTACATCTCCCATGTTAATGCCAAGTTCCCTGGCTCAGTGCATGACGCCTACATCCTGCGGGATAGCAGCATCCCTTATATGATGGGTCAACTCCAGAGGCACCGTGTGTGGCTATTAGGTGGGCACCTGGAAGCAAGTCAGTGGGAATGGTTGTCTGGGTCTGGGGATATCCCTACAGGTTAGTGTGTGTCTAACAGTTGTCCGTCGCCATTTGCAGGTGACTCTGGTTACCCCAACCTGTCATGGCTACTGACCCCAATGAGGAATCCCAGGATAAGGGAAGAGGAACGCTACAATGAGGCCCATGGGCGAACTAGGAGGATTATAGAAAGGACCTTCGGCCTCCTGAAGGCCAGGTTCAGGTGCCTCCATATGACAGGTGGATCCCTATTCTACTCACCAAAGAAGGTGTGCAAGATCATGGTGGAGTGCTGTATGCTTCACAACTTAGCTTTGCGATGACAGGTGCCTTGGTCCAAATGGCGGTGTTGTTGCTGCTGTGGAGCCTGTGGACAGTGAAGACGAGGAAGCAGAAGAAGAGGACATGGACAACAGGAACTCGGTGATCCTGCAATATTTCCAGTGAGACACAGGTAAGAATACAGACCTGCCTACTACATGTACTTTAACACTACTACCTCTCTACTGTCTGTCTGTCGTTTTCACACAGTGTATGGTCACTGAGTTGTCACTTTCCCTTACGATTTCACAGATGTGTGTCCCACAGTGTGACATCTGCTTTGTTTCCTCATGGACTAGAGCTGTGTGACATAGGTATGTTGACTTTACAATTGAAAGAGCATTTTGTCACTGTAATTGCTAATACACTTTTTGGAATCACAGACTGACTCCAGATTGTTTTGTGCTTTAAGGGTGTTTATTTAAGTGCTCAATATTGGAGGGGGTTGTAAAAAGGTGAGGGGGTGATGGTGGAGGAATGTCCATGGCAGAGTCCAGTCTATTAGTCTCACAGGTGCATTTCCCAAATGGGCATAGGAAGTGGGGCAGTTTGAGGATGGACAGGGTGACAAAGTGGGACAGAAAGATGACATTCAGGGTGTTCTCATTTCTTGGCGGGGTCTTGGCATCGTTCTCTGTCTTTGTCCTGGATCTCAGGGACCGTTTGCGTGGTGGTTCTCCCTCTGCAGGGGGTGGGGTGCTGGTGTGGTGGTCCTGTGGTGGTGCCTCCTGTCCACTAGCGCCAGTGGAGGTGGTGGGCAGTTCATCGTCCAGGCTAGTGTCAGGGGCCCCTTGTTGTGCCACAGTGTCCCTCCTGGTATTGAGTACTTCCTTCAGCACCCCTACGATGGTGCCCAGGTTGGAATTGATGGTTCTGAGTTCCTCCCTGAAGCCCAAATACTGGTCCTCCTGCAGGTCCTGGGTCTCTTGAAACTTGGCCAGTTCCGTTGCCATCTTCTGCTGGGAGTGCTGGTAGGCTCCCATGATGGAGGAGAGGACCTCGTGGAGAGGCCTGTCCTCCCCCTGTCGCACAGCAGCCCTCCCAGTTCCACTGTGTTCCTGGGCCTCCGTCCCCTGGACCGTGTGCTCACTGCCACTGCCCCCAGGTCCCTGTTGTTGTTGGGGTGGTGGGTTAGCCTGGGTTCCCTGTAGTGGTGGACACACTGCTGCTTGACGTGTCCTGGGGGCAGAGGTATGGGCCCGCTGGGTGGGTGCTGTGCTGGTGTTTCCAGAGGGGGGAAGGTCTGTAGTGGCCTGTGACTGTGTGATGGGAACCGACTGTCCCGAGGTCCCCGATGGGCTGGGCTGGTCATCTGGATCCAGTTGGAGAGAGCTGCTGTCATCGCTGTGTGCCTCTTCTGTTGGTGGTGTGGACATGTGTGGACCCTCCTGTCCGGTGAAGTTGGGTAGGGGTCCTGCAGGGGTATAAAAGGATGTTTATTACATCTGTGTGTGCCATGGTGTGCAATCGGTGGGTGACCGTGTATCCCAGTGCTTGCATTTCTGTGTGGGACCTTGTGTGATGGTGGTTTAGGGGGGTGTATGGGTATGTGCAGTGGCCATGCTTTGGTGATGGGTGTCCATGCTTTGTTGTTGCCTGCAGGGCTTGGTGTTGGGATGGGTGGTTTGTGATAGTGGGACATTTGTGAGGTGTTGGGGTGATGGGGGTGAGGGCGAGGGTGGGGGTATGTGATAGCATGCAGGTAGGGTGGGGGATGTAATTGTAAAGCTTTAACTTACCAGAGATCATTCCTCCATCTACTCCTGCGAGGCCCTCAGGATGCAGAATCACCAAGACCTGCTCCTCCCATGTTGCTAGTTGTGGGGGAGGAGGTGGGGGTCCGCCGCCAGTCTGCTGAACCGCAAGGGGGTGTCTTGAGACCACGGAACGCACCTTCCCCCCGTTGGTCGTTCCACCTCTTCCTGATGTCATCCCGATTTCTTGGGTGCTGTCCCACTGCATTAACAATGTCTACTATTCTTCGCCATAGCTCCATCTTCCTAGCTATGGAGGTGTGCTGCACCTGTGATCCGAATAGCTGTGGCTCTACCCGGACGATTTCCTCCACCATGACCCTGAGCTCCTCCTCCGAGAACCTTGGGTGTCTTTGCCGTGCCATGGGGTGGTATGGGTGATGTGTGGGGTGGTGTGTATAGTGATAAGTGGGGTGATATTTAGTGGTGTGTTGTGTGAGGTGCGTGGAAGTTATGTGGGTGATGGTATTGTGTGCCTGCGGATGCTTGGTAGTTGTTTGTGGTGTCTCTCTCTGGCCTTCTTTCGGTATTTTTGGTAGCAAGGATTTGTGGGTGATGTGGGTGTGTGTTTTATATTGTATTGTGTGTGGGGGAGTGGTGTGTGTATGTGTATCAGGTGTGTGTATTTGGAATTGTCCAATGTGGCTGTGTTTTGTAAGAGTGTGTGTATTTTGAGCGCGGCAGTGTGTACCGCCAATGGAATAACGCGGTTGAAAGACCGCTGCGTGGATTCGTGTGTCGTGATAGTGTGGGCGTATTTCTGTTGGCGTGACGGTGGAGGTTTTGTTTTCGCCAGTTTATCACTGACCTTTGGTGTGGCGGACTTGTGTGGGTGTCTGAATTTTGGCGGATTCCGTGCTGTGGGTCATAATAGCTGTGGCGAAATTCCGCGGCCGCGGTGGTGTGTTGGCGGTCTTTTGCACGGCGGTAAACGGCTTTTACCGCCAATGTTGTAATGAGGGGCCCAGAGTGTCACAGGTGTGCTGCGACGCCTGATTACAGCGGAGCAGGTTTTGTCATTTTTACCACATATACTGGTTGGTTTTTTGCACGAGGGTGAGTGGTTCAGTAGTTCATATTTTATTAACAAGACATTTCACAAAAATGAAATGCACTGTTAATAACTGAAAGGCTAACAAACTGAACCAGTGACTCACAGCTCGTGAGCTGTAAAGCCGCATCAAGGCACCAACCACTTTACAGTCCATTCATACACCTTTCATACATGACATGTACAATACCATTCACGCTGCCAGCCACGGGCCTAGCACATTACAACACTCACATCGACAGACAGAGCCACTCAAGGGCCCATCACTTACATACTTCCACATGTCTGATACAGCAATCACACTAGCTGATGGGAGTGTGTGGACTGACGTTTGGCTGGCACCGCCAGCCAAGCACCACCCAACGCACACCGCCAGCCAAGCGCCACCCCACGCACACAACCAGCCAAGCGCCACCCCACCAGCCAAGCGCCACCCCACGCACACCGCCATCACTTATTTTTTTGTTTATAAACAACAAAGAAACCACTATCTAATTATAAACTAAGTACAAAACTACAAACACAAAAGCTCTAATTGAAAACATGACAGAAATGTGAAACTGAACATCTGAAAATATAAAACAGGCAAAAGGTATTTCCCAAAACTTTTTTGTGGTAACTCCTGAAACAGCTGGTCACACACAGCCCAGGCTTTAAAGGGCAATCGGGGCAGTACATCTGCTCTCTCTCTGGATACCTCTTTGGGCACATACATTTCATAGTGGGCAAGCATTTTTTGGGAGTGGGAGGAATGTGATCTGGAAAGTGGTGATCTTTAAATCTAGCCACATGCTCCACCACTGCTACTCTAGGAACTCTTGCCTGTTCTACCACAATAAGGCTCTCTATCACTGACTCCTGAAATGTAACACATTTCATCCTTGACCCGGTGAACAAACCTTGAACACAATAAAAGCATTAAAAGTTGCCAAATGAAATAAAAGTATGGCCAACTTTTTATACCACACGTAAGACTTATGAAGAGCAGTGTAAGGTTCCAACGTCTGATCTACTCCATTAACACCACCCATGTGCTTATTGTAGTCCAAAATGCACGCAGGTTTGCACAATCTGACCCCAAACAGTCACAGGGGAAGTACTCTCATCATGGATGGTAGATAGCATGTACGCATCCCTCCTGTCTGATAATTTCAGAGGTAGCAGCTCATTATTCCTCAAGGCACTGCACTGTCCCCTCTCAAGTTTTTTACAGACAATCTCCCTTGGATAGCCTTTCCGGTTAGAACAGATTGTGCCGCAAGCAACAGTGTCCACTCTAAACAACACCTTGAACAACTGCAATCCAGTGTAGAAATTATCTACGTGCAAATGGTGACCTTTGTTAAACAGTCGTCTACTAAGTTCCCACATAATTTTCTTGCTAACTCCAAAACTGGCCAGGCAACCAGGGGGGTCAATACTGGAATCCCTACCAGTGTAGACCCGGAAATTATACACATATCCTGTACTACTTTCTGACAGCATATACAATTTAATTCCATTCCGTGCCCTCTTGCTAGGACTCTACTGCTTAAAAACCAAACACCCCTTGAACAGGACCAAAGACTCGTCCACACTTATCTCTTTGCCTGGAACATACACCTCTGAAAAACGATCTACAAAATTATCAAGGACAGGCCTCATCTTAAAAAGACTGTCACAATCAGGGTGATCTCATGGCAAGGCTAAAGCATTGTCTACAAAATGCAGCATACAAAGAAGAAGCAAATAGCGATTACGAGTCATAGTTGCAGGAAATATAGCCGTTGCCATCAAGGGACTAGGAGACCAATAAGAAGCCAGTGACGGCTTCCTTATCAACAAAAGTCAAACCTAAAAACTTTTTCATCTCTTCCAGGTTTGTGGGAACCCACTGGGTAGATCTAGACAGAGGCCTAAGTCTGGCAGCGTTGTCCCTCAAATATTCAACAATCTCTTCCAAAAATACATCGTCCATAAACAAGTGAAAGAAATGAACAGGCAAAAAGTTTTCCGTATTGACTCTAGATCCTAGGAGACCAGTAAATGCAGGTAACTGTGGCTGTTCCATGTTTGGGGCAATCCAGGTGTCAGGTCTTCTAATGGGGAAACCATTCAGCCCCAGGCTGCTACACTCTTGGCACATCAATGTCCTCCTCTAAAACAGGCCCTCCATCTGCACTGAGAGTGGCTTCCTCATCAGAAGAATCCTCTCGGACAGAAAATTCACTGCCAGAATCTCCCACTCTGCCTCAGATGCAGAGTCACTCTCATAATCATGGTCAGAAGATGACTTAAAATGCATGCCAACAACCTGCTGAGCAGTCACTCTGGGGCTAGCCATGATCCTTTCGAACAACAAATGGATTGCCAACAACAACCAGCACTGTCTAAAATAAGTAATAAACAAAGTGTAGCTTCATCACAAAGAGTTATGTACTAAAAAACTATACCACTCGCCTGAAAAAGATAGACTCACCAGCAACTACTTTGCACAGACACAGCAATCACCAATGATATCCCACTAAAAAGAAAAAAGAAAAAAGAAAATTAGACTGAAGACAACACAAATATTACTGTGCACAAATCTAAAGACAATTTTACGCACAATCCTGCATTTAGTACACCACCTACAAAGATGTCATTCATGCATGTCAACAATACTCCTTTGGAGTAACTTGCTTTTACTTACCTAAAACATGCAACTATGCAAACAGCAGGACAACTAGTGCCAAAACCGCAAGAATCCACAGCAAAGGAAGCAAAAGCTTTGAACTAGAACAAAAAGAAGAAAGAAACTGTTGTAATCACAAATACTTCGCCAGTTGACAAAAACCCCGCCACCAAGGATTTACACATTTTCCCTTGTGCCTAAGTGGCTTCTGAAAAAATAGGCAGATCTGCCCCAAAGGGGGGCAGAAATGGCCATCAATAATGTGCCCCCTTTTGGGGGCGACCCTTGCCAAAGGGGCCACCCCCACACAAAACACACACACAAGATCCGTGGTGCCTAAGTGGATTCTGCCCCCTTGGGTGCAGATGGGCCTAAAAAAAAGAGGCAGAAAATGGCCAATAGCTCTGTGCTCTCTTTGGGGGGGGGGGTTACCATTGTCAAAGGGGGCAAAAGGGGGCACCCCAGCACAAAAAACAAACAAAAAGGAGAACAAACAAAAAGGAGACCTGACGTCTTGGTGGCTTCTGCTCACGTTGGTTGCTGTTGAGACAACACCACCACCAGTTCAGCCAGTACCCAGTGGGATGGGGCACACTGGCTCAAGGGTAAGGGTAGTTTATGGGTCGTGGGACGGAATCGGTGGGCCGGCAAAGTGAGATCACTGGGTACACTGTCATTCAGACCACCACTGACCAAGTCTTGGGAGCCCTACATCAGTCCCAAGTCATGATGGGCTAGGTCCTTACAGAGCTCCGGGACATGAAGAAGTTGCATAGGGAGCAGATTTTAGAAATGCAGAATCACAACTCCAATATGAGCTCCCTAACTGGTGTGCTGTTTGACATTTACCACAACATGTGCAGGGCTCTCTCAGCAACATCTACCCCTTTCTGTGGCCCTACAACATCTGGCCCTACTACACCTGCCAGAGAGAGGGAGGCCCTGCCACATGCAGAAACACCTGCAACTACCCCAGTCCGTGCAACCGTGGATTTCCCCTCCCACCCCCAGGAAAGGACATTCATCTGGACCACCAGAAGAGGATGGCAAGACCTCCACCACCACCAAGAGACACAGAACGTATTTTCCTCCAGTGTGTGACTACCATCCACTATGTGGACTATTTCTGGACACATTTACATTTTTGAGGACATTTGTCTTCTGTACATTGGACATTTGTGCCTTTTACAAAATTAGTTTCATTTACCTTGACTGACTGACTGTTTTGGTTTACATTTGTATATTGTTTTTTTTATTTTATTTATATTCATTCGGTCTAAAAATTTAGACCATTAAAATAATTTTTTTAAAAAAAAAAAACAATCTTACATAATAGAGTATTGCATAGTAAAATTTTTAACCATTTGAACATAGGTAGTACTAATAAAACATAAAACCTGCAATCATATAAATATCGACAGTGTGCTCCTTGGCACTAAGACTTTAAGCATACTTAAAAACAGGAAAAACTATACAATATAATAAATACTTAAATAAAAGGCTTTTGTATAAGATATCATAACAATTCGACTAAAAGAACATCTCTATAAACTTGTAAGGTCTCATCTTTTCCTATACGGGGGCACAGGTTCGTAAAAAGGAGATTCCTGGAGAAACCTCATAAAGGTTAGATAGAGTTCACTTCAATGTCATAGTATATAATGTGTCTGAAAGTTTAAAAGTTAAACATCAAGAATATAAATTTCATGTTAAAACCACCTTCCATGCGCAAAAGAGCTGACTCAGGAACCCGTGGCTGATATGTATTTACGACGAATAGACCAGGCTTCGGTTAGATATATGGAGACTGAGCTAACTACCAGTGTAGATGTATCGTATCTGCATATTCTGGTAGCATTAGCTCGGTCCTGCAGTAATAGGTTTTTACAAAGAGGAATAATCCACCTCCCTCTAGGGCTCTTGTAAAGGGGGCAGAAAAACAGCATGTGCTCAGTTGTTTCCTTACAATGATGGCAAAGTATACATCTGTCAGTCAGAGAAATACTTGATGACCAACAAGCCGTGAAACTATTAATCGGCAGGATACAATATCTTAGCTGGAGAAATAGAGTACGAGCATATGCAGGTATAGGGAGATCCATGAAGCTCTCGGGCCTGGGTTTGTGTTTGAGCTGGAGGAATTCTGATGTTAGCCTGCCCGCCCTGTTGCGGTGCAGAAAATCCTCATTAGTTTTCTCCCAATACCTTCTTTCAACAAGTTGTCTTGCGTTAAAAGGAATCAGCTCGGGGTGTTTCCAATAGAGGGGAAATCCTAGGTTGTCCCAGGCAGCTTTCATCTCCTTCAGCCATAGGATTTTCTTCGGTCCTTGGGGCGATACTAAGAGTTCTCTTATCGCCACCCTGAATGGTTCAAGTTCGGTAGTTTTCCATAGGTGAATCCAGTAGGAAAGGGGTCTCAGGGCTGCTGTGTTTTTAATACTATTTAATCCTAGGTCAAGCCTGAGAGGGGTCATTGGTGTGCCTTTTCCTAACCTGGAAACCTGTCTAAGGAAATGGTTTTCTTTGGTTTGTAGAGAGTCCAATTTTCTATGTGAACCCCAAAGTTCCGCTCCATACAGGGCAGCCGCACGGATTTGTACATTATAAATCTCAGCAATTGTAGTCAGGGTGGGACTAGTGTCCCACCTCTTTGGCTTATAATAAGTGCTCCTTTGTCAATAGCTGCCTCCCAGTTACCTGTGTTAGATAGCCTGATACCTAGGTAGTCGAATTCTTCCACTTTTTCCAACGGAATTGAGTTCATTACTATTCTTGCACGGGATTGTTTCCTTGAGGTGCTGAAAATCATAAATTTCGTTTTCTTGACGTTGACATCCAGACCATAGTCTCTGCAAAAATTACAAAATTGTTTGACCAGATTTTGGATTCCTATTGGTGATTTAGCTAGGAGAATTGTATCGTCTGCATAAAGCAGACACTGAATTTTCTTTCCAGCCAATTTGGGCGAGTCATTAATACAATTTTCTAGGTAGTGGATGCAGTTGTTAATATAAAGCAAAAAAAGAGTAGGGGCCAAAACGCAGCCCTGTCTAACACCTCTTTTAATAGCTACACGGTCTGTCAGTTCACCATCCTTACCGCACCTGATTTGTGCATAAGTTTTATCATGTAATCTAACAATGAGTTTCAGAAGACCAGATGGGACCCCCATATTTGAAAGAGTTAACCATAGCATATTCCTGGGGATTAAATCAAAAGCGGCTCTAAGGTCAATGAAAATCACATACAAATCCCCCCCCCCCCCCCCCCCCGGTCCACATTCTTCCATTTGCTTGCCAGGAATCTTAGGGCTTGGTCTATGGTGCTAACCGTGGGTCTAAACCCCGCTTGTAAATCAGATAAGACTTCAAACTCCAAGATCCATTCGTCTAAGTGGGACAAGAGCTGTTTTGCCTAAATCTTTTGGGAGTTGTCAAGTAAACATATCGGTCGATAATTGGAAGGATTATTGGGGTAGCCTTTCTTGAAAATGGGAACTATCTCAGCCCCTTTCCAAGAAGATGGAGCAGGAGCTCCCGCTGCAACTGCATTGCAGATTAAGTTGAGATAAGGTGCCCAAATATCAGGTCTTGTCTTATATAGATCGCCCGGGATCTTATCGGGGCCAGGGGCCTTTCCCCATTTAAATGAATCAATTGCAGCTCTAGTTTCATCAAGAGTGAATTTGATCGGGGAGGCTCCTTGGGTTATTGGAACGTCGCGGGTCCTAACAGATACTTCAGATGGACCGTCATATAATTGGCTGAAATGCTCCGCCCATACTGCAGAAAGAATTGTAGAGCCGGTTAAAGAGGCTGGATCGCTACAATCATCTGCTATCAATTTCCAAAACTTGGAAGTGTCATTTATTTTGGCAGTCTCCAAAATAGCTGTCCATCTAGCCTCTTCCCAGGTTCTGCACGCCTTAAGACATTCCTGTTTATAATCCTTTCTAGCTTTTCTTATGAGCTCTGCGTGGTCTTCTTTTAATGATCTCAATAAGTTTAGCTGTGCTTCCCTACATGAGTTACTAAACCACTGTGCACAGCCCTTTTTCTTAGGTTTGCTAATAATCTCTTTTGTAAAGAGAAGCTTTAAAGAATTAAACAGTTCAGTGTGGGCTAATAATATCCCCTCAACATCATCGTCCTCATTGTATGGAATCATATGTTGCATTTGATCAGCTAATAAGTTATATATTAATGAGAGATGCTCGGGGATGTAACAACAGAGTCCCATTTTACATTACGTCTCTTATTTGATAAGACGAGCTGTTGTGCATATGACTTGGGATGGGGAGATTCAAGCGAGGAGAAAAGGCCTCTGGTCGTTAAAATCAATGGATCGTGGTCACTCTCATCGTGCTCATGTACCCTCATGTCAAACATGTGGCCCCACAGTCGAATGTCAAGGAGTATGTAGTCAATCTGGCTCCTGTGCGCTCCACGCCTAAAGGTGGGGTGCAAGTTAATGTCAGAGCGGGAGCGACCATTACAAGCTCGAAGACCGTATGTTAGTGTAATATCAGCCACTAGGCGCGCTGTTTTGTTCAATATTGGTTTTTTGTTTGCAGTTAACTGGGGGATGCCCCAATAGGCATCCTCTTCTTTGTATAGCTCTTGGACCAGGGTATTGGGCTCAAATGAAACATTAAAGTCCCCTGCAGTCAGGATGAAATGGGATGAAATATTGTTGTTAAGAAGGGTGTCCAATGAGGAAAGAGCATCAGAGTCGTAAAGGCTGCCTGCACTTCTATTGTAGATATTAATTATTAATAGGGATCTATCCTCAAGATTTGAAACTAGTAAAGCCTGTAGATTAGGGCAGCCCGTATCTATGGCTTCGACCTTACACCTGAGGGAACTACTTAGCCATATTAATAGCCCTCCCAATGGTCTTCCAGTGGGCGTCTTACGTGCTGCCACCCAATAGCTTTTGAAGCCTGGTCTATGTTTGGGTCCCAGTTCCCAAGTTTCTTGAAATAGACAGATCTGATGTTTGTCAATAAATTGGCCCCATCCAGGACTTTGAAATTTGCTCTCCAGCACAGCTATATTACAGCTAAGAACTGTGGTAAGGAAATTTGTTTTAACATGATTGACTTCTCTCGGGAATGTACCCTAAGAGGGGAGGTATAATCAGCAACCTTACTGTTCCCCGCAGACATATGATAACCCTTTTTTCTGTTACCCTGTAAATAATCGCCCCATTGCGTACTATGCCAGACAAATTCATATCTGTTGAATTGACAGAGGGGGTAGGCCCCAAGTTGTAAATGGCAATTGTCGTGAGTGAATCTCCCTCCTCATTGGGTGGGGATATGGTACTCTCAGGGATTCCCAGATTGACTTGGTCTATAAAGGACAGTGGTGAAGATGGCGTAAAGGCACTGGGGGCCGGGTAAACAGTGTGCTCAGTTTCGTAGCTACTCATAACCGCTCCACTTGATCCGTCACTTAATCAATCTATCTCAGAGAGGCGGGTCGGAGAGCATCTAGGGTCTAATTCAGAATTAGACTGTGGCTGGGAGCCGGCGGGGACTCTGTGCACCAATAGCAGCTTACTCTATGCAAATGTCGAGGGTGGTGGATATAACACTTGTAATCTGCATAGGGAAACAACCCCTGCTAAAGGATAGGGTCTATTTGCATTTGAAAAGAGCAGTTGAACAAGACCAGGAGAATTGAAGTTGATGACAATGCAATCCCCTGAACCAGTCTTTTCCAAAAAGCCCACCCACCCCACCCTTCTCACCATTAGTATCGAGGGTATCATAGAAAATGCAAACCCCGCGTTTACATGTAGCAATGTATAACCTTATTTTTTAGTTCAATAAAAGATTCTGGGGTTTTGGTTTTAAGTTCAGGAACATTAGTAATAATAAGGACATAAGGGCTGGCCTCCGGAGGAAGATGCAGCACTCTCAGTTCAGACCTAACTTTCATCTGGGCCCTCTTCAAAGGGCCTATTGGGGGGGAGTCATGTACTGTATAAACATCACCAGCAGTTGCTGCTGCGCTGTTAGAGGGAACAATTCCTTCTAAAGGGGGGGCTGGAATCTTAGCGGGGTTATTCTTTAAAATGTTGGCTGCTCTAACAGGTATATTTCCTTCCTGATTTATGGGGGGGTAAAAGCTCTTGAGCCTTAGAGCAGGAGATCTATAAACATTAGCATGGGTTTGGATAGAATGAGAATGAGGAGGGAGAGATTGGGATTCTGTGGTTTGAAGAGGTTCTAGCAGCTGGCTCTTGATTAGACCTTCCAATTTATCCTCAATCGTTTGGAGGCGAGCTGCAATGGGGGGAGCAGCTTAGTAAGCTCTTCACTTATAAGATTCCTTATATGATCGTTTGCCTGTTGGCATTTGGCGTTTTCTAAGGGGGTTCTGATCTCGTCTTTATTTAGAGACCGGTCAGGGTAGGGAGGGCTCAAAATCCTGGTGCGTTTATTTTTTATGGCGGGCTACCTACGTTTCCTTTTGCCCTTGCTATTGGGATCCGCTGCCGCTGAGGACCCTCCTTTGGAAGGGCTCTGGATCAACGTTGTTGATACAATGAGGGCATTAGGATTAGTCAGAGTTTCTGCCTGGAGCACCTGGGGGGTACTAAATAATGAGGTAGAGGGGGTAGTTAGCCCAGGCTGCAAGACTATCGGCAGGGGGGGCTGGGATTCAAGGCCTACAGGGGTTGGACTGTTGATTATAGAAGAAGGGGCAGCTAAGCGACGCTCTACCAGCTCTATCTCCTTCTCTAATGCCCCGACGGCTTTTTGCAGAAAACCATCAAGGGTTTTGTTAGACCCATGCTTATCTACCGCTCCTCCCCCTTTCCGTCTGCCCATCTTTCCCTCTTGTTTGTGGGCCCCTTGTTTAAACATTAGGATGGTAGTACGATTGACCAGCTGGCCCCACCCAAGTTAATCAACTTGGAACCTCTCACCAGGGGGAAGACTGTAGGCTCCTCAGTCCTGGGTACAGAGAGAGAAAAAAAAAAAAATAAAGAGATGTGGCCCGGCCCGGCCTCCTCCGGTCGCTGACGGGTGCAGACGGGCCCGCCCTTGGCCCGGGCTTTGCCCGGGCGGGACGCGCGAGTGTCTTTTATAGGGGCCGCTTCCGCCCCTTTTGAATCACCCAATCGGCTCGGGGGCTTGGCTCCTGCCCCGGCCACCTCTCCGTGTCAACAGCGCGTCCCGCGGCAGCGGGCGCGCTAGTGTCTTTTAAAGGGGCCGCTCCCGCCCCTTTTGAATCACCCACTCGGCTCGGGGGCTTGGCTCCTGCCCTGGCCGCCTCTCCGTGTCAACAGCGCGTCCCGCGGTAGCGGGCGCGCGAGTGTCTTTTATAGGGGCCGCTCCCGCCCCTTTTGAATCACCCAATCGGCTCGGGGGCTTGGCTCCTGCCCCGGCTGCCTCTCTGTGTCAACAGCGCGTCCCGCGGCAGCGGGCGCGCGAGTGTCTTTTAAAGGGGCCGCTCCCGCCCCTTTTGAATCACCCAATCGGCTCGGGGGCTTGGCTCCTGCCCCGGCCGCCTCTCCGTGTCAACAGCACATCCCGCGGCAGCAGGCGCGCGAGTGTCTTTTAAAGAGGTCGCTCCCGCCCCTTTTGAATCACCCAATCGGCTCGGGGGCTTGGCTCCTGCCCCGGACGCCTCTCCGTGTCAACAGCGCGTCCCGCAGCAGCGGGCGCGCGAGTGTCTTTTATAGGGGCGGCTCCCGCCCCTTTTGAATCAGCCAATCGGCTCGGGGCTTGGCTCCTGCCCCGGCCGCCTCTCCGTGTCAACAGCGCGTGTATATTGTTTCAATCCTGTTTGAGTTGATGTGTGTTTTTAAAAATGAAACTTAAAGACTGGTGTTGTTTGTCTTGCGATATAATTATTTTAATTGTATTTACTTCCATATTTTTTGGAAAAAATCAGAAAACAAAAAGATAGTTTGAAAAAAATTGCTACATTTAGATAATGTACCTTCCATTTCCAAACATGTAACATAATTAGTATCAGCACAAATCTTGGTGTATGGGTTACATCCATTTCCAATAAAGATTTGTTGGTCACACTAAAGTAAAATAAAGTACAATTTTGGCATTCACCAAATTGTCTGTGCCATCATTACAAGTACAATTCCAGACATTGACACCATGGAAGAAAGGAATTTGCTACAACAAAAAAAAGATGCAATAGGCAAACTAATCTTGATTCATGTCAGCAGCTGGAGCAAGAAATCCTGATTCCCAGGAAGAATCCCACATCAATAACACCAATAGTCACAATCATGGCAGAACTACCTCTTGTGGACACAGGATCAATCCAACACACTGTGGCAGTATCTGGTGAAATGTCACAACCAACTTAAAGTGGCATGCTACAAGAAGTTCATCCTACAATAATGAAGCACATCAAGAGCCTCACACACTTGACACACAATAAGTATTTTGCAAATGTGGATGGTGATTAGTATATTATGGTTCAAATCATGCATGTGATTAGAGAAAATGAAGCAATACATGCTTCGGTGGAAACATACCACAGAAAACAAGTCTAATGCAATACCAAAAACTCCTATTTCATCAGTGTGCAAGTTGTCTTTGTACAATATGTGTACATCCAAAGTGTGTGTGTCTTTCACTGGATCAACACGTTCTCTTTGTGCTTGGCAACAGCAGCGCATTACAGCAAATGTCACAAATTTGAAGTGCCCACATGAAGATGACATGGTGAAGACTCCTAAAAACACTAACACAGAAGAGCAAGAATAAATTAATTTACTTTCCAGACAAAATAGACACCTTACAAATAATAATATATGAGGACACAATCATGTAGATCAACCAAATATAATCAGTGTACATGAACACAGTAGTCAATGTGGTACACCTTTGATAAACAAACATCCTTGCTCAGGAAATTTCCACACCTACCTATTCCTAAACAATTTCCAGCACAGACCGATGTGTTCATCAAATTACAAGTTGTTCTGACAGTGAATCTGTCATTATGTAAAGATATACTTACACTCATGCGAAGAAGTGGTCAATGACATTGTGACATATGTCAATTCTTTCCTCTTCACCACTGTCATCTTCATTTGCCATTTCAACATCCTAACCTGGTGGCTCTTCATGGGCTCCATCCTCTGCGATGTATGGGATGTTCTGTCACAGGGCTATGTTGTGCAACATGCAGCAGACAATGGTGATTCGGCACACCTTATCAGGTGAGTAGAGGAGGGCTCCACCAGTCTTGTCCAGACAGCGAAATCTGGCTTTCAGGAGCCCAAAAGCCCACTCCACTGGCATCTGTGTTCTTACATGGGCTTCATTGAAGTGGACTTCCCCTGGCATTGATTCCTCAGAGGTGCTAACAACCATGGTCAGTAAGGATAAGCTGAGTCTTCTACCTGAAAGTAAAACACATATTGAACAATAAATTCTCAACTCATTGAACATTCCTAAACTATATAAAAAAGCAAATTATCCTATTATCATATTATACTTAACAACAAGCAAGTCCCTCTCAGGTCCAAGCAGTGATGTTTGCAGGGATTTACTGCTCTTCTGTAGTACAAAGGAATCATGTGTTGACCCTGGGAAATGGGCACACACACTTGGGATGTACAAATCTGGTAAGCAGACAACTTGCACATTTATTGAAAGGAATTTCTTCAGTTTGCTGTAGACCTGTTCCCTGGTGTGTGGTGGTACCAAGGCAATATGTGTGCCATCAATTGCTCCAACCACATGTGGTAAGCCACCCAAACCATAAAAATCCCCCTTCACATTTGCAAAATCCTCATGTCCTGGAAACTGGATGAAACTGTTGATGTGTCTCACCATTGAAGAAACAACTTTCTTGTAGCACACCACTGAAGGTTGGTTGTCACATGCCTCCAGATACTGCGTATTGGAAGGATCCTGTGGCCACAAAACGGAGTACCGCCATGAATTTCACTATTGGTGTTATTGCTGCAGGATTCCTATTTTGTGGCAGAATATCTGGCTCCAGCTGATGACATAAATCCAGGATTATTTGCCTCTTAAATCTGAATTTGTTTATAATGTCCCTTTCTTCCATGGTGGCAAGGTCTGGAAAAGGTCTAAACACTTGAGGCTGTAATCTCTAACCTCTCTCTGGGTTCATATTTCTGCTCTTAAGAAAAATAAATTATCACTTAAAATGATGGTCATACAAAACTTTGGTAATCAATACACATCTCATGTCCTGAAATGAAAATTGCATATGTTTTTGTAACTTATATGCACACAGCAATTTTTTATTGATGTTTTGACTTCGAATTACAATCTTTTACGTCTGACATTTTTTAAAAATAATGTGTAAATAATACATTTCAAATGTATTATTTACACATTATTTTTAGTTTTTTTCTAAAATTCCGTCAACCAAAGTATAAAATACACTGCATCACTATTGATTTTAAAAACAGTAATGCATTACATTGCAATGTGTTAAATTTATCAAAAAACAGTGTTGCATGTATTTTGAATTGGTAAACAAACTACCAAACATTTTGAGTGGTGGTGATGCACTTAACATTTAAAAATACACTGGTTCACAACATAAAATGGTAGGCGCCTGACCTGGCCGTCAGAACATTGGCAAACTGATGGCTGTCGGGGCAAGATGACGCGTAGTAGGTGTAAAACTTCATGATGGATCCCACCATAGGCTAACGTATGTACCGGCAATGCACAAAAATAAATGGCTGTATCTGTCTCTGTCGACTACCGACTACATCGTGTACATGTATGCAGCATTAGAAAAAAAGCTCACTTGCCTCCTAACATTGCAGCCAACAACACCTCCTCCAGTTTTGCTGCTGATATCGACCGCTGGCAGCCAGTATGCCAGGCAAAGCAGGTGACGGGACTCCCAACTTCTCACCTCAGGAGTTGGAACTCCTCACCATAACGGTTCTGTCCCTGTACCGCCAGCTGTATGGGAACCCAGAGGAACAGGTACATATTTGAATGGGAAATGTATTTTTAAGTAACTTATTTTCTTATGTACAAGGGCTAATTTGTCCTTTTTAGTTTCCTGAGTGAAGTGTTATGATTGGACTGTAGTCAACTCAATAATTTTGCAGGGAACATAATTAAATAATTTTGAATTGCATGCCCCTTACTATCAGTGCTCAAAATAAACTGTACCATATGTATGACTGAAAAACATAGCCATATGTTGAAATGAGAAAAGTGTAAAGTGAAAGAAAAAGCTTTCAAGAATTTACTTGTCTGACTTTCTTTTCACTTTAAATTTATACCATTTAATGGTGCCACACATGGGGAAAGTAATATCCTGTGCTGTCAGTTCATATGAACCAGGCTCTCACTCACACTTTCCTACACACACTTGTTCATATATCACCAAAACCATGCTACCACAGACACACATGGCACCCCTTCCATACTGCCCTTAACCATTATGGTTCAAACCATAGTATCCGATTCTAAAAACACTAGGCATAAGCCAATGTAGCTGTGCATGGGGGTGTGTGCTAATAATGTAGAAGTTGTTTAGCCATCAGGAGCACACAATGATTTGTACTCCTCAGGAGTAGCTGTCACTACAGGAAATGTTTCAGACCCCTGGCCTAGTGGATGTTTGTAGCCTGGATTTGTAACATGAGAACATTGAAAGTGTTGAGGGTACTCAACAGATCACTACAAATTAGTATTTCCTAGAAAAATTTAAATGTTGGTAAATAATCTATACTAACGTTTTGTAACATCTCTCACAAGCATTTCTAAAATTGTGTTACAGCAATACAGACACAATAAACCTCACAAAACATATTTTTCTTTTTTTCACATCCATACAGGTTAGTGTTCATCAGAAGAAGGACATCTGGAAGGCGATTGCCAAGAAGGTGTAGACCCTGGGGGTCTATAAGTGATGTTGCTTTCACTGTTGTAATAGGTGGGAGGTCCTACAATGCTGGCCCCTACATGTCAATTGAAGTCCAGCTTGGCCAGTCCTCCTAATGTGGGATGCACGTGTACCACACCCTAAGCACCCACCCATAGCCTGCATACTTGTGGAGGCCTATCCAGACCTTGAAGGGCAGTTGAGAGCCCAAAAGCAGCATCAAGGGGGTACCTTAGTCTATTGAGTTCTTATTGTTACTTAACTAGTTTTTGTTAGAGCAATCATCCATGGGATCAACATAAAGTTTGACACACATCCAAGGCACAAGTGGATTTCTGGAAGCTGTAAGTTTTGCATAAGGTGTATGATGATGTGTTTTGTGTTAAAGAATGCCACTAGATTCCTTATCACAACCAAAGCACTGTTTTGAGCAGATACATGTCTGCCTAAGAACAAAAAGGAACCTGGTGTTTGTCCATGTTATGAGGGATGGTTATACCACACAGGCCCCAACTGAGGATTCTGTAAGGTGTGATGCTCCATCACAATTGTAAGTAGGTAATCATGGCCCTCTTACAGGTGACATGGCATAAAGTGTACTGATGATACAATGATGTTTCTGACTTCATATTGGTGAGTTGTTATTATCACCAAACAATATTAAGTATCTGGTTAAAAATGACTAGGAACATGAGTACAATGGCACATTTAATTAATAAAGACATTTGATAAAACTGTTTTGACTGCAAGATTCAAGCCTGTTCATGTTGACAGCAGCAGATTGGCATGAAGTCTTACTTCTTCACAAATGTGCATGTGGGCCAGTTTGTTTCTTCCTACATGAATTTAGTTACCAGTACCCCAAACAACATTTTTGTGTCCTTTGTTATGTCTAGATGATGAATCAACATTGAAGGAAAAGGGTTATTAAAAGGGACTTCTGCCAATGGACAATGTACATGCTACAAAGCTTTCTTGCTTAATATTTAGCCCCATATTTATACTTATTTAGTGCCGCATTTGCGCCGCTTTTTGATGCAAAAAAAGCGCAAACTTACTAAATACAATTGTATTTTGTAAGTTTGCGCCGTTTTTACGGCAAAAAATGGCGCAAATATGGCGCTGAAAAAGTATAAATATGGGCCTTAATTTTGTGACATGAGTTCACTATTCAAAACAACCTATTGTACTCATTCAGAGGTAATGTACAATTCCATGAGAAATTTGAAGTGGCTAAGTAAATTGATCTAAAATAATTTGGGGGTAATTATGGTAAATTGCAAAACTGTGAACAAATGGAGCCATGATAGATTCCCAACCTGCATTGGGTAAAGGTCAAGTATATCTAAGTTTTAACTCCTTGCAGCAGGTGAAGCAATAAAAGTATGAAATGTTTTCTTAACAAATCTCATGAAAATTTGTATTTGCACAGATATACTAAAAATGTTGTATGTGTCTTTTCAGCATTATCAGGAACAGCAAAAGAGACACTGGGGCATATTTATACTCCGTTTGCGCCGAATTTGCGTCGTTTTTTTCGACGCAAATTCGACGCATAACTAACTCCATATTTATACTTTGGCGTTAGACCCGTCTAGCGCCAAAGTTCGTGGAGTTTGCGTCATTTTTTTGCGTGAACACCTTCCTTGCATTAATGATATGCAAGGGATGCGTTCCCGTCTTAAAAAATGACTCCCAGGCATGTGCGTGGTATTTATACTCCCGGGCTAAAATGACGCCCGGGAGTGGGCAGGGCAAAAAAACCTGCATTTGCGCCGGATTTTAACGCCTGGGTCAGGGCAGGCGTTAAGGGACCTGTGGGCTCAGAATGAGCCCAGAGGTGCCCTCCCATGCCCCCAGGGACACCCCCTGCCACCCTTGCCCACCCCAGGAGGACACCCAAGGATGGAGGGACCCACCCCAGGGACATTAAGGTAAGTTCAGGTAAGTATTTAAAAAAAAAAAAAAAATTGTGGCATAGGGGGGCCTGAATTGTGCCCCCATACATGCCACTATGCCCAATGACCATGCCCAGGGGACAGAAGTCCCCTGGGCGTGGCCATTGGGCAAGGGGGCATGACTCCTGTCTTTGCTAAGACAGGAGTCATGTTAATGGGGGTTGGGCGTCGTAAAAAAATGGCGCAAATCGGATTAAGGCGATTTTTTTGCCTCAGCCTGACTTGCCCCATTTTTGGACTCCCAAACGCCATTTTCCCCTACGCCGGCGCTGCCTGGTGTACGTCGTTTTTTTTGACGCACACCAGGCAGCGCCGGTCGGCTAACGCCGGCTAACGCCATTCAATAAATACGGCGCCCGCATGGCGCTTCAGAATGGCGTTAGCCGGCGCTATTTTTTTTTACGCCTAACTGCGTTGGCGCAGTTTTGCGTCAAAAAGTATAAATACGGGCCACTGTCCATTAAGGTGGGGAAGCAAAGGGCCGCTGTGTTTCGGGTGCAGAAATATCAGGCACGGATCGACACAGCAGCACGGAGAGTGAGGGGACTGGTACGAAGGCCACCAGCGTTACATCTTCTCTAGAGGCCTTCATAGAAGACCAGTCTCTAGTGGTGGCGAACCCAACAGGACCTTTACCAACTGCATCCTTGTCTGCAACCCACGTTCCCATCTCCACCATCTCTCTTGCTCCCCCCAATTGGCCAAACCCACCCCCTAAAAGGGTGGCATCTCAGTTGCCGCAGGCACCTCCCACCCTGCCCCTATCCCCATTGCTGCATTCAGTGAAGAGGCTATTGACCTCTTACATCGTATCCCTGCAAGCCAGACAGCAATTGTGACTGAATGACATCCAGGGGCTTGATTCCCAATTGCAACAAATGGTTGCATTTCTGAATGCCATTCATAGTTCCATGTCTGGCATGCAGAAGTCGCTTGCAATGATAGCCTCTGCACTGACCCGCAGCCCCCAACCGGCCCCATCTTGTACCCTACTCCTGTCCCTTCGTCAATCCAAATCCCATCTCTCACCCCATCCCCAGCACACTCACCTCCTTGCAGGCACCCACTCCAACAGATAAAAGCAGCAAACAAACACATAAAAACAAACACACCAAGAAACACAAGTATACACCCATTCAACAGACACACACTATATACACTCCACCCACAGGCACCGCCACACCAACACCCACAACACCTACCACCACAGGCACAACCACCACACACATAACCACAACAACCACCAACACAACACCCACTACCACAAACACAACCACCACACTCACAACACCCACCACCACAGACACATTCACCCCCACCACCACAACCCCAACCACCAGTACATCCACAAGCACTACAACCACAACATCCACCTCTATAGCTCACTCATCCAAACACACAGTCACACGCACACACCAACATCCAAGACAACACCCACCAGACGCACATGCTCACAATCACCTGAACACAGTACACCTACCACACCACAAACATCCAAATATGCACACTCACAGAAAGGCACACACACCCCAACATCCCCCAAATACCAATGCACACACTAAACTGAATACCACACACGTTCCAAGACATCCACTCCCAAACATGCACCTCATGCACCAGACCCACATGCACCTGCACAAAAAAAAGACACACACACGCCACCAGTTCCAGCTCCCTCTACATTCCAAACCTCATCCTCTCCCGCTCCTTTGTTCCCTTCTCCTCCAGGTGCTTTTACTCTTGCCCTGTTCCTGAGCCTGTCAGACCCAAACCCACCCTTCACAAGAAAGATCATCGAGCTGCCTACTCTGCCCACTAGATGCCCCTTACTGAAGAGCTTGTACTTGACAATGTAATTAGGAGACAAGTTCTGGGCCTGAAGCCCACAATTTCCATACTGCACTCTATGGATAGGAGAGACATATCTCATTCATAGAATAAATGTTCATTTATTTGTACTAACTTTGTCCTGGCATTATTTTTAAAATAGTAGTAATTGATAGCTAACAATGTTATTTATGCAGATATATGTGACATGCGCTTATTTTCATTTCTGACAGAGACAACCATAGGTTTTATGTTTGACATATTTATATGGTACATATATTAGTGTTGGACATTTGTGATGGACATGTTTATTTTGGTGCAAGCATTCATCATGAAACTGAACACTTAAGCCAAAATTATACATGTTTATATTTTTGTAATTTGTGAATGCAAGTGTGTTCATTTGAACATGATATGTGTAAATAAAAACACATATGCTTTACACAGGGACAATAAAACTTTAAAGTTAAATGAAATCCAATGATTACCAGAAATTGCACAAGACAACGGGAAATGTGATCTTCATACATCTATGACATGTTTAAAGGTTAGTGGTGACATTGGATGTACATTTTGTTTAAACGCACTTGTTGCATTGTGTAGTGTAATTACTACATTATATTGGATTTATGTAGCTACAATGATGTGTACTATTTATGTATCTGATATGGTAGTTTAGGGAAAATGATTACACACACCTGTATGGACACATTTCAAATTAGGGATGAATGTAACTTTTGTGTAGGTGTCCATTGTCATGAAAGCAGTTGGTACCATTTTGGTGATTGTAAATAATCTATAGAGGTGCATTTCTTTACGTTTTTTTAACACACCACTTTACACACATATGCACTGCACATCATGGTATTATTGCTTGCAAGTATTTTTAAACATGCACGAGTCCAGAGCTAATGTACACTGACAATTCAGATGATAACAGGTAAAACAGTCACTTACCTTCGGTTCTGGCAATGACGGAGTTGATTTGCATCATGGTCCCGTATCAACAGCAAAGGCAGGACTTGTGCGATTGGGTCCTTGGCATCAAGGGAAGTGAAAAGAAGACAAAAAGGCAGGTTTTGTGCTTATATAACTCCCAATATGCCAACTCAGGTGTGGCGGTTTAGCCGCCACACTTACATCGGGGGGAAGGCACAACTTGATTGGTCCGGCAGTAAAACTGCCTGTGGTCCTGCTGCCAGCCACTTTTCCCTATGGTGCCATCAACACAGGTATACATTCACGTCTTGATTTTGCTGATAGCAGAGTAAATTCAGATATCTCATGTATTACAGAGTGCAACTGATTGAGAAGCTTATGTGCTCCTCATCTAGGTCAATAATCAATTCCAGAAATTTAAGAAAAGTATACTAGACACAAATGTTACAAAGGCAGAGTAGCATCAACAGAAAAAGGTGAAAGTGAATGAAATAAAAGATATGATAGGTTCTCCATGTTCTTATTTATCTGGATTAAAGTGGGACTGTAACTTAATTGTAATTTTTATTTCAGCTTACGACACTTATTCATAAATTTGAGAACACAGCTAAGCCACTATGTAGAGCTCTGCCAACTCTACTGAAGAAGGTGCAAACCATCAAATGTATACCTCATTCTGAAAAAGGTGTATGTAACATTGTCAATGTGTGTACAGTTAGAATACAATTTACTTTAAACTCTCAAGGAGGTGCTCAGGAATTTATCATGATAGTTTTAGAAATTCTAGAAAATTAACACATTCAAATTAATGAATTCTTTGGAACCACCTATTCGTGGGATCATGAATGTGTGTGCCATTATTCAAGAACTGAAATTGATTCAAAGTGATTTGTGTATTTAACCTTCCTGGGTTGCAAAACAGTGTTTGGGAGGTTGGTGAAAACAGCTGTGCAAAACAACTCCTGCTCAAAGTGAAAAGCAGAAGTACTTTCAAGTTAGTTCTTGGGAATAGTAGAACATATGTCATCCTAATGCTAAAAAGATGTACACCAGATGGCACCAAGGTAAAACTGACATTATAAACTTTATATATGGTCAGATATCAATATAAAGGAAAACTTACATTACTGTTGGCTTCAATTTTCATGAAAGCAAGACATCAGGTCCTAATACAGTCTATTACAAAAATAGGCTGGTTGAACTGAATGTGATGGCACTTGTCTACTATTCAAGCAGACATTGCCAAGGAACTTAAAAAAATCGTATCTAATATCCCTGGAACCAGAGTTCTAGAAAATATAACATCTAGAGTATTAGAGCTAATTTTAGAGCTATAGGTTTTTTGAATGTTGTGAATGTATTTGTTTTGACAAATAAATGAATTGGTGGTTAATAGTAGTTTAGGGCAGTATATATATTTGTTTCGGATTTCTTCTTCTCTCTGTAAGTACTAGTTGAGTAAAACTGCAAAGAACATGATGTCTGCCATACAGTGAACTATATTATCTGCTCTTTACAGTTAACATACTAACATGTACACCTTTCATGTTTTTAAAAGTCCTATAGATTTTTTCTTCATGGTTCCATGGGGACAAGCATTTCTTTGAAGTGTTTGAAGTGCTGAATGCACACAGGTCTTCACAACTGTTGAAACACTCCACAAGGTGAAACAGCACTTGCTGAGAACAAAAATAACTTTTAAACTTGTTTTAATGATAATAATCACTAACTAATGAATATTGATTTAAAAGATTGCATGGAAGTTTTAGAAATGTATGATAATAATTACAACTTTCCCCATGTTTTACTGGAATATATCCTGAGTGTGTAAATAGTACATTTTGTGTGACTTTATATAACATGTATTTTTTTACTTTTCAGTATAAAGAACAATTAGCAACATGTCTACAACAGAAACCGAATACTTATTTATTGTAAATATACTGAAATCAGTGACCGTAAATTATAATGTTAAAATAGTTAAATATAGTTAAAATGGTCTCTTTTAAATACTTTAGAAAGGAAACACTTTAATGGAAGAAGACGAACATCTGTTTGGTATGCTGTATTGTTTAACTTAGGCCTAGTGAATTTCCATGGGAATTTCCATGGGATCCTTCACACGCTGCATTACAAATCATGGGGGCACTTTCTGGTGATTGTTCTGTGAAAATGTACAAATGTGATGTGTCAGCTGTGCACAGATAGGTGCACATTAGGTGTGTGCAAAATTCATGTAATTTGCTTTCACATATTGACATGAAATCGTGGCAGGAAATTAAGCATAATTACATGAAAAACAAATCTGTCATGTACTGCTACGTTTTTTAGTGAAATGCGTTCTCACTTCAATTTTTGACACAAGGACATATTTCTCAATAAATAAAGTGCAAAAAACACAAGTGCAGTGAACGTCAGCTGCTTGCGTTCTAGTTTTTTTAAATTTCTACTGTGCTGTTGCATTTTAAAGGTAAAGACAAAGGGGGTGATTCTAACCCCGGCGGTCTTAGACCGCCGGGGCCAGGGTCGGCGGGAGCACCGCCGACAGACCGGCGGTGCCCCGCAGGGCATTCTGACTGCGGCGCTTTGGCCGCGGTCAGTGCAGGAAAACCGGCGGTCTCCCGCCGGTTTTCCGCTGCCCCTTGGAATCCTCCAAGGCGGCGCAGCTTGCTGCGCCGCCGAGGGGATTCCGACCCCCCCTACCGCCATTCAGTTCCCGGCGGTCCGCCCGCCGGGAACCGGATGGCGGTAGGGGGGGTCGCGGGGCCCCTGGGGGCCCCTGCAGTGCCCATGCCACTGGCATGGGCACTGCAGGGGCCCCCGTAAGAGGGCCCCTAAATGTATTTCACTGTCTGCTGTGCAGACAGTGAAATACGCGACGGGTGCAACTGCACCCGTCGCACAGCTTCCACTCCGCCGGCTCGATTCCGAGCCGGCTTCATCGTGGAAGCCTCTTTCCCGCTGGGCTGGCGGGCGGCCTGAAGGCGGCCGCCCGCCAGCCCAGCGGGAATGTCAGAATTACCGCCGCGGTCTTTCGACCGCGGAACGGTAACCTGACGGCGGGACTTTGGCGGGCGGTCTCCGCCGCCCGTCAAGGTCAGGATGAGGGCCAAAGCCTCCTAGTGCCTCTGTCACGGTCCCCAGTTCTCTGAGATTAATTGCAGCAGGAACATGGGGTTTCAACAGAGAAAGAGAATGAGCGGAAGAGGAGGGAGGTCTGGAGTGTGAGTGAGACCTCAGAAAAGGAAGAGATGATAATGAGGAGAGTATGAAATTGAAGTAGATAGAGTGAGAAAAAGAGTGTGGTGCTATTTTGAGCATTTTTACCAATACTACTTTTAGGTACAGTCCATCTCTATATGAAGGAGGCTTATAATGCAACACTCACACTTGGCAACAAGGTGATGAAGAGTCTCTCCTCATGCTATCTCCTACTGAATACTCAGAGAAACAGAGAATTTCCATTCAAATTCTCCTTTGTTAGAAATGAGGTCTTTGTTTGGCAGTCAGGTTACCCCCTGTCCAAGCAAGGACTTCACTCTAGTCCGGGCAAAGGAGATACACACCCCGGTTAACCCCGCTGACTCCCTTGGTAGCTTGGCACGAGCAGAAATATTAACCCAGAGACAATGTGTAAAGTATTTGTACCAACACACACAGTAATACAGTAAAAACACTACAAAAGGACTCAGCACCAGGTTAGAAAAATAACCAATATTTCTCTGACAAAACAAGACCAAAACAACAAAAATCCAACATACACAGGCCAAGTTATGAACTTTAAAAGATTAAATTTCAATATTAGAAACACAAATGCTTTGAATTGGTGATATCAAAGCATCATGATAGAGTTGTTCCCAACAATCCGCCGTGAATGGCACCGGTCACAGAGTCACACAGACCCCCAGGTACAGTTCCTTGTGAAAATGAGAAAACAAGCCGGAGAATGGAGTTGGGGATCGCAGCGTCGCTGTATCCAGTGCGGCGTTGGTTCCGGTGCTGCTCAGCGAAGGAGCAGAGGTGTCACAAAGAGGGTGTCGGGTCTTGCTTCAGAGCCGTGGAGGTAAGGCGGTGGCAGTGCAAAGCATTGGATACGCGCAATTCCGGCGAAGTCGATATCAGGCGGTCTCGGCATGGTGCTGCGAAGTTGGTTGTCATGGACGTCAGTGACACTGCACTTCGGGATTCGCAGAGTCGTGGACTTTGGCGGGGCTGCTGTGGCATTGGGCCTGCGGGGTCGTTGCACTCCAGTGAGGAACACGGCTTCAGTTGCAGACTGCGCCGCGAAATCTGGCAGTGGCATCAGTCGGGGGTCGTCCGAAGTTGGTGCACTTGGTTTTTCTTGATTTTTCACCAGCTTCTCCTTTCAAGGGCCCAGTGACTGGATAGCGCACCACATGGCAGGGCAGGAGTCGCATCAGAGAGTCCAGGTGAATGCAGAGGAGTCATTGATGGCCCTGAGACTTCAGAACAGGGGGCCAGCTCAGCCGAAGCCCTTTCAAATACCTCTCAAGCAGGAATATATCACAAAGTCCAGTCTTTGTCCCCTTTCTCAGACAGAATCAGCAACTGCAGGACAGACCAACAAAGCACGGTCACAGGCAGGGGCAGCACTTGTCCTTCAGCTCTTCTCCTGTCAGAGGTTCCTCTTGAATCCTTGAAGTGGTCTAAAAATCTGGGGTTTTGGGTCCACCTCTTATACCCCTTTCTACCTTTGAAGTAGGCAAACTTCACAGGAAAGCCTCTGCTGTTCACAAGATCCTGCCTTGCCCAGACCTGGCCACAGAGGCACACCAGGGAGTTGGATTGTGTGAGGGCAGGCACAGCCCATTCAGTTGTAAGTGACCACTCTTCCCTCCACTCTAGCTCAGATGGCTCATCAGGATATAGAGACTACATTCCAGCTCCCTTTGTGTCAATGTCTAGAGGAGATTCACAAACAGCCTAACTGTCAGTCTGACCCAGACAGGGAATACACAAGCAGGCAGAGTCAAAGAATGGTTTAAGCACGAAAATGTCCACTTTCTAAAAGTGGCATTTTCAAAATGACAATTCAAAAACCAACTTTACTAAAAGATGTATTTTCAAATTGTAAGTAGAGAGACACCAAACTCCAACTTTCCATCTGCTCTCAAAGGGAAATTGCACTTAATATATTTATATATTTAAAGGCAGCCCCCATGTTAACCTATGAGAGACATAGGCCTTGCCACAGTGAAAACCAAATTTGGCAGTATTTCACTGTTAGAACAGGTAAAAAACATCAGTCCCACCATTAACATGCACTGCACCCTGCCCATGTGGCTACCTAGGGCCTACCTTAGAGGTGAATTACATATATAACAAGCATTTGCAATGCAACGGGTCTCACGTTTGCTCATGTTAGAGCTGATCGTGTTGTAAACTCCTAACCCGACTTTTCATTTATCGGTAAAAGTGCTTTTATGTTCGTAACCCGAAAAAGTGAAAAGTGTAAAGTGCTGGACTTCTGCCAAGCAAAATCGTGCTAGGAAAATAGAGAAAAAGTAGTCCACGATCCAACAGAAAACAGCGAGCCTCGCATGTTTTGTGTACTTGGTCGCTGCGCTCGAGGAGGGCTAACCACCGGAAAAGGCATGACGTGTGCATGCCTTCCACTAATGAAAGCAAGCAGATTTTACTAGGCAAGCCCACGAACCAAGGAAACACACTGACGTGGCGTCGACAGGGCTCCGAGCCCTTTTCTGATAACTAAAGCATCTCGCTGCGATACGCATGCGCGAGCGCATGCAACGCAGGCTCGACCCTAAAAAGGGAATGTTTAGGCTACACTTGCCAGGCCAAATTGGCTGTTTAAAACCACTGCAGTGGTAGGTCTGAGCCATGTTTGCAGGGCTACTCGTGGATGGCACAACCAGTGCTGCAGGCCCACTAGTAGCATTTGATTTACAGGCCCTGGGCATCTAGTGCACTTTACTAGGGATTTACTGGTAAATCAAATATGCCAAACATGGAAAATCTAATTACACATACAATTTATGCAGGGAGCACTTGCACTTTAGCACTGGCCAGCAGTGGTAAAGTGCCCAGAGTATCAAAAACAGCAAAAACAGAGACCAGCCTACAGTCAAACATAGGAAGCAGAGGCAAAATAGACAGGGGAGACCATGCCAAGGATGCCAGACCTAACATCCTTCTACAAGAAATACAAATGTGAGACTGTTCTTGAACCCAGCATTGCACCAATGCTATGACGTGTTAAAAACACCTAGGCCCTCATTACAACCCTGGCGGTCTGTGGTAATTTGGGGAAAGGTACTGCCAACAGGCTGGCAGTACCTTTTCCCAAATTATGACATTGGAGGTTTGGCTCAAGCCAAACCGCCAATGTACCACTCCGTCCGCCAGGGTGGTAACGATCGCTGGGCTGGAGACTTCGGTTTCCAGTCAGGCGTCCGTCACAATCCCACCCTTGGGATCATGACCCCACCTAGCGCCATGGTTTTCGTGGCAAGTGTACCGCCACGAAAACCATGGCGGTAGGCACTATCAGTGCCAGGGAATTCCTTCCCTGGCACTAATAGGGGTGTCCCCACCCTCCTCCCCAGAGTCCTCTACCACCCTCCGCCTCCCTCTCCTGCCCCCCCACATTTACACATCCACACGTGCACACATACATACTCATACACACACATACCCACATCCACCCACGCATGCACACATACATACCCACACACTGCAACACACACCAACATACATTGTCACACACACACATTCACAACACACAACATACACGTACACTCACATTCAGTCATTCACACACTCATTCAACAAAACTCACACCCGCATGCACTCATACAAAAACAGACACACCCCCCACACACACACAACACCCCCACACAAGCACACACCACCCCCCACCCGCCTCTCCTGTCGGAAAACCCAACTTACCTGCTTGCAGGGGGTCCTCAGGCAGGAGGCGGGACACAGAGCTGCTGTCAGCAGCAGCGTCGGCCAGCAAAACACCGCCAGGCCGTATCATTGCTCATGATACGGTCTGCAGTGTTTTGCTGGCATGGCGCTGCTGCTGACAGCAGCGCCACCTTACTGCAGTCTGCCGCCATGACCCTCGACGGTATTCTGCCAGCCTTCTGGCGGAATTCCGTCTACGGTCATAATGCGGGTGGGCGACTGGTAGCCACAGCGATGGTATGTTGGCGCCCGTCGCCATGGCGGTAGGTGGCACTTACCGCCAATGTTGTAATGAGGGCCATAGTCTGATTTAGAATTGGGTGGTAATCTATAAATGTCCAAAATATCTAGTGGAGGTGCTAATCCTATGGAAAACGTACTGATGGAATTTTGTTCATCATAAGGATTGTGTAGGAAAGTACTATCTTTCTTGGCATGTTACCCCCAATTTCTGCATCATTGTCAGTATGTTTTGACTGTGTCACTGGGATCCTGCTAGTCAGGACCCCAGTGCTTATGGTTTGTGGCATACATGTCAGTATGTTTTACTCTGTTGTCAGTATACTTGACTGTGTCACTGGAGTCCTGCTGATCAGAACTCCAGTGCTTATGCTCGCTCTGTCTCCAAATTTTTCACTATAGTCTAGTGACTACATATTTCACTATAGATTGGCATACCCCCTTATAAGTTCCTAGTATATGGTACCTAGGTACCCAATGCCCTATGGTACCTAGGTACCCAGGGCATTGGGGTTCCAGGAGATCCTTATGGGCTGCAGCATTTCTTTTGCCACTCATAAGGAGCTCATACAAACACTTCTTCAGGACTGCAATTACAGCCTGAGTGAAATAGCGTAACCACTATTTCACAGCCATTTTTCACTGCACCAGGTCACGTATAATTTACCTATATGTCTAACCTTCAGACCCTGAAGGTTAGGTGCATAGTGCCTGTGTGTGAGGACACCGCTGCACAAGCAGAGGTGCCCCCATGTTGTCCAGGCCAAAATTTCCCAGACTTCGTGAGTGCGGGGACACCATTATAAGTGTGCACCACATATATGTCAATACATATATGTAGCTTCACAATGGTAACCCCAAATATGGCCATGTGAGGTGTCTAAGATTGAGAAATTGTACCCCAAATCTGATTCTGGTATTGGGGGGCAATTCCATGCACCCTGGGGGCTCCACCATGGACCCCCAGTACTGCCAAACAAGCTCTCTGAGGTTTCCACTGCAGCCCGAGGGATGTATGACACATGCCTTTACAACGTGGTATTTACAACGACCGCATCTTTATCACGCATGTCTTTACCACACATGCCTTTACAACAAATATAGTTGTAAAAGCATGTTTGGTAAAGTAACATGCATAGTAAATTCTCCACCACCCTGCCCCCTAAACCTGACATCATACTCCACCTGCCCAGGCGCCCTTAAAACTGCCCCTTCCAACCCCTGCCCAGAGCCCTAACCCCCAGGCCTACCATGGCCCTGTCCTAAAAACCTGTCCCAAACGTTCCTAAAAACTACCCGACCCCCCACCCTGCCCTAAACTCTAAAACCTACCCTGGCCTAAAAACTACCCTTTCCTGCCCTAAAAACGACTCCCACCCTCACCTTGGAACCTAAAACCTACCCCTGCCTTGTCCTAAAAACTACCCCGACCCCTTGCTCTAACCCCTAAAATCTTCCCTGTCTTAAAACCTACCCCACCCTGTCCTAAACACTACCCGACCCCCTGCCCTAAATCCTAAAACCTAACCTGCCCTGTCCTAAAACCTACACCTCCCTTCCAGAACCCTAAAAGCTACCCTGTCCTAAAACCTACCCTGCCCTGTCCTAAAAACTACCCGGCCCCCGCAACCCCAGCCCTCAGCCTTAAAACCTACCCTATCCTAAAAACGACCCCACCCTTTGCTAAAAACTACCCGAGCCCCCATCCTAAACCCTAAAACCTACCCTGCCTGTCCTAAAAACTACCCCAACCCCCTTCCTTCGCCCTAAACCCTAAAAGCTATGTTGCCGTGTCCCAAAACCTACCCTGCTCTGTCCTAAAATCTACCCAACCCCCTACACTAAAACCTACATTGTCGTGTCCTAAAAACGACCCCAACCCCCGCCCCACCCTAAAACCTACCCTGCCCTGTCCTAAAACCTACCCCCCTCTGTCCTAAAAACTACCCAACTCCCGCTCTAAACCCTAAAACCTATCCCGTCCTAAAACCTAACCCACCCTGTCCTAAAATCTATCCCGACACCCTTCCCCACTTTGAATCCTAAAACCTACCCCACCCTGTCCTAAAAACTACCCCGATCCCCCACCCCACCCTAAAACGTACTCTGTCCTTAAACCTACCCCACCCTGTCCTAAAAAATACCCCGACCCAGCCTTCACCCTAAAACCTATCTCCCGCTGTCCTAAAAACTACCCTGGCCCCCTACCCTAAACCCTAAAACATACCCTGTCCTAAAACCTACCCGGCCTGTCCTAAAAACTACCCGACCCCTACCCTAAACCCTACACTGTCCTGTCCTAAAAACTACCCAACCCCCACCCCACCCTAAACCCTACCCTGTCCTAAAACCTATCCCCACTCTGTCCTAAAAACTACCCGACCCGCTCTAAACCCTAAAACCTACCCTGTCCTAAAATCTACCCCGTCCCCCCGCTCCACCCTGAATCTTAAAACCTGCCCTACCCTGTCCTAAAAACTACCCCGACCCCCGCCTTCAACCTAAACCCTAAAAACTACCCTTCCCCTGTCCTAAAACATAGCCGGCTCTGTCCTAAAAACCAGCCAACCCCTGTTCTAAACCCTAAAACCTACCCCAACATTTCCTAAAACCTACCCCACCCTGCCCTAAAAACTACCTCATCCCACCACCCCACCCTAAACCCTAAAACCTACCCTGCCCTGAAACCTACTCCGATCCCCCGCCCTGTCATAAAAACTACCACAATTCTCCCCCCCTTCCCAACCCAGGCGCCACTTACCTCTCTCTTCTGGTTGCTGCTCCTTCCTGCTTGCTTCCTTCCTTTCGCCTGACTGCTCTCTCTAACCTTACCACACATATGCGTGGCAATCGCATGCGTAGTAAATGCATATGACTGGTAACAGCAGCGTGGTCAATGCATATCGTTGCATTTACTGCGTTATTAGTGCTGTTTCCCCAGCCCGAGCTGCTGCCACCTCACAGACAAGCTTCTGCCCTCCTGGGGCTTGAGCACCTCAATTCCCGGAAGGCAGAACAATGCATTTCCTTTGGGAGAGGGGTGTTACACCCTCTCCCTTTGAAATAGGTGTTACAGGCATGGAAGGGGTATCCTCCCACAGCCTCTGGAAATGCTTTGAATGGCACAAACAGTGCCCTCCTTGCTTACTCAAGTCTGCACCAATTCAGAGACCCCCCACTCCCTGCTCTGGCGCGAAACTGGACAATGGAAAGGGGAGTGACCACTCTCCTGTCCATCACCATACCAGGGGTGGTGCCCAGAGCTCCTCCAGAGTATCTCTGGGTTCTGCCATCTTGTTTTCAGGATGGTCAGGGAACTCTGGGAGCATCTGAGTGGCCAGTGCCAGCAGGTGATGTCAGAGACCCCTCCTGATAGGTGCTTACCTGGGTAGGTGACCAATCCCCCTCTCAGGCCTATTTAGGGTCTCTCGTCTGGGTGTTTCTTCAGATTTGGTTTTGCAAGACTCCAGCAGGACTCCTCTGCAACCTCTGCTTCACCTTCTACCATAGGATCAACCACAGCACTGCTCCAGGAACTCTATAACTGCAACAAAGTATCCAAGAAGGCTACTGCAACTCTGTAACTTCAGCTTCTGCCAGCAACTGGAAAAGTTTCCAGGTGGTGCATGCTCCAAGGACTGCCTGTCTTCATCCTGTACCAGAAGGACTGAAGGAATCTCCTGTGGAGTGATGGAGTTACTTACCTGCTTCAGCAGGCACCTCTCTGCAGCAACGGCCAGTACTCTGGGTCCCCTCTCTTGATGATGAGCGTGGATCCTGGAACACAGGTGGTGGACCAAAGTAACCCAGACTGTACAAAGGTCCAACTGTCCAAATTTGGTGGAGGTAAGAGCTTGCCTCCCCGAGCCAAACAGTACTCCTGTGCATCACGTGTTTTGCAGCTCCTAGGGCTTCTGTGCACTTCACCAAGAAATCATTTGTGCACAGCGTAGCCCATGTCCCCAGCACTCTAACCTGTGACACTCAGCTGCCTGAGTTGGTCTCCGGCGGTGTGGGATCCCTTTGTGTAGTGCTACGATGACTGCGAATTGCAACTCCTTTGTCCCCATGTCCTGGGACTCCTGTGGGTGCTGCCTGGTCTTCTGAGGGCTCTCTGAAGTACTGAAAGCCCCCTCTGTCTCCTCAGTCCGAGTTGAGACCCCCAGGTCCCTCCTGGGTCTAGGTATTGCTGTCTCCCGCCAATCATGTCTTTTGCATGAGCCAAGGCTTGTTTGCGGAATCCAATGATGAAAAACAGCCTGCATTCTTCTACTCGACCTGGGATATCTCTTGCACCAAGCAGGAACCAGCAGCTGTCTTCTTTTGTGCATTTCTGACTTTTTCTTCCAACCGGAGAATCCACTTTTGCACCTTCATCTGGGTTAGCAGGGGCTCCTGTTACTCCTTGACTCTTCAGCTGTTCTTGATTTGGTCTCCCCTCTCCACAGGTCTTCAGGTCCAGGAATCCATCATTGGTGTCTTCCAGTCTTGCTTGTTTTTTGCATAATTCTTTATAAGGACTTCTAGTATGTTCTGAGGAAACTTGCTCTACTTTACTCCTGCTTTCCTGGGCTCTGGGGTGGGGTACTTTACTTACCTTTGGTGTCTTCTTACACTCTCAGTGCCCCTCTACACACTACCCTTGCCTAGGTGGGAAACAGACATTCACATTCCACTATTTTAGTATATAGTTTGTGTTCCCCCTAGGCCCATTGTAACCTATGGTGATTTTCACTATTTGCACTATTTTATGACTGTTTACATACCTGATTTTGGTTACTAGTGTATATTTTGTGTATTAAACTTACCTCCTAAGGGATTATAGCCTCTAAGATATGTTTGGCCTTCTGTCACTAAAATAAAGCACCTTTATTTTTGGTAACACTGTGTAATGTCTTTTTTGCGTGTAAGTACTGTGTGACTACAGTGGTATTGGAAGAGCTTTGCATGTCTCCTAGTTAAGGCTTGGCTGCTCTGCCTACAACTACCTCTAGCCCACCTGGCTTCTAGACACTGCCTACATTTCACTAATAAGGGATAACTGGACCTGGCATAAGGTGTAAGTACCTTAGGTACCCACTACAAGCCAGGCCAGCCTCCTACAGATAGGATGTGTGAGGCAAATCACTCTGGTAGTTTCTCTTACAGATTCTGTACTTCGTGCAGAAATCAGAGGATTTTCTATTACTATTGACCTCGAAATGTGGCCCATAGTCTCTAGCCTTTAGGGCCTCATTCAAAGAGAGTCAAATAAAAATGCCTTTGTGGAGGAAGTGCTAAACCTGAAGGAGAACCTACCAGTGTAACTTATTTCAATACAGACACAGTAAGTTGGAAGAAATTGAAGTGGTGTATTATCTGCCATACTTAGCTTTCAACAAGTCAGAGGTTTTTGTTTTATTACTACCACTCAAAACTGAGGGTCTTTTTGAGGATTTGTCAGGACACCTGCCAAATCACTGGAGTAAAGCAGGCACCAACATTGTAAGCAGCTGCAGCCAGACTGCTAAACTGAGAATTGCACACCAATCTCTTGGCAGCCTTTTGTCAGTCTCCATGGTGAGGCCGTTTTAACAAAAACGAAAACGGTGATTAGTCCACCATGGATTGATTAGCACTTTTTGCATTTTATGAGAACCCCGAAATAGAGTCTGCTCTCAGAAAATCAGAAACTAATGATCTTGATGCACTGGGAATTGTCTGACAGCCCATGAGGACCATTTGTTTTAGCATTTTCTTTTCTCTTACTGCCATGATTTATCGAACAAGAAACAGCTGATTGACAAGGTGTCATTGGACATGAGCTAAATAGTGTGGGCCTCTGATACCTGTCTGCATGTGGTTGCTGCACCATGAGGTTTTTCTTGCTGTTGGGGCAACTACAGTCAAGAGGTGGCTGGGTGTGGTGTCTGCCAATTTTGTCCCGTTACTACCTATCTCCAAATAACACCCTAAATCATATCAACAAATAATAAAGCACTGTCTAAAATGCTGAGACACAACCATCATATGCACGGTCAGAGCCCCCACTTGCCAAACCACAATTTCCAATGCTTAACATCCTGAGGTAAACATTCAAACTCCAAGACACAACCTAAAATGTATTTATTTCTTATAGACCGAGTTCTGAGCGGAGACTGCATATGATTACAAACACATAATACTATGATTTAGATATAAATGTGGAAGTGCAAATGAGTATGGCTGGAAAATGGGGAACATCTACTGCACAGTAGGAGAAGAAAAGGGGAGTTTAAGGATGGGTAAAAGGAGGAACAAGCAAATACAAAAAATACACATGCAAAAAGGTAAGTCAGCTGTAAGTCACAAAAGTTACATCCACGTCTATTCAAGTAGTGCTGCTGCCCAACAAGGCTGAATATTATTCAGTCAAGCCTTTGAGTAAGTCATACACCCCACATTTCCACAAACAGGTACTTGAAGGGAATCATATAGGAATCAACAGAAGATGGGACTAGTACTACCAGCACAAAGACCAACACAAAACATATACAGAGTAATTTAAAGGAAAAATGGTCATTTAACTTTAGGCATTGCAGACATCCACTCAAATCACATTGTAGAATTGTTTCCCAAATCACAAATTAATAAATGGTCATAGAACTTAAGACACATTAGACGCCTTTATTCCAATGGCAGTTCTCATATCTCAGAACTACTGCATGCACCCTAAAAACAGTATAATGTTGCGATAAGGGACAGACTAGATGAATCCATCGACCTCGCGGAGGTTACAAACGCGATCGCTAGCCTGGCGCCGGGCAGGACCCCGGGACCGGATGGATTCCCTGCGGAGCTATACAATAGATGCGGCGACATTCTGGGCCCCCACTTGCTCAATATGTACGAAGAAGCCGAAAGGCAGGGTTGCTTCCCCAATGAGATCGACCAAGCCACAATTGTAGTGATCCCCAAGACCCAACCCCCGTCGCGATACTGCTCGGCATACCGGCCCATTTCACTTTTGAATACAGAGATCAAAGTGCTGTCCACGATCCTTGCATCCAGACTGAGGGAGGTGATGCCTACCCTGGTTCACCCTGACCAATGCGGTTTTATGCCTACCCGAAGTACCCGACATTACATCTGGCACTAGCACACCACAGGACCTTGTCACACACCCCCCTGGCGTTACTCCTGCTCGACTTTGAAAAAGCCTTTGACACGGTGGATTGGTCCTTCCTAGACCAAGTGCTGCAAGGCAATGGGCTCGGGCCTAAATTCCGAGGCCTGGTGAGGCTCCTCTATTCTAACCCGACGGCCCGGGTACAAGTGAATGGAGTGGTCTCCGACCCGTTTCCCATTGGTCGCGGCACCCGACAAGGATGCCCGCTATCCCCCCTGCTCTTCGCACTAACAATAGAGCCCCTGGCAATACTGCTACGGAAGACCCCTTGATCGAGGGCTGGTCCTGGCCCGCCTGCCCAGAGGACCGAATAGCGTTATACGCAGACGACGTCCTACTGTACATTTCTAACCCTGCTAAAAGCGGTCCCCGCGTCCTACAAATTCTGAGCCTCTTCGCAGAGGCCTCGGGTCTGATCCTAAACCCCAATAAGTCCCTTTTGGTCCCCCTACATCGTTCCCGGGACTGTGTGGACTGGCAGCACAACATCCCAGTGCGAAGGAACAGTTTTAAGTATTTGGGAATACATATCTCGTTACTCCCTGAGCTGACATGGGAGCTCAACATGACGCCGCTAACTAAAAGAATTAGAACTGACCTCCAGCGCTGGAAGACTCTCCCCTTAAATCTGCTTGGCAGAATAGCACTCTACAAGATGATGATCCTCCCCAGAGTCCTCTATTTATTGCAAAACTTCCCACACCCCATCCCTAAGAGATGGTTTAGTGAGATGGATTCACTGGCACGTCAATTCATGTGGAACGACACCCGCCCACGCCTAGCGCTCAAAACCTGTCAAAGAGATGTTTACGACGGGGGACTGGGCATGTCCAACATTCATTATTATCTCCTTGCGATGCACCTGCTCGTGATCAACGACTGGGTTGGGGGCGGGTGGTCGGACCCGGCGTATCGGTTGGAACTCCGATCGCTGGGCTACCCGCGGATCTTTGACACCCTATATGGGGGCCCGATCTCCCGGGACATCCCGGAAGTGACCAAGGTGATTTTGTTGGGTTGGCGAATGGCCCAGAAACTGTCGGGGTGGTGGGGGCGCCTTACCCAGCGGACCCCACTATGGCACGGGAAGCACCTAAAAGAAGTGGTGAACCTGGAGGGTTTCCAGAAATGGGACAATATAGGAATCTCCACTCTGGGCGATGTTTGGGAAGGGTCACACATGCGATCATTTGGGGACCTACAGAGACTCTTCTCCCTAAATAGGACACAATTTCATAAGTATCTCCAGCTCCGGCACGCCCTACTAGTACACATGCAGGTAGGAGATAACATACCCGAATATAGCCCCATGGAGGCGAAGGTACTGATGGGGAACCTGGGTAGGGGTGGTGTTTCCCAGGTTTACCGTTCTTTGATCGCTCACTCTGCCAGCTCCCTAGGTGTGCTCCGCCAGAGATGGGAGGGATGGGTGGGCCCTATGGAAGAGATGGATTGGAACGAAGCACTGATGGCCCCCCGTACCCTATCAATGGCCACCCGCTTCCGGTTAATACAGACCTTTTACCTCCACATAGCATACCTCACTCCCTCCAGACTACACCGGGCGGGCCTCCAACCCACAGCGGAGTGCCCGCGATGCATGAGCCCCGCAGCCGACTTCTTTCACATGGTATGGACGTGCCCAGTTATAGTGACCTACTGGAGAGAGGTCTTACAGGAGATCTCGGGAGCCCTACAGGGAAACATAGAAAGGGACCCACTGCCCCTCCTATTGGGGATCATGGGAGACATCGGGCTGAGAAGATCAGACCGAACCTTCCTCGGGGTGGCATGTCTGGTGGCTAAGAGGGATATAATGGCAAATTGGAAAACCAGAGGTGCCCCAGCACTGGCTAAATGGAGGCGGGGGATGGACTGGTGTGCACAACGTGAAAAATTGGTTACGAGGCCAGGGGTTGCCCGTATAAATATGACAGGATATGGGGGAAGTGGGAGGCCGCAGTGAATACCTAGGTAGTGTTTGACCTTACTTATATTGTGATGCCTGGGAGCTGGGAATCGGGACTCACCAATGTTAGGCGCCACGTTGGCTCCTTGTTAAAATGTTTGTACCATTGATCTTTTTCCTTCCTGAAAATTAATAAAATGTCTTTATCAAAAAAAAACAGTATAATGTTACAAACTTTATGAAATTGCAGACATTCACAGAAATCAAATTTTAGAAACTAAAAAAAGTAAATGTAAAAAGGAGTTAACAATGGTGAGATGACTTGACTTAATACAATCCATTGATTTCACAGCTGCAACCCCTGGCTTGCCCCTTCCAATACCTGGCACTGCCTTTGCAAACCCTGGCTTCAGAGGTGGCAAAGCCAGTTCCAAGGACACAAGAACAGCTCTACTTTCCTTATTTTCTGACAGTTTTCATTATACAAATAGTGAATAATAGTCTGTTATTTACTATTAATGTAATAAAAATGTAAGCAGACTTGAATGGAATGGGTCTTTTGGTGGCATCTGTGGAAAGTAAAAACTATTATAAATGTATTCTGTTTGCATGCTTGCAGGTGAGGTAGTGAGTGAGACTATGTGAGTCCGAGGCCCAGATTTACTACTCTTTGACGCAAAACAACTGCGTACCAAAGTTGCTGTGCTGCCTTGCATCAAAAGGAGAGGAAAAAAATTTGCCATATCTAATAAGATATTGTGTATTTTTCTCTCCCTATGTGCTGGTGCACTTTTGCCTGCAATGCGCCACTGCACACATCTTTGGACAAGAATGCAAGGGTGTGTGTGTTCTCTGAAACATAGGTTTTGCCTAGGAAGTGGTCTCTTCCAGCACAAAAACTACGCCTTAAAGCTTTTACCGCTTTGTATGTGTGCTGTGCTATGCAGCACACCTACAAAGGTGGAAAATTAAGTGGAAATTAAAACATTTATCCTTTTTATGCCTGTCTTGAGGAGATGTAAGATTTTGGTGCAAATTCCTGTCTACCAATGATTGTAGATAGGGATTCGCATCAGAACCCATAGGTGGTTGCCTGCGCACCACCGATGGAATACCCCTCTGACGCAATATTAATGCAAAGCAGCACATAGCACAACATTTGCACTACTTTGTGCTAAATCCCGATTTGCATTGGATTGTAAATCCCACCCAGCACTTTAGGCCAAGTTTGCATCACAAAAGTGATGCAAACCCTGTTCAAAGCATTAGTAAAGCTGGGTTTAAGTGTTAATTATGTATGAGTGAGTGAGAGTTAGTGTGATTAAAAGTGCAAGTGAGTGAGAATGAATAGGAATGAGTGTAAGGGGGTGGTAACAGAGTGTGAGTGAGATTGAATGAGTGAGAGTGTAATTGAGAGAATGAGTATGAATGTGAGTGTGAACAACAATGTAATGTGATGCTTGTGAAGTTGTTGCTAAGCTTAGCATACTGAAGGTAATTCTTGTCCTCTATAGGTACCCTGGCCAAAATACTAGTGTTGGCATACTTACAGCATGACAGACACTTGTGACAAAACACTGACACTGGGGGAAATTATTGGCAGAAAGGGCACCAATGGTAACTACTGATACTGACATACTAGAGGTAATTCGTGGCATATAGGGCACCCTTTGGAAAATACTGCTATACTTGAGGAAACTCGATGGACACCAGCTGCAGAATGTTGGTACTTGCACAATGGAGGTAATTCTTGGCATTAAGGTGGACAACCTGGCATATAGGAGGGTGGCAAACCATGACAAAATGCAGACATACTGAGATAATTGTTGATATAACAGTCACCTGTGATATATGGATGGTATAAAGTGAAAAATTCTGGCACTGGCATAGTTTATGTTATTTTTTATGTGAGCAGGCACTTATGGAATATCAGGACACTCATGACAAAATGCTGGCCCTGACACAATGGAGTTAATTTCTTACATATGGGAGCTCCCACACCACATTTTGGAAAAACACAGGGTCATCTCCTGGGGGATGTCTGGTTTCATTGTTTTGGCACACCAGGAACAAATCTGAATATTTCATGAGTGCCCTTTCCACAGCTGTGGCATTTGAAAGAAGTATTATGACAATTGTGATTTAAAATACACTATTTCCCACCATTCTGCTCAATTTGTTTCCGTGGGGATAAACCTGCTAAAAGAGGCCCAGCTTACTCACTTTGCACTCTCTCTAGAATTCAAGGCATGTATTATGCCCTAGAACTTTCATAGATCAAGTCAGCACCATAATACAGGTGGTATGTAAAACTGACTTTTTGTCAATTGTTGTGATGTTAGGGTCATGTGACATGCCTTCCTGGAAAAAATCAGGGTCAAGGGTCATATGATGTCAATTACTGTGATGTCAATAACGTCAAAGGGTATGTGATGTCACTTCTGCTACCCACATTTTCATGAATCAACACCCATAATACAATCATACAATGCATATTATGAAAATATGTAAGCAAACCAGATAGACAAACACGTACACACAGACACACACAAACACACACAAACACACACACACAATGAAGTACAACCCAACCACAGCTGATGCTGACTCCACAACAAGGGGAAGAAAGTTGTCCAGAAAGCTTAATACTTTTTTAATTTTGATTTGAAGATGAGTCGTTTGTCTGTAGTGAAATCAAGCAAGGTGAGTGTTTAAAGTCCTGTTCTGCAATCTTTTGACAGACTATGACAAGCTGCCACGAACATTTTGTGTTATGTTTATGTTATTTTGTCTTACTCACAACTGTTTCCCAAAACCTGGCTCTATTGTTATACCAGTCTAATTTCAAGTGTGCCCTTTGCTATAACCCACGTTCACTGACTCAAGGATTAAAAATAGCAAATACACATAATTTTCCATTGACTCTCCAACTCCTCACAAAACCATGGCATCAGACCTGTCAATTTGCACCGTGCATCACACAATATTGTCCTTCCCTCACACAGTAACCTGGTGGAGAGTGCATATCACATGAGTGCAGCAGGGGCATCTTAAGATTTTGGGGGCACTATCCAAATGTATTTTTGGGGCCTTATTTGGAACAGCTTTGAATTTATGATCCAATTTCAGCCCTGTCATGCCCTCTTTGGTTAGTTCCCTGACAGTGCACAGGCACAATTGCCACATTCTAAATGTGTTTACATCTAGTATTCAGGGCATCTGTCATGTTTTTAATATTGTAACACAGCAGCAGCTCACTAATAACATTCCAATAAAGGCCTGTGACGCCCTCCCATTTCTCATATGTGAGGTCCTGTTTTGATCCAAAAGAAACTATTTTTATGGATGTAAACACACTATTTCTCTGCAGCCTGTCTGTAATAGACTCTCACACATCACCCACATTAAAAATAAATGAAAGGAAACAGTATTTAAAACAATCTGTTTAAGAATTATTCAAGGTAATCAGGACAATATTCTCTGCAAAAACAGCTGAGTTTATCAGGGGGTCCCCTGAAAGACTGGAGCCCACTTTGCCCATGCCTTGAAACAACTCTGGGTGGCGGAGAAGGCAAGCTAGAATTCCAAGCACTCAGTGAGTTTCCAGCTCTCCATTGAGTGCTCTGTGCAGCTGGTGTTCAGCAAGGGGTGTGAAAACACCCTAGGAAATTAGAGGCAGCCTCAGCAGGCGTTGTTCTTTTTAAGGTCGAGCCTAGGCAGCAGTGCACACGCGCTGTCTGGAAGACCTGTTACAACGAATAAAGGACTTTGCTCCCGCCTGCTGCTTACCATTAGTTTAGTTGAGTGTTGCTTTTCTTTGCTGACGCCCAAGAGGTTCATGCTGCGATAGTCTCTTCTGTTTTTTTTACAGAGGAGCTCAGCCGAACTACAGTTTCCTTCCGCTTACATTCTTCATCTGTTGCTGGGCCAAGCTTTTTTTTTGTAATTGTTGCAGCACGACATGCTGCGCTTTATCTTTAAGTATGGTGGCCGCGCCTTTATATCGTTCTGTATGGCACTGCTCGCCCACCTCCTGCATTTTAATTACTTGGAACATACTTTAACTCTCAACGTGGCACCCATTTCACGAGCGCCACAATTTATCTTTTACTTTCCTGCTCGTTTTTGTGTGCCAGTGCCTTGAGACCCTCAGATGAACTGCTGCACTTTATAAATCCTTGATTGATTAATTGATAAGATTGAAAAAAATTGTACATTAGCTTTCCCTCTGAATCCCAACATTTTCCTTACTCACTGCATGCAAAGAGCACATGCCAGTGAAAACATTTTTGACTTATCAAAACTGTGTATTTACCTTTTTTGTTGTGAATGCTGAAATGTCCTTGATGTTTACTCAATGAGTAAATGGCACATTCACATATTATGTGCCAATGCAAAGGATGTTAATCAACGAAACCTTTTAATTCACACACCTGCCTAAGTTAGGAGCTTTTGTCAATATCTTTGAGAATTGGTCATCCCATGCATGCTACCCCACTTCTAGGCTCTCTAGCATTCTTAAACTCAGTACAGGCGACATTTAGTGATGTCACCGCCTGCAATAAATTCCCGTTTATCAGTTGACCTTGTTTCAAAGGTACAGGCTGAGCGTTTCCTGATTAACTGATATTTGTTAACCCTTCGACGCACAGCTAATTTTAGATGTGGATTCCAAAGCCTCTGATTAACCACATCAAAAGTAGATGAAGGGTGAATGAAATTCTGTGCTGTGATAAGCAGCAGCTTGGCACTGGTATGCAGGTAGTGTTTGAAATGGAGGTGTGAGTAACAATAACTGCCACAGCTCGCTTCTATAGATAGCACTTGTTATAGCAGAGTTGCAGTGTCACAGTGTTGTTAAAAAGTGTTATCACTAGTAGTCTTAATAATACATTTACAACGCCAATAGCTCTCATTCAAGCAAATGCAAGACCCATTGTATTGCAAACGCTTGTTTTCTTTGGAAGGGGCAAGTTGGTGGGAGCAGAAGCGCCTCTCAAAAGTCCCGTGCATGAAGCAACGCTCCCGCCAAATCCCCACCCTTCCTAGCCACTGAAAAAGTTTTGGAACTTGAAAGGTCTGTGTATTCCTTGAATTTCTCGGATAACAAAAAACAGGATACATTGGTGGATGACTGGGCATATGTAATGAAGAGAACCAAGCAAGGAAAGAATGTCTTTCTGAGAGTCAGAATATAGCCCGTTTTAATTGTGAGCAAACAGCCAATCTATTCTTCTTAACACATCAAAAACAATGCTGTATCTGAAGTCAGACAGGGCGGCACCTTGAGCACAGCCCTGGCCTAGCAGATAAGAAAGTCATGTCTTCGCCACGTAAACATGAAAGAACTGGCCTTGTCATAACTGCACGCATCTACGGCTGTTGGCTTTTCGTCCAGTAAGACCTGGCAGAGATTGCAGTGCTGTCACCCTTACTATCGACTGTTTGTCAGGAAGGTCGGAGACAATTCCCCATGAGCTAGGCGATGTGATGTATGTGGCAAAGCAGGCCTAGCTGGGAGACAGTGCCGACAGTTTTGAGTGCAATGATTAAAGCAGAACGAGAGCTTTGGCTGGATGTAACGTTCAGTACTGTATACCGGACTGACAGCGCAGACTCGACTAAACATGGCATTGTATTTCAGCATGTGTGATCCTTAACAGGCATCTCTTAAACCAATAATTTCCTGAATTGCTACAACCTGGGCCTTTTTTATTGATTTCAACATGTTTTATATAGAGCGATCTTGGCTCAAGGGCATTGGAGCGGTGTACACAACCACAGACTACGTTACACAAGGTTGGTGCTTCCTTAGCGCCAGGACACCTTCCGACCTATTTGTTGGGCTTTAGAAATCCTATAACATAACAAAACCGTATAGCATGTTGAGCCAACGCCAGGATTCAACCTGCTTCCCAACTGCGAAAGTCGGCAGCTCCGCCAGTTAAGCCACAGCCCTTCCTCTACAACTCACAATGGTGGCCCAGGCTTTTAGAAATAGAGACTATATCATGGAACGTGAGAACATTAGAACCGATTCACGAAAGCATGCATTACCTTGGGAAATAGTACTATCAGAATACTCTTTTACATACTCTAACATGCCCTTGTGAAAGGCCCCCGAAATATCCAACTATTAGAAAAAGTGCAAAGAGTGCAACATCCTTTCTATCTGTACTGATTGTGTTAGAATGTGGCAGAAATATTCCAATTTTATTCATATTTTAGATGTGGGATCGATTCACAAGGTTTGCTAGAGTACTCCTATAGTACCACTTCCTGTATGTATAAATGTTGTTGTGACATTGTTTCTTTGTTCCCCCAAATAACCACTCTGAAGAAGTGGGTGTGTTGCTTTATACTCCAGACATCATGTTTCAGTTTCAGGGAGAGTGTGGTTGGTGCCGGCCAGGGTCCTGCAGATTCAGGACCAGACTGAATGAGGAATGGTGGTGCTTGGGGTACTGAAGGACTAAGAGCGGCTGATGAAGTGCATTTGGATTTGGGCTACTAATCTTTTATGGCACTTTACACTTTAACTCAATAGATAGAAGTCTGAATCTAAATATGTGCTTAAGCAAGTAAAATAGATACATTTTTTCTGAGAAGAAACAGGGTCCTCTCATTTAACAATATTATCGAAGCACAGAAAACGTGATTAAGAATTTTGTGGACTGTCGATGATATTTTTGTGGCCAGAGATAACGACTTCTGCCAACCGTTCTTGAAAAATGGACGCATCATGCATGTAATTGGGATATAGTGAGTTTTCTTTGTCCAGTATTCGCAAAGTAGTACAGGGCTGTAGCATTGACTGGGAAATCTGAACACTCCAGAACCAACTAAAGCAGGGCACTGAAGCAGGGTACGGGAAGAAATAGCATGACAAATCAGGGCAAGGCAGTAGAAATAAATGAAAAAAGAAGGGATGTCTGAAGAGGGGACTCTGGAGAACAAACGCATCAGGGGTTGTTGGATGAGAGGGGTCAGGGAATTCAGGTGAAGAGGAAAAACAAGGAAATCCAATCAATAATGATACTGGGATTACCTAAGGTATTCGAAGTTTAACTTGTTTCATGGCCCAAGACAACTATCGGATAGCCTTGATGAATAACTACAGAAATGCAAACCCCCATAATCAGCATTCTCCTTTGCCCTCCTGAAGATTATTACCGTAGGTATGAAATTGCGACCACTTGGATAGCTCCACTGGGAATGCACTAGATAGGCAATAGGACTTCATGTGCTTCGTCCATAATTAAGGTCGTAGCGGACCTACTCCCCATCCCACCAGGAAACCCCACTAGAAACCAGGGATTTCACTTTGGGGGGTCACCCCCCTCTGAAACCAGGACACCCCCCCTGGCATATATATATATTTTTTAAAGTAAGTTTACCCTGGGGGGGGGGGGGGGGTGCGATGGCATATATATATTTTGTAAATGAAATTGGTAGGGGGTTGCCCGTGAGCAGGGTGACTCCTTGTGGGGACCATTTTTTTAATAGATGGCCACTATGGCCCCCAGGGAAACCATACAGCTATTAAAAAAATATATAGATCTATATATATGTATAGATCTATCTATATATATATATATAGAGAGAAAGAGAGAGAGAGAGAGATCACTTTTGTCAATGCGTGTATATATATATATATATATATATATATATACATATATTAATATATATATATTCACCACCAGTTCTCTTGCAGTTGCAGCTTGCGTCTTCAAAGCAATCCACATACTTTAACTGACGCGTTTCAACTGTAGATTTTAGGCAGCAATAAAAAAGTCAAGTAACTCTTATGATTATGTTTCTGCTACAAAAGGATCTGACTTTTGTCTAGTGGCAGTTTTGATGCCAATAAGTAGAGCTGACGGTTTATATGCCTACTGCAAAGATCAAATCTGTATTTTATGTAAATAGCTGAGTGGATTAGTAAAGCCAGCCATTACCTGCTCTATAATACAAATGAAATTGATGTGCAAGAGGGGCTATGGATAGATGAAGGGCACTTTTGCTGGGTGGTAGTGAGGGAATCCGAGCAGGAAGTCATTGGAGTGGGAGCACCAATAATGATTGTTGGACTTGGCGCCAGAGGCGCTAAAGACTGTGATCATTGGTATGCGACAAGGTGAAGTTATAGTGTGTCTTTTTGTTTTTTTTGAGTGTCTTGAGAGAACGTTCTGAATGAGGGAAGACGCGAAGGTAAGGTGACTGACCTTTATTGTTGCACACATCACACACACCTACCAGCAATTATGTGACTGTCTACGTAGGCTAGTGTTTTAGAGCGAGAGTTTAGCCAGTAGCAGAGATGGTGTCTTGTTGGATGACTGCTGCTAAAACTTTTTTTGCCAAATGTTGAGGTTTGTAAAGGATTCTGGGTAACAGAACCTGGTGAGAGTGTCACAAGTTACCCCATCCTGGCTTACCCTAGGTGTTTAGTTTTAAAAAATGCACAGGTTTGGTAGGTTTTCATAGTTACCGGCTGAGTTAGAGACCAAAATCAACAGCTAGGCACTTTCCAAAAACACATCAGTTGTCAATGTAAAAATGTAATGTGTCTACGTTGTTTTTTGGGGCATTTCCTCTCGCTGGCACTAGGCCTACCAACACAAGTGAGGTACCATTTTTATTGGGAGACTTGGGGGAATGCTGGTTGGAAGGAAGTTTGTGGCTCTCAGATTCCAGAACTTTGCAGCACTGAAATATGATGGAAAAGTGTTTTTTTTGGCCACATTTTGAGATTTGCAAAGGATTCTGGGTAACAGAACCTGATGAGAGCCCCCCAGGTCACCCCATCTCGGATTCCCCTTGGTGCCTAGTTTTAAAAAATGCACAGGTTTAGTAGTTTTCCCTAGGTGTCAGCTGAGCTAAAGGCCAAAATCCACAGCTAGGCACTTTGCAAAAAACAGGTCAGTTTTTTGGGGGAAAATGTGATGTGTCCACGCTGTGTTTTGGGGCATTTCCTGTCGCGGGCATTAGGCCTACCCACACAAATGAGGTACAATTTTTATTGGGAGACTTGGGGGAACACAGAATAGAAGAACACGTGTTATTGACCCTTGTCTTTCTCTACATTTTATCCTTCCAAATGTAAGACCATGTGTAAAAAAGAAGTCTATTTGAGCAATGCCCTGTAATTCACACGCTAGTATGGTGACCCCGGAATTCAGAGATTTGCAAATAACCACTGCTTCTCAGCACATTATCTTGGGCCCATTTTTGAAATACAAAGGTTTCCTTGATACCTATTTTTCACTCTTTATATTTCACCAAATGAATTGCTGTATACCCGTAATACAATAAAAACCCATTGCAAGGTGCAGCTCATTTATTGGCTTTGGGTACCTAGGGTTCTTGATGAACCTACAAGTCCTATATATCCCGCAACCAGAAGAGTCCAGCAGACATAACGGTATATTGCTTTAAAAAATCTGCCATAGCTGGAAAATTTACAGAAGAAAATGTGGCCGGAAATGGCTCTTTTGTAATCATAATTTCAATATTAATTTTTTTAGCTGTTACTTTCTGTAGGAAAACCTTGAAGGATCTACACAAATGACCTCTTGCTGAATTTAGAATTGTATCTACTTTTCGGAAATGTTTAGCTGCCCGGGATCCAGCATTGGTTTTACATCCATTTCTGTCACTAACTGGAAGGAGGCAGAAAGCACAAAAAACAGTAAAAATGGAGTATGTCCCAGTAAAATGCCAAAATTGTATTGAAAAATTTGGTTTTCTGATTCAAGGCTGCCTGTTCCTGAAAGCTGGGAAGATGGTGATTGTAGCACCGCAAACCCTTTGTTGATGCTATTTTCTTGGGGAAAAAAAAACAACACACGCTTTCTTCTGCTGCCCTTTTATGCAATTTTTCTGGAAAAAACTAAATTTTAGCTGTATTTTGGCTAATTTCTTGGTCTCCTCCAGGGGAACCCACAAACTCCGGGTACCTTTAGAATCCCTAGTATGTTGGAAAAAATGATGCACATTTGGCGTGAATAGCTTATGTGGTCAAAACGTTATGAAGGACTAAGCGCGAACTACCCCAAATAGCCAAAAAAGGACTCAGCACTGGGGAAGATGGGGGCCCAGCAGCTAAAGAGTTAATTGCATGGAATTACTATCCAGGGCTTGCATAAAGTGCAAAAATCCAGGTCTTGCACAAAGTGGCAGCGTAATGATCGTTATGCAGTCATGGTCTTGAGCAGACCATTTTTCCTGTTTCGATAGCTGTGAGAAGACAGGTTTGAGCACATGCATGCCTGGTGTCTGTATGCATGTATGCAACATGTGAGGTAGCAAGACTCTGGCCCATATTTCTGCTCTATTTGCTCCATATGTGTGTCATTTTTTTACACAGATCTGGTGCAAACTTAACTCCATATTTATATTTTGGCGCTAGACATGTCTAGAGCCAAAATATTGTCGTTAACATTTTTTTGCCTGCAGAAAACTACCTTGTATCAATGAAATGCAAGGTAGGCGTTCCCGGGCAAAAAATGCCTCAAAGACCCTAGCGCCTTATTTATCCTCCCGTGCAAAAATCATGCATGGGAGGAGGGGGGCCTGCTTAGCACCATTATTTAACGCCTGGTATGGGCAGGTGTAAGGGCACCGGGGGGCAGATTTCCATGGTCAGAGACCATGGAAATTGCCCACGGGTGCCCTTTCCTGTCCCCAGGGACACCTACACCCACCCCACCCACACCAGGAAGTCACCTACGGATGGGGGAGCCATCCGAAGGTAAGTCTGGGTATTTGTTTTTTTGTCCCACTCCACTCGGGGCCCTGACTTGGTGCCCTCTGCACGGCGCTGGCCCCAATGACCATGCCCAGGGGACGAATGGCATGGCTCCTGTCTCTACTTAGACAGAAGCCATGTCCATGGGGCTTGTGCACCAGAAAATGGCGCTACTCTGCTTGGAGGCAATTTTTTTTAACCTCTAAACAGTGTAGCGCCATAATTTGGCACACAATCCCCGGTTCCCCCTTAGGGCCTTAGTGCCAGCTAGTACCATTACCTTAAATATGGCACCCGGCCGGCGTTGTGGAATGGCGCTATACTTTTTGCTGCAAACCTGTGCTAATGCATGTTCGCAGAAAAAAGTATAAATCTGCCCCTCTGTGTCTGCGGAGACTCTGAGTGCTGGGATTAGCAGGATCCATTTTGGATGGATCCTGATTTAGCATGGCACAAGATGAAGGATGAGATAGAGGTTTTTACAGACACAAAGGTTTATTGCCTGCATTCCTGAAGCCAGGCAGTGGAAAGGCAGACACTGAAGTGATGGAGGATGGAGAAAGACTGCACTTAGAAATTCTATGAGGATTTTTTTGCAGGGGATTGTTGATATGATGATGGTAGGGTAGAAAAGCTGAATCAGCAGATTCTGCTGTTAACAGTGAAGGAAGAAGATTCTAGGCAAGGCCTGCCCTTTTGTCTGTCCCGGATTGCTACTTCAGGAAGGCTGATGACAGTCAGGTGCAGAGACTCAGACTCGCATGCTTGTGTTACTGCTGTTTGGAGTCAGCATCATTACTACCTCATAGGAGATCCATCACCTTGAACATGCTTTGCCTGCACTCCAGTCACATAATTACATTTGAAAGGAAAGCACCCAAAACCACTTGGACCTTAGACAGTGGATCCACATCCCCTCTCTGTAAAATGAGTATAACGGTGAGATAGGTACCATTATACTTTGTTTAGGCAGCAAGCTATTTTACTGACCAAGAAAGGGAGTGCTCAGTAGAAAACTTGAAGAACTACCAGGGCTGGCTTCTTCATAATAGCCACTCTCCCAGAGGTGAGGCAATATGATCTGAAATTTGTGCAAATTGCTTGGGAAGCTGTGAGTATGTCTAACACCTAGCCACCTGCCTGCCTGCTCAGAAAAAGGTGAATGCCTAGCCCTACAGTAAGAGACTGTCCAGCAGGAGAAGCCAGTTAATGTGACTATGTGCGGAGAACCCAGAACAAGCTGATTGACATCTGGAGTGCAATCGGCACTGGGAAGACATGAGAGGTCACCCTGTCTTCATACTTGGTTCGTGTGGCGAAATAGATGACATACGGCATATCCTGTGAAGATCAATATTGTCTCTGTACTGGAGAAATTGCCCCTTCAGTGAGGCTGCTGTTACAGTCCCACGCCACTTCTGAAGATGCCATCTAGGACCCTACAGCCCTAATGGGAATAATGGAAGAGATGGGAGGAACACGCGCAAAGCGCGCCCTGGCAGCCACAGCATTGCTGGTCGCTAAGAGGGATATTGTCGCTGCCTGGAGCTCCCCCGAGGACCCATCACTCCAGAAGTGGAAAAGGCTGGTTGACTGGTGTGCAAACCAAGAAAAATTGGTATATGAATCCAGGGGTTGCCCACAGAAATTTGAGAAAATATGGGGACGATGGTTAGAATTATTGACATAGACCAGAAGAAACACACAACTAGAAATGTTGTAATAAGATCTGAACTGTTGCTTGCTTTACGGTCCGTAATATTGTCTATTGTTAATATTGAAGATGAGTTGACAATGGAACTTTATAAGGTGCATATGCCTTCTGCTTTGTACTTTTCTTCCCCTTTTAAAAATAATAAAAAACTGTTTATCAAAAAAATAAAATATGCAAGCAGTACAAAAAATAACTTCTTTTTCTTGAACTGTAAAGATAAGCCTGTCATTAGGGTATACATGTTTCTGGCATGAACTCTTGATACATGATCAAACAAATAAATCTATGGGTTACCAAGTATAGTGGTTTCTTAGTGAACTCATACCTCTGCCTGCTATTGCCTATGACCGGTTTTTCCTGCTAGATACCAAGAAGGCAGTGGAACAATAAGGACCAGGAATAGAACACTTGAAATGGTATGAAACTTAATAATGAACCATGCACCTAACCCTGATTATTGTGTACTGAACTATGTTTTGCTGTAACTATAAAGTGCTTCACTTTTTATAAAGACAAGTACAGGGCTGGACAGTGAAATATTGCGTCAGTTGTCTGACTCTTGAGTTCTGAGTGTTTGCCTCCCAACACTACCTGCTTGAGAAGCCTTTGAATGCTCGTTCTCGCTGTTCAAGTGCAGAAAGAGTGTACTTGGCCCAGAGTATGAATTTATCCAGGACTCCAGAAGCAAACATTTACAACCCACAAGGTTGTGGCCCAGTAGCCCCCTATTGTCCTGAGGCCCTCTGGACAATAGGGGCCTCAGGACAACCTGTAATTGTGATCCTCGCTCAAACAGGCAGAGCGACTAAGGATTAGAAAACACTGGCCCACTCATAATCAGGAATAAGAATTGGTCTCATTATGGGACTGGAACTGCCAGGGCTGATGGTCAACAGCTGTGGCTTAACGGTCAATAAAATCACATATTCTGAACATACTCATAGTGTGCTGACCGTGGAAAAGAAGAGAGGGCGTAAATCTAGGATTACTTGGCAGAAAGACACATTTCAAGAGCCCTTATTTTCCTCAACTCTGTCCTATATCGTCTGACTTCCTTTTCTTTGATCTTTTATCCGCAGAGATGATACTAGGTTTGCAAACTGGATGTTCAAATGGATGGCCACTTATACATACCATCAGGCAAAGGAACAGGGTTGTGTTTTTTTTGTTAAGTTTGAATGGCTAGTACAGCAGACATAATTCACCATAATAGCCTGACTTGTGATTGGGGAAGTGTAGGAGGTAGAGTAATGAAAATTACCACTAAAAATAAATTTTTAGTATTTGGCCTGCTAAGAAAAGAAGAAAGCCTCAGTCTTAAATGTGAACTTTAAGATGACGAGGCTGCAAACATTTTTATAGCTGTCTCCTCAACGAAAAGAGTTCTTGTTGCAAACTATAGTGTTGATGGAGTTTTACGATTGCAAAACATGTTCTTAGTCTCATGACCTTACTCGGACATCAGCAAACCACTGTTCATTTTGAAATTTATCATCAGTTTTCTATTTCAGAGGTATAGAGCCAGATGGATCATTCTACTGAATTGCAATCCCCTAATTGTGATTCCTTGCGAATCGCATTTAGGGAATCACTATTCAAATGTATAAAACTCATAGGCCCATATTTATACTTTTTGACGCACAACTGCGCCAACGCAGTTGTGCGTCAAAAATTTTACCGCCGGCTAACGCCATTCCAACGCACCATGCGGGTGCCTTACTTATGGAATGACGTTAGCCGGCGCTGCGGACTGGTGTGCGTCAAAAAAAAGACTCACACCAGGCAGCGCCGGCATATGGGAAAATGGGGGTTGTGCGCCAAAAAATGGGGCAGGTCAGGTCTGAGGCAAAATTCAGGCCTCAAACCGGATTTGCGCCATTTTTTTTGACGCCCAACCTCCATTGACATGACTCCTGTCTTAGCAAAGACAGGAGTCATGCCCCCTTGCCCAATGGCCAGGCCCAGGGGACTTATGTCCCCTGGGCCTGGTCATTGGGCATAGTGGCATGTAGGGGGGCCCAAATCAGGCCCCCCTATGCCACAGAAAAATTCTGAAAAAAATACTTACCCGAACTTACCTTTACTTCCCTGGGATGGGTCCCTCCATCCTTGGGTGTCCTCCTGGGGTGGCCAAGGGTGGCAGGGAGTGTCCCTGGGGGCTGGGGAGGGCACCTCTACACAGGTCCCTTAACGCCTGCCCTGACCCAGGCGTTAAAAAACGGCGCCCATCAGGCTGTGCGCCGTTTTTTAAGGCCCACCCCCTCCTGTGCGTCAAAATGACGTCAGAGTATAAATATGGGGCACAGGCCTTAAAGTCATTTTTTGGAAGGGAACGCCTACCTTGCATATAATTAATGCAAGGCTGGTTCCCCCTTCCAAAAAATGACGCACATGGTGGAATTTTGACGCCCGCGGGGTCGTACGTCAAAGTATAAATATGGGGCAGGGTTTCCGCCGATTGTGCATCAAAATTTTTGACGCACATTAGGCGCAAACAGAGTATAAATATGCCCCATAGAGTTTAAATTTGTGTTTCCTAATGTGTCGCAAAGCGACCTACCTCATTAGGGGCCAGATGTAGCATGTATTTTTGCGACCACAAACGGCCTGATTGGTCCGTTTGTGATCACAAAAATGCATTTTGGTATGTACGAATTCCAATTTGCGATTCAGTAACTTGTTACCGAATCGCAAATTGGAAATGCGACTACATACAGATTCGGTATTAGTAAGGGGTGTATCAAGGGCGACCCTTTCTAATACCGAGTCGCATCAGCATGTAGGAATGTTTTGTGACCGAAATGCGGTCGCAAAACATTCACATTTTAAAACCTACTTCAAATAGGTGGTAACCCATTCGCAAATGGAAAGGGGTCCCCAAAGGACCCCTCCCCTTTGTGAATGCATGCGAAAACATATTTTGAGAGCAGGCAGTGGTCCAATGCCTACTCTTAAAAAATAAAATGAAAACTTTTCATTTTTCATTTTTTAAACAAAATTTAAGGAAAACGGGCTGCATTTAAAAAAGAAATGCTTTATTTAAATGCTGTCACAGACATGGTGGTCTGCTGAGCCCAGCAGGCCACCATCCCTGTGAACATAGCCATTCACAATGGGTCACAAATTACGACCTACCTCGTGAATATTAATGAGGTAGGTTGATTTGCGAGCCATTGGGAATCGCTCAATGAAACTCATGAAGTTTCATACATACAGACAGCGATTCCGAAATTGCCATTCGCAGGTAAACACAATTTGGTAATCACTATTTGAATAAATGATACATCTGGCCCTAATATTTATATGATTGGTCACAATTTGCAACCCATTAGGAAACGCTAAAGTCACAGGGATGGTGGCCTGCTGGGCTCAGCAGACCACCAGGTCTGTGATTGCTTTTAAATAAAGCAATTTTGTTTTTATTTTGTATTTTTTTATTTTTTTAAATGCAGCCCGTTTTCCTCAAATGCGTTTAAAAAATGAAAAATAAAAGGTTTTCTCTTCATTTTTTTAAAGTAGGCAGTGGTCCGTGGGACCGCTGCCTGCTCTTAAAAAAAGTTTTCACATTCATTCACAAAGGGGAAGGGGTCCCATGGGGACCCATTCCCGTTTGCAAATGGTTTACCACCTACTTGAAGTAGGTGGTAAAATGCGAATGTTTTGCGACCGCATTTCAGTCGCAAAACATTCCTGCATACTGCTGCATTTCTGTATTAGGAAGGGACACCCTTGACACACCCTTTCCTAATACGGAATAGGTATGTAGTCGCAATTCCAATTTGTGATTTGCTAACAAGTTACCGAATTGCAAATTGGAATTCATACATACCAAAATGCATTTTTGCTATCACAAACGGCCCGATTGGGCCGTGTACGACTTCAAAAATGCAGATACATCTGGCCCACAGTTCTTAATGTCTACAGTACTCAATGACCCATTCTGTATTGGAATATACTTAATTGATGTTTTCTTATTGACGCTTTTAGGGGAACTGCTTAATAATAGGTGCTCCAGTCCACAATGGCATTTAGCTTCCAGTCCCTGGATATATCTTATATCATATACTAAGACTGTAGGCAAGTTAAAGTTACCAATTAGGAGTATGCAATTTCCACCATGTTTAAAGGGGAAGTACAGGCACTATACTACTGATTAGCAGGTGTTAAGTTCATAGATTTCTAAAGCCAGAAAAAAGATAGTGTCCTACAAAAGTTGAATAAACTGGGGGAATTATGCAGAAAAGGCAGATTTCCTACACAAGCCTCCCCCAGACAAGCCTTTAGGTACACTAATCAATCCCTTACTGGGCTCCCCTGCTCAGTCGCTAGAACGTGGGTAATTCGCTACTTCTGCAGTGGCACTTGCCTGTTCAGTGTCCCTCTGAACCTACCTGTACCCCTCTAGCATCATCTGCCCCATCCACTAGACCTGTCCAAGAGGAACCCTTCTCTCCCACAGACCCCACCTGTGAAGTGACTAATCTGAGCTTGCTCACAGATTCATCCTGGTACGTGGACAGGATCACATTGGCCAACAAGGGGATGTGGTCAATACTGCTCCTTATGTGTCAGATGTCTGCCCACATCCAGGCCAAGCTTTGCCGAAAAGGCTAACAAACAATAGAGGTGCCTGACAGCTGTCAATGTCAGGAATCAGGCCTATGGCCATCCATAACCCTGCAGCGGTTCCAATCTGGGGCCTTGGGTAGGCCTCACATCCAGCTATGGGGCTGGCATTGAGTCTCCCACTTGCTCCTATGGTCTCTCTTGCCTCTTAGGTTTCTGAGAGTGGGTTCTGCACCCTCACATAAAAGACACACTCCCTCCTTTCTTTTTTTCTGCCATCTGAAGGGAGGCACTCTGAGACTGGCCTTTAGGTTCAAGTTCTGAACCTTGAGACTGAACATGTGCCTGGCAGTCCAAGACTTCCTTAGCAAACACACAGTCCCCTTCAAGGGTGGCACACTCTGTGTCATGCAAGGGTCTGTCTGGTGCAGGTTTTTCTTTCTCCGCCTGTGTGACAGCGCAGACAGCACCTCCAGGTCAGAAGTGGCCTCACCAGGGTCCGTGTTGGTATCCACCTCCTATCCCTTACGCTTCCCCTGGGCCAAAGTAATCTCTGTTTGGGGACAGTATCAGGAGTTTCTTCTTAATGTTGTGAGGTCTCTACCCCCTCTGTTTCTTAACTCCTTTATTCTTTTAAATAAAACATAAGTATCCTACCTACAAAAGTTAATAGTTATCACTAAAAATAACCTCTAACCCTCGCTTTGCACGAGGTTCAGGCAGTCACACCACTGACAGGCATCTGCACCTACTGTGCATGTCTCATGTTTTTCAGGGCTTGTCTGGTTTCAGCCCTAGTGTCTGTGGCCTGCCCAAGTGTAGGGCCACTCCCACCCCGCGATTCACTGACTGACTGCATCTTGGGCACTTCAAGCTGCAGTCTGTGCTTCCTGAGACAGTGTGTTGATCAGTGAGGGTTCACCTTTCCCAGCTCGTCACAGATACCTCTGTGATGCATTGGGGAAGGAGGGCAGGATTGGAGGCAGAAGGGTTGAGACTGTGTGGGCAATGTGGGGGAGCATTGAGGATGGGGAGAGAACAGTGTTTGCTGAATGAGAGACACACTTAGGGGGTGATTCTCACCCTGGCGGGCGGCGGAGGCCGCCCGCCAGAGTTCCCCCCTCCAAAATACCGCTCCGCGGTCGAAAGACCGCTGAGGGTATTTTGGGTTTTGCACTGGGCTGGCGGGCGACCGCCAAAAGGCCGCCCGCCAGCCCAGTGCAAAACACCTTCCCACGAGGACGCCGGCTCAGAATTGAGCCGGCGGAGTGGGAAGGTGCGACGGGTGCTGTTGCACCCGTCGCGTATTTCAGTGTCTGCAAAGCAGACACTGAAATACAAAGTGGGGCCCTCTTACGGGGGCCCCTGCAGTGCCCATGCCATTGGCATGGGCACTGCAGGGGCCCCCAGGGGCCCCACGACACCCCATACCGCCATCCTGTGCCGCCAGGAACAGGATGGCGGTATGGGGTGTCAGAATCCCCATGGCGGCACAGCGAGCTGCGCCGCCATGAAGGATTCTTATGGGCAGCGGAAAACCGGCGGGAGACCGCCGGTTTTCCTCTTCTGACCGCGGCCAAAGCGCCGCGGTCAGAATGCCCTGCGGGGCACCGCCAGCCTGTTGGGGGTCAGAATGACCCCCATGGTGTCCAGTAACTCTTTTTTGCAAGTTTTGTTGGTTGTGTCCAACGAGTTTGTGTTCAGTTCTTTGTAAGACATGAGCACTGTTGAAAAAAGGTTTTAGTCCTCTGGGGATTGGATTGGGCCCAGCACGGCTTGGTATTTATTTTGCTGATGACCTGTTTCTGCTTAGCGGCTCTTGGTCAATACTGAGTTGGAAGTGGGACAATTAATTTAAAATGCTTCCTTTAAGTTAGAGTTGTGCTTTCAAAGCCTCAGCACAATGCGAACTATAGAACTGCTTCAGCAGCTTTTGTACCAAATTCCGTCTGTACGTGAGTGCTGGCAAATTACATTTTTCAAGTGCACCATGACAGGCAAAGATCAGAAACAAAATTTGAGAAGCAGGACATTTAAAGTTTCCTTTTCCCTCTTCATTGTATTCCCTGTTGTGTTAAGCATTCATTATTTCTCTCAGGTGTCTACCCTTCCATCAGAATTGTTAGGCGACCTATTGGGAACTTCAATAATTCATGTTCAATCTCAACTGGAAACATGAAGTTCCAGCACCCATTGGGAGCAAGAGGTTGGACCCCCGAGTGAGTATGAATTAACCAAGAGCTGCAAATAAACAATCAACCGTTATAAATTTTATTTCCGTTTTATGGGAGTCAATAATGAGACTTTAATATGAGTTTCAAAGCTTTTTTTAATCTCTTTAGTAATTTATTTCTTTATTGAAAACTTATCAATTAGGCAATGAAAACAGTACAGTACAGAACAAAGTATGAAGCATATGCCATATAGTTTAGCTCTATTCTAGATTCGGAAGAATGGAGAAAAGTATCAAATAGAACCCATGAAGAGTTTTAAATTCGAGAGATGAAAGCAAGAAGCCTTATATTTCAATCATTAGCAGAACTTCCCATAAAAAGAGGTTCATACAATTCAGTAGAGTCTCAGGCAGCATAGATTCAGGCAAAATAAATAAAGGGTCTCCCAGAATGAATCTGAGAAGCACCAGCAAGGAGTCTGTCTCTATATAGTTTTCAAAAGAGAATGACAGAATCTCTAATGTGATTCTTCTCTGTCTCCCTAGGAACACACATTTAACACATTTTTATATCAACTGTTGGAACACATTGTAATATTCCTCCGTGGCTAGTCCAATCAGCATACAATGTCAGCATGAGACAAGGACAGCTTCTATCTATTAAGCACATTGAGACAAAGAGCTTCTCAAATAAGATACAAATGTACTAGAATTGTAACATGAGTAGCAGCTTAGTTGGTTTCCCATCACCTTTTACTATAAGACAAAAGCAGCTCAGGGTTAGTGCAATACATTGGTAGGTGAAGTAATCTCCTTTCACATGCGCCTCTATTAACAAAACCTATTCATAAAGAAACATTCTACGGAAATTAAACCAGCATTTCAATACATTATTATCTTATGAAAGTTTTGGGGGTGAGAAGGCTGAAGCATAACAAGTTCTACATCCATTCTGTTGTCTAAAAAACATTTACAGCATCAAAATATGAACACTCTTGCCCATGACACAGGTAAGAACAAAGCAAAGAGAAAAAGAAAAAGAAACATGCATTTGTCAGCGAATTAAGCTAAATACATGAGATCATGGAAGCTTGATGTGCACAGTCTCATTTAAAAGACAGTGTTTGTCTGAGGCCTGCACGTTATATGTTACAGATTAATTATTCTAATTTTTATTTAAATAAAATGCTGTGGAAGAATACTGCCAAATTGTGGCTCCTGCAAGATATATCAAGAGCCGTGTTACTTCATCCCCTTAGTAACGGGGAGAAACAGGAAATGGCAGCGTCCCGATTCATCGTGGTCTCACACTGTGCTGACACTATACAACAATGATTGAGGCAGCCTTGGAAGCTGCTTTCAGGGTTAGAGATGGGGCCATTCCTCCACCCCAAAGGTTCCAAGTTGACAGGAGGATGATCAGCTAGATGGCCTTAATGACAAGGCTATCATACTGATAGCATGTTAAGCTTTTTCACTATGTCAGAGCTATCTTCTAGAGGGGTTTTCTGATGAGTGAACACATTCTGTAGAAATGGATAGCCTCATGCCTGGCCTGTCTCCCCTGGGTACAGTGGTTTCTGAAGACGCTTTCCCGTCAGACTGAGGGGACAAAAGAATTGAGGAATCTCAAAAGATGTGCCCTTCGACAATTAGTGTGCCTCTGCAAATGCATGGAGTGTAGCCGTTGCTGTTAGGTGAAACATAGGAATGCGCACATATATGTCCTTGTGAAACTGCATTTTTAAGGTTCCAAGATTTTGGGCCATCAGTTGGAGGACAATATGAGGTAATCTGTAGAAAACAGAAAATGAATTACCCCTGTTTTTCGGCCATCAAGGGGTAAAGCCTTTGGCTATTGCAGAGCCTTTGGTCCCAACCTGACTAGGGGCTAAAGTCAGTCTTTTCAAGATAAGAGTCATGTCAGGGGAACCCTGCTGGTGACAAACCCCCCCGGTTTAATCCTTCAGCCACAACTCCAGCTCCCCTTGAAGCATGGCAATTTATCCCTCCCTGTAGGAGCACATCTCCATTTCTCCAGTCACAGATTGCAACTTTCAGTGACAGATGCATGGGTCAGACAGATGGTGTCGGCAGGATTGCTCATCGAATTTTCCACCACGCCTGGCCCTGTTTTCCAACCAACTCCTTTCCCAAGAGACCCAGTCTGAATCAGTGCCTTTTCCTAGGAGTTCAGCTGCTTCTGGGGAAATCAGTGATTACCAGGGTGCCACCAGAAGACAGGTTTCCCTGATTTTATTCATTCTTTTTCTAGTACAGAAATAATCTGGGGATGTCTGCCCTGTACTAGAGCTCAAATGGGTGAACCAGCATATTTCTCACAGACCATTCAAGATGGTAAAAATACAAAGCACCCTTCGATTGATCAATCAAGGTGTCTTCCTGGCATCTCTGGATATGTTGGATGCCTCCATGGCACAGCAAAAATACCTTTGCTGCTCTGGGGGAGACAAGCATTACCAATTCAAAGTACTGCCATCAGCTCCATGACACATTTAGTTCCCTTGGTAGATATCTTACATTCCAAAGGAATGCAAGCCTATCCCTGCTTTGATGATAGACTCGGCGCCAAGACACATTTAGTTCCCTTGGTAGATATCTTACATTCCAAAGGAATTCAAGCCTATCCCTGCTTTGATGATAGACTAATTGCTTCTCCTACTTTTTCTAAGGCATTGGAGAACGTTCAGCAGGTTTCAATCTTCTGACGGGATTCAGATTCCTGCAAAATTACAAGAGCCTTTCCAGTCTCTGAGGATTATTCTGGACAGATTTGTGGGAGGTTTTTCTGAAGTCCGACAGGGAAGCCAGTCTCGTCTCTCACCTCTCTCCCCAGTTGTCATGATCTCAGACTTCAGCAAGGGTGTGGTAGCGTAACCAAGCAAGATGGCTTCAATGTTTGAAATTCTACCTTGGTGTCATCTTCATTTGTACACTATAGTGCTCCATAGCCTTCATCACTGGCACCCCAAGTCATAGGCATTGACTCCCGTAACTTCAGAAATTCACCCAGGACCAGAAGTGGTGGCTCTCACCATCGAATTAGAGCAAGGGAACCAGTTGGGTTTACCTTAGGCAATGACCTTAATGACGGATGCCAGCAGCATTGGATGGGGAGTGGTATAGGAGGGTGCGAAGGCTCAAGGTAAATGGAACATTTACAAGAGGATTCAGTAATCCAACATAAAAGAACTGGCTGCGTTCTGGAAGGCTCTTTTTTCCCATCCTTCTGAATCGTCCTGTATGTGTGCAGACAAACAATCAGATCATGAGAGCTTATGTCAGCCACGGGGGGGGTGTAATGCCCCCCTGTAATCCTCTCTCTATCCTCAGTTTATGTTGCAGGGAGGCAGACTCCCTCAGCAGGGCATTCCCCTCCTTAGTAACCCTGTGCCCCTCTCGCATTCTATTCCACCAGGTTGTTCTCAGAACTGGGTGCCCCAGGGTGGGTCTTTTCACCACAGACAATGCTTTACTTCCAGGTTTATGCAGTCTAGTGCGATCCAAGGAAGCCTGGACAATAGATGCCCTAGCCATTCAGTGGTCTTGAGATCTTCTCTATGGGTTCTCTCCTTTTATTCTGATTTCCAGAGTCCCCAAGAAAATCCAGATTGTGCACAAAACTTCCTTATACTTCTGGAGTGTGTCAGAAACCTTGGTTTCCCCTTCTTTTGGAAATGGAGCAGTGCCCTCACTGGCAGTTACCCATTCAGCCCTCGTCACAGAAGCTTCCTCTTTTGAAGCCAGAAACCTTATTCATATGAGGCTGGAGGCATGGCGTTTGAGAGGTTAAATTTGGTGTCACAGGGCTGCTCTGTCAAAGTGGCCAAATGCATTTAGCTATCATAAAATCCTTCCACCCTCAAGTATTACAGTCATCACTAGAGGAATGTTGGGACCTGGTGTAAAGATAAGGTCATTTCCTCTTATTCCTGGCAACCTACTAGGTGTCTTGATTCCCTGAGGGACAGATTTATATTGTGCTTGGCAGTACTCACTATCAGAGCCTGCAGGCATCTATTCTGGCTTTCAGTGGTCCACCAATGGCTGCCGTAACCCCCAAGTCATGCATTCTCCAGTCCCTTCCTGGTACCTTCTCTTAGTGTTCCATTCTTTAATGAATCCTCCCTTTGAGCCCTTATAGTCTGCAGATCTGATATTTCTGTTGGTTAAAGTTCTATTCTTGGACACCATCTGCTTGGTTTAAAGGATTAGTGAAATAGGTGCATGACTTTGCTCTTCCCCATTCCACAGACTTTGTGAGGATAAGGTCATTCTTAGGCCAAGTGTTCTTTACTTCCCTAAGGTCCCATCTAAACTTCACTGTGAGGAGGATATTGTGCTTCCAGCCTTCTACCCTAATCCCCCTTCCCCATTGAAGGAAAAGCTCCATACATTGGATGTCCCTCCTTAGCGCAATTTCCATATACTTGGACAGAATTAGTTATTTTCGTAAGGTTGAATTTCTTTTTCTCACTCATGGTCTTTCTGGGAGAGGTCTTCATCCCACAACGTCTACTCTCTCAAGATGACTTGCATTGGTGATCATTCAGTCTTATGAGTCATTTAGAGTCAATCTCCCCTCCACTGATTAAGGCAAATCAACAAGACTTATGGCCACCTCTTGGGCAAAGTTTAAGAGTGCATCGTTTAGGGATATTTGTATTGCACCTACATGGGGCTCACCACACATATTTGTATCTCATTACAGGAACTTGGTGCTCATGTTTAGTCTTCTGTTGATGGCATTTGATTTATGAAATCTTTTTGACGCATTTTCTAAATTAACAGGTGTAGAATCGAAGTTGGTTTGTGTGGCCTTAAATAATTATTAAGCCTACACTCGAAACTGATTATCTTGTGGTTGGGTATTGGCTCACTTTTGTAAGTATTGGGACATGAAGACGGTTGAGGAGGTAATGACCTGGATACTTTCCAGTAATCTTCATTTTTATGAGTGTATGTCTTCCTGTCACAGTCTTGAGTCCCTCCTTACCACCCACTTTAAAATGATTTCTCCCTATTTACTGTATATCTTTACACCTTATATATCAGGAAGTATTTACTCCCACGTTCCTTCCTTCTGCCTTCTGGAATACTCCAACTATCTTGGGGGAATGTTTTGACTTTGCTAGGTTATACGTTCCTGTGGCGCAGAGGGACGGCTCACTTCATGACAGGAAGACCTGGACTCGGATTAATGTAATATTCTGTTAAGAGTCACACTTTTTCAGTCCCCACAAAATTTATTTTAAATAGTTGGAGGTCAGCCTCTCAAGTATATTATTTATATAAGACATTGTTCCTCACATTTGTGTGCTTTAATACAGTAAGTTGTTAGTTCAAGGTAAATATTGACTGCTTTATAAAACCTAATTTCTTTGATGATGGGAAAAACTATACCAGCAGTGAATGTGCTTTAATTTAAGTATGACTAGGAATGTGACTGGTGGTCTTGCACTATAGAAATACAACTGTGAGATAAGCCAATGTCTCCAAGGGTTCTGCACTTGACTAATTATGGAATTTAACAATATAATGGTTCTGGGGGGTTGTCATTGTGCACATTTATGGATTCAACTGAATGGTGCGCCTGTCTCTCACACTTCTTCATTGATCACACTGCTAAACAATGCATCCCATGACAAGATAAGCGCACCTCGGAGGTCCAAAACCATGACATGGACACACTTCCCACACAGGATCAAAACAGAAATAACACACTTCCAACCACTCACCCTACATAGTGTAGTGCCACCCATGTAGGCAAGCACTGCAACACCCCACACAGGGGTAGTAAGCACTATATAAATGTTGCATTACAATACAATCAGTGTGCATGTGACAGGGATCATGAGTGAAACCGGGTCACATACTGTAAACAGATCAGTGCACATGTTTCAGTTTTACAGAAGCCTGCACACTGTGTCTGTAGCATCTACATTCAATCCTGAAATGTGCTCTCCCGCACTCCATTACTGGTGTTTAGCATGATGGACTGGCCAGGAATGCAGGTGGGACAGATGCTTGAATCAGAGTGCCTCGTGCCCGGAGCAGTGGGTTTGCTCTCATCCCTAAAGTCAGCTAAAGACTTGGTAGTGCGCTGTCTGCTGTCCTTGACCAGCAACTGGCCTGCCTATCAGGATGAATAATGTTATTTTTTTATGACGAACGCAGACGAGGGTTGAATATTATAACATACATATTAAAACATTGTTGCCTTTAGTTCAGGGAGAACGGTGGCAGAAACAGTTTATTTGCAAGACTTACCATTCTGTTGTCTATCATATCAGACACAGGCAATTTGACGTTTGTTTTAAAGAGAACAATTTTAACTATAAAATCTAGTGCAAATTGTATCTGAATATATGCCACATGCAATGTTTGCATCAGTTATTCTTAGAGAGGAGAGGCAACTAAGAGAACATTCTTTAACACATCTGTAAACCAAACTCAGGGCCGCCGTTGACAATGGTGACACCCAGTGCAACAATCTTTTTTGGCACACCCATGACCTCCTCCTCAGAGTCCCTCACTACCACCTGGCAAAAGTGTCCTTCTTCTCTCCATACCCTCTCTCTCACATACCTTTCATTTGTTTTAAAGCACTGGTAAAGGTTGGCTTTACCAATCCACTCAGCTATCCACATAAAATACAGGTCTGTTATTTGCAGCAGGCATATTAACCCTCATTGCTACTTTATGATGTGTCAAAACTGCCACTAGACAAAACCCCAACCTCTCTCTTTAATAGGAACATTACTTACAAGAGTTATCATTTTTCTTGCTGCCTAAAAGCTGGATGCACATGGAACTCTGCAGCAGGTGTTTTTAAATTGTAAGTTATTTCTAAACACAGCACCCTCCCCTGAGGTTAGTGCCCCCCTTCCAGGTTAGCACACACTGAAGCTGCAACGGTCGCACTGCCCTAAAGCCGGCCCTGACCCAACTCAGCCTGTTTCAATTAGGCCAGTTTTGCATGCATGTTTTCAGCATTGTGTAGCCATTGAAAGGCAACGTTTTCTGCTACACTCCTTCCCTGGAGTCCAGGCCTGAGAGCTCATCATGGAGAAAGAACATTATGATGAAAGAGGCATGAGGATGGAGATAAAGAATGGGATAAGTGAGAGAAACAAGTAGATAGCAAAATATGAGAGGGAAGAGAAAATACCGGAATTGAGGGCGAGAATGGAGCTAGAAAAATAACTGAAAGGAAGTTTGAGACATAAGAGGGACAGAATGGTAAATTTGTGCCAAGATACTGGTTCAAGTATCGTTTTGTTTTTTTCTTGCATTTTGAATTTAAATTCTATATATCAGAATGCAAAGGAAACAAGAATGGATGAGCTACCTTGTCCTAACATAGGGAAATTTCAAACTTTCAAGCTAAAGACAGTCAATAGGAAGGAGAGTGAGAAGGTTAAAGAAAACAGGATGGAAACTAAACAAAGAGGCAGCAACAGGAAGAGAAGGAGAGCTATTGAAATAAAGCAGGGCAATGAGAAATAAAAATGAGATGTAAAAAAAGGAGGAATGGATACAAAGAGGGGCGAAACACAGAAAAACAACTTAGGAATAGGTAGAGGAAATGTACTGAAGAACACAAAAGTTAGAACTCACACTGGATAACTTCAAATATCTGAGGAAAGAAGATAGGAGGGAAGAGGGAGAACATGGAAATGTAAAACATGAGTGAGATGCTGCAGTCCACTTGTGGCATTTAGCGTCCAGGCCCTGGGTAAACTTTGTACTATATGCCAGAGACTTCTAGGCTAGCTAAATTTACCAATTAGCAGTATTCCAATTGTTAAAAGGAGTTGTACAGGCACTTTACTACTAGTTAGCAGGGGTAAAGTACACAGAGTTCTAGCCTCAGAAAAAGAGGGCCCATCAAAAGTTTAAAAATCCTGGGTGAGTACGCGGAAAAAGCGGATTTCCCTACAGAGATATTCTGCTAACATACTAGATCTCGCAAAGGAAAGGAAGGAAAACACACAAAGAATAGTCTTCCATTGAGTTCTGATAAACAAGACAACAAAAGAAGAACAGCATTTGTGTCAAAATACTCTACAGCAAGTCAACAAATGAGAAAAGCCTATTACAACATTCGAAAGTGTCGCAAACAGAACTGGATTTCAAAGAAATATATGGTGCACAACCACTATTGCGTGGCAAAGAACACAGAATATAAAGGACATGCTAAGTCACACATCCATACAGTGGCAGGAAGAATTTGATTGACATATGTGACAAGTGACACTCCAATTCAATATAAATGTTGAAATGCCCTTACGGATTGATCTATGTCCAGAAGCGGAGCAAAAACACAAAAACACTTTTAAATAAACACAAAGCATCATACAAACGTGCAATGTGAAAACCACTGTGGCAATACACTTACTAGGAGGTAAACATAACATTAGCCGAATGAACTATCACATATTAGAGACAGTTTGTCTAAAAGCAGGGACAAATATGACAGAAGCGCAATTGAATAAAAACTTTGAGTAGTCAACAATCCTAAGGAATCAATAAAAGAATGGCACTATCATGCTTCTTATACTCACTCCTGTGGGCAAGTTTTCCTTCTCCCCTTCCTGCAGTTCTGGGTCTGTGGCCAAGATACCTCCCTAATCTTCATCATCTTCTATTTCATCCTTCCAGTCACCATCATCCGCCTGCTTCTGTGAAGCAGACTGCCACATACGGACTTCCTTCCAGGCTTGGAGACATATCTGTTAGTCCACTTTCCTTAATGTTAGCTCCCTCTCCTCGCTGAGATTCCTCAGTTCTGCAATCTTGAAGCTCCCAGTTTTGCGGAGATCCATTTACATTCTCGTAAAATTATAAGGCAGGAAATAAAATTGGAAAATAGGAAAAACTGGACAATTTAAAATCAAGAACAATTTAAGAAAATGGATTCTGATGTTTGATTATAACAAGGGATTTTTGGCTTTGCAGAAATCATTGCGTGGCACTGCACAAACATTTCTACTGTATCTCACCACTGAACAAAAGAATAAGACATTGGGTTACTAGTATAGAGATATAAGAACCTCACTCAAGTAATAAACACAATCCTTGTCAGTGTGAATCACAATAGTCACTAAATCAACCTGTGCTAGACCCTCTGGTAGTTTGCAACAGAAGCAGCCGGGACTTAACTTAGAAGCAATGTGTACAGCATTTGTAAAAAAAAAAAAATACGAAACATACTCAAACAGCAAAACAGTGACAGCACAACACAAGAAAAATCTACACCAAGTTAGAAAAAAATAGAGTAACTTTAAAAAAAAAACAACACAAAAATGGCAAAGCTCCAATAAATAGAATCAGAGTTATTAGTTTTTAAAGTTTCACGTGATAAAAAAGCACAAGTGTCAATTGCGGTTATGTGGTCGCTATGGAACAGGTCAAAGTCAAGAGTTCAGGCCAACTGCAATGGAATACACATCTGGTACAGGGACCAGGTTTGTCCTAGTTTTAGACACTACCTTCTCACACAGTCTGATTGTATACAAGGAGCTTCAAACACAGCTTCATGTTGATGGGGTCCGCAAAGAGATCTTTGTCGATGTGAAGGGCAGGTTTCTATTGGAGCTTTCAATTGGGGGAGACTCGGACTGCCCTTTCTGAGGCAAAGAGCAGGTTGGTGTTGGTGGGGGATGCAAGCTGTTGTTTCTGATGCGAACAGCACAGAACCTCTGTATTTTAACCTGGTGTTCAGTTTTTGCAGTTTCCATACTGGAGGAGTACACTCTGACACCAGCCAAGGGTCCGCAACCTGGGGAGGCACCTCTTGGGGGTTAGGACTCACTTCAACACAACCCTGCAGCAGGGTTCAGGCATGTCCAGTTGGTGCAGGTCAGCTGTGCAGTTGCAGGGGAGAACTTGAGAAGCTTGCTGTGTCCCTGTATCTAAAAGAAAAGAGGTCAGACAACTTCTGGGATCCTGAGTTCAAGGCATGCAGGTCAAGTCTTCCTTTGCTAGACAGCATGGCAGTCCTACTTTTGAATCAGCATAGGTCCAGCAGTTTTCTGATGAAAGGTTCTGAGAGTGCCAACTTAATGCCCAGTGGCAGCCTGTGTGTGGGGGTCACACTCTTTCTCTACCTCTAGCCTGGTCCATCCTTCCCCTTCCCTTGGGCCTGACTCCAAACTGTCTAGGATAACAAAGGGCAGACAAGGCCATGGGTGGGCTGCATTCACCAGTGACAGGGCCGGCAGTTTCAGAAGTCAGGAAGGGGTTTGGCACAGTCATCAGTCTATCCTATGAAGCTCAGGAAGGGCCGAGTATAACCCTCCAGGCCATCTTGCTCTTGAGAGGAATACCCTCTCCAAGCCTAAAGCCCCTTGGTCCCTTTTCTGGAAGGAATGCACATCACGCCACTGGAGAGCCGTTAACAGTTATGTGACTCTGGGGATTGACAGAAAGGCACATTTGATTTAGGAATTAAGATGGCTACTCTCTAAAAGGTGATGGATGGAATGTTTGAATGAATCTCAGCCACAGGCATTTGCCTTGGCCACATCCCAGTCCATTGTTTTTCATTCACCATGCCACCTCAGTTTGGACCAAACCCTATGCAAAAAGCCTTGACCCTGCTCCAATGGGAACAGTCCACCCGAAGTGTCAGGCCAGGTAATCCCTGAACCAGAATAGAAGCAACCTAAGATTGGTTTCATCCTAATGGCTTGATTCCAGTGGCATAGTGAACACAGGGCATGTCTAGGCATACCTGTTGCACTTAGGGTGTCATCTGTAACAACAACAACAAGATGATGGATGTGAAGCCTGAATTAATCTCAGCCACTGATAATCGTTGGGGCCACATCCCAGTCCATTGTTTTTTGCCAACACTGCCACCTGTTCGGACCCAGCCATATGCAAATCAGTTTTGACTCTGCTCCAATGGGAACAGTCTAGCCCAAACTGCCAGGCCAGGCCCTGACTGAACCGGAACATAGGAAACATAGGACCAGTTTTGCCCTGATTAGGGCTCATTAGCCAGTCATAGCTTGATTCCAGGTTAAAAATCGATGTTATAGTTAGGTGTAAATGCCAGTTAAAACATTTTAACCAACTAAAACCACAGAAATTCGCCAGTTATAGATATCTCAAGTAACTATAACTCGTGCCATAAAGTAACTATAACTTCCACCCTCACCATGCACAGTGTTGTCATAAATGATGTAATTTTAGATGCTGCAGTGATGTTATCCCCTGGGGCTTTTGAAGGGTGGGAACACACATTTACTTTTTTCCCTGGACTCGCTCTTGCTGGCAGGCAAATAGTATCCCGGGTTGGGTTCACTGGGGCATAATAGAGCTGGCCTGGGGGAATAGGGTCCCCTTGGCCTTAGAGAAGCCCAGGTAGGGGTGCTTCGTACCCACTCCCCTTTAATTTATTATATTTTCCCCGGGAGATGAGGTCCCATGCCTTTGGAGGCTCTGAAAGGGGGGAGGGTGTAAAAAAAAATATATATAAACACCTGCTACTTATCCAAGAACCTAGGGGAAGGCCTTTGGCCACTGCGAGTGATGAGACAGTGCCATACAAATACCAGTACAATGTGATACAACAGTAATATGCCAGTTGTCCCCAAATTCCTATTTCAACATGGTGCTCTATACGAAACAATATTATTTTCTTAGATTAGAATCAGCTATCAGTCACTTTATTTGAAATAGGAAATACATCCCAAACCAAAATTAACACCTTAAATCTCATTAGAACTGCCTTTCCACCAATCCATGCTAAAACCCAATGCCCCTGGAGTGGACTGATCACTGTTCTCTCTCCTTCGAGTGCCACCAATACAAGAAGTCTGGTCCAAACACGAAGAAAGCATATTGCGCTTTCAATTTGTCAAACTCCAGTTCCCTGCAACCTCAACCTACACAAAAAAGCCTTGAAATATGCTATGGACTAAACTGCACATTTTAAAACAAAATCTCCCAATTTCGAATTCTCAGAACCATAGTACTCTGAAGAGCTCAGCAAGTACAAGTGTGCTGTGAGTAGAACCAGATATATTCAGTTTTAAAAGTTTTAGTAAAAATAGCACCAAAAGGCGTAAAACGTCAACAGTGGATATCTGGATGTGCCAGGCCAGGGCAAAGTCCAAATTTCTGGCAGACCATGGTGGAGCACGGGCCAGCTACAGGGACTCAGTTAGGTACACAGAACAAAGTATCTTAAATCCTGGTTTGCATCAGTTCCAAGCAGTGGCGAGGCTGCGACCTGAGTACCAGTGTCATGGAAGATTCCATTGACTGGGCTTGCCATGCTAAGGATGCAGCACATAGTTAGGGTGACACATTGCTTACCAAAAGCTGCAAGGCTGTGATGCAGAATATGGCATCATCGTTGAGGCTGCCGCCAATGAAGAATGTGAGGGCAAGCAGCGAGGATGCATCGCGCATTCGGAGCGATGCGATGGTTATGAAGAGCTGCGAGGCAATGAGAGTCTTTGTGACGGGTCCAATCCACGCAACAGCAGCAATGCTTTGGTCCTGTTCTAAATAGCAGAGATGATGTGTCGTGTCCGCCGGATCCACAGAGGCTGGTAAGCAGCTTAAGCACACTTCCAAGGGTCCAGAACTGAGGTGGCACTGCTTTGAAGGTTAGATTCACAGATGGCAGAGTCCAGGTGCAAGGTTGTTGGAAGACCGTGATGTCCCTGAGCCTTCGGATCCGGAGGCCAGCCAAATAGCCCTTGGATTCACTCAGGGCTCTGGATTCAAGAGATGCAGGTCCAGTTCATCTCACCCAGATGAGAGGACAGCAGGCAGGAGCTCAGCACAACAAAGGAGCAGTACAGCAAGGCAGTAGCCCAGCAGAGTGCAATTCAGAAAATGGCACTGCTTCAGCAGCACAGCAGTACTTCCTCCTGGCAGAGTATCCACAAGTAAAATAAGTGTACTGAAATGGTGGTATTTGAGGTCTGGTATTTATACCCAGTTGCCTTTGAAGTGGGGTAGAAGTTTCTAGAGGTTTCCCTTTGAAATCTCCAGGCATCCTGCCTTCCCTGTCCTTGCTCCAGGCTTACTACTGGGGTTATGAAGCCCTTTGTGTGGAGGCAAGACACTGCCTATTCAGGTGTACGTGGGGCTGTGCCCAGCTCCTCCCTCCCTCCCATATTGTCAGTGATTGCCCACCCATTGTCTAAGCTCCCTATTGTGTGCAGTTGTCTAGGAGGAATACACAAAGCCCAACTGTCAGCTACACCCAGTCATGTGACCAGAGACAAGCTACAGGCCCTAGGCCCTAAATAGATAATTCAGGAAAATGCCTACTTTCTAAAAGTGCCATTTTCAGATTTGCAATTTAACATCCGACTTCACCATAAATTAAGATTTTAAATTGTAATTTCACAGGCAGCAAACATGAACTTGTTATCTCTTCCATTTGGAAATTACACTTATAAAATGTAATAACGCAACTCCAGTGTTATCGTATGAGAGAGATAGGCCTTGCAGTAGTGAGTATTGAATTTAAGAGTTCTTCACTGCCAGGGCATGTAAAACGTAAAAGTGCATGTCCTACTTTTTAAATACTTTGCACCCTGCCCTTTGGGATGTCTGGGGCCATCCCTAGGGGTGACATATATTAACAAGGAAGGTTTGGGCCCAGCAAAAAGCTTATTTTGCCAGGCCAAAATAGCAGTTTAAATTTCACACTCAAAGGTTGCAATGGCAGGCATGAGACATGTTTAAAGGGCTACTTACATAGGTGGCACTAACAGTGCTTCAGGCCCACTAGTAGAATTTAATTTACAGGCCCTGGGCACATGTGTTGCCACTTTACTAGAGGCGTACAAGTAAATTAAGTCTGCCAATTGGGGATAAGCCAATGTTACCATGTTTTAAGGAGTGGGCACATGCACTTTACCACTGATTAGCAGTGGTAAAGTGTGCAGAGTCCTAAGGCCAGCAAAAACAAACTCATAAAAATGGAAGAGGAAGGCAAAAAGTTGATGGCAAGACCATCCTACGGCTAACAGTGAACCATAAAAGTCACAAAATTAACCTGGGTTTAAACCTCTAGTAGCTTTGCACAAAAGCAGTCAGGCTTAACTTAGAGGCAATGTGTAAAGTATTTATGCAGCACACAGACCGTAATAAAGTGAAAACAAAGCACAAGAGAAATATCACACCAATATAGAAAAATAGATTAAATTGTAACAAAATATTTCACACCAAATTGATCAAAAATCCAAATGGTAGAACTTGACATATGCAATTACAAAGATTGTGGTTATCTAGTCACGCGAACCCTGATGAAAGTCACAAGTTCGGGCCAACTGCAACAGAGCGTAAGCCGGATACAGAGACAGGTTTAGTCCCGCTGAAAGAGTTACCTTATAAAGTCTAGCATGATGAGTCCAGTTTACAGTGGATGAGGCCACAAGGAACAGGAGCATGTTGCAGATGGTCGTCGCAGTAGCACGAAAATCCTGTTGGGCATCGCATCTGGGTGTTGCTTGGGAACCAGAAAAAAGTCAATTTAAAAAACTTTTCCTCCACGGCTTCAGCGGGAGGCACTGGCAAAGTATCTGTCCAGAAGTTCCACAGCATCAGACTGAATTCATTTTAATCTCTGTGAGACAACTGGGCTAATTGCAGAAGCCCCCTGATTTTTTGCCCACATTTTTCAATTTATGCCAGTGTTTTCCTGACACTGATGGTGCCCTGGGCATTGCTAACCAGTCCCAGGGCATGTGCTCTGTGTAAAATGAGTATGTGAATTAGGCTAATGATAATTGGCTATGTCAACCTACCTATAAGTCCCTAGTATATGGTAGGGTATGTGGGTTTCGGGACCCTAGCATAGGTAGTGCACCCATAGGTGCACTACTGAGGTGCCCAGTGTCATTTCAAAAGCAGGTCAGCCTTGCTGGCTGCTTTTAAACTAAACTTACATACAAATTTGACTTTGGAATTAAAAGTACTTCCAAAGTCTTAACTACCTTATTTATTTACATATAAGTCACCCCTAATGTGTGTCCTAACTGCCCCTAGGGCTGGGTGCTATGTAACTATAAGCAGGGGCCTTATAAAATTGTTTTATAAACCATGGTGACGTAAAATAGCCTAATTTGTTTTCCCTCACTGTAGTGAAAGGGATCCATAAGCTAAAATAGGGAGACTTTATTTTCATTTTAAAAAGTCCCAAACAAAGTTGACTATGTCAGGCTTGGTATCAGACTTATTATTGTATTAAATCCAACAACTTGCCACTATTGAATTTAATATAACTAGTTCAGGGAAAGAGTTTTAGAACTCTACCTGAAAGTTGCCAACTTCAGCTCTGTAGTGCCCTTCTCTGATTGGCTAGCCTCTGGCAGCCTGGCCTGGCTGCCTTGATGAGGTGTGAAGTGGCCTGGGCTGAAGACAAATACAGTGCCTGGGGTTGGGGGGGGGTCTGCCTAGCAGATGGCGAAAACAGGATGGGGGGAGAGCAGCCAAACTGGACTTCAAAGGAGGGAAGGACATTTGGAGCAGCTCAGGACCTCCCCCATTTACTGCAAACCCAGACAATCAGGTGCTCTTTTGATTAGATTAGGAGAGGGCAGGAAAAGGGTCTGATTATTTGACACACCAGTGAGTGGACTCAGCCAGAAATAACATCCAAAATTGGGTTTCTACCATTTTGGATTTTTAAAGAATGTTGCTCCCTAGGACCGATTTTTGCAGCACTTCCCAGGAAGTGGACATCTCAGATGGTAGTGGCTTGCCTATGATTGGACAGTTGCCGCTCACCCGCTTTTCACCCTAGGAGTAGGCGTAAATATGGCAGAGCTGCACCCACATCTCAGATCCCTAAAAGGAATGAGACAAAGAAGAGGAAGCACTGCCCACTGGATTGCTGACCTGCACCTGGACACTGCACTCAGAACGACTGCATCAGCTGCACAGTTGGGCTTCACCACTAAAATTTCTTTGCCTGTCTCGTACTGCTTCAAGAAGGGACTCCCTGTTTGCTACAGATACAAAGGAGCTACCCAGAGTCACCTGCATCAATCCTGCAAGCAGAGCCCAGCTGACCAGCGTCCAGTGGCTATTTGAGGTTTTCTGACCAAGTGCATTTTTGGAATTGTAGTCCCAACTTCCAAGGATGCAACACAGAGCTTCCGGAACCTTGGATCAAGTTGTGGATATTTCAAGGACCCAAAAAGGACCTCTGGAAGAATATCCAGAAGTTTGGAGATGTTTGGTGAAACCGCTGTAAAAAGCCCCATAAGTTGAAGAGGTGCATTGTGGGAGTTGTAGTCCCCAAGAGGCAAACTAAAGTCTCTGAACCCTTGGCAGGTGTTATAGACCACTTTCCTGAATCAAGAAACACTTCTGAAAGTAAGTGTAACAGTGTTACCCTGTGGGTGGCCTGAACTCTGGACTTTGTCCTTGTCCAGTGTTACTTTTTGTAACCCTTTGATCGCTAGTTGCTTCTAAGTGCTAGATAAACTTCCAATCTTTAGAAAATTAATATCTCTGGTTCCCTACATTGGATTTTTCTCATTTTAGTGTCATTTTAGGCTATTTTTATAAATTGGTGTTGGATTTTTATTGTGTTTTGTGTTTCACTCATTTACTTTTTTGTGATTTTTAAATGCTTTACACACCTGCGCATTGCCAGGCTAAAAGGGGTTGAGCTGGGATAAATTTATTGAGACCTGACTGGACGTAGTTGGGGGTTAGTGGCCAGTTGATTAGTGTAGATACTTACCTGCCCTTACCAATTATCCACTTTCCAACAATCCCATTTAAGAGTCCCTACATCTCTGAAAAAGCAACTAAATCCCATTCTGTGTTAGACTTAGAAACTTTTCATCAAGCAAACCCCAACATTCCTTAGCTCTAACCGGACCAACCTATGTCAGGTATCTAGCCTTTGGTTTCAAGGTTGCGGCTGCAATTTCAGATGCGGCCTACATTGGGAAGATTTTTTTCTACTAAAAAAGTCACATTCTGAAATGGGCCTTGGAATACATTTTGACATTTTCTTTCAAAAAAGTGACAAAGTCCCTTTGTGAAGTCATACCTGGAAACGTTCTTAACTTTTTGACTTCCAGACATTGACTGGGACCATTCAACTTGGCGTATCCCTACCAGGTTCTATTGCGGCCAACTTGAAATTGCACCTTGGTCCTGGTATATCTGGATCATTGTTTTACACTGGGCGGTTTATTTATCTTGGGGCGTTTTTCCACTTAAATCTTTAAAAATTCATATCTCTAGTAACCCTTATTGAAGTTTTGTTTTATTGGTGTCATTATGCTTGTTAAATGTTTCCTCTATTTTTATAAAGTGGAGTGGGATTTTTTGTATTTTGTTTCTTTGACTCTTGAAATGTTTTGGTACTTCTAAATGCTTTATACATTTTCTTTTAGTTAAGCCTGTCTGCTGTGTGCCATGGCTACTAGGGGTTGAACTCTGTCTTAAACTACTGACACATTTGTATGAACCTAACAGATTAGTGGATTTATTACTTGTGATGGACTAACATCCATCCCAATTAATAATCCTCTTTCTTACACTACTACTCCACCATGTTCTGCATGTTTTAGTTATCACAAGTATATCTCCCCAAGTAAATATCAGCAATTTTTACATGCCATAATTGACTTGGGAAAATTGAGGGCACCTGGCAGTTACTCCGTATGAAGAACTGTACAATCCTGATTGTCCAGTGATTGGCATTTGGTGGCTGATTGAGAGCTTGCTGTACAGGGTACTGTGCTGCACATTTGGCAGAGTTATGAGTCAGTTGGATTGTCATCTTTCTGACAGCTGTGACCCCACTGGCTTAACCATTGCAGAGCTTACACCAACGTGACAATGGAGTAGGGCTTGTTGGAGGAAGGACATTAGATGGCCTAGGTGTATGCCAAATTCACTATGTTTCAAAAGAAGGAGGCAAGCACTTTAGCACCGATTAGTGGGGGTAAATGGCACAGAGTCCCATCGACAACAAAGCTGTATCAGAACCAGAAGGCAAAAACCTGGGGGAGTACCACAAAAAAGATGGTCATTTCCAGCAATGTAACACAGATTGAAAAATAGAAAATACAGCATACCTTATCTTTAACACTAATTTCATATGGATACAACTTACTGTACAAGTCAAGTCTAGTAATAGTATAGCAAACAAATCCTGGGTAAATGGTGGTAACTAGGGCTATCTGAGTAACTAGGTCCACTGTTGTCAATCCTGTCATTATAGGAGAACAGATGCTTTATGGTTCTGCCATGCTTAGAATACTACAACACAGGAGAAGGAATTTAATTATTTATTTCCAGTTCCTCTGCCAAACGTGCCCAGTCTTCCACTGTGGTGTTTGATTGGTGGGGAGGATCACTCAACCCCCCCCCCACCAAAAAATATGTAAATTAAAAATAGGACCAATCAGTACACTTTGCAGCGTAGCCCCCCCCCCCAAAAAAGTATAGATTTAAACTGAAATTTGAAATGCAATTTGGACTCACGTCCTTTAATTTTTCAAAATGCATAATGCACTTTCCTCCACAGTTACCTTATGCTTCAATTCATTTTCTGATTATGGTCCCACTAACAGGATTGTCTGTTCGATGCTCTGGTCCTCTTTTAATGAATGGTGGTCAGTCTGCCAATCTGCCGTGAAGGACACACCACAGCAATACAGCTTTGGAAAATAATAATGTGCATTGTTAAGGCCACGCGTTTGGTAGCTAATATATACAGGGTATTTTGTCACAATCATTTGCAGTTCTTCCACTCAAGCCAGCCAAACAAATGCTATTTCTCAGTTTCTAGCACTTTTAAGTCTCTGCGTTATTATTCTCCCCCAATGGCTTTTTTGTCACCTTAGTTAGCAGTGCCTCCAACCTTTCAGATTCCCACAGCAGGTATTCTCTCTTTCCAAGACACTGTGAGCTTGGACAGGCAAAAAAGGCCCATCCAGAGCCCTCTTTTGGGTCATATATTAGAAAATGTAGAGCCTTTGGAATTTGGTGTGCCCCCTGAATATTGAATCAACAATATCAATGGAACAAATATCGAGGACAGGATATCGAAAATACAATATTGTCAGGTCAGTAATTCTAGATGTTCTATACCTAGCTCCACATGTATGTACCTACGTGGTACATATATCTTCAAGGTACGTAGGTGTGGAGGAATCCATATTTCCCCATTTGCACTTACCCTTTGATAATTTGTCCCTCAACATTCTGTCCTCGATATTAGTATGCCAGAATATTGTTGGTGCTGATATTCAGTAGTGCAATCTTCAGTACAGAGTGACAGATCAATCATTAGCTTCACTGACACGGTATGTTCTTTCTTCTTCATCATGATTTAAATATCGTAGTGAACCAGCGTTGTTTCTTTTTGTAGCATCTGTGGGCAATCCCTTGATTGTATTACACTTTTCACCACAGTTGTGAAAATCACCCTACTTTAGGATCTAGTAAACCACAAACAAATAGAAGACTTCCTCTTCTACCAATGACAGGCCAGAACTCTCAGTCGATGCCTAATTAAAGAATCCTGAAGAAATGCTGCTTTGGAGGCAGGGGTCTTCCTCTCTTTCAGAGTGTTCACCTTACTGGACTTTAGACAATTTTGACCTTCCGTAAGCACTCCCCTATATAGCCATTTGATCTTTACCTCTGTTTAAGCCCACTTTTCTTCAAGAGAAACCACCTGACATTTTTTTCTGTCTAATTTACTCTCTGATCTGGTCACAGGACACTTTGTCCTGCAAAGGGCCTCTAACCTCGAGTCTCATGTGGCTGATACAGTTTTAAAGATCCCACATTCCTCTTTGTTTATAGTTTTCTGCGCCACAATTGGCAAAAAAATCCTATTTGTTTTTTCTTTTGCTTGATCCCATCAAAAACCCTTTCTGCATTTTCTCAATGTGTAAGTCACAATGCCTCCAACTTCTACACAGAATCCTCTTAGTATGCTTTCAAGTTGTAGAGGGGTGCTTCTTACTTTTCTTCCCCTGTTAGTTTCCAGTTGTATTTGCATGCCTGACCTGAACACAACCTCCAGCAGGTCAACCAATTATGTAGTCCTTTCTCGATGTCCCTATTTCTTTGTGATGTTCTTCTTGACCTCTTCCAGATGAGACCGGAGATGGGCCTACCAGACTACTCAATCCTGCCACTATTTCAGAACTGGAATGGTGGCTTCTCTATTGACTAACTCCATTGACCTCTAAGGGAGGCAGACGTAAGGGTATCTTGAGGAGTCAAGACCATAGAACCTAGCTCTCAGCCACACCCGCTGGTCTATGCCTTCTAGCTCTGTTCCATGCCAATAATTGTATCTACCCTCACTGTGAGGGGTTTCGGCGAGACAGCACTATGTTGCCTGACCACATGCATGCCGTACACAGTTTGGTGGTGCTTTTTAAATTGATGTGGCATCTGCTGGCATGTTAGGAGTCACCTTGTTGGAAAAAGTCATTGACAGCAAATCTATTATACCCGACAAGCAAGCTGAAATTCTCATCACAAATGTGAGAAAAAGAAAGCAGCCCGAACTGAGATTCCAATTTCAGTATCCACATTAAAATGTTCCTGCCCTGCTTGGAGTTTTCTTAGAGATTGTGATCATGAATCATTTCTATGTAGAGAAGCCATGTGACAGTGTTAGATTTGCCGATACATCTTCAGTTGTTTCTTGCCAATGGTCTCACCTCTACTTTCCTCTAAATCAAGCCCTATGACAGAGAATCTATTTGGGGCCTGGTTGCAAATTGTTCAGAGCAGAATTCCCTTGCAGAATTCCACCTCACACAATTATAAGTAGACCAATGTTCCTGTAGCCAGATTTTCCAACTCGGGACCCGACTAAGGGCTGGAAATATTGTATTGGGGAAAAAGCTTCATTGCAGCCTTGATCCGTTCTCTCCCCTGACGCTTGGCTTAGGCCCAGGGAGAAGATGTAATACTTCCTCTTGCCAGGCATCATTCGATCCTAAACCTTCATTCTATTCCCTGTTCTGTACAGGTGTCCTTGCAGACATTTACCAGCTGTACAGAGCAGGTGGTAAATGCCTCTATTAAAACCCATGGAATCGGAAATGCTATGTGGAATTCTGCCTGGTACATCCAGGGGTGTACAGTTATTCCCATCCCTAGGAGTTTAACCTGGAATTGCAGGAAGTCAATGCTGCCTGTATCAAAATATTGGTAGGTAAGCATGTATCTATATATATTTGTTTATACCTAGCGCCACATATATGTACCTGGGTGACATATATATTTTCAAGGTAGGTAGATATGGACTTAAAATTAGTAGATTTATTCCTCCCTCTGCGCACTTACCTTCTCAATATTTTAGTCCTCAATATTCTGGTCATGATATTGAGTGACCTCGATATTACCTCCTTTATATTCCACATTGCAATCATGTGAGCTCTGGGAACTGCAGGCTGACGCTGTGGTAAATTTTTGGAACCCTCAGCTGATGTAGGCCATGGTTAGCTTCTGTTGGACCCGAATACACTGCAGGAACATTGCAAAGAAGGGAAAGGAGTGAATGTCTGAGGGGCACCTTGATCTCCTTCTGATGACCTAGTGTTAAGCTTCAGTTGACGAAAGGCTTCTATTCCTGGTAAATGATTCGACCTGCTTTGTTTGCAGAGGCATGAAATAACATGCCTTTCTGGTTCAACATGGTGGACGCTTTTCTAATGATTATCATGATTTCAGCTCGAAGGTAAAATACTTAACTTGCTCAAACTGGAACTTTACAGTGACTGTCTACTCATCAATAGACCTTGCTTCATCCCTAGGTCCTTAGATTTTGTACGTTTTTAGGAGTTGTAGCCTTTTCCATTGGCTATGATTGTACTAGGTATCCAGTTCTTAAAATCAAAATGATTTGGTTGCTATGGAAAGCATCATCAATACACATTAGTTTGGATCTGTAAGCTCTTCATTTCTTAACTGTATTATCTGCTGTGTTATGCACCACACACCCCAAGTCCACCTCTCTCAGGCCAAGTTGTTAAGGGGAACATTACTTGTCGCTGTATTCAGGTCGTTTGGAAGCTCAGACTCAGTTCCCCTCAAGTCTGTTGTCTCTCTCTTCCATAGCCTGCTAAGTACATTCCTTACAGAAGACCCCCATCCCCTCCCACACACATTTCATTGAATGCCGTGGTGTACCCCAGATATCTACCCAAATGCCAGTCAATGCTGTGCATCAAGAGGCATTCAAAATAGGCCACCCAATGTCATGACCAAGCCCAGGCATCCCACATATCCCAGTCGCCTGAAGCATTCCTATGTAAATGAGTCAATATCAGGAAGCGCTGTAGGTATTTTCCATATGCCACGTAATACCATTGTATACTCCTGTTACCTACTATATGCCAGCCAAATGCCATAATGTGCCCCAAACATCCGGTATCGGTCAGACAATGCCAGTGCGCCCTAATATGTCAGTCACTGCCATGATGTTCTTCTCTGGCGTTCACTGCATCTGTTACACAATGCCATGTGGATTTTCATTTATATGTATGGCAGTAAACGTAATGATAAATGCCAGGCATTTCCTTGCAGATCAGTCAATGATATGTTGTGTCCCAATAATCCCTCATATCAAAGGCTCTGCAATCATATATGTATGCTTGGGTGTTCTCCAGGTACCCCCTAGATGGCAGTCAAGGTCATAACATTCCCATGGTATGTGCCCACAAGTAATGATGGGCCCCAAGCACTCTTCAAAGGTGCCAGTCAATGACACAATGTGCTCCAGGCTTCCTGACCAAATATTAGTCAGTTACCCTACATACATCAAGCACCACGTCATATGCCAAAAGCTTTGATGTGCCCCAGACAGCTTCCCGTATGCCAGCCAATACCATGACGTGCCCCAGCCATCCCTCATATGATATGTAATGCCACGTTTCTCACAATATGTCAGTCTAATGTGTGCCAAACACATCTTGCATAAGCCAGTCAATGATGTGCCCAATTATCCCTATCATATGCCACTCAATGCCATGAAGTGTCCCAAGTGTCACCCGTACTCTGAACCCTAACCCTAAGCTTGCCATTTCAGAACATTGCCGTGCAGCAGTTTTACGAATTAAGATATCTTTTAGGAAAGGTTACGTTTTTGCAGATTTAATTTTTGTCATATGTACGTGCACATGACTTTTTTTTGCACTGTAGTGAAAGTTAGGTTAATAAAAAGTCTGAAGAATTGGGCCCCAAACTTTACCACTTCTAAAGAGTTTCCTTTTCACAAGTTGGTAGCTTGAGAACGATTCTTGTCATACTTTTGGCTGTGGTGCAGACTGCCGGTACGCCTTGCATCAGAATCAAAATATACCACATCCATCCACTGGGCCTCATTACGAGCATCTCAAACCAACATGTAGTATCACCACACCCCCAAAATATACCTTATGCGGGTCCTGTTAACTATGAGGGTGTGGAGTTAGTGTACTCGGAAAGGAACGCTAAATCCCTCAATATGAGGAGCCATGTAATGGGTGTGATATTTATTGTATCTGATAAAATCCATCTCTGTCGAGTTGGAAATAATTGGTTGCGATAGGTACCATCAAACTACTCGTTTTTAGAAATAACATGCAGATTTTGGTGCATACCACATCAAAATCGATATATTCTTGTAAATACCAGTCACCTCCCATAACTCATGTTTGCAGGGGTGATGCCTCCTTTAGGGTGTTGTCCGACTCACATTTTAGCTTCCCTGGCCCCCTAAATAAATGTATTAGTAAACTACATCAAATCATTTAAAGCAGTGGTTCCCAATCTGTGGTCAGGGGACCCCTGGGAGCCAGCAAAGCCTCCCCAGGGGTCCGTGACTGCTCAGAAAATTAACTAATAATAACAGATGAATTAAAAAGTATATAAATAAAGTGCCTAAGTGTACAATAGAACGTTTTAAAATGTATTATAAATATCAAGGAATTTGAAATTTTAGGCTAACAATTAAAATAATATCCTCAGATTGATTTGTGGGACCAGTCAGCGCCCGCTCATGAAACAGCATATAGTATGGACAATGTGTGACCTCAATTGAATTTTCGAAAAGCTCCAACGTTTGCACTGAATTTTAAATGTTTATTTTATTATTTTATTTGCAAATTAAGTTAATGTTTTATCATTTGTGTATGAGTTTGATGGAATGCTTGTTTCTTCATTTTTGTGTGTTGTTTTGCAGTTCAAATCATCAACAGTGTTTAGGCCTGGGCCTCCAGTTTATAGTAGTGACTCAGGGGTGGGGTCCCCGGATTCCAATAATGATTCAGTGGGGGTCCCTAGTTTCCAGTAATGATAAAGTCGGGTCCACAGAAGGTCAAAGGGTTGGGAACTACTGATTTAAAGTGCTTCAGCCACAGGATGGTTTCAGCGTGTATCTGTCGGTCGATGTAAGAAGCTGGCCTGATATGTGGTGGGTACCTAAGGTACTTACATCTTATAACAGGTTTAAGTATCCCCTATTAGTGTAGTGTAGGCAGCGTCGAGAGGCCAGGCTCTCTAGAGGTAGCTGTGAATGAGCAGCCAAGGCTTATCTAGGAGACATGCAAAGCTCATGCAATACCACTGTAGTCACACCGCACTTACACATGAAAGAAAACACTCAGGGGCATATTTATACTCCGTTTGCGCCGGAATTGCGTCTCTTTTTTTTACGCAATTCCGACGCAAAACTAACTCCATATTTATACTTTGGCGTTAGATGCGTCTAGCGCCAAAGTCCATGGAGTTAGCGTCATTTTTTAGTGTGGACACCTACTTTGCGTTAATTATATGCAAGGTAGGCGTTCCCGTCTAAAAAATCGACTCCGAGGCATGTGCGTCGGATTTATACTCCCGGGCAAAATTCACGCCCGGGAGTGGGCGGGTCAAAAAAAATGACGTACGGCCGCTTTTGCGCCGTTTTTTTGCGCCTGCAAAAGGCAGGCGTTAAGGGACCTGTGGGCTCTGAAGGAGCCCAGAGGTGCCCTCCCATGCCCCCAGGGACACCCCCTGTCACCCTTGCCCACCCCAGGAGGACACCCAAGGCTGGAGGGACCCATCCCAGGGACATTAAGGTAAGTTCAGGTAAGTTTAAAAAAAAAAAAAAATTGTGGCATAGGGGGGCCTGATTTGTGCCCCCCTACATGCCACTATGCCCACTGACCATGCCCAGGGGACAGAAGTCCCCTGGGCATGGCCATTGGGCAAGGGGGCATGACTCCTGTCTTTGCTAAGACAGGAGTCATTTCTATGGGGGTTGGGAGTGAAAAAAAAATGGTGCAAATCGGGTTGAGGCGAAAAAATTGCCTCAACCTGACTTGCCCCATTTCTTGACGCCCAAGCCCCATATCCCCCTACGCCGGCGCTGCCTGGTGTACGTCGTTTTTTTTAACGCACACCAGACGGCGCCGGCGGCTAACGGCAGCTAACGTCATTCAATAAATACGGCGCCCGCATGGCGCTTCAGAATGGCGTTAGCCGGCGCTAATGTTTTTGACGCAAAACTGCGTTAGCGCAGTTTTGCGTCAAAAAGTATAAATATGGGCCTCAGTGTTAAGAAAATAAAAGTTCTTTGTTTTAGTGACACAATTATTAAAGTACTAGATAGGCAACTCTCCAATAGGAGGTACGTAAACACACTAAGGGCCATATTTATACTTTTTGACGCACAACTGCACCAACGCAGTTGTGCGTCAAAAATGTTACCGCCGGCTAATGCCATTCCAACGTGCCATGCGCGCACCTTATTAAGGAATGATGTTAGCTGGCGCTGCGGACTGGTCTGAGTCAGAAAAAATGACGCACACCAGGCAGCGCCGGCGTAGGGGAAAATGGGGGTTGAGCGTAAAAAAATGGTGCTAGTCAGATCTGAGGCAAAAATCAGGCCTCAAACCGGACTTGCGCCATTTTTTATGACACACAATCCCCATTGACATTAGCAAAGACAGGAGTAATGCCCCCTTGCCCAATGGCCATGCCCAGGGGACTTCTGTCCTCTGGGCATGGTCATTGGGCATAGTGGCATGTAGGGGGGCCCAAATTAGGCCCCCCATGCAACTTTAAAAAAGTACAAAAAAATACTTACCTGAACTTACCTTTACTCACCTGGGATGGGTCCCCCCAACCATGGGTGTACTCCAGGGGTGGGCGAGGGTGGCAGGGGGTGTCCCTGGGGGCAGGGAAGGGCACCTCTGGACTTCTTCCGAGCCCACAGATCCCTTAACGCCTGCCCTGACCCAGGTGTTAAAAAACGGCGCACAACAGGCTGTGCGCTGTTTTTTAAGGCCCACACCCTCATGTGCGTCAAAATGACTCTGGGGTATAAATAAGGCGCACAGGCCTTAAAGTCATTTTTTGGGCGGGAACGCCTACCTTGCATATCATTAACGCAAGGCAGTTTCCCGCTCCCAAAAAATTACGCACACAGTGGAATTTTGACGTCCGTGGGGTAGGGTGTCAGTGTTTACATATGGGGCAAGGTTTGTGCCGAATGTGCGTCAAAATTGTTGATGCACATTCGGCACAAACAGAGTATAAATATGCCCCTAAATATGTACACTAATAATCAGAAATAAGCATAAATAGCAATAGAAAACAATGCAATAGCAATAGATAATAGTGACCCTAAGGGGAGCCCACACCATATACTAAAAAAATGGAATGCTAATGCAGGACCTCCACCTAGGTATGTGGAATCTGTAGAGGGGAGCTGGAGGAACTAGGAACTCCAAAAGGTAAGTACCACAGTGCCCCCCAGCGACCAGGAAAAAATTAGTAAGTTACTGGCTTTTCCCAAAACCACCAAAAGGACTGAAAAGAAGAATAAGGCACCACCCAGACAAGACTGCAAGAAACCAGTGGTGGATTCCTGAAGAGAAAGACCTGAAAAAGAAGTGGACCAAGTCCAGAACTCGTAGAAGTGTCCGGTGGTGGCAGGAGCCACCACCCACCAGTCTGTGGTTGCAGGAGTTGGTCGACAGTAGGACGAAGGCGTTCAGCAATGCAGCCCTGGAGTCGGTTAGGAGTTCCAGGAGGATGCAGTCAATGTCCCACGCCAGATGGAAGATTGCAGTCTGTCTGTGGTGTAGAAAAGCTAACAACAAGCCTTGGCAAAGGCAAGAGTCAAAGTAGGCAAAAAGTGGAGCTGCTGGGGACCAGCAAGGTCCAGGGGGACTCAGTCCATGGAATGGAGTCCCAGGGGACCCTCAGCAGTGCAGAGAGTCCACAGAAGAAGAGGCAGCCTCCACAGAGGACCCACTGGAAGAGGTCCCAGAAGTCGCAGAGGAGCCCACACAGCACAACTGAAGGGCCTCACGCTGCAGGAGAGATACACAGAGGGCTATGCATTGCAGGGAAGAGTGCTGGGGGCTACACAGAGCCTGAAAATCCCTTGGAGGAGATTCCAATAAGCCTTGGTAGCTGCAAGAGATGCAATGCTTAGGGGTACTTCCCTGCAATGGCTCACCTTCACCAAAGTTGGAAAGCTGGCAGTGAGGACCAAGGGGACCAATCCAAACCACTACCCTTGATGCAGAATCTGTGCAGCTCAGGATGAGAGGAGATCCACGCAGCCAGTCATCGTAGCAGTTGGTGCCTGCAGACACAAGGGAGTGACTCCTTCACACCAAGGGAGATTCCTTCTTCCTTCTCATGCAGACTGAAGACTTGCAACCCTCAGAGGATGCACAGCCGGGGAAATGTTGCAGAAGCTGGAAGGAGCCGGAGAAACAATGTTGCAGGGCAAAGTCATCGCTGGAGCTGCAGATTGTAGGTTCCTGTGAAGTCCAGTAATGGTTCCAGTGGCTGAAAGTCTAAGTAGACATTGCAGAGGAGTCCTGATGGAATCTTCCAAGCCGAATCTGAGGACCCACCCAAGAGGGAGACCCTAAGTAGCCCTGGAAGGGGAATTGGTCACCTAGCCAGGTGACCACCTATCAGGAGGGGTCTCTGACGTCTCCTGCCTGACCTGGCCACTCAGATGCTCCCTTGGATTAAAGATGGCAGAATCAAAGGAACCTCTGGAGGAGCTCTGGGCACCACTTCTGGGGTGGTGATGGACAGGTGACTGGTCTCGCCCCTTTCCATTGTCCAGTTTCGTGCCAGAACAGGGACTGGAGACCCCTGAACCAGTGCAGACTGGTTTATGCAAGGAGGGCACGAAATGTGCCCTTCAAAGCATACCAGAGGCTTGGGAAGGCTACCCCCACCCAAAGCCATGTAACACCTATTTCCAAAGGGAGAGGGTGTTACCCCCCTCTCCCACAGGAAATCCTTTGTTCTGCCTTCCTGGGCTTGATCTGTTCAAACAGTAGGAGGGCAAAAACCTGTCTGAGGGGTGGCAGCAGCTTGGGTTGCCTGGAAAACCCCAGAAAGCTGTTAGGAGCAATGCTGGGGGTCCTCTAAGGAGCCCCCAGAGTGCATGGAATCATACTTTCAATACTGGCAATAGTATAGGGGTATGATTCTGACATGTTTGATAAGAAACATGCTTAGGTTCGGAGTTACCATCATGTATCTGGACATAGGTCCAGTACACACACAAAATGGCATCCCCGCACTCACGAAGTCCATGAAAATGGAGCTGCAGTTCATGAGGGCATCTCTGCTCATGCAGGGGTTCCCTTAAACACAGGTACCTGAACCCTACCCTTTGGGCTAGGAGGGCCTGCTATAGGTGTGCCTTACAGTGAACTGTAGTGAAAAAGGTGCATGCACCCTTTCATGCAGGCTGCAATGGCAGGCCTGCAGATACACTTTGCATGGACTCCCTATGGCTGGCATAATACATGCTGCAGCCCATGGAGGACCCCTGGTGCCCCAATGCCCTGGGTACCATATACTAGGGACTTACAAGGGGCACCAGTATGCCAAATGTGGGGTGTTTGTGGGCCAAGCAATCAAGTTTAAAGGCAGCAATCATAGTCACTGGGGTCCTGGTTAGCAGGATCCCAGTGAACACAGTCAGAACATACTTACAACAGGCAAATAAAAAGGGGGTATCCATGCCAGAAAGAGAGTACTTTTCTACAGCTGTGTCCCGGAGACGCCAAGCCACTGCGGGCCTGAGGGAGTGGGGCTTAACTGCATTAATATTTCCAGTCATACACCCGTACTAGTAGTACTCAGTAAGTAGCCAGCACACCTAAGTGCGCATATCGGGCTGGACTGCTGCCTTTCTCCAGGCAGCCTGACATGTGCCCTAGGCCTCTCTCAGAGCCTTGCCAACAACGCACATTAGTGAGCTGGAGGTGACTCAAAGCTGCAGGCCCCGGTCTCAGTAATGAGTGGTGAGGTTCCCTGCCCCAGCTAATCCTGGTGCTGCTGCAAGAGCAAAGCAGTGTCAGGATTGGCTTAGAGATGCAGCAGTATGACAATGGGCCTCTGGACTCTGAAGCAATGTGACGTGAGGCAGCACGGGATGGGAGGAGGCTCGTTCTCTCTCTCTCCCTCTGTCTCTCACCTGGACTTTTTGTGCAGCATGAAGAGAAATAGATCACAGGCATTGGTTGCTAATCCTGTGGCATGCATTTGAAAAGAGCTGACCAAGTTTAATTTCCAGAGGTAAGTTGAGTTTGATTAAATTAGTGAGTTAGTGGCCAGTCCACATGGAAAATTTCTGAGATAATGTATAAACTTTGAGGAGGCTGGCATATGCACAAAAAAGTATCTGTAAACCCTACCGGTGCCAAATAATGTTTTTGTCTTTCTAATCTGCTCACTGGGAGGACAGAAACAGTATTTAGCACTGGTAGGGTTAACTCTGTAATAATCTGGTAGTACTGCGCAGTGGTGGCCACCGCAAGTCTAAAGGGGAGGTGAGGGGTGGGGGTAGGAGGGAAGAGGGGGAATAAAAAAATAAAAATAAACTCCCCATAAAAATAGTACCTACTGCCGTCGTCGCCGCCTTGATCCTCTTCTGGTGTCCCAGCATTTACTGGGACACCAGCACAGGCTCCCCATCAATCCTGGTGCTGTTTTTATGCTAAGTCTAGCATGAAAGCAGCATCAGGATTTGTCTGAGCAGCTTGGATTTCTGCTCAGACACAACCTCACCAGTGCTTAATTTGTAAATAAAAATGTGCCGGTGTCCAGAGCCCTCCTCTTAAACAAGTGGTTGCTGCAATTAAATGTGGGAACACTGAATACTGAGGTGGCATAATCCTAAAGCCATCTTGGGCCTCTTCAATCCATATGAAGCCACTCCCTGCCCCTTCAGCTCACTCTACCAGCTTTCTTCTTTCTCCCTTTGCGACGCTTTTTTGTTTTTCCTTTCCTCCATCTTTCCCATATGTGTCTTTTGCTTGTAGCAAATGCTTGATGCAGAAGAATAAGCCCCAGCGCTCAAAAATAAGTGCTGGTGCTCAGTACTGGAAACAACAAGCACAAATTAAGCACTGAACCTCAGAGTCTGTCCAGTTTCTCTAGCCTGGCTGTTAAACACAGCTCCGCTGAAGAAACCTAAGTGCCCATATGTGCACTTAGGGGCACTCTCTCCTCATCCCCCCCTCCCACCTCTCGTGGCCCAGCCCTGCCCCCCCTTCACTGCTGGCTGTGCCAGCAGCTGAAAGATGAAAGGATCAACAAATATTGTTTTATCTTTCAGTTCCTGGCTTAGCCAGGGAGCAATGCTCCTTTGCCATTGTAAAGCAGCTGCCCCTGGTACTATAGCACCACGCGCCAGGCCCTTGCTGCTGTTTTTGGGTTTGCCGCCGGCATTTCCAGGACTAGTTTTTGTCAGTGGGGAATTTGAATCGAATTCCTTTTTGACAAAGAATTCACACCTTAGTGCAAACTGCAATGCAGTATCTTCGAGGAGGCAGAGGCTTACATGCCATATGCACACAAAAAATGGTGTTACCCCGCCATCGCCAAAGGCTGTTTTTGTCTTTCTACTCAGTAGAAAGACAAAAGCAGGATTTAGAGCTGGCAGGGTTACATTTACTTTTTTGTACTAATAATCTATCTAGTAGTACTGCGGCACCAACCGCCAGGCCTTTGCTGCTGCTGTTGTTGCTGCAGCGGCGCGGCCTACACCACGTGTCTAGGACTGTTTTTTTTCCAATGGGGAATTCGAATCAAATTCACCATTGACAAAGACTTCATCCCTTCTCAGTGCAAACTGCAATGCAGTATCTTCAAAGATGCAGAGGCTGGCCTGCAATATGCACAAAAAGTATGTGTAACCCTTGCCAATGCCATATACTGTTTTTGTTTTTCTACTCATTAGTGCAGGCGGGGGATACACATACTTTTTTGTACTAATTATCTAGTAGTACCACAATGCCACACGCCAGGTCCTTGCTGCAGTTGTTGCTGCAGCGGTGTGGCCATTGTTTCCAGGACTAGTCTTTGTCAATGGGGAATTCAAATCGAATTCCCCATTGTGTGAAAGACCATCCAGGCCTTCACATCATGTGAGATGTTCATTGTGGTTGCTGGTTTTAGAGGGACTGAATCGTTGCAGTAGCATTTCTTGCAGTGTTCAAAAGGTGGTTTAGATGTAGTGGACCAGCAAGGGAGCTAAAGGGGTTCCATCTTTAGGATGGGGGTTACTGTGAATATATCTCTTCATTGCCTTACTGAGACTTACAGTGCCTTCTAGGGTGCCCTACTGCCTTTTAATATTTACTCCCTGTTGGCTCATTTTGTCTAGTCCGATAAATTACAACTTCTATTTCCTCAGATTTCATTTGTAAAAGTATATTAATAAATAAACAAATCTGTGAGGTACTCAGCATTATCTCATTGTCTGTTATGAAGATCTGTGGTTATACTGAATAAACAGCTATCTATGCCATTATAATATGAAATCTCTTTATTGATGCCATAACTACACTTTCACAATTGCTTTATTAACCTTGTTTTCTCAAATATACTTAAAAATGTGCCATTTGCCAATTCTTTTTTCAAAAATTTCTCGGGGGAGAACCCTCCCAAATCGGCCTTTTGACAGTTGGGCTTGCTCACTACGCTCGCTCACCACCAGGCACTCATCCAGAACTTTTACCTCTTACCACTTTCAAATGTTTCCAGATGCCACTGCATGTTTGACCTGCTGATATTTACACAAAACATACGTAATTCTGATACATGCATTAGCAGGAGTTAACCAGCATCTCGTGGTAAGGGGCTCCAGCAACACTCAGAAATTTGGAATTAATGGGAGAACTGGTACATCCCGGTATCATCACCTGTTAATTCCCGACCCCTCCGAGCACATTTCCATAAGTGAGCAGTGTTTCCCAGGACCTCATAATTTCAGATAGGGCAAATAACAGGGATACTATTTGAATAAAATTCTGAGAGACCTAAGGAGGCCTGTTGGGCATTTTGTACTATGTTAACAATTACTAGAACGTTTGGCTTATTTATGTTCTACTTGCTCGAACTAAAAATGTTATAAATTGCTCAGGTAGTCTACGTGAGTGAGGTTTACACCTTATTTAATTGTTTATCAATAAATTAAAAAAGATATTGTACCAGCTGCCACTAATGATTATGACATTAGCTAACGTTTCATGCTTGCATGATGGCAGTTTTAACAAGGAGGTACTTACACACTGTAGAACTGTATTAGATACGCTCATGACTGGATATTTTTTAATTAGAACAACGGTTAAAGTATGAAGGTTAAATTAACATTTCAACTTATAACTACAAGCTATCATGTTGAATCTTTTTGCAATGAAAACTTTCTTGCAGTTAATTGGTAAAAAGCAGAATACAAATCAAAAGCGACAATGCACTATCAATGCATTACAATTAGTCTGGCAAAGTCATAACAAATGTGCGTTCTGATTTTACACCTGTTTGCTGCGTCTCATCAACTCGGAGCATAAAAATTGCTGTTACTGAAATGGTGTTACTAATAGGAAAGGAAGGAAGTCTTGTATTAACAGTCATAGGGGGTCATTCCGACCCTGGCGGTCAAAGACCGCCAGGGCTGCGAATGACAGAAGCACCGCCAACAGGCTGGCGGTGCTTCCTTGCCCATTCTGACCACGGCAGTAAAGCCGCGGTCAGAAAACCGGGGGCGGTGGTTTCCCGCCGGTTTACCCCCGGCTGGGCGAATCCGCCATGGCGGCGCTGCAAGCAGCGCCGCCATGGGGATTCTGACCCCCTTACCGCCAGCCTGTTTCTGGCGGTTGGCACCGCCAGGAAGAGGCTGGCGGTAACGGGTGTCTAGGGGCCCCTGGGGGCCCCTGCACTGCTTATGCCACTGGCATGGGCAGTGCAGGGGCCCCCTAACAGGACCCCATTAAGCTTTTCACTGTCAGCTTAGCAGACAGTGAAAAGCGCGACGGGTGCAACTGCACCCGTCGCACCCCCGCAACACCGCCGGCTCCATTCGGAGCCGGCTTCGGTGTTGCAGGGCTCCTTCCCGCTGGGCCGGCGGGCGCTACCTTGGGTAGCGCCCGCCGGCCCAGCGGGAAGGTCAGAATGGCACCAGCGGTCTTTTGACCGCGGTGCGGCCAAATGGCGGTTCCCGCCGGGGTCAGAATGACCCCCATAAAATCTGCAGTTTTATAAAGACATGGAAGTTTTAAAGTCATTCTAACAGTAAATAACAACATTTTGTGTAAAAAAAAAAGTGCTCGTTAGACTTTTATTTGGTCATTTTTGTGGTCGCGCTCAGGGGCATAGCTTCAGTGGCGGTGTTTGGGATGTTCCACCGCCGTAATAAATCTATTTTCTGTTAAATAGTTGGGTACAAGTGCTTTCAGTCAGGCTTGGTGGGCTGTCTGTCGAATTTCACCAGGGATTTACACATATGTACAGACAAAAATGCACACACATTCTCCCTTTCTGCTATGAAAGTCTCAAACAAGCATTTGCAATGCAAAGGTTTTGCATTTTCTTGAGTTAGAGATACTGGCATTGTAAATTCATAACTGGACTTTTCTTGCCACATAAATTGATCAACCCTGCCTCATAATTTCGTCTTTTCCTGCCATATAATTCCAGTGGCCCAACATTTAACTAAAGCACTTCCATTTACATTCTTCCTCTATTTTAAAACATACAATTATCATATAAACCTTTATCAGAAACAAACTTTTGGCATTACAGTGTAATGCTCAAAACACCATAACAAAACTATCATTTGGGATGGATTGGAGCGTGAAAGGAAAGAGGGTGTCGGGAGTAAAGATGGAGAGGGCAAGTGGCGCAGTAACAGTGTCCTGGGGCCTAGAGTAAGAAAGGGAAATGGTTGACTGCAATTTTGGTAGGAAAATACAGTAGTATTTAGAGTTGAGTGAGGTCCATAGGTCTCTGGCCCCTGTGCCACTGGGCTTGGAGTGTGTGAACTGCGGTGCACTGATAACGCTCTGCCCGAGGTCCCAGTACTGAAGGTACTCTGGCAGACAGCATGTGTGGGGTTCCTGGCACTGGCACAGCTGAGGGCTTGGAGTGTGTGAAATGAGGAGAACTGATGGAGCTGTATGGGGCAGAAGCTGGCACTATCTCTAAGGATTTTGGAGCCCTGGTAGAGCTGGGTGCTTAGGCTATAAGCAATTACAAGCAATCCTCAGCCCTTGCTCTCAGCACACAGGCAGGCACACTTGGTAAAGAAAATCCAAGCCAAGAAAGGGCGGGAGCCAGGCAGCTGAGTGAGAGTGCAGAGAGCCAACAAAGACCAAATGTGACCAAGATAACAGCCTGATTTATAGCCTTGTTTACAGCTGAGCTCAGAGGAAGAATGCTCTGCAAATGAAAATGGAAGCTTCCCTGGACAGGAGCAGGAAGCAAAGTAAAAACAAAAATGTCTCTTGCAGAGCAGATAAACAGGACAAAGCTTAATTATACTGCAGTTGGTCCCTGCTCCCACACAGCAGAAGGAGGGACAAAGAGGCATGACTGACCACTAGCAAGCAAGGATTTTTGAATGACACTGAAACTAACAAATGAAATAGCTGGAAGCCCACAGAATAAGTATACTTAAAAGTATACAAGAGGTTGTACGCTTCCGCTCGATCTAAAAATGTTGATTATTTCACAAAATATTGTGTTTTCACTTGCATGGTACCCCTAACAATCCGCATTTATTTCCTTTTCCAATGCTTCTTAAGTCCCTTGTGTGCTCCCTGCTTGTCATACAAGTGTTTTAACATTATATGCCAGCGTCATTGTTAGAAAATTTAAAGTTCTCCGTCCAACCCCCGCACCCCAGTCTTACTGACCATGCTATGCCCGTGATCTTGCAAAACACAGCTACAGCTCTGTCGCCGGCAGCACTGCATTCATTATTACAAAGAGTGGTCTTAGGGTTAGTCTTGATCATGATTGGATGGCTTTCCTGTTTATCACGTTTCCGTGCCATATCTTGGATGGTTTTCCTACCTATTCTTGTGTTTGTCTTGGCCCTCAAGTATTCTTTCTTTACCCTTGCTTTTCATTGGCTGAGTTGTATCCTTCAACTCCAAACACTATTTTTTTGTTTTGTTCCTCATTTATCACTCCACAGGAGTGCATGTCCTAATACGCCCTCTGACTCTTTTCCATATAGATCACACTCATGCTCTTTCTATTGCTCCGCCATTCACTTCCACCCTTTAATCTCTCCGTGCACTCCCTCTCTGAGTACACATCTGTCTATCTGTCCTCCATTTTCTCTTTCCCTATTCATCTGCCCACAGTCTTCCCTCAGAAGAGACTGGGGATGTGATAAATTTTTCTACGTGCCAGGTGCCTCATGCTAGCCTTGGTGATGCCCTGAACGCTGTCCACAGTAGTTTCCAGTGCCTCTTGCACCCCTCTTCAACTCTCTTTTTTTCCGCCCCACCAACTACATACTGGCCACCACTATTTGTTTTGCCAGTGCTGCTAGCTTTTAAAATGCACCAGAGCTGGCAAAGTCAATAGAAGCGACGGGCCATCTTAAAAAACAATTTTGTAATTTTGTATACTTCCAAGATGGTAGTCACATTGTGGCATGCAATGTGGAAGCCATCTTGAAAGTATTAAAATATTTTTTTTAAAACTTTGTCACGTTGCCTGATGCGTCTGATGTGACGCAAGGTGGTGGCCATCCTGTAAGCATGAAAACATTTTTCATAAAGATAGTCACCATGTTGCGTTGCATTGTGTCACAGAACTTGGCAGCCATCTAGAAAGATTTAAACCATTATTTTATACTTTCAAGATGGCCACTTAACTGCCTCATCAAGTTGAATCACACAGCACTGAAATCATCTTGAAACAATAAGAAATAGATTTCCCATCTTGTCAGTTGCCACTATTGGCTTTGCTAATGCTGGTGTATTGGCAATACAAATAGCGGCAACCATGAGGCATTGACAAAGCAATATTAATTGACTTTGGTACTGCTTGTTCAATATTGGGTCATAGGTATTAAAAGACAGATATTACTAGACCTGATTCACAAAGCATTTTTTATGCATAGGTTTAACTTAGGTGTGCAAAATGAGCACCACGCAAACCTAAAATCATAATTGGTTGGATGGAATTTTAAGTTCTTAAAGTACACTTACACATGTAGAAATTCCTCCACTATGGCAAAAATGACATATTTATAAGTTTTTTGTTCTGGGCATTCTGGGCGTTCTGTGTGGGGTGTTTACATAGCCCTTCCAGGTAAGAAACCGCACACATAGTCCTGTGAAAGTCAGAAGCATAGGCATTCTCAGAATGTGCATAGCGCGGGAACATCCTCATTTAGTGAAGGCTGTTCCCCAATAGGAAGAAAAAAGATTTTCCCTTATAGGAAACATTTAAAAAAAAATACATTACAGTAGCTTATTTGTGACACCTTAGGACATCTTCAATTTTCAACCTAGTTGGAAATCAACATATATGTTATAATCTGGCGTACTCAAGGAAATTTATCATCTTTGTCGAAATTTAGGAAATGTATGTTTTTTGAAGATTTTCTGGAGTACTCCAGTGTTGCTTTGTGAACCCTCAAAATACTGGATCCAAACATGGGGAAATCCTAGAGAAGACAATTAAAAAAAACTTTTTAACTCTGGGCTGTCATTTGCAGTTCAGTTATTTGAACCTCCTGTTTGTAATGTCATAAAATAGGAAACCAAACACAAAGCAGAAACACTTTAAGTCTCCAAATGATAAGGAACATTTTTTGTATACGCTTGGATGAAGCACTCTTTTGTATTTTTCTGACCTGAAGAATCGTTTTTTCCAACTGTAAAGCTGTAAGGTATAGGGCTGTCTCTGCCCAAGAGTGGGTCAGTAGCTTATCATGCTAAATGATTCCTTGAGGAAATGATCATAAGAGGGCCCTGAAATAAAAGATAGATGTTTATTATGGTCTCTGTTTCTGGTAATTTAGACATTGACCATGGTCATTGCTATTATGTCATCAAGAAAAGTAGAGTAAGTTTCTGCTTAGGAGATCCTTGATAATCTGGGTTACATGGAAATCATGTCAGGTATGTCCTAGATGATTAACACTCTGCTATTCACATGAAGGGGAAAGTATGCTTACATTAACATGTATGTGGATATAAAATTGTGGAACCTATTTTAGAACTGTGGAATTTCCACAGCCATAATTTTTTACTAACAGTGGAAGAGTAAGATATCTTCATAGTGATATCCTCAAGAAATTAGCTATTATTACAAAATCACTGGAGTGATAACGAAGCTTGAGGGGAGGAGGCAGGGTCTGATTACTGTTCCAGAGGGCTGTTCATTTACAGATCTTGGCACGTAAATCTACTCACATCTCAGGAAATCTTAAATGATTCCTATCCAGCTGTTTTGCTTCACCACTGACCGAGCTGAACTACACACACATGGAAAAGTATCTCTGGAATGCAACCATTAGTCTAGGAAATACATTTATTAAATCACTCTACGAGGCTCGTAAAGGAAGGTCAGTACAACTGAAAGAGCACCTTTAAAATGTGTGCAGTAATGAAATGAAAACATGTACAAAGAATAACAGCATATATATGCAAAGATACAGATATATATAAACATACACAATGCAAAGCAGATAATTAGTAAAATTCATCACCATGGGGCACAGTTGCTCCTTCATCTTTCTCCCACCAACTTCAAGTCATAGACCCCAGATCGACTGTAAAGAGACAGAGAGATCTACCCTCATTGGAAGGATGACAAGCATTGGCGTCCCAACCCTGTCTGAGGTCCCTGAATCACCTCACTGTCAATCTTTGGTCTCTTAGATACCTTAAACAAGCCAGAGAGGAGATTTCTAGAAAACCCCTCCCGCTCTTGCTACGCAAGTTGTTGTCCAAAAAAATGCTGGCTACTTCAGGTCAGTTTTAAAATGAAGACGTAAGAACTGGCCAAGATCCCAATGTGCTCTCTCAAAACAAAACCGTTCCCTGCCGTACCATAAACATCATCCTAGTACACTCTCATCTCTCTAAGCCCTTGGTGAGAAAGAACACGCAGAGTAAAAACATGAGCACAGAAAAATACTTGCAGCTTCTGCACTTCTAACATCTGCACTTCCAATGTGGCAGTGGCTAACGCTAAAATAAAGCCAATAGGCAAAATGAAGCTGGTGGTCAATAATGCGACAGTGTGCTGCTAGGCTGAAGTGCAACATGGGGTCAGTGGTCAAAACACGCATATCATTACACCCGCACAGATTAAATCTCATATTCCATAAATTCCAGGTAGCGCACACCACATGACAGCACCATATCAGATATACGAACAGGCATTTTTGACAAAGGTACTCAAGCTATACCTGACTGGTGAGGCCTAACTTGATGGAAACTAGACTGGGGCTGCTTGTGTTCTCATCTGAGAGTTCAGGCTGGACTGTCTCTGTTTGAGAGCAGAATCAAGGCTGATTTCCAAGAGCTGGTTTCTATTTAAGGATGCATGATGAGCAAACAATAGACTGGGATGGCACCCCAAGTAGTTACCTGTGTGTAAGGAAAAGCCTTCCTTGGCATGGTTACCCCCTAACTTTTTGCCTTTTGTTGATGCCAGTTATGATTGAAAGTGTGCTGGGATCCTGCTAACCAGGCCCCATCACCAGTGTTCTTTCCCTAAACTGTACCTTTGTTCCCACAATTGGCACAGCTCTGGCACACAGATAAGTCTCTTGTAAATGCTACCCCTGGTACCAAGGGCCCTGTGGCCAGGGACGGGTTTCTAAGGGCTGCAGCATGTACTATGCCACCCTAGGGACCCCTCACTCAGCACATGCACACTGCCTCACAGCTTGCGTGTGCTGGTGTGGAGAAAATGACTAAGTCGACATGGCACTCTCCTCAGGGTGCCATGCCACCATCCCACTGCCTGTGGCATAGGTAAGTCACCCCTCTAGAAGGCCTCATAGCTCTAAGGCAGGGTGCACTATACCACAGGTGAGGGCATAGTTCCATGAGCACTATGCCCCTACAGTGTCTAAGCCAAACCTTAGACATTGTAAGTGCAGGGTAGCCATAAAGGGTATATCGTCTGGGAGTTTGTCAAACATGAACTCCACAGTTCCATAATGGCTACGTCGAAATCTGGGAAGTTTGGTATCAAACCTCTCAGCACAAAAAATCCACACTGATGCCAGTGTGGGATTTATTGAAAAAGCACACAGAGGGCATCTTAGAGATGCCCCCTGTATACCAGTCTGACTCCTAGTGTTAGGCTGACCAGTTTTTGCCAGCCTACCACAACCAGATGAGTTTATGGCCACATGGGGTGAGTGCCTTTGTCACTCTGTGGCCAGGAACAAAGCCTGCACTGGGTGGAGGGGCTTCTCACCTCCCCCTGCAGTACTGTAACACCTGGCAGTGAGCCTCAAAGGCTCATGCCTGTTGTTACAGTGCCCCAGAGCATCCCAGCTAGTGGAGATGCCTGCCCCTCTGGACACAGCCCCCACTTTTGGCGGCAAGTCTGGAGGAGATAATGAGAAAAACAAGGAGGAGTCACCCACCAGTCAGGACAGCCCCTAAGGTGCCCTGAGCTGAGGTGACCCCTGCCTTTAGAAATCCTCCATCTTGGTTTTGGAGGATTCCCCCAATAGGAATAGGGATGTGCCCCCTCCCACCGGGGAGGAGGCACAAGGAGGGTGTAGCCACCCTCAAGGACAGTAGCCATTGGTTACTGCCCCCCAGAAGGACTTCTGACCTGAAAGCCCCACAGAGATGACTGAGATAACAACTGACTTGGCCCCAGCCCCACCGGCCTGTCTCCAAACTCAAAGAACCTGCACAGCGATGAATCCAACGGGACCAGCGACCTCTGATGACTCAGAGGTCTGACCTACACCCGAAGGGCCAAGAACCTCCTGAGGACAGCGGCTCTGTCCAGACTCAGCAACAAAATTGCACCAATGAAGCAACTTTAAAGAGACTCTCACTTCCCGCCAGAAGCGTGAGTCTTCACACTCTGCACCCAATGTCCCCGGCTCGAGTTTGGAGAAACCAACACCGCAAGGAGGACTCCCAGGTGACTCCAATGATGTGGACACCCTGAGTTGACCTCCCTGCACCCCCACGACGACGCCTGCATAGAGGATCCAGAGGCTCCCCTCTGACCGCGACTGCCTGGTAACAAAGGAACGCGACGCCTGGACCAAGCACTGCATCCGCAGCCCCTAGGACTGAGAGGAACCAGCTACCAGTGCAGGAGTGACCAGCAGGCGGCCCTCATCCTAGCCCAGTCAGTGGCTAGCCTGAGAAGCCCCTCTGTGCCCTACCTGCATCATCAGAGTGACCCCCGGGTCCCTCTATTGTTTTCAATAGCAAACCTGATGCCTACTTTGCACACTGCACCCGGCCGCCCCGTGCCGCTGAGGGTGTGTTTTGTGTGGTTCTCCCCCTGTGCTCTATAAAACCCACTTGGTCTGCTGCCCGAGGACACAGGTACTTACCTGCTAGCAGACTGAAACTGGAGCACCCCTGTTTTCCATAGGCGCCTATGTGTTTTGGGCCATCCTTTGAGGTCTGCACCTGACCAGCCCTGTGTTGCTGGTGCTGTGGCTTGGGGGTTGCCTTGAACCCCCAATGGCGGGCTTCCTATGTCCAGGACACTGACTGTGTAAGTGCTTTATTTACCTGAGAAACTAACGATTACTTACCTCCCCCAGGAACTGTTGATTTTTGCACTGTGTCCACTTTTAAAATAGCTTATTGCCATTTTAACCAAAACTACTGTTTTAAATCAAAGTTCTATACTTACCTGTGTGAAGTACCTTACATTTTATGTACTTACCTCAAATTTGAATCTTGTGGCTCTAAGGATAAATTAAGAAAATCTATTTTTCTATATAAAAACATATTGCCCTGGAGTTAAGTCTTTGAGTGTGTGTTCCAGATTTATTGACTGTTTGTGTACAACAAATGCTTAACACTACCCTCTGAGAAGCCTACTGCTCAACCACACTATCTCAAGACAGAGCTTTAGAATGATCTAATTTGCCACTATCAACCTCTAAGGGGAAACCTTGGACTCTGTGCACACTCTCTCACTTTGAGATAGTATATACAGAGCCAACTTCCTACACCATGGGTGAGATTAATTCAAGCATTTCATTCATCTCTTTCCGATTGTCTTCAGTGGGATGCCATAGGTGCAACTTGTGCCCCCAAAAGTAGGTTCCATGCACACTGTTCCACAGGCTGTACCTCCCTGATGAGGCCTAAATAGGCCTAAACTGGCCTGGTGTTGCTTGTGTCATCATTCAGAGGGGACCTAGGCAGTTCCTATTGGAACAGGATCAATGGTGATCTGAACATGGTTGGTTCCTGGCTGAATTGACATATTAGCAAAAACGTGATGAATTGAGATGCAGCCCTGAATAATTACAAGTGGCTGAGATTATTTCAAGCACTCCATACATCATGCACCAAAAGCACTGCAAACACTCTAGACTAAGTGCACATGCAGGATATATATTTCAGACTGCAGATGATGGCTATTTTGTCTTCTACCAATTATTCTTAGGATAATGACATAAGAACCACTGGGGGAGTTATGTAAATACTTTCAGCCTGATCTAGACCTTGACGGGGTTACTGCCAAGCCACGTTGGTGGTGGACCTGGAAGCACCGTCTCATCAATGGTTTTCCTCCCACCGTATTCAGATGTATCACAGCTGAGCCGGAGACAGCTACAACAGAGCGCCCTTCATGGCTGTCAGGCAGGCAGGTTCTTGCTGGTGTTTTTAGATGTTTCAGCTGTGCAGGTGGTGTCATATCAGCAGATTGCTTATGGATGGAGATCCTCCCTGTAATCAATGGACATCGTGCAATGGCAGTGGCTATGGAATACTGGTACGTCTCTCACACACACACACACTTTACCCTAGCCATATGTGTCCCCCTGCACAACACACTACAACACACAATATACGCACAGTCATCCTTTGCCATTCCATCACAAAACCCTTACATACCAAACACACCTATTGCCATACATCCATGACACAACTTACACACACTATTGACACTGACACAGCCACAACAACCAGCACAACTACTCACTCAGCTACACAAACGCTCACATGAGGCACAAAAACACACATCATTACAATGTCTGCCACACAACACTCACCTGAATTTTGCACACATACAGACACAACCACATCACCCACTCCAGCTTCCTCCACCTCAGCCAGCCAATCCAATCTCACACAGACATACACATACTGATTCACATACACGACAGGCAGCACAACTTTTCCAGTACAGGTTCCCTTGTAATGCGCACCGATGGACACCATTGACAAGTGTGATTGCACCGTCACTGTGGTGCCATCATTCATTTGGCAATGACGTGTGTGTGTGTGTCCCATGTATGTCTGAACCAATCATGTTCCAGACATATGCATATCACAGTAATTAAAAATAAATACTATGACATGCATATGCCTGAAGTAGTCCAGACCTCATGTGCAGTGCCCACCCAACGTACCATGACAATGCGGCATCCCTACCTTTGAGTTCGGCGACGGGAAGGGGTTGTATTTTCTCCGTGGGTCAGTTGATGCAGTGACCGCAAATCTTGTCCAGTCATGTCCAGTCGAAAACAGAAGTGGAATCGGGGGACAAGGTAAGTTTTTACCTCATTTCTCCACCAATGCACCAACTCAAGTATGGAGGTAAGACCGACACTTTTTGTTTGGCGGTAAGGCACATCCAAATCTGCACGGTGAGAAAGGTGGCTGGAGTCCTGCCGTCTGCCACATTTTCTTATGGTGCCATTGACGTGGGTGGTGTTTCCTGGCAGAGATGCCAAGACGAATGCGGGTGCCTGCCTATTGGGCTGCCGACATCTAAATCCAGCTGGTGGACCGTCATGGTGACGGATAGGTTTTCAGTCAAATAAAATAGATGATGGGACCGTTAATGCCAACATCTAAATCAGGTCCTCAGCATTATCTGTATGGCTCCAATAGTGAGGTGATAGTGGGTAGACAGGAAAAGAATGACACTCTTGTATAGTAAGATGGGGAAGGTGAGGTCACATGTATAACAACTCACTTTCATGTCATCGCTCCCCTTGTCAAGGATACTTTCTGAACTGCAGCTTCAAGCTTCTGGCCCTTTCCAGAGGGTCTCTGGCATCACAGATAGCAAAGGGGAAATTGCCATGAAAACTGCAAAAGGTATTACAATTTTAATAATTGTGAACAGCAGTACACCACCATACTAAAGTCTGTAGAAGACATGTGGAACATAAATTATACACTTCAGCCCATGCTTGCACACATTTTATATAATAGCCAGAATATCTATTATACTGACAGAGCATTTTTGCAATGGTCATCATTGGCATTTAATGAATGGAGAGTAAAATTTAATAAATTATCTAAGATCAACATGACAAAAATCCGAATCAGTAGAACTGGAAATTTGCAATGTTAAATTTTGAGGGAAAATAGTGCTTAGAAGCACAAAGTGGCAACTGTGGCTATTTGGTCACACCAGATGGGAGAAAGTCACAAGTTTGGGCTAACTGCGATGAAGCGCGGCCCGGACAGAGGGACAAAGTTAGGCCTGCTGAACAAAGTACCTTAAATCCTGGTTGCAGAGCGTTGTGAGCTCCTGAATTAAAGATGCGCCCCACAACGGTGTTTCGAGGAGCTGTGAGGTAGCAATGAGAAGTTCTATGGCACGGTCTAGGAAGCCGTTGATGGGGGGCTTGCGATGTGAAGTCCTGCGTCGCAGATGCGTTGCACACAGGTGATTCCAAAGATCCTTCTGGCTTCAATAGGGAGTCCTGCACCATCGTCGAGGAGGGTGTTGATGAGGACTTTATGATGTGAAGGCCTGTGTCGAGGCTGTCATGCACTGTCAGTTCTGAGGAGACTGTAGGTTAAGATGTGAGGTCAGGCATCGGGATGCATTACAAAGCATGATTTCAATGTGGAGCTGCGAGGCGAATAATTGTGCTGTTTCAGTTCTGACCACAGAACACAGCTGGGCATGCCTAGCACCTTCAGGCCCACATCCATGGGTCTAAGGCTGGGGTGGCATGATTTGAGGTGGGTCCAAGACTTACAGCAGACTGATTCCAGGTGCTGGATTCAAGATGGCTAGAGCCTTTTTTGTCCCTGAGGCTCTGATCAGAAGACCAGCCAACTAGCCCTTGGAGTCACTTGGGTGGGCCTACGAAAAAGATGCTGGTCCAGTCCTTTTACTCGGGCAGCAGGGCAAAAGAGTAGCAGCCCTTCTTGCAGATCAGCACTGCAGTCCTTCCGAGTCTCCCACAGGTCCAGAGGTGTACTGAAGAGTTGGGTCTGAGGGTCCATTATTTATACCTTGTGCCCACTTTGAGGTAGGACAAGGTTCTGGAGGTTTCCTCCACCAGAGGTGTTTGGAATTTCCTGCCTCCCTGCCCGGGTCCCAGCTTGACTGGGTTAAAAAAAGGCTAGTGCCAAACACTTTGTGAGTGTTCTCAGACAGAGCCTTTGTGATATGCAACCATGGTCCATCCTTCCAACACCTATCCCCCTTTCTCTCACTGTCTGGGAGCAATACACAAAGACCAACTGTCAGCTACACCTAATCTTTTGACCCAGGATACAGGCTGAAACAAGAAAATTATAACTTTCTAAAATTGCGTACTAAGGGGGTGGGTCTGTTTAAACAGCAACGCTAGACCACTAAGAAGTATACAAAATACCTTGACTAATTATTTTTTAGCCAACTCCTTTGCTTAATACTTAACAGATCGAGAAATGTAATTTACTTGACCTTGTTTATTGTGAACATAGTGGTTTAAACATTCATTTGTGTAAATTCATTTTGCGTTTATACATCATAGACTTTGGATAACATTACCAAACGTTGGGGGAGGAGCCAAGATGGCGACCGGGAAGGACGCTTAGTTAAACGCTCCGTCCCGGGCTCGCCGCTCCACAGCAGCTGGGCACTCCTGGGGCGCCAAACTCCAGCAGCGGAAGGGAATCCGCTCCGTGAGCCCGGCGCACTCAACCAGCGGCACCGGGGGGTGACTGAGCTGCCGGGAGGCGGAACAGCCGGGGACCCGGCCGCACTGTCGAGCCGCGACAGCCATCTTTCACGGGGAGGCGTCCCGCTTCGGACTCGCCGCGGCGCGTCTGAGCGGAGCCCCCCATGACGCTAACATTCGGAGGCAGAAGGGGGAACCACTCTGGGTGCCCCCCACTAACCTACACCGACGACGGGCCCGAGCAAGGGACCGCTGAGGAGCCGACCCCGGCGAGGAAATCGCGGCCGCCATTTAAAAAAAAAAATATATTTTACTTTTTTTTCCTTCATTAACAAGGAGACGCCCTGGATCCCAGCCACAAGACCAGCAGGAGAGGTGGGTGTGTAGCGGTGGGGGAAACCTGTGCTGGGGGAGCGGTGGACTCGCAGCTGGGCCTTGCCCTCTGCCCCTTCGCTCCCTCCCTCCCCCTCCCTTATTAAATATTGGGGACCCGGATATGTGAGGCGTTTGAGGGCACCCCCCCATTCTACGGGCTGCCGGTGAAGCGCGCCCCCCTCTAGACGGGGCGCGGGGGTCAAGTGAGGAGCCTGCTGCTGAGGATGGCGGGATGTCTGCGGCCGGGCTAGACCGGGCCCAGAAGTGACGCCTGACAAACGACACCGCCCGCTACGTGAACGCTGGGCCGCGGGGGAGATCTGCGGGCCCCGAAGCGTGCACAAACTCACGGGAAGGTCCTTCCCCAACCCTATCCTGTTGGAGGACCCAGGACTCGGGACTGGCATTAGGTGGGGGACTGGTGCCTAGCCCCCCCCTCTGCCCGCCTGAGCCGGGACTTCTTTCTGAGACCGACATAAGGACTAAAATCCCCCGGAAAAAACGAAGAACACACCGACACTGACTCAGGAGGACGTGCAACCCCCCCTTCCCGGACGATTGGGGGATCCTAAGGGACCGGGTAGACACAAGTGGAGAGAGGACGCACGCGAAGAGCGCGCAGGTGCGCTATCAACGAGTTTGGCCGTTGGGCTACACCTGGTCGAGCAATACATCCAAATAAGGGGTAACCACGAACAAGACAAAATGGCCGGGAAGTCCAAGTCTGCGAGAAGCCAGGACCGGAGTACGCACGGACCAGCACCTGGCGACCAACAATTTATACCTACCCTGCAGTCGCTTGAAACCACACTCAAGGCACACTCCTCACAATTTGAGAAAGTGCTACAGGCAATCATGGATACTAAATCCTCATTGGAGAGTAAGATAGACACGGTGTCGCAAGACCTGAATATCCTCAGGGTAGACCATCGCAAACTCTCCGGAAAGGTGAAGCTAATGGAAGAAGCGCTAGGTGAACTAGCTCCCGCAGTAACTGACAACCAAAAACAAATTCTCCGATTAGACGCAGAAGTTAAGACACTGCTGAGAAGAACAGAGGAGGCAGAAGGTAGATCCCGCCGTAATAATATACGGTTCCTTGGATTCCCCGAAAAATCATTGGACCAAAACTTAGAACTCCTGTTGGAACACTGGCTAATCAAGGAAGTCCTAAATGGAACCCCATCGAAATTATTTTCGGTAGAAAGAGCGCACAGGATCCCGGGTAGACCTCCGGCGCCGGGCCAACCCCCAAGACCATTGATAGCCAGGTTCCTGAACTTCAGAGATCGTGATGCCATACTGCAAGAGTTCCGTAATAAAGGCCCATTCAAATATGAAGACTCAACCGTGCACGCTTACCCAGACTTCACTCAGGAAGTGCAAAAGCAATGCAACTCTTTTGTCCAAATAAAGCAACGCCTCCGTGAGCATGACATAAAGTATGCACTACTATTCCCAGCCAAATTGAGAGTTTCAGTAGATGATCGCACCCACGTGTTTACTTCGCCGGAGAACGCTTGGACATGGATGCACGCCAAGGGGCTCGCCCACTCCCGTGGTGCAGCTGACACCGATGTGAACTGGTCAACAGCCTCATCCCGGAAACGCGCCAAGAGGCGCCCCAGGGGACAACCCACGGAGCAACAAGCTGCAGAAGAGAGTGCCAGGGTCCTGAAAGAAACCCCCCTACTGACACAGAACTCCTTCGAGGCTCTCAGGACACAGCCGGAGGAAGGCTCGGAATCGGAATCGATCAGTTCGGACTCCACATTAACGGATGCATCGAAGGGCCCGGAGCTCACCCCAAGAACCGCAGACACACTTTGATCGAACATCACCGACCCGCCCCCCCTGCGGGGGCCGGCCGCCGCGACTGCGGGATGGAACTGAACTCAATGACCCCCACAGGAAGTGGGTGGTTATCACACCCGAACTTATGTATCCTTCTTTTGTGTTATCCTTTTTCTTTAATTCTATTATTGGAAATAATCACCGTTCTCGCGCTGCGAGCGGCTGGCGGCGGGGGTGTGTGGAGGAAATAGGAGGCACTGACCGCCCAAGGAGCGCCCCCTAAAATAACTGCAGACTGGGTCTGCAGAAGGATGCGAGCCCCACAACGAGCCGCATCTAGATAGTAGCATCGCACCCCCACAGATATCCACATGGACACAGTTTTGTACGCACCCCGATGGGGTGTGTAGTTTGTTACGAGTTCACAGTAGGGGAGGGGATCCAGTTGGGGAGGGACACGGGGTAATCATTAGTTCGTACACTGCGGGTCTGTCCGTAACTCAGGTATCGCTGCCGGGATGGGGGAACCTGGTCGATCGGAGGGGGGGATGGGAGGATCCGGCCGGGTCATAGTGGTGAGTGGGATCCCAGACATACCCTCACAAAATAAAAATGGCCCACCCCACAGTCTACGGCACACACAAATATGGTATAGTCACCTGGAACGTTAGGGGACTTAGGACCCCGAGCAAAAGATCCAGGGTGCACGCACGACTTAAACACCAGGGCGCACACATTGCAATCCTACAAGAGACCCACATGCAAGACCCGGACCTCCAAGAATTGCGAAGTAAATGGGGAGGCCAGATAGTAGGTACATCTTACTCAACTTTTGCGAGGGGGGTTCTCATATGGATAGCGGGAATGTCCCCTTCCTCCAAACATCACACAGGATAGATCAGGGAGGAAGGTACGTGATAGTTGAGGGCAGATTAGACGGTAAACAACTGGCAATCATAGGAATTTACGCTCCCAACAACGCACTGCCCGAGTTCTTGAGTACGCTCACCCCAGCACTGTTAGCAAATCCGGAAACACCTGCTATATGGGGCTAGGACTTTAATTGCACCCTAGATCCGGTGCTGGACAGATCTAACCCCACCACACGGGTGATGGCCAATAGATGCATTAGACGTCCGCTGTTAGCATGGGCCAATGAGATGGGCCTCCACGATATATGGCGCGTGAAGCATCCATCACACAGGGAATATTAATTCTACTCAATACCACATAAAGTGCACACCAGGATAGACTTAATGTGGGGCACTTAGGATATCTGCACAACAGTCAGCAAAATAGAATACCTAGCTAAGACACTTTCGGACCACTCACCGCTTAAAACCACCTTGGACTGGGGTAGGCGGCGCCAAGCGATCCCAACATGGAGACTTCAAGTAGAAGCCCTACAGGATCCAGCATTCACAAACACACTGAGTACACAAGCACAACATCATCATCACCTCCTACGCCGACGACACTCAACTTATACTTTCCCTCACCAAGGAACCCGCCAGCACTAAGACCAACCTACAAGATGGCATGAAGGACGTCGCAGATTGGATGAGGCTCATCCGTCTAAAACTGAACTCAGACAAAACGGAAGTCCTCATCCTCAGCAACACCCCGGCCGCATGGGACGACTCCTGGTGGCCCACGGCCCTTGGCACCGCACCGACCCCCTCAGACCACGCCCGCAACCTCGGCTTCATCTTGGACCCTCTTCTCACCATGACCAAACAAGTCAATGCCGTGTCCTCCTCCTGCTTCCTCACCCTCCGCATGCTCCGCAAGATCTTCCGCTGGATCCCCACCGACACCAGAAAAACTGTGACCCACGCCCTAGTCACTAGCCGCCTGGACTACGGCAACACCCTTTATGATGGGACCACCGCAAAACTCCAAAAACGTCTGCAACGTATTCATAACGCCTCCGCCCGCCTCATCCTCGACGTACCCCGCAACAGCCACATCTCCGCACACCTGAGACACCTGCATTGGCTCCCAGTCAGCAAAAGGATCACCTTCCGACTTCTTACCCACGCACACAAAGCACTCCACGACAAGGGACCTGAATACCTCAACCGACGCCTCAGCTTCTACGCCCCCACCCGTCTCCTCCGTTCCACCGGCCTCGCACTTGCTGCCGTCCATCGCATCTGCCGCTCCACGGCGGGTGGGAGGTCGTTCTCCTACCTGGCAGCCAAGACCTGGAACACCCTCCCCACCAGCCTCAGGACCACCCAGGACCACTCTGCATTCCGGAGACTCCTCAAGACCTGGCTCTTCGAGCAGCAGTAACCCCCTTCCCCCTAGCGCCTTGAGACCCGCACGGGTGAGTAGCGCGCTTTATAAATGTTAATGATTTGATTTGATTTGACTGAGTACAGCGCTAAAGCAGTATTGGGAACTAAACACTGACACCGCAAACTCAAGAGCAGCGGAGTGGGACGCGCATAAAGTAGTGATTCGGGGCCAATGTATCTCCACTACATGGGGGGTGAGACGTACACTCCAAGCAGAGGTTGGTAAATTAGAGATAAAACTAAGAACACTAGAAAATGCAGTTTCCCGCAACAAAGCATTATACACGACATTTAAAGAAGCGCGCGCAGAATATGCCACTGCTGACGCTACACTACGCCTTCATGATCACAAATATCATCTGGCCCGACTACAAATGGAGGGCGATAAATCGGGTAGACTACTTGCATGGCTTCTATGCGAGGACCAACAACGCCCCCCGATAGGGGCAATAGAGAGAGGCCCGGGTGCACTGGTAACTACACAGGAAGAAATAAATGATGTGTTCAGGGAATACTACACAAAATTATACCCCAAACGCACATCCTGCAACATCCGGCAACTCAGGTACTTCTTAGCTGACTCCCCCATCCCCCAACTCCCACGAGCAGACAGAGAGACACTAGAAGCCCCCCCTGACACTAGGAGAACTTAATAAGTCCCTTGAACAACTACCAAGGAATAAAGCTCCAGGTGCAGACGGCCTCCCGTCAGAATATTACTCCACCTTTGCTACACACCTCAACGCACATCTCTTGAAAGTATTCGAAGAGGCATGAGCCAATGGGATGCTACCTCCTACAATGAGGGAGGCAATGATAGTGGTCCTCCCGAAACAAGGGTGTGAGCCCACTGACGTTAAATCCTACAGACCCCTATCACTACTAAATCTAGACTGCAAAATACTCTGAAAAATTCTGGCCAACAGGTTAGTCCTCCACATGCACACTCTGGTGCATGAGGATCAGAACGGATTCATCCCAACGCGCAACACTTTCCTAAATATCCGAAGGCTACTGAGCGTGATGAGTGACACTGCCCCAAATGCATCCGAGGAGGCGGTGATTTCACTTGACATCGAAAAAGCGTTTGATACCCTAGAGTGGGACTTTCTACTCGCCACCATGCAGCAAATGGGTATTGGCCCAAAATTCACATGCTGGGTACGCATATTGTATACTGACCCACAGGCCAGGGTGAAAACAAGCGGAGTCATATCAGGGAGCTTCTCGATCAGCAGGGGCACAAGACAGGGATGTCCCCTGTCTCCTCTCTTATTCGCCCTCGCGATGGAACCTCTGGCTGCGCGCGTTCGTGCCAAAAAAGAAGAATGGGGGGTAGAAAGGAGGGGGATCCTCCACGCTATATCGCTATACGTGGATGATGCCCTGATATACATACGTAAGAGGGAGGGAGTGTTGCCTTCGGTGATGTCGCTGTTGTCTGAGTTTGGAGGGATCTCGGGCCTAATAGTCAATTGGGGGAAATCTTGTATATTCCCGCTCGCCACCTGGCCCCCAGCGAAACAATACAACGCCCCAGTGGCTCATTTGAAATGGTGCTTTGATACATTTAGATACCTAGGGGTCAATATTTACCACAAAGCCGAAGACCTCAGGGATGGCAACCTGGGGAGGGCGGTGGCCTCCATGAAGGGCTCAGTGCAATTCTGGAACAGGTTGCCACTTTCACCATTGGGTAAGGTGACTTTAGCAAATATGCTGATACTACCTAGATTACTGTATCACTTCGCTGCTCTGCCACTCATAATTCCCAAAAGTTTTTTCACCAACCTAAACGCTCTCCTGTTACAACTTGTGTGGGGAGAAGGTAGAAGGCGAGTCGCGCTAACCACTCTACATTACCCGGTGGCGGCGGGAGGACTGGGTGCTCCAAACTTTGAGCTCTACTTCGCGGCCGCACAATTACAGTGGATACTGAACTGGATTCACAGGCCAGAATCAACTGAATCCGTCTGTGTGAACTCCCGACTTCAGGGAGTCTTGCTGCTCGTGTGGCTCACGAGCAAACAAGCCAAAAACTCACGTGAAAACCTACTGATGGCAGCGGCACATGCATGCTGGAAGAGGTATATCCAAAAAAATGCAAAAGAACTCCCTTACTCTCCGCTTCTTCCGCTAGAGCGGCTTCCTGGGTGGACTGAGACGGGATCGCACTCGCCCACAATCTGGACAGATGCGGGCATACACACAGTGGGAGACTGTTTCGAAGAAGGAAAATTAATGTCTTTCGAATCCATGCAAACCCTCACAGCAGTGAGCTCGGGACAATTCCTGGCCTATTATGCTATATGTCACGCAATCAGAAAGACATGGGCATCTGGAGACCTAGAACCAGATCCCTCAGCTACACTACATCATATGCTGAGTTGCGACACCCAGGCCAAAGCAGTTTCGAACTCATATAAACTCCTGAATAAACCCCCGGAACCTACTTTGCTAAAAGTCTGTGAAAGATGGAACGCTGTACTGCCTACTCCGATTACAGGGGCAGAATGGCCAAAAGCCCTGAGCCATACACGTGAGGTCTCAAGAAACCCCAGATTCCAGTACACACAATTTAACTACATACACCAGACATATCTAACACCAGCTAGGATCAAACGCATGTTCCCCGGGACTGACCCGATCTGCCCCAGACGCAAAACACCAGAAGCACAGTTCTACCACATGGTCTGGGAGTGCCTACGGCTACAAGGGGAATGGGCCGGGGTGGTCAAAGTACTAACAGAAGTGACGGGACTAGAACTGGACGCGAACCCTAAATCCTGCCTATTAGGCCTTCGGACAAGGATGAAAAAACACAAACACTTACACAAATTTGTGGACCTAACCTACACAATGTACAAAAGACTGATAGCCATGAACTGGAAAGCCCCTAAAGCACCCAACCTGAAAGACTGGCTCACCCTCACGCTGCGATGGACCCATGCTGAGCATCAAGTACTGGTTAACCTGGCACGGGGGGACTGCGACATGCGAGCTGTGAGACCTGGAGCACATTACTCTCAAGGTTAGAGGCCAAAAATGATGAAAAACCTCCTTGAACTATGAATAGCCGTGTTTGTCTAGGTGGTCGTGGGCTATCACCCGACCACAACACAGCACTTTGCTAGAGGATGTATACACGCATGTCGACAATATCTCAACCTCACTGATTATACACCAAACACCAGGTGCACACACGCCAGGCAAGACCAGCGGGCCAATACGCCCAACTAACAGATACTAATACATCAATGTTTCGCTCTCCCCCCCCCCTCCCGGGCGGGGAGATGGAGACCCCGTGCTTGGAGATGACGGTACCCCCCGTAGCGACAAAGCGCGTCAACTATCTGTATAGGCGAGCTAAGTCATGTTGATCAGACTGTAAAGACCTAGTAGTGTACGAATGTCTTTGTTGTTTTTCTTTTCTTTAGTTGTTTGTTAATCGAAACATGTGAGAACCTAATGGAACCATGATTATCCTGATATGGTTAATATTTGTATGTAGAACAATGTATGACTCATTAGAAAAATCAATAAAAATATGTTAAAAAATAAAATTACCAAACATTGTGAGAGCTATTTTGCCCACAAAAGGTCAAATCAAACAAACAAAGCAATACTTTCACACATAAAGATGTTAACATTACACAAAAAAAAAAAAAACATTAAACCAGTCTTGAGTTTTTTAACAGGGGGGGGAGTCATTTGTTGTATACCAAGTATCTAGACTCATAGGTTTGAGTCATTTCAAGGGGTTGTGAAGACTAATTATTTATGTCCAAAACCAGGCACCTATCTTGAATTTCAGGGTTGCCTTTATGTAGTTGCTAAGTCCAACTCTCTAATGTGTTAAGGTCCACGCATTTTTACACCTTGGTTTTGGGGTCTCCTCAGGACCAAGACTGGATTGAACTAGAAAATAACTAAAAGAAAACTATCTTTATAGTTTATAGTTTTCTTATATGCATAGGCAGGTAGATCAACTACTGTCTCTCCTTGTTTGTTGTAGTTTCCTCCCCTTTGATGTCTATTTCTTCTTTTCGACCGGTATGTTTGGAGAAGGAACTCTAATACACAACTAAAAAACACAAACAGAAGCTCATGGTTAGACCCAGTCATATTTTCCATGTTTTATGTTAAAAAGTCTTAAGTTTATCTTGAAACCTACAGAGACGATCGATCCGTACAATAGCTCCAATTTGAGGCATTTGCTGAAGGAAGCTTGAGGTATATTCAACCCTGCACTGACGCAAACTTTACTTATGCGGTTTTATTAATTCGTTGTAGATGAAGAAACAATTAATTACTTCCGCTCGTATTCTTTTAGGAATTTCTCACGTAGAATTTCAATTCAGGCTTACCCCGTTATTACACGCATTGCTTTTCGACAGAACGCGGCTTCATTGTAGCCTTGGTTTCCTTTAATCGTTCTCAGTCGGAACAATGTTGCCAATACATCTTTACAAGAAGGAGAACAAACAGGGCCCAATTGTGAAGAAAACTTTCTGACTTGCGACGTGACAGGTTCAAAACTCATTTAAGTCTCGTGGTGTGAGTACTCGTGGCACGGCTTCAAAATGGTGCTGCTCCTTCAGATGTTAAAATTGTTAAATTCGGAAAGATGCAAATATGCGTAGTGTTATTGTTGTCGGTTGCCCCGAAACTCCACTGGGGTTTTTTAACTTTTCCTTACAGAGCACCTTGACGCTAATAGCACGCACCTTGTTCGACCCGCTTAGGTGGACTTACTTTGTTTTAATTATGTCTTCGTGCTCCACCGTCTTTGTTTCTTCACCAAAGGCTTCAGCCACCGGTTGTGTGGTTGTGACTTCGTGAAGTCCTAATCAATAAAACTATATTGTAGCTGTTTGGCGACTTCAGGCGTCATGTCATTCCTATTAGGACCAAAGCAACCAATTCAGGCAGCGGAATCCTGGTTAATGTAGTCCAAATCTCCCTTTGTTTTTCCCCCTTAGAACCTATTGACGATTTATAAATTAAAATTAATTCCTGTTGATGTATTAAGATGGTAAATGTCGTAATTCCCTATAAGGACGACCAAAACATAACGTTATATATGGGGATGACCACATTAAATTTAATATGACATTTTGCATGAGTGCAAGTTTAAGCTTCAGTTATCAAACTTGGGGCCGCTCTTGTTCTCTTGACAGTGAAATTCGATTGTGATATACATTTTCTTTGAGCTGGTCTCAAGTCACATTTGATATTAATGCCTTTACAATTCTGACATTTCATTCAAACTCTATATTAAGTAAGCTTCTTTCCCCTCCGAATCTCCAACTCTCGAGTTGGCCTGGACCACCATCAGAACTGTCCAATAGGAATCCTTCTCTGTATGTCACAGTGACTGACCAGCAGTGCTGAGGTAACCTTACTGCGAATTTGGGATTTATGCTGGCCAATCCCTTGCCGTATTTCTTGGTTAGTTTTACTAATGTACAGTTTGTGGCAGGGACAAATAATACCATAGGCAACGTTCTTCATTCCACAGTTTTAAAACACGGTGTGCCTCCACTCAATGTTCTCCAACTGAAATTACCACCCTTCCATTGTTTAGTTGCAAGCCACGCATGGCTCACATTTATGGTGCCCTTCAAGGGGAGATAACATCCAGTGTTGTCCTAAGTTACTTTTAGTGTGCCTAAATTACTTTTAGTGTGCCTCGTGTAACTCTCTAAAGTGGCATTTCCAGAACTGTGACTCAAAAGCCAACTGTACTATTAACTCCTTCGCTGCCAGGCCTTTTCCCCCTCAGGTGCCAGGCCTTTGTTTGGCTATCTGGGGCAGTTCGCGCTTAGGCCCTCATAACATTTTCTCCACATAAGTTACCCATGCCAAATTTGTGTCCTTTTCTTCCAACATCCTAGGGATTCTAGAGGTACCCAGAGTTTGTGGGTTCCCCTGAAGGAGACCAAGAAATTAGCCAAAATACAGCTAAAAGTTAATTTTTTAAAAAGGGCTGCAGATGAAGGCTTGTGTTTTTTCCCCTAAAAATGGCATCAACAAAGGGTCTGTGGGCTAAAATCACCATCTTCCCATCTTTCAAGAACAGGCAGACATGAATCAGAAAATCACATTTTTCAACACAACTTTGGCATTTTACTGAGACATACCTGATTTTTACTATTTTTTTGTGCTTTTAACCTCCTTCCAGTTAGTGACAGAAATGGGTGTGAAACCAATACTGGATCCCGGACAGCTAAACACTTCTGAAAAGTAGACAAAATTCTAAATTCACCAAGAGGGCATTTGTGAAGATCCTACAAGGTTTACCTACAGAAAATAACAGCTGAAATAAAAATATAATGAAATTGAGGTGAAAAAAAACAGCCATTTTTTCCACATTTTACTCTGTAACCTTTTCTTGCGATGTCAGATTTTTTAAAGCAATATACCATTTCGTCTGCTGGATTTTTCTGGTAGGGGGGATATATAAGGCTTGTAGGTTTATCAAGAACCCTAGGTACCCAGAGCCAATAATTGAGCTGCACCTTGCAATGGGTTTTCATTCTATACTGGGTATACAGCAATTCATTTGCTGAAATATAAAGAGTGAAAAATAGGTATCAAGAAAACCTTTGTATTTCCAAAGTGGGCACAAGATAAGGTTTTGAGAAGCAGTGGCTATTTGCACGTCTCTGAATTCTGGGGTCCCCATATTAGCGTGTGAATTACAGTCCATTTCTCAAATAGTCGTCTTTTTTACACACTGTCTTATATTTGGAAGGAACAAATGTTGAGAAAGACAAGGGGCAATAACACTTGTTCTTCTATTCTGTTTTCCCCCCCGTTTCACAATAAAAATGGTACCTCAATTGTGTGGGTAGGCCTAGTGCTTGTGACAGGAAACACAACATGGACACATCACATTTTTACATTGCAATCTGACATGTTTTTTGCAAAGTGCTGAGTTGTGGATTTTGGCCTCTAGCTCAGCAATCACCCAGAGAAACCTAGCAAAACTGTGCATTTTATAAAACTAGACACCTGGGGGAATCCAGGATAGGGTGACTCTTGGGGCTCTCCTCAGGTTTTGTTCCCCAAAATCCTCTGCAAACCTCAAAATTTGGCCAAAAAAACACTTTTTACTCACATTTAGGTGACATAAACTTCTGGAATCTGAGAGGAGCCACAAATTTCCTTCCACCCAGCGTTCTCCCAAGTCTCCCGATAGAAATGGTACCTCACTTGTGTGGGTAGGCCTAGTGCCCGTGACAGGAAATGCCCCAAAACACAACGTGGTCACATCACATTTTCTCAAACAAAATAGAGCTTTTTTTTGCAAAGTGCCTAGCTGTGGATTTTTGCCTCTAGCTCATCTGGCACCTAGGGAAACCTAGCAAACCTGGACATTTCTGAAAACTAGAGACCTAGGGGAACCCAGGCCGGAGTAAGTGTCGTGTTCTCACCAGGTTCTGTTACCCAGAATCCTTAGCAAACCTCAAAATTTGGCAAAAAACACTTTTTCCTCACATTTCGGTGCTGCAAAGTTCTGGAATCTCAGGGGAGCCACAAACTTCCTTCTACCCATTGTTCCCCTAGGTCTCCCGATAAAAATGGTACCTGACCTGTGTGGGTAGGCCTAGTGCCCGCGACAGGAAATGCACCACAACACTATGTGGACACATCAAAATTATCAAATACAAAACTACTCGTTTTTGCGGGAGGCACCTGTGTTTTGGTCCTGGGCTCAGCAGCCATCTAGGGAAACCTACCAAACCCAAACATTTCTGAAAACTAGACGCCTGAGGGAATCTAGGGAGGTGTGACTTGTGTGGATCCCATAGTGTTTTCTTACTCAGAATGCTCAGAAAACCTCAAGTTTTGCTAACAAATGACATTTTTCCCACTGCACTGGCACAAATTTCCTACCACCCAACATTCCCCTTAGTCTCCCGGTAAAAATGATACCTCACTTGTGTAGGTGTGACAATTGCCTGTGACAGGGAAGAGACAAAAAGATGTAAAAAATGAGGGGGATCCAAAGAGGGACCAAAAAAAAGTTTTTAGGCTGACTAGTGGGGCAGATTTTCTATCGATATAGATGCGACAATGCTGGGTGGTAGGAATTTTGTGGATTCCTGCAGATTCCGGAAGGTCCCATCACAAAAATGCAGGACAAATGTGTGAATTCCAGCAAAGTTGGAAGTTTGCAGGGCATTGTGGGTAAGAAAATGGTGTGGGGTGCATGTGAAGCACACCACTCCGGACTCACCCAGATGTTTAGTTTTCAGATTTGTCTAGGTCTTGTGGAGTTTTCTACATGACAATGTCCCAAAGTCCAAAAAGTGCGGCCCCCATCATTCTAAGTGGGGCAAATATGAGAGTTAGACAAGCTCTCATGGCCCAAATGTAAAAATATAATTACAATAGGCCAATCTGACTCCAAGGGGGGCTGAAATAGCCTAAAACAAATTTGCCCCTCCAGGGGAGCGACCCTTGCCTAAGGGGTCGCTCCTCTTACGTGAAAATGACCAAAAAACTCAAATCCCTGGTGTCTATTGGTTTCTGCCCCCTTGGGGGCAGATTGGCCTAATAAAAATAGGTCTAAAGTTAATAGGTCTATGTTATCCTAGGGGAAAGGTAGGCCCTGCAGTAGTAAAAAAACAAACTTAGGAGTTTTTCACCACAAGGACATGTAAAAGTTAAAAGTACATGTCCAAGTTTTTAGATACACTGTCCCCTGCCCTATGGGCTACTTAGGGCCTACCCTAGGGGTGACTTATGTGTATTAAAAAGGATGGGTTAGGCCTGGCAAAAGGTTTATGTTGCCAAGTCCAAATGGCAGTTGTAAAACTGCACCCGCAGGCTGAAGTGACAGGTCTGGGGAATGCTTAAAAGGCTACAAAGGTACAATAAGCACCATAAGTGTTGCGGGCTCACTAGCGCATTTAATTTACAAGACCTGGGTACATGTAGTACAACTACTAGGGACCTGCATGTAAATTAAACGTGCCAATTGGATGTAAGCCAATTTTACCATGTTTAAAGTACAGAGAACACAAACTTTAGCACTGATTAGCAAGGGTAAAGCGTGCAGAGTCTTAAAAGCCAACAAAATGGGTTCAGAAAACAAGAGGGTGATGGCAAAAAGTTTGGGGATGCCCATGCAGAAAGGACTAATGCCAGTAGCACTCACATACATAGTTCTATTTCCAAAATGTATTATTGCACAACAGATATTTATATGAAAATAAGTTGTATTGACATAAGGACTGCTGTTTGGGTGGAACTTCCAAATGTGCTGATAAAAAAGAATCTTGGCAGATTTCATAGCCCTTTCCCCTATGACAATGTCAACAGCATCTACTACTTGCTCTGACCCTTCTGCTCTGAAGTCCGAGTATATAAGATGGCTGAGTGAAGTACAGAGATCTCCACCACACTCATCTCAGAACAGATTCTGTCAGTTGCGGAGGTAGTCTTCTAGAAATAGCGTAGACAGACATGGGAGCACAATTCTCAAGTATGCTATGCTGAGTACCTCTGGGTTTGGGGGCACACTAGGTTAGAATTCCCTAGCTCCCAGAGTTATGTAGCCTGGTCCTAATGGAGAAAAAGGACATTTATCTTGCACACCTCCCTGTAGGCTATACACATTCGTAAAAGAGGCGCTTGAAGAACAACATACCTGCAAGATGATTGACAGGAGCCTTCCTTGTTTTGGAACCCCCTCCCCCACAACTGAGTACCCACACAATAAATAATTATATCAGTGTGAAATTATTTTATCATAAACAGGGTTAGAGATCATTGCCTAAAATTGCCATGACTGTAAACCAAACATTACAAAAGACAAAGTAGAAAAATAAGAATACTGAAAAATACCGAACATTATTGTTTGTTAGTGTAAATTCTAGCCTACGTTCATTCTCAGGTCTTCTAAGCTTTGTAAAATCCTTTCATCCTACCCTACCTAGTGCAGTTGACTTGACTGCAACATGGTCTTATTGCGGGAAATGTCCTTGGAATGTGCATTGCTCCCAGTCATGTACATGGTCCTTATACCCTCTTTTAAGTAAAAATAAATGTTATTAATTTTCATACAAAAATGAAGACAGGACAACTGTAACTGTCACAGCTAGTAAACAAAAAGAATACACAAGGAAAATCATACAAAGATCACAATCCTGTTTGAGGATTTAAAATGAAGTACTACATATTAATGTTGAACCTTCCACAAGTTTAGTATATATGAAACATAAGATCAAAATTAAAAACAAGAGGAGTTACAAAATAGGGAAGTCATGACAAGAAAGTGGAAAGGCAAAAGAGCAGGTTATCTTGTTGGAGCCATATGTAATGTTCATGCTGGTATGGGTTAAAAAGTTCAGCCATGTGGGATCCTAAGTTAAAAGAAAGGAATACCGGCTCAATGTGGTTTGGTGACAGCAAAGAAGTAATCTAAGGATTTCTATATAGGGTTAAGTTGCAATTTCCAAGGCAAGTGTTGCAGAGCAACATTATCAGCCCCTCTGATATGTGATATCCAGTTTAACCAGGTGGTAAAAGAAGCTTTGTGAGTGGCTTTCCAGTTAGAGGTAAGCAATTTGATTGCAGCCATCAGCAAGAGATCAAGTAAGTAGTAGATGATCAGATTTGCATTTAATATTAGTATCAAGTAAACCTTTGATGAGAAAGGAGAATTCGCTCTGGGGGCATAAATTAAAAAGCTTGGAGATATTGGAGAAGACATTGTCCCAGAAAGATTTCAAAGATTTGTGGTGAAAATCCAGATGGGCAAGGTCCCTGGTTTCTTCCATACAATTTCAATATGTTAGGCTTTCTCAAATTTTCAGGGTATGTAGGTGGGAGGGAGTCCAATCGACTTTATGGACTAGCCAATATTTAGTTTTGGAGAGAACAGCCGTTACTTTGTGTGAAATAACCAATTTCTAAATGATGTTCCATTTAGTTCCAGACGTGGGGATTGAGGAGTGGGTGTCCCAGTTTTCCATTATTTTTTTGTTTGCTTTTGATGTGCTAGGTTTCAGCATATGATATATGCCAAGCTGCTGTTTTCTGTGAGGACTACACTTCCCCAAAATCACCAGGGCCCCAGGAGGTGATTCCTGTAAAAAGAGGCACCTAGCACTCAAGAAGCGATATAAGTAGTATAAGGGGATACCTTCCATCAAACTTTTTACAGGTGCCCCTCGCAGTGCTGACGTAGGCACTGACGAAGGTGTAGGTGAGTCACGTGGGTTGTGACATCAAGGGGTCACGTGTTAGTAATGTGGCAGGGTCCTAGCCCCTGTTTCTAGATCTATGGGCTGTGTAAAATGAGGGCTGTGCTGGTGTGAAACCTGTTTCATGGCCTAAGAGGACAGGTCTGGACATGTAAGACATTCAGGGCCAAGTGGCTGCTTGGGGGCCTCCTCTCAGGGCAGTGCATTGGGAGTGTAAGGCCAAACCTCCACACTGCTAGCTAATCCAAAAAGAGGCGCTGGGCTGCAATGTGTCTCCTCAGGGGGAGAGCTGTGGAAGTCTAGAGCCCCCACTCACCCTCCCCAGAGCCTTGCATAACCTAGAGGGACTGTATGATGGTGACCTTTTTTTTTTAAAAAAAAAAGAAAAAAATAATCTTGAAGCCCCCAGGCCCAGAAGGGGCCAAGCAGGGTGTATATGGACATAGAGCATGACCTTTAAAAATACAAGTCATAGTTACCTAAGAGGGTGTAGCTGTGTGTAAGGGGAAGATAAGTGTGGCCTAACTGGCCCCGTGGGGGTCTTCAGGCCGATAAGTAGTTTGTAGAGGAGTTGCTGACCACCACCCCTAGTATCTTATCTGGCCCAGCTGTTACTGCTTACGTCAAACAGCAAACTTTTATTCTATGTATTTTTGCAAGTCAGAATGACCCACGCCTGTCTTCAGAGAGATATGTAGTTTTCTAGAGGAGTTGCAGCCCACCACCCATAGTATCTTATCTGACCTGCTTGTTACTGCTTACTTCAAACAATGAACTTTCAACCTGTGTTTTTTGCAAGTCAGAGTGACCCATACATGCTAACAGCTGTGAACGTTGAAAATGGCAGCCCCCCTGGTGTAGAGCTATGAAAGTGTAACCATAAAGCATAATATATTTGTGAGCCCACCCCTCAACAATACCTATGCATAATTAGCTTGGCACAGTAAGGATAAAAAGCTCCCATAGGGACCATACACACAAGTATCTCACAAGACTCTTTTTGTGAGCGGTGAATTGAGTTTTGCGGAGAGCAGGGCTAACCCAGACCATTAGGGAGAAAAATATGAAGGGCAGAGCGTAAACTGGTAGTGCAAACCAGCTTCTACTGAGGGTAAATAACTATGGGTTGTTTTTATATTTTGTAATGTAATCCCAAATTGCTGCTGTCTCTAGCCCTCCTTTCTCTAGGGCACGCAAAGGGTAATTTGTCCTATGTACTTGAATCTAAGGGTGTGTTTTTTTATTAAATTTATTTATTATTATTATTATTATATTTTACTTTTTATGGTCCGCACTATGTGTTCTAATTATGATAAAATGGGCTAGGGGTGCCCATCCTGAACCCTTGCATCCCTCAGCACCCCAGATGGCCAGTACCTTAAAGGTTGGGGTATAGGGTTGTCCTGTGTTTTAAGCGCTTTGGGGGTCATCACAAACCCAGTTCCCCGGAGGACAGCGACAGCCTAAGGGGTGGTGTAAGGGGTTAACTGTGGAAGCAAACTATTTAAAAGCACATGCTGAAACGTTTTGTGTGCATGCAGTCTTCTGGAAATAATAAAAAGTATCAAGATACCTCTCATTTGCATGTATTTGTGAGGGGCTGCACTTGCTCTGGGGTTAGAGGCAATACTTAGGGCCGTATTTATACTTTTTGGTGCCCAACTGCGCCAACGCAGTTGTGCGTCAAAAAATTTAACGCTGGCTAACGCCATTCCAAAGCGCCATGCGGGCGCCTTATTTATGGAATGACGTTAGCCGGCGGAGCTGCCTGGTGTGCGTAAAAAAAAATGACTTACACCAGGCAGCGCCGGCGTAGGGGAAAATGGAGCTTGGGCGTCAAAAAATGGGGCAAGTCAGGCTGAGGCAAAATTTTCGCCTCAACCCGATTTGCGCCATTTTTTTTTACTCCCAACCCCCATTGAAATGACTCCTGTCTTAGCAAAGACAGGAGTCATGGCCCCTTGCCCAATGGCCATGCCCAGGGGACTTATGTCCCCGAAGCATGGTCATTGGGCATAGTGGCATGTAGGGGGGCACAAATCAGGCCCCCCTATGCCACAAAAAAAAAAAAAAAATACTTACCTGAACTTACCTTAAGTTCCCTGGGATGGGTCCCTCCATCCTATGGCGTCCTCCTGGGGTGGGCAAGGGTGGCCAGGGGTGTCCCTTGGGACATGGGAGAGCACCTCTGGGCTCCTTCCGAGCCCACAGGTCCCTTAACGCCTGCCCTGACCAGGCGTTAAAAAATGACGCTAAAGCGGCTGGACGTCATTTTTTTTGACCCGCCCACTCCCGCCCGTCATTTTTGCCCAGGAGTGTAAATACGGCGCACATGCCTCAGAGTCATTTTTTAGATGTGAACGCCTACCTTGCATATCATTAACGCAAGGAAGGTGTCCACGCTAAAAAATGACGCAAACTCCAAGATCTTTGGCGCTAGACGGGTCTAACGCCAAAGTATAAATATGGAGTTAGTTTTGCGTCGGATTTGCGTAAAAAAAAACGACGCAAATCCGGCGCAAACAGAGTATAAATATGCCCCTTAGTTTGTACTTGGTGGTTCCGGTGTTGAGCATTTGCATGCATTTTTAAGGGGCTGCACTTATTTTTGAGGGTGGAGGCCATGCTTAATTTGTACTTGGTGGTTCCGGTGTTGAGCATTTGCACCTATTTTTAAGGGGCTGCACTTATTTTTGAGGGTTGAGGCAATGCTTAATTTGTACTTGGTGGTACTGGTGTTGAGCATTTGCATGATTGTTTGAGGGGCTGCACTTATTTGGGGGTGGAGGCCATGCTTAATTTGTACTTGCTGGTTCTGGTGCTAAGCATTTGCACCTATTTTTTTATTTTTGAGGGTCTGCACTTATTTTAGTGTCTCAAACATTTACTGATAGCAAAAGACCCACATAGGAAAGACGGGTGAAGAGAAAAATAAAAAAAAAGCGTTACAATTGGAGAAAGCAGAAAGCTGCAAGAGCGAGCTGAAGTGGGATGGGGTGGCTTTAAGTGGCACGTAGAGGTCCGCGATGGCCTCAGCATTCAGTGTTTGCACATTTAATTGCAGCAGCCGCGTGCTTAAGAGGGCGGCTCTGGGCACCGGCACGTTTTTATTTATAAATTAAACACCGGGATCTCCCGAGGCGCACATCGCTGAGGGACCCCAGTTATTAACTTAACACATATGCTCTCAGAGAACACGTGGGCTCTAAGAGCATATGTGTTAAGTTAATAACTGGGGTCCCTGAGCGCTGTGTGCCTCGGGGACCCCTGTTATTAACTTAACAGCCATGCTCTCAGAGACCCCGCGGTCTCTGAGAGCCGAGATGTTAAGTTAATAACGAGGGTCACCGAGCGCTGTGCGGCTCGGAGATCCTTGTTATCAGCAGAACAGATCTGTTCTAGCTATTAACTGAATACCTCTGCTCTCAGAGGCCGCGGAGGACACCCTGTGGCTTCTGAGAACAAGTCGGACTGTTTAATAACAGAGACTGCCGAGCGTGTTGCAGCTCGGCATTCTCTGTTATTAAACAGTCCGACTTGTTCTCAGAAGCCGCAAGGTTTTCCCCGTGGCCTCTGAGAGCAGGTCTCCTGCCATGATATGGTGGCTGGAGCACTTGCACAGCGTTAGACCCCTCCAGCCCCCTTGGGAGTAGAGGGGGTCTAGTGCTGTTCGAAGCCTCCTGCCACCATATGGTGGCTGAAAAGACACGGATGGCGAGGTGCGGGCCTGAAGGACCGAGCCTCGTGCGCTTTGGCCGTCAGGTCCTTACAGTATCAAATAAGGTTCTGCCTGAGCACAAGATTTGGGGCCCCCAGGGACCAATCTTGCAGCATTTTTTGTTATAATTAAAACAGAATGAATTAAAATGTAAAAAAATAAAATAAAAAATAAATAAAAATAAACAACAATGACACAAACAAATAAATAAAACAACTAAACAAACAATTACTGGGGGCTACCGGGCAGAGGACACAGAGCAGACTGTGTGTGTGTGTGTGTGTCTACGGGTGCTCTGTGTCCTCTGCCCTGTAACCCACAACCACAACCATACAACTTATCAATGGTGGGGGCATTGAGCAGCATGCTCAAACCCCCAAACCCCCATGCCCTCTCCTTAGGTCAGGGGCCTGTTGTCCTGGGGTGGTGCTGGGAAAGATGCTGGGGGGCCACATGCTGCCTCCACAGCCTGCAATTATCCAAAAAGACTGTGTCTAGGGTGTTGGAGCTGGCTCACCCTATCTGCTCCACCCTGTATGCTGGAGTTTAGATTGAGCTCCGCCCCCACACATGGTTCAGAGCATTGGAGAGCTAGGGCGAAAACATGGCGTGGATCCTAGGATCCGGCTTCCAGTCTATTGTACATGTATATATTCAAGGATCTGTAATGTTTTTAAATTGTGTTGAGTTATGTATTTTTGCAATTAGTGTAATTATACGATGTTATAAAGACCATAGGGGGCATTGTGATATGAGTAAAATAAGGCTGTGGAGCCCTTGGAATTATATAAATAATGCCTTATAGACAGCATCCTAGAGCTTATGTTGCGCAGGAGCACCACCCTGTGGCCTTTTTTAATAAACAGTGTATGGATTTTGAGAAAATGTGAACAAATGGCTTTGTGTATTGTACCTTCAGAGCTTTGGGTCTTAACAGATGGCATCTTGAGAGACTTTTTTTTTTTACAACCTTTTGCGAGATTTTATAGGTGGGTTATGCATGTGACATTAAGGCCCTCATTACAACAATGGCGGTAAATGCCTTTTACCGCCGTGCTGATGGCTGCCAACATTCCGTGACTGCAGCGGTATTCCGCTTGAGGTATTATGACCCACACAGAGAAATTCATCACTATACAGACACCCACACAAGTCCGCCAGACCAAAGGTCAGTGATAAAGTGGCAGTAGCAAAACCCACACCGTTAGGCCAACAGAAATATACGCCCACAGCAGACCATGACCCAGGAATCACTGCGGCGGACATTCAACTGCGGTAAACAATTGGCGGTACACACCGCCGCGCTCACACACCTGACACACATACACACACCACACACCCATACCACTATAAAAAACACACCCACAATACCCACAACCCCTTACAACAACAAAAAATATTGCCAAGTGAGAGAGAGAGACAAGCAAGAAGCACCCACTGAATCTGAGCCACATAACACCATCACCCATACACCATCCACGCACCTCACAGCACACACCCCAACACATCTCCCCACACACCCTCACACATACCACTCACACTACACCCATGGCACCACAAAGACACCCTAGATTCTCAGAGGAGGAGCTAAGGGTCATGGTGGAGGAAATCATCCGGGAAGAGTCACAGCTATTCGGATCACAGGTGCAGCAGACGTCCATTGCTAGGAAGATGGAGCTATGGCGGAGAGTCGTGGACAGGGTCAACGCGGTGGGACAGCACCCAAGAACAAGGGATGACATTAGGAAGAGGTGGAACGACCTATGGGGGAAGGTGCGTTCCGGGGTAGCAAGAAACCAGGTAGCTGTATAGAGCACTGGCGGTAGACCACCACCTCCTCCCCAACAACTAACAACATGGGAGGAGCAAGGTTTGGCAATCATGCATCCTGAGGGCCTAGCAGGAGTAGCAGGAAGACTGGACTCTGGTAAATCAAATCTTTACTACTTTATCCCCCACCCTACCTGCATGCCATCACAAACAACAATCCCTTCCCTCACCCCCATCACCCCACAACCTCACATATACCCCACCATCACAACCCACCCATCCCCATACCATGCCCTGTATGCAACACCAATGCATGGACCCCCATCACAGACCTGCATGGACATCCATCACCACAGGATGCACACTAGTGAGAGTCACTTTGCCAAACCAAGCACAGCTCACACAAGCCAAAGCTGCCTAGCCAATAACAACCCTAGAGTGAAACATATCCATGCACAAGATGGCACACACAGATACATTAACACTGCATATACATCCCCACAGGACCCCCACTCAACGTCACCAGAGAGGAGGTGCCAGCCACATCCAGTCCCCCCTGAAGAGGCCCACAGTGATGACAGCAGCTCTGCACGCCTGGATCACGATGACCAACCTGGCCCATCCGGGACCTCTGGACAGTCGGTGACCCAGCCACAGTCCCAAAGCACCACAGAGCCTTCCCATTCAAGAAACACCACCACAGCACCCACCCAGCAGGTCCATACCACTGTCCCCAGGACACGTCAATCAGCAGTGTGTCCACCACTACAGAGACCCCAGGCAACCCCACAAACACAGGACGGTCAGGGACCTGGGGTCAGTGGCAGTGGGCACACGGTTCAGGGGACAGGCACAGGACAACAGGGAAGCTGGGCGGACTGCTGTGCAACAGGGGGAGGACAGGCCCACGGAACCAACTCTCCACGAGGCACTCACCAACATTCTGGGAGCATACTACCATTCCCAGGAGGCCATGGGCCAGATACTGTACAAGTTGCAGGAGACCCAGCGGCTGCAGGAGGGACAGTACCTGGGGATCAGGGAGGACCTGAAAGACATCAACACCACCCTGGTTGCCATTGCAGGGGTGCTGTCAGACATGGCCAGCACCATGAGGGAGGCAGTGGCACACCAACGGGCCCCTGACACTAGACACACCGAAGAACAGCCCTCCACCTCCGCCGACGCTAGTAGATAGGAGAGGAGGCCCCGCCACAGGACCAACAGGCCACCAGCACCCTTCCCCCTGCAGAAGGAGAACCACCCCGCAAACCGTCCCTGTGATCCAGGCAGAAGCCAGAGAACATTGCCAAGACCACACCGGAAAGAGGACTCTCCTGATTGTCACCCTTGTGTCCCAATCTGTCACCCTGTCCACCTTGAACTGCCTTTGCTTCACTTCCTATGCCCCTTTGGACAATGCACCTGTGATACAAATAGAATGGACTCTACCCTGGACTTTCCTCCATCAGCAACCCTGCCCATTGCAATACCCCTACTCCTATTAGCACATAAATAAACACCCTTTGAACAAATTCAAGTATGGAGTCTGTGAATTCTATGACAAATGTATTAGTTTCACAAACTGTGAACATTGCAATTCAAATGTACTGTAATATTAACATAGGTATGACCTGTAGTGGGCAGCAGTAAACACACCAGGAGCCAGAGTGGGGCACAGAGATCTGAAAATAGAGATGCCAAAGGGTACAGTAAGTGGCCATAGAAATAGGGAAATCAGGCTGCCATGTTCAATGCCAAACACAATACTGCAATGGAAGGTGAAATTGCAGTGTCTTACCTGTGTGTCACTGAAAGTACTGTTGAATGAGTGTACTTCTGTTGTCCACATCTTCTTCCTCTGCCTCCTCTTCGTCACTGTCCACAGGCTCCACCGCTGCCACATGACCATCTCCAGGCTCATCCTCTTGCAGAAAAGGCACCTGGCGTCTCAAGGCCAGGTTGTGCAACATGCAATGATGATCTGGCACACCTTCTTTGGGGAGTAGTACTGGGATCCATCTGTCAGATGGAGGCACCGGAATCTGGCTTTCAGGAGGCCAAAGGTTCTCTCAATGATCCTCCTTGTTCACCCATGTGCCTCATTGTAACGTACCTCTGCCCTAGTCCTGACATTCCTCACTGGGGTCAGTAGCCATGAGAGGTTGGGGTAACCAAAGTCACCTGCAAATATTCGAGGGATACCTGTTAGCCACACACTCACCCTTTGGGCCAAACATACACCCATATACCTACATCAACTGGGTGGGGACCATGGGCTCACCTATTTGCCACACCCGTGCCCCTGGAGTTGAGACATCACATATGGAATGCTGCTAATCCTCAAGATAAAGGCATCGTGCACAGAGCCAGGATACTTGGCATTGACATGGGAGATGTACTGGTCCGCCAAACACACCATCTGCACATTCAGAGAGTGAAAGCTTTTTCTATTTCTGAACACTTGTTCATTTCTCCGGTGGGGGGGTGATAAATGCAATATGTGTACCATCAATGGCACCAATGATGTTGGGCATATGTCCCAGGGCATAAAAGTCAGCCTTCACTGTGGCCAAATCCTCCACCTGGAGGAATACGATGTAGCTGCGCATGTGTTTCATCAAGGCAGACAACACTCTGGTCAGCACATTTGAGAACATTGGATGGGACATCCCTGATGCCATGGCCACTGTCGCTTGGAAGGAACCACTTGCCAGGAAATGGAGCACTGACAGGACCTGCACTAGAGGAGGGACACCTGTGGAGTGGCGGAGAGCTGAAATCAGGTCTGGCTTCTATTGGGCACACAGTTCTTGGATTGTGACCCTATCAAGTCTGTAGGTCAGGATAATGTGCCTGTCCTCCATTGTCGCCAGGTCCACCATGAGTCTGTACACGGGGATGTCTGCCTCTCCTATTCATCCTCAGGGGTTGAACTCTAGGGTGAAAAACGGTGAGCAGACGGTCATATTCACACATCTGTCAAAATTAATATGCATTTCTTCCTTTACAGAAACAGTATGTGAACTCGAGAGTCAGTTGACGTGCCAATGTCTGCTGTGACGCAGTTAGGTGCCATGGCCTGTGCCCCCCTGAAATGGCAGCTGCCTGACCTTTGAGGAGAAACAAGTACAAATGAGGTAATTCCACTGGCGCTGTGCACCGTTGCGCTCCGCGGTCAACGACCGCCGCGCAATAATCGCATTGGTTATCATTGGGCCCTATGGGTTCCAGGAGCCAATGGCGATGTACGCCGTGGTGACGGTACGCACCGCTGCGGACATGACCGCCATTTTCTATCTGTTCACTCACTTTCTACCTAACCTTCAACAGGAGAGGACCTACACTGCAAGTGCTGCTGTGACCTGTGTCTGGAAGCGACAATGGCTCGAGTGTTCGGAGAAAGGGACCCTGCCTTCACTTCTGAGGAGTTGGAGAGACTAGTGGATGGGGTCCTACCCCAGTACACTTTACTCTATGGTCCTCCAGACAAACAGGTGAGTACACTGTGAGCATGATGCGTGGGCCATGAATGTATGGATTGCTGTGTGTGTAAGCCCCGTGTAGGGGGGGTCTGAGGGGTCCTGGGCAGAGTCTGCATGTATGGTGGGTAATGTATGTGCGTAAGGGCATGGGAGGGACATGGTGGGCCATGAGTATGACAGTCCGGACGGTGTGACTGATACCTTTTCTGCTGGATTTTTTTTCTGCAGGTCAGCACCCATCAGAAAAAGGGTATTTGGTGTGCCATCGCCAAGGAGGTGAGGACCCTGGGGGTCTTTGACAGGCGGAGCACTCACTGCTGCAAACGGGAGGAAGGGGTGCCTGTCGTACCCTGACCCCCCTGATGTTTCGCATCCTGGCGGTGGCCTATCCGGAGTTGGATGGCCGCTTGAAGGCATCATAGCAGCCACAAGGGGGTGGGTACAGATTCTGAATCATGACTTTCCGTGCGTTAAGGTTTTACCTGGGTGGGGGATGTGGGCTGTGGGTGCCCCTAGGCCAGGGTGAACATGCCAGGGTATGTTCAATGATGGGCAAGGTCAGATGCACTCCAGCCCCAATAGTGTTAGTGGGCATCTACTACTGGGAAGGGTCCTGTGGGTTTCAGGTGTGCAGCTAATGGCATTAGGCATTGTACCCAATGACCTGGTGACTAGCATTGTAACTGGTAGTGCATGGCCTAGTGCATAGGGCTGTTCTCTGTGTGTTGTGTACGCCAACGGTAGTGTTGTTGCTGGCATTGACCAAGTGTATCCTCTGTCTCCCCTCTCCCTTTTTTGTTTTGTCACCCTGTACTTCTGTGCATTAGCATCATCTGGCGGAGGAGCAGAGGCACTGGTGACAGAGGAAGCTGCATCCCACATGGGCCTGGAGACCGAATACACTGACGGTGAGGGCACCAGTGGGACGGAGGGCCAGGGGAGCACCACGACGGAGACAGGAGGGGACTCTACCAACAGCAACTCCTCCTCCGATGAAAGCTCCCTGGTGGTGGCGGACACCTCTGTGCCCACCCCAACAACAGCAGTTGCCACACCCTGTACCAGCACCACCCTCCCAGCAGCCCCTCAGTGTGTTTCCTGTGCCCGCTCACCGAGGAGGGTGGGCATCTCTTTCGCTCCAGGCACCTCCGGCCCTGCCCCAGTCAACCCTGCTGCCCTCAGTGAGGAGGCTATTGACCTCCTGAGATCCCTCTCAGTCACCCATACTGAATGCCATCCAGGCTCTTGCAGGGCATTTGCAACAAACAAATGCATACCTGGAGGGCATTCACTCTGGCATGGTGGTCCAACAGAGAGCATTCCAGGCTGTGGCCTCCGCACTGATGGCAGTCATTGTCCCTGTCTCCAACCTCCCCCCTCCAACTTTCTCTACCCAGTCCCAATCCCCTCCACACCAGCCTATCCCAAGCACACCTTCAGACTAGCAATCACCCAAATCAACACAAAGAAGTCGATCAGACAAACACAAGCACCACACTTCATCTCAGAGGCTCTCACACAAGCACCATCCCCATGCAGACACACTAACATCCAATGCCTCCACTGTGTCCCCCTCCTCCTTGTTGTACACCCCCCTCCCAGTAGCGTCTCCACTCACACCTGCATGCACTACATCCTCATCCACTACCTCCATCACCATCATGCCTATCACTACACGCCCCTCACTGGCAGTCACCACCCCCACATCCATGCACACGTCCCATGTGTCCTCTCCCACTGTGTCTGTGATTCCTTCTCCCAAAGTACACAAACGACAAACGCAAGCACACCCACACCCAACAGGCATCCACCTCACAACAGCATCCAGCCCATGCACCTGTACCCAAACACAGCAGACTGACACCTCCTACAACCACTCCCTCTTCCTCCACTCCCAAACCTTCACCCTCTTCCTGCCCCAGTGTCCCTAAGAAGCTTTTCCTGGCCACCCTTGACCTATTCCCTACCCCTGCCCCCCGTCCTTCAACTCGGGCCAGGGTGACCAGAACCCAACCCAGCACCTCAGCCACCCACTCAACGGCCACTGTGGTTTCTGCAGCTGTGAGAGGCTCCAAGGAGGCACCCGTCAGCCCAGCCAGTGTGCCAGCAACACCTGCCAAGGCCAAGAAGGGTCCGTCACCTGGAAAGGGCAAGAAGGGGACAGCAGCCAGCAAGGGGAAGGAGGCACAACCAGCCAGCAAGGGCAAATCAAAGACTACAGCTGGCAGAAGCAAGGAGGAACCACCATCTGCCAAGGGCAGGAAGCAGCACAGAACACCAGCCATGGCACTTCAGCCATCCGAGGTTGCAGGTGAAGGCCTGGAGGCTACCACCACAACTGCCAGCACCGCCACCTGCACCGTGGCCAGCACCGCCACCTGCACCATGGGCAGCACTGCCACCTGCCCAGCCGCCAGCAGCACCACTGCCAGCAGCAGCAGCCCCAGTAGGCAGCCGTCCGAGGCTGCAGGTGAAGGCCTGGAGGCTACCACCACCACTGCCTGCACCGCCATCTGCACCGCGGCCAGCACCGTCACCTGCATCGGGTCCAGCACCGCCACCTGCACCGAAGCCAGCACTGCCACCTGCCCTGCCGCCAGCAGCACCACTGCCAGCAGCAGCAGCCCCAGTGGGCAGCCGTCCGAGGCTGCAGGTAAAGGCCTGGAGGCTACCACAACCACTGCCTGTACCGCCACCTGCAGCGCAACTGGCATACACTGAGCAGCCGTCTCCGCTGGAAAGCAGTGTGTAGTGGTGACTACATGGGCTGCAGTACGTCCTGCACCTGCAAAACCTGCCGTTGTGACACCCAGGTGAGAGACTGTGACCTTGCACTCCAAAAGATCTGCCTCACAGTGCGCAATGCCCCCTCCAGAACCAGTGGAAGAAGGCATCCCCTCAGCCCCTCCTTGCCAGGATGAAGCAGATAGGGAACAAGGCCCCCTCCAGATCCAGTGGAAGATTCATCCACTCAGCCCGTCCTTGCCAGGATGAAGCAGACTGGGCACAAGGCCCCCTCCAGAACCAGTGGCACTTACAATGGGAGCTCACACACGGTGCAGCGAACCTGCCAAAACCTAACTGTTAAATTTTTCAGGCCAACCCTACCATTTGACCAGCGCCTGTCTCATAGCCCCGCTGCCTTTCCTTTTCAGAACCTTTTCAACCCTGTATACCCTGTTTGGATCGTAGGGCACCTTTTGTAACTCTTTGCTGTAAAAGACACCCAAAACACTTTCACCATTGTAGACCTTCAACTTGTAAATATATGCCCCTTTTTTAAGCTCCGCACTTTCTACTATGAATATCTCATACCTAAATGTCTGTTGGTAGCCCATGGTGAAGATGCCCTTCAACTTTGAAACCCGGACATGATCCGCTTCATTTAAAGTCGGTTACTTGACCTTTGTCTCGAGCCATACACAGTTCTCCACACCATTAACAAATTATCCACTGTTACCTCCACGGAAGACATTTTGATGGTCCTATGGTAACTGCCGTCATAAACATCTATAAAAGCCTGTAGAACATCCAAATATTTGTAGGTATTGTTGGCCGTAAAATATTGTCACATCTTTGATTTTAAGGTTCTGTTAAAACGCTCTACAACCGCTGCTTTTACCTCGGTGTGCATTACAAAATGCTGAACAGCTTGTTGCTTTAATCATTTCTGAAAAGGTTTGTTTAAAAATTAATTTCCAGCATCTGTCTGTACTTTTTGAGGTACTCGACCTCTCGCGAAGATGTCTTTAAAGGCTGAGGTTACGCTGGTACCACTTTTATAGTTTAACGCCTGTGCATAGGCGTACTTGGACAATACGTCTATGACTTTTAATATATACATTACGCCGTTGTTATGTTTTGCTAAATCTTGAAGACTGATTATGTCCCCCTACCACTGATAATCTAGATGTGCGCTAACAACTTCGGCCCTCCTCTTAAAACGCCTCCTGGCTGGTTTGTGGAGTGCATACGCCTCTTCCCCCGCTAACCAAGTCTTCACCCGTGATCGGTTTACAGATTCATTTTCAACTTGAGCCCTTCTAAATAGAGCTTCGGAGCCTCCAAAGCTTTCAACCCCTTGTGTATTGTAATAAAGCTTCCTTAAAACAGACCCCATCATGCTGCCACACCCCGCAACCAAGAAGTGAAAGATATTTGTTTTGTGTAAGGTCATTTTATTAAACATAAAAACAATATATAAAAGTGGATTAGCACTACATAAACACTGTGTACTTGACATTTTGCGGTACATAGCTTATAGCAGTCGCCGCTGCTGGACACCTTGAGGCCTTTTGACGACGTATACATAGTGTGATACATGTTACATATGTGACTCAGAGCAGTTCCTTTTACTAAGTCTCAGAGTCGCAAGCTTTGATATTTTTATAGCTATACACTCAATAGCTTTAGAAATGACTTCGCCCTCCCCTCGCCTATAACTCTGGATGCTCAGGATACTGACAGCATTCAACAGTTCATACAGTTCTAAGTTGGACAATACAGGACCTTTATTTGTGAAATAATCTTCAGTCAGGAGTTCCAAAGCACAGTGTAGCCCAGTCAGGGGTGAAAGTCTTAACTCATGCGCACTGTCTTGGGCCGCGCTCCAGTATTTATCCGCTGCGGGTAGCCACGTGTTGATACACCAGTTGGCGATACACACAGGGCTGTCGCACTGCAACGTAGCCGGAGGTTCTGTAATGTTCAGATAATGCAGAGTCACAGGGTGTATTTCAGCTATTCTCTCTTTAACCAGCACATATATCAGTCTCCCAATACAGATTTAGCCTGGGTGTAACTCATAGACATGTTGCAACGCAACACTCTGATTCTCGTTCTAAAAGTGAGTAAGTATGTAGCGTTAAGTAACACCCTTATGGTCTGCTATTCACAACATTTTTTTTTTTGTGGGGCTAAAGACCTCATTCTTCTATTTTTATAATAAATATCACACATTTGCCTTTCTATGACCCTTTCTATCAAGCTTTTGTCAAAATAGGTACACATCCCCTGAATACGTTCGAGTTTTGAGCAGGGCTCAGCAGCGTATCAGATTTCATTGACTGATGCTGCCAAGACTTTAATCATATCGACGTGGACACCTTTCTTCACAGCTGACAACCCATGCACCACCCTTAACAACTTATATACCCTGTGTGGGTCTAAACGGCTACATATGTGCTGAATTGTTCTTGCAGTGTACAACTCGTATAGGCCGTTGTGAGCCTCCTGCTGTGGCTCATTAATTTTATGCCTGTAACACAGGTTGTAATAGTCACGTTTAACACATGTGCTCACAACGGTCACCGCAAAACCTTTAGCAGGCTATATGGTGTCGTACGGTGCGCCCTGCGTTTCCTTTTCAAAATTGGTGCTATTGTAAATGCTGACACATTTCTTAAATGGCTCTTTGTTCTGGCGTGTAATACTTTCAGACTGTCTGGAACAGCATAAACAGTAAAAATATACATTGTTAAACTTTGGCGTAGACCCCTCTAGAGCATCTCTTTCTGCAGTTGTTTTCTACGGTTCAAACAAAAAGCAAAAGACATACTATTAGTTAAAAGTATAATATCAGCGTATACACAATACTTGCCTATAGAGTTTTTACTAACCTCAGCATTTTCACTACACTCAGCGGCTGCTCTGAAATCTTGCGCGTCGCACAGGTCCATTGGTGTATAAGCAACTTCGGATTTTACATTTGTTGGCTGTACCACAACTGCCTCTGGATCAGGGTCCACCTGAAAGCACGTCTTCATAGATCGGCGAATTCGGTGGTGCTACACCTTCTTTATCATCTTCAGTGTCGCTGAAGTTGACTGCATCACTTAATTCGTCTTTCGAGGCATCGCTGTCGCTGCTATCAACCTTGATCGGGGATACCAGCTGCGGCAAATCCTTTAGACTGACCTTTTCAAGCCGCTGGCAGAGTTCCTCTTGAAACCCGGTAACAGCGGAACACCCATCTTTAGGGGCAGCCTGCTGTGCATTCTCATCCAACACCAGAGGTGCTAGGGTCTGATAATATCTATTGATAGGGGTCTGGGCTCCTGAGACGCTGGCTTTTTTGGTGAGCGGATTGTATCTCTTCATATTGCCTAGACAGCCTATTTCAGCAGTGGTTCACGATTTGGCATGCTGCTCTAACGGACTCCTTATATGTATTCTATGGTTCAAAAAGGGGCGTACGCCTCTACAACACACAGCTGTCACATGATCTCCTTGATGGTTCTAATACGCTGCTGGGGTTACACGTGGTGCTAATCTCATGTCACAGCTTTGGCAGCATTTGCCCATCCCCTCTTTTTGGATTAGCCAGCAGTGTGGAGGTTTGGCCTTACACTCCCAATGCGCCATCCTGAGAGAAGGCCCCCAAGCAGCCACTTGGCCCTGAATGTCTGACATGTCCAGACCTGTCCTCTTAGGCCATCAAACAGGTTGTACACTAGCACAGCCCTCATTTTATACAGCCCATAGATCTAGACACAGGGGCTAGGGCCCTGCCACATTACTAACACGTGACCCCTGATGTCACAACCCACGTGACTCACCTACACCTACGTTAGTGCTTAGTTCAGCACAGGATGGGGGCAACCACATCACCACCTACGTCATTGCATACGTCAGCGTGGGGAGAGGCACATGTCAAAAGTTTGATGGAAGGTATCCCCTTATACTACTGATATATAGCGCATTGTGTCCCACTGCCCTGGGGGCCAAGCTGCTGTTTTCTGTGAGGACGACAGTTCCCTAAGTCCACCAGGGCCCCAGAAGGCAGTCCCTGTAACGAGAGGCACCTGGCAGTCAAGGGCGCCCATCAGAGTCCGGAGGATGCTGGGATGGGTCATCACTCTAACGTTTATCTGGGACGCCCGAGGTACTGTCTGCTGTTTACGTGTCTGATCAATTCTAGAGGTGGTCCTCCTTTTAATTTAATTTCCATTTGACTGGTTTCTGTTGAACATCCTGATTAGAGGGTCTTTAGAAAGTTAGCTGCTTACAAATGGGCAAGAGGAAAGGAAAAGGAAAGCTGTTGAGGGGAGGATGGGGCTGGCAAAAAAGAAAGCTCAAAAACAGGTGAAACATGCAGGTGATAATTGCGTTATGGATAGAATTGATAATATCATAGTAGATTGTGAGGAGTTGCTAGAATTGCCTGTAGCCGCCCCTCCTATGTCTCCTCTGAGCTCGTTCTCCTCCATAAATCCCCCGAACAATCATGAGATAATTCCAAAAATGTTTAATAAATGGGACAAGCGGGGAATGGAGTTACTTTGGGAAATCAGAGTAGACTCAGCCCCTGCCCAAGAGTTATCTGCTCTTGTTAACTCGCTGCAGGCCTATGGTGATACTGTTTTACCATATAGTAATCGCTGTGCTACCTTAAGTAACATTGGATGAGCAGGGTCATTTTACCACACAGGCCTCTTCTGCTATGCCTATTGCATCAAATGTTTCCTCACATTTTTAACAATCTCAGTATGCTTCTCTTATTTTTGAGTTGAAGGCCGAGATGGGAGAGCTAAAATCTATAATAACCTCTCTGACTTCTGCCCTTAAGCAGATGTTAGTTTCTAAAGGGGAGAAAATAGAGAGTACTGGGCATTTCATAGCTGCACGCATTGATGGCTATACCTCGGCATTATCTAAATCACCAATGCTGGCCCCTCCTTTTTTAGGCATTTCTGTCACCACTGACCCTCCCCTCCCTTCTGTTGTGGTGTGAAAATTTGGGGTAAATCGACAGGGGCTGATTTTCATGAACACTGATTAAAGAAGGTCATTAGGTGGCCAATTGGCGTCAGATTGTAGCGGGTCTTCTTGGTATGACAATGATGGTGCAGCTAAGCGTGCAGAATATTCAAGTAATAACAGGTCAAATACATCTAATGTTGTATGGGTGGTTAACGCCCCTAGGTTAACTGTTCCATAGTGCAATGAGGGAGAAGAGTCCATTAAGAACAAAGTGACGCATTGGGTAAGTCACGTTAGAGATTTTTATTCAGTCATCCATGATGATATAGTTAGGGCTCACAGGATAAAAGATCCTCACTCGCTGCATGACACGATTAAATAGATACTTAGGGAGAGGGAAATGGTGATCAAGTTGGTGGCACTTAACATCAGATCATGCCCTCCGACATACATGAGCATCCAGTTTAAGTAGCCTAAACCTTCTTACAAACCTGAGATGTGGCCTTCATCATGCATAGTAACTCATTTCTCACTTTGAGTGGCATTGATTGACTTGGGGAGACAGTTGATCACACTGTGGACTTTCTTGTTTCTCTTTCATCTATCTCTATCCCTTCCCCTTTTGCAGTACCCAGACGGGACTGTGCTGTCCCTTTTAGTGGGCACACACCTGAATCTCTGCTGGCCTTAGGTTTTAACTTGATACCTACAGGTGACTTGTTTATTTATGATGCAGTTACATTGGACTGTTCTTTATTGAAAGAAAAGCCAAAGGTAGAAGCCGTTCAGAGTATGGCTTTACCCATGACATCAAAGGGTTTTGATAAAGTGGTGTCATTTCTTTTCTAGTGGAATTTAGCAGGTTTGAAGTGTAAGGTATCTCTTCCTCATTGAATGCAATTTTTCGATGGCTATGATATTTGTTTTTTTCAGGAGTCAAGACATGAGCTGTGAATTCTGTTTCTAGGACAGGTTATCTTAATGTTTGCATTCCTGCTTTTCCTAATCAGAGGGGTAGATCATTGGGTGGCTTATCCATATGGGGTAAAACATCTTTAAATTGTCACATCCGACACCTGGCTATTGATTCCTTGGATATTCTGGACATCCAGTCGAATTTAGGGCCAGATTCAGGATTAATGATGGTGACTGTATATGCAAGGTGGGTCAGAGGAGGTGTGACATCTTGTACTCATTCCACTTTGGAAAGTGTCCTCGCCACTATTATCTTATTGTGGCAGGTGACTTTAATGCCACCTTTGAGCCTTTAGATATTGATGACCTTTCTATTACTCGTGAGAAGGACTCTGTGTGGTCAGTCCCTACTTTGGACATCCCGCCAATCGGTAGGTGGTCACAGGTAGCTGTCCAACTAAAATCTCTATCCATCAAGATTGGGTTTTGGGCCCTCAATGAGAGGACAAAATCTGATTTGAAGGGATGTCACACATATAATAACATCAACCACACAAGTAGAATAAACTACTGTCTAGTTGATCTAAGACTATGGCCTTCCGTTAAAGATACAGTGGTAGTTGAACCAACAGAGAGTGACCATAATCCATTGTTGGTGGTAATGCAACCATTGTGCAGTGAGATTCTTGTAGATTCAGGTCCTGCTATGTATGCCAGTGATATTCTTTTAACTAATGAAAAACGCCATTTGAAGTGGCACCAGGTGGTTTCTCCTCCTGACATGCTTTGCACTGTGAATACCGACCTTCACATTTTGCTTACTCGCATAAAGAGGGATAATTTTTTATCAACGATCAATTGATAAAAACACATTTATTTTTTCGAGAGAATGGCAGTGTTTTTTTGCGTCACTAACAAGCCAGGTAGCAATTGAACGATTGGGAATTATTCTTGGTTTAACAAGGAATGATGAGTTTCAAATTCTTCCTTGATTAATGTGAATAAATCCAAGAACACAGCCTTAATTTCTACACCCAGGAAGTCATTCAAGGCTGCTATCTTAAAAGCCAAGCAAGATTGGGATGAACAGAGGTGGGGAGCACTAAAAGATGCAGACTTCGCTAATGACTAGAAGCTCAAACACAAGCGCATTGGAAGTCATAACAAACATTGCCCCTGCCGATTGGGTAGATTATTTTAGTCACTTATATTGCACGGCTCGCTGGGATCTCCTGATTCAAAATGTTTACACTCTCTGATATTGTTTTGTCACTCTAGGCTATCAAGCTTGGTAGGGCCTCTGGCCCACATGGCATTCCAACGGATCTTTTTCTGACTGATAGAGAGACTTGGCCTTGCTATTTTCTTGCTCCAGCTAATGCAGTTGCTGCAGGGGCTTCAATTTCTGACACCTGGAGGGGTGCGATTGCCATACCAATACATACAAAAATTGACAGGTCTCTGCTGAGCAAGTGCAAGCCTATTGCAAGTCTTCTGTAGATGTGTCTTGGATAGATCCAGGATTGGATGGCAGATTATCATATTCTCAGTGCATTTCAGGCTGGCTTTCATAGGAAAGTTTCTACTATGGATCAAGTGTTCCAGTTTGAGCTTTTATAATGTAAAACGGTTACCATTGGCCAGGCTAACCTTTATGTAGCTTTCGAGGATCTAAAGTAAGATTTTGACATAGTGCCTCGAGCTGGACTATGGAAATGTTCTCTCAGACATGGCAATGCCCATTCATATTCTCTCATTACTACTACGTTTACACAAGAACAACTATGCACATGTTAGAGGGGAGACCAAGGTCAGCTGACGGGTAAGATACCTGTACTAATGGGGGTATGCCAAGGTTTGTATTTGCGCTCACTCTATTTTCATTGTCCATCAATGACATAGTTTCTTTTTTGATTCTGGTAGAGACGGATGCCCCTATTTTGGAGAAAACCAAAATTCTAATCCTCTTATTTTGGAAGACACGTTGTGGATCTCCAAAACAAGCGGACTGCAGAAACTTCTAACACGTTTTAATGAAATTTGTTTTGCTCGTGGTTTGGAGATCCACACAACAAAAACTAAATTAATGTTGTTCAATCCTCACTAGCCTTTTAAAGGAACATTACCTTGGGTAGAACCCCTCTTGAACTGGTAAATTCCTTTACTTATCTAGGAATAATGCTTACAGGTAGCATGAACTGGAAGACACACATCACCAAGGCAGTCATTAAGCAAAAAAAGTTCATGGGTGCCTTAATGAAGGAACACGCAGCCTCACACACAAAAGTTATAAGCCCAGTTCTTCAGCTCTATGAGGCTAAAGTCACTGATTCCACCCTTTATGGTGCAGAACTGTGTGGGTTTTCCAATACTGTGGCACTGTTTCTCTTTCAGTGAGCATCCTGTTGTTCTCATTGTTTATGGGCTGAGAGATTAAGAGGCTGGATGACAAAGTAAGATTGCGTCGAAAATGTGTATTTGCAATAACTGAGGAAAAATTCAATATCCATTGTATTGTCAACATACCTATGTCACACAGCTCTAGTCCATGAGGAAACAAAGCAGATGTCACACAGTGGGACAGACATCTGTGAAATCGAAAGGGAAAGTGACAACTCAGGGTCCATACACTGGGTGAAAGTGACAGACAGATGAGAGGTAGAACATGTGTATCAGATGTAGCGGGCAGTGATGTCTTCTTACCTGTGTCTCACTGGAAGTATTGATGAATCACTGTGTTTCTGTTGTCGATATCCTCTTCTTCTGCTTCCTCGTCTTTACTGTCCACAGGCTCCACAGCTGCCACAAGACCTCCATCTGGACCATCCTCCTGCAGAAAAGGCACCTGTTGTCGCAAAGCCAAGTTGTGAAGCATACAGCAGGCCACGATGATCTGGCACACCTTCTTTGGTGAGTAGAATAGGGAACCACCTGTCATATGGAGGCACCTGTCCTCTCTATAACCCTCCTAGTTCGCCCATGGGCCTAATTGTAACGTTCCTCTGCCCTTGTCCTGGGATATCTCACAGGGGTCAGTAGCCATGACAGGTTGGGGTACCCAGAGTCACCTGCAAATGTCGAGGGACAACTGTGACACACACTAACCCTTTGGGACAACCCCAGACCCAGACACCTAGTCACACTGTATAGGGTCCTTGTCCTCACCTAATAGCCACACACGGTGCCTCTGGAGTTGCCCCATCACATAAGGGATGCTGTTATTCCTCAGAATGTAAGCGTCATGCACTGAGCCATAAAACTTGGCATTCACATGGGAGATGTACTGGTCGGCCAAACACACCATCTGCACATTCATTGAATGGTGACTCTTCCGGTTTCTGCACACCTGTTCACTCCTGCGGGGGGACCAAGGCCACATGTGTCCCATCAAATGCACCAATGATGTTGGGGATATGTCCCAGGGCATAGAAGTCACCTTTCACTGTAGGCAAATCCTCCACCTGAGGGAAAATGATGTAGCTGCACATGTGTTTCAGCAGGGCAGACAACACTCTGGACAACACGTTGGAAAACATAGGCTGGGACATCCCTGATGCTATGGCCACTGGCGTCTGAAAAGACCCACTTGCCAGGAAATGGAGTACTGACAGCACCTGCACTAGAGGGGGGATACTTGTGGGATGGCGGATAGCTGACATCAGGTCCGGCTCCAACTGGGCACACAGTTCCTGGATTGTGGCACGGTCCAGTCTGTAGGTGACAATTACATGTCGCTCTTCCATTGTCGACAGGTCCACCAGCGGTCTGTACACCGGAGGATGCCGCCATCTCCTCACCTGCCCCAGTGGACGTGCTCTATGGAGGAGAACAGCGAGCAGAGGGTCAGCCAACACTGAGGTACAAAAACACAACTTTATTGCACACATTTTTCAATCTGCTATGTCCCTGTCTTAATGTATATGCAAGGCCTAGATATGTGTGACGCATTTAAAAATAATGCCATGTGGCCCCCTAAAATGGCGGCTGCCTGACCTGTTATGTGGGACAAGGGGATATGAGGTAACTGAGCTGGCGTTGTACACCGTCGCGGTAGGGAGTCAAAGACTGCGGCGCAATCCTGCATTGGTTAACATTGGACCCTATGGGTCCCAGGAGCCAATGACGATATACGCCGGCAGTGACGGTACGCACCGCCGCGGACGTGACCGCCATTTTCTGTCTGTTCACTCACTTGATAACTGATCTTCGACAGGAGAGGACCTACACTGCAAGTGCTGCTGTGACCTCAGTCTGGAAGAGACAATGGCTCATGTGTCTGGGGAAAGAGCCCCTGCCTTCACCACAGAGGAGTTGGAGAAACTAGTGGATGGGGTCCTCCCCCAGTACACGCTACTCTACGGTCCTCCAGACAAACAGGTAAGTACACTGTGAGCATGCTGTATGGGCAAAGCCTGTGTGGATTGGTGTGGATGGAAGATGGGGGGAGAATGAGGCGTGCATGAAACAATGGTGAGTGCATTTGCGTCATGGCAAGGGTAGGAATGCGGGCCAATGACTGTGACTGTAGTGTAGCCATTTTTAATTTGACTTTTGCGCATTTGCTGAAAGCATTAGGCCTCTGTACACTTTGCCCTAGATGCATTTTATTCAGCCTTGTACTGTTATTTTTCAATAACCAGTTTCACGGTCTTGTTTTATTTTCTTCTATCACACTGTTTAGCTTACTTCAGCACCGGAGTTCTCAAACAATACATTCTTGCTCGCTCTGTGCTTCAGTCAAGGATACAGTCTGGTACATTGCTGATAGACGTGGTAGAAGTTTAGTCTTTAGGGTTCGTAGAAAGTACACATTCGTACGTAGGGACGTTTCTTAGAACACCGGCGTGTTAGTTATAAAAACACTTCCTAGTCCTGGTACACGTATGAGGGAGATTCCGACCAGGGAACCACAACTAGACGCTGACTGCCCTGTTGCAGATGCTCATCCAGATCACAGGCCTTTGCTCAGGTATGAGGGTTGATGTCCTCCCGGGGAACCCGAAAGGCAGGCTTAGAGCTTAACATGCTGTGCTCAAAATAGAACTTAGAAGAGAGAACGTACTATAGTAGCACTATGATAGCGTTATTCCTATGTTTCACTCTCCTCGTTACTATTTCAATCTTACTGTGTTGTATGGTTCTGGTTATTGTGGCTCACGCATCTAAAATGCAGTTGTTTTATTAAACTAATCTTTAAAACTCAAACTGCCTTTGTCATTTATACATGAGACCACACTGTGTATGAGAGAACTGGTTGGGATCTGAGTCACCACGACTTCCCTGGGAAGCACTAAGATGTCATGCGCTCGGCTGCCCAATTGTCTCTTCCCTTTGGGAGAGATGAGGCACTGCTAGTTAGCCGGAGCTCAACCCGGATTTGGGGTGACAAGGGTCCTTCGGCGTGGGTTAGACTTCGTCCCCCACACTGCTAACGATCCTGCCACCCAAAAATCCAGTAGTCTCATTAGGATAATGAGAGCCTACGCGACATGACGGTCCGGATGGTTATATCTTCTCCTTTTCCCCTGTACTATTCCAGTAGGTCAGCGCCCACCAGAAGAAGGATATTTGGCGTGCCATCGCCAAGGAAGTCCGGAGCCTGGGGGTCCACCACAGGCGGAGCACCCACTGCCGGAAAAGATGGGAGGACATTCGCCACTGGAGCAAGAAGACGGCGGAGGCCCAGCTGGGGATGGCCTCCCACCGTGGGAGGGATGCCCGTCGCACCATGACCCCCTGATGTTCCGGATCCTGGCGGTGGTGTATCCAGAGTTGGATGGGCGCTTGAGAGCATCACAGCAGCCACAAGGGGATGAGTACACTCTCATTCAGCTGAATCAGCGCGCATTACGAGGTGTCTGAGTGGGGGAGGTGGGCTGTGGGTTCCCCGAGTCCAGGGCGAGTTTGGTAGGCAAGGTCCCTTCGTAAGGCAGGCCATGTGGCACCCCACCCCACCAGTGTTCAGAGCCAACTACACCTAGTCAGGCTCATGTGACTTCCATGTGTGCAGCAATCGGGCATAGGCCTTGTACCCCATATCCCTGGGATTAATTAGGGAACTCTAAGTGCACGGCGTAGTGTAGAGGTCTTCTGTGTCTGTAGTGTCCGCCAACGGTAGCGGTATTGCATGCACTCAACATGTCTTTCTTCTGTCTTTCCCCCACTTTTTTTGGTCTCCCTGTTCTTGTGTGCAATAGCATCATCAGGCGGAGGAGCAGTGGCACCGGGTCAGGATGGAGCTGCATCCCACATAGCCCTGGAGGGCTAGACAACGGAGTCTGAAGGCACCAGTGGGATGGAGGGCGAGGGGAGCTCCACGGTGTGGACAGGAACTGAGACCAGTGACACGGACTCCTCCTCTGATGGGAGGTCCCTTGCGGTGGCGGGCCCCTCTGTGCCCCCTGCATCTACAGGTACAGCCGCCACCCCCCCTACCAGCACCGCCCTCCCAGTAGCCCCCCAGCGTGTGCCCTGTGGCCGCTCACCCAGAAGGGTGGGCATCTCCTTCGCCCCAGGCACCTCACCCCCTGTCAGCCCTGTTGCCCTCAGTGAGGAGGCCATTGATCTCCTCAGATCCCTCACTGTTGGGCAGCCTACCATTCTGAATGCCATCCAGGGAGTAGAGAGGCAGTTGCAACAGACAAATGCATACCTGGAGGGCATTCATTCTGGTCAGGCAGCCCAACAGCGAGCTTTTCAGACTCTGGCCTCAGCACTGATGGCAGCCATTGTCCCTGTGTCCAGCCTCCTCCCTCCAACTTCCTCCACCCAGACCCAAACCCCTGTACCTCAGCCTATCCCAAGCACACCATCAGACAAGCATGCACACACGTCAACACACAAGGGAAGCTCTGGCAAACATAAGCACCACACATCCCACAGGCACTCACACAAGCATCATACCCATGCAGGCATACCAACAGCCACTGCCTCCACTGCGTCCCCTTCATCCTAGTCTCCCTCCTCCCTCCCTGTCACGTCTCCAGTCACACCTGCATGCACTACATCTTTAGCCACTATGTCCATCACCAGCACACCCATCACCACACACCGCACACGTGCACTCACCACCCCACTACCATTCACACATCCCCTGTGTCCTCTCCCAGTGTGTCTGTGAGCCCACCTCTCAAGCCACACACCCACCCAACAGCCATCCACCTCACGACAGCCTCCAGCCCATGCACCTTCACCCAAAGTCAGCAAACCTACACCTCCTACAACCACTACCTCTTCCTCCACTTACAAACTCCCTCCATCTACCCGTACAAGTGTGTCTAAAAAACTTTTCCTGTCCAACCTTGACCTCTTCCCCTCACCTCTCCCACCCCTTCAGTCCCCTAGGGCACACCTTTCCAGGTCCCAACCCAGCACCTCAGCCACCACATCAGCGGGAACAGTGGTGCCAGCAGAACCGGCTTCTGGAGTGCGCCAAGCAGCAGGGCAGCCAGTGTGCCAAGGAGCCAGACCACGGACAGTCCCCCACCTCAGAAGCATAAGAAGTTGGCCACTGCCCGGAGGGAGAAGGACAAAACACCTGCCACCAAGGGCTCTCCCAGGACTAAAGTTGGGAGTTGGAAGACATCTGCACCACCATCCAAGGTGGGGAAGGGGCACAGAAAGAAAGGGAAGTCGCCGCCAACCTGCACGGCGGATAAGACCGCCACCAGCACTGCTGCCAAGGACACCGCCGCCAGCAGCACCGCTTCCCAGGACACCGGACACCGCCGCCAGCAGCACCGCTGCCAAGGACACCGGACACCGCCGCCAGCAGCACCGCTGCCAAGGACACTGCCGCCACCAGCACCACTGCCAAGGCCACCGCCGCCAGCATCACGCTCACTGAGCCACCCACCAGCACCGCAGGCCAATGAGTGCCACAAGCACCGCTGCTACTGAGGCCTTCATGAGCAGGATGAAGCACTCTAGAGTATCACATCCACTACCTCTGTCCTTGGCAGGATGAAGCACTCTGGGCAACAACCCCCCTCCAGAGCCAGCGGAGTATCACATCCACTACCTCTGTCCTTGGCAGGATGAAGCACTCTGGGCACCAAGCCCCCTCCAGAACCAGTGGAGAAAGGCATCCACTACCTCTGTCCTTGGCAGGATGAAGCACTCTGGGCACCAAGCCCCCTCCAGAACCAGTGGAGTATCACATCCACTACCTTAGTCCTTGGCAGGATGAAACACTCTGGGCACCAAGCCCCCTCCAGAACCAGTGGTGACTGTTATCCACTTGTGAGACTGTGGCTTTGCACTCCCCAGGATAAAGCAGTGGGCAAACCACCCACTGGAGAGACATGAGAGGCTGTGGCTTTGCACTCCCAAGGATAAAGCAGTGGGCAAACCATCCACTGGAGAGACCTGAGAGACTGTGGCTTTGCACTCCCCAGGATACAGCAGTGGGCTTGGAGCCCCCTCGTGGATCTGGCGTCATGCACTCATCCGGCTGAGGTGCCCCCCTTCCCTTCCCCCTGAGGTGCCTGTTGTATTTCTATCTGATGCCCCTGCAGTGTTCTCTCCGTTTTGATTGGGTATCTTGTGTGGGCTTTGCTCATGCATTTTGGGCCCAGTGGTCCACGGACTATAAATGGTGCAGTACCTGGACTTGTATCCTTGGTGTATATATTTGTTAATAGTGTATATATATTTTTGAGTACTGGATTTTAATTGATTACAATCGTTACAATCATTTCCTTTTGTCTTTGCATTCTTCCGGGGGGGATGGGGTTGGGGGTGTAACTGTAATGTATCAACATGTATTAGTGTGTGTGTTGTAGTGTGTGGGTGGTTGTAATACTGTGGGTGGTACATTGTCTTCCGCCTGTCTGTTGGCGGTTCACGCCACGGTGTTTGTTTGTACCGCCGTGGCGGTCGGAGTGTTAAAGTGGCTGTCTAAGTTGGCGGTTTCCCCCATGGTCGTGATTACATTTTTTTTCGCCGGCCTGTTGGTTTTACCGCTGCTTTAACACCGACTGCCAGGGTTGTAATGAGGGCCAAAGTCTGAAGTTGATGGATAGCTGATTGCTGTACCTTGGTTTATTTTAATTTTGCCAGTATTCGTTTGTATCATTGTTTGGATGAAGTGCATTAATCCTGCAGGTTGTATGTATGTTTTATAATTATGAATGTTGTATTCTTTTTTAAAATTGCTTAAATTGAAGAACATGTTTATTTTTATCATTTTGTATTGTTTTTGCATGTTTGTGCTTTTGACCCTGGTGGCCGAAATAAAGATTAAATGAAATGAAATTAAAATGGAATTATAAAATGTGGAAACATGGTGACCTACATTATTGAGTTTTATAATGAGAGATGGGAGGGATGGTTCTCTATAGTGGGTGTTGGATTTAGTAATGGGTGTCTTAATTTTGAAGAAATTGTAGAATTCTCGATCGTCTTTATGACATTGTGTCTTTAGATTCAAGAAGGTTGGGCGTGAATTTGGGACCTAGTTGACTATGGAAGTATATACCTTTGGTGACCCATGAGTCACAATAGAGGGTCTCACTGTCATATGTGGTGTTCGGGTTGTGCCAAAGAGAGGCTAGATTGGAGAACTTCATCTTCAAATGCAGTTTCTTGTCAATGGCCAATAAGGGGTTTATGGTATTTTTAAATATATATATATTGGTGAGTTGTTTGCAGGGGTGTGGGGGGTGTACTTTTTAAGTGTGGAGAACTAATATGTGCCCTGTTTGGCTGAGAAGGCTGTCGGATAAGTTCTAAAATTTGGAAGATTAACTCCTTCTAGTGTGTTAGGGAAGCATTTAGTGCTATTCCAGCCTTTTTACCTTGCCAGATAAAGTTTATAATCAGTTTATTCAACTGCCAGTGGAAGTCGTCAGAAAGCAGTAGAGGAAGCATACTAATTAGATAATTGATTATCGGGGTAACCATTATTTTTATGGTTTCAATGCAGCCCCACTAGGTTATGAATTTTGGTGTCCAACTGTCTAATAATCCGTTGCTTTTGAGAAGGTTTATTTTGTTCCTTGTGTTTTACAGTATGGTTTTAGATCAGAGCCAAATTCAATGCCCAAGTACTTAATGTATTGAGGTTGCCAAGTTAGGCCTGAGTCAGCTAAGAGGTCCTTGGGTCCTAGAGACTTGTCTCTATTTAGTTTATAATCTGAGCTGCTTAATTGTGTCCACGGGGGCTTGTATGGATGAGGTGGAAACTGCCCGTGACAATTAAGATGTTTTCTACATAGGCAGATAGTTTCACTCCTTTCCCTAGGAAGTTGCTCTGTTAGAGTTGCTTTTTATATCTAGGAGGAGAGGCTCGAGTGCCAGCAGGAAGGGGGAGGGTGAAAGTGGGCAGCCTGCTTGGTTCTTTTTTCCAGCTTGAGAGGTTGAGACAGGAAGCCAGTAGTGGAAATACAGACACTTGGGTTACTATATAGGGCCATGATCATTCGTGTAAACCCATCACCAAGATTAAAGGTTCTAAGGGATGCTTCAGGAAAGGTCCATGAAACCCTGCCAAATGCTTATTCAGCATTAAGAGCTATCGCCATGAAAGCCGATATGGACATTTTCACCCTAAGACATGGCATAAGAGACGGGTTTTATCACTGGACACTAGTGCATTACTAGTCAAATGTGGTAAAAAGGTATTTAGGCATTTGGCAAGTGTTTCCGCATACAGTCCAAATTTATTAATGAAATGGTTTTGCACTTTCAGTTGAGATTGAGACGGCGAAAATAGAGAAGTTATTGATACGACTTTCTACTCCTGTACAAAAAGATGAAATAAGACATAATTAAATGGAAGGATATAGAAAAGTCAGGTGGAGAAAACACAGTAGCATCAAACATGCTAAAATAAAAAAGAAGAGGAAGATCATGAAAAATCCACTTTCCTACCCCCTTGTCCTACTCTGGTTCCCCCATCCCCAACAGTATTGGCATAGAGGAAGCAAAGAAGAAGAGCTTCCATTCCCCACCATGGAGCATTTATATAAGTATAGGAACCCACTCATCCCAATCCAGATACAACTCGATGAGAAGGACCATATATTTGCAAAAATGAGTATAACATTCAGTATAGACTATAAGAACATTCATTTTATAGAAACAGTTATGCCTGAAGTACATTAGCCGAACATGATAGGGGAAGTAAGCATCAACAGTTAACAGTGCCAAAGTATGGAGACAAATGCTCTGATTCAAAAGGATATAAAACATGGTCATAGCAGTATAAGGAGACTTCATCCCAATAATAGCAGTGAGTAAAATATGAGAGTCATATAGAGTAGAATATTGGCAATCACATCTAGGCAAAACAAATATGAAGTACAATCAGACAATGTTATGTGCCTAGACAAATAAAGAACAGCGAATATACAATGTATTCATCCTAGTCGTGTACAGCATAGGGGTTACAGAGCATGTTCAAGGACAGAAAGACATCAAAGTCATCCACTAGATTAAAGGCAAATCACAGTTTCTTTTAGTTGGGGGACAGAGATATCATCCAAATAGTTCGACAGGTCTTTGGGATCTTTGAAAGTGTGGACCTTGCCTTTCACCATGACTTTAAATCTTACCAGATCTGCAAAAGAAAACTGAAGATGCATCTCTTTCAGTCTGACATGTAAAGCCATGAATTCTTTATTGGTTTTGACTGTAGTTTTGGAGTAGTCTTACGAAATGTGAATCTTGCATCCGTTCCAGTTGATATGGTTGTTCTTGTCCATATATGCCAGTATTTCTTCAGCATGTTTAATATGTAGAGGTTTAAAGACTATTGGTTTTGTTATGTTCCTGCTGGAGGGTTTAAAGCATAAGACCCTGTGAGCCTTCTCCAATTCAAAGTCCTTAGCAAATTTTAGGCCAGTGACCGGTGGGAGCCATATTTCGTGGAAAGATGCAGGAGTTTGATGAATCCTCAGAGCTCAATGGAATACTAAAAATTCTTAGGCTCCCTCTTCTATTGCGGTCTTCAAGTTCGACAATATCTTTTTTCATCTACCTTACTGTGGTCCGAAGAGTTTGTAGGTCTTTGGATGCATGGTGGGTCGTGTCTTCCACTGTACATATCCTCTGTTCTGCATCCATTATCTTATTGTTTAGTGTGGATGTCTGTCCTTATTGCTGTCAATTCTAATTGCAGAGTCCGTATTTCGTTTGGTGGATTTTGTCTAATCATAATACCTCTGCTAGTTTTTTTTAGAATCATGTCCATTGTGCTAATAATGTCTGATGTATTCTTTATGTGCTTGTCCGGAGAGGGCGGGTCAGCCTTTGCGCATTTCAAGTGTGGTTTAGACTCTTTTTCTTCCATGTTCGATAGCTTGATGGACAGTTTATCACCGGGTTTGTCGAAAACTGATCTGATGTGGAGTGTATCGAGATCGGTTGTGCTTGAGGGGCGCGAGCTGGGAGAGTACAGGGTCTTGCAGGCCCCCAGTTCAAACAGGCTGCATGGAGAGGAAGGAGGAGGGGTGTCTGCGAAGCTTACCCAATGAAGCGGTACACTGCTGCATAAGTAGGTGTCTCTAAGTTTAGGGCCTGCCAGTCTCTCAGGAACTTCGCCCTACTCACGCCTGCTGAGTGCTGTGTGAGGCACAAGAAAGTTGAACCTCGTGGGCTGTGCAAGAGGGGCACTCCACAAGGGAGGTGAAGTTGTTTGTTGCAGCAGGGCATCTGGTGGCATGTGGGGATGCTCCCCTGCCAGCAGCAGGAAGTTGTTGTGTCTACACGTGGTGATCCATCCTGGGAGGAGCCAAGCTCCCACTCCCAACCTGGGCTGGGCTGGGAGATTCAAAGTTGCGATGAGCAGGCGAGGGTCCTGGGCGGCCTCGGTACAGGTGGCCATGAGGAGGGCTTCAAGGGTAGCAGAGTCCCAAGGTAAGGCATGCGGGGGTTGGCAGGCTAAGTACAGGCTCGAGGTCACGGGTGATTTAGGAGGCTGCAAAGTGTCTCCCACCCACCACACTGCGACGGAATTCACCAGGAGTCTGCCCCTCGGGTGAGGAATCCTGCATCGGTCGCCATGTTGCAAGGGCCGATCGTGGTCCTACTGGGGCCATCTGCAAGGCTCTGAGGTCTCCATTGGGACAGTTGCACATCCAACACCGTCTAAAGCTTTGCTACATTAGTACAAGAGGTGCAGGAGTCCCTGAGAGATACGTGAATGGCAGTGGATGACGGAGGGATCTGGAGCACTCTTAGAGTGTGACTACCATCTTGACTCTCAAGCCTGATGGAAATCTTTACCCCTGTTGAGTTCCCAAGGAGGATGTGCCTGGCCTAGGCACTAACTGTATGTCTGCGTACATGAAGTCCATGTCGGATGAGTGCAGTGTAACGTACAAGTTCACCACATCCTATCACCCCCAAACCAATGGTCCTGTAGCGTGATCCAACAAGACCTTAAAAGGAATGATTATGGGCCTGCCTGAGCTCATGAGGTGTAAGTGGGACGTTCTCTTGCCTATGCCTTCTCTTTGCCAACAGGGAGGTGCCACAGAAAGGAGTAGGTTCAACCCCTTTGAACTCCTCTATGCCCCCCCCATTAGGGGACCTCTGGGCCTTGTTATAGGAGGCTGGCTCAGTTTGTGGTGTACACATATGGTGTAGCAGCTTATACTGAGTCCAGGCAACCCTTAGGTATAGTGTTTTGGTGCCTAGATAACAAAAGTTCTCTAGAAGTAGCTGTGGAGAGCAGCTCAGGATTATCAAGTAGGAGTATAAAGCACTTACAATGCCACAGTGTGAGAGAACAGGGCTGATTGCAGAGGCCCCCTAACTTTTTCCCCCCATTTTCCACTTTTTGCTGGTGTTTTCCTGACTCTGATGGTGTCCTGGGTACTGCTAACCAGCCCCAGGGCCTGTGCTCTGTGTAAAATCAGTGTGCAAATTAGGCTAATTATAATTGGCTAAGTCAACCTACCTATAAGTCCCTAGTATATGGTAGGCATGTAGGTTTAGGGACCTCAGCATAGGTAGTACACCCATAGGTGCACTGCTGAGGTGCCCAGTGTCATTTTAAAGGCAGGCCTACCTTGCTGGCTGCTTTTAAATTAAAGTTATATGTAAATTCGACTTTGGAATTAAAAGTAGTTCCAAAGTCTTAAACTACCTTATTTTTACATATAAGTCACCCCTAAGGTGTGCCCTGTGTGCCCCTATGGCTCGGGCCATGTAACTATATGCAGGTACCTTATAAAAATAGTTTCATATGCCTTGGTGAGGTAAAACAGCCAATTTTGTTTCCCCCTCATTGTAGTGAATGGCCTCCATAGGCTAGAATGGGGAGACTTTGGCCGTCATTACAACATTGGCGGTAAATCCCGCTTACCGCCGTGCAGAAGACTGCCAACACACCGCTGCGGCGGCAGAATACCGGTACAGCTATTACGACCCACAGCCCAGAATCCGCCAAAATCCAGACACCCACACAAGTCCGCCACACCAAAGGTCAGTGATAAACTGGCGATAACAAAACCAACACAGTCACGCCAACAGGAATACGCCCACGCTATCACGACCCACAAATCCACACGGCGGTCTTTCAACCGCGGTAAACCATTGGCGGTACACACGCCGCGCTCAAAATGCACACACATTTAGAAAACGCAACCACATTGGACAATTCGAAATACACACACCTGATACACATTCACATACCACTCCCACACACCCAATCCAATATAAAACACACACCCACAACACCCACAAACCCTTACGACCAAAATTGAGAAAGAAGCCCAGAGAGAGACACCACCAGAAACAACACTAGCATCCACAGGCACACAACATCATCACTCACACAACTTCCACGCACCTAGGACAACACACACAAACGCATCCCCTCACACATCACAACCGACACCACCTCACATATCACCCACACCACATTATGGCACCTCAAAGACACCCCAGGTTCTCTGAGGAGGAGCTCAGGGTCATGGTGGAGGAAATCGTCCGGATAGAGCCACAGCTATTCGGATGACAGGTGCAGCACACCTCCATAGCTAGGAAGATGGAGCTATGGCGCAGAATCGTAGACAGGGTCAACACAGTGGGACAGCATCCAAGAACACGGGATGACATCAGGAAGAGGTGGAACGACCTACGGGGGAAGGTGCATTCCGTGGTCTCAAGACACCAGATTGCAGTACAGAGGACTGGCGGCGGACCCCCACCTCCTCCCCCACAACTAACTACATGGGAGGAGCAAGTCATGGCTATACTGCATCCTGAGGGCCTCGCAGGAGTAGCAGGAGGAATGGACTCTGGTAAGTCAAATCTTAACTAGTACATCCCCCATCCTACCTGCGTGCTAACACATACCCCACCCTCACCCTCACCCCCATCACTCCAACACCTCACAAATGTCCCACTATCACAATCCACCCAGCCCAACACCAAGCCCTGCATGCAACACCAAAGCATGGACACCCATCACCAAAGCATGTCCACTACAGATACCCACACAGACCCCAAAACAATTCTCACACAAGAGACTGGAGTACAGGGTCACCCACCCATTGTACACGATGGCACACACAGATGCAATAATCATGCCTTTACACCCCTGCAGAACCCCTACCCAACGTCACCGGACAACAGGTTCCTGACATGTCCACTCCACCCCCAGAAGAGGCCCACAGTGATGACAGCAGCTCTGTCCAACTGGATCAAGATGACCAGCCCAGCCCATCTGGGACCTCAGAACAGTCGGTTCCCCTGACACTGGCACATGCCACTACAGAGTCTTCCTCCTCAGGAAACACCAGCACAGCACCCACCCAGTGGGCCCATCCCTCTGTCCCCAGAACACGTCAAGCAGCAGTGTGTCCACCACTACAGGGAACCCAGGCAAACCCACCACCCCAAGAAAATCAGGGACCTGGGGGCAGTGGCAGTGGGCACACTGTTCAGGGGACAGTGGGACAGGAAAACAGGGGAACTGGGAAGACTGCTGTGCGACAGGGGGAGGACAGGCCCAGGGTACCCACTCTCCAGGAGACCCTCTCCAACATCATGGGAGGGTACCATCATTCCCAGGAGACAATGGCAACGGTACTGGCCAAGTTTCAGGAGACCCAGCCGCTGCAGGAGGAACAGTATCTGGGGATCAGGGAGGAACTCAAGTCCATCAACACCACCCTGGTCACCATTGTAGAGGTGCTGAAGGACCTTGTCAACACCAGGAGGGACACTGTGGCACAACAAGGGCCCCCTGACACTAGCCTGGATGATGAACAGCCCACCACTTCCGCCGGCACGAGCGGACAGGAGGCACCGCCACAGGACCATGACACCCGCACCCCACCCCCTGCAGATGGAGAACCACCCCACAAACGGTCCCTGAGATCCAGGACAAAGACAGAGAACAATGCCAAGACCCCCACCAGGAAATGAGACCCCTCTGAATGTCATCCTTCTGTCCCACTTTGTCACCCTGTCCATCCATCAACTGCCCTAGCTCCACTTTCTATGCCCCTTTGGACAATGCACCTGTGAAACAAATAGACTGGACTCTGCCATGGACAATCCTCCACCATCACCCCTGCCCATTTTACAATCCCCTCCACTAATTTGCACTGAAATAAACACCCTTGAATCACAAAACAATCTGGAGTCAGTCTGTGCTTTCACAAATGTGTATTTGCAATAACTCTGGAAAATAGCAATGTCGATTGTATTGTCAACATACCGATGTAACACAGCTCTAGTCAATGAGGTAATATAACAGAGGTCACACAGTGGGACCCACATCTGTGAAATGGAAAGGCAAAGTGACAAGTCAGGGTCCATACACTGGGTGAAAGTGACAGACGTATGATAGGTCTAACAACTGTATGAGATGTGTGAGGCAGTAACATCTTCTTACCTGTGTCTCACTGTAAGTATTGCTGGATAACGTTGTTCCTGTTGTCGATATCCTCTTCTTCTGCCTCACAGAAAAGGCACCTGTAGTCGCAAAGCCAGGTTGTGCAGCATACAGCAGGCCACAATGATCTCGCACACCTTCTTTGGTGAGTAGTAGAGAGAACCACCTGTCATATGGAGGCACCGGAACCTGGCCTTCAGGAGGCCGAAGGTCGTTTCAATCACTCTCCTAGTTCGCCCATGTGCCTCATTGTATCGTTCCTCTGCTCTTGTCCTGGGATTTCTTACTGGGGTCAGTAGCCATGACAGGTTGGGGTACCCAGAGTCACCTGCAAATGTCGAGGGACAACTGTTAGACACACACTAACCCTTAGGGACAACCCCAGACAGCTGTTCACAGGGTATAGGGTCCTTGTCCTCACCTATTAGCCACACAAGGTGCCTCTGGAGTTGCCCCATCACATAAGGTATGTTGCTATTCCTCAGAATGTAAGCGTCATGCACTGAGCCAGGAAACTTGGCATTCACATGGGAGATGTACTGGTCGGCCAAACACACCATCTGCACATTCATTGAATGGTAGCTCTTCCGGTGTCTGTACACCTGTTCACTCCTGCGGGGGGTACCAAGGCCACATGTGTCCCATCAATGGCACCTATGATGTTGGGGACATCTCCCAGGGCATAGAAGTCACCTTTCACTGTAGGCAAATCCTCCACCTGAGGGAAAACGATGTAGCTGCACATATGTTTCAGCAGGGTAGACAACACTCTGGACAACACGTTTGAGAACATAGGCTGGGACATCCCTGATGCAATGGCCACTGTAGTTTGAAAAGACCCACTTGCCAGGAAATAGAGTACTGACAGGACCTGCACTAGAGGGGGGGATCCCTGTGGGATGGCGGATTGCTGACATCTGGTCTGGCTCCAACTGGGCACACAGTTCCTGGATTGTTGCACAATCAAGTCTGTAGGTGACTGTTATGTGTCTCTCTTCCATTGTTGACAGATCCACCAGCAGTCTGTACATCGTAGGATGCCGCCATCTCATCACCTGCCCCAGCGGACGTGCCCTATGGAGGAGAACAGCGAGCAGAGAGTCAGCCAACACTGAGGTATTACAAAATGTCATTAGCAAACATTTGTAAATCCGTGAAATGCTTGTTACTGTGTGTATGCAAGGCCTGGACAGGTGTGACGCAGTTATTATTAATGCCATGTGTTACCCTGAAATGGCGGCTGCCTGACCTGTAAGGTGGGACAAGGGGATATGAGGTAACTGCGCTGGCGTACTACACCATCGCGGTAGGCGGTCGAAGACCACAGCGCAATCCTGCATTGGTTAACATTGGACCCTAAGGGTCCCAGGAGCCAATGACGATGTACGCCGGTGGTGACGGTACGCACTGCCGCGGACGTGACCACCATTTTCTGTCTGTTCACTCACTTGATACCTGACCTTTGACAGGAGAGGACCTACACTGCAAGTGCTGGTGTGACCTCAATCTGGAAGCGACGATGGCTCATGTGTCTGGGGAAAGGGCCCCTGCCTTCACTTCAGAGGAGTTGGAGAAGTTAGTGGATGAGGTCCTCCCCCAGTACACGCTACTCTACGGTCCTCCAGACAAACAGGTAAGTACACTGTGAGCACGCTGTAGGGGCAATGCCTGTGTGGAGTGGTGTGGATGGAAGATGGGGGGGGGAATGAGGCATGCATGAAACAACGGTGAGTGCATGTGCGTCATGGCAAGGGTAGGAATGCGGGCCAATGACTGTGAAGGTCCGGACGGTTATATCTTCTCCTTTTCCCCTGTACTATTCCTGTAGATCAGCGCCCACCAGAAGAAAGATATTTGGCGTGCCATCGCCAAGGACGTCTGGACCCTGGGGGTCCACCACAGACGGAGCACCCGAAAAAGAGGGGAGGACATTCGCCGCTGGAGCAAGAACACAGCGGAGGCCCAGCTGGGGATGGCCTCCCAATGTGGGAGGGGTGCCCGTCGCACCATGACCCACCTGATGTTCCGGAGTTGGATGGGCACTTGAGGGCATCAAGCAGCCACAAGGGGGTGAGTACTGTCACATCCATCTGACTCTGCACGCATTACGAGGTGTCAGGGTGGGGGAGGTGTGTAGTGGGTTACCCTAGGCCAGGGCGAGCTTTGTAGGAAAGGACCCTTTGTGAGGCAGGCTATGTGGCACCCCAACCCCACCAGTGGTAAGAGCCATCTACACCTAGTCAGGCTCCTTTGACTTCCAAGTGTGCAGCAATCGGGCATAGGCCTTTTACCCCATGGGCATGTGATTAATCTAGGAACTATAAGTGCATGGCGTAGTGCAGAGAGCTGCTGTGTCTGTAGTGTCCGCCAACGATAGTGGTATTGCATGCACTGAACATGTCTTTCTTCTGTCTTTCCCGAGGAGGAGCAGTGGCACCAGAGCAGGAGGGAGCTGCATCCCACTTGGCCCTGGAGGATGAGACAACGGAGTCTGAAGCCACCAGTGGGACGGAAGGCGATGGGAGCTCCACGGCAGGGACAGAAGGTGACAGCAGCGACAGCGACTCCTCCTCTAATGGGAGCTCCCTTGCGGTGGTGAGCCTCTCTGTGCCCCCGCATCATCAGGTACAGCCGCCACCCCCCTACCAGCACCGCCCTCCCAGCATCCCCTCAGCGTGTGTCCCGTGGCCACTCACCCAGGAGGGTGGGCATCTCCTTTGCCCCAGGCACCTCAGGCCCTGCTCCAGTCAGCCCCGCTGCCCTCAGTGAGGAGGCTATTGACCTCCTGAGATCCCTCACTGTTGGGCAATCTACCATTGTGAATGCCATCCAGGGTGTCGAGAGGCATTTGCAACAAACAAATGCATACCTGGAGGGCATTCATTCTGGCCAGGCAGCCCAACAGAGAGCATTTCAGGCTCTGGCCTCAGCACTGATGGCAGCCATTGTCCCTGTGTCCAGCCTCCCCCTCCAACTTCCTCCACCCAGACCCAATCCCCTGTACCTCAGTCTATCCCAAGCACACCATCAGACCAGCATGCACACACCTCAACACACAAGGGTGGCTCTGGCAAACATAAGCACCACACATTCCACAGGCACTCACACAAGCATCATACCCATGCACACATACCAACATCCACTGCCTCCACTGTGTCCCCCTCCTCCACGTCGTCCTCCTCCCTCCCTGGCTCGTCTCCACTCACACCTGCATGCACTACGTCTTCAGCCACAACCTCAATAACCAGCAAGCCCATCACCACACACCGCCCACGTGCACTCACTACCCCCACTACCATTCACACATCCCTTGTGTCTGTGAGCCCTCCTCCCAAAGTACACAAATGCAGGCACACACAAACCCAACAGCCATCCACCTCACAACAGCCTCCAGCCCATGCACCTTCACCCAAATTCAGCAAACGTACACCTCCTACAACCACTACCTCTTCCTCCACTCCCTAACTCCCACCATCTACCCGTCCCAGTGTGTGGAAAAAACTTTTCCTGGCTAATATTGACCTCTTCCCTACACCCCCGTCCATCCCCTAGGGCCAGGCTTTCCAGGTCCCAACCCAGCACCTCAGCCACCACATCACCGGGCACAGTGGTGCCAGCAACTGCGGGCTTTTGGAGTGCCCCAAGCATCAGGGCTGCCAGTGTGCCACGGATCGAGAGCAAGGACATTCTGCCACCTGCAAAAGTAAAAAAGTTGCCCACATCCCGAAGGGAGAAGGCGAAAACACCTGCCACCAAGGGCTCAGGGAAAACAAAAGGGGACAGTGGCAAGACAGCTGCGCTACCATCCAAGGTGGGGAAGGGCCAGAAAATCAACTGCAGGTCAGGAGAGGGCATGTTGGCACCGACAATGGGACCAGTGTCACACCTTCTGTCCATGTCGACGCCAACCTGCACGGCAGAGAAGACCGCCACCTGTACTGCCACATGCACCACCACCAGCACCTCAGTCACTGAGCCCGCCACCAGCACTGCAGTCACTGAGCCCGCCACCAGCACCACCGCCACAGAGCCCACCACCAGCACCACCGCCACAGAGCCCGCCACCAGCACCGCAGTCACTGAGCCCGCCACCACCACCGCCGCCACAGAGCCCGCCACCAGCACCGCCACCACAGGGTCCGCCGCAAGCACCGATGCCACAGAGTCCGCTGCCAGCACCGATGCCACAGAGTCCACCGCCAGCACCGCTGCCACAGAGCCCACCGCCAGCACCCATGCCACAGAGTCTGCCGCCAGCACCGATGCCACAGAGCCCACTGCCAGCATCGCCGCTACTGACTCCGCTGCAAGCACCGCCAGCGGCCCCGCGACATCCTGAGCCAGTGGCACCACCACAGACATGGCTGGCATCCCCAGTGGTCAGTCGTCCGAGCCTGGTGGTCAGTTCCAGGAGCCTGGGAAGCTTCCATGATGCACCACCTTCAGTGGAGAAAGGCATCCACAATCTCAGTCCTTGGCAGGATGAAGCACTCTGGGCACAAAGCCCCCTCCAGAACCAGTGGAGAAAGGCATCCACAACCTCAGTCCTTGGCAGGATGAAGCACTCTGGGCACAAAGCCCCCTCCAGAACCAGTGGAGTATCACATCCACTACCTCAGTCCTTGGCAGAATGAAGCACTCTGGGCACAAAGCCCCCTCCAGAACCAGTGGAGAAAGGCATCCACTACCTCAGTCCTTGGCAGGATGAAGCACTCTGGGCACAGAGCCACCTCCAGAACCAGTGGAGTATCACATCCACTACCTCAGTCCTTGGCAGGATGAAGCACTCTGGGCACAAAGCCCCCTCCAGAACCAGTGGAGAATGGCATCCACTACCTCAGTCCTTGGCAGGATGAAGCACTCTGGGCACAAAGTCCCCTCCAGAACCAGTGGAGTATCACATCCACTACCTCAGTCCTTGCAGGATGAAGCACTCTGGGCACAAGCCCCCTCCAGAACCAGTGGAGAAAGGCATCCACTGCCTCAGTCCTTGGCAGGCTGAAGCACTCTGGGCACAAAGCCCCCTCCAGAACCAGAGGAAAAAGGCATCCACCTGAGAGACTGTGGCTTTGCACTCCCCAGGATACAGCAGTGGGCAAACCACCCACTGGAAAGACTTGAGAGACTGTGGCTTTGTACTCCCCAGGATAAAGCAGTGGGCAACCCACCCACTAAAAAGACTTGAGAGACTGTGGCGTTGCACCACCCAGGATACAGCAGTGGGCAAACCACCCACTGGAAAGACTTGAGAGACTGTGGCTTTGAACTCCCAAGGATACAGCAGTGGGCAGACCACCCACTGGAAAGACTGGAGAGACTGTGGCTTTGCACTCCCCAGGATACAGCAGTGGGCAAAGCACCAACTTGAGAGACTTGAGAGACTGTGGCTTTGCACTCCCCAGGATACAGCAGTGGGCAAACCACCCACTGGAAAGACTTGAGAGACTGTGGCTTTGCACTCCCCTGGATACAGCAGTGGGCAAACCACCCACTGGAAAGACTTGAGAGACTGTGGCTTTGCACTCCCCAGGATACAGCAGTGGGCATGGAGCCCCCTCGTGGAGCAGTGGCGTTGTGCACTCATCCGGCTGATGTGCCCCCCCTTCCCTTCCCCCTGAGGTGCCTGTTTCATTTTGATCTGATGCCCCTCCAGTGTTCTCTCTGTTTGAAGTCTGGTATCGAGTGTGGGCCTCGCCCATGCATTTTGCGCCCAGTGGTCCACGAACTATAAATGGTACACTATCCGGACTTGTGTAGTTGGTGTATATAATTGTATATACTGTATTTCGATTTTTGACTAGTGGTATTTTCATGATTACAATTGTTCAACTCATTTCCTTTTGTCCTTGCGTTCTTCCAGGGGGGGTGGGGTGTAAATGTAATGTTGGAGCATGTATTTGTGTCTATGTTGTGGGTGAGGGTGGGGGTGGGGATTTTGCGTGTTACGTGTGTGTGTCACTCTCTTTTGCCTCCCCTGTGTTGTAGGTGCAGTACTCACTGTGGTCGTCACCGCCATCTTTGGTGCTCCTGATAGAGGAGCAGGAATACCATTGCAGGGAGTATTTGGAGTTCTTGCTCCATAGCGTCCTGGTTCCTCATGGGTGTGGAGAGGTGGGTGTTTTCCCTTCCAAGTCTTGTTTCCGCTGTGTTTTTGTTTGCGTTGGTTCCGCCCCGGAAAAGGTGGCAGATTGGCCCCTCATAATAGTATGGGCGGTACATTGTCTTCCGCCTGTCTGTTGGCGGTGAACGCCGCGCTGTTTGTTTGTACCACTGTGGCGGTCGGAGTGTTAAAGTGGTTGTCTATGTTGGCGGTTTCCGCCACGACGTGATTCAATTTTTTTTCCGCCAGCCTGTTGGTGGTTTTACCGCCGCTTTAACACCGACCGCCAGGGTTGTAATGAGGGCCTTTATTTTAATTTTTAAAGTACCTTAAGTAACAGAGACCAGAATTTTGCTATCAAATTAATTGTTATAATAAATCCCACAACTTCCAGTTGTTGGATTTAATATAACTTGTTGAGGTTAAGAGTTTTAAACTTTAGCTGAAAGTTGCCAACTTCAGCCCTGCAGTGTTTTTGCTGCTGTGCTCTGATTGGCCAGCTTCTCTGGCAGCCTGGCCAGGCTGCCTTGATGAGGTGCGAAGTGGGCTGGCTCCACAAAAGAGATGTTCCTGGGGGAGGAGGTCTCCCCTCAGCTGATGGTGGAGCAGGAAGGGGGAGGGCTGCCAAACTGGTCTTCAAAGGCAAAGAAGGACATTTGGAACAACCCAGAAACACCCTCACATCCTGGAAACCCAGACAATTAGGTGTCCCCTTGATTAGATTAGGAGAGGGCAGGAGAGGGGTGTGTTTAGGATTTTTAGCCACACCTGTGTGCGGGCTCAGCCAGATGTAACCTCCAAAAATGTATTTCAGCCATGATGGATTTTTGAGGAATGTTGCTCCCTGGCATTGATTTTTGCCACACTTCCCAGGAAGTGGTCATCACAGGGGGACGGACCCTGCCCCTGATTGGAGAACCAGGACCCCCCTGTTTTTCACCCAGGAGCAAGGATAAAACTGGCAGTCCTGCATCCACACCTCAGTTCCCTACCAGATCCCGACCAGGAAGAAGTACAGAAGAAGAAGGACTGCCCTGCTGGACCCCTGGACCACACCTGGACCCTACACTCTGAAGGGCTGCACCAGCTACACACTTGGGCTTCACCACAAGAAGGACTTTGCCTGGCTTCAACTGGTTCAAGGAGGGACTCCCTGTTTGCTACAGGTGAAATATTGCTAACCAGAGTCCCCTGCACCAACTCCTGAAGAAACCAACCAGCTGACCACTGCCCAGTGGCCAAAAAGTAGTTTGTGCCAGGTGCATTCTGGGTGTTGTAGTCCACACCCCCCAAGGAGCATCTCAGAGCTTCTGGAACCTTGGGGTGAGCTGTGGACCCCAAAAGAACCTTCAAAGAACATCTGGAAGAAGACCCAGAAGTTTGGAGAACTTTGGAGAACTTTTGGAAAAAAGCTCCATAGAGGGACCAACCTGCTGCGGCAACTCAACCGCAACCCGGCCAGACTTGCAGGTTAGTCCCGGTGAAGAAAATCTCCAAAAAAGAGACTATGGGGGTTATTACAACTTTGGAGGAGGTGTTAATCCGTCCCAAATGAGACGTTAAAGTGACGGATATACCACCAGCCGTATTACGAGTTCCCCTATGTCCGAACGTAGGAAGTTGACTGGGACCTCCCAGCCAGCGTATCCGAGGAGGGCTCCAAGAACGTCGGATCAAGATCCAAGTTTGCCCCGGTCGAAGGATTTTCACCTCGAAAAAGTGACTAAGTGCGAAGGTAAAAATCTCCACCAAGGGCTCCCACAATGTGTATCCGAGGAAGAGTTCCAGGAGGTCGGATTGGACTGGCAGGTTCGTCCCTCTGAAGAAAATCTTCAGAAAAACTACTAAGTCCTGGGTTAAACTTTTTACCGAGCTCTCCCGCGGGCTGCAGCCGAGCCGGGCTCCATCGCGGTCAGCCTTAAACTTTGACTTTGCCCCGGTCGAGGTGTGACCAGATGACTAGATTGGCACTTTTTGTTTCTATGCGCTAGAAAACAATAATTCTTTAAAAATTAATATCTCTGGTCCCCTTATCTGATTTTTCTCGTTTTTGTGTCATTTTAAAGATAAAAATATAATCTATGTTTATAAATTGATTTTTGATTTTTAAACTGTTTCCTGTGTTTTACTTAATTACTGTTTTGTGATATTTTAATGCTTTAAACTCTGTCTCCTAAGATAAGCCTTGTCACTCGTTGCCAAGCTGCCAAGGGTTGAGCTGGGTTTAATTTACTGAGGCCTAACTGGACCTAAGTGAAGGTTGGTGGCCTATTGCTAAGTGTAGGTACTTACCTGCCCTTACCAATAACCCATTTTCCAACACACAGTAGTCAGTCAGTGGTGTTCACACAAGAAAGAACTACACAAAGTGTTTCAAAATAAAGTATTCTTTATTATAACACTGGTACTATTCTTATGTTGGTATATCCACTTGGAGATATCTACACACAAAATATGTACTTTGAAATAAACAGCAACATAGGAATAGATGAGACGCTATGGGGGGGCAAACCATACACTAAGAAAGTTGTATGAGAATGGAGGTGCCCAACCAAGGTAAGTGCGTTAGAATCCAAGGGCTGGGGGAGTAATGAATTACCAGAGGTTAGTATCAGAAGTCCCACAGGCACCTAGGTGCAGAGCTGTTATTGAGCTGGGTGTCCCATAGGCTAGCACAGGACCATCGTGGTTGGAATTTTCATTATTCAGGACTCTTCCCAGAGGATCCCAAGGAAACCAGTTGGCACAACGAAGGTTGGATAGAGCTCCCACCTGTGGATAACCAGGAAAGTGGCATACCTACACCAGGGAGCCTAGGTACTTAGGGGTGAATTGACATTGGAAATTATTGTTAGAGTCAATGGTTGCCTTGCTTGTCCAGGTGCTGTCGCAAACCATGGACCAGGTTGGTGGATCACAAGGGAGGAGTCTGGCCTAGAAGAACGTGAAAAAGAAGAGGACAGTGTCCACACCACTCAGAGATGTCCAGGTGGTACAGGTAGGCAATGCCACCCTCCTAGAAGTGAAGGTCCTGAAGGTCAATAAAATAAGAAGTCCACCTACATAGTCCTGGGGATGTAGGAAGATCTGTGGAGTCATCCACAAGCTGTCCCACATCAGTCACCGGATTGCACGAGGGTCAATGGTCAGGAGGATCACCAACAAGAGTTGGCAAACGCCAGAGCAGTTGCAGAGAGGTTTGCAGGTTTTTGTGGACCAACAAGGTCTAAGAGACTAGACTCTTGCTGGGGTGTCAGGACTGGCCCTCAGCATGAAGGAGAGCCCGCAGTAATCATTGGAGCCCCCACGAGTGACCCACCAGCAGCAGGCACAGAGAGTCGCAGGGAGGCCTCAGCAGCACAAAAAGTAGGAGTCCCATGCAGCAGGAGTTGCAGAATGCTGGAGGCTGGGGTTTCTTGGCGCTTGAAGATCTCCTGGAGGAAGAGTCAACAAGCCTTGGTAATAGCAACAGTTGCAGTGCACAGGGGTTCCATTCCAGCAGCTGCAGCAAGGGCCCACCGTCTCCTAAGTTGGTCAGAAGACACGTTGGACCCAGAGAGGACCACAGAACCACCACCTGTGTTGCAGAGCCTTTCAATGTCTGTGGGACAGCAGGACCCACCAGCCAGTCATTGTTTTCTTATGGTGCCTGTGGATGGAGGGGAGTGACTCCTTTGCTCCAAGGGAGATTTATTCTCTGTTCTTGATGCAAACAGAGTCCTTGTGTTCCAAGGATGCACCACCAAGGATGCAGGAGCTGGAGAAGCAATGTTGTAGTGGGAGCCCTTGTTTCAGTTCCTAAGGCAGACCAGCAGTGGTTCCAGAGGCCAGGAGCATAAGATGTCTTGCAGAGAGTTCCTTGTAGAGTCTTGCTTGACGAATCTAGGGACCCACCCTCAGGGGAGCCCTTAAGTAACCCTAAAAGGGGGTTGGAAACTGTCTACGGTGACCCACCTATCAGAGGGGGTCAGGGACGTCACCCACCTGGCCTAACCAGTCAGATGCTCCCAGGGGGCTCTACACATTTTATTTCCAAGATGGCAGAATCAAGTGGCCACCTGGCAGAGCTCTGTGCACCTCTCTATGGGAGGAGCTGGACGGGGGGGTGGTCATGCCAATGTTCTTTGTGTGGTTTCGCAACAGAGCGGGAACCGGGGGTTTCTGCATTGGTGCAAACTGGTTTATGCAAGAAGGGCACCAAATGTGCCCTTGAAAGCAGTTTGGCAGCACTGAGAGGCCACACCACCCCAGCCCAGAGTCACCTAGTTCTAAAGGAGAGGAGGTCACACCTACCTCCTACAGGAAACCCTTTGTTCTGCCTTCCCCTGTTCGAGTTAAGCTCAGCAGCAGGAGGGAAGAACAGTGTCTGGGGTTGGCAGCAGCACTGGCTGGCATGCAGACCCTAAAAGGCTGCGCAGGTAGATCTGGGGGTTCCTCTAAGGAACCTCCAGAGTACATAGTATCATGCAACTAAACATACCTAAGGTTCGGTGACGGTATTATGTAGTTGGACTACTTGTGTTTACCAGTTTCCACTACATGCCTTAAAATGGCTTCCCTGCACTTACAAAGCTCAGAGAATGGAACTTAGGCTTTGTAGGGGCATCTCTGCTCATGCAAGAGTGCCCTCACACTCAGGACCATGAACCCTACCTTTGGGCTCAATGGCCTACCATAGGGGGTACATTGTCCAAGTGCAGTGTACACGATATAAGGCAAGTCTTATATCTAAAGTGAAAGGTGTATGCACCATTTCACTCAGGCTGCAATGGCAGGCCTGCAAACACAGTTTGCATGGGCTTCCATGGGTGGCATAATGCATGCTGAAGCCCATGGGGACCCCTGGTGTACCAATGCCCTGGGTACCTAAGTGCTATATACCATGGGCTTACATGGGTGAACCAGTATGCCAATTGAGGGTTGTAAATGTTACCACGTGGCCAAATTTAGAAGAGAGAGCAGAGGCACTACGGTCCTGATTAGCATGATCCCAATGTACTACAGCAGTGGTTCCCAACCTTTTTATTTCTGTGGACCCCGACTTTATCATTACTGGAGCCTGGGGACCCCCACTGAATCATTATTGGAATCTGGGTTCCCCTCCCTGAGTCATTATTGAGAGCTGGGGACCTAATCTGTTAATATCATTTAATTTTGTAAGCAGTCGTGGACCCCCTGAGGAGGCTTCATGGACCCCCAGTGGTCCCCGGACTGGAGGATGGGAACCACTATACTACAGGCTAAACACACTGACACCAGGCAAAAAGTGGGGATAACTATGCTAGAAAGATGCTACTTTTCTGTACTTGTCAACGAGGGATGGGAGAAAGCACTCAAGAAACCATCCAGGATGTGGTCAGCTACATGCTGGCCCTCCACAACCAGATGCACACTTCTGGAAAAATTCAAAAAGCACTCTAGAGGCCAGCCACAAGGCCATGAAACTCGGGTGTGACCAGAAGGCCACTCTTGTGGAGTTTCAACATGGCCAGAAGGTGTGGGTCATGGATCCAGTCGAGGGCCGGGCTCTCCAAGAACACTGGACTTGCCCATATGAAATCAAGGGGCGTAAGAGGGAGACCACCTGCTTAGTGGACCTCCAGACGACTATGAACTCCCTAAGGGTGCTCCATGTAAGCCAACTTAAGCCTCACTTTGAGAGGGGGGAGTGGCTACACTGCAATCGCAATAGCCTCGTGGCATTAGAGCGCTGATTAAGAGATCCTCCGATTGCTGCAGTGTGGAGTGCCTGCTGCACAGTTGGGCTTTGGGCTAATGGGTCATGACCAAAGCGACCACTAGGGGGGTTTGGCGGCACCTTTGTGCTGTTTAGGGGCTTGATCACGGTGACCAAAACTGTGGCCTGCATGTGCCATCCACATGTTCGGAGGCCCCACGGCAACAGGGGCCAGAGATGAGCCTGAGGAGCAGGACGCATAGGCTGGGTGGAGCAGCCCGACTTGGGTGCTGTTGTTGCGCTTGTGATACTCGCCCGCAGCCCCCCCCTTGCTGTCACCACCGGTGACTTCTGATACACAGAAATGCCCCTAAGGCATGGGCAGGTACTCTTCTCACTGGAGCCTGGGGACTAATAGCCCTACCCATTGGTGTGGAAAGCTGGAGTTATGCCTACCTGCATTCCACTATTGGTGCCTGATCATGCCACTAGAAGAATTGGGGGCTCCCCTTCTTCACACCTGAGGTGTCTCAGGCAGTGGCTCCTACTCTCCTACTCAGCTGGTACTGACTGGCCTTTCTTCAAGTCTATTCTTTACCCCCATTGACTATGTGGCTGGGTGATCCCAAGCAATGGAAGCTGCCATTTGGGGAAAAATCATAGACAGTCATCATCAAAGGAGCCACCCTTAACAATGGAGGTGGGCTAATAGTGGTACGGGGACAGACCACGAGGCGAATGCTGGCACCATCATGTCTGAGCTACATGCAGGGTTTTGGGCTATCAATGCCAGATTTGACACCATCGCCAGCCGATTGGACTGCAATGGAGAGCACCTAGACAAGCAAGACATCAGATTGGACACGGCAGAGGTGCACATATCAAGTACTGTTTACCTTGCTGCCAAATTGGATAAAAGTCTTGAAAAGCGGGAATCTCGACTACGCCCAGTTGCTATCAAGATTGAAGACCTTGAAGGGAGGGGATGGCGTAACAACATACACATCATGGGCGTTGCTAAAACAACACCCACTGGCTGGATGGACCTCTTTGTGGAGTGCCTGCTGTCACAGCTGCTGAACCGAAGCAACTTCACCTCTATATTTGTGGTGGAGCGGTCTCACTATGGCATGTTGCACACTGCAAGACTTTGTGTGGGTGTTAACGGTAAACCATGAATCTTCAACAAGCCAGCAGATGTGGTGGAATTCTGCAAGAAATACTCCAAGGGTGCCCTGCCAGTGACCCGCTCCTCCCCGGATCGATCATCATCATTCAGGCCTCAGGCCTTGGTTGTGAATCCCCTAACCTTGGATTGACCATGCTTTGCCCTTGTTTGGGATGCCCTGAACCCACCACGGACTGTCTTAGACCACAACCGGTGCTACGACCATATCACTGACTTTTATTTCTCCAGTGTAACATATCTGAAATAATCACTACTCAGTGTGCTTCAAACATATGACTTTCATCAAGTGCTGTTTTTTAAAGATGGGGGATCGCTCGCCATCGCGTTGTCACACTCCCATGGTTGACACCATCCTTATCTCTGTTAGGAATTGTTACTCTTTGTTGGTATAATGGGGACTCACCAGGCAGGTTTTTGCCAGGTGTGAAAGGGTGGACCGGGGGAGTTCATTTGCCTTGTCTGTTGTTGTTGGATTGAGTTAGTTGTTTGCATTCATGATGACCCATGCCAGCAACAAACGTCCAAGCACCGCATCTACAGATGACTAATCAAACTATTACCCAGAGGCCTGCGCTAGACATTACACTCCTATCCTGGAATATCAAGGGACTCAATAATTCCCTGAAAAGCAAGCAGGTTATGCAATTTTTGAATAGACACGGCATCCAGGTAATGCTCCTTCAGGAAACACACTTGGTGCTGGCTCCACAATACCCATTTGCTAAACACTGGGGTCAACACAGGTACTTCTTTCGTTTCAGCCCTTATGCACTTGGGGTATGCATATTCATACATGAAAACCTTCCTTTCCAACTGCATCATACCATCGCTGACGACCAAGGGTGATACATATAGGTGGCTGGCACTCTAGCAGGCACAAGTTATTATTACTTAACACATATGCCCCAAATGTAGACTCCCTGGAATTCTTTCTGACATTGCAGACACAACTAGATAGGAAAGAAGCCGATCACATCATTCTAGGTAGAGACTTTAATCTGCTCCAAGGCCCACAACTTGATACCACAGCCCCTCACCCTACTGGCAAGCCTTGCTCCCTGCAGGTGCTGCAAGACCTATGAAACGTCTACTCTCTGCATGATCCCTGGTATACCCATCAGCACACCACTCTCGCATACACATTTTATTCAGCTCCTCAAAATACATGATGGTGCCTTGATTTCTGGCAGTGCCACCCTCCCAGTCACCGACAAAGGCAGGGTGTGCTAGAAAACCATCTGCGCTTTAGAAGAGGATACCCCATGTAGTGCCCAACCGACGCATATGTAGGGCCAAGGGCTCCATCGCCAGTGAGAAAAGCAAAGGTGACAGTGGACAACCCTGCCACTATTAGGGTCCGTCCGGCATCTAGATCGGTTACCACGCATGTCTCCGGAGCCATGAAGGAACTTTCTAATCTGGTGATGGCCTCAAGGAGGCCCTCATTACGATCCTGGCGGTCTGAGGACTGCCACAGTGGAGGTGGTGGACGGACTGCCGCAGCCCCAGTGGTGCGGACTGCCATATCATGAGTACGGGGATGGAACCAACAGAACACAGCCAAGTCACTGCCTGAACCGCCATTGCGGATGGACCACAGCGAGCGGCGGTTCAGGCATATCCAGGCCAGCAGTGAGGCTGTTTCCTTTGACCTTATTACGAGGCTGCACTGCGCCAGGATTTCCGGGGCAGTCTCACTGCCACAGAACCCTGGCGGAAACGATGCACTGAAAAGGGAACAATCACCTTCAGGAACACAGGCACCTCTGCAGGTGCCATGGCATGCAAATTCTAAGACTTCCCAATGCTCCTGCTGGCAACTGAACTCCAGCACCAGCGATTGCCATGAAGACACCACCCGTAAGTAAACCCGCCTAGCACACACTGAAGGAAACAACATTAATACACACACAACACGCACACGGAACGGCAAGCCAGATCCACACACACGCAAACAAACACCCGTACCAACACACACATTCCAAATTGCATATCCATGACACATACATGTGGAAGGAAAGCTAGGACAAGGTTGTCTCCATCAACACCAATGGTGAAGTGGTGCAGATATAAATAACTTAAAACAAAGAACAACTATGTACAACGAGGCCCAACGGCCAGTCCAAAAACGTCCATTGTGCCCCAACAACACAGGGCACAGAATGAGGTCCCAACTTGACTCTTGACTGCAAACTGCTGGTCTCCACTGGGCAGGGGCATCAATGGGGCACGCAGGCACCTCAGTGGTGGGAGGGCTGGTTGTGGGGGTTTGGGTTTGGAGGGGGGGTCCTGGTGTTTGGGCTTGGAGGGGGGTCCTTGGCTCTGGCCTTGGGGTTGGTCCTCGGGTTTGCCCTTGGAGGTGGGGTCCTTGGGTCTGGACATGGAGGGGGGTCCTTCAGTCTGGCATGGAGGGAGGTCCTTGGGTTTGGGGTGTGTGTGGTCTTTGACTTTGTGTTTAGGGGAGTGGGTCTGGGTTTGGGAGGGGGGACTGTGGACTAGGTGGGGGTGGATGTCTTAGGCGGGGGATGGACATGGCTACCACCAGGGGAGGACTGGGAGGTGGAAAGCAGGGGTGTGGGGAGGGTAACAGGGCATTGGGGAGGCAGGGACTAGGTCACTGGCAGGGAACAGGGAAAATTCTCACAGGAAATGTTTTTTGGGGGCACAAGAATGATCATGGCAGAAAGGTATGGGAGTGGAGGTAGAGGGGTTTGTTGAGAGGTGTGTATGTGGAGGTGATTTGGGTGCAGGTGAGTGCATGGATGCCATGTGTGTGCTGTGTGACTGTTGGGTGGGTGAGTGTGAACGTTTAGATGTAGTGGGAGGAGGGGGGAGGAGATGCAGGGAGATGGTGGGGGATGTGTGAGTGTATGTTGTGGTGGTGTCTGCAGGTACGGTGGGTGTGCTGCATGTTGGTGTGTTGACAGTCGTGGTGAGTGTGCATGTGGTGTAATGGGTGCATGTATGCAGGTCTGATATTGTGGTGACTGTGGCAGTGAGGGCACTTGTGGTAGGATCTGGGACTGATAAGGTTGTGACTGCAGGTGTGAGTGGTGTACAGCCTGTAAGGGCGGAGGTGGTGGGGGAGTTGGTGTAGGGGGTGGATGTTGTCATGTCTACAGAATCTGGCCCTGAGACATCACATCCCATTGCTGGATGCAGAGAAGGTGGCAGCTAGACCAGAGGCTGATTAAGGGGATATGGGGAGCGATGAGGAGGAAGATAATGGGGATGCAGCTATCTCCAGAGCAGAGTTGATATGACAATACTTCCACTGAGCTACAGGTATGTGTCAAATGTGTGGTATGTGAGCTGTACTCTTGGCTGCCTTGTGACATAGATCCTCGTGGTGTCTTTTAGCACTGGTGGTATTGGGTGCAGCTCTGCCTCGGGTGGATTTGGGGGGGTTACATTTGCCCATCACTGGAGTAGTTACTGTGCACATTTCTGTGCACTACTCACCCTGCTGTAGTGTTGCTTCACTTGTGACATGTTTGTGCATTTCCCTAGTTCCCTGTACTGCCATGGCATCTGCCATATGTGTGCTGCACATTGTGCTGTCAACAGTATTGCTACCTATCCTAAGAGTCCACATTGGGAGGCAGTGCATCATTACTGTTTCTGATTGTGGAACATGCCTTAAGTTTTGCTGTGGCTGCTGTGATGGTAGTACCATTGGGGTTGGTTGTCTTGGCCATGTGAGTCTGACATGTGATATGGTTATGGCTGACACTTGTCATCTCACCATAGGGACTTTGTAATTGTAGTGCATGTGTGCTGTGTGGGCATATTTGACACCCATAGCAATTGTTGTCCCTGTCTTGTTCTTCTTGCAGGACATTTGTGTGGTGCACCCTGGTTCCTGCATCAGCTCTTGCCTCCCATTAACCATGTCCCCAGCATCTGCCTGCTCCACTATCATCCTTGCTGCATATTGCTCCCCCTTCTGTCACTCTCACAAACTTTTGCAGGACAATGGGGTGACATTTAAATGTGTGATGCCACAGTAAAGGGTACTTCTTACAATGAAACACAAACACAGTAGCTGTGCTCAGATGTGTTTATTTGTGACTAACACGTGCAAGGGGTGATAAGTGGGGTCATGGTGGGTGAAACCATCAGGTTAGTTGGGCCAGCTGTCAGGAGTCCAGGTCCAGTTTAGGAGGCCATGGGATAACGGAGAGATGACAGTGGACAGTCAACAGGGTGTCTCAGTGGCACACAAGGGAGAATGTTCAGGAGAGTGTTACTTCCTGACTGTGATGTTAGTCTTGGCATCAGTTCCTTCAGGATGTCTGCTTGGATGTCCTCACTTGCGTGAGGTGAAGGGTTGCTGGTGATCTGCTGGTCCTCGGGCAGGGCCTCCATTCCACTAGCTGCTGCTGAAGCGTAGGGCTCAGTTGGGATGTGACCAGTGGTAGGGGCCTGCTCGTGGGTGGAGGACTCACACAGGATGCTGGTAAGTTCCTTCAGCACCCCTGCAATGGAGATCATGGTGGCGTTGAGGGTCAGCCATTGCTGCATGGCCTCCTGGTGGTATTCCCCCTGCAGCCTCTGGTTATGCTGCATGGTCGCCGAGATCTGGCCCATCGTGTCCTGGGTTTGGTTGTATGTACCCAGGACTTGAGAGAGGGCCGTCTGGGCAGTTATTTGTTGTGGCTGCCCTGTCTCTTGTACCACAGGTCCCCTCCCACTACCCCTGGCCCCCTGTAGCTGTGCCCACTCCCAGTGGAAACAGGACCTTCATTGTCTTGGGTCTGTGCCCTTGACCCTGGTCCCTGTACTGTGGGGCACACTTCTGATTGAGCTGTTCTTAGGGCACTGGTTTGGGGAAGAGGGGCTTGCTGCGGTGTTGTTTCCAAATGGGAGGGGGAGTCCGGTGTATCCAGGGTGGGGCTGCTGGGTGTGGACTGTTTAGTCATCCCAGATGGGCCAGGCATGTTGTCATTGTCCAGACATCCACTGGGGCTTCATCCCGGGGAGGGCTATCTGACCTCGGCATCAGATGGGGGTTGGCAGGGGCAGCGGCACCACAGGATGGAAAGTGAGAGAGTTCCATTTTGAAGATGTATTTGTTGGCCTCATGGTATGATGCATGGTGCGGCCTGACTTGCTTTCCAGTGATGGCATTGACAGCTGCAGTAATGCAGACAATGTTTGGGGGATGCAGATTGTGTCATGTTTTCATGTGCCACTGAGGGTTGAGGATAGTGGATAGCATTGCTGTCACTGCCATGTTTTGGGACGCAGGCGAGGAAACCAGTTGGTGTGATATGTGTTGTGGTTTACCATGCAGGTGTTCCACTGTGAGGTGGGACGTGATACTCTGATGTGTAGGGAGTGATGCATTGTGGGAGTTGTGTTGTTTGGCATTGTGCTTGCTATGAGTGCATTTGGGGGTCAATGTGTGGGGATGGTGGCAGTGGGGTGGTGTGGCTTGCAGGGGAGGGGCGTTGACTACCTGCGGGGGTGCAGGAGTGTGGGATGGGGTGGGTTGGAGAGTGATGGGTGGTGGGGACGCATGCTGGGCAGGAATGGTTGGTGCCTGGGGGTGTTGTTGACTTACCAGAGTCAATCCCTCTGTCAGAGTCACCAGATCCTCGGGGTCTGCGCACATTACCAACACATCCACCACTGAACAGGTCCAAGACTCTGATAGATAAATCACAGAGGCTAAGAGAGTTCAAGAGGGGTAGAGGGGATTAGGAAGGGAAACAGCTGGGAAGGAGACCTGTAGTAAGAAAAAGGTTAGAACACACAATATGAAAATTATATCTCCTGAAATCAATACTAGACTATGATTCTAAGCATAGTCATTCTGAAAACATAAACAATCTAAGAGTTAAGTTTAAAATGACTAAGTTTCAAGCTGGCCGGATACCTGTAAGGGAATCAAGATGGATTAAATGAAAACGTTCTTATCCCCTTCGCTGCCAGGCCTTTTCTCCCTCCTGGGCTGAGCCTTTTATTTGCTATTTGGGGCAGTTCGCGCTTAGGCCCTCATATCTGTTTGTTCACATAAGCTACCCATGCCAAATTTGCGTCCTTTTTTTCCAACATCCTAGGGATTCTAGAGGTACCCAGACTTTGTGGGTTCCCCAGAAGGAGGCCTAGAAATTAGCCAAAATACAGCGAAAATTTCGTTTTTTTTAAAAAAATGGGAAAAAGGGGCTGCAGAAGAAGGCTTGTGTTTTTTTCCCTGAAAATGGCATCAACAAAGGGTTTGCGGTGCTAAAATCACCAGCTTCGCAGCTTTCAAGAACAGGCAGACTTGAATCAGAAAACCCAATTTTTCAACACAATTTTGGCATTTTACTGGGACATACCCCATTTTTACGATTTGTTGTGCTTTCAGCCTCCTTCCAGTCAGTGACAGAAATGGGTGTGAAACCAATGCTGGATCCCAGAAACTGAAACATTTCTGAAAAGTAGACAAAATTCTAAATTCAGCAAGGGGTCATTTGTGTAGATCCTACAAGGGTTTCCTACAGAAAATAACAACTGAAAAAAAAAATATTGAAATTGAGGTGAAGAAATCTGCAATTTTTCTCTACGTTTTACTCTGTAACTTTTTCCTGCAATGTCAGATTTTAGAAAGCAATATACCATTACGTCTGATGGACTCTTCTGGTTGCAGGGATATATAGGGCTGGAAGGTTCATCAAGAACTCTAGGTCCCAGAGCCAATAAATGACCTGCACCCTGCAGTGGGTTTTCATTCTATACCGGGTATACAGCAATTCATTTGCTGAAATATAAAGAGTAAAAAATAGCTATCAAGAAAACCTTTGTATTTCCAAAATGGGCACAAGATAAGGTGTTGATGAGCAGTGGTTATTTGCACATCTCTGAATTCCGGGGTGCCCATACTAGCATGTGAATTACAGGGCATTTCTCAAATAGACATCTTTTTTACACACTCTCTTATATTTGGAAGGAAAAAATGTAGAGAAAGACAAGGGGCAATAACACTTGTTTTGCTATTCTATGTTCCCCCAGGTCTCCCGATAAAAATGATACCTCACTTGTGTGGATAGGCCTAGCGCCCGCGACAGGAAATGCCCCAGAACACAACGTGGACACATCCCATTTTTTGACAGAAAACAGAGGTGTTTTTTGCAAAGTGCCTACCTGTAGATTCTGGCCTCTAGCTCAGCCGGCACCAAGGGAAACCTACCAAACCTGTTCATTTTTGAAAACTAGAGACCTAGGGAAATCCAAGATGGGGTGACTTGTAGGGCTCTGACCAGGTTCTGTTACCCAGAATCCTTTGCAAACCTCAAAATTTGGCAAAAAAAACACATTTTCCTCACATTTCGGTGACAGAAAGTTCTGGAATCTGAGAGGAACCACAAATTTCCTTCGACCCAGCATTCCCCCAAGTCTCCCGATAAAAATGGTACCTCACTTGTGTGGGTAGGCCTAGCGCCCACGAAATGAAATGGCCCAAAACACAACATGGACACATCACATTTTTTCACAGAAAACAGTGCCTACCTGTGGATTTTGGCCTCTAGCTCAGCCGGCACCTAGGGAAACCTAGCAAACCAGCACATTTCTGAAAACCAGACACCTAGGGGAATCCAAGATGGGGTGACTTGTGGGGCTCTGACCAGGTTCTGTTACCCAGAATCCTTTGCAAACCTTAACATTTGGCCAAAAAAACACTTTTTCCTCTCATTTCGGTGACAGAAAGTTCTAGAATTTGAGAGGAGCCACAAATGTCCTTCCACCCAGCGTTCCCCCAAGTCTCCCGATAAAAATGGTACCTCACTTGTGTGGGTGGGCCTAGCGCCCACAAAAGGAAATGGCCCAAAACACAACGTGGACACATAAAAATGTTTCACAGACAACAGAGGTGTTTTTTGCAAAGTGCCTACCTGTGGAATTTGGCCTCTAGCTCAGCCGGCCACAGGGGGGGGGGCAGGAATGGTCTAAAATAAATATGCCCCCCAACCCCCTCGGGGAGCGTTCTTGCCTACGGGGTCGCTCCCCTTGCGTGACGGCGCAAAAACAAAATCCCTGGTGCCTAGTGGTTTCTGCCCCCCCTTGGGGGCAGATTCACCTAAAATCGGCCGATTTGCCCCCAATGGGGGCAGAAATGACCTAAATACAATTTGCCCCTCCAGGGGAGCGACCCTTGCTTAAGGGGTCGCTCCCCATCTCTAAAAAAAAAAAAAAAATTGCCCTGGCGCCTAGACAGTCTAATAACAATAGCCCGATCTGCCCCCGGGGGGGCAGAAATGGCCTAAAATAAATTTGACCCCTCCACTGGGGAGCGACCCTTGCCTACGGGGTCGCTCCCCTTGCGTGACGGTGCAAAAAAAAAGATCCCTGGTGCCTAGTGGTTTCCCTAAAATTGGCCGATCTGCCCCTAAAGCGGGCAGAAATGGCCTAAATGCAATTTGCCCCTCCAGGGGAGCGAACCTTGCCTAAGGGGACGTTCCCCATCTGTAAAACAACAACAACAACAAAAAATCCCCGGTGCCTAGTGGTTTCTGCTCCCCTTGGGGGCAGATCGGCCTAATTAAAATAGGCTGATCTGCCCCCCTAGGGGGCAGAAATGGCCTAAAATAAATGGCCCCCCAGGGGAACGACCCTTGCCTAAGGGGTCGCTCCCCTTACGTGAAATTCATGAACAAAAAAAAAAAACTCCCTGGCGTCTAGTGGTTTCTGTCCCCCTTGGGGGCAGATTGGCCTCATATAAATATAATTTGCCCCCTATGGAGTGGCCTAGGGGGTCGCTCCCCACCTCTAAAGCAAAAAAGTAAACATAAACAAAAAAAAACAAAAAACAATTATCCCTGGTGCCTAGAGGTTTCTGCTCCCCCTGGGGGCAGATCGGCCTAATAATAGGCCGAAAAAGGCCTTAAAAAAAAAAGCCCCCCCCTGGGAGCGACCCATGCCCAAGGGGTCGCTCCCTTATGCCAATTTCCTTTTTTAAATAAAATCCCTGGTGTCTAGTGGGCGTTTTGACGGCCGGATTGCTTTCAATCCGGCTGCCAAAATGCAGAGATAGACTTCAAAGGGAAGGAAATAACTTTCCTTCCCTTTGAAGCCTCTCTCGGCCTCCCCCACGTGATAGGAAGAGAAATGCAAAGCATTTCTCTTCCGATCGCGCTGGAAGCTGAGCTTCCTGCACGATGGGAGGAGGCCCTGTGACAAACAGCGTGCAATCGCACACTGATGTCACAGGGGGGTGGGGGGGGGTCAGGGTTGGAAGGGGATGGGCTTCCCCTTCCATCCCTGCCTTGGGGGGGTGGGGGGGAACCCCACAGAGGGAGCGCTAGCGCTCCCTCTGGGCTGTGTGCCCAGGACGTAATGGTTACGTCCTGGGCACAGCAGCACTGTGCCACAGAACGTAACCATTACGTCCGCGGCACAGAAGGGGTTATTCAAGTACTTTCCTTTACATGAGAATCAGAAAAACTTTCTGACTAAATTTTAAACCAGTCATATAAATCCTTTTTTGAGAATGCATACTAGGACAATACAATATTGCATCTAGACACTCTGATCTTCTGTGTACTTTTAAAATGTTTCAAAACAAATTGCGCATATTGTAGATTTATATATATATATATATATATATATATATCACATAACTTGTCAACTCGAATATTACATGATAAATATCTTAGAATAGTGACATACAATAAACAACATGACTTAAACTCGAGGAGAGAATCGTGCGTCTTGCCGATGCGTAAACCACGATGTAAATTCCAAGAAATAACAGCTCACAATGAATAACAAGATCAAAGTACAATGAAACGAATTGCGCGTCTTTTGCCGATTCTTAAGCCACCATGTAAATGTCAAGAAAGGGTAGCGCGCAATGAACAACAAAGTTAAAACACCATAAAACGAATCACGTGTCTTGCCGATTCTTAAGCCACCATGTAAATGTCAAGAAATGGTAGCGCGCAATAATTAACAAGATTAAATTATCATGAAACGAATCGCGCGTCTTGCCGATTCGCAAGTCACCCTGAAAATATCACAAACACTCAAGCGCATATTTCACACGTGCAAAGTACTCTGTCAAATCATAAAAGAATTAGGCCCAAGAACTTGAGAGTTCTTGATAACGGCGTTGGGAGGCCAGCCCAACCACCGTCTTACCGCCCAGAACAAGGATCTCCAAATGAAGAATGAAAGTCAGATGTCTGGAAGATAAAATAGGCCACCGGGACAGGAGCTCAGGAAGTAGCTGCTGCTCTGCACCGGGACCTCTGAATAGTGAGCACTTGGAGCTAGGCTGGCTCCTTTTTATAGAGTTTTGGCCCAGCCCACAACCACACCCAGGCATGTTGCAGGGAAAGTCTCTAGAAGGCCCTGGAAAGGGACCACACCCTAACACACTCTGAAAGCCTGCAGCAATACATTGCAAAATGAACAGCATTTGTAAGCACATTAAAAATAAGTCTTCAGGATTGAACTCTGCAATGCAAAAGGTTAAACAACAACATATCAGCACAATGCATAAATTACGTTGTTTTGAGAGTGCTGGGTTTTTGCATTCTAGTCGCCAATAGAGTGCTCACTGCCCTGGTGTTGACAGTGCTCCCCTCTCCCAGACGCGCTCTAGGGCCTGGTTTGCCTGGATTAAGACGATGAAAGCGTCTCACAAGTACTGGAGCATGAATATCAGATGCGGAAACCCATGAGTTACTTTCAGGACCATAACCTTTCCATGAGATTAAGTACCATAGATTACGGCCTCGTAGTTTAGAATCCAACACTTTTTTAACTTCATATTCTTCTTCTCCCTGTACTAGAACAGGAGCTGGATGAAGGTGGACCTTTTGGACTGCCTTTTCAATAGGGAAGTGTGGAACACTGGATGAATCCGTAAGGATCTGGGCAATTGTAGTTTATAGGTTACCGGATTGATTTGCTGAAGGACTGTGTAATTACCTATACATTTGGGATTAAACATGTGCTTTTTCTTGAAGTCTATATGTTTTGTGGAAAGCCACACTTTGTCACCTGGTTGATATTGCGGTCCCTCACAATGTTTCTTGTCATAATGCCTTTTGTATTTTTGTTTGGCTTTTTCTAAATGCTGTTGAATCAGTTTCTAGGTTTGATGCAAATGCTGAATGGTTTCTGAAACAGCTGGAGTAAGAGAACTTTCTCGAGGAATTGTGATGGGCAGGGTGTCAGGATGATAGCCAAATAAACCAAAAAGGGTGTAACGCCAATAGATGTGTGGAATGAGTTATTGTAAGCTCACTCAGCTACCCAGAGCATAGATGTCAAGAATGAAGTGCCTTTACAGCGTAGGCACGTAGGTATTGTTTCAAAGTCTGATTTAGTCTCTCCGTTTGACCATCTGTTTGAGGATGTTGACTAGTAGATAGCGTAGATGTCACTTGGAGTATTTTACACCATGTCTTCCAGAAATTGGAGGCAAATTGCGACCCTCGATCGGAGAGGATAACTTTTGGCAGTCCATGATAACGAACCACTCTTTTCAGTAAAATAGTTGCCAGTTCACTAGAAGTGGGCAATTTTTTACAGGCAATGAAATGTCCATATTTTGTGAGGCTATCTACTACCACCAGAATTACTGAATGCTGTTGAGCCACTGGCAGATGGGTAATAAAGTCTAAAGAAATGTGCTCCCATGGACGACTTAGGGTTGGAAGTGGATGTAACAACCCTTTTGGTTTTGAATGACTTGTTTTAATGTGAGCACAAACTTCGCAGTTGTTTACCATTGCTTTTACATCTTTTGTTAGGGTAGGCCACCAAAAATAGCGTTGGATCAGTTCAAGAGTTTTAGGAGTACCTGGGTGACCTGCCGAAACACTATCTTGCGAAGTTTGGTAGTGGGTACGAACAAACGAGCGTCATGAAAGGGTAGTCCTTGCTTGATTGATCTTTTGGGATCTGCTTGGGCCCATGTTTTCCATTTTTCAACAGTGAAAGAGTTGCGAATTTCTTCAAAGAAATCTTCAGTTTTTATGATACATAGAACCTTGTCAGGAGCAATGATAGCTCTGGAGACTTGAAATGCAGGCAACGTGGTAGACTCTTGACGGGACAAGGCGTCAGCTTTGCGATTATCTTTACTAGGCCGGAAGGTTACTACAAAATCAAATTCGGCAAAAAACAGCATCCAGCGTAATTGCCAAGGGGTCAAAAGTCTGGCGGAACTCATGAATTGAAGATTACGATGATCAGTATATACTGTGACAGTGTATTTGGCACCCAACAAATGATGTCTCCATTCTTTAAAGGTATCAAAAATCGCCAGAAGCTCTTTTTCAGCAATGACATAGTTCTGTTCGGCTTCGTTCAACTTCCGAGACATATAAGCTACAGGATGAAGCTGACCAGTGTCTTTATTTCGTTGTGATAAGTGGGCTCCTATTGCTACATCTAAAGCATCAGCTTCCACTATGAAAGGTTGATTCGCATCGGGATGAGTCAAGACTGGGGCAGTGGAGAAAGCTTTCTTCAAAGTCGAGAAGGCTTGATCAGCTTCTGGGGACCATACAAACTTTTCTTTCTTTCTTAGTAGCTTAGTGATTGGAGCCACTGTGTAGGAAGTTGGCTCTGTATGTACTATTTCAAAGTAAGAAGTAGCATGCACAGAGTCCAAGGGTTCCCCTTAGAGGTAAGATAGTGGCAAAAAGAGATAATTCTAATGCTCTATTTTGTGGTAGTGTGGTCGAGCAGTAAGCTTATCAGAGGGTAGTGTTAAGCATTTGTTGTACACACACATGCAATAAATGAGAAACACACACTCAAAGACAATTCCAGGCCAATAGGTTTTTGTACAGAAAAATATATTTTCTTAGTTTATTTTAAGAACCAAAGGTTCAAGATTTACAAATAACCCTTCAAATGAAAGGTATTTTACTTAGGTAACTTAGGAACTTTGAATCAGCAAAATAGCATGTACAATTTTCACCAAAATGCCAATAAGCTGTTTTAAAACTAGACACTGCAATTTTCAACAGTTCCTGGGGGAGGTAAGTGTTTGTTAGTTTTGCAGGTAAGTAAACCACCTACAGGGTTCAAAGTTGGGTCCAAGGTAGCCCACCGTTGGGGGTTCAGAGCAACCCCAAAGTTACCACACCAGCAGCTCAGGGCCGGTCAGGTGCAGAGGTAAAAGTGGTGCCCAAAACACATAGGGGGTCATTACAACCCTGGCGGATGGCGGAGAACTGGCGGTAAGACCGCCATCAGGCTGGCGGTCTTAACTTGGTGTATTATGACCATGGCGGTTACCGCCATGGTCATCCGCCGGTTCTCCGTCCCGCCCAACAGGGCGGAGACGACCGCCGTGCTGGAGACCTGGGTCTCCAGCCCGGCGGCCGTCAGTATACCGCCGGCGGTATTTGGACCCGGCTTACCGCCGTGGATTTCATGCGGTTTGAACCGCCATGAAATCCATGGCGGTAAGCACTATCAGTGCCAGGGAATTCCTTCCCTGGCACTGATAGGGGTCACACCCACCCCCCACCCCCACCCGACTCCCTCCCCTACACCCCCCACCACCCCTGCCACCCCCCAAAGGTGGCAGGGCCCCCCTCCCCACCCCCACCCCCAACATAACATTACTCACACACACCCGACACGCATGCAGGCACCACCAACACACACACGCACACACCCCGACATACATGCCTACATCCACACACACAGTCAGACACGCACACCCACATTCAAACATACACGCACATATCCATACAGACATACCCACAGCCATACACGCACTCATTCCATACACACAACACCCCGCAAGCATTCACACACTCACACACCCCCTCTACATACACAGACACACACCCCCCGACCTCCTCCCCTCACGGACGATCGACTTACCTGGCCCGTCGAGCCTCCGGGAGGGGACGGGAGCCATGGGGGCAGCTCCGCCGACACCACACCGCCAACAGAACACCGCCACGGCGAATCACAGGACGTGATTCGCTGGGAGGTGTTCTGTTGGCGTGGCAGTGGAGGTGGAGCAACCTCCACTTCCCCGCCGCCCGCAAGTATGGCTGTTGGCGGCTCTCCGTCGGAATAACGACGGAGAGCAGCCAACAGTCATAATATGCCGAGCGGCAAACTGCCTGCACAGGCGGTCTTCCGCACGGCGGTCCCTCGCCGGTCTTGCAAAAAGACTGCCGAGGTCGTAATGTCCCCCATAGGCTTCAATGGAGAAGGGGGTGCCCCGGTTCCAGTCTGCCAGCAGGTATGTACCTGCGTCTTCGGAGGGCAGACCAGGGGGGTTTTGTAGGGCACCGGGGGACACACAAGTCAGCACAAAAGTACACCCTCAGCGGCACGGGGCGGCCGGGTGCAGAGTGCAAACAGGCGTCAGGTTTGCAATTGGTTTCAATGGGAGACCCAGGGGTCTCTTCAGCGAAGCAGGCAGGCAAGGGGGGGCTCTTCGGGGTAGCCACCACTTGGGCAAGGGAGAGGGCCACCTGGGGGTCGCTCCTGCACTGGAGGTCGGATCCTTCAGGTCCTGGGGGCAGCGGGTGCAGTGTCTTTACCAGGCATTGGGTTCTTAGAAGCAGGCAGTCACGGTCAGGGGGAGCCTCTGGATTCCCTCTGCATGCGTCGCTGTGGAGTTCAGGGGGGTCAACTCTGGCTACTCACAGGGTCGCAGTTGCCGGGGAGTCCTCCCTGTAGTATTGTTCTCCGCAGGTCGAGCCGGGGACGTCGGGTGCAGAGTACAAAATCTCACGCTTCCGGCGGGAAACGTGGAGTCCTTTTAAAGTTGTTTCTTTGTTGCAAAGTTGTTTCTTCTTTGGAGCAGAGCCGCTGTCCTCGGGAGTTCTTGGTCCTTTTAGATGCAGGGTAGTCTTCTGAGGGTTCAGAGGTCGCTGGACCCTGGGGGACGCGTTGCTGGTGCAGTTTTTCTTGAAGTGGGAAGACAGGCCGGTAGGGCTGGGGCCAAAGCAGTTGGTATCTCCGTCTTCTCTGCAGGGCTTTCAGGTCAGCAGTCCTTCTTCTTCTTCAGGTTGCAGGAATCTATCTTGCTAGGTTCTGGGAGCCCCTAAATACTCAAGTTAGGGGTGTGTTTAGGTCTGGAGGGTTAGTAGCCAATGGCTACTAGCCCTGAGGGTGGCTACACCCTATGTGTGCCTCCTCCCTGAGGGGAGGGGGGCACATCCCTAATCCTATTGGGGGAATCCTCCATCTGCAAGATGGAGGATTTCTAAAAGTCAGAGTCACCTCAGCTCAGGACACCTTAGGGGCTGTCCTGACTGGCCAGTGACTCCTCCTTGTTTTTCTCATTATCTCCTCCGGCCTTGCCGCCAAAAGTGGGGCCGTGGCCGGAGGGGGCGGGCATCTCCACTAGCTGGAGTACCCTGGGGTGCTGTAACAAAGGGGGTGAGCCTTTGAGGCTCGCCGCCAGGTGTTACAGTTCCTTCAGGGGGATGTGAGAAGCACCTGCACCCAGTACAGGCTTTGTTACTAGCCACAGAGTGACAAAGGCACTCTCCCCATGTGGCCAGCAACATGTCTGGTGTGTGGCAGGCTGTTAAAACTAGTCAGCCCACACTGGAAGTCGGGTATGTTCTCTAAGATGCCCTCTGGGGTGTATTTCACAATAAAATGTACACTGGCATCAGTGTGCACTTATTGTGCTGAAAAGTTTGATACCAAACTTCCAAGTTTTCAGTGTAGCCATTATGGTGCTGTGGAGTTTGTGTGTGACAGACTCCCAGACCATATACTCTTATGGCTACCATGCACTTACAATGTCTAAGGTTTTGCTTAGACACTGTAGGGGCATAGTGCTCATGCACCTATGCCCTCACCTGTGGTATAGTGCACCCTGCCTTAGGGCTGTAAGGCCTGCTAGAGGGGTGACTTATCTATGCCATTGGCAGTGTGGGGTTGGCATGGCACCCTGAGGGGAGTGCCATGTCGACTTAGTCATTTTCTCCCCACCAGCACACACAAGCTGGCAAGCAGTGTGTCTGTGCTGAGTGAGGGGTCCCCAGGGTGGCATAAGACATGCTGCAGCCCTTAGAGACCTTCCCTGGCATCAAGGCCCTTGGTACCAGGGGTTCTAGTTACAAGGGACTTACCTGGATGCCAGGGTATGCCAATTGTGGAAACAAAGGTACAGGTTAGGGAAAGAACACTGGTGCTGGGGCCTGGTTAGCAGGCCTCAGCACACTTTCAAATCATAACTTGGCATCAGCAAAGGCAAAAAGTCAGGGGGTAACCATGCCAAGGAGGCATTTCCTTACACAACTACCCACAAACCAAAGAGGATGAGACTAACCTTTCCCAAGAGAGTCTTTATTTTCTAAGTGGAAGAACCTGGAAAGGCCACCTGCATTGGCATGGGCAGTCCCAGGTCTGTGTTCCACTATAAAGTCCATTCCCTGTAGGGAGATGGACCACCTCAACAGTTTTGGATTTTCACCTTTCATTTGCATTAGCCATCTGAGAGGTCTGTGGTCAGTTTGAACTACAAAGTGAGTACCAAAAAGGTATGGTCTCAGCTTCTTCAGGGACCAAACCACAGCAAAGGCCTCCCTCTCAATGGCACTCCAACGCTGCTCCCTGGGGAGTAACCTCCTGCTAATGAAATCAACAGGCTGGTCAAGGCCATCATCATTTGTTTGGGACAAAACTGCCCCTATCCCATGTTCAGAGGCATCAGTCTGCACAATAAACTGCTTGGAGTAATCTGGAGCTTTTAGAACTGGTGCTGTGCACATAGCTTGTTTCAGGGTGTCAAAGGCCTGTTGGCATTCTACAGTCCAGTTTACCTTCTTGGGCATTTTCCTGGAGGTAAGTTCTGTGAGGGGTGTCACTATTGATCCATATCCCTTCACAAACCTCCTGTAGTACCCAGTCAAGCCAAGGAATGCCCTGACTTGAGTCTGGTTTTTTGGAGCTGCCCAGTCCAGAATAGTCTGGATCTTGGGCTGGAGTGGCTGAACTTTGCATCCACCTACAAGGTGTCCCAAGTAAACCATAGTTCCCTGCCCTATCTGACATTTAGATGCCTTGATAGAGAGGCCTGCTGCTTGCAGGGCCTTCAAAACCTTCTTCAGGTGGACCAGGTGATCCTGCCAGCTGGAGCTAAATACAGCAATATCGTCAAGATAAGCTGCACTAAAGGACTCCAAGCCAGCAAGGACTTGATTCACCAACCTTTGGAAGGTGGCAGCGGCATTCTTTAAACCAAAGGGCATAACAGTAAACTGATAGTGCTCATCAGGTGTGGAGAATGCTGTCTTTTCTTTTGCTCCTGGTGCCATTTTGATTTGCCAGTACCCTGCTGTCAAGTCAAAGGTACTTAAGTATCTGGCAGCACCTAGTTTGTCAATTAATTCATCTGCCCTTGAAATGGGATGGGCATCTGTCTTGGTGACAGAATTAAGTCCTCTGTAGTCCACACAAAACCTCATCTCTCTCTTTCCATCTTTGGTGTGAGGTTTGGGGACTAAAACCAATGGGCTAGCCCAGGGGCTGTTAGAGTGCTCAATGACTCCCAATTCCAGCATCTTGTGGACTTCCACTTTGATGCTTTCCTTAACTTGGTCAGACTGTCTGAAGATTTTGTTTTTGACAGGCATGCTGTCTCCTGTGTCCACATCATGGGTACACAGGTGTGTCTGACCAGGGGTTAGGGAAAAGAGCTCAGCAAACTGTTGTAAGACCTTCTTACAGTCAGATTGCTGTTGGCCAGAGAAGGTGTCTGAATAGATCACTCCATCTACTGAGCCATCTTTAGGGTCTGTGGAGAGGAGATCAGGGAGAGGCTCACTCTCAGCTTCCTGGTCCTCATCTGTTACCATCAACAGATTCACATCTGCCCTGTCATGAAAGCATTTGAGGCGGTTCAAATGGATCACCCTTTTGGGGGTCCTGCTAGTGCCTAGGTCTACCAGGTAGGTAACCTGACTCTTTCTTTCTAGCACTGAATAAGGGCCACTCCATTGGTCCCGAAGTGCCCTGGGAGCCACAGGCTCCAGAACCCAGACTTTCTGTCCTGGCTGAAATTCAACCATCGCAGCCTTTTGGTCATACCACATCTTCTGGAGTTGTTGGCTGGCCTCAAGGTTTTTGCTTGCCTTTTCCACGTACTCTGCCATCCTGGAACGTAGGCCTAGTACATAGTCCACTATATCTTGTTTAGGCTCATAAAGAGGTCTCTCCCAACCTTCTTTTACAAGAGCTAGTGGTCCCCTTACAGGATGGCCAAAGAGAAGTTCAAAGGGGGAAACCCTACTCCCTTCTGAGGCACCTCTCTGTAGGCGAAAAGCAGACATGGCAAGAGGACATCCCATCTCCTTTTGAGCTTTTCAGGGAGCCCCATGATCATGCCTTTCAATGTCTTGTTAAACCTTTCTACAAGGCCATTGGTTTGTGGATGGTATGGTGTGGTGAATTTGTAAGTCACCCCACACTCATTCCACATATGCTTCAGGTATGCTGACATGAATTTGGTACCCCTGTCAGACACCACCTCCTTAGGAAATCCAACTCTGGTAAAGATACCAATGAGTGCTTTAGCTACTGCAGGGGCAGTAGTGGACCTAAGGGGAATTGCTTCAGGGTACCCAGTGGCATGATCCATTACCACTAGGATATACTGGTTCCCTGAGGCTGTGGGAGGTTCAAGTGGACCCACTATGTCCACACCTACTCTTTCAAAGGGGACCCTCACCACTGGAAGTGGAATGAGGGGGGCCTTTGGGAGTCCACCTGTCTTACCACTGGCTTGACAGGTGGCACAGGAGACACACAACTCCTTTACCTTCTGGGACATGTTGGGCCAATAGAAATGGTTAACTAACCTTTCCCAAGTCTTGGTTTGTCCCAAATGCCCAGCAAGTGGAATATCATGAGCTAAGGTTAGAATGAACTCCCTAAACTCCTGAGGCACTACCACTCTCCTAGTGGCACCAGGTTTGGGATCTCTTGCCTCGGTGTAGAGGATTCCATCTTCCCAATAGACTCCATGTGTTCCAATAATCTTTCCTTTGGTCTCTTCAGCAGCTTGCTGCCTAAGGCCTTCAAGAGAGGGACAGGTTTCTTGCCCCTTACACAACTGTTCCCTTGTGGGTCCCCCTGGGCCTAAGAGTTCAACCTGATAAGGTTCCAACTCCATGGGCTCAGTTCACTCAGAGGGCAAAACTTCTTCCTGGGAAGAGAGGTTCTCTTTTTCTTGTTGTGTCGATGCTGGTTCCCCAGTCTTCTTTCCTTTTCTCTTGGAGGGTTGGGCCCTTTTTCCAGGCTCCAACACCACTTTTTCACCCTGAGCCTTGCACTGTGCCCTTGTCTTGACACACACCAGTTCAGGGATACCCAGCATGGCTGCATGGGTTTTGAGTTCTACCTCAGCCCATGCTGAGGACTCCAGGTCATTTCCAAGCAAACAGTCTACAGGGATATTTGAGGAGACCACCACCTAGTAGTAAAACAAGTTTATTAGTTAATTAAAACCATAAAACTTTTCCTTCCACGTAAACATTTAACAGAACAATTTTAGTGCAAAAAGACAATTACAGTTCTTTGGCTTAGGGTGAAATGGTAAGTAAAATTTCCTTCCACATAAATATTTTAAGAAAAAAACATACTAGTGCTATAAGGCATTAATAATAGGGCAACAGAACAAACTTATTGAAGGTAAGAAAAATACAACGCAAAATAAAATCTTGTGTTAAAAATGAAATGGTATATAATGTTTCCTTCCACAAAGAAATATAAAGAAAACAGTGACAGCCCAATGAGGTATTGGTAAAAATGGGACAAAGTGGGAGGAGGCCTTCTATCGATTTTATTTACCCCTACTTAAGTCTGGTTGTTGGTACCAGACTTTATTATGACACAAGCTAAACAACCCAATGGACTACCTAGGAGCTTTCCCTTCTTTAAGATGTTCAAAGTGGGTTATAGGGATTTCGCTATCGTTTCCGCCCTCTGAGTTGGTTATTTCGAGAGGCTGTGGTTTTTAGAGTGAAAATTTCCAAAAATTGAACCAGCCTAATGTTCAATATTGTATTTCGAGGGTTAAAGGCTGCAATTAATGCTTGTCTGCATGATCTAATTGTTAAACCGTTAAATTCTTTTTTTAGTAGGAGTCTCCTTTCGGCCGCCAGGGCTGGGCAAATGCAGACCACATGCATCAAGTTTTCATCTGCTAGATGACAGAGACGGCACTCCCGAGAGCCTACTTGCCGCTCCTTCTTCCATTTTGGCATGAGGTCTAAAGTAGGGACTTCACCCAGCCTAAGTCTGAGAAAGGATTGCTTTATTTTCCGTGAGTAGGAGCCAGCCATCAGTGGTGATTCTTTAAATGTTTTGTAGGAGTTAAGGATCAACCAACTATGCTCCCTTTTGGCCAATGAGATCTTATCTTCTAACAAGCTCTGTAATTTACTTGCTTTATTCACTGCTTTATTGAAAGCGGAGATGGGTAGAGACCGGTTCCTTACCTCCTCTAAGCTCAAAAGATTCTTACTTTTTTCTAGATACCTTATGTAGTTGGGGTTCCCTCTTTCTAGGATAATTTCCTGCCAGACTAGATTGGCTAAAGACCCTTTTGAAGTGCGGTTCAGTTGGTAGCAGCATTTAATGTATGCTGCCGGTCGGGCTAACAACTGTTTGACCAGCATAAATTCCAGTCTGACCTGGGCTGGCGATGCACGTACGGGCAGCCAAAAAACGCGCTTATATGTTTTTATCAGAAGCTTATCCAGAAGACCTACTTCCATCCCCCTCATTATTTCGGTCCCATAGGTGATAGTTGGAAGTAGCTTCGCTCTCATTACTGCTGTTAATGGGTTCAGAGCATGACCACAGATTGAATTTACTAGCTTGCAGAAGGCGTAAGTAAGGGCCTGCGTCTTGTTTTTTATAGCCTCTTTTTGTGGCATGTAATTACCTCTAGCATCCACCACCAATCCTAGGTAACTGTATGATGTTACTTCCTCTAGGGTTTTCCCATTCATATGCCATTTACCTTGGGTGGTTGGCCTGCGGTTTAAGGTAATCATTTTAGATTTTTTATGATTAATTTCTAAATCATTAGAACCTGAGTATTCTTCTAATGCCTTTAACAATTTCTGCATGCCTATTCTGGTATTACTGATTAGTAGTAGGTCATCTGCATATAGTAGGTTGGATACTTGTTGACCGCCCAGTGATGGAGAGTGGGATGAGTGACCATTTAACTTGGCGGGGAGATCTGCTATGTACAGGTTGAAGAGTGTTGGAGCCAATACACAGCCTTGCTTCACCCCCACTGTTGTTTTGACTGCCCTGGATAGGTGAGAGCCTTCCCCCAATTTAACCTTTACCCAAGTATCAGAGTATATCATTTTGATGGCATTTAAAATAGAGTGTGGCAGCCCCCACTGTAGTAATTTGGCCCACATTTTGCCGCGGGAGACACAGTCAAAAGCAGCTTTAAAGTCAACAAAACATAAATAAGTTGGAGTCCCCTTTGCTCTGTTCATGATCAAGCCTAGCCCCATAAGATTTGTTAATGTTCCTTGGTGCTTGGTGAACCCGGTTTGATTAAAGGGTAGAATATTGTTCTCTGTAATCCAGGCTTCTAGATGTTTTAGCACACAGCAGGAAAAGTACTTGAGGTCAACGTCTAAAAGAGCGATTAGTCTGTAGTTGCTTGGGGAGAGCGCGCTTCCACCCTTATATATGGGGTGGATTATTGAGCCTTTCCAGGATGCCGGGACAATGCCTGTTGTGATCACGTCATTAAACATTGCTGCCAGGAAATTGGCCCATCTTTCTGTGTCTTGTTTAAATAGTGCTTGCGGTAAGCCATTGGGGCCAGGGGCACAGTCCATTCGTGACTTTCCAATGATTTTTAATAGTTCTGGTGCCGTAAATTTCAAAGGTTCAGGGGTGTTGGGATCCCCACCAATCATATGTGACTGCATTTGGGGGCCTTCTTCGATGGCCAATTCTTTTAGATGTGACTTTAAATGGGATACCCATACTTCCTCTGTTATGTTTGCGTTATTGCCTGCTTTTGCACCATTGTCTATTGTATTGATGATTTTCCAGAATCTTTTGGAGTCAGATGTTTTGGTCGCAAAATGTAGTTTGGCCCACAGGGCCTCCTGTTGGCCTTTTTTAAAGGTGCATAGATCCCTTTTATACAATTTCCTTTGCTCTCTAAGGGCGGTCAATGTTGATCCATTATCTGGGCATTTACGCAGTGACCTTAATAATTTACCTACTGCTGCTTTCCTTTTGCGCACTGGCAGCGGTAAAAGTGAACTCTGGCGGTGATTCAATTGTGCTCCTTTTCTCGTGTTACTTAAGGAATCTTTTTTTATGAGGTTGAGGGCAAAGTTCTCCCAGACTGTTGTCAACTTTGCCCCACTTGTGATAGTTGATTCTAGCTTCCGTAGGGCCTCTTCTGCCTGCCTTTCAATGGTGTCAGAGGACCATTTGAGTCGCTTTAGGTTTTCAGTGCCTAGTGTCCCGTTTAGGGCTGCCACTTTCTCCGGTTTTTGTGGTGATGCACAGATCCCAAATACCTGTGGTTTGTGGTCGCTTTCCGTTCGGTCCATGATGGTAAAGGTGTTTACTAATTTATATAGAGCAGGGGACACCAACGTGTAGTCTAGATAGGAGACCGACTTCCCGGAGAATCTTGTCCATGGCGGTGGAATATCCGGGCACTTCCGTCCGTTTAGCGCGAAGATGCCCCCTAATTCACAGGTGCGTATGAAACTCTCCCCAATTTTGTCTTTCCTAAGTTTTTTTGGGAGGGTTTGGCTGGGCATTCTTACAACTGTTTGGATGTGATCCTCACTAGGGTTGTGGAATAAGCCGAGATTGAAATCGCCGGACATTAACCAGAATGCTGATTTTATTGCACCATTTATCCTTAATAGTTGATTTAAAAGTTTGTTTGCTTCAATTTTTTTATTTTTAGGATTGATGTATGTGTTGACCAGAATCAATGGCTCCTGAGTGTTTTTCCCCCAATCGTCTAGCTGGAGAAATTGGAAAGGTTGGTCTTCCTCCTTATACTCAGATATTTTTACCAAAAGGCTGGTGCTAACATAAATGGCAAGGCCTCCCTTTGGCCTTCCAAGCCTATTTGTTTTCGTTGCTGGGCTAAGATATTCCATGAATCCGATTATCGGTATTGATTCCATTGCCCAGGATTCCTGTATGAGTAAAATGTCGAAGGAGCTGAAAAACTGTATTACTGCAGGATCCTCCAGTTTTGACCGCAGGCCACCGACGTTCCAGGAGCAAATGGATAAAATGCTGTGTGTGGGTTGATCCTTACCAATTCAATTGTTGCCCATCGGTCTTGGGGGTAAAACCGTCGCTACCCGTTCCCTTTCTGGATACTTTTGTTGCCCCAAGACCACTCTTTCCCTCCCTTCTTCTCTCCATACTTGGACTGTCAGCGGGTGCTTAGGTGGATTCTCCTTACTACACCTTTCTTCAATGGGTCTGCCGGCCTGATGTACTCCTTTCAGAACCGACCATGTGCCTTTGGGAGTTCCCAGGTATTGTGAGGCTAGTAACGGAGTTGGGTAGCGGTCTCCTTTGTAGGTGGTTACCTCAATGCCCCAGGCTTTCAATAGGTCCTTTCTTTTCAAGATCCGCTTTGGGATATCTGGTGCCGAGAAGATGGTGAGTGTTGGATCCGTGTGTTGGTTGCCTCTTGCTTGGATAAATTTTATAGCTGCCAGGTCCTCCAAGGCTACAAACTGAAGATCCGGTAAGGCTTTTATGATTCTTAAGATCGAAGAGCGATTAAGAACATCTGTGGGGGACCTGGAGGTGAATTCTGGAATCCAGAGTAACTGGAGGGTATTCGTGTCTGTTATACGTGACTGATTTTGCTCTATGCGCGGGTCTTGCTCCATATAGCCGTCTTCCCTCTGACTAATGGCAGACTTGCTGCCCCTATTAACCAGTGTTAGTTGGGGAGGCAGCGCAGGCGTAATGGGTTTTGGTTTTGTGCTCTGCTGGTCCCTTGTGGGGCTTGGTCTTAAGTTCGTTATAGTGCCAATCGCTTCGGGAGGTCTCAGGGGGGACCTTGTTGAGTGGGTGATGTCTGCTGTGGCGGGGAGTGTTGTCACATCTATTATTGTGTTAGAGCTTGTACTTGTGTGGGTAGTAATGTCTCTATTATACCCTCCATTTGACGTCGCCTGGTCTTTAGATGGATCCTTTGATGAGTTGAGTTGATGGGGTTGGGCGGACTTCCTTCCCTTCCTTGCCCGCTTTCGTTCTCTTTTAGAGAGGGTCCGGGTTGTGGGAAACTCAGGGTTCCCAGGCTTATTGATGGACTGTAGCGGAGGATGATTCATCATGGGTTCCCTATGGGCACTTGCTAGTTGGCGGCTGTCAGCCAATATTCTCTCCTCACTAAAAATCGATGCGGCGCGCGCTAGGGAGGAAAGGGGCTGCTGCTCTTTTTGTTTCTGATCCCTCAGAGTAGATTCTAGCATGGTGGCGAGTGGTTTAGGCCATGTATGTTCATCCTTCCGGGTGGAGCGGATTTCTTGAAGTATTCCCTCTAAGATTTGCGGCAGTTGAGATATCTTTTCTACTACCTCTTTACAGGAACAAATTGTAAAGTCATTAGAGTGAGTGACTTGCGCCCTTGTTATAAGTGCGTTTAATTTTTCCAACTTACTGTCAATCCCGGAGACAAATACTGCCAGGGTGTTTAGCAAGTCAACTTGAATGTCCATTTTATTTGAATGAAATTGCAGCGCCATGACCGTTGCTTGCATTGAATTTAGGATTGCAGCCCACATTTCTTCTGACCTGACTGCCACAGGGGCTTGTGACTTTAAGTCAGGCTCTTGGTTACCACTTGATAGTACTTTGTTTATTGTTGTTTTATGGGGAATTTATGTGTGGCTGTCACTATTTCTGCTTCTACTGACCCATTTGGGATGACCTGTTCTATACCCCAGAGGTCCTGTTCTTCTTTTTCACAGTTATACATTGGGAATGAGTGAAGTTTTGGACTTTGACAGAATGGGCCACCTTCCTGAGATTCTAGTTCTAAATGTTCTCCACCACCTGTTTCAGGCCATTGACCCCTCCCCACTCTAAACGTTTTTTTTTTAACCTCTTATTTATGCTTTTATACAACAAGTGAAGCAGGACAATAAGATCTTGCATTTGCAGACTCATACGATACAACTATGTTATTGCGACATTTCTAATGAGTATTTTCACTTTCCAGATTTTATTCATATAGCATATAAACAAATGGACACATAGCTGCAACCATGCTTTGTTTTATCAATCAGTTATGTCACCCTCTGGTTCTTTCCCTATAAGGTATTGTTTGTAGATGTCTCAAAATTTCACTGGCTTATTTGTGGGAGGGAGTAGTTCACTGCAATTGTCTGTTTGCGTGTTACACTAAGTCATATCTCTATACCATTCATATATTGTAGGGATCGGTCCACGGTCCCATCGGATGTCGACCCTATGCTTAGCTAGCAGCAGACCCATAGCCACCAGTTTGTGAGTCGATTTTGGTAAGTGTTTATCCCACCCCATTACTGTTAAGAATGGACCAGCGTCTATTGGTTCCTCAATTATAGTTTCTAGTTCTTTGAATACAGCTTTCCAAAAAATTTGTGTTTTTACACACGCCCATGCCATGTGTAGAAAATCTGCTCTCTCCATTCCACCTCTAGGGCAATTCGAATTTTCACGCAAACTATATCTGTGCAATCGGAGTGGGGTGTAATATATTCTGTTGAGAAATTTAAAGTGGATAAGTCTATGTCTGCTGTTTAGGGAGATAGAACGTGTCTTGGTGCAGCAGTAACGCCATTGTGTGTCTGTAATTTGTACCTCTAGGTCCCTTTGCCATTCCACCGGGCTTTTGAGAGCTCATAAGTTCTTGATTCCTGTATAGAAGCGTATAGGCGGGACACCAAATGCCTCGTACAACTCCCCTGCAGGATCATGGAGAGCTATGCGATCTCAGGGGGTTCTTGCATGTCTTCACCCAATAGTTGAGCCAGTGCATGACGTGCCCTGTGATACTGGAACCGGTGCAGGGGAGTAGACTCAACGGTCTCATTAGACACCGTTTCCCAGCTTTTCATTCTGTTGTTTTTAAATAGGTCCCCTAATGTGTTAATACCTAGTTCGCTTAGGGCAGATATCAGTTTGCTGTCTCGCCTCCAGGCCTCCGCGCTCCCAGTCTGCTCCACTGTGTTGCCGTCCCGAGAGCGGAGCGCAGCCGGGCGGCACCAGCGCAGCACGAGGATCTCTGTATGTCTGACACACCGACCAGGGCCGCCCCCAGGAGCGACTTCTCTCTCGCCTCGGGCGCAGTCAGTTACTCCACAACATGCCTCAGGAACTTGCCCGCATCGTATCTTCAGGCGAGCGCAAGCGCCGCCAGTCCATTTCTAGGCCTCGGCCGCCCGGCCCGCTCGCCTTGAGCGTCCTCGTGGTTCGGCGTTCACACCGGGTCCCGCCGGGTTCCACCGACGGTCGGATCTTTACCCCTGCAGTCTGGGCTTCAGCTGCTTCCCCAGGGGGTCCGAAGAATCGGGCATAGCCCGAAGTATTATGAAGGATCTTTAGGTAGCCGGCGGAGCTCCGCTACTGCGTGGACATCTTTCAGCTCGGCAAGCTCCGCCCCTCCCCACTCTAAAGTTACCATAGCCATGGGATGTACTTTAGTCTGATTGTCAGCATTAGTGACTGGATAAGTTTGTCCAGCCAGGTATTGACCAGAGGAAACCAGTTTCTCTGTCACCATGGTGACACTGGCACCTGTATCCCTCAGGCCTTCTACACTTGTCCCATTAATTAAGAGTTGCTGCCTGAATTTTGCATATTAGGGGGCCAGGCAGCCAGTGTGGCTAAGTCCACCCCACCCTCAGAGACCAATGTAGCTTCAGTGTGAACCCTGATTGCTCTGGGCACACTGTTGATCCCACCTGGAGACTGGCTATTCCAGTGATAGCAGGAGTAGAGTTTGAAGTGGAACCTTTCTTGGGACAGGCCTTGTCTCCAGTTTGGTGTCCCTGCTGGTTACAGCTACGACACCAGGCCTTTTTGGGATCAAAGTTTTTACCCTTGTACCCAAAATTGGATTGTGAAGAGGCTTTGGACCCTGCCTCCTGAGCAGGTTTTTGGGGCCCTGTAGAACACTCTTTACTTTTTCCCTTGGATGTCTCAACACTCTTCCCCTGGGGAGTCTTTGTGACCCCTTTCTTTTGGTCACCCTCTGTGGAAGTCTTGGTTACCCTAGTCTTGACCCAATGGTCCGCCTTCTTTCCCAATTCTTCGGGAGAAATTGGTCCTAGGTCTACCAGATGCTGATGCAGTTTATCATAGAAACAATTACTTAACAGGTGTTCCTTCAGAAATAAATTTTACAGCCCATCATAATCATTTACACCACTGCAATGAATCCAACCATCGAGTGTTTTAACTGAGTAGTCAACAAAATCAACCCAGGTCTGACTCGAGGATTTTTGAGCCCCCCTGAACCTAATCCTGTACTCCTCAGTTTAGAATCCAAAGCCCTCAATCAGGGTAGCCTTCATGAGGTCATAGGATTCTGCATCTTTTCCAGAGCGTGTGAGGAGTCTATCCCTGAACTTTCCAGTGAACATTTCCCAAAGGAGAGCACCCCAGTGGGATCTGTTTACTTTTCTGGTTGCACAAGCCCTCTCAAAAGCTGTGAACCATTTGGTGATGTCATCACCATCTTCATATTTAGTTACAATCCCTTTAGGGATTTTCAACATGTCAGGAGAATCTCTGATCCTATTTATGTTGCTGCCACCATTGATGGGACCTAGGCCCATCTCTTGTCTTTCCCTTTCTATGGCTAGGATCTGTCTTTCCAAAGCCAATCTTTTGGCCATCCTGGCTCACAGGAGGTCATCTTCATTGAGGCTGCCCTCAATGCTTGCAGAGCTGTTGGACTTTCCTGTGAGAGAAGCAACATCTCTGACTATCACTTGTGGAGACAGGGTTTGAGAAACCCTGGGCTCCCTATCCTCCACATCACTAGCTTCCCCCTCTGGGAACATATCATCAGAGGGGTTATTTTTAGCAAACTCTGCCAAAAGCTCCTGGAGCTGTACTTTGGTAGGGTTTGAACCAGTCTTTATCTTTTTGATGTTGCAGAGAGACCTTAACTCTGACATCCTAAGATGCAGGTAAGGGGTGAGCTTGAGTTCCATCACTATCTCTTCTGCAGCAGACATTATGTTTCTAAAAGTTGGAATACTTTTTAAGAATCTAAAACTATCTCTAGAACTTAATTCAAACTTTTACAAAACTTTTAAACTCTAAAAGAAATGCTAACAGGGACTAACACAAGGCCCTAGCAGGACTTTTAAAAATGTAGAAAAATAGCTAAAATTTCAAAAATCAGTTTCTAATGACAATTTTTGGAATTTAGTTGTGTGATCAGGTATTGGCTGAGTAGTCCAGAAAATGCAAAGTCTTGTACCCCACTGCTGATCCACCAATGAAGGAAGTTGGCTCTGTATGTACTATTTCAAAGTAAGAAATAGCATGCACAGAGTCCAAGGGTTCCCCTTAGAGGTAAGATAGTGGCAAAAAGAGATAATTCTAATGCTCTATTTTGTGGTAGTGTGGTTGAGCAGTAGGCTTATCAGAGGGTAGTGTTAAGCATTTGTTGTACACACACAGGCAATAAATGAGGAACACACACTCAAAGACAATTCCAGGCCAATAGGTTTTTGTATAGAAAAATATATTTTCTTAGTTTATTTTAAGAACCACAGGTTAAAAATTTACAAATAATACTTCAAATGAAAGGTATTTCACTTAGGTAACTTAGGAACTTTGAATCAGCAAAATAGCATGTACAGTTTTCACGAAAAATGGCAATAAGCTATTTTAAAACTAGACAGTGCAATTTTCAACAGTTGCTGGGGGAGGTGAGTGTTTGTTAGTTTTGCAGGTAAGTAAACCATCTACAGGGTTCAAAGTTGGGTCCAAGGTAGCCCACCGTTGGGGGTTCAGAGCAAACCCCAAAGTTACCACACCAGCAGCTCAGTGCCGGTCAGGTGCAGAGGTCAAAGTGATGCCCAAAACACGTAGGCTTCAATGGAGAAGGGGGTGCCCCGGTTCCAGTCTGCCAGCAGGTAGGTACCCACGTCTTCGGAGGGCAGACCAGGGGGGTTTTGTAGGGCACCGGGGGGGACATAAGTCAGCACAAAAAGTACACCCTCAGCGGCATGGGGGCGGCTGGGTGCAGAGTGCAAACAGGTGTCGGGTTTGCAATTCGTTTCAATGGGAGACCCAGGGGTCTCTTCAGCAAAGCAGGCAGGCAAGGGGGGGGGGGCTCCTCGGGGTAGCCACCACCTGGGCAAGGGAGAGGGCCATCTGGGGGTCGCTCCTGCACTGGAGGTCGGATCCTTCAGGTCCTGGGGGCTGCGGGTGCAGTGCCCCTACCAGGTGTCGGGTTCTTAGAAGCAGGTAGTCGCGGTCAGGGGGAGCCTCTGGATTCCCTCTGCAGGCGTTGCTGGGGGGGCTCAGGAGGGTCAACTCTGGCTACTCACAGGGTCACAGTCACCGGGGAGACCTCCCTGTTGTGTTGTTTCTCCGCAGGTCGAGCCGGGGGCGTCGGGTGCAGAGTGCAAAGTCTCACGCTTCCGGCGGGAAACGTGGAGTCCTTTTAAAGTTGTTTCTTTGTTGCAAAGTTGTTTTTTCTTTGGAGCAGAGCCGCTGTCCTCTGGAGTTCTTGGTCCTTTTAGATGCAGGGTAATCCTCTGAGGTTTCAGAGGTCGCTGGACCCTGGGGGACGCGTCGCTGGTGCAGTTTTTCTTGAAGTGGGGAGACAGGCCGGTAGGGCTGGGGCCAAAGCAGTTGGTATCTCCGTCTTCTCCGCAGGGCTTTCAGGTCAGCAGTCCTTCTTCGTCTTCAGGTTGCAGGAATCTATCTTGCTAGGTTCTGGGAGCCCCTAAATACTCAATTTAGGGGTGTGTTTAGTTCTGGGGGTTAGTAGCCAATGGCTACTAGCCCTGAGTGTGGATGCACCCTCTTTATGCCTCCTCCCTGAGGGGAGGGGGGCACACCCCTAATCCTATTGGGGGAATCCTCCATCTGCAAGATGGAGGATTTCTAAAAGTCAGAGTCACCTCAGCTCAGGATACCCTAGGGGCTGTCCTGACTGGCCAGTGAATCCTCCTTTTTTTTCTCATTATCTCCTCCGGCCTTGCTGCCAAAAGTGGGGCCGTGGCCGGAGGGGGCGGGCATCTCCACTAGCTGGAGTGCCCTGGGGCGCTGTAACAAAGGGGGTGAGCCTTTGAGGCTCACCGCCAGGTGTTACAGTTCCTGCAGGGGGAGGTGAGAAGCACCTCCACCCAGTACAGGCTTTGTTACTAGCCACAGAGTAACAAAGGCACTCTCCCCATGTGGCCAGCAACATGTCTGGTGTGTGCCAGGCTGGTAAAACTAGTCAGCCCACACTGGAAGTCGGGTATGTTTTCAGGGGGCATCTCTAAGATGCCCTCTGGGGTGTATTTCACAATAAAATGTACACTGGCATCAGTGTGCATTTATTGTGCTGAGAGGTTTGATACCAGACTTCCCAGTTTTCACTGTAGCCATTATGGTGCTGTGGAGTTCGTGTGTAACAGACTCCCAGACCATATACTCTTATGGCTACCCTGCACTTACAATGTCTAAGGTTTTCCTTAGACACTGTAGGGGCATAGTGCTCATGCACCTATGCCCTCACCTATGGTATAGTGCACCCTGCCTTAGGGTTGTAAGGCATGCTAGAGGGGTGACTTATCTATGCCATAGGCAGTGTGGGGTTGGCATGGCACCCTGAGGGGAGTGCCATGTCGACTTAGTCATTTTCTCCCCACCAGCACACACAAGCTGGCAAGCAGTGTGTCTGTGCTGAGTGAGGGGTCCCCAGGGTGGCATAAGACATGCTGCAGCCCTAAGAGACCTTCCGTGGCATCAGGGCCCTTGGTACCAGGGGTACCAGTTACAAGGGACTTACCTGGATGCCAGGGTGTGCAAATTGTGGAAACAAAGTTACAGGTTAGGGAAAGAACACTGGTGCTGGGGCCTGGTTAGCAGGCCTCAGCACACTTTAAAATCATAACTTGGCATCAGCAAAGGCAAAACGTCAGGGGGTAACCATGCCAAGGAGGCATTTCCTTACACACTGTCTGGGAGAAATGATTTATGAATCTCCGGTAAAAATTTGCAAACCCCAGGAAACATTGTACATCACGTCTTTGGGATGGGCCAATCAGATACGGCTTTAACTTTCTTTTCTGCCATCACCATACCTTGAGGGGTAAGAATAACCCATAAAAACTCAACTGTGGTAACATGAAACTCACATTTGGTTAGTTTGCAATATAAATGGTGCTTTCGAAGGGCATGTTCGTTTTCATTGTCAGAGTAGATCAAAATGTCATTGATGTAGACTATGGCAAATATGTCGAGGTACTCTCTAAGAACGTCATTCAAGAAAAATTGAAATGCTGCTGGAGTATTACACAGACCAAAAGGCATGACGGTGTATTCAAAAAGGCCATATCTTGTCTTGAACGCTGTTTTCCATTCGTCACCCTCTCTCATTCTGACCAAATGATAAGCACCTCGAAGGTCAAGCTTCGTGTAGATTTTTGCTCTCTTTACTTGTTCCAATAATACCGGAATTAGGGGTAAAGGATATTTATTCTTGATGATGACTTTGTTCAAACCCCTATAGTCGATGGAAGCTCGAAGTTCTCCACTAGCTTTTGGAACAAAAAACAAAGGCGAAGCTGCAGGAGACTTAGAGGGGCGAATGAAGCCATTCTCCAAAAATTGATCTAGGTATTTTCGTAAATGTTGATTTTCATGTTCTGACAGGGCATATACACGACACTTGGGAAGTATCGCACCTGGGGCTAGATCAATTTGACAGTCATAAGATCTATGAGGAGGTAGAGTCTCTGCTCCTTTCTTATGAAATACATCTTTGTAAGATGAATATTGTTTGGGCAGCTGAATTTCTTTCTCTGAGGCAGTAGCTATGTAAGAGTTACAAACTTTTGGTACTTGAATCTTTTGGAGACATTGTTTGTTACATAGCGCAGATGAGAACACGATTTTTCGTTCTGCCCAATTGATCTCTGGATTGTGATGAGTTAACCATGGCAAGCTGAGGATAATCCCATATTGGGGAGCATGGTTCACGTCAAGAATGATTTTCTCTTTATGTTTCTTTCTTTGATTCTTATCTTCACAAATCATCGACAAGGGGATAGTCTGAAGAGTTACTGGACCTCCAGTCAAGAGTTTTCCATTGACTGCCTGGATGATTTCTGGGGCCTTCTTTCCAATACATGGGATCCCCCATGCACGAACCAATTGGACATCAACAAAGTTCCCAGTAGCCCCAGAATCGACTAGAGCCTTTTTGAAATAGATCTTTTTCTTGACCTGAACTCTTATTTCCAGTTTAAGATGTCTAGATTGTGAAGGATCCACCGTGCCACCCAAGAGCAACCCTTCTCTGCATCTTGGGTGTTTTAGTTTTCCAACTCGACTGGTGCATTGGCTGCTACCTTCTAAACTGAACCTTGCTTGTTCTTTGGTTTGATTGGACAATCTTTGGCAAAATGACCCTTCTGGCCACAATAAAGACATTGTCCATTTTTTCTGCATAGGTCCTTTTCATCTTTGGTCAAAGGTCTTCTGATGGTTCCAATTTCCATCGGTTCTGGCGTTCTCTCTTTCGGAGTTCTTCAGTCTCTGATATCATGAACACGCCATGAATATATTTCAATCTTCTTGCACGTTCCTTTATGTTCTGCTAAACGATGATCAAGCCTCAAGACAAGGTTTATTAATTCTTGACAGTCTGTAGGTTGTGGGTCGATTTGCGCTAAGATATCTTTTAGTCCCTCTTTGAGTCCTTTGTAAAACAAGACCGCTTGTTTTTCTTCAGGCCAGGATGTCTCGGCAACCACCCGGTTAAAGTTGGCTAAATACGACACTAGGGGGATCATTTTGACCTCAGCGGTCTTTTTTGAACACTGCCGAAGGACCGCCGTGCGGAAGACCGCCAGTGGTGGCGGTTTGCCGCTCGGCCTATTATGACCGTTGGCAGCTCTCCGTCCTTTTACGGACGGAGAGCTGCCAACAGCCATACTGGCGGGAAGCGGGGAAGTGGAGGTTGCTCCACCTCCACCGCCACGCCAACAGAACACCGCCCAGCGAATCACGTCCTGTGATTCGCCATGGCGTTGTTCTGTTGGCGGTGTGGTGTCGGCGGAGCTGCCCCCATGGCTCCCGTCCCCTCCCGGAGGATCGTCGGACCAGGTAAGTCTATCGTCCGTGAGGGGAGGAGGTGGGGGGGGTGTTGTGTGTTGTGTGGGTGCATGGGAGTGTGCGTCTGTGTATGTAGAGGGGGTGTGTGAGTGCGTGTATGCTTGCGGGGGTGTTGTGTGTATGGGAATGAGTGCATGTATGTCTGTGGGTATGTCTGTATGGATGTACGGATGTGTGCATGTATGTTTGAATGTGGGTGTGTGTCTCTGTGTGTGTGGATGTAGGCATGTATGTCAGCGTGCGTGCGTGTAAGTGTGTAGGTGGTGCCTGCGTGCGTGCGGGTATGGGTAATGTGATGTTGGGGGTCGGGGTGGGGAGGGGGGCCCTGCCACCTTTGGGGGGTGGCAGGGGTGGTGGGGGGGTAGGGGAGGGAGTCGGGGTGGGGGGTGGGGGAGACCCCTATCAGTGCCAGGGAAGGAATTCCCTGGCACTGATAGTGCTTACCGCCATGGATTTCATGGCGGTTCAAACCGCTGGAAATCCACGGCGGTAAGCCGGGTCCAAATACCACCAGCGGTCTAGTGACGGCCACCGGGCTGGAGACCCAGGTCTCCAGCCCAGCGGTCGTCTCCGCCCTGGTGGGCAGAACGGAGAACCGGCAGATGACCATGGCGGTAACCGCCATGGTCATAATTCAACAAAGTAAGACTGTCATCCTGTTGGCGGTCTTACCGCCGGTTTTCCGCCTTCCGCCAGGGTCATAATGACCCCCTAGGTCTTGATTGCTTTGGCGTAAATCTAATAATTCACTGTCTGCTGACTGTGTTACAGTTCTACGATCAAAAACTCTCTCAAACTCACGAACAAAATTTCTCCAGTTGTACAACAAGGGACTATTTTACACACAAGAGGAATTGCCCAAGTAGCTGCATCCCCATCCAAATATGATAACAAGAAAGCTACTTTGGACTGGGCATCGGGGAAAGTATGTGGTCTGCAGGTGAAGTGTAGTCCCACTTGAACCAGGAAAGATTGCGCTTTCAAAGGGTCACCTGAGAAACGTTCTGTGGGTGCTAAAGGAATTGCAGAAGGAACATTTAGGGAAATGTTTGTCGGATTACTTCCAGAAGCCTGAGAAGAAGTACCTGGCCAGGACACACCTGTGGGACTTTGTTCCTTCTTCTCTACCTTATCTTGCAACTGACTCACTCTCTCAGCTAAGTAAGTTGTCAATTCTTTGGATGATACCACCTCTGCCTTGAGCTGGGTGATAGCCTTGACTAACTGCTGAGAACATACACAAAACAGGGGGATAATAATTAGTGGGCTCACTATTCTGTCAGAGTCACCAGATCCTCGGGGTCTGCGCACGTTCCCAACACGTCCACCACTGAACAGCTCTAAGACTCTGATAGATAAATCACAGAGGCTAAGAGAGTTCAAGAGGGGAAGAGGGGATTAGGAAGGGAAACAGCTGGGAAGGAGACCTGTAGTAAGAAAAAGGTTAGAACACACAATATGAAAATTATATCTCCTGAAATCAATACTAGACTATGATTCTAAGCATAGTCATTCTGAAAACATAAACAATCTAGGAATTAAGTTTAAAATGACTAAGTTTCAAGATGGCCGGATACCTGTAAGGGAATCAAGATGGAATAAATGAAAACTTTCTTATTAAAGTACTTTCCTTCACATGAGAATCAGAAAAACGTTCTGACTAAATTTTAAACCAGTCATACAAATCCTTTTTTGAGAATGCATACTAGGACCATACAATATTGCATCTAGACACTCTGATCTTCTGTGTACTCTTAAAATGTTTCAACACAATTTGCGCATATTGTAGATTTATATATATATATATATATATATATATATATATATATATATATATATATATAGTAAACACCATAAAAGGATTGTGCACCATGAATAACACAATATGGATTAAGGAAAAACAAATCACATAGCTTGTCAACTTGAATATTACATGATAAATATCTTAGAATAGTGGCATACAATAAACAACATAAATTAAACTCGAGGAGAGAATCGTGCGTCTTGCCGATTCGTAAACCACGATGTAAATTCCAAGAAATAACAGCTCACAATGAATAACAAGATCAAAGTACAATGAAATGAATCGCGCGTCTTTTGCTGATTCTTAAGCCACCATGTAAATGTCAAGAAATGGTAGCACGCAATGAACAACAAAGTTAAAACACCATAAAACGAATCACGCGTCTTGCCGATTCTTAAGCCACCATGTAAATGTCAAGAAATGGTAGTGTGCAATAATTAACAAGATTAAATTATCATGAAACGAATTGCGCGTCCTGCCGATTCGCAAGTCACCCTACAAATGTCACAAACACTCAAGTGCATTTTTCACACGTGCAAAGTACTCTGTCAAATCATAAAAGAATTAGGCCCAGGAACATGAGAGTTCTCGATAACGGCGTCGGGAGGCCAGCCCAACCACCGTCTTACCGCCAAGAACAAGGATCTCCAAATGAAGAATGAAAGTCAGATGTCTGGAAGATCAAATAGGCCACCGGGACAGGAGCTCAGGAAGTAGCTGCTGCTCTGCACCGAGACCTCTGAATAGTGAGCACTTGGAGCTGGGCTGGCTCCTTTTTATAGAGTCTTGGCCCAGCCCACAACCAAACCCAGGCATGTTGCAGGGAAAGTCTCTAGGAGGCCCTGGAAAGGGACCACACCCTAACACACTCTGAAACCTGCAGCAATACATTGCAAATGAACAGCATTTGTAAGCACATTAAAAATAAGTCTTCAGGATTGAACTCTGCAATGCAAAAGGTTAAACAACAACATATCAGCACAATGCATAAATTACGTTGTTTTGCAAGTGCTGGGTTTTTGCATTCTAGTCGCCAATAGAGCGCGCACTGCCCTGGTGTTGACACCCTCTGATGATTCCAGTCAGGCCATCAGATGCATGATGTCCAGGTCCTTCTCCTCCCAGGATGTTAACTCAAGGGGATGAGGTGGCCCACCGCCAGTCTTGTTGAAGGCGGTCTGATGCCTGGACGCCATGGAACGCACCTTCCCCCATAGATTGTTCCACCTGTTCCTGATCGCTGGGTCGAGAACTGACATGTAATTGGGTGGGCGGAATGGTGCCGGGGTGGCAGGGCTGGTGGTCGAACAGACAACCTTGCGCCGTCAGTCAGCCTGGCGATGTTGGATTTGTGGCTGTATTTTGGTGGCTTTCACTTTGTGACTCATAATACTGCGGTCACTGTACTGCCACTACTGACGGTATAGTGGCGATATTCTGCACTGCAAACCCCGAAGCTCGTAGTGAGTGCCTGAGTGTCTTTCTTATGTTACCCTGAACTCCCAGACAGTACCCCAACAGCGTGATCTTAAGAGCGTCCCATTCCACCAGTCTCGTAGATGCAGTGTTTTCATTGACCTCAAAGTAATCAGTGACCACGGAGCCCACTGAGTCTCGGAATGGGGGTCCTCCAATTGCGCTGGTTGCAGCCTCCATGTGGGGATGGGTGGTGGTGTCCTATCCCACATTATTTGTAGAATGTGAGGATTGTGATTTGAGTGTGTGCGTCCCGGTAAGTCACGTCAGTGATGGAGTAGAGCAGCATTGACGTCCCCACATATCAGTCTATCAGGACACGCAGGTTGAAGGGGATAGAATGAAACAAATAGACGTTCTCCTTGGGGTTTCTTATTTCTCCAAAAGTCTACCAGGTGCCAGTGTCGGAGCCACTCCATTAGTGCCTACGCATTTGTGACCGCAGTAGTGCGTGATAGTGGAGGGAAGAAAGGGTCTAGTCTTGTATCCAACACGCTGTTAAGGTCCCCTCCCAGTAGCCATGGGATGTCTCCCCACTGTGGGAGAGTGGTGGAAAGTGCTCTCAAGAATAAGTTTAGATCAATTTTAGGTGTGTAAATGGACCCTAATAGTATTACCTTACCATCGAGCTGCCCCCTCACGACGACATAGTGGCCCTCTGGATCAGCTATCCTTTCTTCCACAGTAAATGGTACACCAGGCCTGACCCACAACATTGCTCCCCTAGTGGAAGCAGAGTAATTTGTGGCAATTAGCTGACCTCTCCAGCACCTCTGTAGCTTAAGTGCTTCAGCCTGAATAATGTACATCTCCTGCAATAAGGCTATATGTACATTGTGATGTTTCAGGCATGGAATAGCTGCGTGATGGAGCGTGAATGCTTCTCACATTCCATGTGAGTATATTAAACTGAACAACAGCTTCCAAATCAATGCAGTGGTGTTAGTGCGTGACACCCCATTATGTGCACAATCGTAGTAGCTCACTATGCGGTAAAGTGGAACAAGGATTGGGACATTGGGGGAAGTAGAGCAATGATCTCTGCAAAGTTTAGAACTACAATGAACGGTAAACCGTGAATGCCATGTGTGCAGAGATGCAACATGTATTCTGCCCAAACTTACAATAAAACACAACTGGAATTCAACGCAGTTGGGTAGTGAGTTGAATAAAGGGGAAAAATAAAAAAGTGCAGGGGAGAAAGTTGGCGCATATGGCATGTGAGCGGCGTGAGGCATTCCCGTATGGTGCATGTAGATGGGAGGGCTAAATCTCAGTCTCAGAGGTACAAACTAACGGTAGTAGACCGTAACCAGTGCACAAGACAAACACATTTTAAACATTAGCAATGGGAGTGACACAGAGGCGGACATAACAAGCTGCTACACTGTTTTAGCTTCGGGGGCAACCAGTATTACACCACCTCCTCCCCCAACATCGGACTCGCTTCGACACATTCAATAGGAAATGTTCTTTGAAACATAAGAGTATGCATATCTTAATATCACATTAGACAATGTCTTCCGCAGTTTGTGGAGAGATGCTCGGGAGAGCAATGGAATCAGTGCCAGATAGTTCCGTTATAGCGGAGCCCTCCTCTCCAGAGTCTGATCTACAACACAGGCCCCCAAGTTCAGCAGCCTTTTGAAGGGCCCAATGGTGCTCTTGGACCACTTGTTCCAAGGTGGGGGCATTACTGTGCAGCTGTGTCTGCTCTGGGCGAGTGTGTTTGCATCTCCTTCGAGATGGCCTCCTAGAACGTGAGGGAGATTCACTCCGACCAACCTGGTCCTGTCCCACCTTGCCCTCCATCTCCAGGAAATTCCAAGCTTCATCCGATTAATTGAAAAATCGTGCTTGATCCCCTGTCGCCCCCTGCGATTTCGCCGGAAACAGAAACGTGTATTGTATATTCAGCTTGCGGAGCTTCAGTTTGACTGCAGTGTAGGAACTACGCCTCTACTGTACAGTGAGGGTATAGTCAGGAAAAAACAATACCTTTGTATTATCCACTATAATCTCCCCTATGTTTCTTGTCTCACTGAGAATTGAGTCCCTGTCTCAATAGAACAGCAGGCGGAACATAAATGACTGGGGTCCTGCGCCCCGTGGAGGGCGGCGAGCTGAAACTCTATGAGCAGGCTTGACTGCAAAAAAGGAGGAAAGGGCATCCGGGGCAGTAATTGTCTCAACCAGTGTTCTGCATATGGCACAGCATCTGACCCCTCAGGACCCTGCTGCAGTCCCATGAGGCGGATTTTGTTACGGCGGGACCGTCCTTCTGTGTCGTCCATGTGATCCTTCAACACCTGATCCTCCATCTTGTTCCAAGATGTTTCAAGTGCATTCGCCTTAGGTTGTAGTTCATCAAGAGTTATCTCTGCTGTCTGCACGATGTCAGCAAGTTTTATGTGGTCCACATGTAGCAAGGTCAAGTCAAGAGCCACCGAATCGATTACACCCACTAACTGTGGTTTCTAGTCTGGCTCCTACCCTTTCCACCGCCGCCAGGACCTTGTCTAATTTATCACTGATGGTGTGATGTGATAATGATTCATAGTCAATGTCATCTGTGTGCCCCATCCAGTCTCACGAAGTGCAGGGTGCCGCAGGGGTCCCTTGTGTGTTGGTGCAAAGTCAGCCCACCTCTAGGAGCACAATTCTGTGGAGACCACTGGTAGTTCAGGGGACCGTATGTAGTAAGTTGCGCTGCCCCAGGCTGTGAAGCACCACTCTTTACGTACGTACTGGGAGTTATCAGGTGTAGTAGGGCCTTTATTTGTCTTCACGCCGCTAACTGTGGCGAGGGCCATTGACGGCTGACTCCAATCGATGAGAGAGAGTCAAGTCCCATGCCCCCTTCAGTCACCAGTGCCACCACCTGCTAGATGTCCTGCAAGCAAAACCACTGCAAGCCCCTACCTACAGGGAGGCTGTGTAGGGAGTCGCTAGTCTTCTGAAAAAGAGGGGGGTTCCTTGTGAGCTGCACACCAGCTGCCTCCGATCACCCCTAGGTAATTGGAAATCAGTCTGTCAATACCTCAGCTCAGGATTGCTTCACCCTCTGTAGTGCTTCAGTCAAAAATATCTCGCCCACTCGCTGCCTCTGTAAAATAATCTGGCAGGTTTTAGTGGCGGTTGACCAAGTGTGGCTGGGCAGAGCAGGCCCCACTGCCAGAAAGACCTGCCGCAGTCCGAGGCGGAGTCCGTCCACGGTTCCAGTGCTCCAGCTCACTCTTTCCCCAGGTGTCGCTCTCGGTCCACCTCTCAGTGTGTTTCCTGGGCCCTTCGGTGAAGTGCTCCCCAATCAGGCACGGCCACGATGAAAATCTGGGAACGCACAGTGCTCCCAGACAGGGGGGCCCACCGAACTCCAGGCGGACCCCAGGCCTCGGCCCACCAGTAGCAGCAGAGTGTGCAGCCACGTCAACAACCCGCTGTGAAGCACCAACGCAGTGCGCCCACAGAGGCAGAGGGCCGCATGAGCTCACAGTGGTTCTGCCAGATCTCCTCCCGGGGCTCCCGCGTGTCTCCTCCCCTGCTAGTGCCCCACCTTCAGTACAGCAGTCCCCCAGTGAGGCAGGGCCACGCCATGATGGTCTTTCACGGTGTGCGACCTGAAGTTCCCCATTGGTGAAATGCTGGATAAACAGGAATCAGGTCAGAGCATGCTCAGAGTGTGTCCACTAGTTGGCCAGACCAACCCCCCCCTGTGAGAAAAGGGCTCTTTTTAACATGGTTAGCCCACGACTTTTTGCTTTATGTTGATGTGTCTTAGAAATTGTAGTGCCCAGGGCCCCTGCTAACCAGATTCCCTGGGCCAGAGCTCTTTCCCTAAATCTGTTGTGATGCATTGGCACAATTGGAGACACTCTTAACTACCACTATAAGTCCCTAGTAAGTGGGTACCTATGTGCCCAAGGCATGGGGTACTAAGGGTAGGCCCCTGAGGGCAGCAGCACTGATTGTGCCACCCTCTAGGACCCTGCATCCAGATGCACCCAGCACTGCCATTGCGGGCTGAGTGTTCTGGTACAAACCTAAAACACAAATTAGACATGCCACACTGCCTGTCCACCATACACTGCAATAACTATCGGTAAGTAGCCCTCTGGCAGGCCTTACAGCCTTACGACAGGGTGCTCCACATTATTTGTGAGGGCATAGCATCATGAGCAATATGTCCCCACTGTGTCCTTGCCAAACCTGGGACATAGTGTGTGAACAGAGCAGCCATTTTAATACATGTGCTGGACACTGGTCAACACAAGTTTCCCAGCTACATGATGGCCACTCTGAACCCTGGGTTGTTTGGTATCAAACAACTAAGAATGATAAATCCAAATTGGTGCCAGTATTGGATTTATCCCTAAATGTACCCAGGGGTTACCATAGAGGTGCCCCTGCACAAGCTAACTATCCTGGCAGGGTTCCTGACTGGTTCTATCCAGCATGCCACCTACAGTCAGCCAATACACAAACCTTGGGGGAGAGCCCTGTCTCTCTGGTTTGGAAATGGTTATGGCCCAATTGCTGCTCCCTTAAACAAAGCTGATGTCTAAGAAGCAGCTGAGATTGGTGATCTGGAGAGAGGCTTGTCAGAAAGCCTTTGATTCCTTCAAAGAGGCCATGTGTATAGCACCTGTACACAAGGTTCTAGATTTCTCCCAAAATTCATCGTGCAAACAGACACTTCAGAGCATGGCATAGAGACAGTCTTAGCGCAGCTAAATCAAGAGGGGCCTAACCCAACCAGTAGCCTTCATCAATAAGTGTTTACTTTATTGAGAACAGAGAGGAGTGCCATTGAAAGAGATGTTTTTGCTGTGGTCTGGACACTGAAGGCGTTGAGACCATACCTGTTTGGGACTAACCTCCTGGTTCAGATAGACCACAGGCCCCTTTAATGGTTCATGCAGATGAGAGGTGAAAATCTCAAACTGCTGAAATAGTCTTTCTCCCTACAAAAAATGTATGTTATGGGGGAACCACTCCAGACCACACCAGTGCTAATGGTATCTACAGACTTTTCCACCTTAGTGAAGAGAACTCCCAGGGCTTGGGTAGCTCTCTCCATTTTCAGCTGGGGGAGCACGTGTTAGACCTGCAGCCTTAGGGTGGTCTTCCCCCCAACATTTTGCCTACCTCCTCCATTTTTCTGACCTCGATTTTGTGGCTTTAGGACTCTGTGCACTTTACCACTGCTAACTAGTGTTGAAGGTCTTGTGCTCTCTCTCCTAAACATGATAATATAGGCTTATCCTTAATTTACTTATAAGTACCTAGTACAATGCTCTACATGTGCCCAGGGCCTGTAAATTAAATGCTACTTGTGGGCCTGTAGCGCTGATTGTGCCACTCACTTAAGTAGCCCTACTAGGACTAATGGCCTGCCATTACAGAGATTGTGTGTGTTGCTTACACTGACATATCAACCTGGCAAAATAACCCTATTGCCTGGCCTCAACCGTCCTCTGTGCACTTCAAATACCTTTCTCTGAAGTTTCCCCCACTTCAAAGGTACAACTAGGTGTAAGTACTGGACCTCTGACATCACCACTTCAGTACACTTTTGGACCTGTGGATACTCTGCCAGGAAGAAGGACTGCTGTGCTGCTACAAGCACTGCTACTCTGCTGGACTCCTGCTTTGCTGTGCTGACCTCTTGCCTGGGAATGAGAAGGACTTGACCTGCATCTTTCCAACCCAGAGCCCAGAGGGACACCAAAGGCCAGCTAACTGGTCTCCTGTTTTCTGAAGTCTCAGGTACATAAAAGACTTTCAACTTACCTGCATCTACACCTGGACTCCGCCATTTGTGAATCTGCCCTGCCAAGTGGTACCACCCCAGTCCTGGACCCTTTGAAGTCAGGCCTAATGTGCTTCTTTCGCCAATCTACGCATCGTCCTTGCGACCAGTGCATCTTCGCCATTGCGGTGATTAGAACTGGCTCATCTTCGCATGGATTGGAACAAGGGCTTTTTTGTTGTTGCGTGGAGCGGACCCAGTGCAATGTCTTCAGAACCAGAGCATCGCCCTTGGAATTGACGCATTCTCTGCTACAAGGGCAGAATCAACACATTGCATTTGGTACCATCGTATCGCCCTCGGAACCAATGCATTACCAACTTTGAATGTAGAAAACATACGCATTTCCTTCTGTTGTGGGATCGGAACTGACGCATCGCCTCGGCTGCACTCCGCATATTCCTCGATGTTGACGCAACCAGGATCAAAGTACTTTTGTTCAGTGGGCTTATGTGGGTCCCTGTTTCTAAACTGTGCTCCATTGCGGTCAGCCTAAACTTTTGACCTTGTCCTGATCTGACACTAGCACATAGCCCTGGTCAGTGCTTCTTGTTTCTGAGCGCTATTTTATGATTTATTCTTTAACCCCTTCGCTGCCAGGCCTTTTCCCCTCCTGTGCCGAGCCTTTTTTTTGGCTATTTGGGGCAGTTCGTGCTTAGGCCCTCATAACTTTTTCTCCACATAAGCTACCCACCCCAAATTTGCGTCGTTTTTCTCCAACATCCTAGGGATTCTAGAGGTACCCAGACTTTGTGGGTTCCCCTGAAGGAGACCAATAAATTAGCCAAAATACAGCAAACATTATTTATTTTTTTTAATTGAAAAAATGGCTGCAGAAGAAGGCTTGTGGTTTTTCCCCTGAAAATGGCATCAACAAAGGGTTTGTGGTGCTAAATTCACCATCTTCCCAGCTTTCAGGAACAGGCAGACGTGAATCACAAAACCCCATTTTTCAACACAATTTTGGCATTTTACTGGGACATACCCCATTTTACTCCTTCCAGTTAGTGACCGAAATGGGTGTGAAACCAATGCTGGATCCCAGACAGCTAAACATTTCTGAAAAGTAGAAAACATTTTGAGTTCAGCAAGGGGTCATTTGTGTAGATCCTACAAGAGTTTCCTATGGAAAATAACAGCTGAATTAAAAAAATATTGAAATTGAGGTGAAAAAAACAGCCATTTTTCTCCACGTTTTTCTCTGTAACTTTTTCCAGCGATGTCAGATTTTTGAAAGCAATATATTGTTACGTCAGCTGGACTCTTCTGGTTGTGGGGATATATAGGGCTTGTAGGTTCATAAAGAACCCTAGGTACCCAGAGCCAATAAATGAGCTGCACCTTGCAATGGGTTTTCATTCTATGCCGGGTATACAACAATTAATTTGCTGAAATATAAAAAGTGAAAAATAGGTATCAAGTAAACCTTTGTATTTCCGAAATGGCCACAAGATAAGGTGTTGAGAAGCAGTGGTTATTTGCACATCTTTGAATTCTGGGGTCCCCATACTAGCATGTGAATTACAGAGCATTTCTCAAATAGACGTCTTTTTTACACACTGTCTTACATTTGGAAGGAAAAAATGTAGAAAACATGTAGAGAAAGACAAGGGGCAATAACACTTGTTTTGCTATTCTGTGTTCCCCCAAGTCTCCCGATAAAAATTGTACCTCACTTGCATGGGTAGGCCTAGCGCCCGTGACAGGAAACACAAAATGGACACATCACATTTTCAGAAAGAAATCAGAGCAGTTTTTTACAAAGTGCCTAACTGTGGATTATGGCCTCTAGCTGAGCCGGCACCTGGGGAAACCTAGCAAAACTGCACATTTGTGAAAACTAGCTACCTAGGGGAATCCAAGATGGGGTGACTTGTGGGGCTCTGACCAGGTTCTGTTACCCAGAACCCTTTGCAAACCTCAAAATTTGGCCAAAAACACTTTTTCCTGTCATTTCGGTGACAGAAAGTTCTGGAATCTGAGAGGAGCCACAAATTTCCTTCCACCCACCTTTCCCTCAAGTCTCCTGATAAAAATGGTACTTCACTTGTGTGGGCAGGCCTAGCGCCCGCGACAGGATATGCCCCAAAACACAACGTGGACACATCACATTTTCCCAAAGAAAACAGACCTGTTTTTTGCAAAGTGCCTAGCTGTGGATTTTGGCCTCTAGCTCAGCCGGCACATAGGAAAACCTACCAAACCTGTGCATTTGTGAAAACTAGACACCTAGGGGAATTCAAGATGGGGTGACTTGTGGAGCTCTCACCAGGTTCTGTTACCCAGAATCCTTTGCAAACCTCACAATTTGGCCAAAAAAGCACTTTTTCCTCACATTTCGCTGGCAGAAAGTTCTGAATCTGAGAGGAGCCATAAATTTCCTTCCACCCAGCGTTTCCCCAAGTCTCCCGATAAAAATGGTACCTCACTTGTATAGGTGGGTCAAGTGCTTGTGACAGGGAAGAGCCAAAAACATGTCGAAATTGAGGGGGAACCAAAGCGGGTTCAAAAGGGCAGTTTGAGAAAAAAACATTTTTAGGCTGACAAGTGCAGCAGAATTTTTATCAGCATAGATGAGACAGTGGTGGGTGGTAGGAATTTTGTGGATTCCTGCAGATTCCGGAAGGTTCCATCACAAAAATGTGGGAAAAATGTGTGATTTCCAGCAAAGTTGGAGGTTTGCAGGGCATTGTGGTGCGGGTGCCTGTGAAGCACACCACGCTGGAATCACCTAGATGTTTAGTTTTCAGATGTGTCTAGGTCTTGTGGATTTTTCTACATGGCAGCTTCCCAAAGTCCATAAAGTGCAGCCCTCACCACTCCAAGTGGGACTATTTTGAGAGTTAGCCAAGCTCTCATGGCCCAAATGTAAAACGAAAACCAAAAATAATCAAATATCCTCTTGCTTGCCGTGGGATAAGATGTTTTAGTGTGCGGGGGAGAGCTGAAAGACTGTTACCCCCTTCAGTTGGGGTGGGGGCATAACCAGGCCCATACCGTTGGTAGCCACCACCCCACTATTTTTTTTTTTAACTCCCTGGCACCCTCAGGGTGTGGATCGAGGGTAATTGCCCTATCTGCCCACTGGTGGGCAGAACAACTTTGTCCCAATTTATTTGGGGTGGGGGTATGGCCATACCCCCACCCTTTTATTTTGGAAAAAAAGTCTTCCCTGGTCTCTGGTGGGCTTTCTGCCTCCCTTGGAGGCAGATGGGCTTTCCAAAAATAAGCCAATCTGCCCCCAAAGGGGGCTTATATGGCCAACAGTAATGTGCCCCCATGGGGAGCGACCCTTGCCCAAGGGGCTGCCCCCCAAACAAAACACACACATACACACTCACCAATCCCTGTTGCCTAAGTGGTTTCTGCACCCCCCAGGGGCAGATCGGCCTAATAGAAATAGCCCGATCTGCCCCCAATGGGAGGAGAAATGGCCTAAAATACATTTACCCGCCCCCGGGGAGCGACCCTTGCCTAAGGGGTCGCTCCCCTTGCGTGAAACTGACACAAAAAAAAATCCCCGTTTGCTAGTGGTTTCTGCCCCCCTTGGGGGCAGATCGGCCTAATAAAATTAGGCTGATCTACCCCCAAGGGGGGCAGAAATGGCCTAAAATAAATTTGCCCCCCCAGGGGAAAAACCCTTGGCTAAGGGGTCGCTCCCCTTGCGTGAAATTGATGCAAAAAAATAAAGATCCCTGGTGTCTAGTGGCTTCTGCCCCCCTTGGGGGTAAAGTGGCATAGCAAAAATCGGCCGATCTGCCCCCAAACGGGGCAGAAATGGCCTAAATACAATTTGCCGAGCAAATGCTGAGCATTTCTCTTCTGATCGCGCGGCAAGCTGAGCTTCCAGCACAATGGGAGGAGGCCTCTGTGACGGTCAGCGTGCTATCGCGCGCTGATGTCACGGGGGTGGGGGGGTTAGGGGGGCTGTCGGGGGGGAAGGGCTTTCCCTTCCATCCCTGCCTTTGGGGGGGTGGGAGGGAAGAACACAGAGGGAGCGCTAGCGCTCCCTCTGGGCTTTGTGCCCAGGACGTAATGGTTACGTCCTGGGCACCCGAGCACTGTGCTGCAGGACGTAACCATTACGTCCGCGGCACAGAAGCGGTTAATCAATCAATCAACATTTATAAAGCACGGCTTATCACCCATGGGGTCTCAAGGCGCTAGCTGATGGACGTGTGTCAGTCGAAGAGCCAGTTCTTGAGGTCCTTCCTGAACTGAGCCAGCGATGGGGACTGCCTGAGGTGGAGCGGCATCGTGTTCCTGGTCTGTGTGGGGAGGTAGGAGAAGGATCTTCCTCCAGCTGTGTTCTTCCAGATCCTGGGGATGGTAGTGAAGGGCCACTTGTGCTGAGCAGAGTTGCCTGGAAGGGGTGTAGAAGGAGAGGCAGTGGTTGAGGTAGGCAGGTCCAAGGTTGTGGAGGTCCTTGTATGTGTGGGCCAGGAGTTAAAAATTCATACCTCAAGTTCTACTTATTGGATTTTTGTTGTTTTGGTCTTGTTTTATTTATTACATTAAGCTCTATTGTTCTAAACAGGTGTGATATCTTTTTATGTGGTGTTTTCACTGGTTTACTGTTTGAAGAGTTGCACAAATATTTTATAGATTGCCTCTTAAGTTAAGCCTGAGTGCTGTGTGCCAAGCTACAGAGGGTTAGCACAAGTTAATTTAGGATGTGTTTGTGACTTGGCCTGACTAGGTTTGTGGTTCCTGTTTGGACAGAGTGTATATCTCTGCGAACCAGAAACCCAGTTTCTAACAAATTTAAATCAATGGCAACACAAATGTGTTCCTTATTCTTTAAGACTGTATATTGAATTTTCAAGTGACTTTATTGCCCCCCCCCCAGTACCATGATCTTTGTGCAACATCTCACATCTTGTGGCAGATGGTGCAGATTGGAATGGAGTTGTTATCCTTGTGGATGAAAAAAAATCCCAAGCAGGATGTGGTTGTCCAAGAGTTGTTTGATTAAACTGACTGACATAGTTATACAGAGTAAAGAGGAAGACTGTTCAGCCTTTTCAGGCTTTGGTGTAATTGTTTTTTTCTTTAAAAGCAGCAGACTCCGCAGCAGCATAATTAGCTGTGACAGCCACTTCTAGAGTGCAGCTGCTGTTGGGTTTCCCCTAAAATAAAAAATCCAAGCCTCCGTCAGGTGCCAACCAACTTCAATCTGAGGCATGAGTATATTGCCACTGATGTACTGAAAGGTGATAGGTTGTGGAGTTTCTCAAGATGGGACAGTGTTTAAGATTAGTAGGCCCATCAATTTTTGCATTTGTCTATACTATCAAGTTCAACCTTCTGGCCCATTATGATTTTGTCAGACTGAAGACGGGCTCCTCACGCAGATGATGACGGCTATCTGCTGGGTTCTGGTAGATGAGCTGGGCCAAGATTATTATTGCACTTTCTTTTTGGTTTGAGAACCATCAGGTGATTTGAGGCCCATCATAAAGTGTGTGACTCTCAGCTCTTTTGAGATGGTGTCCCTTTAAGCCACCATTCCTCTCATCCACCCAGGTCACTTTAAGACTTCTCTGAACTTAAATGTGCATACTTCCACGTCCCCACCAATCCTGGCTTGTAGAGGTGCCTGTGGTTTGTGGTGAAGGGTCTTTCCCTTCAGGTGGGTGGAGTTTTCACAAAGGTACTTCCTCCATCAGAAGCTTTACGGATACTTGGTAGTCCATGTCTTTTTTCTTCCTGCCCTCTAATAGGGATGTTGCATGATAAGGAGGGTTAAGATTGCTATTCCATCTTCAAAGTATGCCTAGTCCCAGTCCTTCTTCCTTCTCTTTCTCCCCCCATATCTTCTCATGCGTTGTGCATTTGTTATGGAAGTCAAAGATAAATAAAGAACAGAGACTGCTACCCACAGCCTGTGGCATAGAGTTCCAAAAGATGCATATATGAAGGAAATATTGCTAGTGTTCAGGCGGGACCAGTCACCTCCAAGAGTAAACTGGGAAAAGAAGATTTGACCTTGGAGAAAAGATGATTATCATTTAATAACGGGGTGAGTCTGACCCTGAACATTGTGGGAGTTTTACCACAGTCAAGGGCAGACATAAAAGGGTATCAATGAAAAGGATATATGTAGGCAAAAGGCAATAGATCATTAAGGACAGTTACAATCATGAATAAATGTACTATTTACTGATGAAAATGCGAATGACACTTACAACAACTAGAGTTTGTGAAGCAGGATGACCTACTGCCCACATTCTGTACAATGATGTTTAAGTATGCCTTCCCTGCATTCCATCTTGCTTCAACACTAAAATAAATGCAGCACCAGCATGCATGTGCATGTACATAACAGGGGCTGGATCACAAAACATTTTTTACTGGCACTTGGTGGTAATTTAAGGCAGTGCTTGCTATAAAAACGTTTTACCTCTGTATTATGAAAACAGGATTATGTAAGAGGAGATGTGTGACAAAACCTTTTGTGCGTATTTGTTATGTGGCATCATGCTGTGGAGTTGATGTGTTCTGTTGTCTTTTGTGCTGCTTTGTTTTTGCACTGCATCATTTCATAGCGATTTTGTTGTTTTGTACTGCAGCTGATTGTTGTGTTCTGTTTTCAATATTTTGTGGTGAAGTCCTCTGTTATGTTTTGATTGTGTTGTTATGGTTCTTTCTGTATGTTATTCTGTAATGTTTTGCTGTTTACTTTGGAAGTGTCAACAAAAGCTGCTGCATTTGCCGCTAAATGCAGAACATACCTAATTCCGCGTAAACTTAACTCCATATTTAGATTTTGATGTTAGACTCGTATAGCATCAAAATATTGGAGGTAACGTCATTTTTTGGATGCGTGAAACTACCTTGCGTCAATGAGATGAAAGGTAGGCGTTCCCATCCAAAAAATGACTCTAAGCCCCTAGCACCATATTTATCCACCAGTGCAAAAATGACGCATGGGTGGGAGGCGGACCCAAAAAATGACGTTACCCCTGATTAGCGTCAAATTTTAATGCCTGGGCCAAACCAGGCATTAAAATGAGGCCCACACACCACTACTTAAGGAAAGCACACAGAAACAACATTGGCAACCCACAGGACAAGTGCTACTACTCCAGCTCAGGAGATGACGCAGAGGACAACATCCACAACAGAAACCACCACCACTACTGCAACAACCACAACCACCACTAAGTCACCCACAAAGGCAACACAGAAGGCAGGAGAGGATATTCAGGAACAGGACAACCCTCCATGGCCTCGGGGAACAAGACCTTATCAGGACATACCAACTCAACCAGCAAGCCATACTATGCCTGCTGCACCACATTGAGCCACAGATCACAGCCAGCCTGCAGACACCACATAATATACCACCTGTCACAAAGCTGCTAGCTGTCCTGCATATGCTGGCAAGTGGCTCATTCTAGACTATGGGTGCACTGATTGCTAGTGTGTCACAGTCGTCTTTCTCAGTCTTCCTGACAAAGGTGTTAGACGCAATCATCTCTCTGACACCCCGCCACATCTGCTTCCCCAACACCCAGCAAATGCAGCAGGAGATAAAACAGGGATTTTACTAATTTACTGGCTTCCCACATGTGCTGGGTGCAATGAACTGCACCCATGTCCTACTTGTCCCACCTGCAGCAACAGAACATTTATACAGAAACTGGAAGCATATGCATTCCATAAATGTGAAGGCCATAGTGGACCACCATGGACTATTTACAAACATTTTAGCCAAGTATCCTGGTAGCATCCATGACGTCTACATATTCAGGCACAGCAGGATCAACGAACACTTCACAGGATGGCCAGTATGGCAATGGCCTACTTGTGGTTAAGTCAACAAACATAGCAATGTACACAAAACACACCAACCCTGTAAGACACACAAGAAAAGCGCCACTCCAAAAACACAAGGCCAGGGTTACACAGATATGCAGGTAACAATACATATGCATCATGCTGCAGTACAGCACAATCAGTGCACAGCACAAACACATACATCCACATGTACGTAACACACCCACAATTTGACCGGCACACCACGTGAAGGACAGGAAGAGATATGTATCCTTTGCTAACAGAAGATGTCCACAAACCACTACAAGTGCCCACACGTTGGCCACTACAAACACTTCACACACATATTACACCAAACAAATAGCACAGCAATGTCAATGGCATACACCATGCTCATGTAACGAACGTCACACATAGGCACATACCCTTTAATTCTTGCTGTGTAAGTCTCTGCCAGAACAAACATCCATTGCCAGACAACTGGTGCCAAAACCAACTACATCTCATCAACACATACCTGACTTACCCGTAGTGTGCATATACATCTACCTAATGCATTGGGTCACACAAATAGGAATACAATATAACGGCCATCACCTACCATGTGCCAGATTTGTGAGAAGTGGCACCACACCTACTGTAGTGCCACCTCACATGCACCACTTACTGACCCACAACACCATCATGTCTGTACCGTAAACAATAAATGGCCCATCATGGGGCAGAGTCACTGTTAGACAGTGCAGATAATGGATGCTATAGTGGGACCCTGTAGGAGTATTTAGGACATCACTGACCTTACATGCACCGTCCTAAGAGACACATTTTCAAAGTAGCTGAGCCCCATCCCTTAGCCTGCACTGCCCATCTGTTGACAGTGTAAATGATGATTCATGTATTGGAAGATAGGAGAGACACTGGTAATAATGTAGATTGTCCAGAAACAATGGGAAACACACCGTTGGATACCTGTTGGCTGGCACAATCATCAGCTCCCACTCAAGATTACTAAGGGACATATGTAAGAGCTCCTAGTGCCATTGTCATGGCCTGCGGATGAACACTCTTTTGTGACTTGAAGACACGTTGCGTGAAAGGGGCATGCAATGTGTGTTGCCATAGGTGGGTCACCACAAGATACATAGCATGATGATGCTGACTCACATGTAGGTGACACCTAAAACCTGAGGCAGTGCCAACATCAAACATCACACCAGGGGTGGCGTTTGCTGGTTGCAGTTAGAAAATGTACTGGTATTTGACCTCATATGAATGTGCCACCTATGCATGCTGCACACTGCACACAGAAAGAGGTAACAGCCCATGAAAATAGCATATGTATAGAAAGGTGTCCCTTCCTGCACTGATAAATCCACCTCCACAGGGCAGCCAGCCAAGCACTCTGGCACAAGGTTGGCAGTGTTGGTGCACGTTTGCGTATTAGGCGCTGGCACAGGGGACAACAAAGGGTTGCCTTGTGACATATTACACATGGTGCATTCCTGCATAGTGAAAATGATGCAGTACAGTGCTGCTAAATTTGGAGCTGTGTTGTGCACTATCACTTACTCATTAAAATGGGCCTAAGTGTTGCACTTCATCTGTACTGAAACATGTCAAAATGCCTGGGATGTACCATCCTGTCACTACATCTGACCCCATTGTGTTGAAAGGATGTGTCATGTCCCCTCTAGTGATAGCACACGGCTACAAAGATGCACCACACAACACATGGTACATACATACTGAGCATCAGTTAGGAATCCTAATTAAATGTCCCAGGTCCTTGAGCCAATTTCCAAGATTGTCATGTCCAATAACACAATGCTAAGAAAACTTAGCACAAGGACAAGAACTCACACCATACCACAAACACATCTGAGTCACACCCAACTGACAACTGCCATGCTACATACTAAACCTGTTGTAAGCTTCAACAACAACTTATATCTTTCATCCTTTGCAGCGGATCAGGGTTACTGCATACAGCCGTGGGTGATGACCCCATTTGCAAATCCAAACACAGCAACAGAGCGTGCCTATAATGAGGGACACCGTCAGACACACAATGTGGTGGAAAGGACATTTGCCATCCTGAAATCTAGATTCAGATGCCTGGACCTGACAGGACGCAGCCTCCTTTATGCCCCACACATTGTGTGTAAAATTATCCTCACATGTGCCATCCTGCACAACATATGTGTGTGATTGAACGTGCTAATGTATGACCAGGTTGCTGACCTGCCTGAGGAGGAGGATGGTGCTGACGATATGGAGGGGGAACAGTCCAACACAGCTGCTGGGGTACGCCAGAGACAGCATATTGTTGACAACTTTTTCACGTAAGAATCACTGAAATCACCATGAATCCTACCATATTCTGGTAGGAATGTAAGAAGAGTGTGCCACACACACTAAGTCCCAAAGATGTACACATGTCAGGCAAATATGCTGTCTTCACACAGCTCTCCATAAACTCTAAATCCAAATACGGAGACAGATGTCCGGTCACATTTCCTACTTAGCAATAGTTCGTCCATCATCAACAATGCCTGACCTGCGTATGCAGCTTCAAATAGTATGCTCTGTATGACAACATCACACATCACATACCAAATACACAATACACAATCAAATATCAGAAGTATTGCATTGTACTGAATGCCAAACATGTGGATACACTGTTGTCACACATGCATATATATGCACGACGTTCAAAAATGTGCATGCTGTTGACTCTGTAACACACACATTGGTGGAACAGACCAATAATACCCTTACCACATTGTTGCATGTACTACCACATGTGGCCATACCCAATATGCCACACTGCAGCACAGCCCATGTCATATGTATGTTGATTCAGGGTGCATCTAAGGACAATGCAAAAACCCACGCAATCAGGAAATGAATCCAAAAATATGACGCAAATGCATCTAAAACATCTGCAAGCGCAAAGAAAATCACACATGGGCCCTTAGCGTGAATTCTACCTTCTCATTCCTCTTAATGCAGCTTTCTGTGAAATCGATGCATTACCATCATGCGTCAATGTAAACGACGCACATGCATTATGCGTCTAAAAAATCTACGCAAATGCCAAATGCATCAAATTAAAACAGGCATAACTGGAAAACGTGACGCACAGGGACAGGAAGTGATGTAATAGGAAATCCTGTCTACAAGCATGGTACAGTGGGGATAGTTTCACTTTCTCTTTACAGTCTGTGCCTTTGTGACTGTGTGGTTGTGTTTTGGAGCTTGTGGTTGAGTCTTGGTTGTGTTTTGAAGTTTGTAGTGTCCCTTATGTCGTGTCCTGTTGTATTTGTATTTGTACTGTGGGGTGTCTTTCGGGGGTTGTTAGTCATTTGGGATAGTTGGGATTAGTTGGTGGAATTAAGTTTCTGTTTATTTTTCATTCTTAGTATTTGGGGTCAACTCTGACCATAATTTGACATGTCTGGAAGGGAGAGAATGACTAGAATGTCAGAAGATGAGCTTGGTGGACTTGTGTGGCTGATATCCCATTACCTGCCAATGATGCTTGAGATGGGTGGCCAGGCGATGCTCAGATACCGAACTGAGGCCATGTGGCTGCTGTGGGGAAAGGTGCTCCACCACCTGAAGCAAATTTACTGGACTGGCAGGAATGAGCACCAGCTAAAGCATCCCTGGGCAGATCTGTTGGCAAGGGAGCAGGATCTGCTCGATCACCTTGGTATCGAGATCGGCTGACCTGCTGGTGAGTCTCACATTGGCATAATATTGACTGTTCACTGCTTACGAATGACAGCAGCAGATGAGTTAGAGTGCTGTATACAATGCTTGTGGACAGGTTGTATGCAACCAGAATGAAGAGTAACTGCTCCAGTCTAGTCCTGGAGTTCACATCTCCAACAATTATACCAATGCAGGTCAGATGTCTGATGAATCCTGCACAACCATCACAAAGGCACACATTTGTGAGCCCATTGTGTCACCTGTGCCCCGGCAAAATGTCATGTATGAAACGCCAAGGCACCGCCAGCCTACCATATTTTCCCTGGATTGTGTCAACAACGTGGCGCAATGCATGCATAGCACAACTTTGTCAACATTTCATGACATGACCCCTGCTCCAGCCATTTTGTTAGCAAAGGAGGTTTACCTGCCTTAGGGTGCAATGAATATAGGGCATTTGATACCATTAGACAACTTTGTAACATCAGTCATGAATTATTCAACGCATGATAATTGCAGACATACAATTGAGCCTCATTTTTATCACAAAGTGCCTCTGGGTGCCCTGCAGGACAAGATTGAGTACCTGAGTTATAAGTCTTGCAAGGCGCCATGGTTGTGTCATTTTTTTTACACAACTCCCCCTGATACCATGTTGTGCCGTCTTCTATAGATGGCCCAAACATGGTGTTGTCAGGGGTGTGCTAAAGGAAACACAACATTTGGGGCACCACTAGGGGCAGGAATAATGAGAGGGTAGCGCCACCCATGCATTATTGTGTGACGCATTAGCAGCATAAATTAAACCTCAAACACATCATTTGTAAATTAGCGCTGCATATGCATTGGTAAATGACACAAAGGCAGCGCTCACTTTTCATCATTCAAGTCCTAGGTGCTTCCCCACTGTTGTCCTATTGGCCCCTTTGTGTCATTGGACAAGGCCATGTAAGGGAGGTTGAACATGATTTGGGAAGAGACTACTGGCAGTTCCATGTTCCAGTTCTAGTTCTGTCACAGACTGCCTCTACCTTCCCCATACCACACACATAAGCAGAGTCTGTTCCACTAGCCTACAGCTCCTCACTGACAGTATGAGGCTGCATTGCATCAGCTTCATATCTGCCTCATCACTCACTAACCTGCAACTCTAGGTACATCCTCTGACCACAGAGCAAGGGTGTCTGTGAGCTATGATAATGACATCGTTGTTACCTACATCTGTGGTAGGCAGAAATGCCATGGGTGTGACAATGGTCCTGCCACTGCTACAACCATAGCATTGCCCTCAGATGGAAAATACATGATCAAACAGTCCCATTTGGCAATGGAGGTCTTGTGCTTACAGACAGCTGCATGACAATGCCACACATGGCTGTTGCAGGGTGTAGAACTACATGAGTCTCTGGCACAGTGGTAAGGTTCAGATGTGTGGCTCTAACTAACCTGAGTGTCTGTGTCATTGTGTGATCGTTGTAGTGTGTTTGCGGCACTGTTTTCCACTAGGATAACTAGCTCACTCCTCTCAACTAGTTCACACTGAAATTTGTTGTCCACCTGCATTGACTATGATTGGACACTAAGCTTGGTTTACCATTCATGTCTTACAGGTGGACCAGCCCTCTACATGATTGGTGAAATTGCGCAATTTGAAGACCCAGATGTATCCAGTAAGTGTGATAGTGTGTGTCCTGTGAAGTAATCCAGGGTTTGGTGTGAGTGAGTCATGTGTGTTGAATTCAAAGCCAGATGTGATAAGCTGTCCAATGATCAGATATCAAAGTAGGCTGGATGGTGACAATATGGCCCATTTAAAGGATTCCCATGAATCCAGACCAGAGGGTCACATCCTGTGAAGCTCGTGATGCACAATGGCCAGCATCGCGTACACAAGGTGGTGACATGTAGGGCCATATGTGATTAAGAATAACAGAGTGCAATGCTGTGAGAAAATTGGCAGTGGCACACTCCATCAGTCTCAAAACACAGGGATGCACCATATTGAACGCAATTCGGTGCATCCCTGTATTGTCATGAAGCTGGAGGACTGGGCTGGCAGTTGTCCCCCAGCATGGTGCTCCATCTTTTGCACTTCATGTATGTTACACTTATGTGGAATGTGATTGGCTTGCAAGCAGGTCACGGCCAAACGTGTGATGGCATGGAAATGGGTGTGAAAGGAATAGTAGTGGCAGATCTGGTATTGATGGATGTCTACACCTGGACACATGAATGTAGATGTGATAGAAATATGGACACCAGCTCCCTAGTTGTCAGCCCTCCTTACATATGGTCCACTCCTTGAATCCATGTATGAGTGGGAAGGTCTGGCGGATGACCAGGACAGTTGAGATGATGGATTGCATGGCCATTCCCCCTTAGGATCAGGGGGAGAAATTTGTAGGTAGATGTGATGCTCACAGTGTAGGTGACAGTCGTATAGATCAGGCTTGCATGTGTACCTATCAGCTCTGACCCCTTATGGTTACCAACATCATCCCATCCTCCCAATGACATTTCCAAGTTACTGGTGATGTATGGTTGGAAATAGACACAGATGATGAGGCCCGATCTATGTAAAGTTAGCGCTGGCTTTGCATTATTTTTTTAATTTTTATGCAAAAGCGATGCACACTTCCAAAAGTTTGGTTCATTTTCTAGGTTTGCGTTGCTTTAACGTCAAAAATATGATGCTAAGGCAGCATTGACATTACATTTATCAGGGCCATTGTCTTTTCTGGAATGTGAGTTGGAGTGCATGTATAATTAGATGTAGCAGTGTAAGCTACTAATTTGTACAGATTCCACACAATGCTGACATTGCCAACATGGCCAATGATGAGCAGCGTGCATTTCAGAAGAGGGCAGTGAGGTACCGCCATATCCTGGCAGTGGAGTCTGGATTAGACAAATGGTTCGCCGCTACCCTGCAGAGAAGGCAACAGAGGATTGGCAGGCATTCCTACAAGGGGTCCCCACGCTGCCTCAGAAGGCTCAGCAGAATCATAGCTCCTCAGCAGTGCAGGGGGGCACAGGTGGCACTACACCCACAACATTGGCTGCAACTGTATCGACAACCATGCAACAGCCCACACCACCTGCTGCCATGGAAACACAATTGCTGCAGGATCTGCATAGGGGCGTAGCCCTCGTACTAAAACATTTGGACAGCTTGGAGGAAGAGGTGGCCGCTAACACCAAGATGTTGATATACATTAAAAAAACTAAAGAAGGCCAAACGTTGACTCAGCTGTGATCTGCAACCTCCAAGTTCTGTCCTCTCCTTTCTGATTTTCTAATATATTTTGTTGTGGACTTTAGAGGGTTTTAGGGGTTAGTGTGAGGTTAGTGAAGGTATGTAAATTAGATAGGATAAGTTGATTTGAGGGGTAGGTTTTTTACTTTTCTGTGTTAATTGGTGGATGGGTGGTCATGTTGGGGTATCTATGTGTTTTCTATAACGAAAAATGTAAAAAGATAATAAAAAAATAAAAAAATACATATATATATATATATATATACATATACATATGTATATATATATATATATATATATATATACATATATATATGTATATATATATATATATATATATTTTTTTTTTTGTTTTGTTTAGAATTAGTTAGTATATGTGTAGTATTATTATATGTTGTCCTGCATGTGTCTTGTAACCTAAGGGTGGTCGTGGGCCAATGTTTAGAGTGTGGTGTTAAATGTGTTAGTTAAGTTTAGCATGGGGTAGATAGCTTTAGTTGTTGGATAAGTATGGTAGAATAGGTTAGTTTTAGGATAGGGTAGGTTCTATTACATTTTAGGTTAGTTGAAATTTTAATAAACATTTTTGCGTTCTCCTATACATTTTGTGTTATATGCTTGTGTCTCAGGATCTTCACATGAGTGCACAGTGCAAATTGGGTGTTGGCTTAGGGATTCCGTCCTGTCTCTGAATACCTCTCTTGACATATGCATCACCTATTAACAACTGAGCTGTCACATTGGCAGCAACAAAATATCTACTTGTCCATGCATCTGCCATCTAGTGTGCTCACCACTCAAGGTGACTCTGTTTACTTTGTATTGGACAGGTAGGTGTGGTACTTCAGTTGTCAGTGTTGGGGTCCTGTGTAGGAATGTCGGGAACTGTGGCACATTTGACAACAGCCTAAATTGGAATGCTATCCTGCAGAACTGACCAGTGGCAATCACTAATGAGGTTAGGTACCTCTGTATCACACCAATGTGTTCTACTGGTACTCCCAGCTGACGATATTGCCCTAGAACTGTTTTACAGCCATTCCTGCCGTATGTAGTGAGTGAAGTATACATGTATTCTTCATTTGTGACATACTCAGCGAATTGCTTGTAGGGGATGAGACCAGAATTAACATTTGTCATGTAAGGTACCTTGTGTGTAGGTATGTGCTCACACAGTCTTGCATTCTTGTACTGATATTCTGTGACTAATGACATGGTTACACACATCACAATTACTAAGCGTAGTAGATGGCTCACTATACACAAAGACATGTTGTTTGTGTAGGAGGTGTTTATTTACAAGTGTTGTAGTGTGATATTTACAATGTCCAGGTCAGTGACCCCATTTGTGAAATCCATACAATTGTGACACAACACAAGTCCAGGGTTGAGGGACATGACATGGGACATGCCTGGGTTAAGTGTCGTTAAGGGCGGAGGAACAAGAATTGCCAGTTGGTAAGTGAGAGACAATGACAGTCCATAGCAGACAGTTCAACAGTGTATGGGTGAAGAGTGCACATATCCAACTGTGCTAACACTGGCATGATCTCAAACACAGGAAAAAGGAGAACACTGCCGATGTGGCATGGGCTGGTGCTACTGGGAACTCTTATGAGTGAAGCTGATCTGTTCCACATCTTCATCCTCCGATGTGTGTGGTGTCTCCTCTGCCCTTGATGGTGGTGGTGACAGGAAGAGGGGGCCACACACACTTCAGTGGTTGAAGATGTGGAATTCCAATTCCCTGCAGCTGCCATTTGTGGAACAACATATGGCATCACTGCAGCAAGGAGGAGCTGCTGATTTTTCAGAATAGCATCAACATCCCGGTGGTAGGCAGGCATGTCTGCCCTGAGGGAGGCCACTTCCAGGTGCATGGAGTCCAGCTTGTTCTAAATCACGCTACTGCCAGTTTGGTAGGGGCATTGTTGTGGCCTCTCCCTCATGGCAGCAGTTATGTCCCTCAGACACTGCTGGACTCCGTGCAGTGGGGAGTGTGTGCCTCGTTTGACTGCAGTATGTTTATTGGCTGTAACGAGGCACGTGCGCATTCCCTCTAGGCTGGTTGCCACAGTCTCCATCCCCACCTGCACCTGCTTGGCCAGCTCTTGCTGGGCTCCTACCACAGTTCTCTCAAAGCCGGTCCCTCAGTCCTCGGAGTTCTCAGCTGTGTCAGTGCAGTCAGGTTGTACTATTGGGGTGTTCGGTGGAGCCTCTGGGATGGCTGCTACATTATTTGTCCTCCTTGCAACTGGAGGTGGTGTCTGGAGGGATACCAGGACATCTTGGAGGGTTTCTTGGCTGATGGTTGTCAGCTGGTCATCCAGGTCATCAGGATACTCCAGGACAGGCAGATCAGCAGGAGAGCCATCATCCTCTGCAATGAGATGGTGTAAAATCAATGTTTCTGTGTTGTGACAGTTGACATGTCACATCACTGACTTGCTATTGAAGGCTCATTGTCATCTTAATTCCCAAACGTTGTTCCTGTACATCATGGTTGCATTCTATCAGCCCTTTGTCCCACCTGAGTGTCACATGAGGGGAAGCTCAGGTGACGCAATTGACTGCGTCATATCTACTAGGTATGATGTAAATTCTTTTGGTGGCTTGACACCATCTTGATATTGTTGTCCCTCCATATGCATCCATTTGCATGGTAGGGCCTTGCAATAGGTGTTGCAGTGGTCAAGCCACAGCAACACACATTGCAATATGCCCCTGTCCCAGTCTTACATGTTTCACATACACGCGGGTGGTATTGAAACCTTACACCACCCTAGGGATGGCATTGCCAAGACACTATGCTGTTGTTTTCTTTGAAAGCTCCTCATGTTGATGTATGTATAAGTGTGCTACATTGCACAGCACACATGGACCTAGCAGATTTCCATTTCATTTTCTGTCTGTGCTTGAAGGTGCTCCTTCCTACACAACAATGATCTCCCCCTCAATGCAGCCATCCTTGCGCTATGATGCAAGAGATGCAGCATTGTGGTAGTGCAGCTAGATTGACACAGGCACAGGGGTGGACCCAGGGATGGTCAGCTTGGGTATCATTTGTTGCTATGTACATCATTTCCTACATGACAGCGCCTGATGGTGAAATAGTTTATGGACATAGCCAGTTGATTGGAGTTAAACGTAGGTCAAGGCCTCGAGCTAGTGTGATGGTGATTTTGCAGGTAGTCATACTGGTGCATACATGGACCCTCATTACAAGTCTGGCAGTCCTATGACCACCCGACTGCCATTGTCTATATGACCACCCACAACAGCGCAGGTGGTAGTGGCACATGTTGTCCATGGAGAATGCCGTTTGGGCCAATGGCCTGGCACTGGCAGGTTGCCAGCAGTTTACAGACTGGCAATGCTACCTGTCTTGTGACACCAGACCAGTATTACGATCAGCGCTACCCTCCAGGTGTGTTCCTGCTTTTCCACCAGCCTTTGCGTGGCGGTGAAACCCCCATGCAAAGGCTGGTGGTGATGTGGTGTGGTGTGCCCCTGGGTGCCCCTGCACGGCCCATGCACCTGGCATGGACAGTGCAGGAGGACTCATGCCCTGCCCCTTTGCACTTTCCACTGCCTGATTTGCAGGGCTAAGAGCAGCGTGACCTGTCACACCCAATGCACCCCAAGACTGGCACTGACTCTATTTGATCCATCAACAATATTGTGGTAAGTGCCCCACAGAGCTACCATGAGCAGACAGATTTCCACCCACCATCCCAACGTATGACTCATACTGCCAACCGCAAAGGGTACACTGCACTCGCAGTCTTACCAAAACCAGACTTACCCATGCACCATCCCCCACCCGTCAATGGGAAATTGTACACAATTAGGTTCACAGTCATACACCATGTGTTGTATGTGTGTGGCTATTTCCCCATTCCTATGTGTCTCACATCGTTGTGTCAGAGTAGTTGTGGGCTCAGCCTGTATTTCTTGTCTCTCTCGGCTCCCTGGCTCAAAGCTCGGGCAGAGGAGTGGAAAGCAGAGGCAGGGAGTGCCGGTGGGTGGAACTTAAGAGAAGCATGCAGGAAGATATCACAGGCGAAGCTGAGTGGTAGTGCTGAGCTGTGACAAATGGTAACTGCTCCTTGAGAGCTTGCTCACCTCTCTGCCTGCTTGTTCACCCACTTGCCTACCTGCTGTCCGCTTGCTACTGCCACTATTGCCATTACTGCTGCTACTGCCACTTCTGCCACTTCTGCCACTGTTATTCCCCATCTAGTTAGGCTCAACGGCACGGCTTCACAAATCATTACAAGTGCCACAAGTGCCATATTTAAAGCCGCAGGGGCTTGAATATGGGGGTCCCTTGAAACTCCCATTAGGAGAGGAAGCTGCTACCCGCCGGCAAAGGGCAACGGGCATGACAGAGTGACTCAGCAGTACGCTAAATTAATCCACTGCTGGCATTAATTAATTAACATCTAGCTCCCACCCTTACTGGCTTCACCTGCTTTCCTTATCTATCAGCTGTATTACGGACAAGGATAAGGATAGTGTGACAAGTACAAGGAGTGCATGAGAGTTCCTGGGCAAAGCAGGATGGTATGTTGGTGGTCAGCTGCTAGGGGGAACTCTGCCACTGGGAGTGGAGGGCGGTTCAGCGGAAGCAGCCTAGCTAAGTGTTGGTGAGGCTTGCAGCCTCGCCTCCTCCTGAACAGCCTTCTGCTCATTAATTGCTTCTCACTGCCTCCTTCCACACTGTCTCTGGCAGGACACTCTCCATCTATTGCCTCCTATTGCCTCCCCTCACAACATTTTTGGCTTGGTGCTTTCCATCCATCTACCCACCTTCCCATCTACAAGACCTGCGTGCTCACGACCCCCAAAAATTAAACTATATGGGTGGGGGTGTGGCACCGTTGTCCAACTAAGGGGAGACGCTTTAAGTCCGAACACTCTAGGAAGGATGACTGGTTTGCTTCCATTCATAAGATGTGCTTGCTCATGCCTGCTCCCAAGACTCCTCAAGAATCAACCTACAGGGGTGGGGGTGTGGCAGCACCATCCAACCAAAGGACACCTCATCAAGGTCAAAGCCTTCAGGAAGCGATGACTGGCTTATAGCCCTCTGATATCGGAGGGTAATAGCACAAGCCAGCACAAGCATCAAATGAGGTCTGCATGAATAAGGGGGGCTCTCCCTACCAGGCCTGAGGGGAGGAAGCACAAGAGGAAGATGCAGTCAGCTCAAAGTGCCTACATTCACAGCCACCCTCGCCGCTCATGGAAATTGAGTCCGATAAGGAGAGCACAACAACCAGTAACGCTGGAGAGGCAAAAATCTATTTCAAGAAGTGTTTCAGCCAAAAACCTACTTGAAATGTTGCTTTTTGAAAGATGCAGGATCATCCCTTTTTCAAGCAGCAGCAGGATCCAAAGCCTGCAGTCCCCTCTTTAACCGCTAGAAGCTGTGTGTCAAGTGATGGAAGGCTTCTTTCAGCTACCTGACGTTAATGTAGAAGGAGGACTGGGGCTAGTCCTGTTGTCTCTATGTGCCCTCAAACCCCTGGTCGGAAGCTGCTAGTGCCAAAGCAAGTAGGGTTTATGATACAGGTGGACGTCATTGCAGCATACGAGCACAATCCGGTACCTGGCTCACACAGCAGGGCTGGTCAACACCTCCAAATGTCAGTACGGAATCCACCCTCCTTCCCTCTGACTTTCCGAAGCAAGGCCATTGAAGCATGCAATGCACAAGCCGGTAATAAGAACAGTACAAGGCTGCATAACTGTCAATTAAATAAGTCACTAACTCTAACCCAGGAGGGCAACTCATCTCCTTTGAACACCTCCCTCACGGCTTTAAAGGCTCAAGCACTTCTAATCTCATTTCCCTCTCCAACGGAAAACTGCAATAAGCTGTGCCACACTTCTCCTTTGCAACTAGAGCATCAAAAGGGAATTCAAAGGATCCAGGTGGAAGAGAATGGGCCCTTCTCATATCGTGGCACACAAGAATGGGAGGACATGCTAGCGTCCTATCCACAAGACTCACCATTGGGCACCAACCTTGTAGGCAACACACAAGGTGCAACAGCAGACCCCAGCCTAACCAGCAACCATAATATTGAACTGTGCATGGGTGACTGATCGAACACGAACAGTGCAAGGTTATCTCTTCTAAATACCATGCAGCGCCTCCAGTATCAATCAGATAAAATGGATGTACAGCCAACACTACTCAACACTTTGACATTCTTCATTGTGGGCATTGATGGGAAGTTAGGGGATGTAAACTAATTTCTTAAACAGGCACAGTCTGGTTTGCTTGAAGTTCAATTCAAGTGTGGTTGTGATCCAATTGTGAATAAACTATCTTCTATCCCTTCCATGCTCAGTAATTTATGTAATGACCTTAAAAAAGATACCATGAGCAGTTGTGCCCTATTGTCAAAGCAGCAACCCCCTCCATGAGGAGCAGGAACCTGTGCCAGCCACTCAATAAGCTGCCTGCAATAAACCATCAACTGCTTGCTAGGTGATACAGGCCACTTCCTACAAAGGAGCCAACCATCAGTCAGGGCCCAATCGGACCTCATGAATTGTTCTGATCCAGCTGCCAAAGGAAATAGGCCCCTGAAAGGTACCTCAGAGGTAAAAATGTACACAAGGCAAAGAAAGATCCAAAGGAGCAAATGCTGGAATAAAAGTCCAGCTTTAAGCCACGCTGATGTCTGCCTCCTTTTGAAGCTACTGTCAGGCCATAAAACGGGTACATCTGGGGCCCCAAAACAATTCCGGGGGGGGAGTAACCAGTCCCCGTCTGAATTTAGGAAGAAGCCAGGGTTCTTTGACAAAAAGCAAGGGAAATTTATCCCCAAATGCTTAGAGTGCTTCAAGCAAAGACACTCTAAGGGCGACTCTCAGTGTCCCAAGAGGGTACATCCCCACACTGGAGGGCAGACACCTGGGTTGGCTAGAGTAGCGCTCGGGGGCGTTAGTCCAAGTTAGCTTTGGGGAGAAGAGAGAAGTGTCCCTAGTATCCCTGGGAGATGAGGAAATGGTGCCAAAGCCCACATGCCTGCCTAGACTTCCAAATATAGGCAGTGGGTTACCATTAATGGGAAAAGGGTGGAGGCTCTGTGTGACACAGGAGCCATTATGACTACAGTCAGGGGTCAGGTGGTGTCAGCAGAGCAGGTCATCCCTAATACATTTCACCAGGTCATAGTCACTGACTTTTGCGAGAGCCACCTACCGGTAGCTTTGGTTCTCTTTGAGAGGGGGGGGGGTCTCTGGTACTCTAAAAGTAGCTGTGAGTGCTGCCATGCCTGTAGATTGTCTGTTAGGCAATGATCTTGAGCACACTGCCTGGAAGGAGGTAGAGCTCAGATCCCACCTCTGCATGACCATACGGTCCATGGCTGCCCGAGAAGAGAGTCAAGGGCGTCTGGAGCCTGGAACAATGGCCCAGTCAGCTGCACAGAGGAAGGGCAAGGGGCGGGGGAACCGGCCCCGGATATTTCTGCGGTGGTTGATGAGCCAACCTGGGAGGATATTGCCACCGTGGGTAACCTGCCTGAGCTTGCTGGCTGGTAAGTGGCGGGTGGATCAACCAGGGAAGAATTCTGCAAAGCACAGAAGGAGTGCCCCACTCTTGAGGGTCTGAGGCAACAGGTATCATGCTAAACAGCAGGTGAAGCCTCTGGCAGTGACCACATATATTGGGAGCATGATCTCCTCTACAGTAAGCCTAAGGTACCGGCCGTTGGGGCAGCATGGGTGCTGGTGGTCCCCCAGTGCTACTGGGCCTGGCTCATGACAACCCCCTGGCATGACTTTTGGGGCCAGACAAGACCTTTGACAGGCTTGTCACCCACTTCTATTGCCTCAGATAATTTCTGTAGGTCCTGCCCAACCTGCTAGGCTAGTGGGAAGCCAGGGTAAAGGCTCAAGGTCCCCCTGATCCCACTCCCCGTCATTGGCTCCCCCTTTGAAAGGGTGGGCACCAACGTCATTGGACCCTTGGACCCCAAAACCACCCTAGGCAACAGGTTTATCCTTGTTTTGGTAGACCATGCCACTCGCTATCCAGAGGCAATCCCTCTAAGGACTTTGACTGCACTGGTGGTGACCAGAGCTCTAATGGGGATATTTACCTGTTTGGGGTTCCCAAAGGAGGTTGTGTCTGACCGAGGCACAAACTTCATGTCAACATACATGAAGTCCATGTGGGATGAATGTGGGGTGGCGTACCGGTTTACCACCCCTTACCATCCTCAAACCAATGGGCTTGTTTAAAGGTTCAACAAGACCCTGAAAGGCATGATTACTGGCCTGCCTGAGGCCATGAGGTGTAAGTGGGACGTCCTCTTGCCATGTCTACTTTTTGCTTATAGGGAGGTGCCCAGAAAGGGGTAGGGTTCAACCACTTTGAACTTCTCTATGGATACCCTGTCAGGGGACCACTAAGCGTAGACAGGGAAGGATGTGAGGAAGCTCCCAAGAAACCTCCTCATGATGTGGTCAGTTACACGCTGGCCCTCCGCAACCAGACGCAGCATTTCTGGAAACAGGCCAAGTTCAACCTCGTGGCCAGTCAAGAGGTGACGAAGGAATAGTATGACCAGAAGGCCACCCTGGTAGAATTCTCACCTGGAGACAAAGTATGGGTGATGGGGCCAGTAGAGCCTAGAGCCCTCCAGGACCACTGGACTGGCCCATTCGAAGTCAAGGAGCAAAAGGGGGAGGCCACCTACCTAGTGGACCTCAAGGCCCCCAGAAACCCCCTAAGGGTTCTCCATCACAACCGACTGAAGTCTAATTTTGAGAGGTCAGAGGTCAGCATGCTCCTCGTGACAGATGAGGGCATGAAAGAGGGGAGTGACCGTCCCCCGACCCGCTCTCTGTCAAGGAAGGTGATGGGTCAGTGGAGGGTGTTAATCTCTCTGACTCCCTGACTCTAGATCAGAGAGGAAACTGCTACGAGTTGATGGAGCAGTTCTCTCCCCTGTTCTCCCTCACACCTGGGCTCACACACTTGTGTGTCCACGATATTGACACAGGAGACAGTCCACCTGTAAAGAATGAAAATTACAGGGTGTCAGATAAAGTGAGGTCCAGCATCAAGGATGAAGTGGCCAAGATGCTGGCTCTTGGGATGATAGAGAAGTACAGCAGTCCCTGGTCCAGGCCAGTGGTGTTGGTTCCCAAGGCTGCTGCTCCCAGTGCCAAGCCAGAACTTAGGTTCTGCATGGACTACCAGGGTCTCAACTCTGTCACAAAGACAGATGCTCACCCCATTCCCCGCGCTGATGAGCTCGTAGACAGGCTAGGCACTGCCAAGTTCCTTAGTACCTTTGACCTCACGTCAGGGTTCTGGCAGATCGCCTTGACAAAAGGGGCTAAAGAGAGATCCACTTTTTCTACTCCTGAGGGCCATTACCCGTTTAGAGTAATGCCCTTTGGATTGAAAAATGCCCCCGCTACCTTCCAATGGTTGGTTAACGGGGTCCTAGCTGGCAAGGATGCCTTCTGCGTAGCCTACCTAGAAGACATTGCCGTCTATAGTTCCAGCTAGGAGGAACACCTGCTCCACCTCAAGGAGGTGCTTCAGGCCCTGCAACAGGCAGGCCTGACTGTCAAGGCCAGTAATTCCCAGATTGTGCAGGGTTCCATGGTGTACTTGGGACACCTGATAGGTGGAGGGAAGGTGCAGCCCCTCCAGGCTACTATTGAAACCATCAAGGCCTGGTAACCACCTAGAACTCAAACAGAGGTGAGGGCCTTCTTAGGCCTCACCGAATATTACTGTAGATTCGTTAAGGGATATGGCACCATAGTATCAATCAATCAATCAATCATTGAATTTATAAAGCGCGCTATGTACCCGACAGGGTTTCGAGGCGCTGGTGAGGGGGGGGGGGTGCTGCTAGCGTTCGAAGAGCCATGTCTTGAGGAGTCTCCTGAAGGTGAGGAGGTCCTGGGTCTGGCGTAGAGAGGTGGGGAGAGAGTTCCAGGTCTTGGTGGCGAGGAAGGAGAAGGATCTGCCGCCAGAGGTCTTGCGCTGGATTCGGGGGACGAAGGCGAGGGCGAGGTTGGCAGAGCGGAGTTGGCGTGTGGGGACGTAGAAGTTGAGTCTGGTGTTCAGGTAGGTGGGTCCGGTGTTGTGTAGTGCCTTGTGTGCGTGGGTGAGGAGTTTGAATGTGATCCTTTTTTCCACAGGGAGCCAGTGGAGGTCCTTCAGGTGGGGGGAGATGTGACATCGGCGGGGTATGTCGAGGATCAGGCGGGCGGATGCGTTCTGGATGCGTTGGAGTCGTTTGATGTCTTTCGTTGGGATGCCTGTGTAGAGTGTGTTGCCGTAGTCAAGTCTGCTACTGACGAGGGCTTGAGTCACCGTCTTCCTGGTTCCTGTTGGAATCCACTTGAAGATCCTGCGGAGCATGCGGAGGGTGTTGAAACAAGAGGAGGAGACGGCGTTGATCTGTTTGGACATGGTGAGAGCAGAGTCGAGGACGAAGCCGAGGTTTCGTACGTGGCTGGCTGGGGTGGGTGGGGGGCCGAGGTCAGTGGGCCACCAGGATTCGTTCCAGGCCGAGGGGGAGCGTCCGAGGATGAGGACTTCCGTCTTGTCAGAGTTGAGCTTCAGGCGGCTGTTGCTCATCCACTCGGCGATGGATTTTAGTCCCTCGTGGAGGTTGGTTTTGGCGGTGAGCGGATCTTTGGTCAGGGAGAGGACGAGCTGGGTGTCGTCGGCGTAGGAGATGATGCTAAGGTTGTGTTGACGGGCCAGTTGTGCGAGGGGGGCCATGTAGACGTTGAACAACATTGGGCTAGGAGAGGAGCCTTGGGGGACGCCGCAGATGAGGTTGGTGGCTTTGGAGCGGAAGGGTGAGAGTCGGACTCTCTGGGTTCTGTGGGAGAGGAAGGATGAGATCCAGTTGAGGGTTTTGTCTTGGATGCTGGCTTCGTGGAGACGGGTTAGCAGGGTGCGGTGGCAGACTGTGTCGAAAGCGGCTGATAGGTCGAGGAGGATGAGGGCTGAGGTTTCGCCGTTGTCCATTTGTTGTCTGATGTCATCTGTGGCGGCGAGGAGTGCGGTCTCAGTGCTGTAGTTTCGTCTGAATCCAGATTGTGAGGGGTCTAGGATGGAGTTGTCTTCTAGGAAGTGGGCGAGCTGTGCGTTGACGATCTTCTCGATGACTTTCGCTGGAAAAGGGAGGAGAGAGATCGGTCTGAAGTTTTTGAGATCGTTGGGGTCAGCCTTGGGTTTCTTGAGGAGGGGTTGGATTTCTGCGTGCTTCCAGCTGTCCGGAAAGGTGGCGGTGTTGAAGGAGAGGTTGATGATCTTGCGGAGTTTGGGGGCGATGGTGGCGTCGGCTTTGTTGAATACGTGATGTGGGCACGGGTCCGTGGGAGAGCCTGAGTGGATGGAATTCATGGTTGTTAGGGTTTCGGTGTCGTCTACTTGGGTCCAGGTGGTGAGGCGGCAGGCGTGGGAGGAGTCGTCGGGGGTGGGGTCTGGCGGAGGTGCGGTGTTGAAGCTGTCGTGGATGGCTGCGATTTTCTGGTGGAAGAAGGTGGAGAGATCGTCGCAGAGTTTCTGGGAGGGAGGGACGTCGGTGACGTTGGCGTTAGGGTTATTATCCCCCTTAACAGAACTGACATCCAAGAAACAACCTAGGTTGGTGAATTGGACAGAAGCTTGTCAGAAAACCTTTGACTTCCTGAAGGAAGCCATGCACACGGCCCCCGTGCTCAAGGCACCTGACTACTCCAGAGAATTAATCGTACAGACAGACACTTCAGAGCATGGCATAGGGGCGGTCCTAGCAGAGCTGAATGAGGAGGGCCTAGGCCAACCAGTAGTCTTTATTAGCAGAAAACTACTACTGAGGGAACAGAGGTGGAGTGCTATTGAGAGAGAAGCATTTGCTGTGGTCTGGGGACTGAAGAGGCTGAGACCATACCTGTTTGGGACTCACTTCGGGGTTCAGACAGACCACAGGCCCTCAGATGGCTCATGCAATTGAGGGGCGAAAATCCTGAACCCTTGAGGTGGTCCATTTCCCTACAGTGGATGGACTTTACGGTGGAGCACCGCCCGGGGATTGACCGCACCAATGCTGATGTTCTCTCCAGATACTTCCCGATTAGCGATGAGAGCTCCCAGAACATTGGGTAGCTCTCCCCTCTTTCAGCTGGGGGGGAAACATGTTAGACCAGACAGCCTTAGGGTGGTAACTCTCAAGTTTTTGCCTGCCTCCCTCCACTTTTTGACACTGTTTTTGCTGGTTTTAGGACTCTCCGTATTTTACCACTGCTAACCAGTGCTAGAGTGCATATCCTCTCTCCCTTAAAACATGGTGACATTGGCTCATACCCAATTGGCTTATTTAATTTACTTATAAGTCCCTAGTAAAAGTGAACTACATGTGCCCAGGGCCTGTAGATTAAATGCTACTAGTGGAATCAAGCACTGATTGTGCCACCTACATAAGTAGCCCCCTGACCATGTCTCAGGCCTGCCTTTGTAAGGCCCATGTGTGCAGTTTCACTGCCAGTTCGACTTGGCATTTAAAAGTACTTGCCAAGCCTTAAAACTCCCTTTTTTCTACATATAAGTCACCCCAAGGTAGTCCCTAGGTATCCCATAGGGCAGGGTGCGATGTAGGGAAAAGGCAGAACATGTACCTGTGTAGTTTATATGTCCTGGTAGTGTAAAACTCCTAAATTCATTTTACACTGCTGTGAGGCCTGCTCCTTTCATAGGCTAACATTAGGAATACCCCCATATACTGTTTGAGTGGTAGATTCTGATCTGAAAGGAGTGACAAGGTCATATTTAGTATGAACAGAATGGTAATACAAAATCCAGCTGACTGGTAAAATTGGATTTAATATTACTATTTTAGAAATGCCACTTTTAGAAAGTGAGCATTTCGCTGCACTTAAATCCTTCTGTGTCTTACAATCAACATCTGGCTAGGTTAGTTGGCAGCTCCCTTGTGCATTACACTCAGACAACCCCAAACACAGGATGCTCAGTTACACATGCACACATCTGCATGCTGAATGGGTCTTTCTGGGCTGGGAGGGTGGAGGGCCTGACACTTACATGTCAAAGGACAGTGGCCTTCCCTCACACAATGGACTGCCAAACCTCCTACTGGGACCCTGGCAGTCAGGATGGAACTGAAAGGGGACCTTGTGCACTTCTAAGTCACTCTTTGAAGTCTCCCCAACTTCAGAGGCACATTTAGGTATTTAAACAGGGCCTCTGACTCTACCAACTCAGACATGTCTGGACAAGATACCACTGGGGAAGAAACTCTGAACCAGAACCTGCAACCTGCAGAGAGAAGCTGCCTGGCTGCCTAAAGGAATCACCTGACTGCTTTGCTGAAAAGGACTGCTGCCTGCTGTTGCCCTGCTGCCTTGCTGCCCTCTTGCTCTACTGAGAAGTGCTCTCCAAGGACTTGGATTGAGTTTGCCTCCTGTTTTCTGAAGTATCAGGTCCAAAAAGACTTCATCTCTGCAATGAACTCCTTGTGCGGCGAAAATGGATGCACAGCCTGCTGGAATCGACTCACATCCTGCAGTGCAGTGAGAAAAACACTGCACGCCGAACCGAAACAACGCAGCCCGGCTTCCCGTGTGTAGATTGATGCAGCGCTAGCGTTGTGACTGGAACTTCGATGCATGGCCCACTCGATCGCCGCAGAGCCAAGCTGGAACAATGCAGCCGGACTTATTGCGAGAAGAATCAACGCAGCCCCTGCTGTGCATCAGAAAGTTTCCTGCATCGCCCACCGGATCGACACACCCCTTGTGACTTCGTCCTGCACGGCCAGGATTTCTATGCATCGTCCCCGGGGTTGTCCAAATAACCCGCAACCCGAAAAGGATCCAAGTCCATGTGCTGGAAATCGACGCAAGGCCCTTGCTGCGTGAAAAATATCGATGCATTGTCTATGTGCACCTGGAGAAACTGAAGCACATCTCCCAGTTTTCCACGCATCTCCTCCTCTGCGGTCACTTGCGGATAATTTAGACGCAAACCAGGTACTTTGTGTTTGCAAGAGACACTCATTGCTTTTAAGAACTTAAGACTCCTTTCATCATTTTCTAAAGTGATATTTCAACATGTACTTATCAAATCTTTATCGTTTTGACCTTATTTTATCCAGATAAATATTCTATATTTTTCTAAACCTGTGTGGTGTATTTTTGTGGTGTTAATACTGTGTTATTGCATGTTTTATTGCACAAACACTTTACACATTGCCTTCTAAGTTAAGCCTGACTTGCCTGGACAGCCAGTGGCTTAGGTACAGGTGGTGAGGAGCACAATGATTTAGCTACTATCCGGAGCACCACCAACTGCCCTCTCCCTCCATATCTGGTACCACAACACATAACACCATGCCTAAGTACTCCAACACAGGGCAGTTGGTATTTTCCAAAAGGGATGAATGACATGAAGCTACACCTCTCTCTGAAGAGACTGTTGACTGGTCAGTAGACAATAACTACCCAATTGACACAAAGACAAACTGGAGGGGACAAAGGGAAGGGGACCTACCATTGCCCGAAGGTCCTAGACCATCCACCCAGCACTCGGCCGTCACGTCCTATAAGCCATACGCTCCATCTAACTCCACCGCTATTCCAGCAAGGGAGTAGAGGTTAGGTGTTCAGGAACAAGTATCACCTGAAGGTAAAAAATTACCCTTTCACCTCCTAGGAGCTGCAACCACTCAGATTCATGAGACAACCAACTTGCAACCTGCTACTCATATTCTTGTTTTCAAACCATAATACAAATCCAGAGGGAACTGTGATGTATTGAATATAGGCAGCATCTTATTATTGCTATCACACATTCCAGCTTTATCCGATTCATGCTCAATTGACCTCATGTTAATAGAGTTCATCTGTATTGAAACAGCTTTAGCATGTGAAGCTACCAAGACAACCTGGAGAACAGCTACAATTGCACAGAAACTTCTTGCAGAAAGCTCTTTTGTTGGAAAATGGGGGATAAACATCACCTCCTTCCGTGAACCAGACTATTCCACACCTTTGCTACGGCCCTGCCAAGGCAGAGAGCCCACTGGTTTGAATTACTCTACATGTTCTGTTCTTGGAGGTGTGAGGAGGCACTAACTGGGGAGAACGAGGGTCAATACGGAAGTGCGTAGGTGCAGCTGTGACGTTACCAATTCATACAATCCAGACACTGATCTCAGATGGATCTTCAGAACAATTAACATCCAACCTGGGCGGAATATACATTGGAACAACGCATGCTGGAACCACGCATGCCTCAACAACGTGGTTGGAACAACGACCGCGTTATTACCACTAATGCCTTTACCAAGAATGCCTTAACAACGATTTTTCGTTGTAAAGGCATGCCTGGTAAAGGCATGCATGGAACAGCATGCATGGTTCCAGCATGCTACCCCTCTGTCCCCCGCCCCTAAAACTACCACGGCCCCCTCCCCACCCCTAAAACCTAAAACTACTGCAACCCCCCCACCCTGCCCCTAAAAGCTAAACTATCCCAACCCCCACCCCTAAAACTACCCCCACCCCTAAAAACTAAAATTACCCAGACACCCCACCCGACCTTAAAACTACCCTGACCACCCACCCTGCCCCTAAAACTACCCTGATCCCCACCCCACCCTTAAAACCTAAAACTACCCCAACCCCCCACCTTTGCCCCAAAAAACTAAAATTACCCCAACCTCCACCCCACCCCTAAAACTACAGTGACCCCCACCCCTCTCCTAAAACCTAAACTAACACAACCCCACATCCCCTCCTAAAACTACCCCGACCACGCTCGCCCCATAAACGTAAAACTACCCGACCCCAAACACCCGCCCCTAAAAACTAAAATTACCCCAACCCCCCACCGCCCCTAAAACTACTGCAACACCCACCCCCCAAAACCACCAGCTACCCCGACCCCCTACCCGCCCCTAAAACCTAAACTCCACGATTCCCCCAGCCCGCCCTTAAAACCTAAAACTACCCTAACCAGCACTTCCACCTCTAAGACTACAGCGACCCCCCACCCCATTCCTAAAACCTAAAACTACCCCAACCCCCACTTCGCCTCTAAAACTATCCGACCCCCCACCCCGCCATTAAAACCTAAAATTACCCCGACCCCGCCCCTAAAAATGAAAATTACCGACCCCCCAGTCCCACCGCAAAAAAAAATAAAACTACCCGACCCCCTGCCCTTAAAAAGTAAAACTACCCCTACCCTGCCCCTGAAACTACACCCACCTACCTGACCGTGTCCTCTCCTGAGTCTGTCTTCCTCTGCCTTAATCACGCATGTTCGCTGTTCAGCACATGCATGGTTAAGGCAGAGAAAAACAGGGTCGTTGTTCATGAAAGTCTTGTTCCACTTTCATGGACAACGCACCTCATTGTTCCTGAATCGTTGTTTAGGGTGCTTCCCACCTGGGAGGCAACGACAAGACCTGAAAAAAGTTGGCAGCCCGGAAAAGCCTGTTAAAGTTCCCCTGCACCTGTGTTCATGGAACGTCAACGGCCTCGCCAGCAACATTTCTGACCAAGACCTTTTCCACTATATAAATGCCTTTGATATTATTTTGCTGCAGGAAACTTGGCTGGCAGAACATCATCATCTGCAGGGATACATGTGCTTCTGCACACTAGCAGTCAAGGGAGCAAACACAGCCATCTACAAGGTAGCCTGGCTACATTTGTTTCAAAAGCCTGCCCAGTTTCAGCATCTCTTCTACAACGCTGTCAAAATTATCACTTTGCCTCAAAACACTGCAACAGAGATGCTAATTATCATGCCTATTGTCACACGAAACATAACGCTGAAGAATCATGACAACTGATAGATCAGCTTGCATCATAAATAAACGAGGGAGAAAATGCGAACATTAGACTCACAGGCAACCTAATCCTATACTTGCTAGGCTCCTCTTCGAATGACGCTGTGATAGCTCAAAGTTCTATCTGGGACCTACCGGAGCGTGGGGGAAATACTCAGGGCCGCATGACTAAAACTGGCAAATAGGAGCATCTTAACCTAAGGGCTCTTAATTGAAGGTTTCAGGCAAGCAATCAACCAGCGTCTTTCTACTACCCACCACAAGCATGACCATAGATGACACCTTTGCTCCCTTTCATTGTTTCAACTGGTCACCTCATTCTGCTTAGGTGTTATGCTGCGGGTCTGCAGCCAATCCGTGGCTCCCATTTTAGAACCGTGGTGGCATCCGCAGTTCGTTCTTTGAAGTGTCGGGTCCACTGCAGCCCTTTTTTGGTCCGCAATGGCATCATTGAAATCTTCTGCGACGCACACATTTCTAAATAAATTCTCAGCGAGGGTTGCTGAGCACCCGCGGTGATTCTCTTTCTGTAATGGTGCTTCCTTACCACTGGGGTCCCCGGGGCCATGTGTTTTGTATTCCTTCCTGGACTTGATCTTGGGGCCATGTTGTGTCCTTTCTTTGCACATTGCTCCCAGCATGCTATGGGGTGATTTGTGTTTCCCAATCCACTATGGCGTTTTCTCCGTTTTCTTTCCTTATGGTGCACTTCCCTATCCAAGATGGCGATCTTTCTCTTTCCTGTTTTGTCACTTCATGTTTTTCAGTACATAATGATGCCGGTGTCATTCTTTCCTGGTGTTGCAAACACTTCTTGCCTTTTGGTGTGTCCTTGCTCCTGCTGACTGTTGTCGCTGTTCCAGTTGGCGTTTCCTGTTGACTTCTTCTGCTTGCTCCTGGCCCTGCATCTTCTTCCTGGTCTCTGGTTTTTGGTGTCTCTCTGGATCCTTCCATCTTGGAGTTCCTGTTCTCTGGATGTTTTTTCTCTTCTGGGTTTTTCCTCTGTAGGACTCCTTCTGGAAGGCACAGTCTGCCTTGGCATTCTCATTCTCAGCAGTACTGTGGCTACCACAAAGGATCGCCCCTACCTAAGCCAGACCAGGACAGACAAGAACCGAAGACAAGTTCCTATCAAATCCAACAAAAGTGGTAAGAGGTGATCAGAACGTGACATTGGGAGATAAAAGTGACAGTGATCACTGCTCACAAGAGACATCTACACTTGTAATGGCACCCACACTTAACTGGCCTCTGGACACTCCAGACTCCATCTTCACGGTCAACTATAAGAAGATCAAGTTCGCACAATCATCTATAGGGTGCATGTCTCAGTCTGCACTGGCGCTTGAACACCTGCAAAGTAGGTCATCAGAAAATTAAATAGGAAGTTGGGAATCCTTCAGCAGCAGTCTGGCAGTAATTTCCACCATGCCAATCAAAGCCAGCCCCTCCATATACTCAACAAGTTGGGGTGCATCCCCTAGGCTCAAGAGACCCAACTTAAGCAGTGCAGAAAATCTATAAATCGCAACTTAAGGTCTCTCCATCGCAACCCTGAGGACATCATTTTGTGAACCTCACTAGAACAACAAAAGACTACACTGAAGAGGCTGAAGTGGGCTGTCAACAGATTGCTAGAAGAGGAGGTATGGACAAAGTTATTCACAAATATCAAGCACAATGACAGTGCACAATTCTTGGGGCCAATCAACAAGCTAACATGCCCACTTTATAGAGGTGTTTCCTCTCACACATCCAAAGAGACCTGGGCTGCGTATGGTGGGGAAAACTTCAATTAGCACAACACCTCAAAACCCATAGGTTTAGAACCCAGCAAAACACCAATAAATACTCCTCTTGAGAACTTCTCAAAGAAAGGATGTCCTCCAGCACCAGCTCATCAGTTATCAATTGGACCATGCCTCTCCCATAGGTTACCCCAAATGAATTCAATCAGACAGTAAATTGGCAAAGGCAGGAGAGAAGGGGCTCCGTGCCACAATGGCACCCCCTGGAAAACTTTACAGGACGTGAATTCAGGGCAGAATTCTTAGAGCCACTCTTTATCGTAATCAGGCTCTGTGGCTTAACCAAGCTTTCTTGGAGAGGATTGATAATATCTCCAATACACAAAACAGGGGACAAGTCCCTGCTACAAAATTATTGCTTAGTCGCTCTTATTGACAGTGAGGCAAACTATTTTTCGGGAACACTGCTGGTGGAGTTATTTGTTGTGGAGCCATTTTAGTGATGCCTCTGGGCATTATTTGTTCGCAACTAGACTTGCAGTTTGTGCCCTTTAGCCTAGTAAAGTTTTATTTAATTTAATTTTATGCATTTAAAATTTGCCACATTCATGGTGATGTTTTATTTTCTTTATCTTGCTGTCCTTTCGCCTAGGAAAGCATTACATTTCTCGGTATGGTATTCATTCGCTTTGTGCTTTCCTCAAGGCTGCAGCGAGATATGATTGTTGGCACAAGTGATACACTGTGTGTCTAACATTAACAGAAACACACGTATTTTTACGTGGGGACATTTTCTCAGAGCATCAGTTATTTTATTATAAAAACATTTCCCTGTCCCATGCACATTAGACAGAGCTTCCAGCCAGATGACCATGACTTCATGCTGTCTAACTTTGTTACAGCTGCTCGCTGAGACCATCGGTTCCCTGGCCCATATAGGGATGGTGTCTCTATAGATCATAGGCTTCTTCACTACTGTCAAACTCGGGTATGGGGGATGATGTCTTCCCAGGTAGGAATCTTGAAGGGCAGATTGGGGCCTATCCTGCTGTGCTCTAACATAGCTGACATAGGAATCACATATATTGTGCTTAGTCAGTGTGGTGGGACTTTTCCTGTGTTTCACTTTTCTTGTCACCATTTTGCTTCTAGCATGTTTCATCATTCTCATTATTGCATTTTATGGCATTTTATCTAAGATGCAGGTGATTCAATAAATCTTCTAAACCCATTTTCTGCCTCTGTTTGTCTTTGCATGTGTTAGACTAATGTAACTGAGAGAAATGGATGAGATCTGATCCATCACGATTTCCTTTAGGGGTCACACTGTCATGCATGAGGCACTGCTAGCTGGCCAGAAATGGATTAGGCCAACAGTTGTCACATTGTGTTGTATTGGACTCAGTTCCCCACAATTCAGGTGATGCTGCCACTCAAATCCAGCAGTCTCATTGTTACAATGGGAGCCAACGCAACAAATAACATGGGCAACTGAGAAAGCAATAATATCACTTAACCAAACTGGGCTTTCAAAAACATCCGACATGACAATAAACATCTTGGCCTTGTCCCTAATGATAATGTAAAAGCTTCAAAACAGCCTCTTCATTTATGCTTTATTGACATTAGGGCTGCTTACGATCATGTAGAGCGGGCTAGGCTCTGGAGGAAGCTGTCACACTAGGGGATACCTAAGGCGCTGCTGGTTTTATTAGTTGCTCTTCTCACAGACATATGGGTGCAGGTGAAGGTGGAGGATGGAATGCACCTCTCAAGGTGAATACCAAGAAGCCAAGGGCTGAAGCAGGGGTGTGTTCTGGCTTCCACTTTTTTTAATCTTTTCACGGCTGATCTGACACGGGCATGCAGCACCTGTAACTCCCACATCCAGAGGGTGTGGGGCCTGGTATTGTCAAGATTCCATTATGCTGACAATGAGGTTTTTGTCAGCCATACCCAGGTAGGCCTACAGCATCTCCTAAATACAAGACAGGAATACTCTGATGAAATTGGATTGAACATCAACCTTGACAAGACATGCACTATGACGATTGGCCGTAACAGGAAAAGGCCACTGCCCTGGTTCTGGTGCACAATGCAAATCCAGAGGTTAATAGAATGCAAATATCTTGGAGTGATCATCGATAAAGAATGTCAATTTGTGAGAAAGAGGGAGGCAATTGGGAGTTTGCATACTCCAACGTAGTTGATTAGGGAGTGTGCATACTCCAAAGGGTAAAAGTAGGGAAGTCATCGTGCTTCAAGTGATTGTGGCGGTTTGTGCTAAAAAATCACCCATATGGTTGTTGATGTGCATACCCTGCACTGGTCTAAGACTCTGGAGTATTGTACAAGTGTATGAGACACTTGGTTGTTATTGTAACTTGATTGCTGTGCTAGGTCAATTGGGCGTGGTTGATAAATAGTATTTCTAGTGTGCCTGTTAAGGGAGTGCTAGTTTGACAAGTATCTGGTGATTCCTGAGTGCACAAGGAGGATATGGTATTTAGTCAAGGGTGAAATTTGCAGGTTGAATTTTACTTGGCATGAGAGAAGTCTAAAGTCGCAAGAGTAGCTGTCAGAGCTAAAAGCCACAGTCAAAAATTCCTTAAAGCTTCCGAAGTGATTGTTCCCCATTTCCTGTAGTAAACAGACAAGTTGGTTTGTTGATTTCTCGCAATATTTTGCATTTAGTTTAGTGTGAATCGAGTTTGGAGGATGAGTCTGCGAAGCTTTGTGAGCTGCTGTGTGTGAGTGTGATGTCATTGGGTCCACACTGGGATTGGTCAGTAGGTGAAAAGGAGCTGCAAATGGATTGGTTGACAATAGTTGTTCATCATTGGTCGAGAGTCGCAAGCAAAAATGACTTAGGGATTGAATTCCTGTTTTTAACTTAATTCATAGTGTTTAGTCAATTAAAAGTGAAAATGACATTTTTCAAAGTGTTAAAGAGTGCGATAAGAGGAGATGCTTTCATTCAAGTCAGATTAGGAGAAATTGCCCTGCCAGAAAGTTCACCGGCATACACTGTAAATGAGGAGAAAGGTCCAGCAGCATGTATTTGGTTAAACCAATGGTGCAAATTTACAGAGAAGGAAGGGAGTTTAGCGTTTCCTGGTCATGGAAGTTTGAATATGAAGATGTTAGAGAATTTGAGAAGAGTACTTTATGAATTAAAGCCCCCTCTAAGACTATCACAACCTGAAGATTTAGCTATTTGGGAGTTAGTGGCCAGACAACAAGAGAACTTAAATTTGAGCGACGAATGAAAAAATCTTAGAAAACATTTCTAGAAGCAAGATGGGAAGACAATCAGAAATGTTGGAGAACACAAAATTTACAGGGTATTGGAATGTACCCAACAATCACACAAGAGAAAAGGACAGTGTTAGACCAAAGACAAAGAATAAGGATTTTGAGGAAACTGAGTCGAAGTCAGATGAAGTTAAGAAGTTGCTGACTTATGATAGTGACTCAGATGATGATGAATTTATAAGGCATTTATTGAGAAATCATCCTCCACCATACACAGCACAAGCAGCAAGTTCAGGTACTAGTATTAGTCCAGGTGCACCATCTCCAGTTGGGGAACACAAAGTCAGGTACAGGTCGCAACTAATGTTCCTACTATCACTGTAACTCAGACTCCTATGATTCAAACTGTGGCACAGCCTATAGTTACAGTTCCTATTGTGAGTTCCGCACTGAGTATTACAGTACCAGTGGCACCACAGATTTACCAGGAACCAACAATGGTTCAGGTGGAGTCTACACATAATTCAATGACTCCTGTGCAAGTAGTTAGTCATTGGCAGACAATTACAAGGTATATTCCAGTAACAGTAAAACAAATGAGTTCTGCAATACTTACAGGTTCGAATTCTGGAGTAATTTACTCGAGAAATCAGAATGCTCGATCCAGCCCAGAAGCATTACAAGTTCCTTTTACAATTGGTGAAGTTATTCCATTGTATGCCCAGGGAAATGATGAGAATGTACAGATTTTTTTTAAATCAAATGCAGAAATCAAGAGACTCAATCCTGCTGCGAGAGTTTGGACTCCAATGAATCAGGCTTTTAACAAAACTGATCCGCTTATAGATTTAACTTATTCCAGAATTTCACAAGGTTTGGAAAAGTCTAATTCAGATATAAATTCAATTCTGATGACACCTGAGCGAGTAATGGGTCCTCCATTTAATACTCCACAATGCGTGTCCAATGTGAATAAAAATGTTTCTTTACAAGGCTTGCCAGCTCAGCAGTTAACAGATTGGTTGGAGAAAGTGATGGGAGAATCAGAAATGAAAACAGTTGCAGAAGCGGAAAGAACACTGAACCTATCAAGATTAAAATTAGAATTAAATGAAATGATTGAAGGAACACTTGAATTAACTAGAATTGGCTTGTATACTGAAGAAGAATTATGCTACATGTGTAAATATGTCACAGACAGAGCAGGATTGGCACATCAGAAGTTATCAGAACTTGCAGAAAAATATGAAGTGGATATTGAGAAATCTAAACCATTGAAAAGGAGTTACAGATTAGGATTACATTCTAAAGACATTGAGAACATGAGATCACCTGGAATGAAAATTCACATTAGGGAATTAATTCAAAGTATTTAAACATGGGGAGCATTATTTAAATGGGAAGGCAGATGGGTAAAGAAAAGAGATCAGAATAAAAGAGAGTCTGCAAATGTGAACTCTACTGATACACGGCAGACTGATAGTCCAGTAAAGATATTACCAATAGGAGAAATTCCTGGAAGGGAATCATGTTCATATCCCCAGGAGTGATATTTTATCATTCACAAATAATTACCCGAGATTGAGCAAGAAACCAGTGGAATGGTACCAGCAAACAGATAGGTTTATGAAACTCGCAAAATGCCTTTGGGAGGATTTAAATACTATTTTAGAAATAGTGGTCCCAGTTGATTTATGGATTGAGTGCAAAAGAAGTGTTGATTGGCCGACAAGAGAACCTCCACAAGATCCAGTTACAGGTGTACCATCTCCTGAAGTAATGAAAAGTTATTACAAAGTGAATTAATTTTTTAAAACAAGTATTTCTCCTAAAAATATTGATTGGCAGAGAATTGATAGGACAGCTCAGGAAGCAAAGGAGTCAATACATGCATATTATGAAAGGTTGTTACAGGCCTTTAAGCATTACAGTGGTACAGAGACAACTGAGCCCAAAGACATGATTCATTTCTTGTTCAGATTTGTTGAAGGGTAGGAACCTGGAGTTGGTAACATGATTAAGAGCAATTTAATTTGTGTGCAAGCAAAACTGATTGATGAAGTATTGCAGTTTGCTAAATATTGCAGTGACAAGATTGAACTGAAGCAGAAGAGATTGAAAGAAAAGGCAATGGTGGTGCAGATTGGAGCAGCACAAACAGGGATGCAGGAAATTCCACAACAACAAAGAAACATGCAAATGGTTCAGAGTCAGGGACTGGCGAGAGGTAGAGTGGTGGTTCTGGAAATGGAAATCGTGTAGGTGTTGATCTGAATACTAATGTTAATTCAGGTGATATGCAGATAATGAAGATGATGTTACCTTGTCATGCTTGCAGGGGTCGAGGACACTGGAAACGGGAGTGGCCAACGATGGTACAGGAAGGTGTTGTGCAGATGAATGAACAAAATCAGTTTCCAAATTTGAGAGGACTGAGAATTCAGAACCCTAACGTAAATGCCTAGAATATGAATAATCAGATGCAGATTCCTCAGCAAATGCAAATTCCCCAACATCATATGCAGGTGCCATGTTTTAAGGTACCACAGAAAAATTAAATACTTCAAGCTCCAATGGCACAGCAGCAGGTAGTGGGTCCTCAGCAGGACGTGGGTCAAAAGTTAAGTCAAAATAGTCAACCATGCATAACACAGTATCCTCTACACAGTGAGGATGAATCGAGTGATGAAATTGTGAGTGAGAGTGTGGATGAAGAAGAATGTGTGTTAGAAGCTTCATTAGAGGTGGGTCAGAGTGGTCCTTATGTAAATGGAACCGTAATGGATCAAGATGTTACATTCCTAGTTAACACAGGAGCTACATGCTCTACTGTCAGAACTTCAGATGGAAAACAACACAGGTTGTAAGAGTAGCAAATCAGCACCTGACAAATCCGATTACTGAGCTGATTCCTGTTAAAATAGGTAACTTTGAAGGCATGCACAGATTCGTAGTCTGCTACTCAAGTCCAGTAAGTCTGTTGGGAAGAGACTTGCTGTGCAAAATGAGTTGTTGGATTACTTGCAAAAATTATGGAATTGTCATTCAAACAAAGAGTGATTGTTAGAAATTAGTTCTCTAGTTGGCAGAGGTATACACCTTTGTCCAAGTAGGGACCACAATCATAGTCAGGGTAAGTCAAACACAATCCAATTTATCCTGTGCCCACCCTCTGGTAGCTTGGCACTGATCAGTCAGGGTTAACTTAGATGGCAATGTGTAAAGTATTTGCACAATAAACACCACAAAAATACACCACACAGGTTTAGAAACATTTACGATATTTATCTGGTTAAATTAAGGTCAAAACGATGAAGCCTCAATAAGCACAAGTTGAGATATCACTTTTGCAAGGTTAAAAAGAGTCTTTAATCTTTGAAATCAACAGTTGTCTCTTGTCTGGACAAAGTACCTGGTTTGCATCAAAAATATCAAGCACAGCGACCGCAGAGGAGGAGATGTGTGGAAAATAGGGTATGCGTCAGAATTTCCAGCACGGCACAGATGATGCATAATTTCTTTCAATGGTGCAAAGGGCTTTGCATCGATTTCCGGGGTGCAGTCTTGGTTCCTCACTGCGATGCAGGGATCTTTTTGATGCCCAGGGACGATGTGGGGAAAATCCTTGGCATGTGGAAAGAAGTCACAGGTGCTGCATCGATCTGGTAAGTGATGAGCCAAATTTTAAGTCACTTGGCAGGTGCTGCGTCGATTCTTCACTCAGGAAGTCGGGCTACGTCGTTCCGGTTTGGCTGTGCGTTGATCCAGTTCAGCTGTGCATCGAATTTCCAGTCGCAAGGCAGGCACTGCATCGAATCCTCACTTGAGAATTCAGCCTATGTTGTTCTGCTTTGGCCGTGCGTCGTTCTAGTTGGCTGTGCGGCGATTTTCTCGTCACAAGGCAGGCTGTGCGTTGTTTCCGGCAAGCTGTGCATCAATTTTTAGTGCACAAGGAGTCTCTCCAAGAGATGAAGTCTTTTTGGCCCCGAGACTTCAAGAAACAGGAGGTAAACTCAATCCAATCCCTTGGAGAGCACTTCTCAGCAAAGTCAGAGGGCAGCAGTGCATCAGTCCTTCTCAGCAAAGCAGTCCATATGAGTCCTTTGGGAGGCCAGGCAGTTCCTCTTGACAGGTTGCAGGTTCAGATCCAGAAGTGTCTGAGTTGGTGGGGTCAAGGACCCAGTTTAAATACCCAAAAATGCATTTGAAGTGGGGGAGACTTAAAAGAGTGGTTTCGAAGTGCATGAGCTCCCCTTTCAGTACAGGACTGTCTGCCAGGGTCCCAGTAGGGGGTTTGGCAGTCCATTGTGTGAGGGCAGGCCACTAGCCTTTGAAATGTGAGTGTCAGGCCCTCCACCCTTCCAGCCCAGGAAGTCCTATTCAGTGTGCAGATGAATGCAGATGTGTCTGAGTGTCCTGTGTTTGTGGTTGTCTGGGTAGAATGCACAAGGGAGCTTCCAACCAGCCCAGCCCAGATGTGGATTTAGGACAGGCTGTAAGACACACATGGATTTTACGTGCAGAGAAATGCTCACTTTCTAAAAGTGCCATTTCTAAAATACTAATACAAAATCCAACCTCACCAATAAGCAAGACTTTATATTAGCATTCTGGCCATACTAAACATGACCTGTTTACCCCTTTCTAATTAGAATCTACCAATCAAACAGTATGTGAGGGCAGACCTAATGCTAGCCTATGAAAGGAACAGGCCTCACAGTAGTGGAAAATGAATTTATGAGTTTTCAAATACCAGGACATATAAAACACACATGGGCATGTCCTGCCTTTTACCTACATAGCACCCTGTCCTATCGGTTATCTAGGACCTACTTTAGGAGTGACTTATATATAGAAAAAGGGGAATTTAAGGCTTGACACTTACTTTTAAATACCAAGTCGAAGTGGCAGTGAAACTGCACACACAGGCCTTGCAATGGCAGGCCTGGGACATGGTTAACGGGCTATTTATGTGGGTGGCACAAGCAGTGCTGCAGGCTCACTAGTAGCATTTAATTTACAGGCCCTGGGTACATGTAGTGCACTTTACTGGGGATTTACATGTAAATTAAATATGCCAATTGGGTATGAGCCAATATTACCATGTTTTTAGGAATAGAGCACAGGCACTTTAGCACTGGATAGCAGTGGTAAAGTGTCCAGAGTCCTAAAGCCAGCAAAAAGTGGTCAGAAAAAGAAGAGGAAGAAGGCAAAAGGTTTGGGGGTGACCCTGCAGAGAGGCCATTTCCAACATATCCCCCTTCCAGCCTAAAGCCAGGGTAGGCTAATCAATTCTTTGATTGACTTCCCTGCTTAGGGCGATAGGGCATGGACTTACTGCACGGGCACTTGCCATTTCTATGCATCTGAACTCAGTGAGGCTCCTCTGTCTATACTCTTTGGTGCCACTATACTGACCCATAGAGAACCCTTTTTCTCATCTGGGGACCCCATCTGTGAAGCTCCTAACCTTAATTTGCTCACAGTGCATCCTAGTTGGCAGACAGTACAACCATGGCCAACAAAGTGATGTGGCCCATTCCACTCCTTGGGTCTGACTTCTGTTCCCTACCCAGGGAAAACTCTTTCCACAAGGATAGCAACCAACAGAGGCCACCAACAGCTGTCAGTGTCAGGAGGAAGGCCAACCACTCTTAAGTGAGTGCCTTTAGTGGGGCCATTGAGTAAGCCTCTCCCCTCAGTCTGGGGGTTGGCAGGGAGTTCCCTATGGGCTCCTGAGGTTTCTCTGACCTCTGAGGCATCTCAGAATGAGGGACAGTAGCCCCCGGGGGTCTTGTACCTCTTCTCCACTCTACTTCCCACCGGTTCATGGGTGGTATCCTGACACTGGTCCATCAACCTAGGGTCTGCACCCTAAGGCTAAACAGGGGACAGGGGTGAGTCCTCCCTCACCTTGCCCCTACATCTGGGTTCCTGTACTCTCCTCTGGGGAGTGATACTGCCAGACAACTGAACTGTCAGGGTGCCCTAAGGGGTTAACCCTCTCAGTTCTTCTCCCACCAGGGGTAACTCAATCCCTGGAACGCAGTCAGTGGGCATCTGAGGACTAACTATGCGCCTTCCCTGGTCACCTCCCCACCCCACTCCAGGGATACTATGGCTGTAGGACGGAATAAATCCTCCCCATGGGGTGGAGTCACCCTACACACCAGGCCAGGTTACTGCTCTGGGGAAACTAGACTCTCCACCAATATGGTATGACTAGCTCTGGTGTCCCTCGGAGCCGTGACTGGGACCCCATTCACTTCCACCTGTTGGAAGTGACGACTCCCACCCTCAGGGATCACCAGCTTACCCTCTGAATCTATCTCCCAACTGAAGGAGATTTGGGCTTGGTCTATGACCTGCCCCTGGGGACTACTTTCCCCTAAGGCCGCATTGGCCACCCCTGTGGAGGTTCCACCAGTGGGTGGTATCTTTGGACAGACAAAGGGGGTCATTCTGACCCTGGCGGCCGGTGGCCGCCAGGGCCACCGACCACGGGAGCACCGCCAACAGGCTGGCGGTGCTCCCACGAGCATTCTGACCACGGCGGTTCAGCCGCGGTCAGAAGCGGAAAGTCGGCAGTCTCCCGCCGACTTCCCGCTGCTCGGGGGAATCCTCCATGGCTGCGGAGCATGGGGATTCTGACACCCCCTACCGCCATCCTGTTCCTGGCGGGTCTCCCACCAGGAACAGGATGGCGGTAGGGGGTGCCGCGGGGCCCCTGGGGGCCCCTGCAGTGCCCATGCCAATGGCATGGGCACTGCAGGGGCCCCCGTAAGAGGGCCCCACTGTGTATTTCAGTGTCTGCAATGCAGACACTGAAATACGCGACGGGTGCAAACTGCACCCGTCGCACCCCTGCAACTACGCCGGCTCAATTCTGAGCCGGCGTCCTCGTTGCAGGGGCATTTCCTCTGGGCCGGCGGGCGCTCTTTTGGAGAGCGCCCGCCGGCCCAGAGGAAATGTCTGAATGGCCGCCGCGGTCTTTTGACCGCGGTGAGGTCATTTGGCGGCTCCCTCCAGGCGGGCGGCTCCCGCCGCCCGCCGGGCTCAGAATGAGCCCCAAAGTCCTCCTGCTTGTGCCCTAGCTCGGAGCACTCAAAGCAGCGGGGTAAAAAATGGGGTGTCCTGGGCCACTGCCCACCAGAACACCCACCCTGTTTCTCAGATGAGGTATGGGAACCTTTCCCTCTCCCCTTACTCTGGGACTTGTATGGGTCATCTTTAACCTCCCCCTCACTCCCATCACTCCACCACCTCCCACACATCCAACCATCACATATCACTCATCCCAAAGCCAAGCCCTCCATCCACCACCAATGCATGGACACCACTCACAGCCCTGCATGGACACCTATCACTAAAGCATGCATACTGGAGAGAATCAGCTATCCCACCATATACCAACTCACACAAGTGAAAACTGCCAGGGCGAATACAACCAAAGAGGGCAACCCACAGATGAACAATATGTCATATACAGAAACAATAACACTGCATTCACATCCCCATAGGTACCCCAGCCAATGTCAGTGGAGAAGAGGTGCCAGCACTATCCAGTCCCCCCACAGAAGAGGTCCACAGTGATGACAGCTATTCTGGTCGCCTGGATCTGGATGACCAACCTGGCCCATCAGGGACCTCTGGATAGTCGGTAACCCAGTGTAGGAGGCTGGCCTGGCTTATAGTGGGTACCAATGGTACTTACACCTTGTGCCAGGTCCAGCTATCCCTTATTAGTAGATTAGTAGTGTTCTAGCAGCTTAGGCTGATAGAGGTACCTATAGCAGAGCAGCTTAGGCTGAACTAGGAGACATGCAAAGCTCCTCCTATACCACTTATATCAAATAGGTAGTATATTATAAGAAAGACAATACTCAGAGTTACTAAAAAATAAAGGAACTTTATTTTAGTGACAATGTGCCAAAATATCTCAGAGGATATATTCCCTTAGGAGGTAAGTAAAATACATAAAATACACACACAAACCAAAATCAGGTGAGTAAAACAGTCAGAAAGTAGCGCAAACACTGTAGAATACAATAGGATGCAAGAGGCCTAGGGGCAAACGCAAACCATATACCAACCATATACTAAGAAAGTGGAATGTGAACCACGAATGGACCCCTAGGCTAGTGTAGTGTGTAGAGGGTCGCTGGGAGTGTAAGAAAACAATAAGGGTGTCCAAGATACCCAACCCCAAGATCCTGGAAAGTAGGAGTAAAGTACTACTATTTCCCCAGAAACACACTAAAGTCGTGATAAAAGATTCTGCAACAACAAAAGGTGCTAGGAACTTCTCCTTAATGCAGAAGATGTCCCACGGAGTGCTAGAGGATGCAGAGTTGTTTCCTTGGCAGAATACTGCAAACAAGCCTTGCTAGCTGCAAGAGTTGCAGTTGAAGAAAAAGGGTGCTGCCCGGGCCCAGGAAGGACCAGGATGCCGCCACTTGGGAGAGGAAACAGAGGGGGCCCTCAGCAACGTACAGAGCCCATGCACAAGAAGGTAGCACCCGCAGATTCCTTGAACACAGGTTCAAGAAGTCTGAACATGGCAGTCATCTTAGCACTGCAAAAGAGGGTCCCACGACACCGGAAATCAACTCAGGGAGCTGAGCATCACGGACAGAGTGCTGGGGACCTTAGCTTAGCTGTGCATGCAGGATTTTGTGGAAATGTGCACAGAAGCCCTTGTAGCTGCAGTTCATGAGGTGCACAGGATTACTGTCTGGAGAGGGGAGGCAAGGACTTGCCTCCTCCAAATTTGGACAGTTGGACCACTGGACAGTCTGGGTCACTTGGGTCCACCACCTGTGTTCCAGGGTCCAAGCTCGTCAGGATGAGTGGAGTCCCAGAGTACCAGTGACACTGAAGTTTGGTGCCTGCTGAAGCAGGGGGAAGATTCCGTCGACTCACTGGAGATTTCTTTGTGGCTTCCAGTGCAGGATAAAGGCAGGCAGCCCCCAAAGCATGCACCACCAGGAAACAGTTGAGAAAGCCGGCAGGATTATGCACTTCAATGTCACTGGTAGTCTCCTTGCTACTTTGTTGCAATTTTAAAGGTGTCTTGGATCAGTCAGCGTTCAATCCTTGGAAGAAGTCGAAGAGAGAGGTGCAGAGGAACTCTGGTGAATTCTTGCAAGTCGTTATCTGAGGAAATGCCCACTGCAGGGACCCTAAATAGCCCTCAGAGGAGGATTGGCCACCTAGTCAGGTAGGCACCTATCAGGAGGGGTCTCTGATGTAATCTGCTGGCACTGGCCACTCAGAGGCCTCCAGAGTGCCCTCACACCTCTGGATCCAAGATGGCAGAGGTCTGGGACACACTGGAGGAGCTCTGGGCACCACCCCTGGGGTGGTGATGGACAGGGGAGTGGTCACTTCCCTTTCCTTTGTCCAGTTTTGTGCCAGAGCAGGGACTGGGGGTTCCCTAAACCTGTGTAGACTGGCTTATGCAAGGAGGACACCATCTGTGCCCTTCAAAGCATTTCCAGAGGCTGGGAGAGGCTACCCCTCCCCAGACTTTAACACGTATTTCCAAAGGGAGAGGGTGTAACATTCTCTCTCAGAGGAAATTCTTTGTTCTGCCTTCCTGGGACTGGCCTGCCCAGACCCCAGGAGGGCAGAACCCTGTCTGTGGGGTGGCAGCAGCGGTAGCTGCAGAGAAAACCCCAGAGAGCTGGTTTGGCCGTACCCAGGGCCCATAATGGAGCCCCGGGGATGCATGGAATTAGCTCCCCAATACCACATTTGGAATGGGGGAACAATTCCATGATCTTAGACATGTTACATGGCCATATTCGGAGTTACTATTGTGAAGCTACAAATAGGTATTGACCTATATGTAGTGCACGCGTGTAATGGTGTCCACGCACTCACAAACTCCTGGGAAATGGCCCTGAACTATGTGGGGGCAGCTTTGCTAGTGCAAGGGTGCCCTCACACTTAGTAACTTTGCACCTAACCTTCAGCAAGTGAAGGTTAGACATGTAGGTGACTTATAAGTTACTTAAGTGAAGTGAAAATGGCTGTGAAATAACGTGTGCGTTATTTCACTCAAGCTTCAGTGGCAGTCCTGTGTAAAGGTTTGTTTGAGCACCCTATGGGTGGCAAAAGAAATGCTGCAGCCCATAGGGATCTCCTGGAACCACAATACCCTGGGTACCTAGGTACCATACAATAGGGAATTATAAGGGTGTGCCAGTGTGCCAGTTGAAATTGGTAAAAGTACTAACTAGCCTATAGTGACAAATTTAAAGGCAGAGAGAGCATAGGCACTGAGGTTCTGATTAGCAAAGCCTCGGTGGCACTGTTAGTCACTACACAGGTATACACATTCAGGCCACAAACTAAGAGCACTGGGATTCTGGCTAGCAGGATCCCAGTGGGACAGGCAAAAACAAACTGACATACATGTAAAAATGGGGGTAACATGCCAGGCAAGATGGTACTTTCCTACACAACCCCCCCAAACGAAGGACAATTAGGCTAACCTTGCCCAGATGAGTCTTCATTGTCTAAGTGTAAATATCTGGAGATTCCATCTGTATTGGAATGGGTACTCCCAGGTCTATGTTCCACTGCGCAGTCCATTCTCTGTAGGGAGATGGACCACCTCAACAATTTAGGGTTTTCACCTTTCATTTGTTTAAGCCATAATAGAGGTTTGTGGTCTATCTGAACAATAAAGTGAGTACCAAAGAGGTATGGTCTCAACTTTTTCAGGGCTTGGACCACAGCAAAGGCCTCCCTCTCTATGGCAGACCAACGCTTTTCTCTAGGGCTCAACCTTCTGCTGATAAAAGCAATAGGTTGATCCTGGCCCTCAGTGTTAAAGCTGTGATAGAACTGCCCCCACCCCTAATTCAGAAACATCAGTTTGAACTATTAATTTTTGGGAGTAACAAGGGTTTTTTAGGACAGGTGCAGAGCACATGGCCTGTTGGAGCTAATCAAAAGCTTTTTGACAGCTAGCTGTCCATAATACTTTTCTAGGCATGTTTTTGGATGTGAGGTCATTAAGAGGGGCAGCTATAGTGATATAATTCTTAATGAATCTCCTATAGTACCCTGTGAGGCCTAGGAAGGCTCTCACTTGGGTCTGAGTTGTTGGGGGAGCCCATTCCATAATGGTTTGGATCTTCCCCTGCAGTAGTGCAATCTGTTCCCCACCTACCAGGTGTCCCAGATAAACCACTTTCCCCTGCCCTGTCTGGCACTTTGAAGCCTTGATAGTGAGGCCTGCCTTTTGCAGGGCCTCTAAACCTTTCCACAGGTGGACCAGGTGATCATCGCAGGTGGAGCTAAAGACATCTATATCATCTAGATATGCTGCACTAAAGGCTTCCAATCCTTGGAGGACTATGTTCACCAACCTCTGAAAAGTGTCAGGTGCATTTTTCAATCCAAAGGGCATAACAGTGAACTGATAGTGCCCTCCAATGGTTGAAAATGCTGTTTTAGGTTTAGCATCTTCTGACAACTTAATCTGCCAATACCCTGCAGTTAAGTCAAAAGTGCTTAGATACTTGGCAGAAGCCAGTGTGTCTATCAGCTCATCTGCCCTAGGTATAGGGTGAGCATCAGTTTTGGTTACTTGATTGAGACCCCTAAAGTCCACACAAAACCTCATTTCCTTTTTTCCATCTTTACTGTGAGGTTTGGGGACAAGCACCACTGGGCTAGCCCATGGGCTTTCAGAAGGTTCAATCACTCCCGGATCTAACATTTTCTATACCTCTTGTTTAACACAGACTCTGACATGGTCAGGCTGTCTATCAATTTTACTTTTGACAGGTACACTGTCTCCAACAATGTCAACCCCTGCCCTTTCAAAGGGCACCCCAACCACTGGTAGTGTAATTAAGGGGGCCTTAGGTGTGTCACCAGTCTTGCCACTGGCTTGGCAGGTCACACAGGAGCGAAAAAACTCCTTGGTGTCCTCTGACATATGAGGCCAGTGAAACAATGGAACAAGTCTGTCCCAAGTCTTACTTTGGCGCAAATGCACAGCCAAAGGAATATCATGAGCCAAAGTCAGAAGAAACTCCCTAGACTGCAAAGGGATGACCATTGTCCTTGCAGCTCCAGGTTTAGGGTCCCTTGACTCAGTATGGAGCAGGTTGTCTTCCCAATAGACTTTATGGCTATCAGTGATATTCCAATTCTGCTGTTTGACAGCTTGCTGTCTTAAACCCTCGAGTGTTGGACAGGTTTGCTGTGCCACACTCAGCTCTTCCCTAGCAGGCTCCCCTGCATCCAAAAGCTCAGCAGTGTCTGCTGCCAGCTCATCTGGTGTAGGTTCTGCACAGGGAGAGGATTACTCTTCCTCAAAAAGGGGATTCTTCTAGAGAGGGAGGGATAGTGGGCAAGGATTTACCCTTTCTACCCCTAGCTTTTGGGAGCACTTGGTCCATTTTTTCAGGATCCAAGCTTCCCTGTCCTTCTTGCTTCTAGGCCTGAGCCCTTGTGCGAGGAAAGATATGCCCTGGAATGGCCAGCATTGCTGCATGAGCCTCCAATCCACTTCAGCCGAAGCTGATGTCTCCAAATCATTGCCTAGTAAGCAGTCTACAGGTAAACCAGTGGCTGCCACAACTTTCTTTGGACCAGTAACCCCCCCAGTTGAGATTCACAACAGCCATGGGGTGGCTAAGAGTGTTGTTATGAGCATCAGTCACTTGGTACTGCTGACCAAGTAGGTGTTGTTCAGGGGCAACCAGTTTCTCAATCACCATAGTGACACTGGGTCCTGTAACCCTGTAGGCCTCAAACTCAACACCATTTATTAGGGGACGTTGCTTGTACTTACCCACATTATGGGGACAAGCATCCAAGGAGGCAAAATCAATACCTCCATCAGAGAATAAGGCCTTCATTACGAACATGGCGGTCCGTTCCGCTACGTCAGCGGTGGCGGTAGAAACCGCCAACAGAAGAGCGGTCCGGACCGGCAAATAATGATCCAAACGAAACACACACATCACGCGAACCACCCACCACCAGGAAAGGAGCCCCGCCGACGATGGCAGAGTCTGCCCACAGGCCGTCGGAAAGGCCCAACCCACCCATCAAATAATGAACCACCATTCCGCTGCCAGTTCCGGAGCGGGAACCACCGCCACACAAAGCCAGGCAGAAATGAACCAAATATAAGGAAACACTCACCGGAGTTCCCCAGAACGTGCAGCGGCAGCCATGGACAGAGAGCTGCTGATCATGCCAGCCCTGCTCCTTGCCATATACCTACACGACCAAGACTGCCGCCGAAGATGACGACGGTAAGTACTGCGACCTACGACACAAGGGAGGACAGGGCACAGTGACATACCCACCAACCCCACCCACTCTGCAACGCCCCCAAACCGTTCCCAGCAGCACAAGTCAGACACCCCACACCAAGAGGTACGTACTCAACCGAAGGCCACTGCAACTTGACCATAGTACATACAATAGCCCCACACCCATAAAAAATCAAAACAATCACTAGGGTGTAACTGCATGCAACCCAAACACAGGCCATACAGAAACTTTAATTATAAGTTTACTGAGCCAAACAATGCTAACAGAGCCAATGTCCAGTCCATAAAATGCAGATTGTCCTGGGTCACAACGGGCCACACCTGACTCCCACAAGTGCTGGGTACTCCACAGAACGGGGCACCATATGGGGATCCAAGCACCTCACGGAAGGGGGAGTAGGGATGTGGGGATGGGGATTTTTGATGGGGGTGGGACTTTTACTTTGTTGTGGAGGGTGGAGGGGGGTGGGCTTCTCCTTTGAAGGGGGTGGGGGCTGTTTGGCTCAGGTGGAGCTGAATGGCCTAGGCTCTGACCAGGCCTTCTTCTTCACCGGGGAAGGGGCACGAGAATGGGAAGGCTGGACCGGGGTGGGCTGTAATGTGGAAGGAGCGGAAAGGGCAAGGAGGTGGGCACATCTGGGGACAAGACTGGGTGGGCCAGTGAGTTGGAAGAGGTCAGCACGGGAGAGGAAATGTTTTTTGGGAGCAATTGGGGTGTGCGTGGATGAGGGTGTGGGAGTGGAGGCAGAGGGAGTTGATGTATGGGTTGTAGGTGTGCATGTAGTGGGTGCAGGTGACTGCTCAGTATACTGTGGTGTGGTGGATGTCTGATGGGTGGGTGTCTTGGTGCGTTTGTGTGTCTTGGGAGGTGGGGGGTAGACACATGGGAGAAGACAGACCGCTAGTGTAGATGTATGTTGGGCAGGTGTCTGCAAGTCTGGTGAGTGTGCTGCATGTGTCAACTACAGTAGAGGTGGTGAGTGCAGGTGTGGTGTATGGGGTGCATGTATGGCTGTCTGCTGTTGTGGTGAGTGCAGGAAGGGGAGCAGTAACATTGAGTGATTTGTTAACCACAAACTCTAGGTCTGTCCTGAAGTCAACTTATTTTGAGCAAATATCAGAGTTGAAATTTTACAGCTCCCTGAAACTGAAATCTTTCGATCCTTATATCCGGATTGTAACTGTCCCATGTCTTGAACCTTATTTGATCTGGTTTTCAAGTACTAAAATAACCTCTCTTTTAACATTTTTTAGATTTAATTTGATTCATTTTAAGGTAGCCTTTCCCAAACCATGTTTTTTGGAAAAAAGGATTTACCACCCTGCCCCTATGATTCCAAATCAAAGCAGAGTACCTCACATTTTTTTTCTCTTTTGCTCTCTATATGCTGCTCCTAGAAAGGCTTTTATTTTACCCATTTTATGTCATCTCAGACCTATCCATTATAAGGAAGCCTTATTATATTTTCAGAGACTGCCAGATATTCAAACCTGTCATCACGTACTAAATTTTGTTACAGCTTCTCTAAGTATTAGGAAAAGGTCCATTCCATTTTAATCTCCATATGTTTGTGAGAGATTTCTACTCTGAGATAATATCTGTAAATTTTGTGTTTTTGCGATTCTTAATAATGTTTTAGTATACTTATTTGTTATACGTCAAGGGTTTTTTAGATCGGATGTTTACATGGTGTTTTTAGAAATTGTTTCCACAGTTTTTATTTATGTTTTATACTACTTATCTGAATATGTGTCTTTGTATGTACTTTTATGGCAATTGCCGAATAAAGTTCTTTGACTGACTGACTGACTGAGTGAAGGCGCAGTGCATGAGGGTGTGGATGTAGAGGGGACAGACAGGAAGGCGGAAGAGGTGGGCACACTGGGGGAAGTGGATGTTGTTGTGTGTGCAGGTGTCTGTTGGCTGTGTGAATGCTTGTGGTGGGAGGTGTGGTGCTTGTGTTTTGAAGTGTCTTCTTGTGTGTTGATGTGCCTGTAAGCAGGTCTGATTGTGTGCTTTGGACGGGTGAAGGGAGTGGGGTGCTGGAAGGCGTAGAGGAGGTTGGAGGGGGTACGGAATGGCCAGGGAAACTGGCTGCCATCCGAGAGGAGGCCAGAGCCTTAAAAGATCTATGTAGGGCAGACAAGGCACCGTGAATGCCATCCAGATAGGAATTGGTCTTCTGCCCCTCTGATGCCAGACCCTAGATGGCATTGACGATGGTTGTCTGCCCTACAGAGATGGTTTTCAGGAGGTTAATAGCCTCCTCTGTGAGGGCAGCAGGGCTGACTGGGGCAGGGGAGGAGGTGCCTGGGGCGAAGGAGTCGCCCACCTTTCTGGGTGGGCTGGCACAGGCAACTCAGTGGGGAGCAGAAGGGAGGGCGGTGATGATATGGGTGGTGGCGGAAGATCTCATGGTAGTGGTGTGTGCACTAGGGTCCGCCACCTCCGGAGGACCCCCATCGGAGGAGGTCTCAGAGTCACTACCTCCTGTGGCAGTAGCCTCCCCGTGGAAGTCCCCTCGCCCTCCCACCCACTGGTCCCCTGGGTGTCCGTTGTCTGCCTCGAAGGATCTGTGGGCCACTGCCTCCCCACTTGCCGATGCCTCAGCTCCCTCGCCTGATGTTGATGCTGTACCAAACCAACACAAGAGAACAGGGATGGGGAGACAAAACAGGAGAGATACTTGTAAATAGCTGAATGCTGATGCACAATGGCCAGACATACACCCACCCAGCAAACACACCCAACAGGCAGCACCGTGCACTATGCCCATGGCCATGCCCCTGACTACTGACCAGAATACTGCTCTACACCCATCTCCAGAAATACCTTTGGAGCTGAGGTAGGTGAAACCTGACAGGGACACCCCTACACCCTTTGGGGAACATACAGTAGATGGACACCAGTCAAATTTCCTGCTTTAAGCAGCATGAGCCCTATCCCACACACAGTAATCCTTCCAGACTGAAGTATGTGAAATGAGTACTCACCCCCTTGTGACGCCACTGCCAGGATCTGTCGCATGAGGGGGGTCAGTGCCCGACGGGCACCCCTTCCACGTTGGGAGGACTTCCCCAGCTGGGCCTCACTGATCTTTTGCGACCAGCGCCGCAGGTCCTCCCACCTCTTTTGACAGTTGGTGCTCCGCCGGTTGTAGACCCCCAGGGTCAGTACCTCCTTGGCAATGGCATGCCAATGTGCCCTCTTCTACTGGGCGCTGACCTAGAAGGGTGACACAGAAATGGAACACAGAGGTCAGGCACTTGCACAATAGGAACAGCTGGCAATTTGTCCAACATAGGACTGACAATACTCTCAGACATACAGGTCAGTCACACGCAGCATTCCATGTACCCTGGTCCATCCAGGCTCAGAGGAGCACACATATGTGCAATCCACACCATCCATTACTCACACAGTGCCCCCCAAACCCAGACGCCCCTGTACCTCTGGCCGTCCGTAGAGTCTGCCGTACAGGGGCAGGATCCCATCCACTAGCTTCTCCAGTTCTTCATAGGTGAAGGCCGGGCCCTTTCCCCTGCACCACGTGGAACATCCATAGCCAGAGGCAGGCCACAACAGTACACAGAGTGGAGTACCTGTCCGCACGAGATCAGGGAGTCAAGTGATCAAACGATGACAAACGCGCGTGCGTTCCACGGGGGTATGTACCGTCACCGCCGGCGGAGATCATGATACGCTAGGATTCCCCATTGGCATCCATGTTAGCCAATGAGGGTGCGAACAGCGGTCAACACCGCCGTAGGCTGTGACGTCAACTGCTAGCAGTATCAGGTGACTTCCAGAACGAAGGGGCAGATAGATCTACAGTGAGCAGACATTTTTCCATCACCTACGCATCTTGAAATTCCTACTACTCACAATCCAGGGCCTACTAGCCACATGAAGCACCTAGGCCTCTATCCATTCCGTATAGTAGCACACATGAATTACTCTGTTCCCTACTAGCGATGTACATGTATATCTGTTAGGTAGCAGTTATTGTACAGACACTACTATGAACAATGCAGTGCATGAATGTTGCAAAATGTGCCTATGTATTTTTGCACATCACTCATTTTTGTAACCCCTCGTAGGTACCGACACTTGTGGCGAGGAAGGGCACCATCGTTGTACAGACCACTTGTGGATATGGGGACCATGGTCGAGCGTCAGATTATTATCACTTACTGTAGGAAGTTGGCTCTGTATGCACTATTTCAAAGTAAGGAATAGTATACACAGAGGCCAAGGGTTCCCCTTAGAGGTAAGATAGTGGCAAAAAGAGATAATACTAATGCTCTATTTTGTGGTAGTGTGGTCGAGCAGTAGGCATATCAAAGGAGTAGTGTTAAGCATTTGTTGTACACACACAGGCAATAAATGAGGAACACACACTCAGAGACAATTCCAGGCCAATAGGTTTTTGTATAGAAAAATATCTTTTATTAGTTTATTTTAAGAACCACAGGTTCAAGATTTACATGTAATACTTCAAATGAAAGGTATTGCAGGTAGGTACTTTAGGAACTTTGAATTAGCAAAATAGCATATACAGTTTTCACATAAATCACATATAGCTATTTTAAAACTAGAAACAGTGCAATTTTCAACAGTTCCTGGGGGGAGTAAGAGTTTGTTAGTTTTTGCAGGTAAGTAAACCACCTACTGGGTTCAAGTTTGGGTCCAAGGTAGCCCACCGTTGGGGGTTCAGAGCAACCCAAAAGTTACCACACCAGCAGCTCAGGGCCGGTCAGGTGCAGAGGTCAAAGTGGTGCCCAAAACGCGTAGGCTTCAATGGAGAAGGGGGTGCCTCGGTTACAGTCTGCCAGCAGGTAAGTACCCGCGTCTTCGGAGGGCAGACCAGGGGGGTTTTGTAGGGCACCGGGGGGGACACAAGTCCACACAGAAAGTACACCCTCAGCGGCACGGGGGCGGCCGGGTGCAGTGTGCAAACAAGCGTCGGGTTTTCAATAGAAAGTAATGGGAGACCAAGGGGTCTCTTCAGCGATGCAGGCAGGCAAGGGGGGGGGGCTCCTCAGGGTAGCCACCACCTGGGCAAGGGAGAGGGCCTCCTGGGGGTCACTCCTGCACTGGAGTTCGGATCCTTCAGGTCCTGAGGGCTGCGGGTGCAGTGCCCCTACCAGGCGTCGGGTTCTTAGAAGCAGGCAGTCGCGGTCAGGGGGGGCCTCGGGATTCCCTCTGCAGGCGTTGCTGTGGGGGCTCAGGGGGGGCAACTCTGGCTACTCAATGATTGTTCTCCACAAGTCGAGCCGGGGGCGTTGGGTGCAGAGTGTCAAGTCTCTCGCTTCCGGCGGGAAACGCAAGTTGTTTCAAAGTTGCTTCTTAGTAGCAAAGTCGCAGTCTTGGGTGAACAGAGCCGCTGTCCTCGGGAGTTCTTGGTCCTTCTAGATGCAGGGCAGTCCTCTGAGGCTTCAGAGGTCGCTGGTCCCTGGGGAGAGCGTCGCTGGAGCAGTGTCTTTAGAAGTGGGCAGACAGGCCGGTAGAGCTGGGGCCAAAGCAGTTGGTGTCTCCGTCTTCTCTGCAGGGTTTTTCAGCTTAGGAGTCCTCTTCTTCTTAGGTTGCAGGAATCTGAGTTCCTAGGTTCTGGGGAGCCCTTAAATACTAAATTTAAGGGCGTGTTTAGGTCTGGTGGTTAGTAGCCAATGGCTACTAGCCCTGAGGGTGGGTACACCCTCTTTGTGCCTCCTCCCGTGGGGAGGGGGCACATTCCTAACCCTATTGGGGGAATCCTCCATCTGCAAGATGGAGGATTTCTAAAAGTCAGAGTCACCTCAGCTCAGGACACCTTAGGGGCTGCCCTGACTGGCCAGTGACTCCCTCTTGTTTTTCTCATTATCTCCTCCGGCCTTGCCGCCAAAAGTGGGGCCGTGGCCGGAGGGGGCGGGCAACTCCACTAGCTGGAGTGCCCTGGGGTGCTTTAACAAAGGGGGGTGAGCCTTTGAGGCTCACCGCCAGGTGTTACAGTTCCTGCAGTGGGAGGTGTGAAGCACCTCCACCCAGTACAGTCTTTGTTACTAGCCACAGAGTGACAAAGGCACTCTCCCCATGTGGCCAGCAACATGTCTGGTGTGTGGCAGGCTGCTAGAACTAGTCAGCCTACACGGATAGTCGGTTAAGGTTTCAGGGGGCACCTCTAAGGTGCCCTCTGGGGTGTATGTTACAATAAAATGTACACTGGCATCAGTGTGCATTTATTGTGCTGAGAAGTTTGATACCAAACTTCACAGTTTTCAGTGTAGCCATTATGGTGCTGTGGCGTTCGTGCATGACAGACTCCCAGACCATATACTCTTATGGCTACCCTGCACTTACAATGTCTAAGGTTTTGCTTAGACACTGTAGGGGCACTGTGCTCATGCACCGGTGCCCTCACCTATGGTATAGTGCACCCTGCCTTAGGGCTGTAAGGCCTGCTAGAGGGGTGACTTATCTATACTGCATAGGCAGTGTGAGGTTGGCATGGCACCCTGAGGGGAGTGCCAAGTCGACTTACTCGTTTTGTCCTCACTAGCACACACAAGCTGGCAAGCAGTGTGCCTGTGCTGAGTGAGGGGTCCCTAGGGTGGCATAAGACATGCTGCATCCTTTAGAGACCTTCCCTGGCATCAGGGCCCTTGGTACCAGGTGTACCAGTTACAAGGGACTTATCTGGATGCCAGGGTGTGCCAATTGTGGAAACAAAAGTACCATGGGAAAGAACACTGGTGCTGGGGCTTGGTTAGCAGGCCTCAGCACACTTTCAAATAAAAACTTAGCATCAGCAAAGGCAAAAAGTCAGGGGGTAACCATGCCAAGGAGGCATTTCCTTGCACTTACAGACTTATACGTGCAACTATTCAGGACCTTTGTGCATTACTGGATCCTGCACTAACTCTGGGAAATCGTAATCAGCATGCCATTCCAACTGAGGTGCAGGTGCTCTCCGCACTCCATTTCCTGGCCACAGGCTCTTTTCAAGTGACAGTGGGCATGGGTGCTGGTTTCTCACACCCAATGTTCAGCCAGGTACTGACAAGATTTCTGAATACATTTGTACAACATCTGCAATCCTATGTGCGATTTCCCCAAAGTACTGACCTCCCTGCCATCAAGTCTGACTTCTATGCCTTTGCAAACATTCCCCATGTCATAGGTGCCATTGATGGCACACACATACCCATCATCCCCCCCAAGAGTGAGTGAACAGGTGTACAGAAACAGGAAGAACTTTCACTCCATGAACATCCCATTGGTGTGTACCTCAGACCAGTATATTTCCCATGTGAATGCCATGTTTCCGGGTTCAGTCCATGATTCATTTGTGTTGAGGAACAGTAGTGTGCCACAGAAGATGGAACAACTACAAGAGGACAGAGGGTGGATCATAGGTAAGTTTGCCTGTCGCTAACTGACACATTGCAGAAAACCAGCCTGTCTGACTAAGGGACATTACAATGACGACTCTGTATTGAATCATTTTCTAGGTGATTCTAGCTATCCAAACTTGCGTTGGCTCCTGACACCAGTGAGGAATCCCAGGACGGATGCAGAGAGGAAATACAATGAGGCCCATTGACGTACTAGGAGGGTCATAGATCGTACTATAGGTCTCCTGAAGGCTAGATTCCGGGGTCTACATATCTCTGGGGGTTCCCTTGCCTACGGGCCTGATAAGGTCTGTAGAATAGTGGTGGTCTGCTGCATGCTGCACAAGGTGGCAGTGAGACATTCTATCCCCCTTTTGGAGGTGGAGGGTGCTATATGTCCTGATCAGCTACCTCAGAGAGGTGAGGAGAGTGATGGTGAGGATGAGGAAGGGGAAGATGTCCATTCCAGGAACCAACTGATACAACTCTACTTCCAATAACTGTGTGGGACTCAAGCCTGTCATTGGGGTTAGTGACTAATACTGTCAGTGTGCTCTGTTATATAAGAGGGGCTGGTCATGATATGCAATACATGGTCCACTTCTGCATGGTACTGACTAAAAATATATGCAGTCCCTCCTTGCCTAATTTTAAGCACACAGTACCACCATCAAGCACAATTTGACAATAAAGTTGTTCTCTGCCAGTTGCATCCATACTCCACTTTGTTCACCATTGAAGGACAGGGGACAGTGTTACAGGTGTGAAATGTGTTTTATTGGTAGAATTGAGTGAATTGTGCTATATACAGTGATGGGAGTCGTAAGGGTTGGGTGTCCTCAAAACCAACTTGGTGGTAGCCCTGCTAGATGTCTTAGATGGGTCCATTTTGTAGAACAGTACTTCAATTGGCCCTCAGCTAAGTGTTGTTGGTGAATGTGTGGGATGGTTGCTTTTCATTAGTAGCAGTGTCAATTGTTGGAGGGGGCCTTGTTCTTAGCTGGGTTTCCAGTGCCATATCTTGCCCTAAGACAACGTTTGGGTGCCTGCTGTGGAGCTTCTGGGGTGGCATGGTTGTCCCTTGGGTTTCCTGGGAGGGTATTTCCTGTGATGTTTCTGCTGCTTGGGTCATCTGTTGCTGGTTGTCCTGGGCTGTTGTGGGGGCCTCTTGTCCGGTGTGGGTGTCAGACCGTTTTTTTACCAACTGCAGCAGTGCTCCAGCAATCGTGGCCATTGTGGCATTGTGCTCTTTCCACTGCTCCATGGCCTGTTGGTGTTGTTCCTGCTGCATCCTCTGAATTTGCTCCAGGGTGGACACAATCTGTGCCTACCTGTCTTGGGTATGTTGGTAGGCCCCCAATACCTCTGCAATAACATCCAGGGCTGCTGCATCCATCCGGTGCCCTACCCCCTGACCCACTGGGACACTTGAACTTGCCCTAGCCCCCAGTGCCTGTGTCCCCTGCACGGGTGTTGACGTGACACTTGTACTGGGGCCCTCGCCTTCCAGCATGTTGGGAGTGGGAGACTGTGGCATCTGTAGCTGTGTTCCACCAGTCTGTGCCCTGAGTACACTGGTGTGGGCATGCCTCACCTGGCCTGCTGGTCTTGACTGGGTGTTGGGGTGACAGTGGTTTCCTGGGTGGGGCTGCTGCACGGTGAGAATCCAGGACTGTGTGAGGGGCCTGCCTGCTCATCAGTGTCCAGGGATCCTTCCGCCAAGGTCTTGTGATGTGCCTCTGTCTCCCTGGTGGGCTGTGGCACTCCTTGTCCCCTCCATTAGGGTTGCATGGCTGGTGGTGCCTGTTGGGGGACATAGACATGTCTGGTACATATGCCTGAAGGTTTGAGGTGTACAGGACTGGGATATTGTGGGCTGGTGTTACTTTCAGTGGCCTTCCAGGGTGCCTTTGTAAGGTAGACATTGCATTTAGCGGCAGTGGTGGGGTTGCATTGTGGTGGGGGGTATTATGCCATTGTGGGTACATGCAGGGGTGGGTGGCGGTGCACAGCTGGAGTGATGTGGGCCTGTAAGTGGGTTGTAGGTGATGCCGGGTGGTGGATGTGGTGGGTAATGGCTGGGTGGGGTGTAGGTCCAGGTGGGTGTGGGTGGGGTGGTGCATGCATTGCAGATGTGTTGTATATGGTGTAATTATAGATGACTTACCCGAGTCCATTCCTCCAGTGATTCCAGTGAGTCCCTCTGGGTGCAGGATGGCGAGTACCTTCTCCTCCCAGTCGGTGTAGTCGGGTGGTGTTTATGGCGGTCCTCCCCCAGTCTTCTGCACTGTGATGTGGTGCCTAGATGCCATGGCCCTGACCTTCCCCCGCACGCCGTTCTGTCTCTTCTAGATGTTGTCCCTGGTGCGTGGATGGTGTCCCACTGCATTCAACCTGTTGACAATGGTCTGTCACAGCTCAAATTTCCGCCCGATGGGTGTGTGCTGCACCTCGGACCGGAATATTTGTGGCTCCACCTCAGGATCTCGTCCACCATAGTCCTTAGCTCCCTTTCGGTGAAGCGTGGATTTTTTGGGGGGGACATGGTGAGTATGGTTGATGGTGTCGGGACTGGGGACGGGGTATGGGTGCTCCCGTGTGGGTCGATATTCGTCTCCTGTATGCTGCCGTTCGCTGTCTGGCTCTGGTGCTCTCCGTCTTCTGGTCCTGGTTTTGTTGCAAAGGATTGTGAGGTGTGTCTGGGGTGTTTTATGGGGTTCTGGATATGTGTCAGGTGTGTGGATGATACGCCTATCCAATGTGGGCACTTGTTGCTGTTGTGTCCACTTGCCACCTGTGGCGGTCGCAGCCGGCAATGGTTGTCTGGCCTGCACTATCCGCTGAGGTGATTTGTGCATCATTATTTGGAGGGTGGGATGTGGGTGTGCTTGGCGGTAGCATGGTGGGGTGGGCCGGGATTCCCGCCGACAGAGTCCTGGCGGGGTGTGGTGGTCTGGGAATTTTTGGTGGGGTTGGGTATTTCAAGCATTATATGGCGGGTTTCCATTTGCCGCCAATGGCGGGATTCTGTTCACCGCCGACATGGCGGTCGGCGGTCTTTCCCGCCATGTTCATAATGACCGCCTAAAACTGCCTCTGTGGTCTCCCTAACAAAACCAACCCCAACTACGTTACCAATGGTAAGCCCAGCTACACCCTTTGATAGGCTATTTGTAGTGAACTTCCCACCACCAATGCTGTTACTAGGGGCACTAGTGGACGCATTTTGGGTTGTGGTAGTGGGAGCCTTGGTGTTTTTCTTTGGGCAAGTGGAATCACTTGCCCAATGGCCTTTACTTTTACATAAATAACAGCATGGCTTCTTTTGATTGTGTGAAGAGGATTTGGACCCACCTCCCCCAGAGGATTTTTGTGGGCCTGATGAAGACTCAGAATTTGTTTTGTCTTTGTCCCCACCCTTGTCAGAAGACTTACCATCCTTCTTCTTGCCATCCTTGTCACCACCTGTATGAGTTTTTCTGCTCACTCTTGTTTTAACCCATTTGTCTGCATTCTTTCCCAATTCTTGGGGAGAGGCCAGATCCGAGTCTACAAAGTACTGATGCAACAAGTCAGACACACAATTATTCAAAATATGCTCTCTCAAAATTAGATTATATAGGCTTTCATAGTCAGTCACATTACTGCCATGGAACCATCCCTCCAATACCTTCACTGAATAGTCTACAAAGTCTGTCCAATATTGAGAGGACTCTTTTCTGGTATCTCTGAACTTTATCCTGTATTGTTCAGTGGTTAAGCCAAATCCATTCAAGAGTGCATCTTTCAAAACTTTGTAGTTGTTGGCATCACTTTCCCTGACAGTAAGGAGTCTGTCCCTACCTTTGCCAGTGAAAGATAGCCACAAGATAGCAGCCCACTGCCTTTGAGGGACCAACTGTACCATAAAGGCCCTCTCAAGTGCAGAAAACCTCTTGTTTATGTCATCCCCCTCCTTGTAAGGGGAGACAATCTTGTGCAGGTTTCTTGAATCTTTTTCTCTAACAGGATGACTTTCAAGATTGCTGCAGCCACCATGGGAAACTCACCCCAACTTCTGTCTTTCCCTCTCTACATTAGGGATTCCCTGTCTAAGGCCAACTGCTGCTGTCAGTCTGGCATCTTCCAAACTCAGCTTTCTGAGTTCACTGTCTAGGGTGTTATCCTCAGGGTGGTAGGTTTGGGAATTCTCTGTCAGAGGTAATGTGAGAATTAGCAGAAGTGGACCTTTCCCTAACTACCTGAACCCTAGTGACTTGGCCCTTTGGAGTGAAAGGTGTCCTACTGATGTGTGACCCCCCTCCCACTACCAGCTTCACTAGGTGGCCTGATAACTGGAAGGTCTTTGGAAGTACCCTCCCCAGAGTCCTCAGGGCCCTCCCCTGATTCTACCTGGGTACCCCCTCCTATACCTCCTGATCCTGGGTTTGACCAGTCTGACTCTGGTCACTTTCAAGGAGAAGGCTAAGAAGGAGATCTTTGGTAGGGTTCTTACCAATCCCTAAACTCCTTTCTATACAGAGACACCTCAAACTTTTAAAGTTTAAATTGTCATAAGTTGTCTGCACAAATTTGGTAGTGGCCTCTACTACAGACATAGTGGAAAGAAAGAGTTTATGGAAAAGAGAAAAAGTTTAGAAAACTTTTAAAGAAAAGAGAAAAACTTTTTCAAACTTTTCTGAAACTTTTTAGAAAGTTTTTAGAAAGAAAGTAAGACTGTTAAGGTTACGTGTGTATATTTCTAAGTATTTAGAATATGGTTTTCTTATGAAAAGCACCAATGACAAAGTGGTTAAGCAGTTACTAGTACTCACCCCACCGCTGCACCACCAATGTAGGAGGCTGGCCTGGCTTATAGTGCGTACCAATGGTACTTACACCTTGTGCCAGGTCCAGTTATCACTTATTAGTAGATTAGTAGTGTTCTAGCAGCTTAGGCTGACAGAGGTAGCTATAACAGAGCAGCTTAGGCTGAACTAGGAGACATGCAAAGCTCCTACTATACCACTTATATCATATAGGTACTATAACATAAGAAAGACAATACTCAGAGTTACTAAAAATAAAGATATTTTTCCCTTGTGTAAAATACACAAAATATACACACAAACCAAAATCAGGTAAGTAAAACAGTCAGAAAGTAGTGCAAACACTGTAGAATACAATAGGATGCAAAAGGGCTAGGGGCAACACAAACCATATACTAAGAAAGTGGAATGCGAACCACAAATGGACCCCTAGGCTAGTGTAGTGTGTAGAGGGTCGCTGGGAGTGTAAGAAAACACTAAGGGTGTCCAAGATACCCTACCCCAAGACCCTGGAAAGTAGGAGTAAAGTACTACTATTTCCCCAGAAACACACTAAAGTCGTGATAAAGGATTTTGCAAAGACCACAACAGACTGCAATGCACTGAAGACGGATTCCTGGACCTGAGGACCTGCAAAGGAAGGGGACCAAGTCCAAGAGTCGTGAAAGTGTCCAGTGGGAGAAGGAGCCCACTAAACCCCGAATGAAGGTGCAAAATGTCTGCCTCCGGATGGAAGATGCTGAAGATTCTGAAACAACGAAAGGTGCTAAGAACTTCTCCTTCATGCAGAAGATGTCTCACGGAGTGCTGGAGGATGCAGAGTTGTTTCCTTGGCAAAATACTGCAAACAAGCCTTGCTAGCTGCAAGAGTTGCAGTTGAAGAAAAAGGGTGCTGCCCGGGCCCATGATGTTGCCACTTGGGAGAGGAGACAGAGGGTACCCTCAGCAGCGTAGAGAGCCCACCCACAATAAGGTAGCACCCACAAAAGTCCTTGAACACGGGTTCAAGAAGTCTGAACATGGCAGTCATCTCAACACTGCAAAAGAGGGTCCCACGACACCGGAGATTAACTTAGGGAGTTGAGCATTGTAGGACAGAATGCTGGGGACCTAGGCTTGGGTGTGCATGCAGGGTTTTGTGGAAATGTGCGCAGAAGCCCTTGTAGCTGCAGTTCGAGCAGTGCACAGGATTACTGTCTGGAGTGGGGAGGCAAGGACATACCTCCTCCAAATTTGGACAGTTGGACCACTGGACAGTCTGGGTCACTCGGGTCCACCACCTGTGTTCCAGAGGCCACACTCGTCATGATGAAAGGGGTCCCAGAGTACTGATGATGCTGAAGTTTGGTGCCTGCTGAAGCGGGGGGAAGACACATTCCAAATGTGGTATTTGGGAGCCAATTCCATTAATCCCCGGGGCTCCACTATGGACCCCGGGTACTGCCAAACCATCTCTCTGGGGTTTTCTCAACAGCTACCGCTGCTGCCACCACACAGACAGGGTTCTGTCCTCGAAGGCAGAACAAAGAATTTCCTCTGTGAGAGGGTATTACACCCTCTCCCTTTGGAAATAGGTGTTAAAGGCTGGGGAGGGGTAGCCTGTCCCAGCCTCTGAAAATGCTTTGAAGGGCACAGATGGTGCCCTCTTTGCATAAGCCAGTCTACACCAGTTTAGGGAACCCCCAGTCCCTGCTCTGGTGCGAAAGTGGACAAAGGAAAGGGGAGTGACTACTCCCCTGTCTATCACCACCCCAGGGGTGGTGCCCAGAGCTCCTCCAGTGTGTCCCTGACCTCTGCCATCTTGGATCCAGAGGAGTGAGGGCACTCTGGAGGCCTCTGAGTGGCCAGTGCCAGCAGGTGACATCAGAGACCACTCCTAATAGGTGCTTACCTGACTAGATGGCCAATCCTCCTCTAAGGGCTATTTAGGGTCTCTCCAGTGGACTTTTCCTCAGATAACGACTTGCAAGAATTCACCAGAGTTCCTCTGCACCTCTCTCAATGACTTCTGCCAAGGATCGACCGCTGACTGCTCCAGGATGCCTGCAAAACTGTCCACCACTACAGGGACCCCAGGGCACACCTCACCCCCAAGACAATCAGGGACCTGGGGACAGTGGTAGTGGGCACACGGTTCAGGGGTTAAAGGCACAGGAAAACAGGGAAACTGGGTAGAGTGATGTGCGCCAGGGGGAGGACAGGCCCAGGGAACTGACTCTCCAGGAGGCACTCACCGAGATCCTGGAAGCATACCAACATTCCCAGGATACACTGGGACAAATCCTGGCCAACATGCAGGAGAACAAGCGGCTGCAGGAGGATCAGGGAGGACTTGCAGGCTATTAACACCACCCTCGTCTCCATTGCAGGGGTGCTGGCAGACATGGCCAACATTATGAGGGAGGCAGCCTCACAACAGCGGGCCCCTGCCACTAGTCACGCATCTGAACTGCCTTCCACCTCCGCTGCCGCTAGTGGACAGGAGGCCCTGCCCCAGGACCAACAGGCCACTAGCACCCCTCGCACTGCAGAAGGTGAACCACCCCACACACATTCCCTGCGATCCAGGCAGAAGCCAGAGACTATTGCCAAGACCACCACCAGGAAATGAGACTCTCCTGTCACCCTTGTGTCCCACTCTGTCCCCCTGTCCACCTGGAACTGCCATTGTTCCAATTCCTATGTCCCCTTGAACAATGCACCTGTGCTACCAGTATACTGGAACTATACACTGGAATTTCCTCCAACATCACCCCAGCACAATTCACTTGCCCCTCTACGTCTTAGCACTTAAATAAACACCCTTTGAAAAAATACAAGTATGGAGTCTGTCAAATGATTTAAGTATGTATTCGTTTAACCAGGTTCAAACTTTGCAATTCCAGAACGTTCTTCTCCCCTTGTCCTGGGATTCCTCACAGGGGTCAGTAGCCATGATAGGTTGGGGTAACCTGAGTCACCTGAAAATATGGAGGGACAACATTTAGCCACATACTATCCCATATGGCCTACACCATACCCATACACCAACATCCACACCTGTGCCTCTGTAGTTGGGCCATCACATTAGGGATGCTGCTATTCCTCAGGATAAAGGCATAATGCACAGACCCAGGCTACTTAGCATTGACATGGGAGCTGTACTGGTCCACCAGACACACCATCTGGACATTCATGGAATGAAAACTCTTTTGATTTCTGAATACCTGTTAATTTTGCCGGGGAGGACGACAAATACAATGGTGGTCATTACAACCCTGGCGGACGGTGTTAAAGCTGCGGAAATACCGCAAACAGGGCGGCGGACAAAAAAAGGGAATTATGACCCTGGCGGTAACCGCCAACAAAGACAGCCACTTTAACACACCGCCCGCCACAGCGGTACAGACAAGCAGCACGGCGGTCACCGCCAACAGACAGGCGGGAGACAATGTACCGCCCACACTATTACAACCCGCCAATCCGCCACCTTTTCCGGGGCCGATTCACCGTGGATAAAAACACGGCGGAAATAGCTTTTGCTATGGGAAAACGCTCACCTCAACATACTCCACGAGGAAGGAGGACACCATGGAGGCCGAATTACAAATCCTACCTGCCCTTGTCTTTCTGCTCCTCTACGACCAACAGCTACGTAGGCGCCGAAGACACCGGTGAGTACTGCATCTACGACACAGGGGAGGGGGGAGGCAAAAGTTAGGGGGACACCCACCAAACACCCCCACCCCCACCCTCGCATATTACAACATACACACCAATGCATTCACAAAAATCACAGTAACAACCCACAATCCCCCCGGAAGAATGAAAAGACAATGCGAAATTCGGTCAAACATTGTAATGTGCCAATATACATGTCATACAAAAATATACATATATATATATATATCTCAAAATCACTCTTATTTACACATACAATCTGAGAAGTAGTGCAGATATGTACACAACAATGTCCGTGCACCAACAGTCCAAAAATGCATGGGCGAGGCCCACAAACTATACCTGACCAAAATCGGAGAGAACACTGCCGGGGCATCAGATCGAAACACTAGAGGCACCTCAGGGGAAAGGGAAGGGGGGGCACCTCAGCCAGATGAATGCGAAGCCAGATCCACGACGGGGGTCCATGCCCATTGATGTATCCTGGGGAGTGCAAAGCCACAGTCTCTCAAGTCTCTACAGTGGGTGGGTTGCCCACTGTGCCATCCTGGGGAGTGCAAAGCCACAGTCTCTCAAGTCTATAGAGTGGGTGGGTAGCCCTCTGTGCCATCCAGGGGAGTGCAAAGCCACAGTCTCTCAAGTCTCTACAGTGGGTGGTTTGCCCACTGTGCCATCCTGGGGAGTGCAAAGCCACAGTCTCTCAAGTAGATGCAGTTCTCTACTGGTACTGGGGGGGACTGGTGCCCAGACTGGATGCGGGCTGTGGCATCCGGGCCCCTCCTGGGCTGTGACTCTGGCGGTGGTTTCTGGACCAGTGACAATAATTGGGTCCTCCTGGGCTGTGACTCCGGCGGTGGTTTCTGGACCAGTGACGATACTTGGGCCCTCCTGGGCTGTGACTCCGGCGGTGGTCTCCTGACCAGTGACGATACTTGGGCCCTCCTGGGCTGTGACTCCGGCGGTGGCGGTGGTCTCCTGATCAGTGACGATACTTGTGCCCTCCTGGGCTGTGACTCTGGCGGTGGTCTCTGGACCAGTGACGATACTTGGGCCCTCCTGGGCTGTGACTCCGGCGGTGGCGGTGGTCTCCTGACCAGTGACGATACTTGTGCCCTCCTGGGCTGTGACTCTGGCGGTGGTCTCCTGACCAGTGACGATACTTGGGCCCTCCTGGGCTGTGACTCTGGCGGTGGCGGTGGTCTCTGGACCAGTGACGACAGTGCTGGCGGTTGTGTCTGGACCGCTGGAAATTATGGCGCACTTCTCCGCCGTGACACTCACAACAGCTGGGCAGACTTCCTCTGGACCTTCCCCACCTTTGTTGGAGTTAAAGCTGACTCACCAATCCTCTTCGAACCCATGTCACTTGTTGTCCCACCAGGAGTCTTAACACGGTCCCGTTGTCCACTCTCCAATTTTAGAGCCTTTACAGTGGGTGGGCTGCCAGTGCCTTGGCTCCGGGTCCTACTGCCTGCCCTGGTGGCCGGTGCACTCCGCAAACCTTGAACAGGCACCACTGGTATTGGAGGCTTTTTGGCTGAGGCGCTACGACGGGACTGATGAATTGGAGGGGGGGTGGGGGCAAAAAGGTCAATTTGACATAGGGACAGTTTCTGACGGACACTGGGATGGGTAGCTGGAGGGGGTCTGGGAGTAGAGGAAGAGGAGGTGGTTGTAGGAGGTGTCACTTTAGGTGTTTTGGGTGCAGGTGCAGGTACTGGAGGCTGTCGTGAGGTGGATGGATGTTGGGTGAGTGATTGCCGGCGTTTGTGTACTTTGGGAGGGGGTGTCACAGACAGACTGGGAGAGGACACAGGGGGCGTGTAAATGGGAGTGGAGGTGGTGAGTGCAGGTGAGCAGCTTGTGGTGCTGGGTGTCCTGGTGCGAGTCCTAGTGACTGTAGATGTGGTGCATGCAGGTGTGTGTAGACGAGACTGGGAGGGAGGAGGGAGAAGAGGAGGAGGGGGACACAGTGGAGACAGTGGATGTTGCTGTGTCTGTATGTGGGTGAGGCTTGCGTGAGTGCCTGTGGTGTGTGTGGTGCCTATGTTTGCTTGAGCTACTTGTGTGTGTTGACTTGTGTGCATGCTGGTCTGTAGGTGTGCTTGGGATGGGCTGGGGTACAGGGGATTGGGTCTGGGTGGAGGAAGTTGGAGGGGGGAGGCTGGACACAGGGACAATGGCTGCCATCAGTGCTGAGGCCAGAGATTGCAGGGTTCGCTGAAGGACAGCCTGACCAGAATGAATGCCCTCCAGGAATGCATTACCGTGTTGCAACTCTCGTTCTACACCTTGGATGGCATTCACAATGGTAGACTGCCCAACAGTGAGTGACCTGAGGAGGTCAATGGCCTCCTCACTGAGGGCAGCAGGGGTGACTGGGGCAGGGCCTGAGGTGCCTGGGGCGAAGGTGATGCCCACCCTCCTGGGTGAGCGGGCACGGGGCGAACGCTGAGGGGCTGCTGGGAGGGCGGTGCTGGTAGGGGAGGTAGCGGCTGTACCTGTAGAAGTGGGGCGCACAGATGGTGCCGCCACCACAGGAGAGCTCCCATCGGCGAACGAGTCTGTGTCACTGGTTGGTGATCCGGTGGCCGACGTGAAGCTCTCCTCGCCCTCCGTCCCACTGGTGCATTCAGAGTCTGTGGTGTGGCCCTCCATGGCCATGTGGGATGCAGCTCCCTCGTGCTCCGGTGCCACTGTACCTCCGCCTGATGATGTTGATGTACAAAAGGACAGGGAGAGCAGGAAAAGGGGGGGAGACAGAAGAAAGAGACTTTTAGTGCAGGGCATTCCGCTACTGTTGGCGGACAAGACAGACGCAGCAGCCCCCTGCATTACGCCGTGCTCCTGCCCTCTGCACATGCAATTTCTGGGATATGGCCTACATGGCAATGGTGGACATCTGCGCACATGGATGCCACATGGATGCCACAGGGGCAACTATACCTCAACTTGGCACTCTGGTGAGGTGGGGTAGAGTGCCACATGGCCTACATTACGGAGGGGCCTTGCCTACCGAATTCGCCCTGGCCTAGGGACACCCACAGCCCTCCTCCCCCACCCAGACCCCTCCACTGCACGCAAAGTCCGCAGAATGAGGTTGTACTCACCCCCTTGTGTCTGCTGTGATGTCCTCAAGCGCCCATCCAACTCCGGGTAGGCCACCGCCAGGATCTGGAACATCAGGGGGGTCATGGTGCGACGGGCACCCCTCCCACGTTGGGAGGCCATCCCCAGCTGAGCCTCCGCCGTCTTCTTGCTGCAGCGGCGAATGTCCTCCCATCTCTTCCGGCAGTGGGTGCCCCGTCTCTGGTGGGCCCCCAGGGTCCGGACCTCCTTGGCGATGGCACGCCAAATGTCCCTCTTCTGGTGGGCGCTGACCTACATGACATGCACAAGGGAAGAGGTACAGTCATTACCAACTGCACCGTCAATGTGAGTGGCCCCCTCCCTACTCTGGCCATGTGGCCCATTCATTCCCATGCATAACTGTTCTATGTACTCTGCCCCCTTCCCTCTTCCACCCAGCCCTCTCCACCCAGGCCTAGCCCATACTACGTGCTCCCTCTGTACTAACCTGTTGGTCTGGAGGACCGTAGAGTAGCGTGTACTGGGGGAGGACCCCATCCACAAGTTTCCCCAACTCCTGTGCAGTGAAGGCAGGGGCCCTTTCCCCAGACGCAGCAGCCATCTTCGCTTCCAGACCGAGGTCACAGCAGCACTAGCAGTGTAGGTCCTCTCCTGTCGAAGGTCAGATATATAGTGATTGAACAGATAGAAAATGGCGGTGACGTCCGCGGCGGTGACGTCCGCGGAGTGCATCATCACCGCCAGCGCACCTGTTCATTGGCTCCTGGGACCCATAGGGTCCAATGTAAACCAATGCAGCATTGCGCCGCGGTCTACGACCGCCTACCGCGACGGTGTGCAGCGCCAGCGCAGTTACCCCACAATCCCATTGTCCCAGTTTAGAGGTCAGGCAGCCACCATTTCAGGGGCCCACATGCCTTCATTTACTACTGCGTCACACATAGCTAGACCTACACTCAACACACATACAGGAAGGGTTTTGTGTCTGGTGTAGTCTTGTGTGTAACAGTGGGTACATACCTGGAGGATTAATCACTGGTTCTTCACTGTTGTCCTACGTAGGCACCGTCAGCTGGGACATATGAGAAGATGGCGGAATCCTCCGGTGTACCGACCACTGGTGGACCTGTTGACAATGGAAGAAAGACATGTCATCGTCACCTACAGGTTTGACCGTGCCACTATCCAGGAACTATGTACCCAGTTGGAGCCAGACCTGATGTCACCGATCCGCCATCCGACTGGAATCCCCCCTGACGTGCAGGTGCTGTCAGTGCTCCATTTCCTTGCAAGTGGGTCATTTCAGACAACAGTGGCCATGGCATCAGGGATGTCCCAGCCTATGTTTTCCAAAGTCTTGTCCAGAGTGTTGTCTGCCCTGCTGAAACACGTAAGGAGATACATCATTTTCCCTCAGGTGGAGGATTTACCTACAGTGAAAGGTGACTTCTATGCCCTTGGACATATCCCCAACGTCATAGGTGCTATTGATGGGACCCATGTAGCTCTGGTCCCCCCCCGCAGGAGTGAACAGGTGTACAGGAACAGGAAGAGTTATCATTCCATGAATGTCCAGATGGTCTGTTTGGCAGACCAGTACATCTCGCAGGTAAATGCTATGTTCCCTGGCTCAGTGCATGACGCCTACATCCTGCGCAATAGCAGCATCCCTGATATGATGGGTCAACTCCAGAGGCACAGTGTATGGCTATTGGGGGACTCTGGTTACCCCAACCTATCCTGGCTATTGACCCCAGTGAGGAATTTCAGGACCAGGGCAGAGGAACGGTACAATGATGCCCTTGGGCGGACTAGGAGGGTTATCGAATGCACCTTCGGCCTCCTTAAGGCCAGGTTCAGGTGCCTCCATATGACAGGTGGATCCCTATTCTACTCACCGAAGAAGGTGTGCGATATCATCGTCGCCTGCTCCATGCTCCATAATTTGGCATTGCGACGCCAGGTGCCTTTTCTGCAGGAGGATGATCCAGATGACGGTGTTGTAGCAGCTGTGGAGCCTGTGGAGCCTGTGGACAGTGATGAGGATGAAGCTGAGGAAGAAGAAAACGACAACAGGGATTCAGTCATACAGCAATATTTCCAGTGACACACAGGTGAGAACATTTTCTGGTTTAATTAACATTACATTAACTTTCACACGTCTACCTCTATCCTGTACCTACATTTCACTCACTATTTGTTAATTGAGTTGTACCCTTCCATTTCAGTTTCACAAGTGTGGTAACCTACGTGTCAACTGATTGCATCCTTCAAGGGCTTGTGATGTGTGACATAGCTATATTAGCCTTACAATGGGTAACCCATTATGACACTGTGATTGATAATACAAAGTACCAAATCATAGACTGACTACAGATTTTTTGGTTTTCAAGGGTGTTTATTTAAGTGCTCAAAAAATGAAGGGGGGTTGTAAAATGGTGATGGGTGATGGTGGAGGAATGTCCATGGCAGAGCCCAGTCTATTAGTCTCACAGGTGCACTGCCCATCTGGGCATAGGAAGTGGAGCTGGGGCAGTTTGAATATGGACAGGGTAACAAAGTGGGACAGTGGGAGGACAATCAGGGTGGTATTATTTCCTGGCGGGGGTCTTGCCATCTTGGTCTGTCCTGTTACTGGATCTCAGGGACCGCTTGCGTGGTGGTTGTCCATCTGCAGGGGGTGGGGTGCTGGTGTGTTGGTCCTGTGGCGGGGTGTCCTGTCCACTAGCGCCAGCGGAGGTGGTGGGCAGTTCATTGTCGTGGCTAGTGTCAGGGGCCCCTTGGAGTGCCACGGTGTCCCTCAAGGTCTTTTGAATGTCCGTCAGCACCCCTACGATGGTGCCCAGGGCGGAGCCGATGGTCCTGAGCTCCTCCCTGAACCCCAAATACTGCTCCTCCTGCAGGCGCAGGGTCTCCTGCAACTTGTCCAGGACCGTCACCATCGTCTCCTGGGAGTGGTGGTATGCTCCCATGATGGAGGAGAGGGCCTCGTGGAGAGTTGGTTCCCTTGGCCTGTCCTCCCTCTGTCGCACAGCAGCCCTCCCAGTTCCCCGGTGTTCCTGTGCCTCCGTCCCCTGGACCGTGTGCCCACTACCACTGCCCCCAGGTCCCTGTTGTTGTTGGGGTGGTGGGTTCTCCTAGGTGCCCTATAGTGGTGGACACACCGCTGATTGACCTGTCCTGGGTAGGGAGGTTTGGGCCCTCTGGGTAGGTGCTGTGCTGGTGTTACCAGAGGGTGGCAGCTCGGTGTTGGGCTGTGACTGGGCAAGGGGAACCGAATGTCCTGAGGCCCACGATGGTCCGGGCTGGTCATCAAGATCCAGTGGGGCAGAGCTGCTGTCGTCACTGTGGGCCTCTTCTGGGGGTGGAGTGGAGATGTCTGGACCCTCCTGTGTGGTGACGGTCCTTCGGGTTCCTGCAGGGGCATAAGAACATGATTATTGCATGTGTGTGTTTGATGGTGTGCAATGGGTGGGTGTTTGTGTAACCCAGTGCAAGCATTCCTGTGTGGGGGCTTGTGTGATGATGGTTGGGGGGGTGTTCTGGGTATGTGCAGTGAGCATGCTTTAGTGAGGGGTGCCCATACTTAGTTGTGTCATGCAGGGCTTGGTGTTGGGATGGGTGGTTTGTGTTATGGGTACATTACTGGGGATTTGGGGTGATGGGGGAGGGTGTGAGGGTGGGGGTGTGTGATAGCATGCAGGTAGGGTGGGGGATGTGATAGTTAAGATTTGACTTACCAGTGTCCCATCCTCCACCGACTCCTCCGAGGCCCTCAGGATGCAAGATGGTCAAGACTTGCTCCTCCCATGTTGTTAGTTGTGGGGGAGGAGGTGGGGGTCCGCCGCCAGTCCGCTGCACTGCGATGTTGTGCCTGGATACCGTGGAACGCACCTTCCCCCGTAGGTCGTTCCACCTCTTCCTGATGTCCTCCCTATTTCTTGGGTGCTGTCCCACGGCGTCCACCCTGTCCACTATTCTGCGCCATAACTCCATCTTCCTGGCTATTGATGTGTGCTGTACCTGTGAGCCAAATAGCTGTGGCTCTACCCGAACGATTTCCTCCACCATGACCCTGAGCTCCTCCTCGGAGAAGCGTGGGTGTCTTTGGCGTGACATGGGGTGGTGTGTGTGAGGTGTGGGGTGGTGTATGTGGTGATGAGTGTGGTGAGTGTAGTGGTATGTGGTGTTTTTTGCGTGGATGTTGTGTGGGTGATGGTGTTGTGTGCCTCTGTGTGATGGGGTTGTCAATAGCTGTGCTCTCTCTCTCTCTGGCCTTCTCTCAGAATTTCTGGTTGTAGGGGTTTGTGGGTGATGTGGGTGTGTGTTTTATATTGTGTTGGGTGTGTGGGAGTGTTGTTTGTATGTGTATCAGGTGTGTGTATTTGGAATTGTCCAATGTGGCGGTGTTTTGGAGATGTGTGTGTATTTTGAGCGCGGCGGTGTGTACCGCCAATAGAATACCGCGGTTGAAAGACTGCCGCGTGGATTCGGGGGTCGTAATAGCATGGGCGTGTTTCTGTTGGCGTGGAGGTGGAGGATTTGCTTCCGCATGTTTATCGCTGACCTTTGGTGTGGCGGGGTTGTGTGGGTGTCTGAATTTCGGCGGATTCCGTGATGTGTGTCATAATAGCTGTGGTGGTCTACCGCCGCCGCCGCGGTGCATTGGCAGTCTTCTGCATGGCGGTAAGCGCCTAATACCGCCAATATTGTAATGACCCCCAATATGTGTTCCATCAATTGCCCCAATAATGATGGGATATGTCCCATTGCATAGAAGCCAGCCTTCACTGTGGCCAAATCCTCCACCTGGGGGAATACAATGTAGCTGCACATGTGTTTAATCGGGTAAGACAACACTCTGGTCAGCACTATTGAGAACATTTGCTGTCAGATTCCTCCTGCCAAGCCCACTGTCACTTGGAAAGAACCAGTTGGCAGGAAATGGAGCACTGATAGATCTTGCACAAGAGGGGGCATCTCAGTGGGGTGATGGATAGCATATATCAGGTCAGGCTGCAGTTAGGTACACAGCTCCGTGATTGTGGCCCTGTCAAGTCTGTAGGTGACGATAATGTGCCTGTCCTCCATTGTTGCCAAGTCCACCAGGGGTCTGTACACCGCGGTATGTCTCCATCTCCTATTCATCCGCAGCAGTAGCAATCTATGGGGCAAAAGAGTGAGGTGCAAGTCACAAACTGAACATTGTAGTCCCAACAGTACAATGCATGATGTTAATTTGAAATGTATAAGTGGCATGTGTCCTGTATGTCCAATTGTGATCTGTGATGCAGTTATAATCCAGGGCCTGCCCCCCCCTTGAAATAGGTCCGCCTGTCCTGTGTGGAGGGACAGGTGGAAGTGAGGTAATTCCGCTAACGTTGTGCGCCGTTGCGGGAGGTGGTGGAGAACCGCCGAGCAACGCCTCATTGGATAATATTGGGCCCTATGGGGTACAGTGGCCACTGGTGATGTACGCCGGTGGTGACGGTATGCACCGCCGCAGACGTCACTGCCTTTTTCTATCTGTTCACTCACTTGCTACCCGACTTTCAACAGGAGAGGACCTACACTGCATGTGCTGCTGTGACCTGTGTCTGGAACCTACCATGGGGCGAGTGACTGGGGAAAGGGCCCCTGCCTTCACCTTGGCGGAGTTGGAGAGACTGATGGATGGGGTCCTACCCCAGTACGAAATGCTGTATGGGCCTCCAGACCAACAGGTGAGTACACTGGGAGCTTGATGCATGGGTCATGAATGCATGAAGTGGTGTGTGTGAAGGCCTTGAGTATGGGGGGTTGGTGGATGTCCCCTGGGTGGCGTGCAGCTTGTGTGCTGGACCCTGTGTGTGCAAATGGCGATGGGAAGGGGTATAGTGGGCCATGAGTGTAACAGGCAGGACAGTCTGACTAATACCTTTCCCTGTGTGTATTTCTCTGCAGCTCAGCACCGATCAAAAGAAGGGTATATGGCGTGCCATCACCAAGGACCTGCGGACCCTAGGGGTCTATGGCAGGCAAAGCACCCACTGTCAGAAACGGTGGGAGGAACTGAGATGCTGGCATGGAAGACCGCGGAGGCCCAGCTGGGGATGGCCTCCCAACGAGGAAGGGGTGCCTGTTGAACCCTGACCCCCCTGATGGCCCTCATACTGGCAATCGCCTATCCGCAGCTGTATATGCGCTTGAGGGCATCACAGCAGCCACAAGGGGGTGAGTAAAGTCCCCATCATTACAACTTATGCCTGGTGGGGTGGTGTCTAAGAGGTGGATGTGTGTCAGGCCAGGCCTGACATTGCAGAGTAGGTCCCACATTGGGCAGGGTTCTGGTGTGAAATTCCTCCTACCTAGCTTGTAGGCATCCACTACTAGGCATGGCTGTGTGGGTCCCAAGAATTAATCTAATAGGGTGTAAGTTAGGGGAAAAAGAACAAGCGCTCAGGGATCAAAGTTTTGAATTATAAATAAATGGTGCAAACACAGGGGAGCCCCCCCCCCAGTCCCCTAACTGGTTTACATAGTAAACACATACAGACATAGAAACAAATGTGATGCACTCATAGAGAATATCTTATACAACAAACATATGTGATCATCTTATTATGTCGCACAAACAGTCCAATAATGTTGTTCAGTTCTTTAGGGTTTATTCATGAAAACTTCAAGTTGTCCTGGGCGATAGACCGTACTACGTGGTATGAAGAAAGACAAATCAATAAGTATTTCAGTACTGGATGAAAGTTTGTCGATATAAACAACCAGAGCAGCCAACACGTGTTTCGTCTTAGGGCATTCACCCAAATAACTTCTTCAGGGCTGAGATTTCATCAAATGGAGTCTCTAAAACAAATAGGTGGACTCGTAAATAATTATGAAATATGGCGCTATCACTTGAAATGTGCTCATAGAAACAAAGCGCTATGGTGTCTGAAAAGAAAATTATTTCTAATTAACCAAGTGTTAAGGAAAGGAAAAAGAAGAAAAAAGTAAGAAAGGCCTTTAGTAAAAACCAAATCATCTATAAATCCTCAACAATGTGTGTACCCATAGCGTGTGTACTCATCATTACATCTTAATAACACCAACCGAGAAAAAGTACCATGCATAAAAGTGCATAAAACCACCAATAGCCTAGCCCAAAAATTGAAATGTCATGAAACAGAAACTGACAATCCGTCACCTCCTTAAAAACTAAATCACACCAGAAGTGTAACCGATTGTGACATAATAATAGTAAAAGCGAACCTTCAATCTAGCAATGAACTATGTGAAAATTGCGATCTTTCCAATGAGAAAAAGCGATACTCCAAAGTATCCAAAATAAGAGAAATACAGAACTGCAAATAAAAAACGAATCGCCTCGTCAAAAAAAGAAGTACTCGGTACAAAGCTATATAATGAAACATCCCGTATTCAGAGGTTTTCTGCGTTAGACTTACCCGATAGAACTTCATATCTTGTGTACAAAAACCGACGCGAGTATGCTTTCGAAAATATCTGATTGAACAGCCCAAACAAACGTTACCTATATATATCGTAAGACACGGAAGTGTTTAAATGGAAACAGTGGCAATCGAAAGCGGACTCCAACGTATGGGTAATAAAAATAAAAAACATAGGGCCATATGTACGAACACTTTTTCCCATAGACACAGAATGGGTAAAAACCTTTGCTACATCTGGCCCATACTGTGTTAAACGCCTCTCATACTCTTGCCATCTTTACGGGGAATTAGAGGATGGGAAGTCTAACCATAGCAAAGATAACATATTACAAAGTGCGTGGCGGATATGGAACCAATAATAAACAACATTCCTCAAATCCAAAATTCATACGTATTCCTCGAATCTAATGCCAATAACAATCTTCGGCACAATTAGAAAAAATACATAATGCAAAGCAAAAATAAAATGAAATAATAAAAAACATAGGGGGTTATTCTAACTTTGGAGGAGTGTTAATCCGTCCCAAAAGTGACGGTAAAGTGACGGATATACCACCAGCCGTATTACGAGTTCCATAGGATATAATGTTCAGCTTCTGATCTACCTTAGCACCAAACGATACGAAGGGAAAGAGAAAGTCTAATTTAAACTAACATGGACGAAATATAAACCAATATGCAAAACATTATGATATCTAAAACAACTGTAGCCACATCCCACAATTCCGAAAATCAATCAAACCTGGTATCTGAGGTAATACTCATAAAAAAAGGGAAATATATTTGAATTATCAAATACACCGATAAATGCAACATATAGAAAGTAAGAAGAAGGTAAAGATAAACAGTCCCCCAATAAAAAGGTATTCTGTAACTAGAAACTGTGTTGATGATTAACCCTATTTGTTTTAAATACCATATGATGAAAAATCACCCCGCATAATATAATATCAAAATCAATGTAAAATAATTGTGACACATATGTGAACATCATTCTTATAGGAGTTACACTGACTTCACATGATTTGCAAATGGATGTTATGTGGGTATAAGCGATAGTACTATATCAACAGGTGATCATACCTCCATTGCATATCAAACAAAAACTGAAACATCCAAGAAACCTTTATTCTCCCCAAAAATATTCTACTTCTCTGTCTGTATTAAGACCTAACTCTACCGCTCTCAATCTCAATATCCACATTGCTTCTTTTTTGCGTAATGTTAATTCCCTGTTAACCCCTCTGGGGTCTTTTGGAACATCTTCAAACCCAAAGAATTCAAATTTCTTATGATTATCCTGTGTCACACAAGCCAAAATGTGGGCCACTAAGGGATATCTAATATCGCCATTTTTCAGGGTCCTGACATGCTCACTAATTATGACTTTGAGAGTGCGAATTGTACTCCCAATATAGATACGAGTACAATTGCAACGCATTATGGGGGTCATTCTGACCCCGGCCGGCGGCGGACGCGGCCGGCCTGGCTGGGACCGCCAGAATACCGATGCGCGGTCAAAAGACCGCCGCGGTAATTCTGGGTTTCCCGCTGGGCTGGCAGGCGACCGCCAAAAGGCCGCCCGCCAGCCCAGCGGGAAACACCCTTCCACGAGGAAGCCGGCTCCGAATCGAGCCGGCGGAGTGGAAGGGGTGCGACGGGTGCAGTAGCACCCGTCGCGAATTTCAGTTATCAGACACTGAAATTCAAAGTGGGGCTCTCTTACGGGGGCCCCTGCAGTGCCCATTGGCATGGGCACTGCAGGGGCCCCCAGGGGCCCCACGACACCCCATACCGCCATCCTGTTCCTGGCGGCCGAAACCGCCAGGAACAGGATGGCGGTATGGGGGTCAGAATCCCCATGGCGGCGCAGCAAGCTGCGCCGCCATGGAGGATTCTCCTGGGCAGCGGAAAGTCGGCAGTACACCGGTGTGTGTCTGTGTAGTGATGCCGGGGGTAGGGGTGGGGAGGGTGGTCCTGCCAACTTCGGAGGGGTGGCAGGGGGGTGTCGGGTGTCGGGGAAGGACTCAGGGTGGGATGTGGGGGAGACCCCTATCAGTGCCAGGGAAGGGATTTCCCTGGCACTGATAGTGCCCAAGCCCATGAAATCCATGGCAGTGAGCCGGGTCATGATGGCGGTAACCGCTATGGTCATGATTATAATTTCTTTACCGCCAGCCTGTTGGAGGTAAGACCGCCACTTCTCCGCCAACCGCCAGGGTCGTAATGAGGGCCTATGTTTTTTATTATTTCATTTTGTTTTTGCTTTGCATTATGCATTTTTTCCGAATTGTGCCGAAGATTGTCATTGGCATTAGATTTGAGGAATACGTATGAATTTTGTGTTTGTGGAATGTTGTTTATTATTGGTTCCACATCCGTCACGCACTTTGTAACATGCTATTTTTGCTATGGTTAGACTTGCCATCCTCTAATTCCCCGTAAAGATGGCAAGAGTATGATAGGTGTTTAACACAGTATGTTTTTTATTTTTATTACCCATACGCTGGAGTCCGCTTTCGATTGCCACTGTTTCCATTTAAACACTTCTGTGTCTTACGGTATATATATGTAAAGTTTGTTCGGGCTATTCAATCAGATATTTTCAAAAGCGTATTTGCGTTGGTTTTTGTACACAAGATATCAAGTTCTATCAGGTAAGTCTAACACAGAAATCCTCTGAATATGGGATGTTTCATTATATAGCTTTGTACCGAGTTCTTCTTTTTTGACGAGGCGATTCATTTTTTATTTGCAGTTATGGATTTTTCTTATTTTGGATACTTCGGAGCATCGCTTTTTCTCATTGGAAAGATTGCAATTTTCACATAGTTCATTACTAGATTGAAGGTTCGCTTTTACTATAATTATGTCCGTTTCTGTTTCATGACATTTCAATTTTGGGGGCTAGGCTATTGGTGGTTTTATGCACTCATATGCATGGTACTTTTCTTGGTTGGTGATTTGGTGTTTACTAAAGGTATTTCTTACTTTTTTCTTCTTTTTCCCTTCCTTAACACTTGGTTAATTAGAAATAATTCTCTTTTCAGACACCATAACGCTTTGTTTCTATGAGCACATTTCAAGTGAGAGGATCATATTTCATAATTATTTACGAGTCCACGTATTTGCTTTAGAGACTCCATTTAATGAAATCTCAGCCCTGAAGAAGTCGTTTGGGTGAATGCCCTAAGACGAAACACGTGTTGGCTGCTATGGTTGTTTATATCGACAAACTTTCAACAATCAACTGAAATTCATGCAGTACTGAAATACTTATTGATTTGTCTTTCTTCATAACACATAGTATGGTCTATCGCCTGGACAACTTGAAGTTTTCATGAATAAATCCTAAAAAACTGAACATCATTATGGGACTGTTTTTGCGACATAAGATGATCACATATGTTTGTTGTATAAGATATTCTCTATGAGTGCATCACTTTCGTTTCTATGTCTGTGTGGGTCCCAGGTATGCTGCAGTTGGCGGTATGTGTCCGTCCCAATGCCCTGGTGGCTAGCATTGTTACTGGTAGTGCATTGCATAGTGCGTAGGCCTGTTCCCTGTGTGTGAGGGTGGGATGTACGCCAACGGTGGTGTTGGTGCAGCCACTGACCCAGTGTGTACTTTGTCTCTCCCGCCCTTTTTTTTTTGTCAACCAGTCCTTATGTGCATTAACATCATCTGGTGGGGGAGCAGAGGGAGCTGAATCCCACAGGACCCAGGAGTCAGAGTCCACCGACGGTGAGGACACCAGTGGGACGGAGCGCGAGGGGAGCACCATGGCAGAGACTGGAGGGAACAGTTCTGACACAGATACCTCCTCCGATTAAGCTCCCTGGTGGTGACGGACATGTCTGTGACCACCCCAGCTACAGGTACAGCCGCCACTCCCGTACCAGCACTGCCTTCCCAGCAGCCCGTCATCGAGTTGCCTGTGCCCGCTCACCCAGGAGGGTAGGCATCTCCTTCACCCCAGGCACCTCAGGCCCTGCCCCTGTGAGCCCTGCTGCCCTGAATGAGGAGGCTATTGACTTCCTGAGATCCATCTCTGTTGGGCAGTCAACCATTGTGAATGCCATCCAGGGGCTGGCAGCCCAAATGCAACAGACAAATGCATTTCTGGAGGGCATTCACACTGGCTTGGCTGCCCAACAGAGATCAATCCAGGCTCTGGCCTCCTCTCTGATGGCAGCCATTGTCCCTGTTTCCACCCTCCCCCTCCAACTTCCTCTTCCCAATCCCATTCCCCTCAACCCCAACCTATCCCAAGCACACAGGCAAACAAGCATGCACACAGGACAACACACAAGAGTGGCACAGGCAAACACAAGCACCACACATCATCCCACTGGCACTCACACCAAAACCATCCAGATGACAACATACCAACATCCACTGTGACCCCTTCCTCCTCTTCCTCCACCTCTCTTCCAGTTGTGTCTACATTCACACCTGTATGCACTACATCCTCATCCACTACCGCCATCACCAGCACACCTAGCAGAACACACACCTCACTGGCAGACACCACCACAACAGCCATGCACACGTCCTAGTGTCCTCTCCCACTGTGTCTGTCCCCCCCAAGGAACACAAACGCAACCACTCAGACACCCAACAGCCATCCACCTCACAACAGTATCCAGCCCATGCACCTACACCCAAACACAACAGATACCTCCCACAACCACTCTCTCTACCTCCACTCCCAAACCTTCTCCCTCTTCCTGCCGCAATGTCCCTAAGCAGCTTTTCCTCTCCACCACTGACCTCTTCCCTTCCCCTCCCCCATCCTTCACGTCTTGCCAGGTTGGCTAAAACCCAGGCAAGCACCTCAGCCACCCAGTCCATGGGCCCAGTAGTGTCTACACCCACTCGTGGTGGTAAAGGATCCAGGGCACCAGGCAGTCTCAAGGAAAGGGTGCCTGCCCAAGTGCTGCCCGGAAGGGCAAGAAGCCCTCCCCAGCTGCTGCCCTGAAGGTCAAGGTGCCATTCCCAGCTGCTGCCAGGAAGGGCAAGTAGCCTGCCCCAAGTGCTGCCCTGAAGTACAAGGTTCCATCCCCTGCTGCTGCCAAGAAGGGTTAGGAGCCTGCCTCAAGTGCTGCCAGGAAGGGCAAGGGGCCTGCACCAGCAGGCAGGAGGAACAAGGGGCTGTGGTGCTGGCACTCAGTTGGTGCTCCCACCACCCACCATGGTTGTGCAGCCTTCTGATGCTTCAGAGAATGGGCAGGAGCTTCCCCCACAACCACCAGCAGCAGCACCACCACCAGCAGTGGGGAGCCATCCGAGGCTGCAGGGGCTGGGCTGGAGCTTCCCCCTACAACCACCAGCAGCAGCAGCACCACCACCACCAGCAGTGGGCAGTTGTCCAAGGCTGCAGGAGATAGGCAGTAGCTTCCCCCCCCAACCACCAGCAGCAGCACCACCACCAGCAGTGGGCAGCTGTCTGAGGCTGCAGGGGATGGGCTGGAGCCTCCCCCCACCAGCGGCTGCAGCAGCACCACTACCACCACTGAGCAGCCGTCACCGCCGGAGGACATTCTGTAGACCTGCCTCCATGGGCTGTTGTGCGGCTTGCCCCCTGTAAAACCTGTGGGTATGACACCCAGCTGAGAGACTGTGACCTTGCACTCCCCAGGATCTGAAGCACAGGGCACGATGGCCCCTCCAGAACCAGTTGGTATGACACCCAGTCACCCCATCCTCCCCAGGATTTGAAGCACAGGGCACAATGCCTCCTCCAGAACCAGTGGGTATGACGCCCACTCACTCCATCCTCCCCAGGATCTGAAGCACAGGGCACAATGCCCCCTCCAGAACCAGTGGGTATGACACCCACCAACTTCTGCCTCCCCAGGATCAGAAGCACAGGCTATGATGCCCCTTCTAGAACCAGTGGGTAAGCCACCCACCTGAGAGACTTTGGCTTTGCACTTCCCCGGTCCAAGCACAGGGCATGTTACCCCCTCCAGAGCATGTGGGCAAGTCACCCACTTGAGAGACTGTGGCCTTGCACTCCCCAGGACCAGGCAGAGGGCATTTTGCCCTCTCAAGAGCATGTTGGCATGTCACCCACGACAGAAACTGTGGCCTTGCACTCCCCAGTTCCAAGCACAGGGTATGTTGCCGCCTCCAGAACCAGTGTTGTTGTTCCATCTGCCAGCTGAGGTGCCTCCCCGTTCCCCATCCCCCTGAGGTGCCTTCCTATTTTCCAACTGATGCCCCTGCAGTGTTCTCTCTGTTTTGGGGCAGAAGACAAGTGGGGCCTTGGACTTTGTCATGTGGCCCTTTGGCCCACGCACATTGAAGACTGGGCAGTGCCCCTTGAACTGTACATATGTATGTACTTTTAGATTGCATGTTCGTATTTTTTCTGTATTTACATAATAACACTCGCTTTCATCTATTCGTGTCGTCCTTGCATTATTCCTGAGGGGTACAGGGTAAATATGTTTTCTTACTGCATCTGATTGTGTGTATGGTGTTGGGGGTGGGGGTGTGTGTTGTGCGTGTGTGTGTGTCACTCTCCTTTTCCTCCCCTCCCCCCTGTGTACTAGGCGGCTGTACTCACCGTGGTCGTCTTCGCCATCGTTGGTGTTCATTGTGGAACAGGACGTAAAATATCATAGAAAAGATTTGCAGCTCAGGCTCCATGGCAGCGTGGTTTGGTTGTTCCCTGTGTTTCCAAAGGTGAGTCCTTTCCCTTCTGTGCAGTGTTTCCACCAGGCTTTTGCTGTCATTGGTACCGCCCCAGAAAAGGTGGTGGTTTCAAGGGCCTTCATATGGTAGGCAGAACATTGACTTCCGCCTGGCTGTAGGTAATGACCACCGTGGTGCCTGTTGTTTCCGTCCTGGTGGTCGGTGTGGTAAAGTGGCTGTCTATCTGAGATCTTTCCATCATAATTTGGCGGTAGTTACTGCCAGCCTGTTGGCAGTATTACCGCCACTTTATCACCGACCACCAGAGTTGTAATGAGGGCCTAAATCTTTTGACCCTGTGACTTCAGAAAACAGGAGACAAGCTCAATCTGAGCCCCTGGAGAGCACTTCTCAGCAAAGTCAGAGGGAAGCAAGACAGCAGAGCAACAGCAGGGAAGCAGTCCTTCTCGGCAAAACAGTCCAGATGAGTCATTTGGGCAGCCAGGCAGTTCCTCTTGACAGGTTGCAGGTTCAGATCCAGAAGTGGCAGAGTTAGTGGGGTCAGGGACCCAGTTTACATACCCAAGTATGAAGTTGGGGAGACTTCAAAGAGTGGTTTTGAAGTGCACAAGGTCCCCTTTCGCTACAGGTCTGTCTGTCAGGGCCCCAGTAGGAGGTTTGGCAGTCAATTGTGTGATGGCAGGCCACTAGCCTTTGAAATGTGTCAGGCCCTCCAGGCTTCCAATCCAGGAAGACCAATTCAGTATGCAGATGAATGCAGATGTGTCTGAGTGTCCTGTGTTTGTCGTTGTCTGGGTGGAATGCACAAGGGAGCTGTCAACTAGCCCAGGCGTGGATTGGAGACAGACTGTAAGGCACAGATGGATTTTAAGTGCAGAAAAACGCTCACTTTCTAAAAGTGGCATTTCTAAAATAGTAATATAAAATCCAACCTTACCAATAAGCAGGATTTTCTGATACCATTCTGGCCATACTAAACATGACCTGTTTACCCCTTTCTGATCAGCATCTACCACTCAAACAGTATGTGAGGGCAGACCTAATGCTAGCCTATGAAAGGAGCAGGCCTCACAGTAGTGGAAAATGAATTTAGGAGTTTTCAACTACCAGGATATCTAAAACACACATGTACATGTCCTACCTTTTACCTATATAGCACCCTGCACTAGGGACTACCTTAGGGGTGACCTATGTGTAGAAAAACAGGAATTTAAGGTTTGGCAAGTATTTTTAAATGCCAAGACAAAGTGGCAGTGAATCTGCACACACAGGCCATGCAATGGCAGGCCTGGGACATTGTTAAGGATCTATTTATGTGGGTGGCACAATCAGTGATGCAGGCCGACTAGTAGCATGTAATTTACAGACCCTGGGCACATGTGGTGCACTTTACTGGGGACGTACAAGTAAATGAAATATGCAGATTGGGTATGAGCCAATATTACCATGTTTTTATGGAGCACGCACATGCACTTTAGCACTAAATAGCAGTGATAAAGTGTCCAGAGTCCTAAAGCCAGCAAAAATGAGGTCAGAAAAAGACGAGGAGGAAGGCAAAAAGTTTGGGGGTGACCCTGCAGGGAGGCCATTTCCAACAGTGATGATGAGCAATCCTGTTTACCAACTGGAAATTGTAATTTGATTAATGAAGAATTTCCACTGATTACTCTTTAGCCTTCACTTACAGTATTGGATTCGCCAATTGACTTACAGGGTACAGTTATTTCAAAAGTTTAGGATCTTGCTCGAAAAGATATTGGTCTAATCAAAGGAGTTGAACCAGTCACAGTGAAACCTAATGCAATTTTTCTGAAGACTTCTCAATATCACATAGCACCAGATGTAATTGAAGGAGTTACTCCTGTAATTGCAGATGTTGTCAAACAAGGAGTCTTGAAAGAAGTGCTGAGCAGCCCATGTAATTCACCTATTATGGGTTTGAGAAAACCAAGTGGGAAATTTCACATAGTTAAGGATTGGAGAAAAATGTATGAAATTATTGTCAAATGTTTCCCAGGGGTACCCAATCCAGCAGTGATTCTGTTTCAAATTCCATGTGACGCAGAATGGTTCACAGTAGTGGACTTGTCACAAGCATTTTTCTCAGTGCCTCTACATGAGGATGGCCAGTTTCTCTTTTGTTTTAAATTCTGCTATTATGGGTATTGTTGGTGCAGGATCCCACAAGGCATTTCAGAATCCCCATCCATATTTATTCAGGTGTTGAAAAATCATTGGGAATGCCTTTCCAGTGAGCATTCGTTCAGTACATTGATGACTTATTGGTTGCTTCAAAGACAAAGAAAGCATACAGACAGGACACTATTGCCTTGTTGAACCATTTGGGCGAGAATAGACATAAAGGGCCTGATTACGGTTTATGACCACATAGGTCGTGGTGTGTAGAAATTACTGACTGCAATTGATTGTTGATTATTTGATATCATATTTTGAAGTACTGGGTTTTTCAGAACCCAGTGGTGCCAGGGAACACACCCTAAGACTTCGAGTCCTTCCTGTTTCAGACTACACAAACACAGAGTCTTCTTGGTGAAGTCAAAGATTGTGTTTATTGGCTGCAGCCAGTAACAGGTATCCTAGAAGTACAACACGGTGTATATTCTCAGGAGACTGCTCCCTTTGCAAAGCTAACCTTCTCTTTTATACAAAATATTATGCTTTAGGCAAACATTCCTTATTTTACAGTTGACCATTCACATATTTTCACTACAAAGAAATAGCAGGGTTATGATGACAAGCCCATATTTCAGTTTGTCCAGCCCTCAATCAATTGCCCGGCAAGGCTCAGTACTTTCATCAGATATCAACGGACCCCCAATATAAACAGGCACCTCCTCCTTGTAAAGCAAGTCATAAAGAAAGAAACAGGGACAGGTGCGTGTAAGATTAGGCATGGTTTGTGTGTGATGAAAGGTTTTATGATGTGTTGTGCCTTGATACTAATCTCATTCGGCCACTGGGAAAGAAACTGGCCGAACAGGTTTGGCTTCAGGCAGTGGAGTCAGCTTGCCCAGGTCACAGAGGAGTCAGCAAAGATGTACGTGTCCTTCAGACTCGTTTTCGGCATTAGTCATTGGCCTATCTGAGGGCAATCACAAAATGGCTGTCGTTTAAATGGAACACGAGGGTTCAGGACGGAAACTCTGATATTCGGGTGATTTCGTTACCCGAATATGAATACAATGCTTGTGCATACTATTCTAATCATTCTCGGTCTGCTGATACCAAAATCGTTGTGATACGACGATGTTTATAACACGGGTCCAGAATTTTCAGTACCACAGACCCTCCTTTTGCCCTTACATAGGCAATAACCTATACTCACGCTAATCTGAGTCCAGGTCTATATTCATAAAGTCGTTGAGATGTTGCTGTAGCATCATCCTATTACTTAGCTCGTCCCTTGATACAGGTTTCCTTACACACGATGTAGCACAGAGGCCACATATTGCAGGAGCACACTGTACACACAGACAGGAAAAGAATGGCTAAGATCATCCCAATGACTACCAGAGTCTTCCATCCCCAGGCGGATATCGGCTCCCAGAACCACCCCATCAATGACCAATCTCCTTTATCCACGTGAATAGACTCGGAGATCTTATGCAGTTTGGAAATGGCCTGGTAGACTGTCGGAGCGTTATCTGGGATGAAAACACAGCAACTTGATTGGATCACTTTACATACCCCACCTCGGTCTGCAAGTATGACGTCTAATGCGACCCTGTTCTGAAGAGTCATAAGGCGATCCGACTGGAGCTCAGCAGTCAAATTACCAAGGGCACCGGCGGTTTCAACTACCGTGGATTCAACCACCTTTGTCAATTGCCTTATGTTCCTGCTGTTAACCATAGGACCCCAAAACGGCAGAAAACCCTTTACGAAATCTCCAAATTCTTGTCCTGTAGTGTCTTCTTTACTTATGACACCTCTAACTATCCTTGTCTTATGGTAATCTGCCGTGTAGGTGAGAGGTAACAGGAACGAAACAAAACATGTGCCTGAGAAGTCAGGAGGCAACCATGTATAGGCTCTATTATGGCAGATGAAATAGGTACCCTTAGCTGCTAAGAACGAAGGAGAAGTCTGAGACGCAAAAACATATCTTTCAGTGCAGATACTTTTCCCTAACTGAGCTCTGGGATTCTTGCCATTACCTTGCAGACATAGGTGACCCTGATGGGGTACAATCCAAATCGGGGAGGATCTCTTTGCTCGCTGGTTCCCACTCAGAGTAACTCCATATCCTGTTATGTTCCATCCAATATATGCTAGTGTCTCATCTCTCGGGATAGTCTCATAGGAAATATCTTCCCTAATCATATCTACTATACCCTTAGCTAGAGCACTATTCTTAGGATTATCTTTCACAGAACGTAGGGGGTTGGCTTCATACGCGTATATGAACACCGTTCTATATGCCCATACAGAACCATTATGGCTGAAAGGCAGGACCAGATAAGGGATACCTTTATCAGTAGTATGAGGCATAAGACCACACACCCAACAGTTAGTTGTGTTCACTACTAATTGGTGTTGGTGTAGAAGCTGAATGAATGAATTGTTGACAAATTCTAATCTTCTGGCAGACTCGTGTTCAGGCAGGGGGTGAAAAGAATGCGAGGAAACAGTAGAAGGAGGTATGGGCTGTGTAATGGGTGCAAATGTCACTTGAAAAGAGAATAAAACATATCCTATTAAAAACATCATTACACTAAGCAACATGAAAATACATAATATCAAAAATAGTTTCTTTGTCATTATTATACCCATTCTGGCTTTAAAGTCCATCTGTCTGGCAGGTCTCTCATTCTTGAAAAACTCCATCCTCTCTAATTGCTGCTCGTGGTGGTAGGGTGTTCTATGCTAGGGAATGCTTCTGTCAGTCCAGGGCAACTCCCTTAGACCGACCAGAACTGTCGACCTAACGTCTTCAGCTGCACTCCAAAGACTTGGGCAACCACGACCCTACAGCTGAACCCGGATGGCGGTTCGAAAAGAAAAAAACAAAAATAAGAAAGTTTCTCAGATGAGAGAGCCGCACCTTTAAAAAAAAATAGCAAAGGAACGGGAACAAATTATTTGTCCTTAGTTCTTGGTCTCAAATTATAACGGCTTTTTCCAGGTACTGTCTGGTTTTGGAACAAGAGTTCAGGCTCTGTAGTGTTCAATCGAATTGACGGTGGCACAGCTTCTTGCAAATTATTGTCACTTTCTTGTTCAGAAATTGTTCCTTTTACACATGCATCGCTAAATGGCAAAAAACGAGGCACAGTCTCAGTCTCAGAGTCAGCGATCCCCTCCTGGACCCATCGGTCGTACGGTAGAGGAAAAGGGACCCTCTTGCAGTGTACGCCGTAGATCCAGTTCTTTTTCCCTTCCACTCGAACAGCTGATCTTGTTGAGAGAAGGACAAGGTAGGGGCCGGTCCAACGGGGCTGGTCATTCTTTGTCCGCTGGAAGTTCTTGACCAGCACTCATGATCCAGGATCGATAAGATGTCCTGGAGCTTCAGAGACCTGAGGCAGAGTATCGTGAACCTGTTGGTGTAGAACACGCAATTTAGCCGTCAATTCATACAAATAATCAAGCAGTACAGGGTGTTCGATCTCACTGAATTTTGTTGGTCTTGGCACTCCCCATATGTTGGCCGGGCGGCCGAACACAATTTCATAGGGACTAAGTCCCACTCGCGAATGCACAGTCATTCTTGTTGATAGGAGTGCTAAAGGCAGAGCGTCAGGCCATTTAAGACCAGAGCTCGCTTGTATCTTTGCCAACTTCAGTTTTAGCGTGCCATTATAGCACTCTACTAGTCCAGCTGATTGGGGGTGATTTGCAGCGTGGAATTTTTGCTGGATACCTAGCCCCTCACATACTTTTTTCATCACTCGACCCACAAATTGACTCCCATTATCACTCCAGACCATTCTCGGCATTCCAAACCTTGGGAAGAATTCTTTGGCAAGGGCTTTAGCTGTGGATAAGGCAGTGTTGTCTTTTAAGGGATATGCTTCTACCCATCTTGAAAAAGCACAAACAACAACGAGTACGTATTTCAGATTGTTGCACCTTTCCATGTGGATGAAATCTAGCTGCAAAACCTCAAACTGATACGTTGGAGGCGCAAAATGACCAGCTGGAGTTGGGGTTCCCCTTCCAGGATTGTATTTCAGACACACCATGCAATTCTTGACCACATTCTCTGCACATTTAGGAATTCCAGCATTTTGCCATACTGGAGCCAACAACTTACAAATCCCTTTCACACTGATATGGGCCATTCCATGAGCCATTGTCACCACTGCAAGCACATACGCATCGGGTAACAACCAGCGCTGATGTTCTGACAAGTCAACCCAACAACCATTTTAATCCAATTTACCCATACTTTCTTTCCACACACTCAACTCTTTCTCTGAAGCTTCAGCTTGAAGAGACTTCACACCCTCTATCGTATCTTCACATATTCCAACGTCACCAACCCATCTTGCGGGGCCTGCAACATACATTCGATTCATCACATCTTTTGCTGTTTCTTTTGCGATTTCGTCAGCAAATGCATTGCCACGACCGACATCATCAGTAACCTTCTTGTGTGCACTGCATTTCACAATCGCAACTTGTAATGGCAAGGTCAGTGACTCAAGAAGCTCATTCACCAACTGACCATGCTGAATTTTAGCTCCATGCGAAGTCAGGAACCCACGTTCTTTCCACAATCGTCCAAAACTATGGGCCACACCAAACGCATACTGGCTGTCGGTATACTGTATATGGTCACTTTCATTCCTTTCGATAACACACACGCTCTCGTAAGTGCAATCAGCTCTGCTGCTTGAGCTGAATTATGTGGTATACGTGCAGCTTCAACAATCGTATGCAAAGTTGTGACAGCATATGCTGCAGTCGTATCACCATTCGGAAGCTTGAAGCATGAACCATCCACCCATAAGGTACCATCACACTTTACAAGAGGAGTATCTTTAAGATCTACTCTCCCTTTTGTTTCTTCTTCTGTCCTAAGAAAACAATCATGTTGTTCAACATCATCTGTCTCTACTGAAATCGGCAATAACGTGGCTGGATTCAACGTATTGCACCTCTTTATGTGCACATGACTCGCTAACAGTGTCAACTCGTAACCTGACAATCGAGCACTAGTTAAATGCTGTGTCTTGGTCCTGTTTAACAACGTGTCCACTGCATGTGGAACCATCACAATCAACATATTATTCATCACTAACCCAGCAGACTGTCGAATAGAAACAGCTGCTGCCGCTGTGGCTCTCAAGCAACTCGGCAATGCTTTAGCTACCAGATCCAAAGTTGACGAAAAATATGCGCATGGGCGCTGCTTGTCTCCAAAAGACTGTGTCAGCACTGACAATGCACAACCCTCTTTCTCATGGACATACAGTGTAAAGGGCTTACTGTAGTCGGGGGTACCCAACACAGGAGCCGAACACAATGCATTACGCAATTCGGAAAAACTTTTCTGACAATCTTCAGACCACGGAACGGGGTTCGGTGTATCTTTATAGGTCAATGCTACCAAAGGTTTGGCCAGCAAAGAAAAAATCGGTATCCATTGTCTGCAGTATGATGTAATGCCCAAGAAAGCACGTACTTCTCTCTGTGTCCTTGGCACACTCAATTTTGCAATTGCCTGAATTCTTTCTGAGGTCAGTTTCCTTCCCTCCTTCGATAAGAGATGACCTAAGTAGGTCACTTCTTGTCGACAATATTGCAGTTTTGAAAGTGACACTTTGTGATGTAAATCAGATAAATGACGCAACAACGACAAGGTGGCTTCTTTACAAATCTCTTCAGTATCTGTAGCGACTAGCAAATCATCGACGTACTGAATAAGGGTAGCGCTGTCAGGTAAAACAATTGCATCAAGCTGTGTTTTTAAAGCCTGACTATATATTGATGGACTTTCACAGTAGCCTTGTGGAGCGCGTTTGAAGCGGAAACTTCGGCCTCCTAAACTGAAGCCAAAAATATCCCTGCTCTCCTCGGCAATCGGGATGCTGAAGAAAGCATTCTTTAAGTCAATCACCGAGAACCAGGTGGCGGAAGCTGGAATCTTAGTCAATAGGGCAGTGATATTAGGAACGACTGGAAACTGTGGCACAACTATTTTATTTACCTCTCTAAGATCAATCACGAGCCTGTAAACAGGTGACTTAGAGGGGTCAGTACGTTTCAAAACAGGCAGAACAGGACTATTACAAACGTTGCCTCTTGTCTCTTCAATTACATCTTTTTCAATTAAATCATAAATGATCGCTAGCAACGCCTTTTCACCTTCACTAGAGATCTTGTATTGTTGATTGCGTGGTAATTTAACATTGGCTTTCAATGTCACAACATAAGGCGGTATTTCCAACAGACCCACGTCATTAGGACCAGTAGCCCAAATGGTATCAGGAAGAAACGACAATTCGGTTGTAAGTTTATCCTTCGACAAATACATTGGAGAGACCAATTTCCTACCTAGTGTAAGTTGTACTCCCAAAGGAGAACAATATAATGTCGCATACAATCTTTTCAACAAATCCAATCCTAACAAGTTTTCACCACAACCTGTCGTCAGAATAAGGGGAGCTTCCAATTCACAAGGTCCAACAGAAAGGGACATAGGACTAGAAATCGGGTTCCTAACCGGGGCGCCAGAAAAACCTACTGAAACATTCATCTCGCCAGACAAAGGTGCGCCAGGGAGTTTTGAGTGCATAATAGAACTCTTTGTAGCACCAGTATCCAACAGAAAAGGCTCCGACACACCTGAGGTAATCACCTTAACATAAGGTCCATTCTGATCCACTGGAACTAAAAAAACTCCCTCTCTTCGTCTATGGCTGTCCTAGCAATTATTACCTTCCAAGTTCTCATCTTCTGCATAGTAGTCGTCAGCATAGTACTGAACCGTCCTGCCAGACGCGTTATGCTGCTGGTCAAAACTATTCATTGAGTTTTGAGACGGAAAGGAACGTGTGTTCTGGGGAAAACTTCCACGTCCTCTACCTCTAGGAGCTTGTTGAGCACCTCGACCTCTTGCGCCAGAAGCACCATTCGTACGCTGTAACAAAATAGGACAACTATACTTGAAATGACCCTCCTCTTTACAATATGAACACTGATTGGGACCTACAGGAACACGTGGTTGAGAAAACTCGAACCTCTGCGAGTTTCTCTGGAACTGTTGAGGTTGCTGATAGTTACTCTGACCACCACGTGGCGGATACGCCTGTTGTAAAAGAACCTTCATCTTTAATTCTTTAGTTTTCTTGTCTGCTCTATCCTTCTCATCTTTATCCCTATTTTCGTAGTACTGTGCAGTAGCCAATATTTGTGCTGAAGAGGAAACGGCCCAAGAACTCTCTGAATCCTTCAATTTCTTACACAGCTCGGCAAGCAAATTGTGCACAAACTTGTCGACGAACAACCGTTGACCACCTTCTGTACTCATATCTTGACCACTGTGGTCGATAAACGTTTCCTCAAACCTGGTGAAGAAATCAGACACTGTTTCATCTTTCTTCTGCTTACACGCAGACAATTTATCCCAATTCACACGCATCGCAGGCTTTAAAGTCTTCATGTAAGTAATGATCCTAGCAGGCATTTCTGCTACCAAAGGCTCAGGCTTGGCACCACCAACTTGTCTATCATTTGCAGCACTAATATTAGCCCATGAGTCACCTAACTCTTGTGCATGATCTGTATGGCGAATCAATCCCCACAAAGGCTGTGGAACAACATTCCCAAACAACATGTCTATGTCGGCTAAATTCATAATGCATGAGTCTGCAGTCTGTGATAATTCCTTATAATACCCTGCAGGGTTTTTACGGGGATCAGGCAAAGTCTGCTTAAGGGCTAAAACTTCAGCTCGCTTCCACGGAACATGTACCCAAACACGCTGAAAATGAGCTGGGACAGCATCAATTTGATTAGCAACATCAGCCGCAACGGCGTCCTTCCATACCGGAGGGACTTCTCTCATTGGGTACTGTCGCACCTTTTTTTGAACAGAGGAGTCATGTTGGAACAATGACTGAGAAGGATTCTTATTCCTAAAGGACAACAACGTCGCAACTGCTTTCTCAACTACGGGACCCACAATCGTGCCTTTTTCAAACTCAAACCGTACACTGCACAAATCAGGCGGATTTGTTTCCAAATCATTATCCTCCAATTCCTCACAAAGGAAAGCACACATTTTCTCAAAAACGTATCTTTGTTTCGGTGCTTCCCATTGACGGAAGACATCCATAACAGACGCTACATCGTATCTTAAAGGGTAAACAACCCATTTACGCGCCATACGGTCAAACTTTTCTCTCTCTTGAGAATTAGGCAGCTGACTACGCGACTGTTTACGCTCCAAATCTGGGGTCACACCAGACGACCCAAAGAGAGGAAATATAAGGCTGGCAACAGTATCTGTCACTCTCTGTCGGACAGAAGGAGAAGTTGATGAAAGAACAGGAGGAAAAACAGAGAGAGGCAAGACAGACGGAGAAGCAGACGCAGAGGCAGTATCAGGAAGAACACCAGAAGAGGCAGTCGATGTAGTACATAAAGTCGTAGGAGGTACAGATGGAGCAGGTAGCGAAGTCGGCGGCCCTTGAAGGGGCTGCGCCATAGTAGTAGGAGCCAACTGAAGAGGAGCTGGCGGCTGTGGAAGAACCTGAGGCACAATAACCGGAGGTTGCACAGCTAAAGGTTGCGGAGGTGCTGTAGCATTCTGCGCATAAGGGGGTGGCGAACTCAACAAGTGTGACATTAAAGGATCTTTCTCAAGTTCTTTTGCTGCATCTTGCTGAAGAAGCGAAAAAACTGGATAACATTTATCGGTCACCAATTTACGTTGCCTGTGCAACTGCTCATTCATCTGTTCTTCTTCATCATCTTTAAACTGCATGGCAGCTTGAATTATCGAGATACCCTCTTCCCTCTTATTTCTCTTTGTAATTTAATTTCCTTCTGTTTGGCTTCCTTACGCCATAGGCGGAAAGAGTCAAACATCGCCAGCCGGGCTTTCTTCTTAAAAAGTTTAACCTCCAGAATATTCAGAATCTCTGTGTCAAAACTACAATATTGGGGCCATTTTAAAACACCATCTTTCCTGGTGTATCGGATCCATACTTCATTATATGTGAGGGGGCCTATGCCATGTTTCACATATAGTTCATAGGTTGGAGTTCCAATCGGAGGAACCGGACACGAGTCCTCCAATCGGGAATCCCTATTATAACCAAGACAAAACAAATTTCCATGTCTGCTAAGACCAGGCATCTTCGCTCTCTAGTCTAGCTTCAAACTTCAAAGGATTATCGAATACGATAGTCTCGTGAATACACAAATCCCTCGGCTTTGGTACTTGCAAGTTCCAAATCAAAGATCCCAAGGGGATACCAAACTAAGAACCAAACTAAGGACTGGGAGACGCTCCACTTATACTTAACTGAGGTATCGATGACGTCACCAGAAGACTCGTTTATCGTTTCGGTCTACCAAATCATCAAGGGTCCAAAACAGGGCGATAGTCAGGGCAGCCGTCCTTCGTAGCAGTCGGGAAGCGGGGAACCTCGCAGCAAAGACCACGTCGACATACAGGGGTCGATGAAGTGGCGGCCTTCCTCCAGAATTTTCACACGAAGCTCCTCACGAACCTCTGGTTAGGACTGGTACTGCTGAAATCGCCCCACGTTGGGCGCCAACTGAAGTACTGGGTTTTTCAGAACCCAGTGGTGCCAGGGAACACACCCTAAGACTTCGAGTCCTTCCTGTTTCAGACTACTGAAACACAGAGTCTTCTTGGTGAAGTCAAAGATCTTGTTTATTGGCTGCAGCCAGTAACAGGTATCCTAGAAGTACAACACGGTGTATATTCTCAGGAGACTGCTCCCTTTGCAAAGCTAACCTTCTCTTTTATACAAAATATTATGCTTTAGGCAAACATTCCTTATTTTACAGTTGACCATTCACATATTTTCACTACAAAGAAATAGCAGGGTTATGATGACAAGCCCATATTTCAGTTTGTCCAGCCCTCAATCAATTACCCGGCAAGGCTCAGTACTTTCATCAGATATCAATGGACCCCCAATATAAACAGGCACCTCCTCCTTGTAAAGCAAGTCATAAAGAAAGAAACAGGGACAGGTGCGTGTAAGATTAGGCATGGTTTGTGTGTGATGAAAGGTTTTATGATGTGTTGTGCCTTGATACTAATCTCATTCGGCCACTGGGAAAGAAACTGGCCGAACAGGTTTGGCTTCAGGCAGTGGAGTCAGCTTGCCCAGGTCACAGAGGAGTCAGCAAAGATGTACGTGTCCTTCAGACTCGTTTTCGGCATTAGTCATTGGCCTATGTGAGGGCAATCACAAAATGGCTGTCGTTTAAATGGAACACGAGGGTTCAGGACGGAAACTCTGATATTCGGGTGATTTCGTTACCCGAATATGAATACAATGCTTGTGCATACTATTCTAATCATTCTCGGTCTGCTGATACCAAAATCGTGATACGATGATGTTTATAACACGGGTCCAGAATTTTCAGTACCACAATTTGATGATTATTAGTTTATATTGTCTGATAGGTTGATTTCACACTCGTGTCTGAGTAAAAAGATCTGATTCAACCTCTGAGGGTAATAGATGACTTACCCTATGTGTGTCACCTTATCATAATAATATAAAAGCAAATAAGATCTGACATGCCCACAGAAAGTGGTGGCAGAGGATGGTTTTGACTCAATAGGAGGGAAATGTCCTAGTTTTAATGGTTTTATATAAATAGTTGTTCAAATTTTGATTTTTGGAAATTCGGTTTTGCCAGTGCTTGTTTAGATGAAAATGGTATGTTCCCAGTGTTCTCAGTGATTGTTTGAGCTTGGAGTAGGGTTTGCGCTTGCAATGTTTTGGCAAATCGTGGGTGAATTGTGATGTGTGAGAGAATTAGGGAAATTGCATACTCCAACGTAGTTGATTAGGGTGTGTGCATACTCCAATGTGTGAGAGTAGGGAAGTCTTCATACTTCAAGTGATTGTGGTGCTTTGTGCTCAAAAATTGCCCACGTGGTTGTTGATGTACAGACCCTGTGTTGGTCTAAGACCCTGGAGTATTGTACAAGTGTATGAGACACTCTGTGGTTGTTGTCACCTGTTTGCTGTGTTAGGTCAATCCAATGTGGTTGGCAAATAGTATTTCTAGTGTGCCTGTTAAGGGAGTACTAGTTTGACAAACACCTGGATTCCTGAGTGCACAAGGAGAATCTGGTATGTAGTCAAGGGTGAAATTTGCAAGTTGAATTTTATTTGGCATGAGAGAAAGCTAAAGTCGAAAGAGAAGCTGTCAGAGCTAAACGCTGCAGTCAATAATTCCTTAATGATTACCACAATTTGATGATTATTAGTTTATATTGTCTGATAGGTTGATTTCACACTCGTGTCTGAGTCAAAAGATCTGATTCAACCTCTGAGGGTAATAGATGACTTACCCTATGTGTGTCACCTTATCATAATAATATAAAAGCAAATAAGATCTGACATGCCCACAGAAAAGTGATTGTGCCCCTACCTGTAGTGAGCAGACAATTTGGTTAGTTAATTTTTTTAGTACTCGCAATATTTTGCATTTAGTTTAGTGTGAATCGAGTTTGGAGGACGAGTCCGTGAGGCTTTATGAGCTGCTGTCTGCGAGTATGATGTCATTATGTCCATGCTGGGATTGGTCGTTTGGTGAAAAGGAGCTGCAAATGGATTGGTGGACAACAGTTATTAACTACTGGTCGAGAGTAGCAGGAGAAAAGGACTTAGGGATTGAATGCCAGTTTTGAATTTAATTCATAGTTTTAAGTCAATGAAAAGTGAAAATGACATTTTTCAAAGTGTTAAAGAGTACGATAAGATGAGATGCTTTAATTCGAGTCAGATTAGGAGAAATTGCCCTGCCAGAAGGTACACCAGCATAAATTGTAATTGAGGAGAAAGGTCCATCACCATGTATTTGGTTAAACCAATGGTGCAAAATTACAGAGAAGGGAGTTTAGCATTTCCTGGTCATGAAAGTTTTAATATGAACATTTGAGAGAATTTGAGAAGAGTACTTTATGAATTAAAGCCCCCTCTGAGATGAGCACAACTTGAAGCTTTAGCTATTTGAGAGGTAGTGGCCAGACAACAAGAGAAATTAAAATGTGAGCGACGAATGAGAAAAGCTGAGAAAACACTGCTAGAAGCAAGTTGGGACAACAATCAGAAATTTTGGAGAACAGAAACTTTTAGGGTATTGGAATGTATCCTACAATCACACAAGAGAAAGAGGACAGTGTTAAACCAAAGACGAAGAAAAAGCATAAGGATTTTGCGGAAACTGAGTCGAAGTCAGATGTAGCTAAGAAGTTGCTGACTTATGATAGTGACTCAGATGATGATGAATTTATAACGCAATCATGGAGAAGTCGTCCTCCACCATACACATAGCACAAGAAGCAAGTTCAGGTACTGGTATTAGTTGAAGTGCACCCTCTCCAGTTGTAGAACACAAGGTCTGGTACAGGTCGTAATTAATATTCATACTATTACTGTAACCGAGACTCCTATGATTCAAACTGTGGAACAGCCTATAGTTTATTCTACAGTTCTTTTTGTGAGATCTGCACCGAGTATTACAGTACCGGTGGCACCACAGATTTACCAGAAACCAATGGTGGTTCAGGTGGAGTCTACACCCTATTCAATGACTCCTGTTCAAGCAGGACTGACCTGGGGATTAAGACCTTGTTCTCTGCCAGCTTTTTCATGGCATTAAAAGTGCCATGAAAAGGCTGGCGGAGAACAGGTGTAGGGGGAAACAGGGGGGCCCTGCACTGACCATGCACTTGGCATGGGCTGTGCAGTCCCCCCGCTAAGCACCTTTGCAATGTTCACTGTCTGCTTTGCTTTACAGACTGTGAACACTGAAAGGGTGCTGGTGCACTGTTCTGGCTACAATTAAGAGCCAGAGACAATGCTGTAGCCTGTTTCCTGCTAGGCCAACGGGCAGAGAGGTTGGCAGAGATGATCACCCTGACAGGAGTTTGGTGGACGGAGTTTTCCATCACCAAACTCAAAATTACCCCCAAAGTGTCCCCAGCAAAAATTACATTACTGTCAGAAAGAAGTGAAATACTTGGGATATCATACAGAGAAAGGTAGAGAAAAGGTGTCCAGATCTTTTACAAATAAATCCTCCACAAAGAGATGTCAGGATGTTTTTGGGAATGGCAATTTGCTGCCCCCAGTGAATTCACAATTTTCCTGTTATTTCCAAGCCTTTTCAGGGATTGACTACAAAGACATCATGGATCCAGTGCCATTTGGTGAAGCTTGTATGAAAGCTTTTACTGAGTTGACAGAAAGTCTGTACAGAGCACCAGCTCTGGGAATGCCTGACTACCCAAAACCATTTTTATTCTTTTGGCATGAACGTGATTGCTATGTACTTTCTGTTTTGACACAGGTACACAGTGGCATAAATCGTCCTGTAGCATATTTTTCAGCTACATTGGATCTGGTTGCTGCTGTTTTCCAGGCTGCCTTAAGCAGGTAGCTGCAGTTGGTCTGAGTCTCACTCAGTGTAAGAGCACTGTGCTGAGACATCCTTTAACTGTTTTTGCCCCTCACTCAGTTGAGGTCTTCCTTACCAGGACCAAGTCTCAGTACTTAACAAATGCCAGGCTGACCAAGTATGAATTGTTAATTATAGGTGCCCTGAACATCACCCTTTAGAGGTGCACTGTGCTTAATCCAGCAACCTTATTGCCAGTAGACAATGCTGAATCTGAAAATGTTAATGAAGTTGAACATGACTGCCTAGAGGTTACTGAACTGTGCACCAAACCCAGACCTGATAGTCAAGATACTCCGTTGGAAGAAAATGATCAAATAATTTTTGTTAATGGTTCCTGTTTAAGAGACAATGCGGGAACTCTGAAATCTGGTTATGCTGTGTGCACATTTTCTGGCATACTCTAAGCTTCATGGCGTCAAGCAGCATTTTCTGCACAAGTGGCTGAATTGGTGGCTTTTACTAGAGCATGCTGTATTTCTGCACAGCTTAAAATTATGATTTTTATAGACAGTCAGTATGGATTTTGTGTTGTGTATGACTTTGGGCAGTTATGGTCCCATAGGGGCTTCATGATCTCTTCTGGCTCACCAATTAGAAATTATGATAGAATTTATGATTTGTTACAAGCCCTACAATTATCTGAAAAAATTGCAGTGATCAAATGCAGTGCACACCAGAGATCGTGCGATTTTATCTCCGTAGGAAATTTATTTGCAGATCAGGTTGCTCAATTCTGCACACTAAATAATGTTAACTTTAATGAAGAATGGAAAAATGTTGGTGTAATGAATACGGATGAGAAGTCAAAGTTACATGTTGATAGTAATTTTCACTTGGGAGGAGATAAAAAGATTCTAAGATGAGGTTCCAGATGATGAAAAGAAAAGCTGGATAAAATTAGGCTGTATACAAAGAGATATTCATCAAATCTGTGTTTCAAATGAAGGGCAGGTGGTTTTGCCAAACTGTCTACTGACGCAAATGATAAGAGATAATCATGGTCAAACACACATTGGCAGAGATGCAATGATTCAGGCTACTGAAGCAATTTGTAGCAGATGCATTACATGTCAACAAATTAACATGGGAAAGAAAACAGTTGTTAATTTGAGTCAAATTGGAAGAGCAGGTAGTCCATTCAACAGAATGCAGATGGATTTCATTCAAATGCCTGTGTGTGGTGGTTTGAGATATGTGTTGGGGATTGTCTGTATTTTCAGTCACTTGATTGAAGCCTACCCCACACATAGAAATGATTGCCTCACAGTATCAAAGCTGTTACTTAGAGAGCTGATTTCTCGTTTTGGATTTCCAGCCTCTTTAAAATCTGACAGAGGAAGTCACCTCAACAACAAGAAAATTAAATTACAATGTTCAACCTTAAACATTGAGCAGAAGCTGCATTGTAGCTATCGACCTAAAGCTTCTGGATTAGTAGAACAAATGAATGGAACTCTGAAAGCTTGATTGGCAAAAATGTGTGCATTCACAAATCTGAAATGGCCAGATGCTTTACCATTGGTTCTAATGAGCATGAGAAGTACACCTGACAAAAAGCCAACTCTCTTCCCACGAGATCCTGATGGGCAGAGCAATGAGATTGCCAGCTGTTCCTGCAAATGCACTTGTAAACATAACAGATGACTTGGTGCTGGATTACTGTCTTCGAGCTGGAGATTGGGTGGTGATCAAGAAGCACGTGTGGGAGACTGGCTTGGAGCCTAGGTGCAAAGGTCCCTACCAGATCATTCTGGCGACGACGAATGCTGTGAAGTGTGCTGGAGTTCCGAACTGGGTCCGTGCGAGCCACACTCGCAAAGTGACATATCCTCTGGAAGAAGATACAGTGTTGCTGAAAGGACCACCTGATGTTACACAGCCTCCAAAAGAACAAGTGAAAAAGACAGAGCAAGAGACTGTAAGAGCAAAGATGGTGCAAACTGGTGAAGATCCAGGTACTTCTCAGAGAGATGAAATAAGGGACAATCCTGATATTCCTCTATCAGTAGAAATAGAAACGGATGTAGCAGGAGAGTCAAGTCTAAGGAGGACTCTCCCAGAAGCAGATGATTGGGAAAAAGAGATAAAGTAGATCTTGTTCCCTGATGAAGCTGAAAGTGGAGTTGAGATGAATCAAAGCCATGCTGGAGACTCCTCCAGAAGAGGTTATTGGTACAGGTGAAGCAAGTCTAAGTCACAGAAATGCTTGTCAAATTGTAAGTCCTGTTTTGCCATCACTGTCTAGAAAAACTGCAAAAGGAGACAAGTGGCCTACACTGCATGAAACTTAAAAGGTTCCTGATGTACTGTTGAGAATAAATGAGGAAGCAGAAACAACAGAAGGAACAGGTCTGAGTGAAGGAGAAACAAGTGCAAATCAAAAATCAAAGAGAAACAGAATTGCAAGTCGAAGACACTCAGCTGTATCAGGTATCTCTCAGCTGATGAACGGAAACATTAATTTATATCCTTTTGTTTTGACCGTGAGAATACAGTTCTACATTTTAGAACTTGAAATTGCATTTGAACTGAGTTTTGAAATCACATTGCCAATTGAACCAGAGAGACATTATACACTGAAGTAATAGTGAGTGATCAACAGATTGTGAAACTGATTTTGACAAAGCTGCTTAACTGTTTTTGACAAGTTCTGGAGAAAAGTCTGAAAGCTGCTGTAAATAATTGCAAAGAAGACTGAAGATTATTTTTGATTGGCTGCATAGTTAAATCTATTTTCTTTTTATTTCTGATTCTTTACTGGTCATGGATACCAATCACAATCAAAATAAAAACAATTATGTTTCAAGTGTATGTGTGTTGGATTAGCAATTGTATGTGTTGATAAGTTTGTTGTTGATTGTAAGTATGATTTTAATAAAGCTGAAAATAATTATACACCTCCTCCAGTGACTACTACAGTTTCTTATTTAGAGAAGTTTAATGGGGTTGAGAAATACACTTAGACAACTCACAGGAAGATCTTTCTTCTAATGTTTCTAATGTTTTCTGTTGCTTATTGTATGAATATGTTGAGACAATGGATGTGGGAGAGTGTTATGTGTGTACACAAATTCCTTCATCAGTGCAAGAAGGAACTACATATCATAGCTTACCACTAACATATGGGATTAGTTGCATATTCAAATATGGATGTTGTCTTTTCTTTTGTTCCAATTAACCAACATTTGAGCAGTATTGCTAGAGCTAAGAATATATACATTGTAGGAGGTTTCCTTGCGCCTATGCTAACATTTGGGACTGCCTATGCCCATTGCAACAGCTTAATATGTACACTTTCACAAGTTGAGAAAACGTTTCTGGATCTGACTGATGATAGAAGAAAGGAATTGAAGGAGAAGATAGAGAAGGGTTTAGTGAAACACACTTGCAAAATGACAATGCATATAGTGTAACTAACACACAAGGGAAGCTTGCTTTAGACTACCAACATGTAGGAAAGCTTTGTATATATAGACCTATATATAGATACTAAGTTTGTGGGAACGAGTGAATGTAGACATGTATTTATTTATACATGTATTTATTTTTAAGAATACATGGGAGTGTCTGCTGAATGGACAAGATGCTGTGATTCCTGGGGTTTATTACATCTGGGGAAAAAGTGCTTATTATCGTCTCCCTAAGGGATGGTATGGTACTTGCTACCTGGGAGTGTTTTGTCCCAAAATGTATCATGTTAACAACATAAACAAAACACTTGAGAACCTGAGATCAAGGTCAAAAAGATCAAGTTACTCGGAAATAGTTGGAGATATATTTGGAGCAATTATTCCTACCATAGGAGTTGTTCTGAAAGACATGAAAATTAGAAAACTGTCTACTATTGTAGATAGTATGCAAACAGATTTTTCTGGAGCAATCATATTGATGGATATTGAACTGGTTGTGGTAAGTTCGATGGTTCTTTAGAACCTTCTTGCATTAGACATCCTTTTAGCAAAGGAAGAGGGAGTCTGCTGGATGCTGAAAACAAAACAATGTTGCACATTTATCCCTGATAACAGTAAACAAATTACATTAAGAATTTGACCTAAAAGACTTGAAAGAGCCAGGTGTATTGGAAAATATAGACAAAAGATTTACTAAAGTGAAAAGTTGCTTGGGAAACTTTGGTCAGGGTGTTGGAGGAATGATACTGAAACCATTATTAGTAATGGTCGTATGTGTCATTTGTGTAGGAAGGTGGCCTGGTGTTTGGTGAATACCTATGGTATTATCACCTTATACCAGGTAGCCCCTTATTAGTGAAATGTAGGCAAAGTCTAGAAAGCCAGTTTCTCTAAAGGTACCTGCGGATGAGCAGCCAAGGCTTATCTAGGAGACATGCAAAGCTCATGCAATACCACTGTAGCCACACAGCACTTACATGCATGAAAGAACCACGCAGTGTTACAAAAATAAAGATACTTTATTTTAGTGACACAAGTACTAAAACACTAGATAGGCAATACTGCAATAGAAGGTAAGTAAACACACTATGGTGGTCATTACAACCCTGGCGGTCGGTGTTAAAGCAGGGGTAAAAACCGCCAACAGGCCAGCGGAAAAAAAATTTAATCACGACCATGGCAGAAACAACCAACAAAGACAGCCACTTTAACACTCCGACCGCCACGGCGGTACAAACAAACACCGCGGCGGTAACCGCCAACAGACAGGCGGAAGATAATGTACCGCCCACAGTATTACAACAGGCCAATCCGCCACCTTTTCTGGGGAGGTTTCACCGTGAACAAAAACACGGCGGAAATAGGACATGGAAGGGAAAATGCTCACCTCTACACACCCCACAAGGAACAAGGATGCCATGGAGCTGGAACTCCATATTCTCCCTGCCTTTGTCTTCCTGCTCCTCTACCAGGAGCACGAATGCCGGCGGCGAAGACCACGGTGAGTACTGCACCTACGACACAGGGTAGGGGGAGAAAAAAGAGAGTGACACACACACGCAAGACACCCCCACCCCCACCTCCACCCTCACCCACTACAACACACACACTAATACATGTTAATACATTACAGTTACACCCCCCAACCCCCACCGGAAGAATGCAAAGACAAAAGGAAATTATTTGAACGATTGTAATCTATTAAAATCCAGTACTCAAAAATATATATACACTATAAACAAATATGTACACCAATAATACAAGTCCAGGTATTGCACCATTAAAGTACTTGGACCACTGGGCCCAAAATGCAAGGGCGAGGCCCACATTCGATACCCGATCAAAATGGAGAGAACACTGCAGGGGCATCAGATAGAAATACAACAGGCACCTCAGGGGGAAGGGAAGGGGAGCACTTCAGCCGGATGAGTGCACGATGTCAGATCCACAAGGGCACTCCATTCCCACTGCTGTATCCTGGGGAGTGCAAAGCCAAGTCTCTCAAGTCTCTCCAGTATGTGGTTTGCCCACTGCTTTATCCTGGGGAGTGCAAAGCCACAGTCTTTCAAGTCTCTCCAGTGGGCGGTTTGCCCATTGCTGCATCCTGGGGAGTGCAAAGCCACAGTCTCTCAAGTCTCTCCAGTGGGTGGTTTGCCCACTGCTTTATCCTGGGGAGTGCAAAGCCACAGTCTCTCAAGTCTCTCCAGTGGGCGGTTTGCCCACTGCTGCATCCTGGGGAGTTCAAAGCCACAGTCTCTTAAGTCTCTCCAGTGGGTGCTTTGCCCACTGCTGCATCCTGGGGAGTGCAAAGCCACAGTCTTTCAAGTCTCTCCAGTGGGCGGTTAGCCCACTGCTGCATCCTGGGGAGTGCAAAGCCACAGTCTCTCAAGTCTCTCCAGTGGGTGGTTTGCCCACTGCTTTATCCTGGGGAGTGCAAATCCACAGTCTCTCAAGTCTCTCCAGTGGGTGCTTTGCCCACTGCTTCATCCTGGGGAGTGCAAAGCCACAGTCTCTCAAGTCTCTCCAGTGGGTGGTTTGCCCACTGCTTCATCCTGGGGAGGGCAAAGCCACAGTCTCTCAAGTCTCTCCAGTGGATGATTTGCCTACTGCTGCATCCTGGGGTGTGCAAAGCCACAGTCTCTAAAGTGGATAACAGTCTCCACTGCTTCTGGAGGGGGCTTTGTGCCCAGAGTGCTTCATCCTCCCAAGGACAGAGGTAGTGGATAACAGTCTCCACTGGTTCTGGAAGGGGCTTTGTGCCCAGAGTGCTTCATCCCGCCAAGGACAGAGGTAGTGGATGCCTTTCTCCACTAGTTCTGGAGGGGGCTTTGGGCCCAGAGTACTTAATCCCGCCAAGGACTGAGGTAGTGGATAACAGTCTCCACTGGTTCTGGAGGGGGCTTTGTGCCCGAGTGCTTCATCCTGCCAAGGACTGAGGTAGTGGATAACAGTCTCCACTGGTTCTGGAGGGGGCTTTGTGCCCAGAGTGCTTCATCCTGCCAAAGACAGAGGTAGTGGATGCCTCCGGGTGGAAGAAGCTTGGAGTTCAGCAACAACAAAGAGGACTAGGAACTTCTCCTTTGGATGGAAGATGTCCTACATCGCGATGAAGGTTGCAGAAGTGTTCCCACGCAGAAATACCGCAAACAAGCCTTGCTAGCTGCAAGGGTCGTGATAGAGGTTTTTGGGAGCTGCTGGGGACCAGGAAGGACCAGGATGTCGCCCCTTGGAGGAGGAGACAGAGGGGGCGCTCAGCAACTCAGAGAGCCCCCACAGAAGCAGGCAGCACCCGCAGAAGTACCCAAACAGGCACTTGGAAGATTTGTGAACCGGAGCTGGCTCAGAGTCACAAAGGAGGGTCCCACGACGCCAGAGGCCAACTCAGATGGTTGAGCACTGCAGGACGGAGTGCTGGGGACCCAGGCTAGGCTGCTCACGAAGGAAATCCTGGAAGAGTGCAGCCGGAGCAGCTGCAAATCACGCAGTACACAGGTTTGCAGTCTAGCGTGGGGAGGCAAGGAATTACCTCTACCAAACTTGGACTGAAGGATCACTGGACTGTGGGAGTCACTTGGATAGAGTTCCTGTGTTCCAGGTTCTAACAGGATTGCTATCAGGAATACTGCTGCTGCCACCATGGGGAACTAACCCCAACCTCTGTCTTTCCTTCTCTATGTCTAGGGATTCCCTATCTAAGGCCAGCTGTTGCTGTTTAAGCTTTAGTCTGGTCTCTTCAACCCTCCACTTTTTGAGTTCCCTTTCTAACAAGTTATCCTCAGGGTGGGTGGGCTGGGAATGCTTTGACACAGATGAAAGATTAGAAATTTCAGAGGGGGACCTGTCCCTAACTGTCTTGACCCTGGTAACCTGGCCTCTAGGAATAAAGGATGCCCTAATGTGATGGGAACCTTTCTCACTGCCAGCATCACTAGGTGCCTTGCTAGGGGGCAGACACTTGTCAGAACCCTCCTCAGCTTCTTCAGGGGACTCCTCTGATTCAGACTGGGAAGTTTCTCCCTTTTCTAATCTCTCATTTGATGGTCCAGACTGGTTCTAGTCATCCACAATAAGCATATTAAAGAGAAACTCTTTTGTAGGGTTCTTTCCTATACTTAAACCTCTATCCAGGCAGAGACCCCTTAAACATTTGTAGTTCAAACTCTCATATGTTGCATTAACAGTTTTGAGAGTGGAATCTACAACAGACATGATAGTAAAAGGTTTAAGGATAGTGAGAAGAGAGCAAAAGTTTTAGAACTTTTGAAAGCACAGAGAAAAAACTTTTTCTAACTTTTAGAAAACTTTTAGAAGTTTTAAGAAACTTTTCAGAACTTTGTAAAACGTTTTAGGATAGAAAAGCAAACTTTTTGGGTTAAGTGTACATACACTGAACTGTTTGGTATACGATTCTCTTATGAAAAGTACAAAATGACAAAGTGGTAAAGCAGTTGCAAGTACTTATCCCATCGCTGCTGCCAATGTAGGAGGCTGACCTGGCTTACTGTATAGTGGGTACCCTGCGGTACTTACAGCCTTTGCCAGGTCCACTTATCCCTTATTAGTAGAATAAAGGTGTTTCTAGCAGCTTATGCTGATAGAAGGTAGCTATGGCAAAGCAGCTTAGGCTGAACTGGGAGACATGCAAAGCTCCTACTATACCACTTATATCATATGCACAATATCATAAGAAAACACAATACACAGAGTTACTAAAAATAAAGGTACTGCATTTTTATGACAATATGCCACAAGTATATCAGTGAGTACCCTCAGTAAGAAGGTAAGTAATATGCACAAGCTATATGTACACAAATCCAAAACAGGTAACTGAGAGTCAGAAAAGTAATGCAAACAGTGTAGAATTACAATAGGTTGCAATAGGCAGACATAGGTCTAGGGGCAACACAAACCATTTACTCCAAAAGTGAAATGCGAATCACAAATGGACCCCAGACCTATGGGAGCTTGTAGAGGGTCGCTGGGACTGTAAGAAAACAGTCAGGGTGTCCAAGATACCCCTCCCCAAGACCCTGAAAAGTAGGAGTAAAGTACACCTACTACCCCAAAAGAGCACAATAGTCGTGATAGAGGGATTCTGCAAGAACAACAAACACCAGCAAGGCACTGAAGGTGGATTCCTGGACCTGAGGAACTGCAAGGCAAGGGGACCAAGTCCAAGAGTCGCGATAGTGTCCAGTGGGGGCAGGAGCCCAGAAAACCCCAGATGAAGGTGCAAGGAAGCTGCCTCCAGGTGGAAGAAGCATGGAGTTCTGCAACAACGAAGAGGACTAGAAACTTCTCCTTTGGATGGAAGATTTCCCACACCGCGATGAAGGATGCAGAAGTATTCCCACGCAGAAATACTGCAAACAAGCCTTGCTAGCTGCAAGGGTCGTGGTACAGGTTTTTGGGTGCTGCTGGTGACCAGGAAGGACCAGGATGTCTTGGAGGAAGAGACAGAGGGGGCACTCAGCAACTCAGAGAGCCTCCACAGAAGCAGGCAGCACCCACAGAAGTACCCAAACAGGCACTTGGAAGATTTGTGAATCGGAGCTGGCTCAGAGTCACAAAGAAGGGTCCCACGACGCCGGAGGCCAACTCAGAGGGTTGAGCACTGCATGACGGAGTGCTGGGGACCCTGGCTAGGCTGTGCACGAAGGAAATCCTGGAAAAGTGCACAGGAGCCGGAGCAGCTGCAAATCAGGCAGTACACAGGTTTGCAGTCTAGCGTGGGGAGGCAAGGACTTACCTCCACCAAACTTGGACTGAAGGATCACTGGACTGTGGGAGTCACTTGGATAGAGTTCCTGTGTTCCAGGGACAATGCTCGTCAGGATGAGAGGGGACCCACAGGACCAGTGATGCAGTCTTTTGGTGCCTGCGTTAGCAGGGGGAAGATTCCGTCGACCCCCGGCAGATTTCTTCTTGGCTTCTAGTGCAGGGTGAAGGCCGGTGACCCCCAGGGCATGCGCCACCAGGAAACAGTCGAGAAAGCCAGCAGGATGAGGCGCTACAATGTTGCTGTTAGTCGTCTTGCTACTTTGTTGCGATTTTGCAGGCGTCCTGGAGCAGTCAGCGGTCAATCCTTGGTAGAAGTCGAAGAGGGAAGTGCAGAGGAACTCTGGTGAGCTCTTGCATTCGTTATCTGAAGAATTCCCCAGTGGAGAGACCCTAAATAGCCAGAAAAGTAGGGTTGGCCACCAAGAAATGAGGATTGGCTACCAAGAGAGGTAAGAGCCTATCAGAGGGGGTCTCTGATGTCACCTGCTGGCACTGGCACACAGAGCAGTCCAGTGTGCCCACAACACCTCTGTTTCCAAGATGGCAGAGGTCCGGGACACACTGGAGGAGCTCTGGGCACCTCCCCTGGGAGGTACCGGTCAGGGGAGTGGTCACTCCCCTTTCCTTTTTCCAGTTTCGTGCCAGAGCAGGGCTGGGGGATCCCTGAACCGGTGTAGACTGGCTTATGCAGAGATGGGCAGCATCTGTGCCCATCAAAGCATTTCCAAAGGCTGGGGGAGGCTACTCCTCCCCAGCCCTTCACACCTATTTCCAAAGGGAGAAGGTGTAACACCCTCTCTCAGAGGAAATCCTTTGTTCTGCCTTCCTGGGCCAGGGCTGCCTGGACCCCAGGAGGGCAGAAACCTGTCTGAGGGGTTGGCAGCAGCAGTAGCTGCAGTGGAAACCCCGGAAAGACAGTTTGGCAGTACGGGTTCTGTGCTAGAGACCCGGGGGATCATGGAATTGTCCCCCCAGTACCAGAATGGTATTGGGGTGACAATTCCATGATCTTAGGCATGTTACATGGCCATGTTCAGAGTTACCATTGTGACGCTATACATAGGTAGTGACCTATGTATAGTGCATGCGTGTAATGTTGTCCCCGCACTCACAAAGTCTGGGGAATTTGGCTTGAACGATTTGGGGGTACCTTGGTTAGTGCTAGGGTGCCCACACACTAAGTAACTTGGCACCCAACCTTCACCAGGTGAAGGTTAGACATATAGGTGACTTATAAGTTACTTATGTGCAGTGAAAAATGGCTGTGAAATAACATGGACATTATTTCACTCAGGCTCCAGTGGCAGGCCTTGTAAGAATTGTCAGAGCTCCCTATGGGTGCAAAAGAAATGCTGCAACCCATAGGGATATCCTGGAACCCCAATACCCTGGTACCTATGTACCATATACAAGGGAATTATATGGGTGTCCCAGTGTGCCAATGAGAATTGGTCAATTTAGTCACTAGCCAGCAGTGACAAATTTAGAAAGCAGAGAGAGCATAAACACTGAGGTTCTGGTTAGCAGAGCCTCAGTGATACAGTTAGGCACCACACAGGGAACACATACAGGGCACATACTATGAGCACTGGGGTCCTGCCTAGCAGGATCACAGTGACACAGGGGCTAAAACATACATACATACAGTGAAAATGGGGGTAACATGCAAGGCAAGATTGTACTTTCCTACACCATATTGAAATGGTACCACAATGGAAAAGTATGGACAATACCTTTCCATGATGGTTGCTAGTCTTAAATACAATGGCCGTGGAGGAGTTGGAGCCCTGAAGTGATAAGCAGCAAGCAAGCAACCTGCTCTAATAATGAAATTAAAAGACATGAAAGGGGGTTGTAAAAGGAGAAAATGGAAAACATTTTTTTGCTCTGAATGATGATTAGCATGAATGCTGGGCTCTGGTTATCAGTGTAGGAATGAAAGCACAAAGAACCATTTGGCACCTTTACTTTTCACTGTAATCAGTTCTCAAGGTCAAATCTCTAGCCACTCTTAGGCACTGATAATCATGGGAGAGGTATCACTGGAAAAGGGAGAGTCAACTATTTCTAAGCACACCTCTCCCTAGTGAATCTCTGCTTGGGGATCACCTCAGAAGGCACATCCATGACCTAGCTACTGGGGATGACTTGATCAGGGGTGGGAACATTTCTCCAGCCATCTGCATTTGCTCCTCAACCATGGTGGAGCAAAACAGTATTTCTGCCCCTTGCGGGGGTGACTGGGGTTTTACCTGCATTCTGCTCTGCTCATGGGAGCTGGAAGCCCATTAGACATTAGGGTTTGTTTATTGAAAGGAACGAATGGGGAGGGATCCAACCAGCCAGGAATCAGGCTGCACCACTCCCACTCCTAGAGCCCCAACAGCCTTTCTGCCAAATTGAGGAGCAGATTGGGTAGTTTATCCCATGTTAACCTCCCCAGGTAGGTAGAAGGCACACTAGATGCCAAGGATACGTTTGTATATTTTTCTAAAAATTGTTTTTATTTAGCAGGTGCACAGTACATAATATAGCATGAGCGCATACATCCAGCGTCACAGAAAACGTAATAATACAATCCAGTACAGTCATCAGTTAAATGGGAACAAACAAAACAGTGATCCTGCAATTGGGTGTGTTCACCCTCCCTGGGACATACAACTGCTAGAGGGAGTAATGGGGGAGAGTCAGGGATAAAATGGGGTGACCAAATTGTCCCCATGTGAGGGGGAGCACGGAGGCGAGGCAAAAAGGGTTAAAGAATATTCAAAGCCCAATTCAAAGGGAGCTGCCTTACCTCATCCCTTTTGCAAAAGCATGGGTGCACACACACACACACACACACACATATATGTATATATCATCCAGGAGTCTGAGGGTCCATGCAATATGGCCTCTGAGGATGCAGCGAAGTCTACAAATGTTGAGTACTCAGAAGGTACAGTCAACTGTGGCTCCTCAGCCACAAGACCCTCCAACATGTCACCCCATAGTTCCAGGTCCCTCTCCGCATTCTCATCAGTACGGGCAAGTCTTAACCGCTGCTCCTCCACTACTCCCAACTCACGCCAGTCTGCCCAGCATCTGTACAAATGGGGGACTGGGACGCGTCCAGTGGACTGTGAGGCATCATTTAGCCAGCACAGGTCCTAACAGGGTGAAACTATGTTTCATTCATGTCCCTCTTTTTGGGGAAGGCAGTTCATGCAGTATCCCGTCCTAATAATTCTACAGTTTAGAGGAATCCAAAGTCATGTGGAGGAACGTTGATGGCACCACCCCACATCGGGGCAAGCAGGAGACCACAATGCATTAAATCTATGCAGTCTATGAGGCGTTAGGTAAGTGCAGTGCAGATAAAAAAATTGGGTGAGTGTGAGAAAACAGAGCTGATTGCTGAGGCCCCCTGACTTTTTGCCCCCATTTTTCACCTTTTGCTGGTGTTTTCCTGACTTAGATTGTGCCCTGGGTACTGCTAACCAGTCCAAAGGCCTGTGCTCTGTATAAAATGAGTATGCAAATTAGGCTAAGCCAACCTGCCTATAAGTCCCTAGTATATGGTAGGGCATTTAGGTTTAGGGACCCCAGCATAGGTGGTGCCCCCATAGGTGCACTGCTGAGGCGCCCAGTGTCATTTTAAAGGCAGGTCTGCCTTGCTGGCTGCTTTTAAATTGAAGTTACATACAAAGTCGACTTTGGAATTAAAAGTAGTTCCAAAGACTTAAACTACCTAATTTTTACATATAATCACCCCTAAGGTTGCCCTATGTGCCCCTAGGGCTGGGTGCCATGTAACTATAAGCAGGAACCTTAAAAAAATAACCTTAAAAAAATAGTTTTGTAAGACCGGGTGAGGTAAAGCAGCCAAATTAGTTATTCCCTCATTGTAGTGAATGGCCTCCATAGGCTAGATTGGGGAGACTTTATTTTAATTTATAAAGTTCCCTTAAGTGACAGGTACCTAAAGTTTGGTATAAATATTAGTATAATAAATCCCACAATGTACAATCGTTGGATTTAATATGACTTGTTCAGGTAAAGAGTTTTAAACTTTGCCTGAAAAAGTTCCCAACTTCAGCCCTGCAGTGTTTTGCTGCTTTGCTCTGATTCTCCAGCCTCAGGCAGCCTGGCCAGGCTGCCTTGATGAGGTGTGAAGTGGCCTGGCTCAACACAAAAAGATGTGCCTGGGGGAGGAGATCTTCCCTCAGCAGATGGGAAAGCAGGAAGGGGGAGGGCTGCCAAACTGGTCTTCAAAGGCAGGGAAGGACATTTGGAGCAGCCCATCACCTCCCTCACATCCTGCAAACCCAGACAATTAGGTGCCCCCTCGATTAGATTAGGAGAGGGCAGGAGAAGGGTGTGTTTAAGATTTTTAGCCACACCAGTGGGTGGGCTCAGCCAGATGTAACCTCCAAAAATCACTTTCAGCCATGATGGATTTTTAAGGAATGTTGTTCCCTGGAATTGATTTTTGCCACACTTTCCAGGAAGTGGTCATCACAGGGGGGAGGACAATGCACCTGATTGGAGAACCATGATCCCCTGGTTTTTCAACCAGGAGCAAGGATAAAACTGGCAGACCTGCACTCACAACACACACAGATCCCCACCAGATTCCAACAAGGAAGAACTACAGAAGAAGAAGGACTGCCCTGCTGGACCCCTGGCCTGCACCTGGACACTGCACTCTGGAGGACTGCACCAGCTGCACACTTGGGATTCACTACAAGAAGGACTTTGCCTGGCTTCAACTGGTTCATGGAGGGACTCCCTGTTTGCTACAGGTGAAAAATTGCTAACGAGTCCCCTGCACCAACTCCTGAAGAAATTAACCAGCTGACCACTGTCCAGTGGCCAAAAAGGAGTTTGCGCCAGGTGCATTCTGGGAGTAGTCCGCACCCTCAAGGAGCATCTCAGAGCTTCTGGAACCTTGGGTGAGCTGTGGACCTCAAAAGAACCTTACAGGAACATCCGTAAGAAGATCCAGAAGTTTGGAGAACTTTTGGAAAAAAACTCGATAAAGGGACCTACCCGCCAAGGCAACTCTAGCGGCTTGTCTCAACCGCGACCCGGCCTGACTTGCAGGTTCGTCCCGGTGAAGAAAATCTCCAAAAAAGTGACTAATTCTGAACGTAGGAAGTTGACCAGGACCTCCCAGGCAGTGTATCCGAAGAGGGCTCCAGGGACGTCGGATCAGATTCAGGTTTGCCCCGGTCAAAGGATTTTCAATTTGAAAAAACGATTAAGTCAGAAGGTAAAAATCTCCACTGAGGGCTACTGTGACGCGTATCCAAGCAAGAGTTCCAGAAGGTCGGATTGGACTGGCGACTTGGTCCCGCTGAAGAAATTCTCAGAAAAACGACCAAGTCCGAAGGTAAACTTTTGACCAAGGTCTCCCGTGAGCTGCAGCCTGGCAGGGCTCCATTGTGGTCAGCCTCAAACTTTGACTGTGCCCCGGTCGAGGTGTGACCAGATGACCAGATTGGCGCTATTCATTTCTAAGTGGTAAAAAGCATTAATTCTTTAAAAATTCATATCTCCGGTTCCCCTTAACCGATTTTATTTGTTTTGGTGTCATTTTAAAGATAAAAATATAATCTATTTCTATAAATTGGTGTTGGATTTTTATTGTATTTTGTGTTTTACTTACTTACTGTTTTGTGATTTTTAAATGCTTTACACATATGTCTCCTCAGTTAAGCCTTGTCGCTCGTTGCCAAGCTACCAAGGGTTGAGCTGGGTTTAATTTATTGAGACCTAACTGGACCTAAGTGGAGGTTAGTGGACTATTGCTAAGTGTAGGTACTTACCTGCCCCTACCAATAACCCATTTTCCAACAGTGAGCTCGAAGTGGGTGTTGCTGGTAACCTCCTGGACCTGTGTGAGCGCCTGTCTCTACCCACCTTCTGTGCGGGGCTGACCACCTATCATGAATATCCATTACATCAATCCATTACATCAACTTCAGAGTTTTGTATATTCAGGAAATCAGCCCTTGGGAGGAGCCCGGATCCAGCAGCAGGGCCTGCGACTCCTCTGGTTCTGCTGGGAAACTGACTGAGACCTTGCATGCTGTGGTCGAGATCTCAGCATATTGTAGGAATTTGCTGGGTTGTAGTTGAAAGAGGTCCTGCGCCTCCTTCAACGTGAGGACGTGAGGAAAGGTGCCTTAGGGTATAAGTACCCTGCTGTGGAGCATTTCCCCATCATACCCGTGCTTTAGGTCCATTGTGGATTGTATCTGCTGAATACACAGTAGCCATTAATTGGGCAACAATCTGACACCCAGAAAAGTCCATCCCATCACCGCACTTCACCAGCAGTGCCTTTTCATAATTCGGGCCATCAGCACAACACTGGGCAGCATACTACTGTAGTCCAGCAAATTAATACATTTGCAGGTCCGGCAGACCCAAGGATACATTTAACATTTTTAAAATGGACTTGCCAATCCTGGCATTGGGCTGTGCCCTCACAGTTCAAATGGCAGACCGTTTTTGTGCCCTCTGTTAAGAGGACATTAAGGGATTTATCCCCAATATGCCATCCTCAGGTGGGTCGGGGGCAGACAATACAATGGACACCAGATGTACAATTTTTAATAAGAAAAAAAAGGAATTGAGTGGAGTCCAGCTGGCCAGGAATCAGGCAGCATCCCCACCTCAGAGAGCCCCAACAATCTACCTGCCCCCATTGGGGAGCACATTGGGTAGTATACCCCCCACTTTGCCCTCCCCAAGAAGGCAAAAACATCACGAGGCACCAGGGATACATTTAAAAAAAAAAAAAAGAATGGGATGAGAACCTGCCCTTGAGGGCAATGAGCTGCACCCTACCACCACTAAAGCCCCAATAGTCTTTTGGTTTCAGTGAGTGACAGAAGCACAGTAGGTATCAGAAATATATTTTTATTACAAAAAAACATATAGGAACCAACCTGAACAGGCATGGGATTGCAGCACCCACACCTAAAGCTCGAACAGTCTTTCCACCCCCAACAGATCATACTGGGGAATTTACCCCAATCTGGTCTCCTAGGGTGGGGGCAAAAGGACACGAAATAGTAGGGGAAAAAACTGCGATGGGGACCAGCCCATCCTAACATTAGGTTGCTATCCTCACCCCCTGGTGCCCATGCAGACTTTCTGTAAGCCTTGGGGGAAAGGTTGTGGGATTTACCACCAATCTGCCCTCCCGATGGGAGTTAAATACCCACTAGACAACAGGGTAGATTTATTTAGGATATAAGAATGGGCTAGGGGCTGACACATTCTGGTATCTAGCCATATCTCCCACCCCAAAAGCACCAACAGCCTTTTTGCCCTCACCCACACAGGCCTGGAGCCAGAATGCTGCAGGCATCCCCATGGCAAGTTAGAGGAAATGTGGATTCTTTTAGGCATAATTTTAACATATTCCTGACTGAGAGGGAGTATATCCTTTGCCTCCCTGGGTAGAAGATAGGAAGTCTTGTGGCTGTAGGTGAGGAAGCAGTGAAGTGCCAGTATTGGCAAGTGCAGCACCACATTCTGTTTATCACTTTTTCCTGATTCCTGGTAGGCTTTTCAACCCCAACCCCACCCTAGGGAGATAGGTGGTAAACTCCCTAACCTGCCTTCTTATGGGTGCTGAAAGGGAGAGAAAAATTAGAAAAAGGACTTGAGTAAGGTGCTATTCCATTTTGACTTTGGGCTCCACCTGCGGGCAACAGGCAGCATTCCTTCCCCCTGGGGGTGACAGTATGGGGGGTTTACCCCCTTTCTACCAGTAGCCCATGTATTCAAAATGTGCCCAAAAACTCTTAATTCCCTCCCACTTGCCATGGTGAATGGGTGCAGGAGTCGGGCTTTGGGTCACTAACAACCAGGGAACTCGATCAATCCTGGTTATTTCTGAAACTTAGGGACTCAGGGGAATTCAGGGTGGTATGGCTTACATGTATTCTAGTACGTTTTTATTTTTACCCAGAATGCCTTACAAATTCAAAGTATTGGTCAAAAGAGACTAATTGTCCCTTATTTTTGTGAAGGCAACCTCAAGCACTTCCAGCCAGTGGCGAAAGTCTTACCACTTTGCATTCACACACTTCTTGTCAGTGAAACATTGCTGCTTGTGTGTGGGTGGACCTAATGCATCTTATAAAAACAGACCGAAAATGTAACCATGAGAAGATGTAATTACAACCTTGTTGGCTTTACACAGTCCAAGTTTTGAGTGGTTCCTGTTATGAGCAATAAGCCCACCCCTACAACTGAGCTACTGCATTTTTTAGGAAGTGTGTTTGAAGGCTCAGTGGAAGGAATTTTGTTGATCCCTTTAGGTCCCAGAACTTTGCCTCACAGAAATATAAGGAAGTGTCATTTTAGTCACAGTTTGACATTTGCAAACTAAGAATCAGGTTGCCAAGCGCCACACATACACCTTTGCACCATAGTGCGAGGGAGCCCGCGTGAGTCTAGCATAGTTTTTGTACTGGAAGGGTACCGTTCAAGTACAAAATACTATGCATAGACAAACTGTACAACTCTACCTACTTTGTATGTGTGCTGTACAGTGACAAATACAAAGTCAGAAAAGAAAGGAGAAATACTAGCATTTCTCCTTTTAATGCTTGTTTCAAAGTGGCATTATCTTTTGGCACTAAACCCTGTCTACTGTTAGTGTTTAGGGGTCTGAGTCAAAAAGCATGGGTGAGGGGCCCTTATGGAGCACCCGTGTAATGCTGATCTGACGCAAAGTAATACATACAAGTTTTGCTCTAGAAAGAAAATCCATCCAAAGACTTTTTGTGTGGGTTTGTGCCACTTTTGTGATGCAAACCAGGCGCAACAGGTTTGCAAATCTGGATTTGAAATGGTAATACCTGTCACTTGTCGATATTCCACATTTATGCATATATATGGATTTATTTACTTGTTTTTTTATAGTGTGCAAACGAGATCATTTGGGTGGAAGAGCGATAAGAGTCCTTGTAGAAAGAAATGAGTAATACTATAGAAAGACATCTGCAAATGTATAGTACACAACTAGGTTATTAATTACAGTTTCTAAAAAAAAGGATTTTGCTATGCAGGTATTGCCGACGTTCTTGAATAGTGAACGAGGAGAGGCTAGCATATTGTGCGAGCTACAGCTGTGGTAACAACAGACATTTAGAAATGACGATGAAATAAAAGGGCCTTCATATCTGTTTTAAAGTAATGGAAGGGTGGGAATGGGCGGTGGAAGGGCATTCCAAACCCTTCTTGCATTTTCACGTGAAAGATTGTTTTTTTTGCTTTTTTTTCTTACATTTTTACGCATTTAGGAGCACACTGTCTCTGATTCTAAAAACGCATTGTGCCCCGGAGGTGGTTAGTTTTTGGGCAAGGTATTTGAGGGTTCCCACTAACAGATTTATGCATAATTAATGCACGTTTAAAGAAGATTCTCAATTCAGTGGGAAGCCCTCGAGTGCCACCAGGATCGGCAATATGTGGTTGAGTTTTATGTTACTGGTGGTTAGCTTGGCAGCGTTTAGGGACGTCAGATGTCTATTAGGAACATCAACTAGAAGGCAGTTCCTTAGTCAAATCTCAACAGTACAGCTGTTTGGATTATCAGTTTAAAAATTGTTTCAGAAATAAAAGTTGAATTACTTTGAGTACCTGAGCGAGCATAAAAAACAGCCCTGTGGGTAGCACGGGGGCCTCTATTTTATTTAATGGGGTAGTCTTCCTCAGTGCAAGGGCTTCAAACAAATGTAATCTCTGAAAGCTGTAAAGAGGGCCCTTCATTAAATGAAGTTTTAGCAACAATTTCTTTTTTGACACAGTGGGACCAAATCTGATCTATCGAAACCCATACATTAGATAATGAAAATTGTAGGGTCATCTATGTGACTGGCTTACCTGCACTCCAGTTTCATCAGCAGTATTGAAAGTTCAACGGATATTATCAGAGTTTACCCTATCAATGGCACGGGCTCTCCTAGGCAGTGCAGCAGCCAAATGTGTTCTTTTGGATCTATAGCTGGTGTGGTGGCTTCAATGACCATCAAGGACAAGAAAACATTCCTTTATCCCCTCGTCTCTGGAACCTCGGCAAAACTGCTGTAATCCATCCTTAAGGGGTCGCATACAGCATGCAAGAGGTTCTTTCACTTGATGAACAGGCATTCCATCACATCAGATTGTTGGGTCCTAAAAATTGTTAAGCATGGCTATATAGATATCTGGCAGGCTGCAGTGTGGATCTTTATCCAGATATCCACAGCAATGGCCATTTTGCCACATCTGTGTGGTGGGACCTCTCGGTTTGACCATCTACTTAGTGAGACTGTCTTGGCGGTACTGCTTGGGAATCGATTCAAGAGCTGAGGAATTTGTCAGTAGCAGAATTCAAAAGAAGAACAAGTTACTTAACTTTGGTATTGATCTTGTTGGTGGATACTCTACTTACCTGCAGATTCCTCACCTTTCCTGCCTACCTCTTAGTCCTGATGAGTCATCATGCACTGCTAATAAGGTCCCAAGATGATTTTGGATCACTGCGATTCCTATCAATCTCATCAGCCTTTTCTTCACCTCTGAGAGTGTGGAAAAGGTGAGGGAGAACTAACATCAGTGCAAAGGGTGGTGGCTTATAGGAATCCGTAACGGCATATCCAGGGTTCGATTTGGACCAAAAAATAGGCAAAGGCAACAAAATAAAAGTAGCGAACAAGATAGCTAAAAAAGTGGCCTACATTTTCAGATCGGGCCCGTTTTGAACCTGTAAACATAGGTTGCAGAGCAGGTTACAAAGAATGGGAAGCTTCATATATTTGTTTGCTGCAGTCAATGTTTGTGGTAATAGCAGGGAAATCAACAGTAAAAACTGGCCCACTAGGTCATAAAACAGGCCCACCAACTGGTCTGTGAGACCAGCCTGTCGGGCACTGCCTGATTACCATATAGGTCAGTTCGATCCTGGGCAAATCCAGAGTGAATGGCAGAGCTAAGACAGAGCGGCGGTGTCACATTTTGGCTCAGGAGAGTGATTTAAAGTTTCCTGGCACCTGGTGGAGATTCAATAGATGAGGAATCTGCAGATTAATAGGGAATCCACCAGAAAGATTGTGACTGAAGATAAGTAACTTCTTCATTAGCAACCTGCAGATTCCCTATGAGAAAAGGAAAGCCTCTCCAAGGTGTGGGTTGCCTGCATGAACATAAGTACAAACCAATATTAGTAGAGGTGCTCTTTCCACAACTGTCCTTTTCTCACGGGGGACTGGTGGGGGTAAAGGACAAAAACAGAATTGCACTTCAGACAGACTGAACACACACAATGGGAATACTTCATTGTCATACACAAGTCATTACTTCCAGAGCCATTCATGATATTGCAAAAGTAGCCCTTGCTCATCAGGCACATCCTCATTTATTTGTTGTCACCACATCAAAATAAAAAAGCACCCCGAGAATAACAAAAATAAGCCAGTGTTGTAGGCAAAATGTTACCCATAGCAACTGAGAATTGGCTCTTTACTCCAAAAGCAATTTGGGAACACAGAACTGAGTTATTTCAGGGAGAGTTACCAACTGCGAAGAAGAGAATACAGGAGGAAGAATATAAAAGATATATATACACACACACAACTGTATAAAGCTTGAACACAGGATCTGCACCCACAGCATAATCCGTGAACAGGCCAAGACCTGTAGTTATTACCTATGTATAAACATTTTGAATGCCTGTCAAGAATCCCAAGTTCTATTTTATGTACTAATTAATATTTATTCCTTAAGCACATTGTTGCTTATGTTGCACCTTTAACAATGGAGGCTGCAGCTCCTTCCCTTTCCCTGTGGTCAATGGTTGGCACAAGAGGCACAGCTGGTTGTCTATACTAAATTCTAGTGGCCCACTTTGGGAGTGTAAAACTAGTACTAGCAGGGTGTGTGAACTGACTGTATTCCTAGTCTGGCAGCTCTGCGTATGCTAAAACTATGTTTCGGTTAGTTTGTAGAGATTCATGTGGTCTGTTTGCCTGTACAATACAGTGACAACTGGATATAGCTGCAGGGCCCTCAGCTGCACCTGTGCACATTCAGGCCCTCATTATGTGTTTGGCAGGTGGAGTAGGCCGCCGCCAAACTACATGGACCGGAAAACCGCCACTCCAGTTTTCCACCTGCTGGCCCTATTATGAGTTTCCCGCTGGGCCAGCGGGTGGAAACAGCGTTTACGCCCATTGGCCCAGCAGGAAACAGGCCACAACATTGACGCCGGCTCGTAATCGAGCCGGTGGCAATGTTACGGTGTGTCGGGTGCGACAGCAGCCATCGCGCTTTTCACTGCCCGAATTACAGGCAGTGAAAAGCGCAATAGGGCTGTCCATGGGGGCCTCTGCAATGTCCATGCCAAGTGCATGGGCAGTGCAGGGGCCCCCTGCACCCCATTTCCACCAGCCTTGGCATGGAGGTAGAACCGCCATGCAAAAGCCGGTGGAGAGAGGACTTGTAATCCCCAGGGCAGCGCTGGTTGCTGTGCTGCCCTGGTGGATTAAGACCGCCGGCACCACCAGGCTGTTGACTGGCAGCAGCCTGGCGGTGATGGCGGTCGGACCATGGCGGCTCCGCCACGGTCATAATGTGGATGCCGTACCGCTGCTTTGGCGGCGGTCATACCACCATCACGAGTCCGGCGATCCCAGGACCACCAGACTCGTAATAAGGGCCTCATTGTCTGATGTTTACTACTCAGCAGCAGCCTATACAAGGAGTGGGTGGGATTAAAGGTTCTTTTTTCCTGGTAGCCCACCGAACTTAAAAGTCTCACTTCAAGGTCAATCAATACTTTTGAGTACTTTGGATGGGAGCAGCTTTGGAAGTAAAAGAGAACACAGATGATTACCAACACATTGTGCCTCCACCCCCTTAACATCCCACGAGGGGAGGCAAAATATCCTCAGTGACCCCTTTACAAGTTGGCCAAGGGATACATCGAGATGTAAGTATTGTACTTTCTCAAGCTCTGAATTTATGCAAGATAATTATTTCTATGCGTGGTCTGCATGTGTTTGAAGTATGTTGGTATATGTAAATATTAATGACAATTTCTACGGCACAACATAAAAAGTCACTTTTTTGGCACATGAAATTAGCTGCTAATTTCTACCTTTGTCTAAGTTATAACTTTTAAAGATTGAAAGTATGCCCTGCACATTACATGCAGGTGTATGACCTACTCAGCTATTTTATCTTGATAGTAACATGACCTGTAGGTTACAACAGATAAAATACTCCACTTAGTTGTTCTACTATGAATAGGGCCACTGAACTTGTGCGGCTGGGGAGGGGCATATTACAGCAGAGTTGACTTATATTGTGGCGTAATACTTAATTATTTTGTCATTTTACACTTGTTAATACTGTCTGGGCATCGCTTGCACCTCATTAGTAGACGTTCATAACTCAAATTTTGCAATAAGCAACAGAAAGGTGACCAGTCAACCTTTGTAAAGGGCCTTCCACTGCACAGCAACACATGTTGCTGCGCTATTAGTAACTTTTGAACCGTTTGAGCTAGAATTCTTTTTATTGTTAACATCTGCAGATTATGCAGCAGATGGTGGATTATGTGTCAAATGTGTCAAATCCATAATTAGGCAAAAAAACACTGCAGCCGCACAATCGCATAATTCCAGTGGCTCTGAATATGAATCATGCATGGTTACATGTAGTACTGTACAATAGGCACATTACCCATCCATGTTTTTTTTTTTACGATGGTTCTAACTTGTGACTAGCAGATCACATAAATCTCTCAGTATGAATTGGATCCCCACCTGAACGATCTTGCCTGTATAGACACAGGGAATTTCTGAATATACATAAATCTCTACAGGAAGTGCCTTAACACCTGAAGCTGTTTGTGACCAATAAATTAACCCATTATCACTTTTGATGTAGCAGAAATTTTATTACTGTCACTCATGTCACAGAGATCTTCTATACGTGACAGTTTACGCATTATATTAATCAAAGCAGTAATAGTTTGGATGGAGAATGATGCCCTGAGATGTCATGTTAGTGTGCATTCATCTTAGACTACTCACTGACACACAGATGGTACTAAGATTAAATTACATGTTTGAAGAATTAATCTGTCATTATGTTATATATTAAAGTGTAAACTAATAGCCTGTATTGAAACAATATTGCATTTCTAGTAAGAAGTGTTTAAAATACGTGTGCAAAAGTGGAGAAATACAGTTGTGTACCACACTGACTGAAATATATTCACAGAGTTATTTCTTTTAAAGTGACTGTAACATGGATGGTAATGAAGGTTTATTAATGCTAAATTTATACTTTGCATTTTAGGATGTATTTTATTTGAATGTATTAGTGTACTGTATTAACTCATTTGCATTAGCCTAAGTGAGGCCTGCTAGGCCCTGTACTCGTGACTGTGGAGAAAAAGTCAAGTCATCTTGTTAACCTGTACCTTTCTTTCAGACTTCGTTCTTATGAGAAGGCTAGATAGGTAATAGATGTCTATTGTTTTACACACAGAGAGTATAAGGGAAGCAACCTTGGATGTGGAACGTCCTGGAGTGTGGAATGACAGTTTATACATTTGTTTGTATCTTGCATAGAAGAATACAGATGAACAACGTTCTCATGACCAACCTGGAAAACCATGCAGATGTTTCAAGTTGGAGTCGCATGATCGATTTCTATTGGATGGTCCCCCTTCAACGTCAAATGAACTGTTGCATTGACAAATCAGCATGCCCTATGAACTTTAAAGTATTGATGTCCAGCTGGACTTTCAGAATCCCAGTAGATTCCATCAGATGGAGAAACCCTTAAGAATCCTGTTGTAAACAATGATGGATACTCGTAGGTTATAATTAGTAGGTTTATTAGTTTAGTTGTAGGTTACAGATAAAGCCCCACCAGCAGCAGCAAACTGCTACTCGGCCCTTTTCACTCCAACTGTCCACTCATCCAAGCACAAACACTGTCAACATTCCAACCATACAATGACCTCACTCAGCAGGAGGGAACATTAAGGTAGTGGGGAGAATGAATACGGTAGTAAGAGGCCACAACAAGTCCTTTGCCTTTTATCTTGTATTCTGTGCCCCTTGGACTCTGAGAGGTATCTTCCTCTCCACCTTTGCACCTTTGAAATGCCTTGCTGAGACTTAAAGATTTTCTCCCTAACCCTGAAAAGAAGACTCTTGACTGACCTTTTGATATGCTGATGCCTTCCATGTTCACTTACCTTCCTCCCATCTTAGTTAGTGACCTTTTGACTGCGATTACTGTTTCGAAATTCTTTTTACCCTTTTTGCCCTTTTTGTCTTTTGCCCGCATGTGTTCCCTGATTAGTAAATCTGTAGGGTTTTCTCCTTGCCCAGCTAAATTGAACTATGATGATTTGAACTGCCTTGATGCTTATTAAAACAGAGCAGTGCTTGTTTTCTATACTGATGTTCTGTATAGTCTTTGCTGAATGTCTAGTTCTCTTAATTTTAGTAGGCCTGAAAGTATTTTATCACCGTGGTCAACCCTTGGTGATTCTGTATCTTTATAATTTTGTATTGAAAATCATCTACATGACTCTGAGCTTACATTTGTAATAAACTCCTTAACCTTATTCCTGACTGTAGTTTTCCTTGCATACACACATTAGCTGATTTACCTATGAGCAAATCAGAATGCAGCTCTTTGTGAAGTGCAAGTGCAAGAGGACGTGGCATCAGCATTAGAGAAATCGGCTCAGTGTTTGGAGCAAGGAAGTCGAGGAAGCATGGGCTGAGGCTGAGGGGAGAGAAAGGGAAGGTAATCGCTCCTCGGCCACCCCAGCTCCCTGACCCTCAGGCCCCTTGGCTCAGGAGTGGAGGAGCAGAAATGGAGGCAGGGGGTGTGACAGGTGCTGGAGGAGTGGAATCTCTGAGGATGTGCCTGTGAGGAGCGTGCATGAGCATGGAAGATGCCACGGACAAAGTGGAGCTGCAACGCAGTAGCAAAAGGTAACTGCTCCCTGAATCCACCCGCCCACCCATCCACCTGCCCGTCTGCTGTTTGCTTGCTACTACCATCCCCTCCACTGTCCACGGTCACAACTGCCACTGCAACAGGCACTGCTGCCACTAAAGTCACTACAGCCATTCCTGCAACTGCTGTTCCTGCCACTGATTTTCCCTGTTTGATCAGGACTAACGGTACAACTTAATAAGCATTATAAGCGCTACAAGCTCCACAAGCGTCACAATTGCCATAATTGAAGCAGCAATTAAGGCCACTGCTCACGGGGGACCCTTGAAGTGTCGGGAGCAGAGGAAACAGCTTGCAGCTGGGAAGGCGAGGGGAACGGCAGACTGACTCAGCAGCACGCTCAACTAATTTGATGCTGGCACAAATTAACTAACAATAAGCTCCCACCCCTACTGGCCACATCAGGTCTACAATGAAAAAAGTAACTAAGCAACACGATCGTCAGCTCGACGCATTGAATTCCGGGTTGCCGTCTTTTTATCCCGAGCACCGCGGCCTCCCTTACTCATACAGGAGCACAGCCAGGGGTAGGTCACCCCATGCGGTTCGGGATTGTTTCAAGTAAGTCACACGGGATTGTCTTTTTGATACTCTTTCCGAGTAAGTTGCCTGACCGCAAATCGCTTTGACACGGTCGCACAGGTTGGACCTTAATGCATTCTGATTTTTCTTAAAGAAAATAACGTTCATTTGAGCGCCTTTGGGGGTCTGTCTCTCAATAGTGATCGGGATGTGAGTTCCGCCTTTCTGTTGTTTCCCTATCGTTCTTGTGAACCACATGACCAACAATTCAGAGATATTTTGTACAGAATGACAGCTTTTTTCTTATTTTTTTTTATTTTTTTTTAACTGCTTTCAACGTTATGTTTATCTGAGGCGGAGCTTCGCAACTAAACATGATATTCTTTTATACTTAAAGGAGGAATACATATTGGTCTTTTTTCCTCCTGCACTTTCTGGACCTGTTAGTACTACAAACCTTGAACTATAATGTACTTTTGGATGTGTGCAGCCTCGACTGAGTGGCCTAATAAGAGGATCATTGTCTCCAATTTTTTATTTATACCCTAAGGGTGGTTGTTTCTGTTTCTATTTTTTTACTACGACCATCTACCTTTGAGAACTGCCTACTAATGGCCTTGTGTTGTTTTTTGTTTACCTGACTACTAGTAATTTTGACATCCAGCCAGTGGCTTATGCTGTCCCATGAAGTACGTTTCTCAAATTGGGAGGGTAAGGACTTTCCTTGAGCTACATACACCAGTATGCCACTTTTTGCACCATCACTTGATTGCTCACGGATTGACACGTTTGTGTTTTGATATCACTAATGAAATGATATTAACATTTTTCAAATCACAAGTGATCTGTGTTCATTTGTTTTCAGGGCGACATGTAGGATTAGTACAATGAAGTTACACCAGGTAATGTGTAAGTGACTGGAGACATTATAACTGACAGTTGCAGGTTATAGGAGTCTTATCAGTATTATTATTTGTGATAGGAGAATTACATGTTATGTTGGTCCTGAAGAAGTGTCATGGGATCCGGCTGGACCATAGGGACGTGAAACATGTAGACCCTTTTCTTTCAGGGAAGGTCTGGTAATTCCTCGCCTCCTCTGCCTTAATTAGTGCGATTGAAAGTAACTGACCATTATTTCAGGTGCATTCTCCCTACTGATTTTAATCTTGGCCTATACCTTACATGGACTAATACATTTGTTACTCTTAAGTTAGGGTCGTGAGTCAATTTATCTTATATTATTTCTCTCCTTTCCTCCCCTTTGTTCTCCAAACTCAATTTTGGGGTCTTGGCATCATCGAGAAAAGATCTCCTGCAAAGAGCCCTCCCTTGGGGGGTGCCCGTCGGACATTGCAGCGCCAGTCTGACGAGGAGCAACTCCGATTATGAAGCATGACACCCATTTGGGTGTGTGAGGTCTCTGCTCCTAAATATTAGGACTCCTTTGTACTTTTTCTCTTGTCCCTTTCCTTTTGGAACAGTGTATCAAGATTTTTTAATTGTATTAATTGAGGGAGATTATACACTGGACCATTATCTCTCCCTATCCCCCCATATTTTTTCCACATCAGGTCTACTCCATTAGCTGTAATATGGATAAAGACAGGGAGAGAGTGACAAGTACTGGGAGAGTGTGTGGGTTGCTGGGCAAAGCAGGACCGCAAGGTGCCAGTCACGCGTTAGGGGGGCCCGTGCCACAGGGAACGGGGGGGGGGGGTTGGTACAAAGCAGCCAAACCAGGTCTTGTTGTGGCTTGCAGCCTTGCCTACTCCTGAACAGACTTCTGCCCACTAATCGCCTCTCCTACTCCTCCTCGCACATTGACTCTGGCCAGGTGTTCTCCATCCAGCGCCTCCTACATTCTTCTCTCACATTGTCTCTGGCTTGACGGTCTTTACTTATCCACAAAACGTATGTGCTTGTGTCCACCCCCCAAGAGCCAACCTACATGGGTGAGAGTGTGGCAGTGCCTTCCATCTAAAGTGCGATGCTCCAGTTTCCAGGTCTCAAGGAAGGATGACTGGTTCGCTTCCATTTATAAGATGTGCAGGATTGTGCCCTCCCAAACCTTCCTCAAGAATCAACCTACATGGGTGGGGGTGTGGGGGCGCCATCCAACCAAAGGGCCGCTCATCAAGGTTCAAGCCTTAAAGAAGCAATGACTGGCTTACAGCCCTCAAACCTTTGCAGACAACAGCACAAGACAAGACAACAGAAGTCTCTGGATGATCAAGGGCGCCTCTCCCCACCAAGTCTGAGGGAAGAAAGCACAAGAGGAAGCCACAGCCAGATCAGAATTGCCCACAACTGCAGCCACCCTTTTTGCTCATAGAAACTGAGTCCGACGAGTAGAGTACAACAAGCAATAACACCAGAGAGGCAAAAATCAATTTGCACTAACCTGTTCCAGTAAAAATTTTGCTTTTTGAAAGAAGCAGGATCAGCTCTTTCCTCAAGCAGTAGCAGGATTCAATGTGTGCAGATCCCTCTTCAACCACTAGAAGCTGGGAGTCAAGTGAGGGAAGGCCTTTTCCAGCTACCTGACGTTAATGCAGAAAGAGGACTGGGTCCCAGACCTGTTGCTGCTATGGGCCCGCAAACCTCCTGATCAGGAGCTGCTAGCGTCAAAGCAATTAGAGTTTAAGGTACAGGAAAATGTTATTGGAGCTTACGAGCATGACCCGGAACCTGGTTAATGGTGGTCAACAATACCTCAAAATGTCAACACGGAGTCCACCCTCCACCACTCTGACATTCCAAAGCAAGGACAATTAAGCATGTTACGCACAAGCTGAATAAACTCCCTAAGACTTTGAAGGCCCATGCTCTTTTAAACCCCTTGTCCCCTCCCATGGAAAACTACCATATGTTGCGTCACTCTTCTCTTGTGCATCTAGAGCAGAAAGGACCCAGGCAGAAGAGAAGGGACTGCTTTCGTATCTTGGTTCGCAAGAATGGGAGGATATGCTAGTGTCCTACCAACAAGACTTACCACTAGGCACTGATCCTGTAGCCGACAAACAAGGTGCTACAGGAAGCCCCAGTTCAACCAGCCAGGATAAGTGTGAACCATGCAAGGGTGATCGATCGGACACAACCCATGCATGGTTATTTCTTCTAAATAGCATGCAACGGCTGGTGGAGACTCTCCAATATGAATTTAATAAAATGGATGTTCAGCTGACACTACTTAATACCTTAGCAGTCTTCATGTCAGGGATCAATGGGAAGTTGGAGAATATGAACTCACTTCTCAAACGGGCTCAGGCTGGCCTGCTTGAAGCTCAATTGAGTTTCGGCTGTGGCCCAATTGTGGACAAACTATCTTCTCTCCTCACCAGGCTCACTAATTTATGTAATGATCTTAAAGAAAGATGCATTGGGCGGTTGTGCCCTTTTACCAAAGCAGCAACTTCCCCATGAGGCACAAGAACCAGTGCCAGTCACTTTAATAAACTGCCCGCAACAAACCTACAATGCCTCGCCGGGAGTTACAGGCTATTGCCTACAAAGGAACCACCCATCACCCAAGGCCTAATCGGACCACACAAATTGTTGTGATCCAATTGCCGAAGGAAATATGCCCCTGGAAGGTGCCCTGGAGGCAAAGATGAATGCAAGGCAAAGAAGGATCCAAAGGAGGAAAGACTGTAATAATAGGCCAGTTCTAAACCACACTGATGTCTACCCCCCTTTTTAAGTTACACAAAAAGGGCACATTTGAAGACCTTTCAGTTAAACACATGAGTCTACAGTGGACTTCAGTCAATGCCTAACAGAAGAGGTCTCTCAACAGCAATACTTGGATGGAAACACCTTAGGCACCAACGTTACCGCATACATCAAGGACACTCAGGTGGTCAGTGTTTCATCTGGGCCTGCGGGGAAGGTAAGTTCAGTAAAGGACCTCGCCCGGGCAGCCAGTGGCTTAAGAACAGGTGGTGGGGTGCACAATGATTCAGCCATGCACTGGAGCACTGCCAATTGCCCACCCCCTCAATCAGCAGGCACTTCAGCACTGGGCATCTTACCCAGGTTCTCTAATACAGGGCAATTTGTATTTTCAAAAAAGGCCAACAAATTTGAAGCTATAGCTCTCTCTGAGGAGACCGTTGACTGGTCAGAAGACAACAATCAACCAATTGACTTAATGTAAAACTGGAGGGGACAAGGGAAATGGGACCCACCACTGCTCAAGGGTTATAGACTGCCCCTCAGCACTCGGGCACCATGTCCCATCAGCCTCACATTCCACCTTATTCCGGCAAGAGAGCGGCGGTCAGGTGCTAAGGGACAATTACCGCCAGAGAAGCAAAGGCACCCTCCTCGCCTCGGGAGCTGCAATCACTAAGTCTCAGGAGACGGTCAACTTGCAACCTGCCACTCACATTCTCATTTTCAGACCTGAATACAAATCCAGAGGAAATTGTAAGGTATTGAATAGAGGCAACATCTTATTATTGCTGTTACATATCACATAATTCATCTTTAGCCGGTTTATGTTCAAAATACCTTGTGTCAATAGAGTTTCATCCATTCTGAAACATCCACAGCGTGTTAAGCTACCAAAACAAGCTGGAGAACAGCTACAATTGCACAGAACATTCTCACTGAAAGTTCCTCCTTTGAGAAATGGGGAATAAATGTCACCCCCTTTCATGAAGCAGTTTATCCTCACCCATACAACTGCCTGGCCAGGGCAGAGGGCTCGCTGGTTCAAACAACTTTACCTGCTCTGTTCTCTCAGAGGTGCGTGAGGGCACTCACAGAGGAGAATGTGGGTCACCCCGGATGCACACAGGCATGGCTGGAATGTTACTGATTCGTATTATCTGGATGCTGATCTCGGATCTAAAGAACAATTAACAGCCAACCTGGGAGGCAATGACAGGACCTGGAAACAATGGCAGCCTGGCAAAGCCCGGCAATGTTATTTTGCACCTGGTTACAAAATTTCTTATTGGGACTATCTTAATTATATAAATACCTTTGACATTATTCTGCTTCAGGAAACCTGGCTGGCAGAACCCTACAATCAACAGGGATACATGTGCTTCTGCACGCCAGCAGTCAAGGGGGCAGAACACGGCCGTTTGCAAGGTAGCTTGGCAACATATGTTTCAACAGCCTGCGCAGCTTCAGCATCTTTTCTATACTCTGCCTCCTCAGCCACCAAAGTGGTCAAAATCATCACCACGCCTCAAAACACTGCTACTGAGATGCTAATCACCAATTCCCATGTCCACCCATAACACAAAGCTAAAGACTCACCTCAGCTGGTAGATCAACTTATGGCATACTTACTGCGAACATTATCTTCACAGGGGACCTAGACCTACACTTGTTAGGTTCCTCTTCGGACAACGCTGTGATAGCTGCAATTTCAATCTGCGACACACCGGTGCAAGAGAGCAACACTCAGGACTGCACGTCTAAAACTTGCATAGGCCTCCTGGACGATCTGGAGCATCTCGACCTAAGGGCTCTTAATTGAAGGTTTCAGGCTGACAATCCAGTGGCAGCTTCCTAATATTCCTCCACCACAAATACGATGACAGAATACACTTTTATCTCCCTTCCATTATTTCAAAAGGTCACCTCATTCTGTTTAGGAGATAAAACTGACAGTGATCCTGCCCGTAGGAGACATCCATATTAGTAAAGGCGCCCATACTTAACCAACCTCTGGAGACTCCAGATTCCATCTTTACGGTCAACTACAAGAGAATCAAGTTTGCACAATCAACCATAGGGCACATGTCTCAGTCTGCAATGGCACTTTAACAAGGACAAAGTGGGTCATCAGGAAATGAAATAGGAAGATGGGAGTCCTTTACCAGCAATTTTCCAGAAATATTTGCCATTCCAATCAAAGCCAAACGCCTCCATATATTCAATGAGGTGGGGTGCATAGCAAAAGTTCAATGGAAAAGTCTACATGAAGAGGCTGAAGTGGGCCGCCAAAAGACTTAGAGTAGAGGAGCTACGGAAAAAGCTGTTCACAGATATCAAGCACAATGACACTGCACGATTCTGGGGGATGATCAACAAGCTATCACACCCACTTAATGGTGGTGTCTTCTCTCACATAGCTGAAGAGTCTTGGGCTATGAACCTTGGGGACCACTTCCGTCAGCTCAAAACCCAGAGGTTCAGAATCCAGCAAAACAGTGACAACTACTCCCCTTGACACCTTCTTAAAGAATGAATCTCCTCCAGCACCTGCTCATCAGTCATCAATTGGACTAGGGCACTCCCCTAGGTCACCCCAAACAAATTTAATCAGGTGGCAAATTGCAAAGGCAGGAGAGAAGGGGCTCTGGGCACCGTCATCCCCCTGGCAATCTTTAAACAGAACACTGATTTTTGGGCTGAATCTTCAGAGCCACACCACACTCTGTGGCTCAATCCCACTCTCTTGGAGGATAATCTCTCCAATACACAAAAGCGAGGACAGGTTCCTGCTAAAACATTGTCGCTTAGTTGCCCTTATTGACAACGAGGCAACATATTTTTCAGGTACACTGCTAGAGGAGTTATTGGCATGGGCAACGGACAAAGTAATAATACCTTTCAACTGGGTTTTCAAAAACGCCCGACACAACAACAAATATCTTGGCCCTGTCTCTACTGATAGATAATGAGAAAGCTTCAAAACAGCCTCTTTATTTATGCTTCATTGAATATAGGGCTGCTTTCAACCATGGGGAGTGGACCAGGCTCTGGAGGAAGCTGTCACACTGGGGGATGCCCAAGATTCTGTTGGATCTGCTAATTGTACTTCATACAGACACATGGGTGCAGGTGAAGTTGGGAGATGGATTGCATGGCACTGGCAGTGTCACTAAAGAACTTGAAAGCAAAATTGAAGGAGCCAATGCTGACCCCTCCTCCGGATAGTGCAAGCCAAATTTTTACCGACTATAATGTATGGCAGTGAACTCCAGATAGACAGGACAGCATCCTAGCAAAAGCTTACAGAATAATCTTTAGCCAGTCAAGGTACACCTCGCCAGCACAGATCAGGCTGGAGTTGAGTCTGCAATAACAGTCTCTGGTGATGCAAGGAGCCTTCATAATCTGCTGGGGACAAATAAGGAAGGCTGTTCCAGACACTCTCAATTTCTATTTATGGTGGGAACTGCAACAGAGGCTAGTCACCCACCAGCACATATCTCAATGAATCCTTGATTAAGACCAGATTGTCCGAGCTATGGGAATCCTCTATCAGTCATCATGTGTTAAAAAAAAGTTTATGGAAATCAATAAAGTCCCAATCATTAGTGAAAGGCAAGGCTGCATTTTCAGGCAGAGCTCACGCTTGGATGTCATTGGGCACTTACAGTGCACGTACTCCCCAGAAATATCTCAGCCTTGCCTTCTCCAGAAGCATTAAGGAGCAATGTTTTAAATATTGACTGTGATTGCTACTGTGCGCTACGCACCTTCTCCACTGGCTATGAGAATTCACCATGAAGGCCTTTAGCCTATGTAGCAATGGAATAGAAGATCTGCTGCACTTGTTAAGCACCTGTACTGAGCTGTTGGTGGAAAGAAGACAGCTGTTAAAACGCTCTTCAATTAAAGAGGGATCAGGTCACAGAGAGAGGCAGTGTTGGCCTGATTTGCCACCGTCGATACTTAGTTGACCTGTCGACTTGTAAAACTTCTTAGCATTTGTGCACAAGAAAATGTCAAAATTAGCTTTTCCATTTTTTCCATTATCCATTCCTTTAATTCTTGTAACTGGCACTTACTGCAATTGGACTGTCTGGCCCTTTGGGGAAGGCCTTTGTTGCAGCCTATGAGAGGCAGTTTCAAGACATGCACCTGGCACCTCTTAGCTCAAGGAATCCCTTTGCACTGGGCACTTTTGCAACTGCCACTTTCTGTAATTGGACTGAGCTTGTCTGTTGGGTGGAGGCCTTGGTCCCAGCCCATGAGAGGCTGCTCTTAGTTATGCAATTGACACCTTATGTCCTGAGGAACACCTCTGCACTTTGCACTTTTGCGCTTGCATTTAGAGTTGGCTGTAGCCAAGGGGCTATGCTTCTCAGCTCATGTGAAGTAGTACCAAACTGAGGATAATATGCATAAGCCAGACTTTAGTCTCTTGCCATGATTAATATCTTCTATTTTTGCACATGCGCATCGTACTTTCATGATGTATAAACTTGATTTTAGTGGGCTCTTGACACTTAATGATCATATTTCTGCTTTGCACAGTGTGCTTTTTGTATGCATCTTTTATGACTGGTTTTCTAGAGCAATGGTGTTTAGTAACTATGCTAATAAAAAATAAACACACCTTGTATGGACACCTTGGTCATACTGTGTAATTTAATTGGTTTGTATTGAGATTTTGATGTTTGGTTCTACCACATCCTTATGGAAAGTCCAAGGATCCATTTACCTCGTTGAGCATTGATTCCTGCGAAGGATGAAAATACGCCAGCACTTTAGTACTGCAGTCAGTTTCTTAGGCAGTGCCAAGCTGAGGAACCAAGAGCAGCCCTGGCAAAAAATGCTTTAACCAACCTATCTCCCTTCATCTACTGTGCAAGCTCTCTCATTCCATTCATCAATTCACTTTCTCCTCTCTTTCCATTCATCCACTCTCTCTCCTCTTTCCATTCATCCATTATCCCTGTCTCCTCTCTCTCTCTCTCTCTCTCCATTATTTATCGCTCCTCTCTCTTCCCCTCCCTGATAACTTTCTCTCAAACTTCATCCCTCTCTCCCTCTCTCTGTCACTTCAAGCCTCCTGTGCGTGCCGCAGTTAACCTCTGGGAGCTGGGGAAAGTGACAGAGGCACCAGGTGCAGCCCACTGCCCTACAAAGAAGCCTCCAGGGGCTAATACCCACTGGGGAAATACATGGTGGAATAAAAGGCTCTATTTTTATGTGGTAGTTTCTAATAATAAAGCGTACTTACTGGCAGACCTCAGGCTGTCTGTGAATTAATTTTCCTGTCATGACTTCACCTTTCCTAGCTCCTTCCATTTCTGCTGTCTCCCAAACAATTTGAATGTTTCTGGGCTAGAGTTTTACCATTTTGGTCCATGGTGAGCCACTTTTTCCCCACTCCTAAGAAACCAGATGTAAGCGCTGTTTCTGAGAAAACTAAGTGACAACCATCTTTAAAAATAATAGGGGTAGATTTAAAAGCCCCTAGTGCCTCCCTGCGCCACATTAGCATATATATATTTTTTTTTACGCTAATGTGGCCCAACGAGGCGAAAATCGCTGCATGCATTGGACCTCTTTGTAACCCTTTGCACTACCTAATGGTTGCGGCAGGCATTAGGTATTCAAAGGGGGCATTCCCCCGTTAGGGGGGCATAAAAGTGGCTCAAAGAAATATAAGAGATTTCTTTGTGTCATTTTTTGGCACTGTTAACGCCTTCTCAGAGCAGAAGTTAAAAGGAGGCGCACCATTGTTTACAATGAGGCTGAATGGGCTTTGCAGGATTAGCATCAACATTTTTTAAGCTAATCCTGCATAGCTCCGAACTAGCGTAAACAATTCGGATGCTAGTCCCCTATCTACTGCCATAGTGTGCCATATCTTAGGTACGGCGCACACATGGTGGTGTTAGGGGGTCGCTAAGGAGCGCAAGAAAAGTGGAGGTGCACTGGTGCAATGCCACTTTTCTTAAATCTGGCCCGTAGTGCTTTAATTCCGCTTCTGCGGTGAAGCACTTATGCTTGCTGATGACCAAGTAAACAGCACTGGTATTGCTGCATGCATGACTATAAGTGCGCAGGCTCCTCCTTCTAAAATGAAAAATACATTTTGATATGTTAAGATGTAGGAAAGTAAACTGTGGAAGTTATAAGTGAGGCTCCCAGTTTTCTGTTTTGACTGGTTTCTACAAAATATGTTTCACCCTCTGTTTAATTTTAAAATGGAAAGCTAAATCGTCTTTGGGTGTCTCTTTGAACTTTCAAGCATGACGGCCAGCCCAGGGACTGTGCAGGTTGGCACCATATGAAGTGAAACTAAGAATAGGGTGTTATAATGAAGTGAAAATATCTGAAGATTTGCATGTGGGGGTAGTATTAAAATATTAATGTTTTCCAGTGAATGAAAAGTGTTATTGTGTACAACTCAGCGCAATAAAACCTACAAAATATAAGGGTACCTTTAGTAGTTAAATATATGTGGAAATACAGTAATTGCATCTTCATTTTTTTACAGAGCAAAAAAATAAAAAATATGATTATCAATAAAAGTACAACAAATAAATATAGACTTGCTGCACAGAAGACATTTTCTAACAAATACCATAAAATTAGGAGCCTTACGGAGGGGCTTAAAACAAAGTTTTTTTGACGACCACACCCGGAGAGTCTGAAGATGTCACATATCACAAGGGAGCTTCTTGACAACTGGGCTTGTTTCTTTCCAAAACTCACCATTTAGCTATATGGTCTCGAAGTAGACAATCTGAAAAAAATGCCGCATAGGCACTATTTGAGGCTTAAATGGAGCATATCGCCTTTTGTAACTGTGAGGTTCTGAACGGCACCATCAAAGGTTGGGCGCCTCAGGCTAGGAAAGGATCGTTGTAGGGTCTGTGATTCAGTCCAGCAGGTAGGCGTCCATCAGTGAACAGTATAGGGACTGTAGTGTCGGGCCCAAAAGACCACACAGAAGCTTGGGGTTCGTTTGATGAATACTTTTATTGGTGCATCGGTTCAGTCAACACTCACTGCGGGCCACTAAAAACTAACTCTTCCCGCCACCCGCGTCTCTACATAAACCCTCGCACTTAAGTCACCCGGAACCATCCCACACTTTACAGTTAGGCAGGGGTCGCCCGGGTGACCCCTTATGTGAGGTGCGTTCCGGGAGGATACTACATTCCTCCCCAACTACATGAAAACATTAACATGAAGACATTAAAAGTACAAAAAGAGAACGGCACTTCATGGAGGACCAAAATCTCCCAGATGGGGTAAACAGGTGCCCACCAATGTAATGATCACAGAATACACTTAACAGGAGTGTAAGTCACTCCGGTACAAAATCGGCATACTGTTGGGATGGTTTCGGGTGGGACCTCAGGTGGTACCTCCCGGTCCTGGACCTTCCCAAACCTGTCAATGGTGTATCCTCTTTGGCTCTCGGACTCTCAGTGTGGAATAACACTTCATTTGCGGCTATGGGCGGTTGGAGTGTTCGCCCAGGTCACCCAGCGACTGCTCTTTCTCTGACATAAGGCTCAGGCAAGTGAGGCGTGGCAGATTCAGAACCTGCTCCTTCAGAGTCACTCTCTGGGCGATTGTCTGCAGAGCTGTCTTCTTCACATCTGGTCACGGGCACAGCAGGGAGTGTTTTTTAAATGGGACACATTTCTTGTCACTTTCTCGCCACCCTTCACTGCCGTGACCATGGTCCCTTTCACAGCAGTCACAGTCCATCTGCCTGCTTTGAATGGTAGCCGAAACTTACTGCCTGGGTGGCGGTCTTTCACTAATACTGCATCCCCCACCCAGACACTACTCTGTTGGGCTTGTTGTGTCTGGGAGGCATATTCATTATTGCGAGTTCTCCTGCATGTGGGCTGATTCTTGGCACCGGGTTGGTCCGCCCAGAGAGGGTGATGAGGTATGGTATCCCTCACTACTCTTCCGAAACACAATTGACTGGGGGCGACGCCTGTGGTGACATAAGGAGTGACTCTGTACTCTCGCAGGAAGCCGTAGATGGCACTTTCAATGTTCTGCGACACGGCCATGGCCATGGCTATGTGAATGGACAATGTCTTTACGAAACGCTCCACCTCACCATTAGCTTGAGGCCACCTGGGCATGATTTTGCGCTGAACCATGTTCCTGGATGTTAAAAAATCAGGCCATTCCTGACTATTGAACGGGGGTCCATTGTCAGTGCACAGTTCTCCAAAAAGGCCATGGGTGGAAATTAACTTTTCCATTTTCTGAATGACTACTTGGGCAGCGGTGGATGGGACCTTCTCCACCTCTGGGTACCTGGAATAGTGGTTTACCACTACTAGCATGTAGGATCCGTCAGGGAGGCTTCCAAAATCGGCACTTACTCTTTGCCAGGGGAATCTGGGACCCTCCTCAGTGATAACCGGAGCCGGTGGGTCAGATGTACCGCAGGCCTGGCACATCAGGCAGCTCTTGACGGTGTCTTCCACTTGTTGGTCAAGCCCTGGGAACCAGACTTTGCTTCTTCATCTGTTCTTGGACTTTACGATCCCTTGATGAGTACCATGCGCCAGCATCACCACCCTTGGCATCAGACAGGCGGGAAGGACCAGCCGGGGTCCACGCAGCAGGCAGCCGTCATCACTCACAGAAAGTTCATACCGAACCTGAAACAACGCTTGGAGGGTCGTCTTAGCCTCTTCAGTACGAAAACTGGCAGGGTGTTGCAATGGCCGCCAGTCATTGGAGTTCACAGCTTCTATGGCCATCAGCAGTCAATTGTCTTGTTCGGTGGCTTTTTTTACCTCATGCAGAGGGATAGGCAAGGGTCGGGCCCTATCGACAATCAGTAGCACATACTCCTCCATCTCGAAGGCTTCTTCTGCCTCTTGAGGGGTGGCTGGGTGCACGTGACAGGACAGAAAGTCTTCAGGATTTCTGACACCTGGTTGATAGTCCATGCTGAAGTCAAATTCTTGCAATTGTAAAATCCATTTCTCAATCCGCGGTGGCGGTTTCGATGAAGAACCCTTGAAAAGCTGGAGTAGGGGTTTGTGATCGGTGACCACTGTGAAGGCTTTGCCGTAGAGATAGATGTGAAAATGCCGGCACCCCCAATGGATGGCTATGGCCTCGCGCTCAATTTGGGAGTATTGCTGCTCTGTTGGTGTTAGAGTGCGGCTGGCAAACGCTATGGGAGCCCACGTTCCGCACTCCTGCCTCTGCCCTAGTACAGCTCCTAGCCTGGTGGGACTGGCATTGACAGACAGCTGGGAATCTTGCTTGGGGTCAAAGAAGGCCAGTGTAGTGTTGACTTACAGGGCCTCCTTAGTGTTCCTGAAGGCAGTTTCTTGCACTTCTCCCCACCCCCAGGGGCTGCTGGATTTGGTGAGGTCTCTCAATGGTCCGGTTAAGTCCGACAGATTCTGCATGAATCTGCCACAGTATGTGACCATGCCCAGGAAACGTCTGACCCAGGACACTGAGGTGGCAGCTGGCGCATCTTGGATGTCTCTTACTTTGGCTGGATCTGGGCCGATCCCTTGTTGGAAGAAGCGGTAGCCAAAAAAACTGATAATGTCTTTTAGGAATTTGCACTTTTCGTGATGTAGCGTGAGGCTGTGGTCCTGCAGTCGGAGGAATACTGCACTCAGGCAGGATAGGTGACTCTCAAGCGTGGGGGCATGCATGAGGATATCTTCGCTTACGTTCAGGACTCCGGTCAGCCCTCCTAGCACCTTTTTTATTGTGTGTTGGAAGATTTCGGCAGTGCATGATATTCCGAAGTTGAGGCGCGTGTACCTCCATAGGCCCATGTGGGTGGAGAAAGTCGTGATCGGTCTGGAGTCGGGGTGGAGTACCATCTGATCGTAACCTGACCGGAGGTACATTTTGGAAAACCATTTGGAGCCTGACAGTTCTCCTATTATGTTGTCAATTATTGGGGTTAGTTGTCTTTCCCTCTTGATGGCCTGGTTGGGCAGGCGCATGTCCACACAGATGCGGACGGCATCAGGCTTTTTCGGCTTCTTAGCAACAACGATCGGGGAAACCTATCAATGATTCCAGCTTTTTGCAGGAGTAGTAGTTCTTGTTGTACTTTTGATCGAAGGTGAAAAGCTACACGCTGGTGGCAGACAGCAACCGGGGCCACCGATTCGTCGATGTGCAGCCTGAGGGCGGCCCTTTAAGGCAACCAATGCCATTGAAGAGCGAGTCAAATTTGTTGATGAGGTCTTCCAGGCAGCCGTCGTGGACACTGAAGGTGAACTGAACGAGACCGAAATTTTGGGCGCTTTGATAGCCTAGCAGGAAACTAGACCCTTCTCCCGACACATATATTTTCATGGGGAGTTGCATGCTGTCATGTTGGACCTCTGCTGTGAAGGTGCCCATTATTTATAAGGGTTGAGAGTGCCCAAAGGCATAGACGAGTACACTAGTTGGCTTGAGCAGAGGTTGCATTGTGAGGCTGTGGTATACCTTGGCAGCCATGAGGTTGATAGACGCTCCAGTATCAATCAGAGTTGGTATAGGTTAGCCTTGTAGGGATATCTGGCATGTGGGTAGGCGTCGGTTCTGAGCTACTCGTTTGTCGAGTGCTCTGATCACGTGCACAACTTGGTTGTTGTCATCCATGTCGCTGCTGGACAGGGTGGTGGGAGTGCTGTGACCGCCTTGAATGTTTTCTTGACAGTGTACTGTGGCCTGGGCGTCGACCGGCATACCTTTGTAAAATGGTTGCTCTTGCCGCAGGCGCTGCAAGTTCTCCCATGGGCCGGGCATCCACTGGGATGGGGTAAGGGGCCACCGCACCACCTGCATTGCCTCTCCTTGTGTCTCACTCCACTGTGCGCCTTTGTGGCTTTGCGGCTGTTGGTGACGACTACGTTTACCAGCTCAATTTTGACCTGGGCTGGGGCCATTTGTTCCATGTGGGCTGTCCTCACTTTGGATAGCTCCTGGGAATGCCCAAGTGTTAGGATGTCCCACATGCATATATTGGGCTCCTGCAGGATGTGTTCCAAGAGTTTGGAGGAGGCACACCCCTGAATGAATTGGGCTCTGATTTCATCTTCCTCATGCAGGAGGGTACACATGTTTGCTAACTCTTTGAGGCGTGTATGGAAGACGTCCACAGATTCCTCCATCGTCTGGCGCGCTTGGCTTAGCAGGAAGCATTCGTAATCAGGGTTACCATATGGCTCGAAGTGCACACAAATGGCGTCTTTCAGCGTGGCATACATGTGGGGGGTGGCTTCAGTTACTGATTTGGAGAATTTGTGGATGTCAGCGCCACTAAGGTGTAGCAGCAGAGGTCTCTTCCGCTCATCCTTGACCTCCAGCGCTTCAAAGTAGGTTTCTAGTCGCTCAATCGATGCTTTCCATTTTGCGGCCTAGTAGGAGGGGCCCCAGTGATGGTAAAGGGTTCAAGGTCAGGTATGCTAGCCAAAGCGTGAGGTGCTGCAGGCAGTTGTGCATTCCCTGGAGAAGAGTCACTTGGGGTGGGCAGCTTCGGGGCTCAGTGGTCCCAGTGAGCAATGTCCTGACCGACAGGCTGGTGAGGTTGCGTAGGCCTGCACCAGGCAGGCAAATGCCAGACAGCACTTTATCTTGGGGCTTAGCAGAGCAAAAAGCACGGTACCTCGTTGATTGGCAGGAGTGCTGGTAGAATGTCCAGGCAGAGGTGACAGCGGACCTCCATTTGCTGCGGAGACGCCACGCGTGCAATCCGGCACGGCGAGCTGGATGCCGGCTAGGCGGGGCCTTTCTAGGAGGAAGTCGCCAGGTGAGATGGGGCCACGGCAAGGGGGCCCAGGTGGATTTTGCGTTCTGGCAGTGCGGGCACCAGCAGGAGGAAGACGGACGTCGTGCCGCTGCAGGTGTTCTCTCTGTGCTGCAGTACCGGAGGCAGAAGACGCAGCCTCCGGTGCAGGGAGGGAGCCGGCGTGGGCAGGCAGTGGCTGCTACAGTAGCAGCGGGTGTCGATGGTCGGAGGTGAGCGAGGCAGGGTGAGCCACCTCTCGTCGCCAATGTAGTGTCTGGCCCAAAAGACGACACTGAAGCTTGGGGTTCGGTCGATGAATACTTTTATTGGTACATCGAATCAGTCAACACTCACTGTGGGCCACTAAAAACTAACTCTTCCTGCCACCCGCACCTCTACATAAACCCTCGCACTTACGTCACCCGGGACCATCCCACACTTTACAGTTAGGCAGGGGTCACCCAGTTGAACCTTTATGTGAGGTGCGTTGGTGGGCCTGCCCGCATCCCGGGTGGATACTTCAGGGACTGAGGGACTCTTCACTTTCTCTAGTTTCCATTCCACCTTCCCCTCAGGAACAAACTGGAGGATGTTGAAGGTCCACGGGCAGTGCCTATTTTGTAAATAAAAACGTGCCGGTGCCCAAACTCTCCTCTGAAACACGTGGCTGTTGCAATTAAATGTGCGAGCACAGGATACTGAGACAGCACAATCCTGAAGCCATCTCAGGCCCCTTTAATACATTTACAGCCACTCCCTCACCCTTCAGCTCACTCTCGCTGCTGTCTCCCCATGTGACACTTTTCGTCCTCCTCTTCCCCGTCTTTCTCATGTGTGCCTTTTGCTCTCACTGAAAGCCTTATGGAGAAAAATATGTGCTGGTTCCTAAAATTAAGTTAAGCACTGTTGTAAACTCGGTGATTTACCGAATTGTGGGGTTGGCGACCAGAAAATGCCTTGATGCATATATCCCTTAGTTTCCTACTCACCGCAGTCCTTTCTTAAAATAAATGCAGGAAGCAGCAGTTAAGAAGGAGGCTCTCTGACCACGTAGATGATTTAATTGCCCATAAATGTTTTTTTCAAATACACACACATATTATGTACACATATATATATATATATATATATATATATATATATATATATATATATATACATCTATATACCGTTTGATGATGCAGACCTATTACTTTTTTTCTACATTGACTAATGATGCAAAGTTTGTGGTGAATCGTCAAGGGGTTTCAAAAGTGGAAAGTGGAAAGTGGAGTCCCAAGATGTATTTGTCCACTAATGCATTTTCTATAGCCTTTTTTAGACAGACATAGCACCGAAATGGCAAGTCAGATTTTTTTCTCTGATCTGCCAACCCCGCGATACTCCTGCGCCTGTATATATCGGTACATTTAGACCCTTATTTCATCAAAAAGTAAAGAAGACATTTACACCAATCACTAAAAGCACATTTTATAGGTATAGATCTAGCTTTCTGTGAAATTATGTATAATTCAGTTCAGTCGTTTTGGCTATAGTTCTCTAAAGTTCGTGTGGGAAATCCTATGTGAAAAATGCTTTTTGGGGCCCTCTTTCTCTCTGTCCCAGCTTGACTAATCACCCCAAAACTTTCCAGGAAGTTGTGATGGATGAACCTTTTTTGGGAACGTTTTGTGAAGATTTGTCAAACAGTATCATAGTAATTAGCATATTAGCAAACCAAAAAGTTAATTTCCTAACTCTAACTAAAGTGTCAACTGCCAATGTGTTTTATATATGTATAGATGTATAGGTCAGAGTGTCTACAGGAAAGCATTATTTACTTTGTTGCCATTCTATGAAGCTGTACAAAGGTTCACTCACTTTGGGTTCTTTATGGAAAGTGCTGATCCTCGTCATGCAGGGGCCACGAAAAAGGGGGAGTACCAAAACATTGATATTAGAATTGACAGCCTTAGGGTGGTCTTCCCTGAAAATCTTTTGCTTGCTTCCCTCCAATTTTACTGAATTTGTTCTTGTTGGCCTTAGGACTCTGTGCACTTCACCACTGCTAACCAGTGCTAAAGTGCTTGTGCTCACTTCTCTAAACATGGTTTGATTGGTATATAGCAAACTGGCATAGTTAATTCACTTATAAGTCCCTAGTAAAATGCACTACATGTGCCCAGGGGCCTATAAATTAAACACTACTAGTGGGCCTACAGCACTGATTGTGCCACTCACTTAAGTAATCCTTTAAACCATGTCTCAGGCCTGCCACTGCAGTCCGAATGCAGTGTCACACACCTATGTTGACTTGGCATTTAAAACCCCTTGCCAAGCCTTAAACTCTCCTTTTATTACAAATAAGTCACCCCTAGGGTAGGCCGTAGGCAGCCCATAGGGCAGGTTGCTGTGTAACTGAAAAGTAGGACATGTACTTTTAAGTTTTACATTTCCTCATTGAGAACAACTCCCAAATTCATTTTTCACTACTGTGAGGCCTACATCTCTCATAGGATACCATTAGGGATTCCTTTTTATATATAATAAGCTGTAATTCCTGATTGGGGGAGGTAGATCTGTCATGTTTAGTACCTATGGAATTGTAATGATAAATCCTCTTTAATGGTAAAGTCGATTTATTGTTACAAATTTAAAAATGCCACTTTTGAAAAGTCTAGATCAACAAATTAGGTCAATTCGGGGGAAGTATATGCCTAAACTCTCATGTCATTTATAATACTTTTTCAATCAAATCTAATCTCACGTAAATGTATAATACTTTCAAACAATGTATATCACCATTTAATGATTACTCTAATGAAAAAATATATATCTCCTTCAATCATAAAAAACTTATTTATAAAGTAGGTGCTCCCATTATATGGTGCAGTGAAAGTGCAAAGTGATGTACGTGCAAAGGTGTTATGTACGATATATACAAATGTGGATAAAAAATGAAGAAAAGAGCAAACTTCAAAAAGACCCCTTCAGTCCAGGTGTCTTGAAGTTACTCATATAATAATCCACATATAATATAGTCAACGTTTCGACCCTGTATCAGGAAATCAATCATTAGTGGGTCAACCTCCGGACTTAATAGCTCTTTTCATAGGGAACACCTAAACTAGAATGAAAATAAAACTTTTATAATACTCTGATTGATTATTTTTTATATTATCAAAGTCCAAAATTCAAATTCAGACTCACCTAATATTTTAAGTATCCTATTTAAACGATTCTCATTAATTCATAGAATACAACTCCTTTTGTGCTTCTGTAATAAAAATAAAAAAATGTTTGCTAAAATCACCTAATTCATTTTTTATTTTTTTTATCCTCTCCAATTAGATTTCTCTTTTTATATTGTCACCATCTTTTAGTAAAAATGATCTTTTCCTACTTACATACTTCCTGGTGTCAGTAATTTATCAACATCTTCCAATTGGCAAATATCTTCCAATATTTTATTATAAATTTGCAGGCATTTCTTTATTTTGCCCTATAAAAATTAAAATAAATTGTTTGCTTATTTTTATACTTTTTGTAAAAAGAAGCCCAAATCAATTATCAACTTATCAGTTTGTATTTGGTCATCTCATAGAAAATGCAAACAGGCCACATATAGTGGTTGTTCATCTGACAAATAAAGTTAGAAAAAGCATGTTATTTATTCGCCTTAACCGTCCTACTGCACCCCATTAATCTATCTGGGACGCCAGCCGGCAGCCTCCAGAAGTTTCAGCAATTAACTTCCTCATATATCTTTTCAGGTGAAAAGGCATCGACTAGCTGCCTCCCCTTCATATTGAGATATCACAAAAATAACCGATCGTCAACACTACACACTACGCATTTGCACACGTGAACAATATTAAAACAAAACAAATTCTTTTATAATTTGAGTAATTGAAATCTATTAAATATCTTCAAAATATTAACGATCATTAAATTCAAACAATGTAATTCAATCACAAACTTAATATCCTCCTAATGTATAGGTTCCAAGTTATATAGTCCATTTCTCAACAAAACTAAAGTCCATTTTGAATTCCACTCCAAAGTCCAAAAGAATTATTCCAAAAGTCCAATATGATGCTTTCTACGTGATTGATCCCAAAAGTTACCAATTCAGTCCATGTTTCATCCGGGGAGTACACCTGGAAGCGCACTCGCTCGGGTAGAATCATATTAGCCGGAATAGAGAGATTACTAACATACATTTGGATGCAAATTGAGGATACAGATAATTTGCTGGACATATTAAAGACTTTGGAATCATAGGGAGCACCAATAAGTGTATTTACAAATTAATCATAAATTGAAGGAGGTCCTGATGAAATCCAGGGGTTCTCCCCGGATGAAACACGTGTTGACAACGATGGACACATTATTGTTAATTTAATTTCCCATATGGATATGCATTTTAGAAAGGAATATATTTAATACTATCACTCATTTTTAAGTGCCAGTACTTAGAACAGTAGCAATTATAATATATTAAGCTACATTTCTTTAGCTAACTTTACTTAGTAGACCCTTCCTATTTTGTATAATCTCACATACAACTGTTTTTAGTAAAATGAAATATATAAATATATTACAGTCCATCCATAGCATTGTTTATGAAATTAGAACTTGATTTCCATCTTCTAAGCTGTTCAGTCCATTGTTGATTGTATCACATTTTTCCATCCAATATAGTTCATGCTTGGAAAGTAATGCAGTCTTGTCGCCTTTTCTAGGGCCCAAGGACACTTGTTCAATCACTTGCCATCTCATATCTTTATTATTGTGCTGGTTCTTCGTAAAATGGTCCACCAAAGGAGCACCCACAACCTTGCACTTACACCTGCTTTTATGTTGTAAAATCCTACATTTTACCTTTTGTGTTGTTTGTCCCACATACAAAAGGTTGCAAGGGCACCAAATTGCATAGACCACATCCTGTGTATTACAATTTGAAAATTAAGTAAATTCAAATGCATTGTCTCTATACCAAAAATTATTTGTGTTAAAACTATTTTTACATACTGAACAACCTCCTCATTTGTAATGGCCTAATACCGTTGGAAGAACCCAAAGTGTATTATTTTCCACCTTAGTTTTCTTAGTTAACGAGGCCCGCACCAATGTATCTTTTATATTTCTTCCTCTCTTGAAAGAGAAAAGAGGCAAATACTGGGTTGAAAGATAATCTTTAATTAGACCCCAATTTCGTATCACAACCTTCTTGATTTCGTTACTGGCTGGGCTATAAGTCGTTACACAGGCTAGTTTGTTGCTATCATCTTTGTTTAATTTAATTTCTAAAAGAAATTCTCGAGCATTATACCATGCTCTCTTTCTCACTCTTTTCACCAATCTTTTGGGGTAACCTCGTTCAATCAATTTGTGTACAGTTTCTGTGAATTCGCAGAAACTGACCAAAGGGAAGATTATCCCTTAAATTTCTTGGGTGACTATTAAAAAGTCAGCATTTTCATACTCTTAGCCCTGTGTGCCTGCAACCTGTCTCTAATCACTTGTCTGGGCTGAGTGACAGATGGGCTTTGTGTATTCCCTTTAGACAGCCACACAAAATGGGAGCTTAGGTGTGACTCAGTGGTCCCTGATGGGCTATCAGGAGAGGATGGGAGGGAGGAGCTGGTCACAGCCTCACACTTACACCAGAATAGGCTGTGTCCTGTCCCTACACAAAGGGCTTTATACCCCCCTGTAGTAAGTCTGGAGCCAGGGCAGGAAGAGAGGACCTCTGTGTACCTCAAAGACTCTTTTGAAGTCTCCCCAACTTCAAAGGCACCAATGGGTATAAGAACTGGACCTCAGACCCTACCACTTCAGTACACTTCATAACCTATTGATACCCTGAGCTGTGCCGCTGAATGACAGCCCTTCTGCTGGACTGCTGCTCTGGAAGAACTGCTTTCTCGTTGTGCTGACCTGCTGCCCTCCTTGTCTGGGTGAGAAGGACTGGAACCACATCACATAAACCCAGAACCCAGAAGGACTCCAAGGGCCAGCTGACTGGTTTCCTGTTCTCTGAAGTCTCCAGGACATAAAAGACTTCCAACTCATCTACATCTACACCTGAACTCTGCCATTTGTGAGTCCGCTCTACCAAGTGGTGCCACCCTGGTTCTGGACCCTTTGAAGGTGTTTGCTGCAGCTGAAATGATGCAACGCCGCCGCTCTACAGACCAGAACTGGTGCATCGCCCCTTTTACATTAGTTCAAACTGGCGCATTGGCCCCATTGCGTGGATTAGAGTCAACACACCGCCTCTCCTGCACAGACTGACGTTGGTGCATCACCTTGGAACTGCCGCATCTTGGACCCAATGCATCACAGCAGTTGATTGGAGAACATTGATGCATCTTCACTACTGCATGGGAAAGACTGATGCATCGCCTCCACTGCGGGAATCAATGCTGACACATCTCTTCAGCCTGCTCCTTGCATCTTCAACATTGAAGCTTTCAGGATTAGGTACTTTTGTTTAGCGGGCCTCATTGGGTCCCTAGAGCCAGCTGCGCTCCACCACGGTCGACCTGAACTTTTGCCTTTTTCCCAGTCCGGCACAACTAGATAGCCCCAATTGCTTCATGCTTCGACTGCTTTTTGCTTCTAAGCACTTTTTTACAATTTATTTTTTAAAATTCCTATCTCAAGTTCTACTTATTGGATTTTTGTCTCTTTGGTCTTGTTTTATTTATGAAATCGAGTTCTATTTTTCTAACGAGGTGTGGTATCTGGTAAATGATTTTCAGTACTAGCTGTAGGCCTGGTTCTGTCTTCTCACCCTGAGAATATTCCTTCTTGCATTTGGAGGAAGAAACCAAGCAGTCAAGGTATGTTTTGCTGTGGCGTTCTTTCATCTTTGTAGGACCATATGATTTTGCACTGAAGCCTTAGTGAAAACAAAATCTTTAGAAGTATAGTGGAAATGTTTCTGAAGGTGAAGCCAGACCCACCCTAGACTATGAGTGAAGCTTTTTTGAAAGGGCAGATGAGCCTATTCAGATTGGTAACATAACATAAATGTATATTATTGGAAATGTCTGCACACATAAATTTATCCTATACCTATGCATTAATCTTCACCTGGATACAAATCAGCAAAACTGGGCAGAGGTTTACAACCAGTGTTAGGAGCCAATGTCCTCAATCTACTAAACGTGTGGCACAAGTATGACTCAAAATATGATAGCAAAGTTACTTCTAGTAACTTTATGGATATATTTTAGGAGTACGCAGATAAGCGCAGGTTCATCCCCATACTTACTGCCTTTACCCCTCCTGTTTCGCTGTACCTGCTTTTGTTGGCTTTTTGCACTTTACCACTGCTAACCAGTGCTAAAGTGCTTGTGCTCTTTCCTTTAAACATAGTGAAATTGTCTTACACCCAATTAGCATATTTCATTTATTTGTAAGTCCCTAGTAAAATGGTACTACAGATACCCAGGTCTGTAAATTACATGCTACTAGTGAGTCTGTAGCACTGATTGTCCCACCCACTTATGAAGCCTTTTAAAACATGTCCCAGGCCTGCCATTGTAGTCTGTGCGTGCAGTTGTAAACTGTCATTTCGACCTGGCAGTTAAACCTTTGCCAGGACTGAACCTCCCTTTTTTCATACATATAAGTAACCCCCAGGGTAGGTCCTTAACAGCCCATAGGGCAGAGTGCAGTGTATTTTAACAGTCGTATATGTACTTTTAAGTTTTGCATGTGCTACTAGTGGAAAACTGTGAAAAGCCCTCAATTTGTTTTTCACTGCTGTGAGATCTAATTCTCTCATAGAATAACAGTGGATTACTTTATTACATTTAATAAGTGATAACTTTTGTTTGCAAGCAAGTATTAATGTTGTTTTTGTGTCTGAGGCATTGCTATTTAACACCCCCTTTTATGGTAAAGTCAGATTTTTAGTCACAAGTCTGAGAATGTCACTTTTAGAAAGTTGGAATATTCTTGTCCTCAGCATTTGGTGCCTGCAGCAGCTTCCTGGGTCACATGACTAGGTGTAGTTGGCAGTTGGTCTTTGTGTATTCCTCCCAGATAGTATCACAATAGTAAGTCTGGGTGTTGGCAGGACAGGCAATCCTGGCCTAATGGGGTGGGGGTGGACCTGTGGCCTAATACACATGCATTTCAAAGGCACTGGCACAGCTCACACATAAAGGACTTCACACTAGCCTATTGTGCTTCCAGACAGACTGGGACAAGGGCAGGTAGGCAGGAGATTTGAGACACATCTGTAGCGGGAACTGCAGAAGTCTTTTCCATTTCAAAGTGGGTACCAGGTATAAAAAGAGGACCCTCAAACTCACTCTTCAGTACATTTCTGGACCTATGGATACTACAGAATATGTACACCCTGCTGCCCTGCTGGTTGAGGCCTGCCCTGCTTGCTGAGAAGAAAGACTGGACCTGCACCATGATGTGACTCCAATGGTCAACTAACGGACTTCCTGTTATGAACTACAGGAACACAGCAAGCACCGGAGGATTCCCTGCAAGTGCCCAGCTGACTTTTTGCACTAGACTGAGCCCTGCAGGACTCTGCTGGAGTGAGTTCCTGATCTCCAAGAGCTGCACCCCAAGTCTTGGACCCTTGGTGGAGCATCAGTTGGGCTCTTCCATGAAGAAAAGGTGCAAACCTGACATTTTGGGCTCTTCCCGACTGCGAACAGGCCTGTTTGCACCAAAATCTTGCTGCCAATGTCGCTCGCCAAAGGGAAGCTCCAGTGAACCTGACTACAGCGACCACCAGGGGCAACTAGCAATGCGAGATCCACACTTTATGCTGCAACATCGACAGCCCACAGTGACCATCAATATGGTGCTCCAGTAACAACTGTCAGTGACATCTGGCAGGATCTTTGTGCTACAGCACCGACCATCCAAGACACCCGGCCAGTTCTTCAGGCTACAGGAACGACCCTCCACAACACTCTCCCTGCTCTTCGCGGTCTCTTTTACTGGGAACGGAACTGTTTGTGCTGGACTTTAGAAGGTAACTCTTCAAGCCCAAAATCCACCATGGTCAACCTGAACTTGTGACTTTCACTTGGTCTCACACGACCAGATAAATGCAAGTGGTGGTACGGGCTTTTATGCGCTATACTTACCTTAAATCTTTAAAAATGCATATCTCCAGTTCTACTGTTTTGATTGTTATTGTTTTGGTGTCAAATAACGTATTACATTTTATGCTACTTTTCTAAATTGGTGTAAGATTTCTTGTTGCGTGTTTTCACTTTATTTCTGTTTGACTGCTGAATAAAATATTTATACATTGCCTCTAGGTTAAGCCTGACTGTTTTTGTGCCAAGCTACCAGAGGATTGCACAGTTTAATTTAGTGACTTTTTGTAATTTACCCCAACTGGGCTGGTGGCTGTTGCTTGAGTAGGATTTCACCCCCTCAAACAAAAAAACAATTTCTCACTTAGTTTTGTATAGCCTAGGCAAATACCTCTGCCAATGCCAAGTAGAACAATTGAATTAAAAAAATTGAAAAGAATAGGGAAACAGACAGCCCCTGAGGAAAGTCAAACAGACCTGATGAACATTAACCCTGAAATCACATAAATAAAGCTCAGACCCTAGACTCTGCTCTCTTCCCCTTGTGCTGCGAGAAGACATGTGGCCACATTTCAAGCAGTAGCCTCCATTGTCCAGCCCACCCCACCCAAGAGAAAGAGAAACTTCACTAACAAGGTGGCAGAACTTGTAGTTAACTTTGCAGTGGGTCACTAAAGGGAAGTTCATAGACTGCCCTCACACACACTCAGTGGAGAAGAAAGGATGGCAGGACGTCATTGACTCTGTAAATGCATCGGAGATTGAAATTTGCCCTCTGGGGCATTCAAAAAGAAATGGCAGAATGTGTAGAGGTGCATGAAGGAGACGTTTGTCGGTATATAGGAGGCAAAGGCTCTGTCTGTTGGCAGACCCAGACCCCACCTCAATCTCACTCCAACTCGTTGAGCATATCCTCTCAACCATGCACCTGACCTGTCATTTGGCCTGCCTGTTTCAGGAGATCCCAACATCAGGCCAGATAAAAACAAAACAGTTTTGTGTTTCAGTTAGATTCCGATTCTCCATGATGTCACACTATCATTACTGTCCTCAAAATGCAGACATCTGCCATTCACCTTTCAGCATACATCACCCGTCATTCACGCACAGTCTCCCTGTCCCCCTGTAGAGTGAAGACTGATTATACTAATCTTGACAGCTCCTGACTTTCTGGCAATGAGAACCGGCTTCTTCATGCATCCCTAGCACTAAGCCATGTAGGTCTCATTGCTTTCAATGTCACAATCGCATCCTTGAGAAGTAACCATCTTTAACTATCCAAGCGCAACACTGTCATAAATGTATCTTGTCCCTCTGATCACATGGTTGGATTAAAAAGTAATAATGATTTAAATATGCTCATCGCCATCATATCATACTCTCCTTTCCAGGTACTGTATTACCAGCCCCTCTGCTACTACTGAGTGCCTGTCACACCACATCGATAGGCCTCCGAAACCAGACGATCACAAAGCCTGGTTAGTAAGCATCCATGTCCATTGATAATATCCAATGGATGTTTCTATCTATATAGGTGTGGTGAAACTGAAAAAGCGACTCAATAACTGATTAAAGACGTCACGTTCAGTGTAACAGGGAGCCCCTGCTAGAAGAGAGGATAGACTCAACCTCAACGGTATCTGATATGCTTGTCTCTGCCAATGGGGTTTTCTCTGGAGTAAATGCCGGTTGGTGTGCAGTAACAACTTCCAGGGATGCCGGCTCCAACGTTTAGTGTAATAGCTTACACGGGTGGGATAGAGAGCCAATGGATGGGATAGAGAGCCAGCCCCGTACAAGGTTTCATTAAGCTACATACTGAATTCTCCAGTGCCCTCTCCAGCACTTTCAGGTGGAAGAAAAGGGGGAATACACAACATTTGAAGGTCAGATGATATTGCAGACTCTTCCCCCATACCTAAAGTGCTCCAGGGAAATCAGAGTCCACTCTTAAGAAAAATGCCAGACACTTCCCTGCCCCAACCACAGATGAGAGCCATCTAATCGTTTTGCTCCATTCTAAGCCAAGGAGCTCTTTACCAGATGATGACCAATAATGGTAGGAGATGAAAACAAGGGCAGGGGTCTGAGAAAGTAGAAATCCTGTTTAAGGTCCCTTTTCCTGCAGTCAAGTTGAGCAACTGGAGTGGTTCTAAAACATCCCACATGTATTCCCTCAGGAAAGTTCAACAACCAATTAGTGGGAGTTCTATATTGGGGATGAATAATCTGGACTGACAAGAGTGATTCTGGCACCTCCCCTATCTTTTTGACTTAGGGCTACAGTAAGGACCAATTACTTTGTAGTGAATCCTAGTTCGTTTTCATGGGATAACAGGCGTTAGCTTAGCCTATGGCTTGTAGACTCTTGCCCCCGTCACCTAGTGACTTTTAACCTACTTAGCTTGCTCTGTCTTAGCCCATTTAATTATTTATTTCTTCTAAGATGGCTGCCTTGTTTATAGTTAGGCCACTTGTTATGAGTTCCATTATCAGTGTCACCGCGCCAAGGCGTCAATATCAAGCACCAAAGACAAACAAACAGTAGGTGTTCACACTTAGGGATTTTCCCTCTCTATATTTTCGAGGGATTGTTGATATTAATTACTGTCCCAAGCATGCCTGTTATCTATTGTTTAGAAATACACCTACGTCAGGGGACCTTGTAGATCTCTATAAATACATCACACTTTAGACAGATAATCAGAGGGATTCCGACCAGAGGGCATCGCCACCATCGCTGATACCGATGCTGCAGCCGTCTTGATGCTGACCCAGGCTTCGTGTCTCTGCGGAGTCTGAGATAGAGACCTCATTCCAAGGTAACGAGGGTTGGGGGGCTCCTCTCATGGACACTGCATTGGCAGATTAGGTTTAACAAACCCAGCTCTCCTTTAGGTAGGAGGTTAGGCCTTCTTTATTAGGGTATTAAGGCAAATTACATCTAATATATCTTTTCTATGTATTGCAAAATGGTGGGGGTCTTCGCAACAATGACTCTCGTCTTCACAATACTGTTACTTGCTATATTCATTATCCTAATCATTGCAGTCCATGCAACTTTTCGCAAATTGCACTTATGTTAAATAAAAAGCTATTATAACTTTACTGCATCTGTGTCATTTCCTGTGTTTGTATGAGACATAATATATCTGTGAGAAAAGGGTAATCTCCGTTTAACCACGACACTCCCTGAGATGTCTTATTTTTGAGTCCATGCGTAAACGGCTGCCATAAATCACCTTTTACTATTGTGTTTCTGGTGAGGTGCTGCTAGTGAGCCGGTAAGGTTGGGATAACAGTTGCGACTTGTTGTAGGAAAGACTCAGTCGCCTACAAATAAAAGTACTGTCATCCTTAAACCAGCAGTCTTGCTTAGAGCAAGAGTCCAAACTACGACAACTAGAAAGGGAAATCACCTGGTAAAGAGATCCCTTATTATTCTCCCAGATTTGTGAGCTGTGCATGGTCCATAAAATGGAGATTATTTCCTAAAGACAGAAAAGGGTCAGGCAACATTGGACGGTAGAAAAGTTAACAATTGGGCATTTTCTGAAGATATATGATTTAAATCCTCAAACACATGAATTATTCCTGAAAGTTATCCTGAATGTTTTGAAGGAATGAACCTAAGCCTATTTCATGTTCCTTTACAGTAAAGAATGGAAAGACTACCTGGAAAGTGTGAATGTTTCCCCCCAGCGACCAACATTCAGAATGTCTCATCAACAGGTGTCATGGATGAAGTTACTCTATGTCCTCATGTCCCAAAACACAACCTTAATTTTTACTGCTTCATTGGTAAGTATATGTACATGTCTACTCTCACCCACTGAACCAACAGGCTGGCGGTAATTATCGCCAAAATATGACCATGGCGGATAGATCTCAGATAGACAGTCACTTTACCACACCAACCGCCAGGGCAGAAACCACAGGCACCACTGCGGTAGCCACCTACAGCCAGGTGGAAGTCAGTGTTCCGCCCACCATATTAAGACATGCCAATCCGCCACCTTTTCCAGGGCGGTACCAACAACACAAAAGTCTGGTGAAAACAGTGCACAGAAGTCAAAGGACTCACTATTGGAGACATAGGGAACAACCACGCTGCCATGGAGCCCGAGCTGCATGTCTTCCACATGTTTTTCTACGTGCTGCTCCACCACGAACACCAACAACGGCAAAGACGACGACGGTGAGTACAGCCACCTAGCACACAAGGGAGGAGGGGAGGAAAACGAGAGTGACAAACACACGCACCACACACACACCCGACATACACACACCATACACACAACCAGATGCACAAGAAAACAAGTTAACCCCCCTAAATCGGCTGAATAATGCAAGGACAAAATGAATTTACTAAAGTGAGTGCAATAGGATCAACACAGTATAAATAAGAATTATGTAATGTGACAGATATTTACAATTGAATAGTTCAAGGGACACTGCCCAGTCCTAGGTTTGCGTGGCCACAGGGCCACAGGCCAAAGTCCAAGGCCCCACTTGTCACCTGCAACAACACGGAGAGAAAACACTGCAGGGGCATCAGTTGGAAAATAGACAGGCACCTAAGGGGGACCAGGGGGGGGCACCTCAGCCGGGAGATGTTACAAGACCACTGGTTCTGGAGAGGGCAACATGCCCTGTGCTTGGTCCTGGGGAGTGCAAGGCCACAGTCTCTCGAGTGGGTGACTTGCCCACATGCTCTGGATGGGAAAACATGCCCTGTGCTTGGTCCTGGGGAGTGATAGGCCACAGTCTCTTGAGTCGGTGACTTGCCCACATGCTCTGGATGGGGCAACATGCCCTGTAATTGCTCCTGGGGAGTGCAAGGTCACAGTCTCTCAGATGGACGTCATACCCACTGGTTCTGGAGGGGGCATCATGCCCTGCGCTCTTGATCCTGGGGAGGCTGGGGTAGGTGGGTGTCTTACCCACTGGTTCTGGAGGGGGCATCATGCCCTGTGCTCTTGATCCTGGGGAGTGCAAGGTCACAGTCTCTCAGGTGGGTGTCATACCCACTGGATTTGCAGGGAGCAGGTCGCACACCAGCCCATGGAGGCAGGACTACATGTCCACCGTCGATGACAGCTGCTCATTGGTGGTAGTGGTGGTAGTGCTGCTGGTGGGGGGAGGCTCCAGCTCATCCCCGGCAGCCTTGGATGGCTGCCCACTGGTGGAAGTGGTGCTGCAGCTGCTGGTGGGGGGCTCCAGCCCATACCCTGCAGCCTCAGATGGCTGCCCACTGGTGGTAGTGCTGCTGCTGCTGGTGGGGGGAGGCTCCAGCCCATCCCCTGCAGCCTTGGATGGCTGCACAACCATGGTTGGCGGTGGGGGCTCCATCAGACTCCCTGCCCCAGGCCTCTTGTCCTTCCTGCATGCTGGTGCTGGCTCCTTGGTCTTCCTGGCAGCAGCTGGGGCAGGCTCCTTGGTCTTCCTGGCAGCAGCTGGGGCAGGCTCCTTACCCTTGAGGCTGCATGGTGCAGGCTCCTTGACCCTCAGGACATGTGCCCTGCATCCTTTCCCACCACGAGTGGGTGTGGTGACTACTAGGCCCGTTGACTGGGTGGCTTAGGTGCTTGGCTGGGTTTTTGCCACCCTGGCCAGATGTGCAGGGTGGGGGGAGGAGTAGGGAATAGGTCCATGGTGGATAGGAAAAGCATTGGGGTGGGAAGAGGGAGAAGGTTTGGGAGTGGAGGAAGATGGAAGTGGATGGGTGCAGGTGCATGGGCTGGATGCTGTTGTGAGGTTGATGGCTGTTGAGTGTCTTAGTGCTTGCGTTTGTGTACTTTAGGAGGCAGGGACAGACACAGTGGGAGAGGACACAGGTCCATGTGTATGGCTGTTGTGGAGGTGTCTGCCAGTGAGGTGTGTGTTCTGCTTGGTGTGGTGGAGATTATGGTAGTGGATGAGGATGTACTGCATGCAGGTATGAGTGTAGACAGAACTGTGAGGGAGGTCGAGGAGGGGGAGACAGTGGAAATTGTGGATGTTGGTATGTCTGCCTCTGGATGGTGTTTTTGTGAGCGCCTGTGGTATGATGTGTGGTGCTTGTGTTTGCCTGTGCCACTCTTGTGTGTTGTCTTGTGTGCATGCTCGTCTGCCTGTGTGCTTGGGATAGGTTGGGTTTGAGGGGATTGGGACCAGGAAGAGGAAGTTGGAGGGGGAGGGGAGAAACAGGGACAATAGCTGCCATCAGAGAGGAGGCCAGAGCCTGGATCGATCTCTGTTGGGCCGCCAAGCCAGTGTGAATGCCCTCCAGAAATATATTAGTCTGTTGCATCTGGGCTGCCAGACCCTGGATGGCATTCACAATGGTTGACTGCCCTACAGAGATGGATCACAGGAGGTCAATAGCCTCCTCACTCAGGGCAGCAGGGCTCACTGGGGCAGGGCCTGAGGTGCCTGGGGTGAATGAGATGCCCACCCTCCTGGGTGAGTGGGCATGGGCAATTTGATGAGGGGCTGCTGGGAGGGCGGTGCTGGTACGGGGGTGACAGCTGTACCTGGGGTGGTCATAGAGGTGTCCACCACCACCAGGGAGCTTCCATCGGAGGAGGTATCTGTGTCTAAACTGTCCCCTACAGTCTCTGCTGTGGTACTCCCCTTGCCCTCCGTCCCACTGGTGCCATCACCGTCGGTGGACTCTGCCTCCTGGGTCCTGTGGGATGCAGCTCCCTCCATCGCCGGTGCCTCTGCTCCTCTGCCAGAAGATGCTAATGCACATAAGGACAGGGTGACAAAACAAAAAGGGGGGGAAGAGACAAAGGATACACTTGGTCAATGGCTGCACCAACACCACCGTTGGCATGCACATCACACACACACACAGGGTACAGGCCTACGCAATACCAATGATATTGCTAGCCACCAAGGCATGGGGAGGGGCACATACAGGCAAATCCAGCACATCTCGGACCCATGCAGCCTTGACCTGTAGTGGATGCCTAGGAGCTAGGTAGCAGGATTATTCCCTTCACCAGGGGACCTACGCTGCAATGTCAGGCCTGGCCTTGGGGCACCGACTGACACACATCCCCCACCCGGATACCACCCTACCCTGCATAAGTTGTAATGATGGGCACTGTACTCACCCCCTTGTGGCTCCTGTGATGCCCTCAAGAGCCCATCCAGCTCTGGATAGGCCACCACCAGTATGCGGGCCAACAGGGGGGTCAGGGTTCAACGGGCACCCCTTCCTCGTTGGGAGTCCATCCCCAGCTGGGCCTCTGTCATCTTCCTTACCCAGCGTTTCAGGTCCTCCCACTGTTTCCAACAGTGGGTGCTCCACCTGCCATAGACCCCCAGGGTCTGCACATCCTTGGCGGTGGCACACCATATACCCTTCTTTTAATGGGCGCTGACCTGCAGAGGCAATAAACACAGGAAAATAATATTACTCAAACAGTCCTGCCTGTTATAATTATGGCCCACCATGCCGATTCACATCACCATTTCCACACGCATGGCCCAGCACAAAACCTGTACGCAGCCCAGGGGACATCCACCCACCCCCCTTACACGAGGCCTTCACACACCACTCCATGCATTCATGCCACATGCATCGTGCCAACAGTGATCTCACCTGTTGGTCTGGAGGCCCATACAGCAGTCCATACTGGGGTAGGATCCCATCCACCAGTCTCTCCAACTGCGCCGAAGTGAAGGCAGGGGCCCTTTCCCCAGTCACACAGGCTGTAGGGATCCAGACACAGGTCACAGCAGCAGATGTAGTGTAGGTCCTCTCCTGTTGGGGGCCAGGTAGCAAGTGAGGAATCAGATAGAAAATGGTGGTCACGTCCGTGGCGGTGCATACCGTCACAGCCGGCATACATCACCATTGGCCACTGTACCCTATAGGGCCCAATGTTAACCAATGATGAGTTGCACGGCGGTTCCCGACCGCCTCCCGCAACAGCGCACAACATCAGCGGAATTACCTCACTTCCACCTGTCCTTCCACACAGGACAGGCGGATGCCATTTCAGGGGGGGGGGCTGGCCCTGGATAATTACTGTGTCACTGTTTCAATTTGCACATACAGGACAATTCTCACTGACCATTACAATTTGACAGCATGCATTGTACTGTTGTAGCCCCATTGTTCAGTTTGTGACCGGCTCCTCACTCTTTTGTCCCTTAGATTGTTACTGCTGTGGATGAATAAGAGATGGAGACATACCCCATGTACAGACTCATGGTGGACTTGCAACACTGCAAGACAGGCACACTATCCTCACCTACAGACTGGACAGGGCCACAATCACAGACCTGGGTGCCCAATTGGAGCCTGTCCTGATATCTGCTATCCATCACCCCACTGGGATTCCCCCTCTTGTGCAAGTTCTATCAGTTCTCAATTTCCTGGCAACTGGTTCTTTCAAAGTGACAGTGGGCTTGGCAGCAGGTATGTCACAGCCAATGTTCTCAATTGTGCTGACCAGAGTGTTGTCTGCTCTGATTAAACACATGTGCAGCTAAATTGTATTTACCCAGGTGGAAGATTTGCCCACAGTGAAGGCTGACTTCTATGCAATGGGACATTTCCCCAACATAATTGGTGCGAGTGATGGAACACATATTGCATTTGTCTTCCCCCCATCAAAATGAACAGGTGTTCAGAAATCGTAAGAGTGTACACTCAATGAATGTACAGATGGTGTGCTTGAATGACAAGTACATCTCCCATGTCAGTGCTAAGTATCCTGGGTCGGTACACAATGCCTTTATCCTGAGGAATAGCAGCATCCCAAATGTGATGGGCCAACTACAGAGGCACAGGGTGTGGCTAATAGGTGAGCCCTGGTCCCCACCCAGTAGATTTTGGTGTATGGGTATGGTGTGGCCCATATGGGATAGTGTGTGGCTAAATGGTGACCCTCAATATTTGCAGGTGACTCTGGTTACCCCAACCTATCATGGCTACTGTCCCCCGTGAGGAATGCCAGGACAAGGGCAGAAGAATGTTACAATGAGGCACATAGGCAAACCAGAAGGATCATGGAAAGAACCTTTGGCCTCCTGAAGGCCAGGTTTCGGTGTCTCCATCTAACAGGTGGATCCCTGTGTTACTCACCCAAGAAGGTCTGCCAGATAATAGTGGCATGCTGCATGTTGCACAACCTTGCCCTGAGACGCCATGTACCTTTTCTGCAGGAGGAGGAGGCTGGAGATGCCTGTGTGGCAGCTTTGGACCCTGTGGACAGTGAGGATGAGGAGGCAGAGGATGAGGATGAGGACAACAGAACAGCAGTAATCAGACATTATTTCCAATGACACACAGGTAAGACAGTGTTACTTCACATTCCATTGTCATTATTTTGAAATTCTTTGGCACTGGCATGCTGTTATTTCCCACTTCTATGCCCACTTACTGTACCCTTTGACAATTCATTTTACAGATGTTGGTGCCTCAAAATAGCTCCTGGTGTGATCACTGCAGCCAACTACAGATCTTTCATATGTGCTCATTTACTGGACAGTTGCATTGCAATGTCTGTACCTGGTTAAACGTATACATACGTGAAAAAATGTGACATACTCCATACTTCTATTTATTCCAAGGGTGTTTATTGAAGTGTTAAGATATTGAGGGGCAAGTGCAATAGGATTGGGTGATGATGGAGGAAAGTCCAGGGTATTGTTCCAGTGTTTAGCACAGGTGCATTGTCCATGGGGACATAGGAAGGGGAGCAATGGCAGTTCAAGGTGGGCAGGGTGACAGAGTAGGACACAAGGGTGACAATCAGGAGAGTCTCATTTCCTGGCAGGGGTCTTGGCAATAGTCTCTGGCTTCTGCCTGGATCGCAGGGAAGGTATGCAGGGTGGTTCTCCTTCTGCAGGGGGAGGGGTGCTGGTGGCCTGTTGATCCTGTGGCGGGGCCGCCCACTGCCTCCCTCATAATATTGGTCATGTCTGCCAGCACCCCTCCTATGGAGACCAAGGTGGTGTTGATGGCCTGCAAGTCCTCCCTGATCCCCTTGTACTGCCACCTGTTCTCCTGAACATTGACCAGGATCTGGCCCATCGTGTCCTGGGAATGTTAATATGCTCCCAGGATCTCTGCAAGTGCCTCCTGGAGAGTCAGTTCCCTGGGCCTGTCCTTCCCCTGGTGCACAGCACTCCTCCCAGTTTTCCTGTTGGCCTGTGCCTCTGTCCCCTGAACGGTGTGCCCACTGCCACTGACCCCAGGTCCCTGATTGTCTTGGGGGCGAGGTGTCAGGTGGGCACACTGCTGACTGATGTGTCCTGGGGACAGAGGTTTGGGTACGATGGGTGGGTGCTGTTGTGTTGTTTCCTGATGAGGTAGGCTCTGTGGTGGGCTGTCCAGTGGACATGGACTCTTACAATGTCCACCACTCCTCCTCCCTGCCATGGCCTGGACCTGCCCCTTCCCACACTCACATGGCTCAGTCAGGGAATGAAAACTAAAATGATAATACATTTTTTTATCATTTTATTTTTCACTTGCTGGCGCTGAGCAGTGGGGCTACGCTCCTCCGCCATTAAGGAGGAGCCCCCGCTGGATGGGATACCAACTTTGCACTGCATGAGCACTTACTTTCCATCCACTCATTATGTATCAAAGAGTGGCTTGTACAAAGTCTGTGACCTCTTCTCTAATACAAAAGTGCCTAGGGAGTGCTAGAAATTAAACAAAGTAAGCTCTGCAAGGCATTTGTCGTCATACAACCCCATCGGCTAGAATATTGTTGCAATCTCTAGTTTATATCTTTGTACACATCTCTGATGACACCCAGTAAAAACCAAGTCCATGGTTTCCTTCAACAAAGAATGAACATTGTCATCAGCACATTTCTAACTCAAAGAATTAATGCAAGAGCTGCAGACAACGCATCAAAAAACACAGAACAGCTGTTCTCCTGGTACTCTATTTTTGTGCAGGTGGCCACTTAGATTGAGATCTGAATACCCAATAAGAGTTTGTGCTTCTTTGTCAGACTGCAGGGTACCCCCACACAGATAAAGACTGGACAGTCACTGGTACATTGTCAATATCTCTGCAGGGGAATACTGGGCTATCTTGACAGTAACAAATCCATTCACAACCTTTTTGTGCATCTGTCTTTGTATTATGACACAAAGACATGGGAAAAGATACAGCCTCATTTGAATTTGGTCAAGTAACATGCAAAAGAGAAGAGAACACCAACTTTTCATTTCTCTGGTGATAACTGAGCAACACATTCTACAAAATGGAATGTGCATATACTGAGCCCAAATATTAATTATCTATAGCGGAGACACTAGTGGAGTAGAGTGTTGTAGTGTGGAGTGACAGAGAGTGTCATGTTTAGGAGTGGCAAACTGTGGAGTCGCTTAGAGTGGCATATAGTGGGGAGGTACGCAGTGGAGTTGACTGATGTAGAGTGCACTGGTGTAGAGTGTTGCAGAATATAGTGGTGTATAGTGAAGAGGTATTGAATGCAGCGGCATAGAATTCAGTGGTGTACAATGTAGTGTCATGGAATGCAGAGGCATAGATTAGAGTGGTGCATAGTAGAGTGCAGAGTGGAATGGTGCAGAGTAAAGTGGCATTGAGTGCAGCAGTGTAGAGTAGAGTGGCATGCAATAGAGTGGCAGAGTGTACAGTAGTGTCGAGTAGTGTTTAGTGCAGTAACGTAGGGTGCAGAATAGACTTGAGTGGTGTAGAGCGCAGTGGTGCAGAGTGGTGCAGAGAAGAGTTGCATTGAATGATGCACTGCACAGTATAGTGCAGTGGCGTAGAGTTCAGTGGCGTAGAGTGGAGTGATGCAGAGTTGAGTGGCATAGATTGCAGTGGCATAGAATACAATGGTATAGAATGTATTGGTGTAGAATGCAGGTACTGAATAGAGTGGTGTAGAGTAAGTGGTGGAGAGTGCAATGTTGCAGAGTAGCGTGTCGGTGCAGTGGTGTGGTGTGGAGTAGAGTGGCATAGGAGCAGTGGCGTAGAGTACAGTGATGCAAAGTAGAGTGCAATGGGGTACAGTGCAGTTGTTTAGATTGCATTGGTGTAGTGCAATGGCATAGAGTGGCAGGGGGCAGAGTAGAGTGGCATAGAGCCCAGTGGCTTAGAGTGGCATACAATAGAGTGGCATAGAGTGCAATAGTCTAGAGTGGTGAAGTTGCATAGAGTGCAGAGTAGACTCGAGTGGCATAGAGTGTGTGCTGTAGAGTGGTGCAGAGTGGAGTAGTGTAGAGTGGTGCAGAGTAGAGTATAGTGCTGTAGAGTGTGGTGGCATAGAGTGCAGTGATGTAGAGTGTATTGGTGTAGAATGCAGTAGTACAGAGTAGAGTGGTGTAGAGTACAGTGGCGGAGTGTGCAATGTTGAAGAGTAGAGTGTCAGTGCAGTGGTGTACAGTGGAGTAGAGTGGCATAGAGAGCAATGGCGTAGAGTACAGTGGTGCAGAGTAAAGTGCAGTGGTGTATAGTGCAGTTGTTTATAGTGCATTGAAGTAGAGTTCAGGGGTTTAGAGTGCAGTGGCTTAGAGTGCAGTGGGGCAGAGTGGCATAGAGCGCAGTGGCATATAGTAGATTGTTTCAGAGTACAGTGCAGTGGCATAGAGTGGGGAAGTGCAGGGTAGAGTGTAGTGGCATAGAATGCAGTGGCACAGAGTGCAGTGGTGTAAAGTAGATTGTTTCACAGTAGAGTGAAGTGGTGTTGAGTGGAGAGATGCAGGGTAGAGTGGAGTTGCGTAGAGTGGCTTAGAGTGTGAATGCATAGAGTAAAGTGGTATAGAGTGCCGTGGCATGGAGCGCAGCAGTGCAGAATAAATTAGAGTGACGTACAGTGTATTGATGTAGAGTGCAGGGACATAGAGTTGAGTGTTACATAGTAAAGTGCACTGGCATAGAGTGTATTGGCAAAGAGTGCAGTGGCGTACACTGAGGTGTTGCAGAGTGGCATAGAGTGGAGTTGTGCAGAGTAGATTGGTGTTGCCTAGAGTGGAGTGGTATAACGTACAGAGGCGCAGAGCGCAATGGTGTACTGAGGCCTAAAGCTCACTGGTATAGAGTAGAGTGGTACAGAGTAGAGTAGAGAGGCGTAGTTGTAGGAGGCTGGCCTGGTTTGTAGTGGTACCAAGGGGTACTTACACTCTGCACCAGGTCCAGTTATCCCTTATAAGTTTAGAAGAGGTGTCTAGCAGCTCAGGCTGATAGAAAAGGGTAGCTTAGCAGAGCAGCTTAGGCTGAACTAGGAGACGTGTAAAGCTCCTACTATACCACTGGTGTCATATGCACAATATCATAAGAAAACAAAATACACAGATATACTAAAAATAAAGGTACTTTATTTTTATGACAATATGCCAAAAGTATCTCAGTGAGTACCCTCAGTATGAGGATAGCAAATATACACAAGATATATGTACACAATACCAAAAATATGCAGTAATAGCAATAGAAAGCAATGCAAGCAATGTACAGTCACAATAGATTGCAATGAGAGCACATAGGTATAGGGGCAACACAAACCATATACCCCAAAAGTGGAATGCGAATCATGAATGGACCCCAAACCTATGTGACCTTGTAGAGGGTTGCTGGGACTGTAAGAAAACAGTGAGGGTTAGAAAAATAGCCCACCCCAAGACCCTGAAAAGTGGGTGCAAAGTGCACCTTAGTTCCCCAGAGAGCACAGAAGTCGTGATAGGGGAATTCTGCAAGGAAGACCAACACCAGCAATCCAACAACGATGGATTTCCAGATGAGAGAACCTGTGGAACAAGGGGACCAAGTCCAAGAGTCACACTCAAGTCGTGAGTGGGCAGATGCCCAAGAAATGTCAGCTGAGGTTGCAAAGAAGCTGCCACCGGATGGTAGAAGCTGTGGATTCTGCAAGAACGAAGAGGACTAGGAACTTCCCCTTTGGAGGATGGATGTCCCACGTCGTGAAGAAGCTTGCAGAGGGGTTTCCGTGCAGAAAGACCGCAAACAAGCCTTGCTAGCTGCAAGGGTCGCAGTTAGGGTTTTTCGATGCTGCTGTGGCCAAGGAGGGACCAGGATGTCGCCAATTGCATGAGGAGACGGAGGGGGCACCCAGCAAGACAAGGAGCCCACTCAGAAGCAAGCAGCACCCGCATAAGTGCCAGAACAGGCACTATGAAGAAGAGTGAACCGTAGCTCACCCGAAGTCACAAAGGAAGGTCCCACGACGCCGGAGGACAACTCAGGAGGTCGTGCACTGCAGGTTAGAGTGTCGGGGACCGAGGCTTGGCTGTGCACAAAGGAAATCCTGGAAGAGTGCACAGGAGCCGGAGCAGCTGCAAATCACGCGGTACCCAGCAATGCAGTCTAGCGTGGGGAGGCAAGGACTTACCTCCACCAAACTTGGACTGAAGAGTCACTGGACTGTGGGAGTCACTTGGACAGAGTTGCTGAGTTCCAGGGACCATGCTCGTCATGCTGAGAGGGGACCCAGAGGACCGGTGATGCAGTCTTTTGGTGCCTGCGGTTGCAGGGGGAAGATTCCGTCGGCCCACTGGAGATTTCTTCGGAGCTTCTAGTGCAGAGAGGAGGCAGACTACCCCCACAGCATGCAGCACCAGGAAAGCAGTCGAGAAGGCGGCTGGATCAGCGATACAAGGTTGCAGTAGTCGTCTTTGCTACTTTGTTGTGGTTTTGCAGGCGTCCAGAGCAGTCAGCGGTCGATTCCTTGGCAGAAGATGAAGAGAGAAATGCAGAGGAACTCTGATGAGCTCTTGCATTCGTTATCTAAAGAATTCCCCATAGCAGAGACCCTAAATAGCCAGAAAAGGAGGTTTGGCTACATAGGAAGGAGGATAGGCTAGCAACACAGGTAAGAGCCTATCAGAATGAGTCTCTGATGTCACCTGCTGGCCCTGGCCACTCAGAGCAGTCCAGTGTGCCAGCAGCACCTCTGTTTCCAAGATGGCAGAGGTCTGGAACACACTGGAGGAGCTCTGGGCACCTCCCAGGGGAGGTGCAGGTCAGGGGAGTGGTCACTCCCCTTTCCTTTTTCCAGTTTCGCGCCAGAGCAGGGCTGGGGGATCCCTGAACTGGTGTAGACTGGCTTATGCAGAGATGGGCACCATCTGTGCCCATCAAAGCATTTCCAGAGGCTGGGGGAGGCTACTCCTCCCCAGCCCTGACACCTTATTCCAAAGGGAGAGGGTGTAACACCCTCTCTCTGAGGAAGTCCTTTGTTCTGCCTTCCTGGGCCAAGCCTGGCTGGACCCCAGGAGGGCAGAAACCTGTCTGAGGGGTTGGCAGCAGCAGCAGCTGCAGTGAAGCCCCGGAAAGGTAGTTTGGCAGTACCCAGGTCTGTGCTAGAGACTCGGGGGATCATGGAATTGTCTCCCCAATGCCAAAATTCCATGATCTTAGACATGTTACATGGCCATGTTCGGAGTTACCATTGTGACGCTATACATATGTCGTGACATATGTATAGTGGACGTGTGTAATGGTGTTCCCGCACTCACAAAGTCCGGGGAATTTGCCCTGAACAATGTGGGGGCACCAGGGTGCCCACACACTAAGTAACTTAGCACCCAACCTTTACCAGGTAAAGGTTAGACATATAGGTGACTTATAAGTTACTTAAGTGCAGTGGTAAATGGCTGTGAAATAACGTGGACGTTATTTCACTCAGGCTGCAATGGCAGGCCTGTGTAAGAATTGTCAGAGCTCCCTATGGGTGGCAAAAGAAATGCTGCAGCCCATAGGGATCTCCTGGAACCCCAATACCCTGGGTACCTCAGTACCATATACTAGGGAATTATAAGGGTGTTCCAGTATGCCAATGTAAATTGGTGAAATTGGTCACTAGCCTGTTAGTGACAATTTGGAAAGAAATGAGAGAGCATAACCACTGAGGTTCTGGTTAGCAGAGCCTCAGTGAGACAGTTAGTCATCACACAGGGAACACATACAGGGCACACTTATGAGCACTGGGGCCCTGGCTGGCAGGTTCCCAGTGACACATACAACTAAAACAACATATATACAGTGAAAATATGGGGGTAACATGCCAGGCAAGATGGTACTTTCCTACAGTAGTGTGAAGTGGTATAGAGTGGAATGGTTCAGAGTAGAGAAGAGCGCAGTGACATGGAGTGGTGTAAAGTGGAGTGGTGCAGAGTAGGGTCCAGTGGTGTGGAGTGGTGCAGAGTAGAATAAAGTGGAGTATGCATGGTGTTGTAACACACTGCCATTACAAACAACATGTTTTTTATTGAAATGAACATTACATTTGCACAGACATACAGTTTTTCAAATAAAACTATGCAGTGCTTAGACGATGATGTGTGGAAATTGCATCACCTAATGTAATGATTTGTTTTAATCATATTAAGGTATTTGTTTCCAGCCCCGTTCTAAATAAAAAAATGTGATTCATTTTTACTCCTAATTCTGATATATTCTGAAATCCTTGCACGGTTTATTTAAATGCTGTCATGGGATAGAAGAAACTCTTTTCTACCCCCAGTATCCAGCAAGATTGTCACATAAATCCTCTCACTTTGAAGTCAGAGAAAGAAAAGTAAACACGAAGTTCCCTCCGAAGACAGAGCCTTACATTTGACCTTGTTCTTTGAATGCACAGCAAATGTGATGAGATAAGAACAAGATTTACAGGCCTGTTTACAGAAAGGGAGCACTCGAAAGGATACTGTAAATAAGGTTTGGGCAAGGGAAGAGACAAACTCAAGCTGGATAGCCTAAAACAAATAAAGCCAGAAAATTTAAAGCAACAAAATGTGAGTTACAAATCACAAGGCCAATGGCAAGCAACAGGCGGAATGCATTCCCAAGGATGCTTTATGAAGGTACTTAAAGTGACAGCTGTGAGATACTCATTGGGGAAAGTCCAGTATTTGAGTCCAGTCTGTATCTTCAGAGGTTTGGCCACATCAATCTCCCATTTAGCATGATGAGAAGACCTGGAATGGTGTCCATGTTGCAGGAAAGGACTTTACACCCATCTTATCAGTTTGCCACCAGTCCCTATGTTGTAGAGCGTCTTGCACACCTCATGTGCTTTGACCTGTTGTTAAGTATTTAACCATGCCCACCGCACACCAATCACTATCACTTGTTCATGGGCTTGCCTTTCAAAAATCCTTTGTTATCATTGGTAAATGCTTTATATTTGTCCCTCCTTTAGACAGTTTTGTTACTGCCTTGGCCATCGACCCTGTTACATGGTTAATTGCACATTTGCCGATACGATTAACTGAGAGCAAATTTCTTTGACCTTTTGTGTCTCACCTTCGCACTTACGGTCATGGCGCCATGGCACTTTGAATTGGCTTATGTCAACTGTTTTACTTTTCATTTTCAATTTACATGGCAAGAAAAGTCCAGTTTTTACAATGCTAACTCAAGCAAACACGAGACCCATTGCATTGCAAATGCTTGTTGTAAGTTTATGACTGAGGCCCTCATTCTGACCCTGGCGGTCTTTTCGCAAGACCGCCGAGTTACCGCCGCGGTGAAGACCGCCGACCGCGGCGGTATGCCGCTGTGCGCATTCTGACCGCTGGGAGCGTTCCGCCGGAAAACCGCCAGCAGCCACACTGGCGGTCGGCGGGAAAGTGGAGACTGGTCAACCTCCACCGCCACGCCAGCAGAACACCGCCCACAGAATTACGACCCACATTTCTGTGTGGCGGTCTTCTGTTGGCGGTCTTCTGTTGGCGGTCACCTCCCCATGGCTCCCGTCGCCTCCCGGAGGACCAACGCACAAGGTAAGTTGATCGTCCATGAGGGGAGGGGGTGGGGGGGTGTTGTGTGATGTGGGCGTGCATGGGGGTGTGCGTGTGAGTGTGTAGAGGGGGTGTGTGAGTGCGTGTATGCGGGCGGGGGGTGCTGCTGTGTCTATGGGTAATGTGTGCTGTTCGGCAGGTGCGCATGTCTGCATGTATGTGTGCGGGTATGTGTCCCCGTTGTGTATGTGTGTGTAGGGGGTGTGTATATGTGCATGTTGGCGGTGTGTGCATGTCGGGGTGCATGTATGTGCATGTCGGGCTGGGGGTGGGGAGCGGGTTCGTACCACCTCTGGGGGGTGGCGGGGGGGTGGAGGGTGTGGGGGGAGGACTCGGGTGGGTAGTGGGGGGTGGGGGAGACCCCTATCAGTGCCAGGGAAGGAATTCCCTGGCCCCGATAGTGCTTACCGCCATGGTTCGCACGGCGGTTCCCGCCCGCAAGAAACCGCGGCGGTAGGCAGGGTCATAATACCCTTGGCGGTCTTGGGACGACCGCCGGGCCGGAGTGCGCAAACTCCAGCCCGGCGGTCATGACCGCCGTGGCGGTCGGAGTGGAGAAGTGGCGGTCGGTCGCGGCGGGGACCGCCGCGGTCAGAATGCCATTTTTAATACCGCCGGTCTGTTCGCGGTCCGACCGCCGTCTCTCCGCCGACCGCCAGGGTCAGAATGAGGGCCTGAGTGTCTTATAGTTGCGTGCTTGTCAGGAGGCCTCGGTTATTTATGGCTGTGTTGGGCCTGGCCCTTTTTCCAGGCTCACCCCAAACGTTTTGCCTTCATCCTCCTATTTTTCTGACCTTCTTTTTGTTTGCTTTAGGTTTCTGGGCACTTTGCCACTGCTAATCAGTGCTAAAGTGCATGTGCTCTCTCCTCTAAAAGTGGTATAGTTAGTTTACACCTGTTTGGCATATTTGAGTTACTTGTAAGTCCCTTGTAAAGTCGTATACCATATACCCAGGGCCTGTAAATTAAATGCTACTAGTGGTCCTGCAGCACAGATTGTGCCACCCACAGAAGTAGCCCTTCAAACCTGTCTCAGGCCTGCCACTGCAAGGCCTGTGTGCGCAGTTTACTGCCACTTTGACTTGGCATTTAAAGTTACTTGCAAAGCCTTAAGATGGGCACTCGGTAGCCCTATGGGCAGGGGAAAGTGTAAGTAAAAAGTAGGACATGTACTCTTATGTTTTGCATGTTGTAGTAGAGACAAACAACATATTTTGTTTCTCACTACTGAGAGGTCTGCTTCTCTCATAGATTAGCATTGAGAATCCTCTCATACACTCTTAAGTGTTAATTCCTGTTTTTCAAGGAGTAGATTTGTCATGTTTGGCTTTTCGGAATGGTAATATAAGACCTACTTAGTGTTGTAATTGGATTTTTCATTACTATTTTAAAAATTCCACTTTAAGAAAGTGGGCATTTTACTGTGATAACTCTTTGAGCTCCAATCCACTTCTGGCCTGGGTGACAGCTACACTTTGTGCATACTTCAAGACAGCCACAATACAGGAAGGGCTGGGTGTGACAGGGGATACATCTGCATTCATCTGCATAGTGATAGTCATCCTGGGCTCATAGAGGGAGAAGTGGCTGACACTTACATGTCAATAGGTTGTGGCCTACCCTCACACAAAGGGTTGATTTACCCTCTACTGATCATCTGGACTGAAAGGAACTGTTGTGCACTTCTTAGGGTTCCTTTGAAGTCACCCCTTCATCAAAGACATTTTTGAGTATAAGTACAACGGCTTTGACCCCATGTTTTTAGACACTGCGTGGACTTGTAACCAGACTCTGCTGACTCTACAAAATGCACATTGCTGAGGACTGCTGTGCTGCCAGGAGAAACCGCTATTGAGACTGCTTGCTTTGTTGTGCTGACCTGCTTGCCTGTTGGGCTGCTGGAGAGGCTGCCACTGCTCAAGTAAATAGTGTGCTGGCCTGCTGCCTGTCTCCATGTTCTGTGTGTGTCCCTACGCTCTCCAGGGACTATGCTCTCCAGGGACAGTTGGCATGCCCACTTCCTGTTTTTGTAGGCGTTTTTGAGCATCCAGAAGAATTCCATAACGTTGCCCACAATCGGTCATGGGACTTGTTAATTTATTGAACCACATCATTTCCATCTGTGCGGGTTGAGCGCTGGTGGCAAAGAAGGCAGCACATGCTGAGCGCCCCACATCACTACAGAGCACCCCTTGAAGCGAGAGTGCCGTGTTGAGGAACCCGCTTCCTTGCAACTCTACCATCGCAGTGTCTCCCAGCGCAGCCCCGTTGAAGCTGCGTTGCTGGGCAACAGAGGGTGGGTTAGGCCAGTTCTACCTTTGAGTATGTCAATAATGTGAAAAGAACTGATCATTTAAGCCACAAATGGCTCTATTTTAGTGGTTTCCTTCACAAAATGATCTCCAATTCAATATATGTCAAAATCTTCTTCTTTTGACTTTCAAAATGTTAGCATGTATTCTTTATTGCACTGTGAGTAATGGCTTTTTGCCTGATTATGTGCACATGCTCCTGTGAGCGGGACACAGTATCTGGGCTGGTAACCAGTCCTTTGGTTTTCCACTTTCTCTCTTGTACGTCCTTTTATTTCTTTCCTTCTCCATTTTTTAAAATCCTGCAGCTCCCCAGACAGTCCTATTGGACACTTGCTTGCTGCTCATTTGCATCTGTATTGTGGTGCATCTCATATGCTCACTATTTCTAAACTGGGTGACGATCCTGTTGTTAGTTTATCATTGTTTTACCGTTCCAAGACAGCACCCATGTTTAGAAGCATCGTGTCAGTCTTCTTGGAGCAGTATCACATTATACACTTTGGCATTCACAGTTGGCTGCCCAGTGTGATGTCTATCGTGTTCCTAGTTTTGCGCCATGGGCGGGACCTCAAGGCAGCACTTTCCGCAAAGCACAACTGTCATAAAATAGTTGCAGAATTTTTTACTTTTCCCAAAACATTCCTCAAGTGGAGTTACAATAGTGAATAAACCTCTTGGACTATTTTGGGGTGAGCTATTTATTTCCCAAAATTTCTACGACTGGAATTAGAACAGTACGTTTAACCTCCCAGTGTCTGCCATACCCTCTGCTGCCCTGAGAGTGCAACTCAAGGTCACAAATGTGCGATGTTTACTGAGAGGCTATCTTGGAATGGTATTGTGTATTATCGTTTTTATCATTACATGGTTACCAGAATGATGGTTCTAAATGTTGCAGCTACAATGGAAGTGTAATTTTAGTGTTTGTATTGCAAGCATACTGTATGCCTGCCAAGTTTATGGAGAAGTATGTGTTTTTTCGTCTTTTATTCTTTTTGCTTTCATATTATTATAGAGTTTGTGTGTGTGTCTGTTTGATAACGTATGGGTTATTGAGTGAATACAAGAATTAGTCAGTCATCAGTGAATGCATGTATAAGTGCAAGAATGAGTGACAAGGTGCTTGTATAAAGACATATTAAGTTCCTAAACTAATTAGTGACGGAACAAGCACTTCCAGTTAAAGCCAGCCCCATTGGCATTTTCAGTGCTTGCTTGGTATTTGGTATAATTTTTTCTTTTGGGTTTTTATTTCTGCACTTTTCTTGCATAAGAGTTATTTTTCTTCATCTTTTTTTGAAGTTCTTGTTTTGGTATAAGCTTTTACTGAAGTAAAGCTAATGCTGTTGGTTTTTGTTTTTAGAGTGCACACAAGTGTGCCTGAATGTGTCTTTTAAAATGGCAGCAAGAGTACGGGCACCTGCAGCCGAGGTATGAGAGGCCTGCTGCACCTTAATTACCGCTTTTTTTCTTACCAAACCAAGAAATGGGGGGTCATTTTCCTTGCTGTTTTAGGTCCCATAGCACCCTTACTATGCCACTGCACACATGCAGTTGTCCCAAGTACTACGCATAAGGGGCTAGGCTAATGAGTTTCAGTGCTGGTGTCTGCATCACTGCCCTTAAATACATTACTCATGCTTAGTAGCATCCTAGGAACCACCCAGTATGAGGCACTCAGTACGGCACGCTGCATTTCACAAAAGCAGCCAGTGCACCTTTGGCTTGCTCCAGTGCCTGCTGTGCTTTGCGGCTTTGCCACAGAGCCTCTGACAAATTTTGGCACAGATTTAAGCTGAATCAGCTGGGAGGGGGAGTGCTGGTGTTTTCATGTTTTGTTTCACAGTAAGGCCAGGGTAGAACCTGCGATAAATCAAGCGCACTGCCTGACTGTCTCTTAGGCTTTCTAGACAGACCACATAGTCAGCTACACGTGGACAGGTAGATTAGAAAAATAACCGGGTCATTAGCTGGATTGCAGCCCTCATGCTGATATGGTTGTGCCTCGCCTTCTGTTGATTAAATTCAGCAAGGTAGCTAAAACAGTTATCACCACGCAGAGTAGGAGATGAGTCCAGGTGGTACGCAATTTTGTTTTTTGAGGTATTGCCTGCACGGCACACGCATGCGCGCTATGATTGTGAAGTCTTTTGTTAATGATTAAAATCTTAAAAGACCCCCTACTTACCTGAACTTACATTTTGGTTTCCTCCAACGTCACTCTAATTTACGTGCTTCTCATTGGCCAGCACGTCATTCTGCACATCGTTGCTTGCTCTTCAGTCCGCTGTTACTTTGCTGTCCGTGCCTGTTTGGCTCTTGGACCAAGTATAGCTTCTGGTCGCTTCCGGGCACTTCTGCTGCCCATACCAGCAACGGCCGCTGCAAATCTCAGTGGTGGGTTGGGGGGAATGAAGGGGATGGGGGAAAGAACAAAAATAAAAATATTACACCTTCCGCAGGCATCTACTCCTGCAGCCCCACTTGTAGCTCTTCTTCTTGTGGTGTCCCAGCATTCACTGGGACACCGGCGCATTTGCGTCATATTTTGATGCAAAAGCGGCGCAAACTTACAAAATATAATAGAATTTTGTACGTTTGCGCCGCTTTTGCATCTAAAAATGACGCAAATGCAGTGCTAAAAAGTATAAATCAGGCCCTAAGTGTGCACATGTTTGGCAACCCTGAGACGGCCGTCCAAACACACATGCGCACTTGAATGCACCCTGTACACCTCCCCCTACCACCTCCCGCGACCCAGCCCTGCCCCTCCATGTACTGCTAGCTGTGCCAGCAGAAGAAAAATGAAACAATTGTGGAACTATCATTTCATTTTTCATCTCCTGGCTCTTGGTCAGGGGTGCAATGCTCCTCTGCCATTGCGGAGGAGCCGCCCCGGCCTACACGCCCTGAAGCTACTATTTTTTATTATTTGTCTTCAAACACTCCATTCGAATGCATCAGTAGGCAGTCTGTGTTGAACAGATTGAAAAGAAGAAAATGAGTGACATCTGTTCTCAAACGATGGTTGTTCATTAGAAACCGATGTTAACTCTGTGTCTTGAAGAATCTGAGTAGACGCTGCAATCCTTCTTTTAATTGCTCAGTCATTAGGTTAGGTTTTTTTTATTTCAACACTGGACTTGTGACAGCCTAACCCAACCTCCTTGGCTTGATGGATCTTTCTTACCAAACATCACCTGAAACTCCCAAGCTTTTTGTGTGTACAAGAAAAAGGTCCCTGGTTTGCCCAAACCATCACCTCATTGATTTTACCCTTGTCAATTAAGCTTTTACCCTCCATTTTGGGAGAAGGTCGAAGCATGCCCTTTCTCAAGGCGGGGTTGCCTGGGCTGGCAGAGGGTTGGCATTAGGAAAGTATTGTCATGCTAACCAACAGTCTCCATGCAAACTTCCCTCATCAAAATCCGGCGCAGAATGCACCTTTGTGGGAGCAGGCCCCCCCTTTACACTGAAGAGCTGTGTGCAGTGTCCACATGCATATTCCATGTCCCGCAAGACAAAAGCTCGCTGGAGTACTGCTTGTGCATCAATGCACATTTTAATTACTTCTGACCACAAGTGCCAGAAAAGAAATTAGGCTGCCATTTCCATTGTGGTAAAGAGCTTACTGAACTTGGGACACAGCTTGCCCCCTTTCCTGTCCCTTGCATGCTGGACATACGGATGACCTTGAGTGAAACTTTTCACTTTGAAGCTTGCTTGAAGTGTGCAGCTTTGCGGACAAGTGAATAGCACAACCTGTGCACTTCAGCAATACAATATGGCATGCCCCACGAAGGACACAATCCATTGAAGGCCTATGACAGATAGGATAATTTACTTTGACAAAAAAAAAGGCAGGCTTTCTCTGGTGGTAAAACTAGGGTTTGGCCCCTCCTCGGCTACTAGGGCACAATTATTATGTACAGGTTAAAGGAGCATATCCTGGCTGCTCAATTAGGTTTCCTAAAACGTGAAGAAGAAGGGGTGGATATTTTCCTTTTGTGACATGTCAAATGAACTGTTAAATGTAGTGCATTGAAATATATTAGTGAAAGTGCACAATGAGACTTGACGTTTATGCAAGCAACATTAATACTTGCTTGCAAGAAAGTCAACCTTGTAGTCTTTTAGAAATGTTATTCCTTATAATCATTTTATATTCTATGAGTTAGACATTTAAATATATTTGACCTAAAGGTATGTTTATGTTCATTTTAGTTGGTCGGAGTGAAGGCTGCATTCTTTTTGTTAGTTCTAATCTACAACATGAAACCTTGCTTTTACAGCGCTGCAGGTGCTGGAGTTAACAAGGAGCTTGTTGTGTCCAAAAGATTAGAGGGCCTGGGAGAATGCTACCTGATGAAAGGAATATCCTGGCACTGGCAGCTGTAGCTTCTGAGATTCCTGAATGTGAGGGGGTATGAAGGTGGGGTTTCAAAGGCTTTGGAAGACTGATTTGTTAATTATAACTGCAGTTACAGTTTTATTTTTCAGAAAGGGAGTTTTTGTCATGATGTCATCACACCTGGAAAACCAAGATTTAAGAGTAATTTAGCTGGCGATAGATTCAGACTCTTTCTGCCCCTTGCTCAGAATGGACCTTTTTGAGGTATAGACCTCATACTTTCTATGTGGCTTATGCCACTGTACCTCTTTTAGACAGAATCTTCTACTGAAGTTCTGTTTGCTAACCTTTCTAAGATATTTCTTGATTTTCTGAATTGTTGCTATTAAAGTTTTTGTCTTTTACATGTTGCTTCAATGTAATATTGTGCATAACTCTCCATTGGTGATTATGTATCTTTGTACTATGGTTTTGAGACTCACCTATGTAACATTGGCTTCGAGTCTGTGATAAAGGCATTTAAAACTTTAGTTTAGACTCTGAGGTTTAATGTGTAACTATTAAGTTGCACTTTAATTGATTTGAATGATTTGGTAAATTATCTCTTCACCCCTCGGAACAGAGAAGAAAAGATTCATCGCACCCCAGAAAAGATAGGGCCCCAGGCTCCCCCAGATGGTAGCAAACGAGGACGGTTCCCTTTCTGAATTGAGGAGAACCAGAATTAGGCTCTAGAATAGTTGTGGAGGATTGGAAGAGAGTTGCAATGGCAGTGGAAGACTGAGTATTAATAAGATTGCAGAGTGCAGCAGTTTGCATTTAGCTTGCAGTGATTGTGAAATTGGATGGTGTTTTGCGGAGATGTTTGCATGTTGTGTAAGTGTGGCCTAAGATCCCGGGATAGTTTAAAAGGTGTAGAAGACACCATTTATATTGTCTGCTGAGTGGTTGTGTTCATTGTGAGAGATCGTCAATGACATGGTTAAAATAGGGACTTACCCCAGGTCACTGTATGGCAATCATTGTAGGGTTTCATACGTGCATTTGGCTTGGTCAGTGGTATAAGATCACAAAAAAGCATGGTCCATTGGGATAATATAGCACATTTAATTTGAGAACTATTGAAAATTTGAGGAGATTGTTATATAAAATGAAGCTACCTCTTAGACCCTCACAATGTGAAGCACTTAATGCTTGGTAACGTGCTGCTCATGTGAGAGAAAAATAAATATATCAGGGCAGAGTGAAGAAAGCTATGTTTACTGATGCTAGATGGGATGCAGAGCAAAGGTGGAGAACTGACATGATAGAAGGAGTTAGATTGTATCCAGCTTTGAGAACAGATGAAGTTGAGGGAGAAGGGGAAAGGAAAACAACTCGGTAATCTAAAGACAGGAAATAAAAACAGCCTGACGATATGAGTATGGACAGCGATTAAGGTCCTGGGGATAGTTTTTTGGATTTGTTACTTTCTGAATGCTCACCTCCATATAATGAAGTTAGGGATGGAAGTGGAAATCAGACTGTTGGTCTGACTAACGTCGCAACTGCTCCAACTAAGATGACTCCTAGTTCTGTGGGAGTTACTGCCACTAGTGTACACTGTGAGATAAGAAGTGAAGGTTTGAGAGAGAATGTGCTCCGGATAATCCTACAGTGAAAGCTGTTGATGCCCTTACAGTCCCAGTTACTATAGGACCGGTAGTTTCTATTTATAAAACAGAAGGTTCTGGGAGAAATATGTACAATTTGACTGTACCCAACAATGCTGAAAGGCAGAGCCGAGTTCCAAATACTTCAGGGGCTATGGAGTTTCATGTGGAGTGAGTGCAGACAAGACTTTGAATATGTCAGGATGCACTTTGAAAGGTACATATCAGAAGATACCCATACATAATTCTTTTGCAAGGGAACCACCTTTAAATTTGGTAAATGGTGTCCAGGCAAGTTATTCCACACCTAAGATTCCTGTGGTGACACATTTTATTAGTGTGAAGGAGATAGATGATTAGGTACAGTTCTTTAATGGAAACACCCCATTCAAGGAGAGTACTAGTTCATAAGTGAGTCAGGGAATGCTTCCATCAACACACAGAGAGAGATGACTTTAAATGTAACAAAATTTACTATAGAATTGGATGCAATGATTGTTGAAAATCTTGTCTTGGAGTAGCAAGAGACCTATCAAGAAGATGACCTTGCATTCATGTATAGAGATGTCACTAAGCGAGCGGGCCAAGATCATTTAGCAGAATTGGTTCACAATATTAAGCGGACTTAAATAAACCAGGGCTTTGCAAAGAAGTTATCAAGTGTGTTTCAATGAAAAGGACACTGCTGATATGAGAACTCCAGGATTAAACACTCAGATTACAGAACTGATTAAGAACATTAGGAGATGGAATGAAATAGATAAGTGGGGCCAAACGGGTGAAAAAGAGAGAGGTGAAGAAACTGCCACCCCTTGGAGCACAGGGAGGTGTTACAACCTTCCCTTTGAGAGAAATTCCTGGCTATGTTCATGTACCGTGGAGTCGAAGTGATCTTGCATCATTTACCAATGATTTCCCAAAATTACAAGAGAAAGCAGTGGAGTGATATTGACAGGTTGAAAAATCTGTGAAAATATCACAGGTGTTGTGGATTGATTTGAATACATTGTCGTTCCAAGTGACTTGTGGACTGAGTGCAAAATAGCTGTTTGATGGCCTGAGACAGAACCGACTGGGAATATAGTGACTAAGGGTCCTTTACCATTGGTGATGAAGAAATATCAGGAGGTTATGACATTCCTGAAAGGGAAGTGCCTCCTCAAGATGTTGATTTGGTCAAGATTGATAGAACAACTCAAGAACCAAAGGAGCCGATCCATGCTTACTATGATAGGCTGTTGCAAGCATTTAAAAAGTATAGTGGTATGAATAATTTAGAGATAAATTATAGGGGATATTTTGGGGCATATTTATACTCCGTTTGCGCCGAATGTGCGTCAAAAATTCTGACGCACATTCAGCGCAAACGTTGCCCCATATGTAAACCCTGACGCCCGAGCCGGCGCAAAAGGTAGATGGCGCTATGTGCGTCAGTTTCTGGAAGCGGCACCCCGCCCTGCGTTAATGACATGCAGGGTAGGCGTTCCCGTCCAAAAAACGACGCACACAGCGGTGCGTCGTATTTATGCTTCCGGGCAAAAATGACTCCCGGGCCGTAGGCGGCGCAAAAAAATGACACAAAGCACGAATAACGTGAAATTTTAACGCCTGGGTCAGGGCAGGCGTTAAAATGGGGCAAACACACCTGTACTTAATCAGAACACACAGAACAAACAACAGAGCAGCAGAGCAGCAACAGGGAGACATGGAGGTGCTTTTTCTTCAGCGTGCACGTAGACGCAGAGCCCTGCAGCAACAACAGCAGCTACAACAACAACAGCAGGGACCCCAAAGACAGCGCAGAAGGCAGGAGAGGATATTCCGCCCAAGAACAACCCTGCATGGCCTCAGGGAACGGGACATCATCCAGAGGTACCGGTTGAACTGGCAGGCCATTCAGCAGCTGCTGAGAAATATTGAACAGCAGTTGGCCCCCACTTTAGTGACTCCCCGCACTATCCCAACAGAAACAAAGCTGCTTGCCGTACTTCACATGCTGTCAAGTGGCTCGTTTCAGACAACTGGTGCCCTGGTTGGTGGAATATCCCAACCATCATTCTCTGCATTCCTGCCTAAAGTACTGGATGCCATCATTCGCCTGACACCCCGCCACATCTGCTTCCCAAACACACTGCAGGAGCAGCAGGAAACTAAACAGGGGTTCTACGCCATCAGTGGCTTCCCGCACGTCCTTGGTGCAATCGACTGCACACACGTACGCCTTGTGCCACCTGCTGCAACAGAACACCTCTACCGCAACAGGAAGCACACACATTCAATCAACGTGCAGGCCATAGTCGATCACCAAGGACTGATCAGCAACATTGTGGCTAAATATCCTGGGAGTGTACATGACGCATTCATCTTCCGTCACAGCACCATCAACCAACACTTCCAGGTTGGACGATATGGCAATGGACTACTTGTTGGTAAGGACAAAAACCAAACTCATATACACACTGCACAGAAACCCTCTAGGACAAATAACACATACACCACAATAGCAACACCTAGCCAGGAACACACTGAGGTACTCACATCACTAGCCATGTTCCAGAAGTCACCATTGAACCTGTCACACATTGGAATTTACTCTACAGCTTAATGTGAAGACATTAATGACTGTGGTTGCCCAAATGTCACCTTGCAAATTGGAAGTCTCACAATAACCTGTACACTAATACAATGCATAAGTTTAAAGGTATGGGATGGCCTGGGTATGTTCATATGAACGTTTCAAATACACTTTCATGTTTCAACTCTGCATGGAACTATCATCACACCCCCAGTGAGGACACACGGACACCTGTATCACAAGTCACAATGCTAGGGAGGGTACACTGTACTGGAAAAACAAATACATACTGCTGACAAACAGTTAGCCAACAAACACTTGCTCAGCCAAGGAAAAAATCTCAATGCCAAAGTTTTCACCAACAACCATAGGTTGTCACATTAGTACACAAAAGAGTCACAGACAACACAAGACAACTACTGCCATCAAAGATCCGTACGACAGTGCCTCCTACATCTAATTGATCCCATTCTGTGTTTCTCTTTCAGCTGATCAGGGGTATGGCATCCAGCCTTGGATAATGACACCATTTGGGAACCCAAATACTGCTGCTGAGCGGGCATACAATGACGCCCACAAGAGGACACGCAGCATTGTGGAGCGGACCTTTGGGATCCTAAAGTCAAGGTTCCGCTGCCTTGACATCACTGGCGGTAGCCTACTCTATTCCCCAGAGATGGTCTGTAAGATCATACTCACTTGTGCCATATTGCACAATATATGTGTAAAAAGGAATATTCCCCTCCTTGAACTGGACCCAGACATGCCTCAGGATGACGAAGAGGGGGATGCTGGCCTGCAACAGGAGGGGGAACAACCTAACACGGCAGCAGGAGTGCGTAGGCGCCAACAGCTTGTCAATAATTTTTTTTCTAAATGTATCATAATAACTTGTATTCCACACTTGTAAATAAACACAGATAACAAACACCACATCATGCTTTGGCCTATGCATTTCTGACCATCTTTAGTTTGATATTGCTGAAGAAGAATGTCGTCTCATTGAGCAATAATGCTATAACAATCATGACAACCAAAATTAACATCACAAATGTATGCACAGAGGGTAGGATGTGACATGATACATTAACATACACAGAGGCCAACAGGAGTCCAAATGTGGCACTTACACATACCGGATCCAAACACCTGAGACAGTCTCTCACCCAGCCCAAAAATTTAGATCATTTGAAAGTCACATCACACGTGTTCAGAGACAGGGTGTGACCATCCATGTGTACGTGACCATGTCATCAATGGCTTCTCTCAAGTGTGTGATATGAGCATACACAATTGGAACAACATTAGCTGCCACTAACTCAGGAGGAGACCATGAAGTCACAGTGACAACATACACCCAGACAGGTGATAGTGGATCCACATTCCAACACACATGTACACATATGTCATACAATCAACCTAATATCTGAAAGTAGACCATCACAGTTGTGTCCCAGTTTGAACCTAGCAGGAAGAATGTAACATGCCACTAAACCAGGTAATGCAGAAAGGGACACAGACAACAACTAAATAATTTTCATCAGCACATCAGGAACGCTGAGAGTCTTGCAAACATAGTCATTGGAAAATGGTATGCAAGTTTGCTCCAAATCATCATTACTGCAAACGTCAAATGGGCTAATGAGATGAATGAATGGTCAACAGTCATTCATACCATATGACCTTACATTAGCCTGCTGCTGCAGGTTTGCCATAAGATAATAAATAAAACACATGGATACAGTAGCTATTCAGGATGGTCAAATCCTAGGGTGCTGGGGGCCTAAGTCCACCTCTACCACCCCCCAAACATACAAGAATCTTGTACTTGTGAACTAAACACATGCATGAGGCACATGTGTGGGCTACATGTCAAAAGTCCAACACAAATCAGAAACACAAAATCATAATGGGACATGGTTAGCCCCATAAAAACTGTAAGTGACTATTGCACTCCCTGTTAGGACTACAGATAACAGCATCACCATCATAATTGTGGACACATTTTGGAGAAGGAATACATCATGGTATCCCATCCATCATTTCAAAATAGCCATCAGCAATTACCCAAAATATGTTGACAAATATGGTCAATACATTATTTACTGTATCCTAAACATTACAGTGTGAATGCCTTCTATACATACAACAACGGACATGTGTCATATCCAACCACAAATGTGTATCACATAGCACCGTTTGACCATGACAAATCACCTTCCCCAAGTTAAAAACATGAAGACATATAAAAAAAAATTGGACAAAATTCTACGCATACAGCATGGGCGTCATAATTTGTTCACGTACATGAGTGCACAGAATGCAGAGTCAAATATAACTGTATCCAAAAGTTTCACATATTTACCCATCAAAGTATAATTTACATCATATATTTTTTTGACTCAGCATCATGTGCACTCTTGTACGTGGAAAAAAATGACGCCCATGATGTATGCGTGGTAAAAATGACGCAACATGGACAATATGTTGGTCATCTCATGTACATTAAAAAATTATTAATATTCATATCATATTGTTTGACTCAGCATCATGTGCACTACTGTACGTGGAAAAAAATGACGCCCATGATGTATGCGTGGTAAATTTGACGCAACATGGACAATATGTTGGTCATCTCATGTACATTAAAAAAATATTAATATTCATATCATATTTTTTGACTCAGCACCATGTGCACTACTGTACGTGGAAAAAAATGACGCCCATGATGTATGCGTGGTAAAATTGACGCAACATGGACAATATGTTGGTCATCTCATGTACATTAAAAAATTATTAATATTCATATCATAATTTTTGACTCGGCATCATGTGCAATGTTAAGCGTTAAAAAAAAATGACGCACAATTGTGTATGCGTGAAAATATGACGCATAACGGGAAAATAAAAACGGCTGCCATTTTCTCAAGGAAGTGATGTAATAGGATATCCTGTTTACAAAATCTGTACTGGGAGTTAACTTTCACTTTCACTTTGCAGTCTCAGATTTATCTAGACCGTGTGGTTGTGTGAAAGGTGTTGTCCTGTGTTTTACTGCTTTTGTGTCCTGTGTACCTTGTATTTTGCCTTTTGGGAATCTATTCTTGTTGCATAACATTGTCTCAGTCTGTTTAGTCTAGTTTTGTCTATTCCTGTTTTTGTTTGTATTGTCTGTGGGAGTCTGTTGTGGGTAGCATAGTTTTTGGGGTTAGTTGGGCTATTTTTCTCCTTTTTCATTTTCCTTCACACCTCTAACTTTCCCCATTTCCCACTTTTACTTTCTTATTTCATTTGTAAATTACTCTTGCTGTCAATATGTCAGGTAGGCCTCGCCTGTCCAGGATGGGTGAGGATGAATTGGGGGGATTCATATGGCTAGTTTGCCATTTCCTCCCACTGATGCTGGAGGCTGGGGGCCGTGTGATACAGGGGTATCACACGGAGGCAAGGAAAATCCGGTGGGAGAAGGTGCGCCATCACCTGGTCCGGGTCTACGGGAGCATGCGCAATGTCCATCAATTGAAGCACCGCTGGGCAGATCTGATAACCAGGGAACAGGACCTGCTGGACCACCTGGGAATCAGGATTGGTGGCCATGTTGGTGAGTACAAATCAATTACATGGGAATAATAGAATTCTGTGTGGGAACATGTGATGATTGTTACCCAATCTGCTACATAAGTAGCTGACTGTGTGTAATGCTAGGGAAACCTAGGCCCATGTTTATACACATATATCCCCATTTTATAACCACATTTTCACGCCAAAACAGCAGCAACTTACAACAAATATCTGTATTTTGCAAGTTTGCCCCCTCTCTGCGTGACAACATGATGCAGATGCTGCGCTACAAAGGTATACATATGTGCCCTATTGTGTATTTGTTGCACAATGTGTATGAAGACCAATGCTAGCAGTCAGATGGCTCATTTTTTCTACACATACCAGATGCCTGTAGCTGTATGTAATGTAGTGTTGCATTTGTGTCAGACAAGCAACACGTTAACGGCTCTATTTGTACTCTACAGGTCATAATGGCCAGTGAGTAAGTCATGTAGAAACAACATACCTACATATGTAGACACCATAGCTAGACAGAAAATTTGAAACCCATGATGATGCTAACATGAAGTTAGATATGTTGTCCACAGATATGTCACATGTGTGTGTGGTTGCTGTGTGTTGAACATGTCCACCTAGCCAGTTTGATTGTGAGTGGTCATGCAGTCCTCATTGAACCAGTTTTGGGATGTCTCTCTGTGATGCACATGCTGAGATGTATGGATAACTTTATTGTTGGGGCATACTAATGGAGGGTTAACTTGGACGACACCTGACTGTCCTGGCCACTGCATGTGTGTAGTAGGGTGTGTAACTGTAGCAGGAGACTCATCCAATGTTAATGTTGAATACAAAGTCATCCATGCAGTATGAGCATGTGGGAAAGTGTATCATTACCATGTCATATTCACACAGTGTCATTGTAACAGAAATTATTTGTCAGTTCACCCAGTCTGAGTATATTCTTCCTTTCATGCTTTACAGGTGGACCAGCCCCGTACACTGTGGGAGAGGTGGCACATTTTGAGGACCCCGATACCTACAGTGAGTGTCGCCTGAGTGCTATTTTCATTGTTTGGTAATGAAGCATGATGGACTACTGTGTGTTCAAGAGAATTCATGATTTGATGCGCTGGCCGTTCATTGGCATTGTTGTTTTAGTGTTATATCAAATAGGACTTATGTTTCTGTAAAGCAATACCTAGCCATCTCTCAGATTGAGGGGCTGTAGGTCAGTCCAGTTGGGCCGCAATGGGGAATGGGATGACTCATTTGGAATACACTGGTCAATGTAAGACTTGGTCGGGGACTTGGCATGAACTGAGTCTGCATATCAGACTGACAGTCTCCCATATAGCTTAGGCACATGGCTTTGATGACAAGTGCTTCTTCCTAGTTGAGGATGGACTGTGTACACTGTAGGTTGGATCTTCCGGGGGCATGTACTTCCACAAGGTGAACTAGAAGTGTGTGTGACTTGAGTGCAATGGCCTAGGTGTTCTGTCGAATCATGAGAATGGGTATTCTACCTCCTCTGTGTGTGTTGTAAAACATGCCTCACTGATAGTATGTCACGTTGGTCTAAGTCATATCATTTTGACATGTGTGGACCTTGGATGTGACAATGTTTGGCTGACTCCAACGTGTTGCTAGCCATTCATAGGTGTTGTGTGTGAAGGAACATACTTGTTGAACTTTCTATACACTCCTGGGTGTGCATTGAACATGGGATTGTTGGTTGTTCTTCCCACACCACCCTCAAAGACTGGCGTGTTAATGTGAAACAGGGTACCTAGGACTGTAGCAACCAGTATGTTACACGTACTTGACACCTTTTGTGACTTGAGTTAGTACCTAGGGCCAGATGTTGCAAACTGTTAACAAGTTGCAAAGGTCATAAATTTCTGTTTGTGAGTTGCAAACGTCTGTTTCCTATTCCGAAATGTATTTGGTGATAATGAACATATTTGCTAAATGCTTTTCCAAATCCAAAATATGAAGGGGTTTTCCAGACCTATTTGCAACTCACAGTGGTATGCAATTCCATTTGCAACCGAGTACGTGGTTGCAAAGTGAGTCGCAGTTATCATTCACTTGAAGTGGATGGTGACCCACTTGCTAACTGGAAGGGGTCCCCATTGTAACCCTTCACCTTTGTGAGTGGACCTAAATAATCCTGTACAAAACAGCCAGTGGTCCAAGGGACCACAAACTGACGTGAAATTATCCAAGATTGAAGTTGTTGTAATTTATTTCTAAGTGCAGCTCATTTTCCTTTCAGGTAAACGGCCTACACTTGGGGAAAAATAACCTGCTTTATTTAAAAGCAGTCACGGCCATGGAGGTCTGCTGTTCCCAGCAGGCCTCCATCCCCGTGAGTGCCCATAGTCGCTAAGGTGGCGCAACTTGGAACCCACATCATTGATGTTAATGAGGTGGGTCTTAGCGACCCCATAGCGACTCGCAGACGGTGTCAGAGACACCGTTCTGCATTGCAAATTGCTAGTCGCATTTTCCAAATTCCTACATCTGGCCCCTAGTGTAGACATTTGGTTATGGCCCATGGGTTCAATCTTAGCACACAACTAATTCCAAATGGCATTGAGTGAGGAGTGTGATTGTTATCACATAGAGTGACATATGTAGTGAAGTCAGTTTGCGGAAGAGGTGCTGCCATGATGTCAAATGCCTTAGGTATGATTTGGATGAGTAGTTTAGGGTGATGTCATCCATCATGTAGAGACATGGATATGCTAGGTGTGATATGCCCTTATGTATGCATGCTTCACATGTACTTCCTCTGAGCCCTTCCGTGAACTATGTTGTGACAATTGCTGCAACTAATACATTTCTAGTAATGTACAAATAACCCATTGTGCTATTCCACCCAATGCAAATCCAAAGGTAAATATTTGCCTTTTCTCTTCACAGCTGCAAACATGAGTGACGCAGATCGCAACCATTTTGAGCGGCGTGCCATGAGATACAGGCACATCCTGCAGGTGCAGTGTGGGTATCGGAGGATGGGCCGCAAGTACCAATCTGATCGGGCCTCCGGGGCGTGGTGGGCCACACCACAGGCTCCCCCGACATTGCCACCAACAGCACATCCACCAGGTCTGCCCAAGTGGACCCAGCAACGTCTGCAGCAATGGACCCTGCATCTTTCTCCAGACCTGGACCCAGCCATGTGGTGGTAGCAGGACTGTCCCGTGGCCAACCAACTCCTGCCACAACATCTACCTCTGCCGGCACGCAAACCAGCACAGACCCTCCTGTGGACCCAGCTGCCTTCCTGGCATTGACCAGAAAATTGGACAAGTTAGTGAAAAAGGTGGACAACCTGAGTGAGGACATGAGTTACATCAAAAAGAGGGTCCGCTCCATCAGGCGCACACTACGGAGGGCAAACCTGTAGCACGTTTGCCCTATTGAACTTTTACCCCTCCCCTCTCACCTCTTTCCTATTTTCTACTGTTAGTTGGGTTTTGGGGATTAGTATTAGGATAAGTATAGGTAATTAGCTTAGTTAGTGTTAGGGAAGAGGGTGGGGGGTCCTTATTCTTTCTATCTTATTGTGTTTGGCAATGTTGGGATTCATGTTTTAAAAAAGAATTTAAAAATTGTTTTAAAAAAAAATAATATTCAGAAAATTCCAAAAAAATATATGTTTGTTTAGGATAGTATAGTATGTGTGTAGGTTAGTTAGTGTTGTCCTGCATGTGTCCTGTCTCATAATGGTGGGTGGGGGGTTGATGTTTAGATCGTTTCGTTACATGTGTAGAGTAAGTTTAGCTTAGGTTAGTTAGGGACAGTTGTGGGTTATTAGTAGTCAGGTTAGATTAGTGTAGGTTTACCTTTCCCTTAGTTGCCTCTTGTATTACTCGATTGAAATAAATATATAGTTAACCCTTTACATGATGCGCTAGGTGCTACTTTATCATGGCCTTGACATCAGTGTAGCAGAATGTTTTAGTATGACATTTGTGTCCTACGCTCACCATCCACAGGAAATGGAGGTTTAACATCCCAGCTACCCGTGTGCTAACTTGTTAAGTATCCACCATTTGGGCGACCCACCATTGGTAGTGTGCATTGATCACCAAGGTTTTGTTTTGGTATGTATCCTACTTCACAAAGAGTGCTTCCAGACTTGTTAATGTGGGTAAATTGATAGGTCGGACAGCAGTGTGAAGTTCAGGGAGATCTTTGTAGATGAGGAGTTGTTCACACTCTTGTATTGTTGCTTTCATTGCTGACCTACATCATGTGTGTACTGATTCAGCATGACTTTCCTTCATGGAAGCATACTCCGTAAGGGTGATTGATGCAGTGTAATTTGTTCATGATTCCTTTCATTATGCGGCATTAATTCTTATTTAAGTATTGCATGGTGCCTACATTTCTCAGCCACCATTTGTTCTCTGGAATAGCGAGAGATGGTGTATCATTCTGTCCAACACAGCATGATTGTGTGTGCTTAGTTCCTTCATCAGTGATTTTACTCAGTATGGTAAGGCTATGATGCAATCCTGGCCACTGCACAGATGTTTCAGTATACATGAAATCAGGACAGTAGTATAGAGAATCGACATGGTTGCCACACAGCCACTTTGGAGTTAGGTACTGCACAGTTGAAGTGTGAAATGACACAGAGACACAATAGGTGTGCAAGTGCTATTTATTTATAGGTGTTGTAGTGCAAATTGTCCATTCACCATATTTGCAGAGTCCGTTCTGGTGCATTCTTACATGGTGATCCTACAGAAGGGGTGTGGATGATGCTCATGACATGCTGGGGTGATGTCACAGACAGTGCAGAGGGACAGGAATTGGCAAATAGTAGGAGAGAGACATTCACTGGCAATGGGGACAAGTCATACAGTGGATTGCCAAACAGTCATAGAGTGTAGTTGTTGTGAGACTGGCCTTTGATAAAACGTAGGACCTTGGTCAGAGTAGGCCATGGTGCAGGGACTAGGGCTTCCGGGTACTCTTCCGGGTGAATGTTATCTGTTCCATGTCTTCTTCTTCTGATGTGTGTGTTGCCTGGTGTGTCCTTGTTGTTGTTGGTTGTGAAGGGGCAACACACACCTCAGTGTTAGAAGACATGGAGGAAGACATCCCGGGGGCTGCTCCCTGTGGAGTTATGAAGGGCAGTACAGCAGCAAGGAGGGCCTGCTGGTTTTTCAGAATGGCAGCCACATCACGATGGTAGGCAGCCAGGTCCGCCCTGAGGGGTTCTATGTTGCATTCGTGCACACGTTGACTGCCTTGCAGTTGTAGTTGTTGTGTCAACTGGATGACAGCTGTGCAGATTTCCTTCTGTGTTTTTAAAAGTTCCTGCAAGAGCGATGTTCGGGCTTGCATAGCAGCTGCCTGATCAGCAGTAGACATCATGCACGAACGCACCCCCTCAAGGCTGGCTGCCATAGTTTGCATCCCCACCCGCACCTCCTTGGCCAGCTCCCGCTGTACCCCAACGACGGTTCTTTCGAAGCTGGTGCCAGTGTCGTCAGAGTCCTCAGCTGTGTTGGAGCTGGCAGGTCTTACAATTGGGGTGGCGGGTGGTTCTCCTGTGGTGGCTGCTTCTTCTGTGCTCCTCCTTGTGACTGAAGGTGGGGTTTGGAGGCTTTCAAGGACCATTTGAATGGTCTCCTGTGGGATGTTTATGGGCTCGTCATCCATGTCTTCAGGGAACTCAGGGACAGGCATATCGGCAGGAGATCCGTGTTCCTCTGCAATGAAACAGGGTACAATTAGTGTGTCTGTGTTGTGACAATTTTGCACTAAGATACAAGCCTTTGGATGCCTTAACTTTGTGCTCTGTGTTTGTCTTGGTATCTGCTGTCCGTCATAGGGCATTGTTGTAGGCCTATGGCCCACCTGTGTGTCACATGTATGATATGGAGCTATCAGACATGTCTGCCTGATCGCCTCTAGGTGTTGCTTTGTAATTGTTTAGGAATAGGCGTGTTTTTGTCCTACTCCTCCCTCAGTGTTTTACTATTGGTATGGAGGGACATTTTGTTGGGTGGGCTCTCATAATCCTACATGTGATTACTGGCTTTCTAGGCAGCAGGATAGCTAATGGTGTGGGGGACTAAGTCTGACCCACTTGTAAATAACTCAGTCACCCTGATATTTCTTTTTGCTCAGACTAACTAGCAGTGCCTCTGGTCTCCCACAGCAAAGGAATGTTTAGACATCCGAGCGCATGACATCTTTGAAACTTTTCAGGGAAGTGGTGGTCACTCAGATCCTACACAATTGTCTCTTTTCCGGTATGTTCCCATACACAAATGACAAAGACAGTATTTGTTTAATATGAGGTTTAATAGTACAACTGACTTGTTGATATTTAGGTGTGAGCCACAATAACCCAAACAATACACACTGTTAGAATTGAAATAGTCCGCAGGAGAGTAATACATTAGTACACAGCTATCATGGTGCCTAACAGTTTCTACTCTCCCTCTGCTTGTTCTATGTATAGCACAGCATGTTACATTTGGAGCTTGCCTGTCGGAATCACTGGGGAGACATCATCCCTCATATCAGAGGAATGGCCTGTGATCTGGTTGTGCATCAGCAGCAAGGCAGGCAGCATCTAGTTCTGTTTCTCAGTTTGGAAACTCCCTCTTGCGTGTCTTGGGACAAGGAAGTGATTTTATAAGTCATATGTCATCGTGATGACAAAGTTTCCCTACGCAGGAATGCCAAATCTTAACCCCTACCACATCTATCAGCAATGTACCAGACTGTATCCTTGACTGGGGCACAGAGTGAATATGTTCTGGCAAACTCCAGTGCAGAAGTAGGCAAAACAGTGTGATTTGACTAATTTACAACACCCTAGGACTGGCTATTTGCTATATTAACTGATTGGAAGGCCAATGAGAAGCATTTAGTGCAAAGTGCTCTGAGGCTCTTAGATGTGACCAAATGAGTAAAAGTACATTCAGGGTAAGGTGCACAAAGGCCTACAGCCTGAGGCTAATGCGCAATGTATACGTTACACTTGCCACAATACACTTTGACTGACTGTGGGTGTTGTGACTGCCGTGCCAGCACACTTGCCTCTCAGGACCTGCCCTATACACTTTTTATTCACATTGCATGAACTGTACATGTTACGTGGCATTACCTATGCATGTTAATGTTAGGATGTGGTATGGATGTAAACATTGTTGATGTTTGAAGATGATGTTGGGTCATGTGTGTTTAATTGGATTGGCCTGTTTATCGTATGTAGGTCCTATTTGGTTGTCAGACTTTGCAGGTGTGTTTCAGTGACCAGTTGCCTGTGTCCCCTCCTCAGGTGTTGTCTTAGCAGTATGACATTAGTGATGTAGCCTTGTTAGCCAGGCACGTGAGGGACCCTGACGTATGCAGCATGTGTGTGTCGTTAGTGCTGTGTGGCTCCAATTGCTGTTTACTTTGGCTTATGTATGTGTCAGGTATGGACATTCGGCATTTGAGTGTACTGGTGCCTTTGTCTTATTTCTATGAATTGGTGCGGATGTTATCCTCACCCCCTAATTTGGGTATGTATATTCCATGGGGAGGTTCCTGCCATTTGGTACTGTAGCTGCACAGAGATGAGAAGTGTTATTGTAAGCTGTTGTGGCAGTTACATTGCAGTTGTTATTTTGGCTACTGGATTACTGATAGGGACCTAGTTGATGTGGGATAGATTTTACAAAACAAGTGCCTGGATGTGAGTTTGAGGTAGTTGCCTTCCCACATGTCGCTGCTTTCCCTTGGCTCTATTGTTGTCATTACAGGATGTCCCCATGGGACTGTTGTTGTTGCTGTATTTTGTCGTGCCCCAGCTTCAGTCTGTGCTGGGCATGCCCCCCTGCTGTGCCCCTTTACCCATGCCAGTTCATATATGTGCAGACTTACATGCATTGTGTAGTAGGTATTTCCCCCCCTGTTACAGTCTACATTATTGCAATTTAATTCCCCATGCGACTTACCCTGCATGTGCGTTGTGTCGTGGTAGTCTGCGCTGTCCTGTCCTTGAATCCCTGTGACGATCTCCTCCGGGATGACGGCTGCGACCATCTCCTCCATGTGGTCCAGGGCCTCCTGTTGTGCTGGACTCCCCCCTCCAGTCTGCATTGCTGCCTTCCTGTTCCTGGCCATTTTCTCTTTTGTCCTACGTTTGCAGTCATGCCAGCGTTTCTTACACTCAGTGACTGTGCGGCGTTCTTCAGCCACACTGTTGATCTTGTCCACTATTTGTTTCCATATGGCCTCTCTCCTACTGAGTGGCAATTTAGAGGAGATGAAAAGTTGGTGCTGGTGTTCCGTCACCTCTTTCACCAGGATTTCCAGCTCCTCTTCACTGAAGCGACACTTTCTTTTTTTTTTGAAAAATTCCTGGTTCCTGTATGGATCCTCCTGGCTGGTTCCTGGTCTGCTGTCATCCTCCTGGGGTCTGTAGTGGCCTCTGGGATCCATTTTGGCTCTCCTCTGCTGAAGGGCAGTTTTCGCGCAAAATTTTAACGCAATAGCGTGAAAAAAACCAGCGATTTCCGGATCGCGCTGTCGTAAATCGACCCACAGTGATGTGCGTCGCCTTTACGTTGGTTTCCTTTACGACGGAACGCCGCTGTGTGCGTCACGAAATAATGACTCCCACCTGTTGGTTGCGCCGCCGTACGTCAAAGTATAAATTTGACGCCCGCACGGCGCTTCAAAATGGCGTTAGACGGCGCAAATTTTTTTTACGCAAAACTGCGTTAGCGCAGTTTTGCGTCAAAAAGTAGAAATATGGCCCTTTGTATCCAGGTTTGTAACAGGATTGAGGCCAAAGATAAGTCTTATGATTGAGCAGAATTTAATCTGTTAGTACAATAAGTCCATTGACGAGATTTTGCGTTATGCTAAATATTGCCATAATGAAATAGAAATGAAGCAGAAAAAATTGAAGGAAATGTTGATGCTTGCCCAAATGAAAGCTGCTCAAAGAACTAGCCAGATACCCATGGCTGTGAACAATGCCAGCGTAATGCAAGTTGGTATCAACATAGACAGAATCCAATGCAAGGTAGAGGTCGAGGAGTCTCAGTAGATCCTAGTACAGGAGTGGATGTAAATAGTATAAAAAGGTAAACTCCTTGTCACTTCTGCAATAAGTTGGGACATTGGAAGCAGGAATGTTGTTTAAATCCAGCTAATCAGGCCCAAAATGCTGGATTTGTACCTTCTCAGAATAACCATCCTAACAAGGTGCAGGGTCCAAAGACCCAGGAACCAAATTTTTACTGTGCCCCTAGCTCCGGTAATGCAAGTACCCCAACCCCGATGCCACACAAGAATGCTGTTGGATCACACCAGCATATAAATCAGGGCACGAGAATGATTCAAATGGGGTTGAGGATAATAATATGTTTCAACAGTCCCCTTTGTTTGATACAGGTGAAAGAAGTGGCTCCGATCAGTCAGCCTGACGGTGCATGAGAGGGGAGGAAAACTGCATGCTTGGTGCAGCATTATAGGTAGATCAGAGCGGACGATTTGTAGATTGTGAAGTGGATGGTCGTCCTGAATAATTTTTGGTTGACACTGGTGCTATCCGTTCTACTCTGTAGAAGTCCCAAACCTACCCGTCTCAGGAAAAACATTCAAGTTGTTGGTGTGAAGAATGAATAAATGACAGCTAAAGAAATTGAACCAATCACTGTTAAAATAGGATCTTTTGAAGACAAGCACAAGTTTATAGTATGTGATCACAGCCCAGTGAATCTCTTGGGAAGAGATTTACTGTATAATTAAACTGTCATCCATTGAGTGGTTCAATGTCATTGATTTATGTCAAGCCTTCTTTTCGATACCATTGCTGAGGATAGTCAATTCCTCTTCACATTCTGGCTCGGAAACAGGATACCATTGCATTACTGAACCACCTGGCTGAGAATGGACATCATGTATCCCGAGGACAGTTGCAATATTGTCAAAGAAAAGTCCAGTACCTTTCACACCACATTAAGAAAGGAGCGAGAAAGGTGTCACAAGGGAGGATTTCAGCAATACTGAAAACGGGGCCGCAAACTACAGAGAGAGAAGTCAGGATGTTTTGGGGAATGGTGGGCTAGTGTCAACAGTGGATAGCCAGCTTTTCCATGATGGCTAAGCTTTTACAGAGGCTGACACACAAGGATGTGTCCGATCTGGTACAAAAGGACAATGATTGTTGTGTTGCTTTTCTAGTACTGAGAGAATGTCTCTGTCATGCCCTGACTCTAGGGGTGCCCTATTATAACAAATCGTTTGCACGTTACTGCAGAGGGAGGGAGGGCTGTGCACTCTCAGTGCTGACTCAAATGCATCAAAATGCTAAGAGACCTGAGGTGTATTTTCCTGCCACATTAGTTTGTATTGCTTCTGCATTGCCTGGATGTTTAAAATCAGTAGCTGTGGTTAGCATTGGCATAGAGAGGTGTGAAAATATTGTCATGGGACATCCACAAACTGTGTACATCCCTCATTCAGTAGAGCTTTTATTGACTAGAACCAGAACTCAGCATCTAACAAGTAGTCGACTTACTATGTACAAGCAGATTATTTTGGCCGCAGAAAATATGACAATCAAATGTTGCAGGATATTGAATCCTGTAAGTCTGCTGCAAATAGTGGATGAGGAAACCACTGAAGATTGTGAAGGGGACCATGATTGTCTTGATGTCACTGAGCTATGTAACAAACTGAGACTAGACATATGAGATTAACCATTACCTGAATCTGATTATGGTGGTCATTATGACATTGGTGGTGAGTGTTAAAGTGGCGGTAATACCGCCAACAGGCTGGCGGTAATTACTGCCAAATTATGACCATGGCGGTGATAACTCCCATAGACAGCCAATGTACCACAGCAACCACCAGGGTGTTAACACCGCTCACAACGGCGGTAGCCATCAACAGCCAGGCGGAAGTCAAGGTACTGCCCACCATATTAAGACATAGCAAACAGCCACGATTTCCGGGGCAGTACCAATGCCTTCAAAAGCTTGTCGGAAACAGAACACAGAAGATAAAAGACTCACCATCAGAGACACAGAGAAGACCATCGCCGCCATGGAACCAGAACTTCAAGTTTTCCCGATGCTTTTCTACGCCATACTCCACCTGGAACACCAATGCCGACGAAGACGACGACGGTGAGTACAGCTGCCTAGCACACAAGGGAGGGAGGAAAAGGAGAGTGGCACACACGCACAACACACACCATTCAAACACACCAGCTGCAGAGGAAAATTAGTCTGACAGGACACACGTCATAATAATGCAAGGACAACATTTATCCAAAACTGATAATGTAATTTGATGCTAACAGCCACCATATTGTCCATGTGACAAGAAATACATAAGTCACTGGAGGGTGGCCTACCTGCCCTCTGCTGGAGGCGAGGGCTGCTATGTCCCAGCTGGAGGTGAGGGCTGCTGTGTCCCAGCTGGAGGTGAGGACTGCTGTGTCCCAGCTGGAAGTGAAGGCTGCTGTGTCCCAGCTGGAGGTGAGGGCTGCTGTGTCCCAGCTGGAGGTGAAGGCTGCTGTGTCCCAACTGGAGGTGAGGGCTCCTTGCCCACTTCTGTTGGAGGGTAAACCCTGCCAGCCTCTGCTGGAGGTGAGGGCTCCTAGCTCATTGCTGTTGAAGGGGGTCTCTTGCCTCTCTTAGTTGGTGGAGTGGGAACCTTCCCTTTCTTGGGTGGTGGAGTGGGATCCTTCCCTTTCTTGGGTGGTGGAGTGGGATCCTTCCCTCTCTTGGCTGGTGGAGTGGGATCCTTCCCCCTCTTGGGTGGTGGAGTGGGATCCTTCCTCCTCTTGGGTGATGGAGTGGGATCCTTTCCTTTCTTTCCTCCATGGCTAGGAGGTGCCTCCACTGTCCCTGTGGACTGTTTGGCAGAGGTACTGGGCTGGGTCATTGTGAAACTGCTCTTACGGGCAGGACGGGGAGGGAGGGTAGAGGTCAAGTTGGGCAAGAAAAAGCTTCTTAGGGACGGTGGGGTTGGATGAGGGAGGAGGGATGGGATTGGAGATTGAGGGAGTAGTTGTTGAGGTGTATGTCTGCTGGACTTGGATGCAGGTGCATGGACAGTGTGCTGATGTGAGGTGGATGGCTGTTGGGTGTCTGAGTCGTGTGTTTGTGTCTCTTTGGAGGGGGAAGAGAGGGTGGGAGAGGACACAGGGGACGCGTGGATGGATGTTGTGGAGGTGTCTGCAAGTGAGGTGTGGTGCTGCTTGGTGTGGTGATGTTGGTGGTGGCTGTTGAAGCAGTACATGCAGGTGTGAGTGTGGATGTGGCGGTGAGGGAGGAGGAGGAGGGGGAGGCAGTGGAGGAAGTGGATGTTGTTGTGTGTACAACTGTCTGTTGCTTGTGTGAGTGCTTGTGGCCTGAAGCGTGCTGCCTGTGTTTGTATGTGCCATTCTTCTGTGATGTTTTGTGTGTATGCTTGTCTGTAAGTGTGCATGGGATGGGTTGGGGTTGAGGAGATTGGGACTGGGAAGTGGTAGTTGGAGTGGGGACGGTAGTAACAAGGACAATGGCTGCCATCAGAGAGGAGGCCAGAGCCTGGAACGATCTCTGCTGGGCTGCCAATCCACTGTGAATGCCCTCCAGAAATGCACTGCATTGCTGCATCTGGGATGCCAGCCCCTGGATGGCATTCACGATGGTTGACTGCCCTACAGAGATGGATCTCAGGAGGTCAATAGCCTCCTCACTGAGGGCAGCAGGGCTCACTGGGGCAGGGCCTGAGTTGCCTGTTGCCTGTGGCAAAGGAGATGCCCACCCTCCTCGGTGAGCGGGCACAGGCAACTCAGTGAGGGGCTACTGGGAGGGTGGTGTGGGTAGGGGGGGTGGCATCTGTACCTGTAGCTGGGGTGGTCCCAGAGGTGTCCGCCACCACCAGGGAGCTTCCATCGGAGGAGGAATCTGAGTCACTGTTGTCACCGCCATGGTGCTCCCCTCGCCCTCCGTCCCACTGGTCCCCTCGGCATCAGTGGACTCTGACTCCTAGGTCCTGTGGGATGCAGCTCCCTCAGTCGCCAGTGCCCCTGCTTTTCCGCCAGACGATGCTAATACACACATGCAAACGATGACAGAAGAAAAAAGGAGAGAGAAAGGGAGCACTGGGTCAATTGCAGCACCAACACCACAGATGGCATACACATTACCGTCACACACAGGGATCAGGATTGAGCACCTTGCATTGCATTGGCATTCCATTGGCTGGGTACCACAGCAAGATGTGAGCCAACCCCCGCCAACTGCACCCCTCCTGGGAGTCACTAAGCCCTGTCTGACATGGAATGCAACCTAGCTAGGTTACCAGATTTAGCAATACAACCATTACCCTTGAGCTGGATTACACTGCGATCTCTGACCTGGCATTAAGAGGCAACCAGTAACTGACATTCACCACCAGGATCCCATGCCACCTACCAATCATAGTGTTAACGCATACTGTACTCACCCCTTGTGGCTGTTGTGATGCCCTCAAGCACCCATCCAGCTCTGGTTAGGCCACCGCCAGTATGCGGGCCATCAGGGGGGTCAGGTTCTGACAGGCACCCCGCCCTTTTTGGGAGGCCATCCTCAGCTGGGCCTCAGCTGTCTTCCGGGCCCAACGTCTCAGGTCCTCCCACCTCTTCCTACAGTGGATGCTCCGCCTGCTGTAGACCCACAGGATCCATATGTCCTTGGCAATGGCACACCACCATCCCTTCTTCGGATGGGCGCTGACCTGCAGAGGAAACACAGACAGGAGGATACCATTACACATACAAACCAGCCTGTCACGCATATGGCCCACAAATCCTCTTTCATCCCCATTGGCACACACATCACCCAGCGCCCACCATGTACACTACCACCCGACATACGACCCCCAAATGACACGATGTTCGCACACACATCTCCATGCAACCTTGTCACATGCATCGTACCCAAGGTGTACTCACCTTTTGGTCTCGAGGCCCATACAGCTGTCCATACTGGGTAGGACCCCATCCACCAAACTCTCCAACTCCTCCGAAGTGAAGGCAGGGGCCCTTTCCCCAGTTACACGGGCCATGGCAGGATCCAGACACAGGTAACAGCAGCACACGCAATGTAGGTATTGTCCTGTGGAAAGTCAGGAATCAAGTGAGGTTATGGACAGAAAATGGCGGCCATGAATGTCAAGCCAATGTTCTCAATTTTGCTGGCAAGGTTTTTGTCTGCCCTGGTGAAACACATGTGCAGCTACATTGCTTTTCCCCAGGTCGAAGATTTGGCCACTATGAAGGCAGGATTCTATGTAATGGGACATATACCCAATAATGTTGGAGCGATTGATGGTACACATGTTGCGTTTGTCCCCCCCCACCAGAATGAAAAGGTGTTCAGAAATCGGAAGAGTTTCCACTCACTGAATGTGCAAATGGTGAGTCTGGCTGACCACTACATCTCCCACGTCACTGCCAAGTATCCTTCGTTGGTGCATGACACCTTCGTCCTGAGGAATTGCAGCATCCCAAATGTGATGGCACAACTACAGAGGCACAGGGTGTGGCTAAATAGTGAGCCTGACTCCCCACCAAATGTAGGTCAGTGTATGCCTTCTGGTGTAAACCCCATACCATTGTAAGGCTAATGTTTGTCTCTCAATACTTGCAGGTGAGTCTGGCTACCCAAACCTATTGTGGCTCCTGACCCCTGTGAGGAATGCCAGGACAGGGGCTGAGAATCATTATAACGATGCACATGGGCGAACCAGGAGAATTATTGAAAGGACCTTCGGCCTCCTGAAGGGCAGGTTCAGATGCCTCCATCTAACAGGTGGCTCCTTGTGCTACTCACCTGAGAAGGTCTGCCAGATAGTAGTGGCATGCTGCATCTTGCACAACCTGGCCCTCAGACGGCATGTGTCTGATCTGCAGGAGGAGGAGACTGGAAATGCCCCTGTGGCAGCAGTGGACCCTGAGGACAGTGAGGATGAGGAGGCAGAAGATGAGGATGTGGACAACAGAACTTCAGTTATAGGTCAGTACTTCCAATGACACACAGGTGAGACAGTGGAACTGACCATTCCTCTGATTATTAATATTTTCTATGTGGTTGTAGCAGGATGGCATTCACTTCCTTTGCATCTCTACTTACTGTCACCTATGGCTTCTCATTTTGCAGGTGTTGGTGATATAACAACTGTGTACTGCTGTGGTGACTAAAGACAGATACAGTTCATTAAATGTATGCTATCACAGTGTTCAGATCATTTGCACATGATGTGACTGTTTCCATATATGCACTTTTTCATACCATAAAACACTTTCACTCAGGTTGTGTTCAAGGGTGTTTATTGTAGTGCAAATAATTGATGGAAAATTGCAATGGAATAGGGTGATGGTTGAGGAAAGTCCAGGGCATTGTTCCACTCTGTTTGTAGCACAGGTCCAGTGTCCAAGGGGCCCTAGGAAAGGGAGCAAAGGCTGTTCAAAGTGGACAAGGTGGGACACAAGGGGGACATTCAGGATGGTCTCATTTCCTGGCGGTGGTCTTGGCAAGTGTCTCTGGCTTCTGTCTGGGTCACTTGGAACGTTTGTGGGGTGGTTCACCTTCTGCAGGGGGAGGGGTGATGGTGGTCTATGGGTCCTGTGGCAGGGCCTCCTTTCCACTAGCTGCAGCAGAAGTGGTGGGCTGGTCAGTAGACTGGCTAGTGGTAGGGGCCCGCTGGTGTGCTGTCCATTCCCTCATGATGTTGGCCATATCTGCCAGCACCTGTGCTATGGAGACCGTGGTGGTGTTGAGGGCCTGCAAATCCTCCCTGATCTCCTGATGGTGTACCTCCTGCAGGCGCTTGTTCTCCTGCACATTGGTACGGATCTGGCCCATCTTGTCCTGGGATTGTTGGTAAGCCCCGAGGACATTAGTGTGTGCCTCCTGGAGAGTCTATTCCCTGGGCCTGTCCTCCACTGGCGCACAGCGGTCCTCCCAGTGTCCCCATTTCCCTGTGCCTCTGTCCCCTTAACAGTGCACCCACTGCCACTGACCCCAGGTCCCTGATTGTCTTGGGGGTGAGGTGTGGACTGGGGTCCATGTACAGGGGGGCACACTGCTGATTGACGTGTCCTGGGGACTGAGGTGTGTAGATGTGGGTGGGTGCTTTGCTGTTGGATACTGATGGGGAATGCTCTGTGGTGGATTGTGAGTGGGCTGGGGTGGCCGACTGACCAGTGGTCCCTGATGGGCCAGGTAGTTCATCCAGATCCTGAAGCCTAGAGTTACTGTCATCACTGGGGGTATCTTCTGTTGGGAGACTGGATAGTCGTGGCACCTCCTCGCCGCTGAGATTGGCTGGCATAGGGATGTAAGTGATGTATTATATTTCATGTCTATGACATACTATACATCCCTTGCTTCCCATCTATTGTTGCTGTTGCCCTGCCACCTTTGTTTGTGTATGGTGATGTATTGTGTGATTGTTAGTTCTCCATGCTATGCATGCCTTGGTGATGGGTGTCCATGGAGGGCTGGGAAGGCTGTCCATGCATTGTTATAGCATGCAGGTCTTGGCATTGGGGTTAGTCAGATGTGTAGGTGCAGTGTGTGGGATGGAGTGGAGTGATGGGAGTCAGGGTGAGGGGGTGACTGCCAAGTGAGGTGGGGGTCCACTGCCAGTCCTCTGGATGGCGAACTGGTGCCTTGCTGCCATAGAACGTACCTTCCCCCGTAGGTCGTTCCACCTCTTCCTGATGTCGTCCCTTGTTCTTGGATGCTGTCCCACGGCATTCACCCTGTCCACAATTCTCTGCCATAGCTTCATCTTCCTGGCAATGGATATTTGCTGTACCTGTGCTCCAAACAGATGTGGCTCTATCCTGGCTATTTTTTTGAACATGACTCGCAACTCATCATCTGTGAAACGGGGTATCTTAGTGGGTACATGGGTGTTGTGTGGTATGTATTGTTCAGAGGGTGTTAAGTGATGTGGTGGGGTGTGGGATGTGGGGTGTGTGACGGATGGATGGGTGTTTGTGGTGTGTGTGTCTCAGTGGTCTTCGTGTTAGTCTTGTGGCGCTTATTGGTATTCGTGAAGGGTGGTGTGTAATGTGGGTGTGTGTTTTTTATAGTGCTATGGGTGGGTCGGTGTGGTGTGTGTATAAGTGTCAGGTGTGTGTTTCTGGTATTGGCCAATGTTGTGTTGTTTTGTATTTGGGTGGCCATTCTGAGCGCACCGGTGTGTACCACCAATGGTTTACCGCCATTGAATGTCCGCCGTGGTGACTTGTGTGTCATAATGTGGTGGGTGTTTTTTTTTTGGGCTTATTAGTATGGGTGTTTGTACCAACACTTTACCACTGACCTTTGGGCTGGCGGATTTGTGTATGTGGCAGTAGTCTGTCAGTTTGGTGTGTGTGTGTCATAATATGGCAAACGAATATTCACCACCTCCGCGGTATGTTGGAAGCCGTCACTGCGACGGTAAGCGGCATTTTCTGGCAATGTCATATTGAGGGCCTATGGGCTACATGTATCAAAGCTTGGTTTTGCGACTTGCAAATTGTGAGTCAGAGCGACTCGCAATTTGCAAGTCACAAAACCATATGTTGCATAGTGTCAATGACACTATTTGCAACTCGCAAGAGGGTCGCAAATGCCCACCTCATGACTATTCATAAGGTAGGTCTCAATTTGTGACCCCCTTGGGAACGGCAGCCCTCACAGGGATGGTGGCCTACTGGAGACAGCAGACCACCATGTCTATGACTGCTTTTAAATAAAGCAGTTTTTTTTATAAAGGGCAGCCTGTTTTCCTTAAAGGAAAATGAGATGCATTTCAAAAACAAAATATGAAATGTTTTTGTTTAATTTTTTCAGAGCAGGCAGTGGTCTATAGGACCACTGCCTGCTCTGAAAAAATGTTTTTACTGACATTCACAAAGGGGAAGGGGTCGCATGGGTTCCTCTTTCCGTTTGTGAATGGGTTAGCACCAGTGTGACACTGGTGCTGACTGCGATTGTTTTGCGACCGCATTCGCGGTCACAAAACAATCATACATGGGACTGCGAGTCGCAATTAGGAAGGGAACACCCCTTTCTAATTGCGACTCGCAATCACTTTTTGCGATTCGATAAATAGTTCAGTTCCCCGAATCGCAAAAACGGTTTGGTACATGAAAAAGTGCATTTTGCACGTCACTAACAGTCCGATTCGCCATTTGCAATGTGCAAAAGGCTACATACATGTGGCCCTATGTCCTTTATGTTGGTGGTTCATGCTTGAGAGACAACAGAAGAAGTTTGAGAGCAGCTAATGCTGTTTGTACTTTGTCTGGAGTTGTCGAAGCTGCTTGGGTTCAAGGAATATTTTCTGCCCAAGTAGCTGAATTGATTACTCTTACTAGAGCATGATATGTCTCTGATTCATTGAGAGTGACAATCTTTAGCGATAGTCTATACAATTTGATGCTGGTCATAAATTCAGACAACTGCGGTCTCAGCTAGGTTTTATGACATCCTCTGGTTTTCTGATCCGGAACAACGAACAAGTGAAAAACCTCCTTGACGCACTACAATTGCCTGAACTAGTCATAGTAGTTAAGTGCCCTGCACATCGTTCTGGCGATGATCATGTGACTTTGGACAATAGGTGTGCCGAGGAGGTTGCAAAATACCGTGTCCATAATGTCCGTACCTTTCCTGGTGTAATCATAAATGAGACAATAGAAGAAACTATCTTTTACCTTTTGTTGACAACAGCTGATACTTGGGATGAGGTGAAAAGACTCCAAGAGGAAGTGTTTGAAGAGGAACAGTAAGGCTGGGTCAGGGCAGCTTGTGTCAAAAGAGATGATGACCTTTGGGTTTCAATGGATAGAAGACCGGTGTTGCCAAATAGCCTGTCACCTCCTATGGCTCAACATTTTCATGGCCCTGCTCATATTGGTAGGGATGCTGTGGTAAGATTTTTCAGACCGACTTGGTTTAATCCTAAATTCAGATTGATGCCTGAAGCGTTGTGTCATCGATGTGTTGTGTGTCAACTGAACAATGTTGGAAAGAGAACTGCAGTTACATTGAGTCACATAGGAAGGTCAGAAGGACCTTTTAACAGGATACAGATGAATTTCATTGAGATGCCTCTCTACAATGGGTTAAGGTATGTTTTGGTTATTGAGTGTATCTTTTCCCATTGAGTTGAGACGTACCCAACTAGGTCAAATGATGATCTTGCTGTAGCCGAACTGCTGTTGAGGTAGCTAATACCTACGTTTGTCTTTCTGACCTCTTTGGAATCAGATGGAGGAACATATTTTAAAAGTAAGGTTCTGAAATTGTTGTGCACAGCCTGGCAAATGGAGCAGAGATTGCACTGCCAGAGGCCTTGGGTCTTGTTGAGCAAGTGGATACCACACTGAAATTGAGATTGGCAAAGGTGTGTTCTGTGACATCCTTGAAATGGCCTGATGCTTTGCCCCTTGTGTTGATGAGTCTTCGGAGTGTACCTGATCGAAAGACTGCACTGTTCCCCCACAAAATCCTTATGAGGAGGGTGATGAGACTGCCAGTGATTCCTGTAAATGCACTTGTGAATATAACAGATAATATGGTCCTGGATTATTTCAAAGGACTAAATGATGTAGTGCGTTATGTGTCTCGCCAGTTCGTATTGGCTACAGCTTCTCTACTACAGGAACAGTGCCATGACCTTAGTCCCGGCGACTGGGTCTTGGTGAAGAAACATATCAGGAAAACATATCTGGAACCTCGGTGGTGTGGAACTTACCAAGTGATCCTAGTGACCACAACTGCTATGAAGTGTGGCGGTCTTCCCAATTGGATCCACGCATTTTATACTTGTAGAGTTGAGTGTCCCCTTGATACAACAGCACCTGTCCCAGAGGAACCAGTGGTGCAAGAAAGACAACCTGAACAGGTCAGCCAAGCTGTCAGGGACCAAGCACAGCCAGACGTAGCACTTGATTAAGTTGGAGAGGGTCATGAGCAAGTCATGACTGACTCTGAAGATGAAGCAGTAGAGATTTGTTCTGTAGCCAGTGAGTCAGATTCAGAATCAGACCCAGGAGAAGGAATGAGTGTCGGAAGAAAGCGTGTGGAAGCTGGAGAACATTGGCCCAGAAGACAAGAACAAGGAAAAGTGAGTCTGCCTAAAGAGTGTATGCCACCAGTGATTGCTGAGGAAACTGACAACTCTGAACTGAGCGGAATGAAGACAAAGGTACAGCATTGGGAAAGTCAAATAGAACAAGAGTGCATAGTCGTAGGTATTCTTCACCTGAGTGGACCTGCTTTGCAAAAGTCACAGATCAAGACATCTGGGAGTATCGGAGTCAGCATATAGGTTTGGCTGAACCTTTATGAACTGAACATTGTGATTGAACTCTACCTTGAACTTTCATTGTCATCTATGAGTTTAGTTTGCATGCATGTTAGAGACATTTACATTGATTGGGATCAAGAGTTTGGAAGATGCCCTGGGCCCCAATAGAATAAAGAGGGTTATTACAAAGAAGAACAAGGAGTGGGACTAGGGAAGTCTCACGAAGAGTGTGTACTGTTGATAATAAACCTTTGAACTTTATTTTGCTGCTTGCATTGGTGAAATCAACAAATAAATGTTTTGCTGCTGCCATAATTGCTTAGTAATAGATCTTATTCTAAAGATGTAATGGAGCTAAACAAGATAAATATATGTAAATACATAGTAGGAGCTTTATTGCTCATTTATTGTACAATCCTGATAATATTACTAGTAGGAGTGTTTTTCCCTACCAGTCATATGGAAGAGGAGTTACCTTCTAGTGAACCCCCAAATTATTAATCCTAAAAAAGGTAGTTAGTTAAATGAGAAAGAATTACACTTAGATGTATCTAGAGGAGATTATTCTGCAAACATAAGATTATGGAAGCAAGTGATTGCTACATATGCACTCAATTACCTGTTTCTGTTTCAGAAGGCATTACCTATCGTCATATTCCAAGACTTATGGGATTTCATGTAGTATTTTGTTCAGTTTGTTTTATGGGACAGGACATTATCAGTATTATTTTTCAAACTACAATTTAGTTCTTTCAGAGATCCCTAGTATTGACCATTTGAACAGATGTCAAGTTTTTCCACCTTGTTTCCACTTAGACACAGTTTATGCACACCAACATAATTTAACTTGTATATTATCTGATGTTGAGAAGGAATTCCTGAATTTAGTTGAGGACAGAAGAAGAGGGTTGGAAGCTACCTCTCAGTTAGACGAACATTTCCGAAGTCAAAATAAATGGATGAGGGAAGAGATAGAACATCGGTTGGCTGGAAACTTAGCTGCCTTAGCTTTAGGTTGGGAACACAAAGGAAGATTGTGTATCTGGACGGAAAGATCTGAGACAGATAATGCGTTTGTGTGAAAGAGTGAATGTGAACATACTTTTGAAGTTCGAGAGAACTATAAGTTGTATTTGAATGTAGAAGACGCTGTTATCCCTGGAGTTTATTTTGTTTGTGGAAAACATGCTTATTTTAGATTGCCAAAAGGATGGTATGGAAAGTGTTACTTGGGGATTGTTTTTCCCAAAATGTATCATTTGGAGCATTTTGACAATCCTGTTTGGACTTAAGGTTCTAGATCTAAGCGAGGTGTGAGTGCAGGAGAAGTGGTAGGAGGCATTTTTTGCGCTTTGATCCCTTCGCTGGGGGTGATTTTAAATGATTTGAAAATTAAAAGGCTGTCTACTATAGTGGATAAACTAGCCACTAGTACTGCTGGAGCACTACTGGTCATAAAGTCTAATATGGTAGCCATCAGATCAATGGTTTTCCAAAATCCTCTTGTGTTAGACATGTTGCTTGCAAAAGAGGGCAGAGTCTGTCAGATGCTTAAGGTCCATCAATATTGTACCTTTATTCCTGATAAAAGTAAGGATTTGCAGAAGTACATCCAGAATGTTTACGGATTGACAAAGGATTTGAAAGAGTTGGAAGCGACTTGTGCATAGAAAGCAATTGGAAATGGTTTTTCTGCTATAGGTAGATGGTTTGGAAATTTGGGAAGTGGAATTGTAGGTTGGTGTTGAGACCATTGCTGATTATTTCCTTAGTGGGAATAGTTCTGTTCGTTGGACAAAACTTTTTTCTGATGAATGAGGGTTCAGCAAAGCAGAAAGAGAGCAGAGGTTGAATTGGAAGATATGCAGTGTAAATACTACAATGACATGAAGCATTTGGAAGAATCCAGATGAAAGCTGTTCAAAACTAAGAGGTTTTAGAGAGTCTCATTCAAGAATGAAGTAGGTTTGTGGTGACGTTATGCGTCATTAGAGGCAGAGTTGAAGTAGCGTAACCTGGCTGTGCCATTATGTTTCCTAAAACATGAAGAAGAATGGGTAATCATTTTCCTTTTGTAACATGTAAAACAAATTGTTAAATGTAGTGCACTGAGATATATTAGTAAAATTGCACAACAGGACTTAACAATTATACAAGCCACATTAATACACACTTGCAAGAATGTCAATGTTGTAGTCTTAGAAACGTTATTCTTTATAATCATTTTATATTCAATGAGTTGGACATTTATGTATATTTGACCAAAAAGTTAATTTGAGTTAATTTTAGTTGGTTGGAGTAAAGGCTGCATTCTTCAAATCTTCAACGTGAAACCTTGTTTTTCCAAAGCTACAGGTGTTGAAGTTAACAAGAAGCTTGTTGTGTCCAAGAGATAAGAGAGTCTGAGAGAATGCTACCGGATGAAAGGAGTATCGTGGCACTGGCAGCTGTAGCTTCTGAGATTCCTGAATATGAGGGTGTATCAAGGTCAGGAGTCGAAGGCTTCGGAAGACTGAATTGTTAATTATAATTGTCTTAAAGTTGTGTTTTTCAAAATAAGACTTTTTGTCATGATGTCATCACACCTGGAAAAACCCAGGGGCATATTTATAATGCCCTAGTGCCACCTTGCGCTATATTAATGTCATTATTTTTTATGTTAATGTAGACCAACAAGGCCGTAATCCCTGCACCGTATTTACAGGGTGGTGCCAGACATAATGTATGCAAAGGGGTCTTTCCCCCGTTAGGGGAGCTGGAAAAATGGCATAAGGGAATCTATGAGATTTCCTTGTGCAACCTTTTACGGCACTTTTAACACCTGTTCAAGATCGGGCGTTAAAAGGGGCTTCCATTTTTTAGAATGGGGACCTATGTACTCTACAGGAGTAGCACCAACATTTTGGAGCTACTCCTTCAGAGTACATCAATAGCGTCATGAGGAATGACGCTATTGCCCACTACCCTGCTCCATGGTGTGCTGTATTTTACAAATGCGCACACATGGTTGCAGTAGGGAGGTGCTAGGGGTGAAGAGGAAGTGGCGCTGCACTCAGTGCAGCGCCACTTTCCATAAATCTGCCTTCAAGTTTTAAGAGTAGATTAGCTGGCAAAGGATTCAGACTCTCTCTGCCCCTTGCACAGAATGGACTTTTTTGTGGTATAGACCTCATACTTTCTATGGGGTCTTATGCCACCGCATCTCTCTTAGACAGAATCTTCTACTGAAGTTCTGTTTGCTCAGCTTTCTCAGATATGTTAGAAATGGGGTCTCTAGTTGGCAGAGATATACACCCTTGTCCTAGTAGGGACCCCAATCCTAGTCAGGATAAGTCACAACACAATCCAAATTATCCTGTACCCACCCTCTGGTAGCCTGGCACTGAGCAGTGAGGCTTAATTTAGAAAGTAGTGTATAAAGTATTTGTGCAGAACTTACACAATAACACTGTGAAAACACCACAAAAAAACCCACACAGATTTAGACAAATGGAGAATATTTATCTGAGCAACAATGTAAATCCAATATACACAAGCAAAGTTATGAATTTTTAAAGATTAAATCCCACTAAAGCTTTTAGAAACACAATAGCTCCAACTGGGGCTATCACAGCGTTGTTGACGGAGTCGTTCCCAATAATCTGACGCCACAGGCGTCGGTCACGGAGTTCCACAGACTCCAAGGTACAGTACCTTTTAAAAAATGAACAAGCAAAGACGTTGCACAGAGATGAGGCTTCGCTGGGGGTGGTGTGGCATCAGTCCCATATGTCGTCCGGAGAGGTGAGGTGTTGGTTCCGGACTGCGAGGCAGGAGGAGGCGAGGCATCAGTTCCATCTGGTTGCACGGGGAGCTGGTGTGGCGTTGGTTCCTTGTGACCCGGCGGGGTTGATGGTTTTAGTCGGTGAAGACGTGATGTGTCGACTTCGCAGTGTTGCGATGACCTTGTGAGACATCAGCGGTGTTGCAGGCTATGGTCATTGCGGCAGCGATGTCCACGGAGTGGGAGCAGGCTGCAGCGTCGGTGCTGGCATCGCTGAAGTTGTTCCAGGCGTCGCTGAAGTCAGAAGACTAGCTAAAAGTCAGTAGATTAAGTCTTTGCTGTCCCTGAGACTTCAGAACAGGAGGCAATCTCAATCCAAGCCCTTGGAGAGCACTTTGGGGGAAGGCAGAGTCCTTCCAACACAGCCAGTGGCCAGCAGGCAGCAGGGCAACAGCAGGGCAGCAGTCCTTCTTAGCAAAGCAGTCCAGATGAGTCCTTTGGGGCAGCCAGGCAGGTCTTTTGACAGAGTTCAGGTGTCGATCCAGAAGTGTCTGATTTCATGGGGTCAGAGACCCAGTTTATATACCCAAAAATGCCTTTGAATTGTGGGAAACTTCAAAAGTGGTTTTGAAGTGCACATGTGCCCCTTTCAGCCCAGTCCTGTCTGCCAGGATCCCTGTGAGGGGGTTATCAGTCCTTTGTGTGTGGGCAGGCCATTAGCTTTTGAAATGTAAGAGAGAGCCCCTCCACCCTTCCTGCCCCGGGAGACCCATTCAGTAAGCAGATGAATGCAGATGTGACTGAGTGTCCTGTGTTTATGGATGTCTGGGTGGAATGCACAAAGTGAGCTGTGAACCAGCACATACCAGACGTGGATTGGAGACAGGGCTGTAAGGGCTGTAAGACACAGATATCAGTAAGTGCAGAGAAATGCCCACCTTCTAAAAGTGGCATTTCTAAAATAGTAATATTAAATACAACTTCACCAGTAAGCGGGATTTTCTGTTACCATTCTGGCCTTTCTGAATTCAGTTGGGCTCCTCTGTCTATACTCTCTGGGGCCCCTGAAGTGACCCATGGAAAACCCTTCTCCTCATCTGTGGACCTCATCTGTGACACTACTAACCTTAATTTGCTCACTGATGCATCCCAGCAGCCAGACAGTACCACCATGGCCTACAAAGTGATGTGGCCCATTCCACTCCTTGGGTCTGACATCTGTCCCCAACCCAGGGAAAACTCTGTCCATACGGAAAGTAGCCAACAGAGGCCACTGACAGCTGTCAATGTCAAGAGCCAGGCCCCTGCTAAGTGGAGGCCCTGATCGGGGCCACTGTGTAAGATTCTCCTCCGGCCTTGGGGTTGGCAAGGAGTTCCCTATGGGCTCCTGAGGTTTCCCTGACCTCTGAGGCATCTCAGAGTGGGGGGCAGTAGCCCCAGCGGTTTTTCACCCTACTTCCACTCTACATCTGGCCAGTTTAGGGGTGGTATCCTGACACTGGTCCATCAACCCAGGGTCTGTACCCTGAGGTTGAACAGGGGACATGGGTGAGTCCTCCCTCACCTTGCCCCTATATCTAGGCTCCCAAACCCTCCTCTGGGGAGTAGTTACTTCAAGACAACTGAAATGTCAGGGCACCCTTGGGGGCCACCCTCCCCAGTTCTCCTGCCACCAGGGGTAACTCATTCCCCAGGATGCAGTCTATGGACATCTGGGGACTAACTATGGCCCTCCTTGGGGTCACCTTCCCACCCCACTCAAGAGATACCAGTGCGGAAAAAATCCTCCCCATGGGCTGGAGTCACCCTACACACCTGCCCGGTGTACTGCTCTGGGGAAATTAGTCTCTCCACCATCATGGTATGACTAGCCCTGGTGTTCCTCAGAGCAGTGAGTGGGACCCCATTCACTCCCACTTGGTGGAAGTGTTTACTCTGACCCTCAGGGATCACCATCTCACCCTCTGAGTCTATCTCCCAACTGAGGGAGATTATGGCATGGTCTATGACCTGCCCCTGGGAACTGCTTTTCCCTAAGGTCACATAGGCCACCACTGTAGAGGTCCCACCAGTGGGTGGTTTCTTTGGACTGACATAGTCCCCCTGCTTATGTCTTAGCTGGGAGAACTCAAAGCATCGGGCTGGAAATGGGATGCCCTGGGCCACTGCCTACCAGAACCAGCACCCTGTTTCTCAGATGGGGTATGGGAAACCTTTCTTACTCTGGGACTTGTCTGGGTCATCTTTAACCTCCCACTCACTCTCCTGGGGGGAACCTGACCCACCCTTTTTTGGGGTCATTCCCAGGTACCTTCGTGGAGACCCTGGAGCTTGCCCAGAGGTCCGCTTCCTCAGCAAGCTTCCTGGGATCAGTCAGCTTACTGTCAACTAGATGCTGGAGCAACTCTGTAAAACAGATACTGAGCAGGTGCTCTCTCATGATTAAATTGTACAACCCAACATGATCACTGACTTTGCTGTTCCACACCCAGCCATTCAGTGCCTTGCTTGAGTAATCAATGAAGTCTGCCCAGGATTGGTTGGGGAGCTTGTGACTGTCCCTGAATCTTTGGCGATACTTCTCAGGAGTCAGTCCAAATTTGGTAATTAGAATGGTTTTCATAAGAGTGTACTTAGTCTGGATCCCAACCTCTAATGTCAGACGTGTGTCCCTCCCAAGTGTAGGCATGTGTTTCCACAGACCCACCCCTCAGTGCTCTACAAACCTTCTTGTCACTGCTGGAGTCAGACTGCCTAGCCTTACGCTCCAGCTCTTTCAGACTCAGTTCATGAACCAAGATAAGTTTCACTAAATCTCAACTAAATGGTTCCCTGAAAAAGAAAAAAAGATATAGGAGCGGGACAGGGACAAAACATAAAAGCATGAAAACAATCACCCACCTCCTAAATTTGGTTCCACTTTTGTAGAATCCCCTCATTTTTATATATAGCAACGAGTCAAGCAATAGTCATATAATCAATAGTGTGATAGAAAAATACTTTTTAATTAACATTTTATCTACCCCTGATTACATCTCACAGTATACAGTAGTATAAAATTAACATGTAGGACCTAAGGGTCGAAATCCCTCCCAAATGCATGCCAATAAAACTTCACATTCATACAATTCTCAAATGTAAATCATAAGTAAAAAATGAGTAAAAAATCTGGACTGGTATTGTTATAACCCTACTATTCATCACTATGGGGGTCATTACAACCCTGGCGGACGGTGTTAAAGGTACGGTAATACCGCAAACAGGCTGGCGGACAAAAAAAGGGAATCATGACCGTGGCGGAAACCGCCAACATAGACAGCCACTTTAACACTCCGACCGCCACAGCGGTACAGACAAGCAGCGCGGCGGTCACCGCCGACACACAGGCGGGAGACTATGTACCGCCCACAGTATCACAACCCGCCAATCCTTCACCTTTTCCGGGGCGGATTCACCGTGGATAAAAACATGGCGGAAACAGCTTTTGCAATGGGAAAACGCTCACCTTCTACACATCCCACGCGGAAGGAGGACACCATGGAGCCGTAATTACAAATCCTACCTGCCCTTGTCTTCCTGCTCATTTACGAACACCAGCAATGGCGGCGGCGAAGACAACGGTGAGTACTGCACCTACGACATAGGGGAGGGGGGAGGCAAAAGTCAGAGGGACACACACGAAACCCCCCCACCCCCACCCTTACCCTCGCACATTATAACACACACAGCTATGCATGTCAAAACATCGCAGTAACAACCCACAACCCCCCCGGAAGAATGCAAAGACCAAAGGAAATCAGTCCAAAAATTGTAATGTTTCAAAATACAGTTACCAAATATATACAGATATATATATATATACACATTAAAAAGTATATACATTACGAGAAGCAGTGCAGGTATGCACATATCAATGTCCGTGCACCACTGGCCCAAAAATGCATGGGCGAGGCCCACAATAGATACCTGTCCACAAACGGAGAGAACACTGCTGGGGCATCAGATCGAAATACAACAGGCACCTCAGGGGGAAGGGAAGAGGGGGCACCTCAGCCGGATTACAGCACCACGCCAGATCCACGACGGGGCTCCATGCCCATTGATGTATCCTGGGGAGTGCAAAGCCACAGTCTCTCAAGTCTCTACAGTGGTTGGTTTGCCCACTGAACAATCCTGGGGAGTGCAAAGCCACAGTCTCTCAAGTCTCTACAGTGGTTGGTTTGCCCACTGAACAATCCTGGGGAGTGCAAAGCCACAGTCTCTCGAGTCTCTACAGTGGTTGGTTTGCCCACTGAACAATCCTGGGGAGTGCAAAGCCACAGTCTCTCGAGTCTCTACAGTGGTTGGTTTGCCCACTGAACAATCCTGGGGAGTGCAAAGCCACAGTCTCTCGAGTCTCTACAGTGGTTGGTTTGCCCACTGAACAATCCTGGGGAGTGCAAAGCCACAGTCTCTCGAGTCTCTACAGTGGTTGGTTTGCCCACTAAACAATTCTGGGGAGTGCAAAGCCACAGTCTCTCGAGTCTCTACAGTGGTTGGTTTGCCCACTGAACAATCCTGGGGAGTGCAAGCCACAGTCTCTCGAGTCTCTACAGTGGTTGGTTTGCCCACTGAACAATCCTGGGGAGTGGAAAGCCACAGTCTCTCGAGTCTCTACAGTGGTTGGTTTGCCCACTGAACAATCCTGGGGAGTGCAAAGCCACAGTCTCTCGAGTCTCTACAGTGGTTGGTTTGCCCATTGAACAATCCTGGGGAGTGCAAAGCCACAGTCTCTCAAGTCTCTAGAGTGGTTGGTTTGCCCACTGAACAATCCTGGGGAGTGCAAAGTCACAGTCTCTTAAGTGGATAACAGTCTCCACTGGTTCTGGAAGGGGAATGGTGCTCACACTGCATTAGGCTCCCCGTGACGGTTCCTGTTCCGTCACAGTCCCAGCTGTACATGGGATAACAATGCTTGATGTGGCGGTGTTTCCTTGTTCAGCGGTGCTTTGCCATGGCGGTCTCTGATCTGTTCAGCGGTTCTCTGCCCTGTTCAGCGGTTCTCTGCCCTGTTCAGCTGTGCTTTGCCCTGTTCAGCGGTCTTCACCATGGCGGTGATTCCCTTGTTCAGCAGTGCTTTGTCATGGCGGTCTCTGATCTGTTCAGCGGTTCTCTGTCCTATTCAGCGGTGCTTTGCCCTGTTCAGCGGTCTTCACCATGGCGGTGATTCCCTTGTTCAGCGGTGCTTTGGCATGGCGGTCGCTGATCTGTTCAGCGGTTCTCTGCCCTGTTCAGCGGTGCTTTGCCCTGTTCAGCGGTCTTCACCATGGCAGTGATTCCCTTGTTCAGCTGTGCTTTTCCATGGCGGTCTCTGACCTGTGCATTGGTGTGTGGCATGACGGTTCTTCATTTTCCAGCGGAGCTGTGGCAGCCGGGGCCCTCCTGGGCACTGACTCCGGCGGTGGTCTCCTGACCAGTGACGATACTCCTGCCCTCCTGGGCATTGACTCCGGCGGTGGTCTCCTGACCAGTGACGATACTCCTTCCCTCCTGGGCAATCACTCTGGTGGTGGTCTCCTGACCAGTGACGATACTCCTGCCCTCCTGGGCACTGACTCCGGCGGTGGTCTCCTGACCAGTGACGATACTCCTGCCCTCCTGGGCACTGACTCCGGCGGTGGTCTCCTGCCCAGTGACGATACTCCTGCCCTCCTGCGGACTGACTCCGATACTCCTGCCCTCCTGGGCACTGACTCCGGCGGTGGTCTCCTGACCAGTGACAATACCCCTGCCCTCCTGGGCACTGACTCTGGCGATGGTCTCCTGACCAGTGACGATACTCCTGCCCTCCTTGGCAATGACTCTGGTGGTGGTCTCCTGACCAGTGGCGATACTCCTGCCCTCCTGGGCAATGACTCTGGCGGTGGTCTCCTGACCAGTGACTATACTCCTGCCCTCCTGGGCAATGACTCCGGCGGTGGTCTCCTGACCAGTGACGACGGTGCTGGCGGTGGCGTCCCGGCCGCCGGGGAGGATGGCGCCCTTCTCTGCCGTGCTGCTCTCAGCAGACTGTGCAGACTTCCTCTGGCCCTTCACCACCTTTGGAGGAGTCACAGCTGACTCTGCAATCCCCCTGGGACCCTTGTGAGCAGTTTTGCCACCAGGAGTCTTCACCCTGTCCCGTCAGCCACTTTACAACTTAAGATGCTTTACAGGGGATGGACTGGCAGTGCTTTGGCTCCGTGTCACACTGCCTGCCCTGGTGGCCGGTGCACTCCACACACCCGTAACACGCACCACTGGTACTGGAGTCTTTTTGGCTGAGGCGCTACTACGGGACTTATGAATTGGAGGGGTGGGGATGGGGGCAAAGAGGTCAACGTTGCTGAGGGAGAGTTTATGACGAACACTGGGATGGGTAGCTGGAGGGGGTCTGGGAGTGGAGGAAGAGGAGGTGGTTGTAGGAGGTGTCACTTTAGGTGTTATGGGTGCAGGTGCAGGTACTGGAGGCTGTTGTGAGGTGGATGGATATTGGGTGTGTGGGTGCCCGCGTTTGTGTACTTTGGGAGGGGGCGTCACAGATACACTGGGAGAGGACACAGGGGACGTGTAAATGGGAGTGGGGGTGGTGAGTGCAGGTGAGCGGGATGTGGTGCTGGGTGTTCTGGTGCGAGTCCTAGTGGCTGTAGATGTAGTGCATGCAGGTGAGAGTGTAGACGACACTGGGAGGGAGGAGGGAGACGATGAGGAGGGGGACACAGTGGAGGCAGTGGATGTTGCTGTGTCTGTATGTGTCTGATGCATGTGTGAGTGCCTGTGGGATGTGTGGTGCCTATGTTTTCCTGAGCTACTTTTGTGTGTTGAGGTGTGTGCATGCTTGTCTGATGGTGTGCTTAGGATAGGCTGGGGTACAGGGGCTAGGGTCTGGGTGGAGGAAGTTGGAGGGGGGAGGCTAGACACAGGGACAATGGCTGCCATCAGTGCTGAGGCCAAAGATTGCAGGGTTCGATGAAGGGCAGCCTGACCAGAATGAATGCCCTCCAGGAATGCATTACCGTGTTGCAACTCCCTTTCTACACCCTGGATGGCATTCACAATGGTAGACTGCCCAACAGTGAGTGACCTAAGGAGGTCAATGGCCTCCTCACTGAGGGCAGCAGGGGTGACTGGGGCAGGGCCTGAGGTGCCTGGGGCGAAGGTGATGCCCACCCTCCTGGGTGAGCGGGCACGGGGCGAACGCCGAGGGGCTGCTGGGAGGGCGGTGTTGGTAGGGGAGGTGGCGGCTGTACCTGTAGAAGTGTGGGGCACAGATGGTGCCGCCACGACAAGGGAGCTCCCATCGGCGGACGAGTCCGTGTTGCTGGTTGGTGATCCGGTGCCTGACGTGAAGCTCCCCTCGCCCTCCGTACCACTGGTGCATTCTGAGTCCGTGGTGTGGCCCTCCATGGCCATGTGGGATGCAGCTCCCTCGTGCTCCGGTGCCACTGTACCTCCGCCTGATGATGCTGATGCACAAAAGAACAGGGAGAGCAGAGAAAGGGGGGGGGGACGACAGAAGAAAGACAGGTTGAGTGCATGGCTTACCGCTACCGTTGGCGGACAATACAGACACAGCAGCCCCCTGCACTACGCCGTGCTCCTGGCCTCTACAGATGCAATTCCTGGGATATGGCCTACATCGCTATGGTGGACACCTGCACACATGGATGCCACAGGGGCATGTATACCTGTACTTGGCACTCTACTGCGGTGGGGTGGAGTGCCACATGGTCTGCATTACGGAGGGGCCTAGCCTATGGAAGTCGCCCTGGCCTAGGGAATCCCACAGCCCTCCTCCCACACCTAGACCCCTCAACTACGCGCAAAGTCCCCAGAATGAGGGTGTACTCACCCCCTTGTGTCTGCTGTGATGCCCTCAAGCGCCCATCCAACTCAGGGTAGGCCACCGCCAGGATCCGGAACATCAGGGGGGTCATGGGGCGACAGGCACCCCTCCCACGTTGGGAGGCCATCCCCAGCTGAGCCTCCGCCGTCTTCTTGCTCCAGCGGCGAATGTCCTCCCATCTTTTACGGCAGTGGGTGCCCCGTCTCTGGTGGACCCCCAGGGTCCGGACGTCCTTGGCGATGGCACACCAAATGTCCTTCTTCTGGTGGGCGCTGACCTACATGGCATGCACAGGGGTAGAAGAGAAGTCATTAGCAAGAGCACCATCGAAGTGAGTGGCCCCCATCCCTGCCCTTGCCATGTGGCACATGCATTCACAGTCCTTCATGTTCACTGCACTCTGCCCCCTTCCCTCTTACAACCAGCCCTCTCCACCCAGGCATAGCCCATACAACGTGCTCCCTGTGTACTTACCTGCTGGTCTGGAGGACCGTAGAGTAGCGTGTACTGGGGGAGGACTTCGTCCACGGGCTTCTCCAACTCCTGAGCAGTGAAGGCAGGGGCCCTTTCCCCAGACGCAGCAGCCATTGTCTCTTCCAGACCGAGGTCACAGCAGCACTTGCAGTGTAGGTCCTCTCCTGTCGAAGATCAGGTATCAAATGATTGAACAGATAGAAAATGGCGGTCACGTCCGCGGCGGTGCGTCCGCGGCGGTGCGTATCATCACCGCCGGCGCACTTCATCATTGGCTCCTGGGACCCATAGGGTCCAATGTTAACCAATGCAGCTTTGTGCCGCGGTCTTCGACCGCCTACCGCGACGGTGTACAACACCAGCGCAGTTACCTTACATCTCATTGTCCCAGTTTAGAGGTCAGGCAGCCGCCATTTCAGGGGCCCACATGCCTTAATTTGCAACTGCGTCACACATACCTAGACCTACACTCAACACACATACAGGAAGATTTTTGTCTTTGTTGTTGTGTTCTGTGTATCTGTGGGTACATACCTGGGATTTTGTTGACTCTGTGGTCGCTGTTGTCCTTCCTAAGCACCGTCAGCTTGGACATTTGAAAAGATGGCGGAATCCTCCGGTGTACCGACTGCTGGTGGACCTGTTGACAATGGAGGAGCGACATTTACTCATCACCTACAGGTTTGACCGTGCCACTATCCAGGAACTATGTACCCAGTTGGAGCCAGACCTGATGTCACCAATCCGCCATCCCACAGGAATCCCCCCTCAAGTGCAGGTGCTGTCAGTGCTCCATTTCCTTGCAAGTGGATCGTTTCAGACAACAGTGGCCATGGCATCAGGGATGTCCCAGCCTATGTTTTCCAACGTGTTGTCCAGAGTGTTGTCTGCCCTGCTGAAACACGTAAGGAGCTACATCGTTTTTCCTAAGGTGGAGGATTTGGCTACAGTGAAAGGTGACTTCTATGCCCTTGGACATATCCCCAACATCATAGGTGCTATTGATGGGACCCATGTAGCTCTAGTCCCCCCCCACAGGAGTGAACAGGTGTACAGGAACCGGAAGAGTTATCATTCCATGAATGTACAGATGGTATGTTTGGCAGACCAGTACATCTCGCAGGTAAATGCTATGTTCCCTGGCTCAGTGCATGATGCCTACATCCTGCGCAATAGCAGCATCCCTTATATGATGGGTCAACTCCAGAGGCACCGGGTGTGGCTACTGGGGGACTCTGGTTACCCCAACCTGTCATGGCTATTGACCCCAGTGAGGAATCCCAGGACCTGGGTAGAGGAACGCTACAATGAGGCCCATGGGCGGACTAGGAGGGTGATCGAACGCACCTTCGGCCTCCTGAAGGCCAGGTTCAGGTTTCTGCATATGACAGGTGGGTCCCTATTGTACTCACCGAAGAAGGTGTGCCAGATCATCATCGCATGCTTGATGCTTCACAATCTTGCTTTGCGACGCCAGGTGCCTTTTCTGCAGGAGGATGGTCCAGATAGCGGTGTTGTGGCAGCTGTGGAGCCTGTGGAGCCTGTGGACAGTGATGAGGAGGACGCTGAGGAAGAAGATATAGACAACAGGGAGTCAGTCATACAGCAATATTTCCAGTGACACACAGGTGAGAACAGTTTTCTTTTTACCATTTTTCACACTTCTACCTCTATCCTGTCTGTCAGTTCATAGCAGTATTTGGTCACTGAGTTGTACCTTTCCATTACGGTTTCACAGGTGTGGTTAGCAACGTGTGTCATCTGCTTGCATCCTTCAAGGACTTGTGATGTGTGACATAGGTATGTTGGCTTTACAATTGGAAACGCATGTTGACATTGTCATTGATTATACATATTTACCAAATCACAGACTGACTCCAGATTGTTTTGTGGTTCAAGGGTGTTTATTTCAGTGCTCAAAAATGGAGGGGGGTAGTGATATGGTGATGGGGGACGGTGGAGAAATGTCCATGGCAGAGTCCAGTCCATTAGTGACACCGGTGCACTGCCCATATGGGCATAGGAAGTGGAGATGGGGCAGTTCCAATCGGGACAGGGTAACAAAGTGAGACAGTGGGAGGACAATCCGGGTGGTCTCATTTCCTGGCGGGGGTCTTGCCATCTTGCTCTGTCCTGTTCTTGGATCTCAGGGACCGCTTGCGGGGTGGTTGTCCATCTGCAGGGGGTGGGGTGCTGGGATGGTGGTCCTGTGGCGGGGCGTCCTCTCCACAAGCGCCGGCGGAGGTGGTGGGCAGTTCATCGTCCATGCTAGTGTCAGGGGCCCCTTGGAGTGCCACAGTGTCCCTCATGGTCTTTTGTATGTCCTTCAGCACCCCTACGATAGTGCCCAGGGTGGAGCTGATGGTTCTGAGCTCCTCCCTGAACCCAAAATACAGTTCGTCCTGCAGGCGCTGGGTCTCCTGAAACTTGGCCAGAACCGTCGCCATCGTCTCCTGTGAGTGGTGGTAGGCTCCCATGATGGAGGAGAAGGCCTCGTGGAGGGTGGGTTCCCTTGGCCTGTCCGCCCCCTGTCGCACAGCAGCCCTCCCAGTTCCCCTGTGTTCCTGTGCCTCCGTCCCCTGGACCGTGTGCCCACTACCACTGCCCCCAGGTCCCTGTTGTTGTTGGGGTGGTGGGTTATCCTGGGTTCCCTGTAGTGGTGGACACAGCGCTGATTGACGTGTCCTGGGTACGGAGGTATGGGCCCGCTGGGTGGGTGCTGTGCTGGTGTTACCAGAGGGTGGAAGGTCAGTGTTGGGCTGTGCCTGTGCAAGGGGAACTGACTGTCCCGAGGCCCACGATGGTCCGGGCTGGTCATCAGGATCCAGTAGGGCAGAGCTGCTGTCGTCACTGTGGGCCTCTACTGTGGGTGGAGTGGAGTTGTCTGGACCCTCCAGTGTGGTGACGTTCCGTAGTGGTCCTGCAGGGATATAAGAGCATGATTATTGCATGTGTGTGTGTAATGGTGTGCAATGGGTGGGTGTTTGTGTACCCCAGTGCAAGCATTCCTCTGTGTGACTTTGTGTGATGATGGTTAGGGGGTTGTTATGGGTATGTGCAGTGAGCATGCTTTGGTGAGGGGTGACCATGCTTTGTTTTTGCATGCGGGGCTTGGTGTTGGGATGGGTGGTTTGTGTTATGAGTACATTAGTGAGGAGTTGGAGTAATAGGGGAGGGGGTGAGGGTGGGGGTGTGGGATGGCATGCAGGTAGGGTGGGGGATATGATAGTTGAGATTTAACTTACCAGTGTCCATTCCTCCACCGACTCCTCCGAGGCCCTCTGGATGCATGATGGTCAAGACTTGCTCCTCCCATGTTGTTATTTGTGGGGGAGGAGGTGGGGGTCTGCCGCCAGTCCGCTGTACCGCGATGTTGTGCCTGGATACCACAGAACGCACCTTCCCCCGTAGGTCGTTCCACCTCTTCCTGATGTCCTCCCGATTTCTTGGATGCTGTCCCACAGCATTGACCCTGTCCACGATTCTTTGCCATAGCTCCATCTTCCTGGCTATGGATGTGTGCGGCACCTGTGAGCCAAATAGCTGTGGCTCTACCTGTAGGATTTCCTCCACCATGACCCTGAGCTCCTCCTCGGAAAACCGGGGGTGTCTTTGGCGTGACATGAGGTGGTGTGGGTGATGTGTGGGGTGATGTAAGTGTTGATGTGTGTGATGATGTGTAGTGGTGTGTGGTGTATTGTGTGTGTAATGCTGTATGGGTGATGGTGTTGTGTGCCTCTGTGTGTTGGGGTTCTCAGTTGCTGTGCTCTCTGTCTATCTGGCCTTCGTCTCTGATTTTTGGTCGTAGGGGTTTGTGGGTGATGTGGGTGTGTGTTTTATATTGTGTTGGGTGTGTGGGAGTGGTGTTTGTATGTGTATCAGGTGTGTGTATTTTGAATTGTCCAACGTGATGGTGTTTTGGAGATGTGTGTGTATTTTGAGCGCGGCGTGTACCACCAATGGAATACCACGGTTGAAAGACCGCCACGTGGATTCGTGGGTCGTGATAGCATGGGCGTGTTTCTGTTGGCGTGACTGACCTTTGGTGTGGCGGTCTTGTGTGGGTGTCTGAATTTCGGCGGATTCCGAGATGTGTGTCATAATAGCTGTGGCGGAATTCCGCGGCCGCGGCGGTGTTTTGGCGGTCTTCTGCACGGCGGTAAGCGCCTTTTACCGCCAATGTTGTAATGAGGGCCTATATGTTTTCACTTTCCCCAATGTGCAAGTGCCTAAACACATGTACACAATGCATAATTTCTGATCAAAATAATTAGATTTTATTTTTTTTCTCATTTCAAAACATTACATGATTCTTAATTTGCCAAAAACTCTATTCGTCCTGCTACATATATCTGACTCATCAGTTCTGAAATCGGGTGTCAGAGTTCATATGATCGAAGTCTGTACATAAGGAGAAACAAAGGCCCAGTCCAATGTCGCGCCGATGCGTGTTTTGGTGCTACCTGACCACCTGGTCACCCACCTTCTTCAGTACACGAGATAAATCCAAAATATAAAGGATCACAAGATTCTGCATGGGAGATTGTGGTCCTGTCTTCAACAGAATGAAAAAACAAAATATGCCTTGTAACTAATTGCTTGTCTCAGTTGCAAACAATTCTAAATCCTCGTATCTCCAAAGTGGACACCTACTATTACTACTTTTAACCAAAAAAGCACATGCCCCCAACATAAACTGTGCAACCTTCACCTGTAATCACCAAAATACCAAAACTCCAAATACACGAAAACAGAATCGTATCAGTAAATCTCCGTGAGCAGTTAAAGAAATAGGAGTTCTAAATGTTGTCAAAGTCGAATGATGCAAGAGAATAATTTAAAAAGGAAACAAAAAAGAAAAAGAATGAAGAAAGAACAGCTTTTTCGTAGTCTAAAAATATATGTAAGTATATTAACTGGTTTAGAATATTACCCCACTGTGAAAACGCTGAAGTCTTATGGATGTAGCGATGTAAACCCGGAAATAACAGGTTTGATGAAAAATATAATCAATATTTGCATCGCACTAGAATTTTGGCATTATATAAGTTGTGGATACAATAAAAGAACAAAGCTCCTCATCAGTCTGATGGCGGACATCCTTTCCAAAGTTAAAGAGATGAAAAAAGAAAATCAGACATTGTGTCCATCACTACCATTACTCATACACACTGCAAAGATATATACTGATGTCTAACGTGATATTTATGTTCTCAAATGTACTTTCCAATGCTGTCACGCAGTCACAGTCCTGGAAGGACCCTACATGGGTGTGTATCTACCTTAAAAATAATACTCGAAGGCCTTTAAGCTGGTGCTATTTGAATATTTCCAAAGGCGTGTTTAAGCATTAGCAGCCTCACAGGTGTGTAGGTAGGCTTACAAATGTCTCAACCTGATGCGAGAAATGACTACTAGACTTTCGACTACTGCTGCAGATTTGACAAGTCAATGTGGGGGCCATGTTGTTTGAGTAACCGAGCTTGAATTCTATGTCAGGACCGGAGGCTCGGATTATGCTTTCTCTTTCTTTTACTAACTTTCACAGCAACCAAGTACAAAGCGTTTAATGAAAAAACTACATTTCCCAATACTAGTAACCACAAGTCACATGTACCAATCACCATACGTGACCTCCACACATAAGAGTCCTGAACCCCAACGTCACTTCCTCTTTCTTTGCTGCTTCGCAGCAGATAAGTGACATTTTATTATTCTCTGCATTATCGATGTAATTTGTATGCGTTTCCACTTTATTTCATTATATTTAGCAACGTGATTTCGCGCGCTATTAGAATTGTAAAATCTGTTTTACGAGGTCATTTGATTTTATTGCAAAAAGCAGAGCGGGAACACTGCGCGCGCTGCGCGCAGTCTGTTTTCCCTGTTGATATCGATTTTTGGCCAGCGCGCGCCTTTTTACGAGCCGATCCATTGCCTTGGGCATTTTCTCTCGGATCGGCTCGTAAACTGCAGCGTCCCTCGGACAATTAATTATCGACAGGGCAGGCTGAAAAGGTGTATCCCTCACTCCCAGTCAGTGTGCTGCTGGGTTGTAAAATCCATATAGGCTCAGCCTAGAGTGTGTGACAAGCGGCTCCCTTTATTGCATATAAGTCTGTTTATTGTGTATTTAATCTGCCTGTTAAGGGGTTTCTTCACTCCCCCTGAGATTTAAACAGTGTCTATTTCACCATGGCACAATGGAATGAGGTTGAGACAGAATACTTCCCTGATGATACTGTAGATCAGATGGAAGTTAATTTGGTGGAGGCACTTGACTCTAGGGTGCAACAATCGGTGAATGATGCCTTGGTGAGAGCGTTAGGTCCCTTCTCCGGGCAACTTCTAGAATACGCTCACTCTCAAGGCTGGGTGCCGGGTCCATCCTCTGATAATCCAGAAGGGGTCATCCCTCTAAACGCCTCCAAATCTAAGACGAAAACAAAAAATATTATTACTGAAGGAGACCCTGATGATATTCATGCAGCTGCATTTGCTAAGCTACGCAAAAGGCGTATGGAAGAACATAGCTATAGTAATTTGGAAAATTCTTCCGCTTCTGATGATTCTTCAGATCAAGGCTCGGATGATCAATCCACGCCAACTTCTTGTAAAAAAGCTAAGAGGCGTCCCACTTCGCAACTTTTAGACTTCGACCCCTCTGAAATAGTACATCCCAGATCCTCTAACTGACTTCCATCTTCAGAGGTAGCGCAATATGTTCACGACAACCTGAGAAAGGGTTATGATAAAGAGGTGCGCACTCGCCTCAAAACCGAATGTCCCAGGCCAGACTTAGATAACAATGTGGCCGAGACCCCAGAAGTTGACCCAACCATGGTTACCTTTTTAAAAAAGTTTTCTAAAGATCCAAAGAAAGGTTTGGACAGATCATGGCGCTCTTGTCAGGACAAACTCTTAGATAGGTCAGGACCTCTTACTAAGATTGTTGATTTGGCTGCTAACTCCAAGGAGTCGGGCATTCCAGTGGATACCGACGTATTACTGGGTTGGGCTCAACGCGCGGTTTGCCAACTGGGCAAACCTAATTGTGCTATATCAGCGGAGCGCAGAAAATCAATACTTATGCGCATGGACCCAAAGTTAGTAGACCTTGCGGTTTCTGAGGCTGGTCCTTCTGCAGAAGGTCTCCTATTCGGATCTTCCTTTATTAAGGAACTCGAAAAATTTTGCTCCACTTTTTCTACGCTGGATAAGGCCCAGATGTCTCTCAAAAAAGTTTTCAGAAGAGGCCTTTTTGTCAGGGACGGACGTTATGGTGGACGTATTACCCGAGAGGAAGGGGTAACTGGTCTGGGGATCAGTCAGATAACACCTTCTATCCCACCAGAAACAGAGGTGGCAGGCCCAGATTCCGCATAGGACATCGCAGGGGACAGCAAGGTGCGATCCAAGACGCCTCCTATTCTGGTAAGCCTCATTCAACCGTCTCAGGTTCGTCTTGGGGGAAGAGTGGGTTTATGCACTCACAGTTGGAGAAAGATTTCCAGGGATCCTTGGATACTTCAGACAGTTTCAGGTTTTCATTTGGAATTCCTCAGCACCCCCATCCAAGTTGCCCCTCTGACTCAAATTAATTTTTCCCTAGAAAATCAGACGTTTATAGACACAGAAGTTCAAGCGCTGCTAAACAAAGGAGCTGTCGTATTTTCAACCCCTCACCCGGAAGGGTTTTGCAACCCTATTTTTGTCGTCTACAAAAAGGGAGGAGGTCATCGCCTGGTCTTGAATTTGAAGGATTTCAATTCCTGGCTAGTGTACAGACACTTCAAAATGGAAGGAATCCATATGTTAAGAGACATTTTAATAGAGGGAGACTGGATGGTAAGATTGGATCTGAAGGACGCATATCTTTTGATTCCGATTTTTCCTCCTCACAGAAAATGCCTTCAATTCCATTGGAAGGGTCGTTGTTTGGAGTTCACAGCCCTCCCCTTCGGTCTGTCCTCAGCACCATGGTGCTTCACTAAGTTGTTGAGACCAGTGGTGGAGTATTTGAGAACCAAGGGGGTTCGGTTGATAATTTACCTGGACAACATACTTTTGATGGCCCAGGATCCAACAACAGTCCAAAAGCATTTGAACTGTACGATCAATCTTTTGCAGGACTTGGGATTTCTTATCAATGCGCAGAAGTCATTGTTGAATTCGGCTCAAGTAATAGAGTTCTTGGGCTTCAAGATAGATTCAATTCAAGCTCAACTAGTTCTTCCATCTCTAAAGATTCGAAACATAAAGAGGGGGATGAGAGCGGCTTTAGCAAACCCGAATATTTCCTTAAGGAGCATTGCTCAACAAGTGGGCCTGCTGGCTTCATCTATTCAAGCAATCTTCCCAGCCCCTCTGCATTATCAAGCTTTACAGAGGTTAAATATCAAATATGTGAGCCAGGGTTGGAGTTACTCAACCTTAATCCCTCTGTCCGAGGAAGTCAGAGAAGAGATTCAATGGTGGTTACACCACATGGAAGCCTGGAATGGCAGAGCCATCTTCGGATCCCACCCGGAAGTGGTGATAGAATCCGATGCCAGTCAGTGGGGATGGGGAGCCCGCTGCGGATCGGTAGTGACAGGGGGGCGTTGGTCTCCGACGGAACAATCCCTTCACATCAATTGCTTGGAACTGCTTGCTGGTTCGTTTGCAATAAAGAGTTTATCCCCTCTCAAGACAGATTGTTGCATTCTGCTAAGGATGGACAATGTGTCTGCAGTACGGTATGTCAACAAATTGGGGGGCACGAGGTCCAGAATTTTTGTGGAAATAGCCAAGGACTTTTGGCATTATTGCCTGGATCACAGATTAGTGATTGTAGCAGAATATCTGCCGGGGGCCCAGAACACGGTGGCAGATTGGAACTCCAGGTACCTCAGGGATGCCAGCGATTGGAGGTTGAATCAGATGATTTTTCAACAAATAATCCAGATAGGGGGCCCTTGTGAGGTAGACCTCTTTGCCTCTCGCCTCAACACCCAGATTCTCAAATTCTTCAGCTGGAGACCGGATCCGCTGGCCTTGGCAATGGATGCGTTCCTTCAGGATTGGTCCACCTTTCGGGGTTATGCATTCCCCCCTTCCCTGTTGATTCCCAGAGTACTTTCTCAAATCCGGAGACAGAAAGCAGACCTGATACTAGTGACTCCTGTTTGGAGATCTCAGCCTTGGTTCCCTATTGCGCTCCAGTTAGCTTGTGCTCTTCCGTTGCTCATTCCTCCTCAGCAGGACTTATTGTTGAGTCTGGAGGGCCTTAAACATCCTCTGATTTCCTCGGGGACTCTTACGTTAATGGCATGGATGGTTTCAGGAAAAATTGGGAAACCCCAGGCATTTCGCAACAAGCTAGAGACTTTATCAAGCAGGACTGGGCATCTAGCACCCACAAGAGATATGCTTCTACTTGGCGCAGATGGAATAGTTGGTGTGATGGAAGAAGTATCAATCCCGTGGAGTCAAGTATTGATTTAGTGGTCAATTTCTTAGCAAGTTTAGCCTCCTCGTGACTAGCTTATAGAACTATTAACAATTTCAGGTCAGCCATCTCGGCCGGTCATAAACTTATTGAGGGTAAGCCAGTGGGGGAACATCCTCTGGTTTGTAAGTTGTTGAGAGGTATTAGGTTTTCCAACCCCCCCCCAGTCAAAGAATAATACTCTATGGGATGTAAATGTGGTTTTAAAATGTATTGAATCCTGGCCTAGTAATACATTTCTATCTCGAAAACAACTGTCAGCAAAATTAACTATTTTACTTTGCTTGGTCTCTTGTAAAAGAGTTTCTGATGTGAAAGCCTTAGATTTATCTGGCAGGTTATATTCTCCTGAGGGGGTTTCCTTTTCAATTTCCAGGAGGACTAAAACCAATTGCAGGTCAGTATCCTATCCTTGGTATCCGAGTAATTCAAAGTTATGTGTGGAACAATGTTTGAAGGATTATGAATCAGCCACTGAAGAATTCAGACAGGATATGAATGGTCAATTGCTAATTTCTATTCAGAAACCGTTTAGACCTGTAGCCTCTGCCACTTTAGCAAGGTGGATTAAATGGTTAATGAGTGAGTCAGGTATTAATACCGAACAATTTGGTGCTCATTCAGTGAGAGGAGCTATGGCTTCCAAATCTTTTGGTCTTGGTTCTAGTTTACAAGATATCATGAAGACAGCTGACTGGTCTTCTGAGAATACATTTAGTAAATTTTACTTTAAAACTGTTGTTGATGTTGCATCTCTTGTCATGGATCAGCTTTAAAAGAGCATAATCCGAGCCTCCGGACCTGACATAGTGTAAAAAAAATTCCAGCTGACGCTACAAGAATTTTAAATTCTATTAAGGACACGGAGGCGAGGATTATCCCGCCCAATATGGTTTTGGAAAGTTACTCAATTGTATAATTGTATATAAGATTTATACCCACCCTTGAATTGTTGATGAGATGCTGGTTTTGAGCTCTGTTTTTATCATTCCTAGGAATGGTATTATTATGTATCCTTATTTTCCAGGTTCTGATCAGAAGAATTCATGAAATCGTGTTGAAGATCACTGCTGGTGTGGTTATCGTTGAGTTTCTACTTCTGCGCAGAATTCGCTTGTAGCCTGTTGCCAGTTTGGTTTAAATCCACAGTTTCGTTTTCAAGAGAGAAGTTCCAGTTTTATTCGTTTTCGGAAGGAATTCGTGTTCAAATGGTCTGAGGATTATCTGTGATACAAAGAAAGAGGAAGTGACGTTGGGGTTCAGGACTCTTATGTGTGGAGGTCACGTATGGTGATTGGTACATGTGACTTGTGGTTACTAGCATTGGGAAATGTAGTTCTTTCTTTAAACACTTTGTAATTGGCTGCTGTGAAAGTTAGTAAAAGAAAGAGAAAGCATAATCCTCGTCTCCGTGTCCTTAATAGAATTGAAAATTCTTGTTGCGTCAGCTAGATTTTTTTTTATTAATAAGCCAAATAAGGAGGTTAGATGTCAACTACCTTCTTTTAATGAAACCATAGAGAACAAGAAATGGTCCTATCGACCAAACAAGAATAGAAATGGCACTAAAAGACACCTATTCATCATTAGACTAATTATGGGGATACTAGTTCGTATTGAGAAGAAAACTTACCAATGACATAAAATTCGCCCATAGCCTCACAGGTATATATGTCTGTCCTCACAGTCTCATGAGAGCGAGAAAACAAAGGACTAGAGAGATTCTTTACTGTTGCTTCAAAACATGTGGAACTGCACAGTGGACATATTGTTCAAGTCAGTCTAAATTATAGAAAGGTCAAAATGACAGAATTAGGTGTCTAAACCCTCTTTTACTATTTTTTTAGACATAGGAGACAACAATTGGTCATAATCGACCAAAAAGAAAGTAGTTGATCCCATTGGTCACCTCGCGATAAATGAATGGTGATAAAGAATTGTGCAGAAAAAGTATTCATTCATAAAGCGGTGTAAGTTAATCCAAGCGCTAAGTTGATTACTAAAAATATACTGCCAAAATACATATTTAGCATTCCCAGAATTCAAGTCAATAAGGCTCCTCACCTTGTTGGTAAAAACACATTTTCCCAAGGAATCCTGTCAATAAGCCCTTTTTGTGCACTATCCAAATTGAAAATCCAAATTACTCTCTTTTTCTTCTATATGCATCAATATTGGCAGAATTGGGCGAAGTCATTTTAAAAAAAATGATCCATTTGAGATCACTCTCTTTGTGTCTCATATCAGAGCAATAAGGGACTAGCGGAGCTTGTAGTCTTAGATTTTTAATCGCTGATATATGTTCACTAAATCTAATTCTAAATTGTCTTCCTGTTTCACCCATGTACGCCAAGATGAATGGACAAACAATACGGTATACTACATTACTGCTCTGACAGTTAGTTATTGACCTCAACTGGATCTTTTTCTTATTGTACACAAAACAGTCCGATACTATGGCTTGTGTACAAGCATGGCATTGTCCACATCGATGGTTACACCTAATGGGATAACTCCCCATAATAGACTTCAATATTAAGTTATTTGCTGGTGCTAGTCTAGCCTTAACTAGTTTGTCTTGCAGATTGTAATTCCTTTTTAAAATCAAACATAGGTGCTGGAAGAATATAATCATCCCCATTGTTGTTCAGTATGTTCTATTGTTTATTGACAATACCCCTAATCTTGTTATTAATGTTGGAATGCCTAATGACACATACCAGCCTTGATTGTTCAGTCTTTGGTCGATCCTCAAACAATGTGTCTCTATTATAATATTTCACTCTTTTGTATGCATCCCGGATGAGTCTTTTGGGGTGCCCTCTCCTCAGTAGTTTTTCTTGGAGATCATTAGCATTCATGTCATATGCAGCCATGTTGCTTAGTTCCTCCGTATCCTCAAAAACTGAGTAAATGGAATACCTTGACGCTGACGCTGGCATTTTAGGCCAAAACTTTCCACGTGTAGTAAGGTAGTACGTGCTGTAGTTTTGGTATACAGCGATACCTGTAGAAGACCATTCACCTCATGAATGAGGATATCCAAGAATTTGACACTTTGATTGTTAATATTTGGAGTGAATTTGAGATTGTCCTCGCACAAATTCAGCCATTCTATAAATCCATTTACATTCATAAAGGTATTCAATCTCGCCTTCCCAAATAAAGAATATGTAGTAGATATATCAAGCCCAATGTTTGATATTCCCAAAGAAAGGAGCAACTTCATTATATATGAACCTTTTTTCAAAATGGTTCATATAGATGTTCGCCACAATTAGGGCACAGGCTGCTCCCATACTAACTCCTTTAACTTATTTATATATATCATCATCGTATTCAAAACAATTTTCCTGTAGCACTATTTTCACACATCTTAAAATAAAATGCACAGGGATATTGGAGGATTCTTCCGCAAGCAGGTTTGTCACGGCTTCATATGCTTCCTCTTGGGGGATATTAGTGTAAAGCATGTTAATATCCATTGTCACCATCCACTCTCGGTTAGGATTAAATTGGACACCTTCCACTTTCAAAATCATCTGAGATGTATCCCTAATATATGATGGAAATCTACTTATCAAGATTTCAGGAAAGAGTCAATATACTTGAATAGTGGCTCTGTAGCCATACCTATAATGGACAAAATAGGTCTTAATGGCGGGTCTTCCATATTTCTGTCTGTTTTCGGTACTCCATACATCACTAGGAGTTTTGGATTTTTAGTCTGAAGGAATTCATATTCCAATTTAGATATCATATTATTCTGTGTTCCCCACTCACAGGTAGTATGAATCCTAGACATAATGGATTTTGTGGGGTTACTCCTAATCCTTTGACAGTGATTCTCCACAGCCAACTTTGCTCTCATCTTCTGTTTAGATTTGTCTGATTCCAACAAAACAATACCTCTACTCTTCTCACACGGTTTAAGAATAATAGAACTATTTTGTGGTAAGTTCTTCATGGCAACTCTTTGTTCTTGTGTAATATTGGATGGTGGGGACGGGACAAATCTCAACACTTTATTCAGATTGGCCAGTACTGTTTTTCAAAAATGCCTTCTTCCGGGCCTACCTGATCTAAACTTGTAGTAAAAGTAGATGGAGGTTTGAAGCCTAACTCATTCCATTCAGATGTTAACTCCCTATTGAAAAAATATTTCTCGAGCTTCACTGTGAGAAAATAGGGCTGATTGCAGAGGCCCCCTAACTGTTTCCCCCACTTTTCACTTTTTTGCTGGTGTGTTCCTGACTCTGATGGAGCCCTGGGTACTACTAACCAGTCCCAGGGCCTGTGCTCTGTGTAAAATGAGTATGCAAATTAGGCTAATTATAATTGGTTATGTCAACCTACATATAAGTCCCTAGTATATGGTAGGGCATGTGAGTTTAGGGACCCCAGCATAGGTGGTGCACCCATAGGTGCACTGCTGAGGTGCACAGTGTCATTTTAAAGACAGGCCTGCCTTGCTGGCTGCTTTTAAATGAAAGTTATATGCAAATTCGACTTTGGAATTAAAAGTACTTCCAAAGTCCTAAACTACCTTGTTTTTACATATGGGACCCTTAAGATGTGACCTATGTGCCCCCAGGGTTGGGTGCCATGTAACTATAAGCAGGGACCTGGTGAGGTAAAACAGCTAAATTAGTTTTTTCCTCACTGTAGTGAATGGTCCCCATAGGCTAAAATGGGGAGACTTTATTTTAATTAACAAAGTTTAAGTGTCAGATACCTTGAGTTTGGTATCAAATTAATTGTTATAATAAAGTCCACAACCTACAGTTATGGATTTAATATAACTAGTTCAGGTAAAGAGTTTTAAATTGTACCTGAAAAGTTGCCAACTTCAGCTCTGTAGTGCCCGTCTCTGATTGGGCAGCCTCTGGTTGCCTGGCCAAGCTGCCTTGATGAGGTGTAAAATAGCCTGGGCTGAACACAAAGGAGGTGCCTGGGGGAGGAGAACTACCTCAGGAGATGGGGAAGCAGGAAGGGGGAGGGCTGCCAAGCTGGTCATGAAAGGCAGGAAAGGACATATGGAGCAACCCATCACCTCCCTCACATCCTGAAACCCCAGACTATCAGGTGCCCTCTTGATTAGATTAGGAGAGGGCAGCAGAGGGGTGTGTTTAGGATTTTTAGCCACACCAGTGGGTCGGCTTAGCCAGATGTAACCTCCAAAAATCATTTTCAGCCATGATGGATTTTTGAAGACTGTTGCTCCCTGGGATTGATTTTTGCCATACTTCCCAGGAAGTGGTCATCATAGGGGGAAGGACCCTGCAGCCGATTGGAGAACCAAGACACCCGTTTTTCACCCAGGAGCAAAGATACATATGACTGAGCTGCACCCACACCTCAGATCCCTACCAGATACCTACAAGGAAGAGCATCAGAAGAAGAAGGACTTCCCTGCTGGACCCCTGACCTGCACCTGGACACTGCACTCTAAAGGACTGCACCAGCTGCACACTTGGGCTTCAACACAAGAAGGACTTTGCATGGCTTCAACTGGTTCAAGGAGGGACTCCCTGTTTGCTACCAGAGTCCCCTGCCTCAGATCCTGAAGAAGCTGACCAGCTGACCACTGTCCAATGGCCATTTTGGAGTTTGAGCTAGGTGCATTCTGGGAGTTGTAGTCTGCACCCTCAAGGAGCAACTTCTGGAACTTTGGGGTGAGCTGTGGACTCCAAAAGAACTTTAAAAGATGTTCTGGAAGAAGATCCAGAAGTTTGGAGAAGATTGGAGAACTTTTTGGAAAAAACTCCATAAAGGGGCCACGGCAAATCTAGCTGGCTTGCCTCAACCACGACCCGGCTTGACTTGCAGGTTTGTAACGCTGAAAAAAATCTCTGAAAAAGTGACAAAATTCGAACATAGGAAGCTGACCGGGACCTCCCCAGCAGTGTCCCCGAAGAGGGCTCCAGGGACGTCAGATCAAGATTCAGGTTCGGCCCGGTCAAAGGATTTTCATCTTGCAAAATCATCTAAGTCTGAACGTAGAAATATTCATCGAGGGCTCCCGCGATGCGTATCTGAGGAAGGGGTCCTGGGAGGACAGATCGGACTGGTGACTTTGTCCCCCTGAAGAAAATCTTCAAGAAAACAACTAAGTCTGAAGGTAAACTTTTGACTGAGGCCTCCCGCTCACTGTAGCCGAGCAGGGCTCCATTGTGGTTGGCCTTAAACTTTGACTTTGCCCCAGTCGAGGTGCGACCAGATGACCAGATTGGTGCTATTCGTTCCTATGTGCTAAATAACACAAATTCTTTAAAAATTAATATCTCTGGTTCCCCTTATGCTGCGATTTTAATCATTTTGGTGTCATTTTAAAGATAAAAATATAATCTATTTTTATAAATTGGTGTTGGATTTTAATTGTGTATTGTGTTTTACCTATTTACTTTTCTACTGTTTTGTGATTTTTAAGTGCTTTACACACTTGTCTCCTAAGTTAAGGCTTATTGCTTGTTGCCAAGCTACCAAGGGTTGAGCTGGGTTTATTTTTATGAGACCTAAGTGGACCTAAGTGAAGGTTAGGGGCCTATTGCTAAGTGTAGGTACTTACCTGCCCTTACCAATAATCCACTTTCCAACACTCACTCTCCGGAAAAAGGCATGAATGTCTTTCATAAGTTCAAACTTATCAATTCCCTGACTAGGGATAAAAGATAATCCCTTACCAAGGAGCTCTAGGCCTGCCCTGTCTAGATGAAAATTAGTCAAATTACAAATAGGAAGCATTTTAGGATTATCTATGTCTTCCAGTATTGTTGTCTCCGTGTCTGCAGCTACTGATGGGACTGATCTGTCTGTTGGCAGGATCTTCCTCTCCTTCTGTTTAGTTGTCGTCCCTGGGGGCTGTCCCCCCCCCGAAATTCAAAAGAAGTATTTTTATTATACATAGTCTTAGATGTTCCCTCATACGTAAAATTGTGTCTAGTAGAAACTCCCTCTCCATCGGATTCTGAGGTGTCTGAGAATGTGACCCTTTGTTTATTATTAGAGGCAGTGATGGCATTCGACTCTCTAGATGATTGTTCAGTGTACAAATGTTCTCGAAGATAAGGATAAACCCTTTCTTGTGAGAAAAGCCTCAGATCTTTTTTGAGTTTATCTGTTTTTCTTTTCACAAGATAATCATGATATCCATCTATTTCCTTTGCACCTCCTCTAGTTTCCTTTTCGCTTCATCTAGGGAGCTCACTTGTTTAATTTTCTCTTCAAGGTCAGTAATTTCTTTCTCTAGGGTACCTAATATTTCTTTCGCTGTTCCTGTAATCAAGATCATCCAGTACCTAGAACAGAGATTAGTTATCAAAGACCACTTCTCATGGAATTTCCGGATTTCCACAAAAAGGCCAGGAATATTCCTTACCCTGAGTCACATGGGGATAACACCAGCTTCCAAGTATTCTAAGATGAAGTTGGAATGTGCCTCTAACCTTTTGGCTTTTTCTTTAAGTTCAAGAGCTTAAGGCGATCCTCATCTTGTTACTTCAAGTTCATATTTCTATAATCTGTGCCTCAGTACTTACCAACAAGAGCCAAAAATTGATCCTCGGTGAACCCAAATGTTTTCAAAGAATCCATATTAGTCCAAATACTAGTCCAAAGTTACCAAAAATAAAAACCAGAAAGGGTGCACAACAGAATCAAAAGAATAATTACAATTACCCCCACAAAAAACAACAAAAGACAAAGAGAGTGCTCAGACAAAACTACAAAAGAACCCACCAATTCCACATAATGAACTCATTTATAAAAAGAATATCCACATTGCTCATTGGGGATACTAGGAAAAAAGATAAATATACAAACCCTGAGCAGCACGGCTGTGAGTATAAACTAGGGTCCTCATTATGACATTGGCGGTACATCCCACTTACCGCCACTGTGACGGCCGCCAACATATTGCCGCGGTGGTGAATATCCGTTCGCCGTATTATGACTCACACACACCAATCCAACAGAATACTGACACATACACAAATCCGCCAATCCAAAGGTCAGTGCTAAAGTGGCAGTACCAACACCCATACAGTTAGGCCAATAAAACAAAGTCCACTACATCATGACCCACGAATCACCACGGCGGACATTCAACGGTGGTAAACCATTGGCGGTACACACTGGTGCACTCAGAATCAACACCCAAATACTAAACTGAACAACATTGGCTAAAACCAAAAACACACACCTGACACTCATACACATACCACACCCACATACCCACAGCACTATAAAACACACATCCACATCACCCACAACCCTTTACAAATACAAATCATTGCCACCAGACTGACACCAAGTCCACTGTGACAACTAGACACACACACCACATATGCCCATGCATTCCTCACGCACACCACTGTGCACACCCAACCACAGTACCTAACACCCACACACTTACACACAACACCCATGTCCCCACAAAGGCACCCCCGTTTCACAGATGAGGAGTTGAGGGTCATGGTGGAGGAAATTGTCAGGCTAAAGCCACAGACGTTTGGAGCACAGGTACAGCAAATATCCATTGCAAAAAAGATGGAGCTATGGCGGAGAATCGTGGACAGGTTGAACACCGAGGGACAGCATCCAAGAACAAGGGACGACATCAGGAAAAGGTAGAATGACCTACAGGGGAAGGTACGTTCCATAGCAGCAAGGCACCAGCTTGCCATGCAGAGGACTGGCGGTGGACCCCCACCTCCTCCCCCACAGCTCACAGCATGGGAGGAGCAAGTATTGGCATCACTGCATCCTGAGGGACTCACTGGAGTTGCCAGAGGACTGGGCACTGGTGAGTCAATATATATTACTTATCAACCCCCATACCTGCATGCCATCACACCGTCTCACTCCCTTTATTCCACTCCATCCCACACACTGCACCTACACATGTGACTAACCCCAATGCCCAGCCCTGCATGCAATACCAATGCATGGACAGCCCTCCCAGCCCTGCACGGACACCCATCACTAAAGCATGCACAGCATAGGTGAACTAACAATCCCACAATACAGCAATATAAACAAACCAAGGTGGCAGGGCAACAATAGAGAGGAAGCTAGGGATATGCAATATGTCACAGGCACAAAGCATAATACCTCACTTACATCCCTGCAGGTGCCCCAGTCAATGTCAGCAGACAGGAGGTGCCATGACAACTCAGTCCCCCAACAGAAGATGCCCCCAGTGATGACAGTAACTCTGGACTTCAGGATCTGGATCAACAACCAGGCCCATCAGGGATCACTGGACAGTCGGTCATGCCAGCCCACTCACAGTCCACCACAGAGCCTCCCCCTTCAGTATCCAACACCACAGCACCCACCCAGCGTCGCCACACCTCCGCCCCCGGGACACATCAATCAGCAGTGTGCCCACCTATTCAGGGACCCCGTCCATACCTCACACCCAAGACAACCAGGGACCTGGGGTCAGTGGCAGTGGGCACATCGTTCAGGGGACAGAGGCACAGGGGAACAAGGACACTGGGAGGGCCACTGTGCTCCAGGGGGAGGACGGCCCCAGGGAACCGACTCTCCAGGAGGCACTCACCAAGATCCTGGGTGCCTACCAACAATCCCAGGACACGATGGGCCAGATCCTTGACAACATGCAGGAGAACAATCGGCTGCAGGAGGAACACCATCAGGAGATCAGGGAGAACTTGCAGGCTCTCAACACCACCATGGCGTCCATAGCAGGGGTGCTGGCAGACATCGCCAACATAATGAGGGAATCAACAGCACACCAGCGGGCCCCTACCACTAGCCAGTCTATTGACCAGCCCACCACCTCCGCTGCAGCTAGTGGGCAGGAGGCCCTGCCACTGGACCCACAGGCCACCAGCAACCCTCCCCCTGCAGAAGGTGAGCCACCCCTGCGACCCAGACAGAAGCCGGAGACACTTGCCAAGACCACCGCCAGGAAATGAGACTCTCCTGATTGTCCCCCTTGTGTCCCACCCTGTCATCTTGTCCACTTTGAACTGCCTTTACTCCCATTCCTACGGCCCCTTGGATACTGCACCTGTGCTACAAACAGACTGGAACAATACCCTGGACTTTCCTCTACCATCACCCCATTCCATTGCACTTTAGCCTCAATTTTATAGCACTACAATAAACACCCTTGAACACAACTTGACTGATAGTATTTTATGTGTTGAGAATGTGCATTTAGGTGAACAGTCACATCTGGTGCAAATGATATGGACACTGTGATAGCATACAATTGATGACCTGTAATTGTCTGCTGTAATCACATCAGGACACTGTTGTCCTATCACCAACATCTGGTAAATGACAAGCCATAGGTGACAGTAAGGTTAGATGCAAAGAAAGTGAATGCTATCATGCCACAGTCACACAGATGAAAGCAATATACAGAGCAATGATCAGTCTTACCTGTGTGTCATTGGAAGTATTGACATATATCTGATGGTCTGTTGTCCACATCTTCATCCTCTGCCTCCTCATCCTCACTGTCCTCAGGGTCCACTGTTGCCAAAGGGACATCTCCAGTCTCCTCTTCCTGCAGAAAAGGCACATGCCGTCTGAGGCCCTGGTTGTGCAACATGCAGCATGCCACTACTATCTGGCAGACCTTCCCGGGAGAGTAGCACAGGGATCCACCTGTCAGATGGAGGCACCTGAACCTGGCCTTCAGGAGGCTGAAGGCCCTTTCAATTATTCTTCTGGTTCGCCCTTGTGCCTCATTATAATGGTTCTCAACCCCTGTCCTGGCATTCCTCACAGGGGTCAGGAGCCACAATAGGTTTGTGTAGCCAGAGTTGCAAGCGAAAAGTGAGGGACAAACTTAAGCCTTATACAAACCTATGGGGATAACACCTGAAGGCATACACTGTCATATAGTGGGTGGGGACTCTGGCTCAGCTATTAGCCACACCCTGTGCCTCTGTAGATGGGCCATCAAAATTTGGGATGCTGCTGTTCTTCAGGACAAAGGTGACATTCACTGACCCAGGATACTTGGCAGTGACGTGGGAGATGTACTGGTCCCCAGGCACACCATTTCCACATTCAGTGAGTGGAAACTCTTTCGATTACTGAATACCTGTTCATTTTGGTGGGGGGATGAATGCAATACGTGTACAGTCAATCGCCCCAATAATATTGGGGATATGCCCCATTGCATAGAATCCTGCCTTAACAGTGGCAAAATCATCCACCTGGGGGAACACAATGTAGCTGCACATTTGCTTTACCAGGGCAGACGGAACCCTTGCCAGCATGATTGAGAACATTGGCTGTGACATTCCTGCTGCCAAGCCAACTGTTGCTTGGAAAGAACCAGTTGCAAGGAAATGGAGCACTGAAAGCACTTGCACAAGAGGGGGGATCCCAGTGGGATGACGGATGGCTGATATCAGGTCAGGTTCCAATTGGGCACTCAGCTATGTGACTGTGGCCGTGTCCAGTCTATAGGTGAGTATAAGGTGCCTGTCCTCCAGCGTAGCCAAGTCCACAAGGGGTCTGTACACGGGGGTTTGTCTCCTCCTCCTATTCATCCGCAGTAGTAGGTATCTAAGGTACTCAAGAGTGAGGAGGCTGTCACAGTTTGAACAATGGAACCACCACCTCAGAGTACATACAGCATCAATGTGATGGGACAGTGGGAATGGCAATGTATGTGCTATTTTAGGCAATGACGCAGCTGTGGTTTATCTGATCGTTGTCCACCACCATGAAATAGTGACCACCTGTCCTGTATCTGGGGACAGGTGGAAGGGAGGTAGCTCTGCCGATTTTGGGCGTCGTGGCAGAAGGTGGTCTTGCACCGCGGTGCAATTCCTCATTTGCTAATATGGGGCTCTATGGAGTACAGTGGCAAATGGGAACAGCGCCAGCGATGAAGTGACCGCCATTTTCTATCCAAATCCTCACTTATTTTCTGACTTTCCACAGGACGACACCTACACTGTGTGTGCTGCTGTGACCTGTGTCTGAAAACTACCATGGCCCGTGTGACCAGGGAAAGGGCCCCTGCCTTCACTTCGGAGGAGTTGAAGCGACTGGTGGATGGGGTCCTACCCCAGTATGGACTGCTGTATGGGCCTCCAGACCAACAGTTGAGTACACCATGGGCATGATGTATGTGGGAAGGATGCATGGGGATATTTGTGCAAGCATCATGTCATCAGGGGGACGTCTGGTGGTAGCGTACATGGTGGGCGCCGGACGTTTTGTGTGCCAGTGGTGATGGAAACGGGATAGGTGGGACATTTGTGTGACAGGCTGGATTGTATGTGTAATGGTGCCCTCATGTCTGCCTTCCTTCTGCAGGTCAGCGCCCATCAAAAGAAGGAATTTTGGCCTGCCATCGCCAAGGACGTGCGGACCCTGGGGTCTACAGCAGGCAGAGCACCCACTGCAGGAAACGGTGGGAGGATCTGAGACGCTCGGCACAGAAGATCGCGGAGACCCAGCTAGGGATGGCCTCCCAACGAGGAAGGGGTGCCCGTCAGAACCTGACCCCCATGATGGCCCTCACACTGACGGTGGCCTACCCAGAGCTGGATGGGCACTTGAGGGCATCACAGCAGCCACAAGGGGGTCAGTACAGAGGGCATTACTACAATAATTGGTAGGTGGCATGGGATCCGGGTGCTGCATGGGAGTTAGTGGGTGCCCCTTAATGCCAGGACAGACATTGCAGTGTAATCCAGCTCAAGGGTAATGGGTGTATGGCAAATGCAGGTAACCTTGCTTGTTTGTATTCCATGTCAGTCAGAGCTTTGTGGGTCCCAGGATGGGTGCAGTTGGCGGTGTTTGGCCCTCATTTTGCTGTGGCATCTACCCAAAACAAAGGCAGTGCAATGCATAGTGCTCAATCCTGATCCCTGTGTGTGACAGTGCTGTGTAAGCCAACTGTGGTGTTGGTGCAGAAATTGACCCAGTGTTCCCTTTCTCCCCCCCCCCCTTTATCCTTCTGTCATCCTGTCCATGTGTGCATTGGCATCATCTGGTGGAGGAGCAGGGGCACCGGCGACAGAGGGAACTGCATCCCACAGGACCCAGGAGGCAGAGTCCACCAATGCCGAGGGAACCATTGGGACGGAGGGTAAGGGGAGCATCACGGTGGAGACAGGTGACAACACTGACTCAGATTCCTCCTTTGGTGGAAGCTCCCTGGTGATGGTGGACACCTCTGTGACCACCCCAGCTGCAGGTACAGCAGCCACCCCCCACACCAGCACCACCCTCCCAGCAGCCCCTTAGTGAGCTGCCCCTGCCCGCTCACCCAGGAGGGTGGGCATCTCCTTCGCCCCAGGCACCTCACGCCCCCAGTAAGCCCTGCTGCTCAGTAAGGCTACTGACCTCCTGAGATCCATCTCTGTAGAGCAGACAACCTTTGTGAAATGCCATCAAGTGGCTGGCATCCCAGATGCTGCAATCCAGTGCATTCCTGGAGGGCATCCACAATGGATTGGCAGTCCAACAGAGATTGATTCAGGCTCTGGCCTCCTCTCTGATGGCAGCCATTGTCCCTGTTCCTACCGTCCCCCCTCCAACTACCATTTCCCAGTCCCAGTCTCCTGAACCCCAACCCATCCCATGCACACATACCAATGAGCATGCACACAAGACAACACAGAAGAGTGGTACAGTCAAACACAGGCACCACACTTCAGCCCACAAGCACTCACACAAACACAAGACAGTTGCACACAAAACCACATTCACTGCCTCCACCTCCCTCACAATCACGTCCACACTCACACCTGCATGCACTGCTTCAACATCACCACACCAAGCAGTACACACACCTCTCTTGCAGAAACCTCCACAACATCCATCCATGCGTCACCTATGTCTTCTCCACCCCTGTCTGTCCCCCCTCCTAAAGGGCACAAACGCAGGCACTCAGGCACCCAACAGCCATCCACCTCACATCAGCACACTCCCCATGCACCTGCACCCAAGTCCAGCAGACTTACTCCTCCAAAACCCACTCCTTCAACCTCCACTCCCTTCCCTCCTCCCTCATCCGTCCCTAAGGAACTTTTCCTTGCCCAACTTGACCTCTTCCCTCCCCCACCCCTCCATCCTGCCCGTAAGAGCAGGGTCCCAACGACCGATCCCAGCACCTCAGCCAAACAGTCCACGGGGACAGTGGAGTCACCTCCTAGTCGTGGAGGCAAGACAGTGAAGGATCCCACTCCACCAGCCAGGAAGGGGAAGGATCCCACTCCACCAGCCAGGAAGGGAAAGGATCCCACTCCACCAGCCAGGAAGGGGAAGGATCCCACTCCAACAGCCAGGACAGGGAAGAAGCCTTCACCTCCTGCATGAAAGTGAAGAAGCCCTCACCTCCAGGTGCAACAAGGCAGCCTTCACCTCCAATGGAGGCTGCCCAGGAGGCACCTTCCACAGCTGAGACACAGCAGCCCTCACCTCCAGCAGAAGCTGGCAGGGTACCACCATCACCATTGGTCACAGAGCCCTCACCTCCAGCTGAGACAGTGCAGCCGTCATCTCCAGCAGCGGACATGTAGGCCACCATCCAGGGACTGCTGTACAAGGAGCCCCCTCCAGAAGCAGTGGGCAAGTTCCCCACCTCAGAGACTGTGACCTTGCACTCCTCAGCAGTGGGAAATGGGCATGGAGCCCCCTCCAGAAGCAGTGGGCAAGTCCCCCACCTCAGAGACTGTCACTTTACACTCCCCAGCATTGGGAAATAGGCATGGAGCCCCCTCCAGAAGCAGTGGGCAAGCCCCCCACCTCAGACACTGTGACCTTACACTCCCCAGCATTGGGAAATAGGCATGAGCCCCCTCCAGAACCAGTGGGCAAGTTCCCAACTTCGGCTGAGATGGCCCATCCCCCTTGCCCCTGAGGTGCCTGCCCACTTCAGTAATTATGCCCTTTCACAGTTCTGTGAGGATGTCGTCATGAAACGAGTTGGGCCTCGGACTGTGCCATGTGGCCATGTGAGACCTTAGTACTTTGGACTGAGCATTGGCCCTTTGTGGGCAATTGTAGATATCTGGTTCATGTGGTGGCTTTTGTCTTGCTAATACATATTCAGTACTTCCGAACTCTAGTCCTTGTATTATTATGCTGTGTCGTGTGCCATTGGTTTACGTCTGCAGCTGGTTGTGTGTATGGTGTGTGTTGTGTATGTGTGTGTCACTCTCCTTTTCCTCCCTTGTGTGCTTGGTGGCTGTACTCACTGTCGTCGTCTTCGCCGTCGTTGGTGTTCCAGGTGGAGCATGGCGTAGAAGAGCATCGGGAAGACTTGCAGTTCTGGTTCCATGGTGGCGTTGTTCTTCTCTGTGTCTATGATGGTGAGTCTTTGGTCTTCTGTGCATTGTTTCCACCAGGTTCTGATGGCGTTGGTTCCACCCCGGAAATCGTGGCTGTGTGCTGTGTCATGATATGGTGGACGGTACCTTGTCTTCCTGCTGATCTGAGTGGTGTTAACACCCTGGCGGATGGAGTGGTACATTGGCTGTCTATCGGAGTTCTCACCACCATGGTCATAGTTTGGCGCTAATTACCACCAGCCTGTTGGTGGCATTTCCACCACTTTATCACTCACCGCCAGTGTCATAATGACCACATAAGTCTCTACTAAACGGTTCCCTGAAAAAGAAAAAAAGATAAGAGAGCAGGACAGGGACAAAATGTAAAAGCATGAAAACAATCACCAACCTCCAAAATGTGGTTCCACTTTCGTAGAATCCCCTGACTCTTATATACAGCAACAAGTCAAGCAATAGTCATATAATCAATAGTGTGATAGAAAAATACTTTTAAATTAAAATTAACCTGTAGGACCTAAGGGTCAAAATCACTCCCAAATGCATGCCACTAAAACCTCACATTCATACCATTCTCACACCTCAATCATACTGAGTAAAAAATTAGGACTAGTATTATTAGAACCCTACTATTCATCACTATGCCCCTCATTACAACCCTGGCGGTAAATGCCGCTTACCCCCGTGCAGAAGACCGCCAACATACCGCTGCGGCCGCGGAATTCCGCTACAGGTATTACGACCCACAGCTCGGAATCTGCCATAATACACACACCCACACAAGTCCGCCACAGCAAAGGTCAGTGACAAACTGGCGATAACAAAACCTCCACGTCACGTCAACAGGAACACGCCCACAGTATCACGACCTACGAACCAACGCAGCGGTCTTTCAACTGCAGTAATCCATTGGCGGTACACACCGCCGCGCACAAAATACACACACATATACAAAACACAACCACATTGGACAAATTAAAATACAAACACCTGATACACATACACACCACACACACACCCAATCCAATATAAAGCACACACCCACATCACCCACAAACCCTTACTACCAGATATTTGAAAGCAGGCCACAGAGAGACACTGCCTAAAACAACACCAGCATCCACAGACACACAACACCATCACTTACACAACATCCACACACCTCAAACAACACACAACAACACATCCCCTCACACATCACAACAGACACCACCTTACACATCACCCACACCACATCATGGCACCTCAAAGACACCCCAGGTTCTCTAAGGAGGAGCTCAGGGTCATGGTGGAGGATATCGTCAGGGTAGAGCCATAGCTATTTGGATCACAGGTGCAGCAGACCTCCATTGCTAGGAATATGGAGATATGGCGCAGAATTGTCAACAGGGTCAACGCAGTGGGACAGCATCAAGAACACGGGATGACATCAGGAAGAGGTGGAACGACCTACGGGGAAGGTGCGTTCCGTGGTCTCCAGACACCAGATTGCTGTACAGAGGACTGGCGGTGGACCCCCACCTCCTCCCCCACAACTAACAACATGGGAGGAGCAAGTCTTGACAATACTGCATCCTGAGGGCCTCGCAGGAATAGCAGGAGGACTGGACTCTGGTAAGGCAAATCTTTACTACTTTATCCCCCACCCTACCTGCATGCCATAACATACCCCACCCTTACCCTCACACCCATCACCCCAACAACCCACAGATACCCCACCAACATAACCCACACATCCCAAAAACAAGCCCTGCATGTAACACCAATGCATGGACACCCATCACCAAAGCATGTCCACTACAGATACCCACACAGACCCCAAACCAACTATCACACAAGGACCAAGCCAAGAATGCAAGCACTGGAGTACAGGGTCACTCACCCATTGCACACAATGGCACACACAGATGCAATAATCATGCCTTTACACCCCTACAGGACCCCTACCCAACGTCACCGGACAGGAGGTGCCAGACATATCCACTCCCCCCACAGAAGAGACCCACAGTGATGACAGCAGCTCTGCACAACTGGATCAAGATGACCAGCCTGGCCCATCAGGGACCTCAGGACAGTCGGTTCCCCTGACACAGTCATAAGCCACCACAGAGCCTCCCCCCTCAGGAAACACCACCACAGCACCCACCAAGTGTGCCCATCCCTCTGTCCCAAGGACACGTCAATCAGCACCACTACAGGGAACCCAGGTAACCCCACTAACACAGAACGATCATGGACCTGGGGGCAGTGGCAGTGGGCACACGGTTTAGGGGACAGAGGCACAGGACAACAGGGAAGCTTGGAGGACTTCTGTGCGACAGGGGGAGGACAGGCCCAGGGAACCCACTCTCCACGAGGCACTCTCCAACATCATGGGATCTTACCATCATTCCCAGGAGACGATGGCAACGGTACTGGCCAAGTTTCAGGGGACCCAGCGGCTGCAGGAGGAACACTACCTTGGGATCAGTGAGGACTTGAAGTCCATTAACCACACCCTTGTCACCATTGCAGGGGTGCTGGCAGACCTTGTCAACACCAGGAGGGACACAGTGGCACAACAAGGGGCCCCTGACACTAGCCTGGACGATGAACAGCCCTCCACCTTCGCCGGCGCTAGTGGACAGGAGGCACTGCCACAGGAACACAACACCAGCACCCCACCCCCTGCAGATGGAGAACCACCCCGCAAACAGTCCCTTAGATTCAGGAACAAGGCAGAGAACATTGCCAAGACTCCTGCCAGGAAATGAGACCCCCTGAATGTCACCCTTCAGTTCCACTTTGTCACCCTGTCCAACCTTCAACTGCCATTGCTCCACTTCCTATGCCCCTTTGGACAATGCACCTGTGAAACAAATAGACTGGACTCTGCCATGGACAATCCTCCACCATCCCCCCAGCCCATTTTACAACTCCTCCACTTATTAGCACAGAAATAAACACAAAACAATCTGGAGTTTTCACAATTGTGTAATTGCAATAACCATGGAATATACCAATGTCAATTTACTTGTGCACATACCAATGTAACACAGCTGTAGGCCTGGAGGTAATATAGCAGAGCGGACAAAGTGGGACCCACATCTGTAAAATGGAAAGGCAAAGTGACAAGTCAGGGTCCATACACTGAGTGAAAATGACAGACTTATGCTAGCTCCAGAAATTGTATGAGATGTGGGAGGCAGTGACATCTTCTTACCTGTGTCTCACTGGAAGTATTGCATGATTATGTAGTTTCGTTTGTCGATATCCTCTTCTTCTGCCTCCTCTTCTTCACGGTCCACAGGGTCCACAGCTGCCACAAGACCACCAGCTGGGCCATCCTCCTGCAGAAAAGGCACCTGGCGTTGCAAAGCCAGGTTGTGCAGCATACATCAGGCCACGATTTTCTGACACACCTCCTTTGGTGAGTAATAGAGGGAACCACCTGTCATATGGAGGCACCTGAATCTGGCCTTCAGGACGCCGAAGGTTTGTTTGATCACCCTCCTAGTTCGCCCATGTGCCTCATTGTAGCGTTCCTCTGCCCTTGTCCTGGGATTCCTCACTGGGGTCAGTAGCAATGACAGATTGGGGTAACCAAAGTCACCTGCAAATATCGAGGGACAAGTGTTAGACACACACTAACCCGTAGGGACAACCCCATACCCAGACACCTATTCACACTGTATTGGGTACTTCGCCTCACCTATTAGCCACACACGGTGCCTCTGGAGTTGCCCCATCACAGAAGGGATGCTACTATTCCTCAAAATGTAAGCGTCATTAACTGAGCCTGGAAACTTGGCATTCACATGGGAGATGTACTGGTCTGCCAAACACACCATCTGCACATTCATCGAATGGTAGCTTTTTCTATTTCTGTACACCTGTTCACTCCTGCGGGGGGGTACTAATGCCACTTGTGTCCCATCAATGGCACCAATGATGTTTGGCATAGAAGTCACCTTTCACTGTGGGCAAATCCTCCACCTGAGGGAACACGATGTAGCTGCGTATGTGTTTCAGCGGGGCAGACAACACTCTGGACAACACGTTAGAGAACATTGGCTGAGATATCCCTAATGCAATGGCCACTGTTGTTTGAAAGGAACCACTTGCCAGGAAATGGAGTACTGACAGGACCTTCACTAGAGGGGGTATCCCTGTGGTCTGGCTCCAACTGGGCACACAGTTCCTGGATTGTTGCACGATCAAGTCTGTATGTGACTATTGTGTGTCTCTCTTCCATTGTTGACAGGTCCACCAGCGGTCTGTACACCGGAGGTTGCCACCATCTCATCACCTGCCCCAGCAGACGTGTCCTATGGAGGAGAACAGCGAGCAGAGAGTCAGCCAACACGGAGGTATCCCAAAATGTCATTTGTACAAATTTAAGAATCCGCAATGTGCCTGTAACTGTGTGTATTCCAGGCCTACATAGGTGTGACGCAGTTATTATTAATGCCATGTGGCCCCCTGAAATGGCGGCTGCCTGACCCGTAAGGTGGGACCAGGGGATATGAGGTAACTGAGCTGGCGTTGTACACCGTCGCGGTAGGCGGTCGAAGACCGCGGCGCAATTCTGCATTGGTTAACATTGGGCCCTATGGGTCTGAGGAGCCAATGACAATGTACACCGGCGGTGACGGTACGCACCGCTGTGACGTGACTGCCATTTTCTGTCTGTTCACTCACTTGATACCTGACCTTCAACAGGAGAGGACCTACACTGCAAGTGCTGCTGTGACCTCAGTCTGGAAGCAACGATGGCTCATGTGTCTGGGGAAAGGGCCCCTGCCTTCACTTCGGAGGAGTTGGAGAAACTAGTGGATGGGGTTCTGCCCCAGTACACGCAACTGTACGGTCCTCCAGACAAACATGTGAGTACACTGTGAGCATGCTGCATGGGCATGGCCTGTTTTGAGTGGTGTGGATGGAAGATACATGGGGGGGGGCTGAGGCCTGCATGTGCGGATGGTGAGTGTATGTGCATCAGGGCAAGGGTGGGAATGGGAGGCAATGAGTATGATGGTCCAGACGGGTAAGTCATTTCCTTTCCGCCGTACCATTCCACTAGGTCAGCGCCCACCAGAAGAAGGGTATTTGGCGTGCCATCGCCAAGGACGTCCGGACCCTGGGGGTCCACCACAGACGGACCATCCACTGCTGGAAAGGATTGGAGGACCTGCGCCGCTGGAGCAAGAAGATGGCAGAGGCCCAGCTGGGGATGGCCTCCCAACGTGGGACGGGTGCCCGTCACACCATGACCCCCCTGATGTTCTGGATCCTGGTGGTGGCCTATCCGGAGTTGGATGGGCGCTTGAGGGCATCACAGCAGCCACAAGGGGGTGAGTACACTCTCATTCAGCTGACTTTGCGCGCATTACAAGGTGTCTGGGCGGGGGAGGTGGGCAGTGGGTTCCCCTAGGCCAGGGCGATCTTGGTAGGCAAGGTCCCTTGTGAGGCAGGCTATGTGGCACCCCAACCCCACTAGTGGTTAGAGCCATCTACACCTAGACAGGCTCCTGTGACTTCCAGGTGTGCAGCAATTGGGCTTAGGCCTCATACCCCATGGGCATGTGATTAATCTAGGAACTATAAGTGCATGGCGTAGTGCAGAGGGCTGCTCACTGTCTGTTATGTCCGCCAACAGTAGTGGTGTTGCATGCACTGAACATGTTTTTTCTTGTTCCCCCCCCTTTTTGTGGTCTCTCTGTTCTTATGCGCAATAGCATCATCAGGCGGAGGAGCATTGGCACTGGAGCAGGAGGGAGCTGCATCCCACTTGGCGCTAGAGGGTGAAGCAATGGAGTCTGAAGCCACCAGTGGGACGGAGGGCGAGGGGAGCTCCACTGGGGGGACAGGAGCAGAGACCAGCGACAGCGACTCCTCCTCTGATGGGAGCTCTCTTGCAGTGGTGGGCCCCTCTGTGCCCACCGCATCAACAGGTACAGCCGCCACCCCCCCTACCAGCACCGCCTCCCAGCAGCCCCTCAGCGTCTGTCCCATGCCCGCTCACCCAGAAGGGCGGGCATCTCCTTCGCCCCAGGCACCTCAGGCCCTGCCCCAGTCAGCCCTGCTTCCCTCAGTGAGGAGTCTATTGACCTCCTGAGATCCCTCACTGGTGGGCAGTCTACCATTCTGAATGGTATCCAGGGTGTTGAGAGGCATGTGCAACAAACAAATGCATACCTGGAGGGCATTCATTCTGGCCAGGCAGCCCAACAGAGAGCATTTCAGGCTCTGGCCTCAACACTGATGGCAGCCATTGTCCCTGTGTCCAGCCTCCCCCCTCCAACCTCCTCCACCCAGACCCAATCCCCTGTACCTCAGCCTATCCCAAGCACACCATCAGACCAGCATGCACACACATCAACACACAAGAGTGGCTCAGGCAAACATAAGCACCACACATCCCACAGGCACTCACACAAGCACCATGCCCATGCACACATACCAACATCCACTTCCTCCACTATGTCCCCCTCCTCCACGTCTCCCTCCTCCCTCCCAGTCTCGTCTCCACTCACACCTGCATGCACTACATCCTCAGCCACTACCTCCATCGCCACACGCCCATCACCACACACCGCTCATGTGCACTCATCACCCCCACTATCATTCACACATCCCCAGTGTCCACTCCCAGTGTGTCTGTGAGCCCTCCTCCCACAGTACACAAACGCAGGCACACACCCACCCAACAGCTATCCACCTCACAACAGCCTCCAGCCCATGCACCTTCACCCAAATTCAGCAGACATACACCTCCTACAACCACTACCTTTTCCTCCACTCCCAAACCCCCTCCATCTACCCATCCCAGTGTGTCTAAAAAACTCTTCCTGTCAAACCTTGACCTCTTCCCTTCACCTCTCCCTCCGTCCTTCCCCTGGGGCCAGCCTTTCCAGGTCATAGCCCAGCAACTCTGCCACCACATCCCCAGGCACAGTGGTGCCAGCAACTGCGGGGACATGGAGTGCACCAACCATCAGGGCTGCCAGTGTGCCACGTAGTGAGGGCAAGGACATTCCACCACCTGCCAAGGTGAAAAAGGTGCCCACATCCCGGAGGGAGAAGCCGAAAACACCAGCCACCAAGGGGTCACCGAAAACGAAAGGGGATAGTGTCAAGACAACTGCGCCACCATCAAATGTGGGAAGGGCCAAAAACTGAAGGGCAGGTCAGGAGAGGGCATGGTGGCACAGACTGAGGGACCAGTGTCACCTTCTGTCCATGTCCACGCCAACCTGTACGGCGGCGAACACCGCCACCTGCACTGCCACTTGCACCGCCTCTGGCACGTCTACAGCCACTGCAACAGTCCCCAGCCTCTTCCCCGGTGGGCAGACGTCCGAGGCTGCAGGAGACATCCTGCTTTCTCCCTCAGCAGGTGCTGACACATGCCCCGCCACCACAGACCCCGCTGCCAGCGCCACCGCCACAGACCCCGCCACCAGCATCGCCGTCACGGACCCCGCCGCCATCACCGCCGCCACAGACCCTGCAGCCGGCACCGCCGCCACAGACCCCGCAGCCAGCACCGCCAAAACAGACACGGCCGCAAGCATCACCAGCGGCCCGCAATGTCCTTTGACAGTGGCACCATTGCTGACATGCCTACCATCCCCAGTGGTAGGTCGTCCGAGGCTGGTGGTGAGTTCTAGGACCTGGGCAGCTTCCATGAAGTATTACTGTCAACACTGTTGTCACCTGCAGGTGGAATATGAAGCCACAGCAGTGTGGGGTATGTCGCTGCCTCCATGGCGTATCATCCTACCTGTACCTTGGCAATCTCGTGGCACACACACCCAGGTGAGGGAATTGTACCGCCCACACTGCACGTGGAGCACTTTGGGCACAAAGCCCCCTCCAGAACCAGTGGAGAGATACCTTCCACTACCTCAGTCCTTGGCAGGATGAAGCACTCTGGGCACAAACACCCTCCAGAACCAGTGGAGAGATACATCCACTACCTCAGTCCTTGGCAGGATGAAGCACTCTGGGCACCAGGTCCCCTCCAGAACCAGTGGAGAGATACATCCACTACCTCAGTCCTTGGCAGGATGAAGCACTCTGGGCACAAAGCCCCCTCCAGAACCAGTGGAGAGATACATCCACTACCTCAATCATTGGCAGGATGAAGCACTCTGGGCACCAGGCCCCCTCCAGAACCAGTGGAGAGATACATCCACTACCTCAGTCCTTGGCAGTATGAAGCACTCTGGGCACAAAGCCCCCTCCAGAACCAATCGAGAAAGGCATCCACTTGAGAGACTGTGGCTTTGCACTCCCCAGGATAAAGCAGTGGGCAAACCACCCACTGGAGAGACTTGAGAGACTGTGGCTTTGCACTCCCCAGGATAAAGCCTTGGGCAAACCACCCACTGGAGAGACTTGGAAGACTGTGGCTTTGCACTTCCCAGGATAAAGCAGTGGGCAACCCACCCACTGGAGAGACTTGAGAGACTGTGGCTTTGCACTCCCCAGGAAAAAGCAGTGGGCAAACCACCCACTGGAGAGACTTGAGAGACTGTGGCTTTGCACTCCCCAGGATACATCAATGGGTATGGAGCCCCCTTGTGCAGCAGTGGCGTCGTGCGTTCATCTGGCTGAGGTGCCCCCTTCCCCCTCCCCCTGAGGTGCCTGTTTCATTTCGATCTTATGCCCCAGCAGTGTTCTCTCCGTTTCCAGTCAGGTATCATGTGTGGGCTTCGCCCATGCATTTGAGCCCAGTGGTCCACGGACAATGATTGGTCCACTATCTGGACTTGTGTAGTTGGTGTACATAATTGTGTTTACTGGATTTTGAACTTTGATAATGAGATTTCACATGATTACATTCGTTCAAATCAATTCCTTTTGTCCTTACGTCCTTCCACGGGGTGGGTGGTGTATGTGTACTGTTGCTGCATGTATTTGTGTGTATGGTGTGAGTGGGGGTGGGGGTGTTGCGTGTGTGTGTCATTCTATTTTCCCTCCCCCCTCCCCTGTGTTGTAGGTGCAGTACTCACCGTGGTCGTCGCCGCCATCGTTGGTGCTCCTGATAGAAGAGAAGGAAGACCAGCATCGGCAGTATCTGCAATTCGGGCTCCATGTCGTCCTTGTTCCTCGTGGGGTGTGGAGAGGTGAGTGTTTCCGTCGTGTTTTTGTTCGCATTGGTTCCACCCTGGAAAAGGTGGCGGATAGGCATCGTGTGATAGGGTGGGCGGTACATTGTCTTCTGCCTGTCTGTTGGCGGTTACCGCCACGCTGTTTGTTTGTACCGCCGTGGTGGTCGAAGTGTTAAAGTGGATGTCTATGTTGGCGGTTTCCGCCACAGTCGTAATCCCATTTTTTTTTCCGATGGCCTGTTTGCGGTATTGCCGCTGCTTTAACACCGACCGCCAGGGTTGTAATGAGGGCCTATATGTTTTCACCTCCACCCAATATGCAAGAGCCCAAACACATGTACACAGTGTATAATTTCTGATCCAAATAATTCGATTTTCTCTTTTTTCTTATTTCAAAACATTACATGGTTCTTAATTTGCCAAAAACTCTATTCATCCTGCTTCATATATATGACTCATAAGTTCTGAAATCGGGTGTCATAGTTCATATGATCGAAGTCTGCACATAAGGAGAAACAAAAGTTCAGTCCTACCTCATGCCGACATGAATTCCGGTGCTATGTGACCACCTGGTCACCCACCTTCTTCAGGGCACGCGATAAATCCAAGATATCATGGATCACAAAAATTCTGCACGGGAGATTGTGGTCCAGTCTTCAACAGAATCTAAAAACAAAATATGCCTTGTAACTAATTGCTTTTCTCAGTTGCACACAATTCTAAATCCTCATATCTCCAAAATGCAGGTCAAAACACCTAGTGAATACCTACTATTACTACCTATAACCCCCAAAAATGCACATGCGCCCAACATAAACTGTGCAACCTTCACCTGTGATCACCAAAATACCAAAACTCCAAATATACGAAAACAGAATTGTATCAGTAAATCTCTGTGAGCAGTTAAAGAAATATGAGTTCAAAATCTTCCTCTAAGTCAAATTATGCAAGAGAATAATTTAAAAAGGAAAGAAAAAAGGAAAGAAAAAAGAAAAAGAATAAAGAGAGAACAGCTTTTTTGCTCTTCGTAGTAAAATATGTGTAAAAATACTATCTGGTCTAGAATGTTACCCCACTGCGAAAACGCTGAAGTCTTATGGATGTAGCAATGTAAACCCGGAAATAAAGGGTCTGATGAATAATATCATCAATATTTGCGTCTCACTAGAATTTTGGCATGATGTAAGTTGTAGATGCAATAAAAGAACAAAGCTTTTCATCAGTCTGAAGGCGGACATCCTTTCCAAAGTTAAAAAGATGATAAAAGAACATCAGACATTGTTTCCGTCACTACCGTTACTCATACAGACTGCAAAGATATATACTGATGTCTCATGTGAGATTCATGGCATCAAATGTACTTACCAATGCTGTCACTCAGTCACAGTCCTGGAAGATAACTTTCTTCTCAGGCTCTTTCCACGTAGCCTGCCTTTCAGCTTTCTTCTCCTCTGCCTCTATTTGTAATCTTGCCAACTGCAGTAGGAATTCTCTCTCCTCCCTCCTTTCCTCTGCTGGCAGGCCATGACTGGAGACACTGCTTCCTGGTCTCACAGGAGGGACAAATCCAGAGGTGTCATCCCCTACTGCTGCTGGCAGCTCCTCGGAAGAGCCCTTCCCAGGCTCCCCCAAGTCATCAAGCTCTTGGTTGTGTGACTCTGCCCAGACCATCAGCGCCTTTTGAAACTCTCCCTTTTTGGAAACTCAATGGGCAAGTATCCACATAGCTTTGCAAAAGCCCTTCAGCTGGGGGGACTGTGCAATCCTCCAGCTTAACCAGGTCAAACTCTCCAGCTCCACTTGTGGGCACAGCCAGAGACATGATGTATAAGATTGATCAAGAAATGTCAAGCTGGGAAAATTGCAGAAAAGGGAAAACAAATCAGATTGATCTTTGACTGTGGGTGGGTAGTGTACACGTAGCTACTGCATGGCACTGCACAAACACAAGTCCTATTCCACCGCTGATCACCAGTGTTAGAAATGAGGTCTCTAGTTGACAGAGGTATGCACCCTTGTAGGGACCACAATCCTAGTCAGGATAAGTCACAACACAATACAAATTATCCTGTGCCCAATCCTCCGGTAGCTTGGCACTGAACAGGTAGGCTTAACTTAGAAGGCAATGTATAAAGTATTTGTGCAGGGCGTATACAATAACACAGTGAAAACACCACAAAAGTACACCACACCGGTTTAGAAAAACAGAGAATGTTTATCTGAGTAAAATACTTTTGCAACAATGGAAATCCAATGTACACAAGCAAAGTTATGAATTTTTAAAGATTAAATCCCCCTTAAACAGTTAGAAAAACAATAGCACCACCTGGGGCTATCACAGCGTAGTTGACTGAGTCGTTGCCAATAATCCGACACCACAGGCGCCGGACACGGAATCGCATGAACCCGCAGGTTCAGTACCTTTTGAAAACAAAAAAGTAAAGATGTTGCAAGGAGTCGGGGAGATGAGGCCTCGCTGGGACCGGTGCGGCATCAATCCTTTACTGTGTCCAGAGAGGTGAGGCGTTGGTTCCACACTGCAAGGCAGGAGGAGCCAAGGCGTTGGTTCCTGCCATTTGCAGGGGGAGATGGTGCAGCGTTGGTGGCGATGCGTTGGTTCCTTGTGACCCTGGGGGGTCGATGGTTACAGTCAGTCAAGACATGTCGACTTCGCAGTGTCGAGATGATCCTGCGTGACTTCAGTTTTGACGCAGCAGTGTCGGACTTGTGTTGGAGGACGCGGTCGTTGTGGCAGAGATGTCCACAGAGTGGGAGCAGGCTGCGGCGTTGGTACTGGCATTGCTGAAGTCGTTCCGAGCATCACTGAAGTCGGAAGACTTGCTAAAAGCCAGTACATGAAGTCTTTGCTGTCCCTGAGACTTCAGAACAGGAGGAAAGCTCAATACAAACCCTTGGAGAGCACTTCTGGGGAAGGCAGTGTCCTTCCAGCACAGCTAGAGGCCAGCAGGCAGCAGGGCAACAGAAGGGTAGCAGTCCTTCTCAGCAAAGCAGTCCAGATAAGTCCTTTGGGTAGCCAGGCAGGCCTTCTGACAGAGATCAGGTATAAATCTAGAAGTGTCTGATTTGGAGGGGTCGGAAACCCAGTTTATAAGGCCACTGGCCTTTGAAATGTAAGCGAGAGCCCCTCCACCCTTTCTGCCCAGGGATACCCATTCAGTATGTAGATGAATACAGATGTGACTGCATGTCCTGTGTTTATGGCTGTCTGGGTGGAATGCACAACGGAAGCTATCAACCAGCACAGACCAGACATGGATTGGAGACAGGGCTGCAAAGTACAGATGGCAGTAACTGCAGAAAAATGCCCTCTATCTAAAAGTGGCATTTCTCAAATAGTAGTATTAAATCCGACTTCACCAGTAAGCAGGATTTTCTATTACCATTCTGGCAATACTAAACATGACAGGGCTACGCCTTCCAGATCAGAATCTACCACTTAAAAGTATATGAGCGCAGTTCTAATGCTAGTCTATGAGAGGAGCAGGCCTCACAGTAGTGGAAAACAAATTTGTGAGTTTTTCACTACCAGGACATGAAAAACACATAGGTACGTGTCCTGCCTTTTACTTACATAGCACCCTGCCCTATGGGTTACCTAGGGCCTACCTTAGGTGTGACTTATATGTAGAAAAGGGGAGTTTAAGGCTTGGCAAGTAGTTTTAAATGCTAAGTGAGAGTAGCAGGGAAGCTGCACACACAGGGCCAGATGTAGCAAACGTTTAGCGAGTCGCAAACGGCAAAATTTGCCGTTTGCGACTCGCTAAACGCGTATCCCAATGCAGAAATGCATTTTGCGAGTCGTTACCGACTCGCAAAATGCATTTCAGACTCGCAAATAGGAAGGGGTGTTCCCTTCCTATTTGCGAGTCGCATTGGGATGCAATACCATTTGCGACCGCATATGGGTCGCAAATGGCATCGCAGTTACCATCCACTTCAAGTGGATGGTAACCCAATCGCAAATTGGAAGTTTCCAGTTTGTGACTGGACCCCAAAATATTTTTTCAGGGCAGGGAGTGGTCCAAGGGACCACTCCCTGCCCTGAAAAAAAACCGAAACTAAAGGTTTCGTTTTTTTTTAAGTGCAGCTCGTTTTCCTGTTAGGAAAACGGGCTACACTTAAAAAAAAAAAAAACTGCTTTGTTGAAAAGCAGGTCGCAAACATGGAGGTCTGCTGACGACAGCAGGCCTCCATGTTTGCGAGTGCCTATACTCGCAATGGGGCCGCAATTTGCGACCCACCTCATGAATATTCATGAGGTGGGTCATTGCGACCCCATTGCGAGTCGCAGTCGGTGTCTGAGACACCGTACTGCATAGCAATTTGCGACTTGCAAATTGCGAGTCGCAGGGACTCGCAATTTGCAAGTCGCAAATTGCCGACTTGCTACATCTGGCCCACAGGCCTAGCAATGGCAGGTCTGAGACATGGTTACGGGGCTACTTATGCGGGTGGCACAAGCAGTGCTGCAGGCTCACTAGTAGCATTTAATTAACAGGCACTGGGCACATGTAGTGCACTTGACCAGTGACTTACCGGTAAATTAAATATGCCAACTGGGTAAGAACCAATGTTACCATGTTTATGGGAGAGAGCGTCAGCAGTTTAAAATGTGCTCCTTGACCGAAATAAAGAGGTGTGAAGGAATATCGATGACTTTAAGATGAGACGAAACCTTTCAAGAGCTGAGGTGTAACGTTTTATGTGATACAAACCAGGAAAAAACGTAGGCTGAGCATGATGAAATGTCAGGACAGCAGTCCGGGCAGAGAACACGATAGAGGCAGACCTCTCCTTGTAGCACTGCATCTCTCCCATTGACAAGGTAACAATAAAAGTAGTAATTTTCTACTCTAATGCCAACGGACATACAATTAAATGTTGGAGAAACAACACTTGTCAGTCATGTAGAGCTCCTGATGAGAGATTGGTCCATCTTGCCAGATAATTATAGCACTGACATAACTGTAAAGCTCGGGAATAAAATGCTGCAATTTTGTTTCACTGAGCTACTAAACAAATTTAAAAAGGTTCACATTGTACACAACACTGTAGCCTCGAAAGTTATTAATACAATCTGAATAACCTTGTGAAAAACATTCAGACAAGAATGAAATTGAAGTGCAAAAATCCCAGCACTCCTACATAAAATTATAGCTAGTCAGGGACCCATTATTTATTAACTGGATCGACCTGTGTGATACTTCCTATAATGCAAGATCACGTGGTAAGATGCTAGTAAAAGTGTATAGGCAGGTGGAAAGTCCTTCTTTTCACAGGCCTTTAACTCTACAGGTATTGTCAATCAATCAATTATATTTATACAGCGTGCTACTCACCCGTGAGGGTCTCAAGGAGCTAGGGGGTGGGGGTTACTGCTGCTCGAAGAGCCAGTCTTGAGCTGCCTCCGGATGGCGAGGTGGTCCTGGGTGGTCCTGAGGTGGGCGGGGAGGGAGTTCCATGTCTTGGCCGCCAGGTAGGAGAAGGATTTCCCACCTGCAGTGGTACGACAAATGAGAGGGACGGCGGCGAGTGCAAGGCTGGTGGAATTAAGTTGACGGGTGGGCGTGTAGAAGGTGAGGACGACGGTTGAGGTATTCGGGGCCCTTGTTGTGGAGGGCTTGTGTGCGTGGGTGAGGAGCCTGAAGGTGATCCTTTTGTTGACAGGTAGCCAGTGCAGGTGTCTCAGGTGGGCGGAGATGTGGCTGTGGCGGGGTATGTCGAGGATGAAGGCATGCAGAGGTGTTTTGTATTCGCTGAAGACGTTTCTGGAGTTTTGCGGTGGTTCCTGCGTATAGGGTGTTTCCGTAGTCTAGGCGGCTATTGACAAGGGTGTGGGTCACAGTTTTTCTGGTGTCGGCGGGGATCCAGCGGAAGATCTTTCAGAGCATGCGGAGAGTGAGGAAGCAGGAAGACGAGACGGCATTGACTTGTTTGGTCATGGTGAGAAGCGGGTCCAGGATGAATCTGAGGTTGCGTGCGTGGTCTGAGGGGGTTGGTGCGGTGCCCAGGGCCGTGGGCCACCAAGAATTGTCCCAGGCGGACGGGGTGTTTCCGAGGATGAGGACTTCCGTTTTGTCTGAGTTCAGCTTCAGGCGGCTGAGTTTCATCCATTCTGCGACGTCTTTCATTGCATCCTGCAGGTTGGTCTTGGCGGTGGTTGGGTCCTTGGTGAGGGAAAGTATCAGCTGGGTGTCGTCGGCGTAGGAGATGATGTTCATGTTGTGTTTGCGTGCGATGTCGACGAGGGGGCTCATGTAGACATTGAAAAGAGTCGGGCTCAGCGAGGAGCCCTGTGGGACGCCGCAGATGATCTCGGTGGGATCCAAGCAGAACGGCGGAAGGTAGACTCTTTGGGAGCGGTTAGAGAGAAAAGAGGCGAACCAGTCCAGGGCCTGTCCTTGGATGCCGGTGGAGCGGAGGCGGGATATCAGGGTGCGGTGGCAGACAGTGTTGAAGCCAGCTGAAAGGGCGAGGAAGATGAGGGCGGCTGTTTCTCCGTTGTCCAGGAGAGTTCTGATGTCATCGGTGACAGCGATGAGGGCGGTTTCTGTGCTGTTGTTGGCCCGGAATCCGGACTGGGTGGGGTCGAGCAGGTTGTTGTCTTCGAGGAAGTTGGTCAGTTGCTTGTTGACGGCCTTCCCGATGACTTTGGCCGGAAAGGGGAGGAGCGAGATGGGGCGGAAGTTCTTCAGGTCGCTGGGGTCCGCCGTGGGTTTCTTCAGGAGAGCGTTGACTTCCGCATGTTTCCAGCTCTCGGGGAAGGTGGCAGATGCAAACGAGCTGTTGATGATGGTCTGGAGATGGGGGCGATGATGTCGTCGGCTTTGTTGAAGATGAAATGAGGGCAGGGGTCTGAGGGGGCACCGGAGTGGATGGTGTTCATGGTAGTTTTGGTCTCTTCGGCGCTGATGTGTGTCCAGGCGTTGAGGGTGATGGCTGGGGCTGTGGGTTCTGTGGATTGTCTGTATGAATGAAGGAAATACAATCCTTGCTTTTCTTTCAGGAAACTAGTCACAGCATAATATTCTACTGTGTGCCACTGCACTGTACTCTATGCCACTGCACTCTACTCTACACCACGCTACGCTACTTCACTCTACTCTGCACCACACTACCATGCACCATTTTACCTTGCACCACTCTACTCTAAACCACTGCACTCGATGCCACTCCTGTTCTGCACTGCACTGCATGCCACTGTACTCTTCACCACTCTATGCCACTGTACTTTACACTACTCTATTGTACCCTGCACCACTCTACTTTATGCTACTGCACTCTAGGACTGCACCACTCTATTCTAGGCCATGACATTCTATGTCACTACACTTAACGGCACTGCACTCTACTGTGCCACTGCATTCTACGCCACTGAACTCTACATCTCTCTGCACCACTGCAAACTATGCCACTCTACTCTATTGTGTCCCACTGCATTCTATGCCACTCTAATATACTCTGCACCACTCTACTCCACTGCATTCCATGCCACGCTACTCTGCACCACTGCACTCTACGCTACTCTACTCTGCACCACTCTACTCCCCTGCACTCTATGCCACTATACACCACTGTCCTCTACTCTGTACCAATCTACTCTATGCCACTGCACTCTATGCCACTCTGTTCTGCACCACTGCATTGTGCGACATTTTGTTCTGCACCACTCACTCTGATGTACTCTATGCCACGGCACTCTACTCTTCCCCACTGTGGGCCACTGCACTCTATGCCACTCTACTCTGCGCCACTGCAGTCAATGCCACTATACTTTGCACCTTTTTACTTTACTGCACTCTTTGCCAGTGCACTCTGCACCACTACACTCTACTCTGCACCACTACACTCTATGCCACTGCACTCTACTCTATAACTCTGTATGCCACTCTACACTAATCTACACCATATTCTACTCTGCACTACTGCACTCTAACTCATGCTTGCTCTATAGCTCAGTTTGGATGGGCGTAGGGTGACCAAACTTTGAAACCCAAAATCCAGAACATTCCACAAACATAGAATTTAGACAACAATTTTGCATCAGCTGAAGGACATAGAATTAATTACCTAACATTGCTCACCAACACAGACAATGTGGCACTAATGGGAATTAAACACAACTTCAAAATCCTGTGTGGTAACCAAATCTATTTCTGCTACTGGCTGCTACTAAATCTGAACTGCTACAGATACAAACTTGCCTTCCTCTGTGGTCAGTCAATCCTCTCTGAAAACAGGGATATATGCTAAGTTTTATTCAATTTGTTGGGGTAAGGGATGAAAAATGGGGACGTCACCCTAGTAGGATGGAACATGTGCACCGCAGCAAGGGCCCACATCTCATGAACTGTTCCACTGTGCCTTGCCAAAAGCTTCTAGGTGCTCACCTCTGACAGTCCACCTAATAGAAGGCCCCTGTATGCCTCCTGCCCTGCAGGTTTAGTGGCCAGACATATAATAGATGGAAGAGGCAGATTAGTATGGCATTGTGATAGAATGCACCTAAAACTGTGCCCCTCAAAGCTTTGTGCCACAGTAGCATGCTGTGCCCCGTACCAGCTTTTGTGAGGTCTGTCTCTTAGTCCTCCTTACTATCTCTATGAGAAAAAGTTTGGGATTGGAATATCTCGAGCTGAATGGAGATGAAGAGTGCCCTGCTCCCAATCCGAGGCATGTACTCATTCCAAACGATCAATTTAAAAGCATACTGGCTGTGACTCACTAGTGAAAGTCAGCTGATGCCTACTCCGCCGTCTACTACCCTCTGCCAGCTTCAAACCAGTAAGTGTAGTTCTGTGGGTTAACACACCTACTACTGAGACACAATCCAGGTGACTCCCTTCTTTTTAATTTCTACCTGAAAAGTGGATTTTAAACCCCATACTTGGTTCCCGGGGAAGAGTTCATATTTACATTTCTTTGCCTTTTGCTTTCCTGCCCAGGGCTATTCTTTCGTTCCCATGTGCTACAGTGTATTTTAACTTTCATTGCATTGGCCACAGACCATCACCTGGATCTCGGCACTGGTCACCCTGTCCGCTATCCATGTAGTCACCCTCTCCAGATGCTACTGCATCCTCTCTTGCACCCTGTCATCCTCTGTTTTCATTTTCCTCCACCTGCTGATTACCACCACTTACATTTCACCTTTGTCTCCTTTTTTATTCACCATTGTCTCTTTGCCTCTACCTATTTTCTACTACTCTTTCTAAATTTCCATACTACAAATGTGGACTAAAACGAAGCAAGGACTGGTAAGAATTTGTTCACAACCAAGTGTGTCAGGGTCATAAGGGTTTTAAAGCATTACATGTCACCAAACTGCTGCAGTGTTATTTACTAATCGAAGGGTCAGGGCTCATTTCGGTGCTTCTTTTTTTAAGGAGAGGGACCCAAAACTGAACTTGATAGCTCCTACGTAGGGAAGGTTGAACACCTAGATGAAAATAATGGAATCCTGCACAGCCAGAAATGAGTTCCCACACATACACAGTGAGACTTGTCACAAACAGACCCCATCACATGGTAGAGATATTTTTTTTCACTGATAAACCCAAGTCCCTGCATACAGAGCACTGAACCTCTGCATAGATTGAGCACAGTTCATGTACGGACAGAGCTGTGTTCCTTCATAGATTGACATGATGCAGTTCGCATGCAGAGTTGAGCATTCCTGAATGTAAAAGCAGAGTTTCTTCAGGCACTAAGATACAGGGCATCAGCTCACAGTCCGTGAATGAACAGGACTCACACGAGATAGACTCAGACATGGCCTGTCTGATAGGGAGGGAGGAGAAGTTGAGAGGGAGAAGAACAATGAGAGAAGGGATTGGGAGAAAGATTCAAGAGAGACAGAAATGAGGTAGAGTAGTTTAAAGAGAAGAGAGAGTGATTGTATGTGAGAATATGGAGAGAAAAGGGGAAGAGAGAAGAAAGAAATGAGAGGGGAGTGTGTGACTGAGATGGGAGAGAACAGGGAATGAGAGTGAAATTGGAGAGACGTTTGAACAAGCAGCACAACAATTATGCTAAGGCAAACTTTACAGCACCTCGTACCCATTTCTTTGACTCCCTCTGTCACTAGAAGCCTGGCTTTCACTGTGACGCTGGCTGCCAGTACCACTCACCAAAGAAACATTTTAGCCGCCAGATTTTATTTTCAAACTGCGCACAAGGTGAGAATAAAGGTGCTGCACGCGTTCACATTCAGTCACTTGGCAGCTGTTTTAGAATAGGACAAGGTGGTCTAGTCAATTTTGAAATGGGAGTTTCACACGGAGCATCAAAGGTAAACCCTTCACATATTTTTAGTAGTATGCTCTTTAATAGAATCCTATACAAAACAAGTATTGACAATTCATTTGCTTTTACTTTTATAACATGACATCGGCGGTTGCCCTAATGCAACCAATAGGGTCTAGGCATGTTACGCAGCAGGAGAAACAGTACAAAGTGTTGCCAAACACATATAAGAGGTACAACAGGGATGGCATTTGTGAAAGCTTCCTTCTATCGAAGAAAGGGTAGAACTCCAACCGCAGTGCTTATATATTGCTCTGCCTCACAAAACAGGTTCAGCTGTGGCAGCAGCAGTGCAAGCTTCCTTTCCTTATCAAACAGGAGGGCAACTGAGGTGGCAGCAAATCGAGCTTACCTCTCTTACAAAGCACCTGTGACCTAGACAGCAAGAATGCCAGGTTCACTAAGTGGATACATAAAGTGCAAGCATTCCGTCCATCAACTGTTCTTTTTTAATCTGTCCTTGTATAATACCTCCATACCAAAATAATTTTAATTCAGTCTTCTCATTAGATAGCATGAGGAACAATGCCCACGGCCTAGAATCGAATATGAGTGTTCACAAGGCTTGAAGATGGCCAACATATTAAGCATTTCAACTACATTCTGCGCTGCTAACTTTTTTTTAAAATGTTTTATTACATGAACTAAGGAAGGAGTAGTCTAGTGGCTAAGCTGTCGAACTGAGGACCTCAGTGTGAAGCCAGCTTGGCACTTGACTGAAAATTGAGTAGTTCTGGCCAAGTCACTTAATCTCACTGTGCCTAAAATGTAAATGTGTAAGATACTAGTGTAAATGTGTGTGAAAAATAGTTTTAAGCCTCCACTTGATGTGCACAATCTTGCATTGCCTTATATCGCCTCCTATAGTATGCAACGCTCTGTTTTACACCAGCTAGGTATTTGCTATATAAATACCAATGCACGCATATTTTTACACTGTTATCAGGTATCCTGTGTTTTATGCTCTGTGGATAAACCTTCCTTTTGAGCTCCTGGTGAACCCTCCTCGTTTTGTGACAGCCAGATAGAAGCCTCCTACAATTTTCTTTATCGCAGTACATGCTCCACACTGTTAATGGGTTTCATAAAAATCTACTTCTCAACGTCTATGGGAGCACTTTCTTATGCTATTTAGGAGATTCCCCCACAACCATCTTCTTGATTCCTGCATTTGTTTATTATGCACCTTGTGTTGCTCTTCATAAGAAAAGACGCCTTTTCAGTGAACATTTAGTGCATTATTTTCTGTGTGTCAAACATGCACACCAGGCACAGGGCTCACTTGCTACCAATGACCTTGCAGACAATTACTGCTCAGAGGTCAGGTGGGCTCTGCCTGAGCTCCCGCAGTGCTCATTGTCTCAGGAAATACATTGGCAAGGCTAATGGATCAGACTTTAATGTGCTAATGCATGATGATACAGGATTGTACAAATGCGTTTTGCATGTGCTAGAACAATAAAGTCAGACTTATTGGATTTGCCAATGTGTGGTTTAATACTGGCTTTGAGCATGCTCAACCTCGCAGCTTGAATTATGAGCCCCCGCCCCCGAAGTTCGGGTCTCGTTGCGTCCCTGTGCCGGACGGCCATAGAGTTACCAGCGACAGACTTCGAGTACTGAACCCAGACTCGGAGAGCAAACAGTTGTGCACCAAGGCTGGTCTACTCTGCAGCAAAACCAGCAGGCCCAAAAAAAAGTGGCTGTCAAGAAGTTAAAGTTCCCAACGAGTGCTGAAAGATTTCTAAAGAATGACTGTAACCTCCCTAAAGGTAATTCATGTCAGCAGTGCATCCCCTGGTCACATTTCACGTGTTTTACTTCATCTTGCGTTCCCAAAGACTATTTGCATTTAACAAATGGTGTCTTTCTGTAGTTTCTTAGAGCAACAAACACAGCTTTCTGTGAACCAAGTCGCCTATGGGTGCCTACCAGATCATCCAATTCTTTGTCTCTCTGCAGAGCATACAAAGTGATTAATACAAGTGGTAGTTGTAATTACCATTTTATATGGAAGTGTGTTAAAGATACACAGCTGTTGAAATATTGACAGCTGCAAAGGAAAAGAAAATGCGGTTACACGTGACGAGCGAGTGGGCTGTGTGAGAGGGCAAGAAGGGGACACAAAAAAGTACGTGGAGAAGGACAGAGTATAAAGACAGTGAAGAGAAGGAAGGAGAAGACGTGACATGCATATGGTCACTTTCAGAAAGATGCAGAGAGAGAAAGAATGGAAGTGGCTGAAAGAGTGAGAAACTGTAGAGGACAGCCTGCATGGGAGAACGTGATTGATTGAAGTATTTTGAAGGCCAGACCTTAGTAAAGTTTAAATCATAGGTCTGACCTATTTTAGGGGTATGTTGATTATTGTGTTATATGTCTGGAGAGAGTAACAGAAAACACACAGGCATGCAAATACAAGTCATTGCTTTGATTTTGGGCCTGATTTAGAGTTTGGCAGAGTGGTTACTCCATCACTAATGTGAAGGATATCCCGTCCGTCGTATTGCAAGTTCCATAGGCTGTAATGGAATTGTAATACGAGGATGGTATATCTGTTATGTTTGTGACAGAGTAACCTCCTCCGCCACACTCTAAATCAGGTCCTTACGCATGCGGAAGTGTCACTCGAAGTGTCACACATTCAGCAGTAGAATGTCACTCATTCACACACTGAAACCATAGAAATCAAAGGTTAAGAGACAGCTCATTCGGTCCTGCAAAAGAAAAGGTGGTCGGACTAGTGCTGATGCCCCTACACGAGAACATGAGAAGATTTGCACAGCGGAATGGGACCTGCTTCAAAAACCCCTCTTACCCTCTCACCTTCTGGCATGAAAGGGGACCATCAAACCATAATGATACTGAGAGAGCTGTAAACGTTGCTAACATCTTCCTCGCTTTCCATATTTTTCATTCCCTATTGGAAAGTATTGCCTCCCTCTCAATCGGATTCCATTACCTGTACTGAAGCGGAAATGAAGTGGGAGGAGGCGGCTCCTGTTCGTTGGAGATTCGGATCGAACTCTCTAATGATGAAGAAAGTCTTGAAGGAAGATCAATGCGTGCCTGGGGTACAGTGAAATCTTTTCCCATGATGCTACGAGAACAGTGTTAAGTAACAGCTTCGAGATGACAATGTGTCTGGCGGAATTATCCGACAGAGCACTAATTATTCCACTTGCGCGGTAACCTCAGCTCAAGACGCCTACAGCACTGTTTGCTGAGATTGGAAGCCACTGAAAATTGATCGAGACCCTGAGCTCGGCTTAAGCGCCTCGTGGAAAGATATCGAAGAACAATCACCAAAGAAATGAAACGAAGATTTAATTTAATGAGCGCTTGAATGGTGACTACAGCAGCACACAATTAATTTGCCAATTACCTTACTAGCTGTATACAATCTGAACTGAATAAAAACATATCACGGTGGTGGTGGCTTGAGGGGGGCGGATTGCTGATTTTTGCTGTACATCTGCAGTCTCAGTGCTAGTATTTAATTTCTCGGTGTTCATCGTTATCTCATCTCGCTGTAGTCTGCCTCAATTAATATTGACCCTTGTTCATAGGAAGGGACTTCTAAACTATACACCAATTGGACTCGATGAAAATTATAGAGCCCTTCATGAAAATCTGCAGCACTGCGGAGTAGAATGATGTCATTGTCTTGCAAAGTGCTGCACCGTGATGCAAAAGTAAGCGAGCGAATGCCGGGTTTTGATCAATATAAGCAGCACAATTTATATGTCATTCCTCCCCCCGAAACTATCCAATAATGTAGCGTAGTTGGGACGCATCATAATAAGGTGCTAGGTGGGTTACCCTTAAGGCTATCTGCTCAGGTGCCTAGTGCACAGCTTTCCACTTCATCTCTGGCTTTTCCTTTCCCTGACAAAAGAGTCACCATATACAAGATCCTAGGGCGGATAATCGTTTTCAGAGTGGCTATCCTACACCAGGAAAGCATATACGTACACCAGGACATAATCTCCATTTTCAGTGTTTGGAGAAGGACAGAGACATTTTCTATGGCACATAGCTACCGGTTCATCGTTAACAATCAATTCCAGATAGTGGGCAATCATGGTCATGAAAATATGTGCATGTCTGTAAACGAGCAGCCAGACTCTCCCTACCAGAATCAATCCCTCAGATACAGCTAGCTTGATACGAAAGATCACTACTTCCTGCAATGTATCCAGTTGCACCGCCAGTTCTCTCAAAGAGCAGTATACATCAACTGAGATTACCACGTCATCAACAAAGGCTGTGACCTTGAAGGTGTCCTGGGCTATAGCTGGCATCTCACCCCATGATAAATCCAGCCTGATTTGCACGGATCAAGTAGTATAAGACCTCATTAACTCTATTGCAGAAAGCCTTCGTAGATATTTTACCTCCAGGTACAGCAAAGGTATCAGCCGATATGAGTCACAGCATGTGGGGCCCTTCTAGATAACATAATTGTTTCTGTCGATGAGATCACACCCTTGAGGTCAGTAAAACCTGTTGAACTCTGTCAGAAGGGTAAGTGGTACAGCAGCAAAAGCCTTATAAAAGGTGGAAGTGACGCCATCTGGTTCAGGACTTGCCGGGCCATGGGTTCAAACATAAACAAGCAGTCAGTCCCTGATATGCACAGCTTTTGGCCAAGTCCACCCTTGTATTTTTCTCATGTTCTTTAGGTTTAGATAGTGGACCCTTTTTTGGGTATATTACATTTTCTTTTACTCTTATGTTTTTGTATTTTTTCTCAACTTTAATTTTTACCAGTATTTATTTTCTTCAAATTGTTCCTTTATCATTTTGTTGCACTGTTCTTTCGGGTCTTAACTTCTTCAAACTTGCTATTTCTTTAAGTTCTGGTTTATTGCATGCGATAATCGATTTTTTCATTTTTCCAGAAAACGTTTTTTTTGCATTATGCAGTATGTCGAAAACATCTGCAACCTTGTTTTTTTATCCTCTACAGCATCAAGTACGTCCAGTGGAACTGTTTCTTCTTCCTCTTCATGTTGTCACTAGTTCACAACTTCCTTTCTGGATCACTTCTTCAGATGCACTGCTCTGAAGTGTTTCATCAATCCGATTGTCCCAAAAGAGTACATCTTTTGGTGACCACACAGTATCTGCTTACACAATTTGCATAACAACTTTATTTATCTTCTGCTCTCCTATGTAGTGTGTGAAACAATTCCACACAAGTGAATCTCAGGGGAATGACCCACTCCTCCATCCTTGGAAGTTATTGGCACTTTCAAAACGTAATGTTACTGTCCAACAGCAGGTTGTTGTCCTTCATTGGTTCCAGCTGTTTGCTGGCTCCGCCAGGTTTATTGTCCAGATATTTTCTTATCACCCGAAGGTTTCCTCCTTTAGTCTCTTGGTGGAAGATGGAAACAGTGTCTGCTAAAGGACGGACTCCTTTTTTGCTAGAGGCTATGGACATATTTTTGACAGTGTGGAGTCTGTAATCAATAGGATTCCTCCTTTCATTTTTTTTGGTGTTCACGTATTCGAAGATCCTCTGTGGATCCAGCCATAGACTTAGTACTTCTGGACTGCCATTATTTTTCTTGGTTTGTGGGTCTCCTATGATCGGACGGGTGGGATTTCCTTTCCAAATGCTGCTAATTTAAAAATACATACTGCAAACAAAAAACGTTTTAAAAGTTTGGTTAATAAGAAGATGAATTGTATTATGTTTGTTGAAAGCAGGGGTTACTTAACTAGAACTGAAATTTCACTGATCTAGTGTTAATTTAAAATTTTACATGTTTTCAGCTTTGTGGGATTTGCAGTATTAGGAACAAGTATTGCAAAACCAGGGTGTGTCAGTCACCCATGCCTGTTTTTTAGGATTCGTGGAGGACAAGCGTTAGAAATTGGGTTTCTGGTTGGCAGAGGTATCCACCCTTTTAAAGCAGGAACCACAATCCTAGTCAGAGATGCACACCCTAAATTAACCTGTATCAGGAACAAGTATTGCAAAACAAGGGTGTGTCAGTCACCCATGCCTGTTTTTTAGGATTCGTGGAGGACCAGCGTTAGAAATTGGGTTTCTGGTTGGCAGAGGTATCCACCCTTTTAAAGCAGGAACCACAATCCTAGTCAGAGATGCACACTCTAAATTAACCTGTGCACACCCTCTGGTAGCTTGGCACAGAGCAGTCAGGCTTAACTTGAGAGGCAATGTGTAAAGTGTTTGTGCAACACTTCAAATACTTCAACCCAAATGCAGCATTAAAATGACAAAGGCTAAATTCAAAGCACTAGGAGAATTAAAGTAATACAATGCGGTTTCTTTGGTTGTCCCAAAAACAGATGGATGAGAGGCAGAGCCTTGCAGCATCCAATGACTAAGATTTCATAAGTACACATAATGGTAAGTAAATTGCGCTCTGCTCAAGGGCGTGCACAACACTTATTTCAACCATCCAATAGTTCAGAAAGAAGTAAGGGCCAGATGTAGCAACTTTGCAAATTGCGACTTGCAATTTGGGAGTCCGAGCGACTCGCAAATTACAACTCGCAATTTGCATTGCAATGCAGAACGGTGTCTCAGACACCGTCCGCGAGTCGCTATGGGGTCGCAAAGACCCACCTCATTAATATTAATGAGGTGGGTCGCAAATTGCGGCCCCATAACGACTATGGGCACTCACGGATATGGAGGCCTGCTGTAGTCAGCAGACCTCCATGTCCGTGACTGGTTTTAAATAAAGCAGTTTTTTTTTTCAAGTGTAGCCCGTTTTGCTTAAAGAAAAACGAGCTTCACTTAAAAAAAAAACTGAAACCTTTTCAGTTTCGGAATTTTCGGAATTTTTTGTTCGGAATTTTTGTTTCGGAATTTTGTCAGGGCAGGTAGTGGTCCGCTGGACCACTACCTGCCCTGAAAAAATAATTTGGGGTCCAGTCACAAAGGGGAAGGGGTCCCATGGGGACCCCTTCCCGTTTGCGAGTGGGTTACCATCCACTTCAAGTGGATGGTAACTGCGACTCCATTTGCGACAGCGTACGCGGTCGCAAATGGAGTTGCATACCACTCCGACTCGCAAATAGGAAGGGAACACCCCTTCCTATTTGCGACTCTGAAATGCATTTTGCGAGTCGGTCCCGACTCGCAAAATGCATTTCTGCATAGCAAACTCAGGTTTGCGATTCGCAAACGGCGATTTTCGCCGTTTGCGACTCGCAAACCGTTTGCTACATCTAAGTGTCATTTTACAATCAAGGACCTGGCAAGGGATCCCCTAGGCTGGAAGAACCGGAGCCCTCAAACAGTAGAGATTCTTAGTGCCAAGGCAAAAAACTTGGCCAGCTGAATATGTAGGGTGGTGTTGTCAGATTGAGAGAGGCAATCATGGCCTCCCGGCAGGAGCAAATATCCAGTTTGTTCCATTCCCCCTTCAGGAAAGATTCACGTTCCTCGAGCAGAATTTGGTAGCTGCAGACGATGTGTTCAAAAGATTCCTCATACAGACCCCAAGTCCTTCATGTTATTGATTCCAAGGCCCGGCGCCATCCGGCAAGGTATTTTAGGAAAGGCCATTCATCGAGCCCAAGTGCCATAACTCTTGCCCTCTGGGGTTTTGAATAGGTTCAATACAAGTAGGATAAGGGAGATGCTGATTGGTAAGAAGTTCTAGCAGCCTATCCATGCTTACGCTTTGCTAACTCATCCATATCAGCCTGATGAGAACAAAGGTGCACACACTTTTTGATGCATTGCTTGACGGCAGATTGGCTCATGTTGGAGGCCCAGAGCTTTGTCACATTCAAAAAGCTAAGACAATCCTCAAGATGCAAATAGTGAGGTTGTCTTGGGCTGCCAGTTTGAATCTCATCCCACAATAGGGCTTCTAAGTGTCCTCTATGGCAAATTTAAGTTTGATGCACAGGTTTAAGGAAGCTCCCACTCTAGCAGCCGACTGATCACAAAGGACTGGTTCCAGGCAGATCTGAGCAGTGGAAGATGATCTCGGCAGGCAAAGGACAAATGTGTATATATTGGTGACAAATTTGTTCAGGAATTTACAATCTTTTCCCAGTATAATTTTGCTGCCGTAGGACAGAAATGAGATCATTTTAGCCCTCATAACATTCAAGAGGGGGATAAGGCTTGCCCAGCCCCAGAACGTATACTTGATATTTTTGACAGGGACATCTGAAGGGCCAAAGGTTTTGTTTCAACTTCCTGCACTTGCTGAACAAACGTGCCCCTTGAATCAGTTAGTACTTCCAGATATTTGTAAGATTGGTCCTTCTTTATCTTGTAGCCATTATAAAATCAGTAGCCCCTTTAAAGGATTTCCTGCCAAATGTTACAATTTTGGTTTTCTTTAGGTTACCCTCCAAGCTAGAGGCAGAGGTATAAGTATGCATAATGTTTAATAAACGCTGCAGCCCAACTCTTGTGTAGCTTGATGGTCAAATTGAATCACCAATTGTTGAAGAGCAAATCCAAACAAGTGAAACATACCACTGAATCTAGGATGATGACCCGTAATGAGAGCGCCAACATTGCAGATTCCTCTGAGCCCATGCAATTAGGGGGAATTAGAGCCCCTAATCAGAGAGGAAAAAGACAAGTACAGAAAACTTAATCAATGTCTCTGTTGTCACAAAAGTGGCATTTGTTTTAAAGAATGCCCAACTCGCCCTGTGAAATCGAATGCACCCAAGACCAGTGCTGCTTTTGCTCCTGCAAAAGCCAGTGAGATAGCGGGAATTATAATAACTCAGTAGGGATTGAGGTCGACCTACTGAGTTTTTCTTCAGAGTTGACCTCCAAAATGCCTGTAGGTATGGCACTACATCAGCTTAGTCTTTCAGAGACCTTAACTTCCGCTAGAGGTTCCAATTATCAAGTAGAAAGGTTCATAGATTCCAGTGCTACAGAAAATGTCATGGATGTAAAATATTTGCAGTCCTTGGGCATACTGTCACTACGTAAGGACAAACCTGAGATTGTCAGGGCAGTGGATAGGAAAGAACTCAAATATGGGATGTTGCAATTCCAGACAGACAGTTGAGTAAAACAATGCTTTACCCATCACAAAGAAAAAGTAAGTTTCACCCTTATTGATGCTTCCCAGCTCTACCTTTTCTTGGAACTTCCATGGATCTATAAACACAATCCTTCAATATATTGGAGCTCCAAGACAATTATGTTGGAATCAGCATTCTGTGCTAAACACTGTTACCCTCTAAATGAACACAAATGAGTTCCTATGCAATTAAATCACACTATTCCCTTACAAGAGCTTAGTGTTGGCCCTGACTGAAGGTTTACGTACCAGTATGCTGACTTGACTGATATGTGCAACAAAAATAAGGCCAATATTCTTCCACCACATCCCAGTTTTGACTACCAGACTGATTTGGCCCCAGGAGCTAAGTTACCCTGCAGTCACATTTACGCTCTTGCGCCAAAGCAGGAGCTGGGGGTTCCTGCACTGGAGTAAACTGATTTATGCAAGGAGGGCACTAATGTGCCCTTCAAAGCATTCTGGTGGTGCTCAGGATAATCCCCACCCTAGCCCAGAGACACCTATTTCTAAAGGAGAGGTGGTAAAACCTCTCCTATACAGGAAATCCTTCCACTGCTCGAGTTAGACTCAGCAGCAGGAGGGCAGAACACTGTCTGGGGTCGTCAGCAGCACTGGCTTGCACGCAGACCCTGCAAGGCTGTACAGGCAGACATGGGGGATCCTCTAAGGAACCACCACAGTACATGGTATCATGCAACTGACACTGGCATCAGTGTAGTTGCATGATTCCAACATGTTTGATAACAAACATGATTAGGTTCAGTGTAGCCATTATGTAGTTTGACTTCTCGTGTTGACCGGAGTCCACTACAAACCTTAAAATGGCTTCCCCGTACTTACAAAGCCCAGAAAATGGGGTGTGGGATTTGTAGGTACCCTCAGACTTAGAATCATGCACCCTGCCCTTGGGCTGAAGGACCTACATTAGGGGTGACTTACAGGGTCAGAGTGCAGTGACGGGGATTTAAGGTATACCTTATATCTGGGGTGAAAGGTGCATGCACCATTTCACACAGGCTGCAATGGCAGGACTGTAGATACAGTTTACATGGGCTCCCATGGGTGGCATAATGCATGCTGCAGCCCATGGGGGACCCCTTGTGTACCAATGGCCTTGGTACTAAGTACCATGTTGTAGGGACTTACAGGAGTACACCAAAATGCCAATTGTGGGGTGTAAGAAGTACTTACCAATCAAATTTAAGGACGAGAATACTCACACTGGAGTCCTGGTTAGCAGGATCCCAGTGTTGCACAGTCAAAACACACTGACACCAGGCAAAATGTGGGGCAACCATGTCAGAAAGATCCTTCTTTCTTACAATTCTGTCACCTAATTGCTTTCAAGGGGTGGTGCTCAAGAGTGATTTTCTGAAGGATTTACGTCTTTGCATCAGAGAAAAAAATCTAAGACCAATGGACACAAGAACTAAATGATGTAGTGAACCAAGATTGCTTACTTGTACATGACAAATGGTTTTACTTGTCTGACAATGATCTACACCAACAGGCCTTACATTTGTTTCATGACTCTTTGTTAGCTGGTCACCCTGATCTTTACAAGATGCTGTTACTCATTAAAAGACACTTCTGGTGGCCATCCGTGTCAAAAGACACACACCATTATGTACAAGCATGCCAAACTTGTGCTCAAAGAAAGAGTACTCATCAATCCCCTGTAGGACTGTTACACCATATTCCTATAGCACCAAACCATATCCATTGATTTTGTAGTGGACCTGCCAAAAACAGGTAACACCGCAGTAGTAATCAACCATTTATCAAAAATGGCTCACTTAATTTTCCTGGAGAAGCTTCCAACCTCCACTGAATTAGCTGCAGTTTTCATGAATAATATTGTATGATTACATGGATTATCTTCGATCCTCATCTCTGACAGAGGTTCTCAATTTATTTAGCATTTTTGGGCAGCCTTGTGTGAATCTTTAGGCATGGATGTATGCATTTCTTCTAGTCAACACCCCCAAACCAATGGTCAAGCACAACGAACAAACCATACAATGCAACAATATCTACTTTGTCTGGTGTTTGATTTGGGGGTGAGTGGGACATGTATTTGTGGACAGTTGAGTTTGTTCACAACAACTCTGATTATACTTCCCTCGGTATGTCACCATTTTATTTCCTACAAGGGCATCATCCACATATCACACCATGGGACAAACCTATACATTTCGCAGTCCTGGCACTGCAAGATCATAATACATTTCTTCAAACCCTGGTCCACACTGCACGCTACGATCTAGCCCAAGCCAAGGAGTCCTTTAAGGTCTCTGTGGATAAGAAACGCAGAGAGGAACCACTCTCTGTAGCTGGGAACAAGGTGTGGTTATCCACCAAGAACTAGGCCCTATGAGACTGTACAGCTTTTCTAACTAAATTCATAGGACCTTATGATGTAGTGGACATTATCAATCCCATGGCAATTCAAGTACACTTGCCCTCTCATATGGGAATGCATTATGTCTTCCATGTTTCTTTAATGAAACCGGTAACCCCCGGGACCTGTTTGGCAACCCCAACCCCTGTGATTCAAGTTGAGAGTCACAGGGAATATGAAGTAGCAGCAATCCTTGATTCCAAATGTTCCCGGAGAAATTTTTACCACCTTGTGGAGTGGAAAGGTCATCGCTCAGAAAATTAATCTTGGGAACCTCTTGCTAATGTCTGCAATGCTATGCATTTTATCCGCACCTTCCATGTCTGCCGTCCCCCGAAGCCTCGTTCTGTTCCCCCAATGCTGGGTCTCATTCTTGGAGGGGGATACTGTCAGTAACAGGCCCCTATTGCCCACACCCTAATTAACTGTACTGTCAGGAACATTCCAGTGTATACACTGGTACATATACACACGCACAGGTATTCCTGTTTTCCTGCAATTGGCAGGGGCATGGCTTAAGTTATGCAAGACAGGTGTGCAGTCATAGTTCAACCCTGAGCTTGTGGTTGCTTGTTTGTAATGTATATTGTGCATACTTTAATTTATATGACTGTGTTCAAAATATGCCCAAAAGATATTATATTATGATGTTCACAATGCACCTAAAGCTTATTGTAATATGATGTGCCCGAAGATTACTGTATAACTGTTGCGCCCAGGACTCTTGAAAGCTGTGCGAGTCGGACACAGACAGGTGCCTTAAGTATTGTAGCAAGCAGCCACATGTTGCACACACATGCAGATGTTTGGTGGGATCTTGTGGGATCTTGGCAAACCTCAGCGGCCATCTTGGGTGCGATCCAGCAGTTTAGTATGTAAGCTTTGCCCCAACCCAAATGCACGTTTGGCCTCGAGAGACTTCCACACCAACAGTGGTTTCCTGCCTGCATCCCTCAAACTCGTTCCTCTTCCCTGTCCGTGTCTTAGAATCATCACACATTGGACCATGCTGAAATCAAGATTTAGAAAACCACTTACCTGCAATGAGTGGCTGTTCCCTGTCCTCATCATTTACCAACGACTGCACATCGTGTCACCTGTTTCCTGCCCGCATCACAGATACCTGCAGCAAAAGAAAAGGACTATTAAAGTACAAATATTTTGAACTTTGTTGTTGAACAATACCGAACTGCAAGGTGTCGATATTTGTCACATTTTACCACTACGGAGACAAACAAAAGAACTTTAAGCACAAGTGCCTTATAACTGCTGTCTTTTTATGCATCAAGAGAGCAATGGGAAGCACTATTTTATCCCTTCAGATACAACAAGTGTAAGGAAATGGCTCCCTGTTGCAGTTACCCCCCACTTTTTACCTGATACTGATGCTGACTTTACTGAGAAGTGTGCTGGGACCCTGCTAACCAGGCCCCAGCACCAGTGTTCTTTCACCCAAAATGTACCATTGTTTCCACAATTGGCACACCCCTGGCTCACAGATCAGTCCCTTGTAAAAGGTGCCAGTGGTACCAAGGACCCTGTGACCAGGGGAGGTCTCTAAGGGCTGCAGCATGTGTTGTGCCACCCTTAAGGACCTCTCACCTAACACATGCACACTGCCATTGCAGATTGTGTATGTTGGTGGGGAGAAAAAGGCAAAGTCGACATAGCCTCCCCCTCAGAATGCCATGCACACAAAATGCTGCCTGTGGCATAGGTAAGTCACCCCTCTAGCAGGCCTTACAGCCCTAAGGCAGGGTGCACTATACCACAGGTGAGGGCATAGCTGCATAAGCAATATGCCCCTACAGTGTCTAAGTCTATTCTTAGACATTGTGAGAACAGTGTGGCCATATTAAGTATATGATCTGGGAGTTTGTCAAAAACGAACTCCACAGCTCCGTAATGTCTACACTGAATACTGGAAGTTTGGTATCAAACTTCTCAGACTAATAAACCCACACTGATGCCAGTGCTCAAATTCTTAGAAAAATGCACACAGAGGGCATCTTAAAGATGCCCCCTGTATTTTACCCAATCCTTCAGTGCAGGAATGACTGGTCTGTGCCAGCCTGCTGCTGAGAGATGAGTTTCTGACCCCCTGGGGTGAGAGCCTTTGTGCTCTCTGAGGCCAGAAACAAAGCCTGCACTGGGTGGAGATGCTTAACACCTCCCCCCTGCAGGAACTGTAACACCTAGCAGTGAGCCTCAAAGGCTCAAGCTTCTTGTTACAATGCCCCAGGTCACTCCAGCTAGTGGAGATGCCTGCCCCCTTGACACAGCCCCCACTTTTGGTCGGCAAGTTCAGGGGAGCTAATGAGAAAAACAAGGAGGAGTCACTCACCAGGCAGGACAGCCCCTAAGGTGTCCTGAGCTGAGGTGACCCCTGCCTTTAGAAATCCTCCATCTTTATTTTGGAGGATTCCCCCAATAGGATTAGGGATGTGCCCCCCTCCCCACAGGGAGGAGGCACAAAGAGGGTGTAGCCACCCTCAAGGACAGCAGCCATTGGCTACTGCCCTCCCAGACCTAAACACACCCCTAAATTTAGTATTTAGGGGCACCCAAGAACCCAGGAAATCAGATTCCTGCAGCCTGAAGAAACAAGAAGGACTGCTGACCTACAAGCCTGCAGAGAAGGAGGAAGACGACAACTGCTTTAGCCCCAGCCCTACCGGCCTGTCTCCAACTTCGAAAACCTGCTCCAGCGACGCATCCGACAGGGACCAGCGTGACCTCTGAAGCCTCAGAGGACTGCCCTGGACTAAAGGACCAAGAAACTCCAGTGAACAGCGGCCCTGTTCAAAACCAGCTACTTCTTTGCAACAAAGAAGCAACTTTCAAAGACTGCACGTTTCCCGCCGGAAGCGTGAGACTTTACACTCTGCACCCGACGCCCTTGGCTTAAGATTCAGAGAACCAACACCTCAGGGAGGACTCCCCGGCAACTGCGAGCCCGTGAGTAATCAGAGATGACCCCCCTGAGCCCCCACAGCGACGCCTGCAGAGAGAATCCACAGGCTCCCCCTGACCGCGACTGCCTGTAACAAGGGACCCGACGCCTGGAACCAACACTGCACCCGCAGCCCCCAGGACCTGAAGGATCCGAACTTCAATGCAGGAGTGACCTCCAGGAGACCCTCTGCCTAGCCCAGGTGGTGGCTGTCCCTAGAAGCCCCCCCTGTGCCTGCCTGCACCACTAGAGTGACCCCGTGTCCCTCCATTGAAACCTATACAAAACCCAATGCCTGCTTTACACACTGCCCCCGGCCGCCCCTGTGCCGCTGAGGGTGTGTTTTGTGTGCCTACTTGTGTCCCCCCCCAATGCTCTACAAAACCCCCCTGGTCTGCCCCCGAGGATGCAGGTACTTACCTGCTGGCAGACTGGAACCAGAGCACCCCTGTTCTCCATAGGCGCCTATGTATTTTGTGCACCTCTTTGACCTCTGCACCTGACCGGCCCTGAGCTGCTGGTGTGGTAACTTTGAGGTTGCCTTGCACCCCCAATGGTGGGCTGCCTATGCCCCAGGACTGAGACTTGTAAGTGTTTTACTTACCTCCTAACCTAACCTTTACTTACTGTTGATTTTTGTACTGTATCCACTTTGAAAATAGCTTATTGCCATTTTTACAAAGACTGTACATGATATTGTTTTCATTCAAAGTTCCTAAAGTATCTAAGTGATGTACCTTACATTTAAAGTATTAACTGTAAATCTTGAACCTGTGGTTCTTAAAATAAACTAAGAAAATATATTTTTCAATATAAAAACCTATTGGCCTGGAGTAAGTCTTTGAGTGTGTGTTCCTCATTTATTGCCTGTGTGTGTACAACAAATGCTTAACACTACCCTCTGAAAAGCCTACTGCTCGACCACACTACCACAAATAGAGCATTAGAATTATCTACTTTTGCCACTATCTTACCTCTAAGGGGAACCCTTGAACTCTGTGCACAGTATTTCTTACTTTGAAATAGTATATACAGATATACAGGGACAGCTTCCTACAACAAGTATCTCACGTGCTGCCAGGTATACAGCATACTATCTGAGAAACTTTTACTTTGTGCCATATTTCGAGGTGAGTAGTAATAGCACATATATGTTCGTTAAATTATGTAACACTGTGTTTCTTAACATTAGAGATCCAAATCGTGGGTGATAACCAACACAAAGAAAAGGCTTATTTTATTGTCCACTCATCTCCCAGCTGAATTAACGTTGTGACAACATCTCCTGGTGCAAGAGTGCAAAAGGTGAGTCTCAGATATTTAGGGAACTTTTGGGTTGGGCTGAAGGGTTGATGGGGACAAGAGCAGATACCAGAGCAGGGGCATAATTTCTAGGGCTTTTCCCATATCTTCTTCAGGCTGACAACTTGACAGTGGACCAACAGCACCAATAATTAAGGGTCCATCTCCCCTTCTCTGATGAGACATTCTAGTTGTGCAGATATAAACTAACTGGTAGGTACAGTCAGGAGGAGGTATTTATTACCATATCATCTCTGCAAGTCCGGTTACATCTCTTAAGGCAAGAGACTGCGACAATACTTATAACAAAGTGGCCTTGAAGTGAACAGAGCCCCCACCCTTCCTGCCCTGGCATCAGACTCACTACAGTGGAGCTATGCAGCCCTTTGTGTGGGGACAGGACACTGCCTATTCAGGTGTGTCAACCCCTCCCTCCACTCCTGCCTAGGATGGCCCATCAGACTGTGAATGGCCTATTAGTCACACATGAGCGTCCTTTGTGTATGGCTGTCAGGAGGGAAAGCATAGGCCCAGCTGTCACCCACCCCAGACCTGTAGTCAGAGACAGGCAGAAGGCACCAAATGGCTAAAGTAAGAAAATGGCAACTTTCTAAAAGTGGCATTTTCAGAATTAAAATTTAAAATACAACTTCACCATAAGTTGTGATTTTAAATTGTGAATCCGGAGACAACAAACATAGGGGTCCCATCTCTTCCCAATTGGAAATTACACTTATGAAATGTAATAAGGCAATCCCGATGTTATCTTGTTGGAGGGATAGTTCTTGTAGTAGTGAAAAATGAATTTAAGAATGTTTCACTAGAAGGACATGTAAAACTTAACAGTACATGTCATACTTTAAAAATACACTGCGCCCTGCCCTTGGTCTGTCTGGGGCCTGCCTTAGGGGTAACATATGTATTAAAAAGGAAGATTCAGGCCTAGAAACAGGGTTAACATGCCAGGTCGACATGGTAGTTTAAAACTGTACACATAAGCTCTGCAATGGCAGGCCTGAGACATGTTGAAGGACTACTTAAGTGGGTGGCACAATCAGTGCTGCAGGCCCACTGGTAGCATTTAATTTACAGGCCCTAGGCACAGGTAGTAAACTTTACTGGGTATTTACAAGATAATTACATATGCCAATTGTGGATAAGCAAATGTTACCATGTTTTAAGCAAAGAGCACATGCACTTTAGCAGTGGTTAGCCAGTCCTAATTCCAACAAAAATGAATTCAACAAAAATGGGAAGGAGGAAGGCAAAACGTTTATGGCTGACCCTGCAGAAAAGGCCAGGTCCATCAACCAACAAGTCCTAAGGGAACACTGCAAAGGTTTCATTGGTTCCTAGGTATATACTGTTTTACATTCAGATAGCTCTTGACTTTCTGGAACAGTTAATTCCACTGCTTTCCACTGGACAGCGTTGCACCAAATGTGATTATACCATCCTCTTGATGTTTTCTCTTCTGGGAAATCCAAACTATTTCTACGTTCAAGGTGGCTTGGGAATAAAATGAATAAAAGTGAAGAAATCCAGAAGAAGAAGAGAATGAAGAGCTGGAAGATGTTCTGACTGAGGACTAAAGTCATCACCAGAATCCATTGTCTGGAAACTTTACACAGTTTCACCAACTGAAATAAACCTGCATCCAAAAACCTGACATACACTTAGTGGTATAAGGTGAGCAAGAGCAACCAAGAAAAATAAAGCTTCAGAATCAAAACAGTGCACAAGCATCCTTATGCAAGTCATAAACAAAAGTACATCGGCAACAAAATGAAGAGGGTCTCCAAAGAGAATAGCACATCAGTGGTCATGCTGTATGCTATCCTTGTTGGAAAGAGTCTGCTTGAACATATCTTCCAGGTGGAGGAGAAACAAATGAACAAGACCTCTTCAGGTCTAAAAGCATCATAGGCCTCATTTAAAAGAAAATGACGGAGCGCAACGCAGCACCTAATTTGGCAGCAACACACTCCGTCATTTTCAAAACGCAGGGATGCTCCATATTAACGAGAATATGGCGCACCCCTGTTTCCGCCAGCACTAAATTTGCTGCTGATCACCATCACAGCCACCCTTGTGCCATGGTGCAAGGATGGCTTTGTTGCGGGGGAGATTGCTTTTGTGCAGGAAGGGACACCTTCCTGCACAAAAAGAACTGTTAATGGCGATGTGCTCTTTCTATGTCTGCTGCAAAATGAGGCACACATAGAAAGAGCAAAAAGTGAGGAGAAATGAAAGCATTTCTCCTTGCGCCATGCCAACGCTACCCTGTAAATCTGGGGCAGCATCAAAATGCAGTGGGTGTTCCTGTGGAATGCCCACAGCAACACCCATTGCACGCCCCTTCCATGCAAAGTGGTGCATGTGAAGGGGCCGTATTCACAAGGTGGAGTTAAGCCACAAAAAGTGGTTTAGCACTGCCTTGTAAATACGCACAGTGCACTACGCCACTGGAGTGTCACAAAAAGTGTCGCTAGGGGCTTGTAAATGAGCCCCCATGTGTCATCAGCAGAAACAAAATGTATTGCCACTAGCTCCGGTGTGGCTCATTGTGATCTCGTATGGTGATCAGAAACTGCTTTTAAATATTGGAGATCGACCTAGATACTCACAAAATGCTCCCTAGTCGTACAGCGGAGAACCTGACACAAAAACACAAACTTACATACATACATGCATATATATTAATGTATGGTAATTATATATTACTAAATGTTAAAAAAGAAACAAAATTCACTGAAAAAAACAAAGGCTACAAGGATGTTATAGTTAGGGTCATGTTTTACACACAAAACCAAAGAAATTCAGCACTTCCGATTATAAATTATAGTTGTGTTTGTCTGAAGAAACTATAACTCATGCCTTAAAGTAACTTTAGGCCATGAGTTATATTTTCTTAACATAAGTATAACTATCCAAGGGATCCCTATGGGCTGCAGCATTACGTTTGCCACTCATAGGGAGCCCATGCAAATACTTCTGCAGGACTGCTATTGCTGCCTGCGTGAAACGGTGCATACACCCTTTCACAGGCATTTTCGCTGCACCAGGTCACTTATAAGTCACATATATGTCAGCCCTTGCAACTCTGAAGGCTTGGTGCAAAGTACCTGTGTGTGAGGGCACCCCTGCACTAGCAGAGGTGCCCCCACGTTGTCCAGGACGATTTTCCCAGACTTTGTGAGTGCGGGGACGCCATTTTATGCATGATTGGACATAGGTCAATACCTATGTCCAGCTTCACAATGGTAACCCTGAATATGGCCATGTAAGGTGTCTAACAACTGGGAGTTGTACTCCAAAACTGATTCTAGTATTGATTGTACAATCCCATGCACTCTGGGGGCTCCACAATGGACCCCCAATACTGCCATACCAGCCTTCTGAGATTTTCCAGGCAGCCCCAGCTGCTGCCACCTCACAGACAGGTTTCTGCCCTCCTGTTGCTTGAGCAGCTCAAGCTCAGGAAGGCAGAACAAAGGATTTCCTTTGGGAGAGAGGTGTTACACCCTCTCCCTTTGGAAATAGGCATTACAGGCATAGAAGGAGTAGCCTCCAGAGCCTCTAGAAATGCTTTGAAGGGCACAGATGGTGATCTCCTTGCATAATCCATTCTACACTGGTTCAGGGACCCGCAGTCCCTGCTCTGGTGTGAAACAGGACAAAGGAAAGTGGAGTGACAACTGTCCATTACCACCCTCGAGGTGGTGCCAAGAGCTCCTCCATAGTGTCCCCGGGTTGTGTCATCTAGGATTCCAAGGTGGTGGGGCACTCTGGGAGCATCTGAGTGGCTAGTGCCAGCAGGTGACATCAGAGCCCTCCCCTGATAGGTGCTTACCTGGTTAGATGACCAATCCCCCTTTCAGGATTACTTAGGCTCTCTCCTCTGGGTGTTTCTTCATATTCGGATTGCAAGACTCCAGTAGGAACCCTTTGCATCCTTTACTTCATCTTCTACCGCAGCTGAACCCTCCAGGAACTCTACACCTTGCAACAAAGACGCAGAGACAACTTCTGCAGCATTGTATCAGCTCCTGTCAGCAACTGCAACAGTTTTCAGGTCGTGCATCCTCCGAGGACTGCCTGTCTCCAGCCTGCACCAGAAGAACAGAAGGAATCTCCTGTGGAGTGATGGAGTCACTTCCCTGCTTCAGTAGGCACCTCTCTGCAGCGACAATCACTGGCGTGGACCCCCTCTCCAGATGATGAGCATGGATCCAGCAGCACGGGTGGTGGACTAAAGTGACCCCATCAGTCCCAAAGTCTAGCTGTTCAACTTTGGTGGATGTTAGAAATGGGGTCTTTGGTTGGCAGTAGGTTACCCCCATCCAAGCAAGGACCCTCACTCTTGTCAGGGTAAGTCACACACAATCCAAAGGATCCTGTGCCCACCCTCTGGTAGCTTGGCACTGAGCAGTCAGGCTTAATTTAGAAGGCAATGTGTAAAGTATTTGTACAATAATTCATACAATAACACAATATGGCACCACAAAAATACACCACACAGTGTTTAGAAAAAAATATAATATTTATCTGGATAAATGCAGGTCAAAATTGATCAAAGATGCAATAAGTAAATGTAGAGCTATCACTGAAAAGTCATATAAAGTGTCTTAAGTCTTTTAGAAGCAAACAAAGTCTCTTTCAAACACAAGTACCTGGTTTGCATAAAAAAATCTCCTCAAAGAACTGCAGAGGGGGAGATGCGTGGAAACAAAGGGGGTATACTTCGATTTCTCTGGCCGCACATGGTGAGGCGTCATTTAGTTTTCATGCAGGGAAGGCTGTGCGCCGATTTCCGGCACTCGGTTGTGGATCCTCTTCGGGTTGCGGGGTTTTCAGACGCCCCAGGGACGATGCATGGATTTCCTGCGCTGGCAGGACAAAGTCACAGGAGCTGCGTTGATTTGGTGGGCATTGTGTCAAATTCTCTACCCCACAGGGAATTTGCCCCAGGGAATCCTCCACGCCGGTGCTGCAAGCAGCGCCGCCATGGGGATTCCGACCCCCTTCCCGCCATCCTGTTTCTGGCGGTTTTCACCCCCAGAAACAGGATGGCGGGAACGGGTGTCGTGGGGCCTCTGGGGGCCCCTGCAGTGCCCATGCCACTGGCATGGGCAGCACTGCAGGGGCCCCCTAACAGGGCCCCATTAAGATTTTCAGTGTCTGCTTGGCAGACACTGAAAATCGCGACGGGTGCAACTGCACCCGTCGCACACCAGCAACTCCGCCGGCTCCATTCGGAGCCGGCATCCTCGTTGCTGGGGCTTTCCCGCTGGGCGGGCGGGCGGCCTTTTGGCGGTCGCCCGCCAGCCCAGCGGGAAAGTCAGAATGATCGCCGCGGTCTTTTGACCGCGGTACGGTCTTCTGGCGGTTCCCGCCAGGCGGGCGGCTTCCGCCGCCCGTGGGGATCAGAATGACCCCCTGAGTATTTTCTTTCATGTGTGTGAGTACTGTGTGACTACAGTGGTATTGCAAGAGCTTCTAGATACTGGCTTCTAGATACTGTCTACATTTCACTAATAAGGGATAACTGGACCTATTATAAGGTGTAAGTACCTTTGGCACCCAATACAAACCAGGCCAGCATTTGAAAAAGGACAAAAAAATAATTTGGATAAAACAAGAAGGTATTGATAATTGAAATGTAAGTATATTTGCTCAGTTATTTTTTTTCAAATATTTAAGGATCAGTGGATCCTCCGCGGTGCTGTAGAATGCGGACGCGCCATACTCTATGGTTTTTGTTCAGATGACATGACTGGAACGGGTCCGCGGATCCTGTGATGTTTTATAAAGTCATTTTCAGTGTTTAAGGGCCTGTGTTTTTCATATTAATATCAGGGTGCATCTATATGTAAGTATATAGAAGTTACCCTATAGTTGTTTTACTCTTAAATATGTGATTTTACCTGTTACCGGTAACCGCGGATCCATGATGTGAACCACGGTTCCGCCCAATGTCATAAGCAAACTTTCCCATTCCATTGGCTGCATTTGGACCCCACCCTTTTACAGTTGTAGCCACACCCTACAGTTGTCATTTCTGGTTTGAACTCTCTGGAGATGGAAGTAAGATCCAATGCACCTGCAGTATTGGCTGTTTGTGGGCTGTTTATTTGTAAAAATGACCAGTGCTTCATCAGTGGAGGAATATCAGAAAGATACCACCATGGAGGAACAGCAGGGAACATCCCCTCCAAAGAAAGAGAGTGAAGTGTGGGAACACTTTACTATAGCTTCAAGTTTGTCACCTACAACATCTGCGGCAAACAACTATCTCTAGGATCATCCAAGAAGTATTCAATGAGTTCCATGTGGAAACACCTCAAAACAATACATGAGAGGGTGTACACCAGGATGATGCAAGAGAGAACAGCTGGAGAAGGCCCTTCAACATGCACTGCTTCTGAAGGACAATCAGCATCATCTACAATTACAATGCCAGTTGTATGTTGCAACAGTAACTCACTGCACTACTTGTTGTAGGAAAGTACCATCTTGCCTGGCATGTTACCCCCCTTTTCACTGTGTGTATGTTTGTTTTAGCCCTTGTGTCACTGGGATCCTGCCAGGCAGGACCCCAGTGCTCATAGTATGTGCCCTGTATGTGTTCCCTGTGTGGTGCCTAAGTGTATCACTGAGGCTCTGCTAACCAGCACCTCAGTATTTATGCTCTCTCTGCTTTCTAAAATTGTCACTGCAGGCTAGTGACTAATTTTACCAATTCTCATTGGCACAGTGGTACACCCATATAATTCCCATGTATATGGTACCTAGCTACCCAGGGTATTGGGGTTCCAGGAGATCCCTATGGGCTGCAGCATTTCTTTTGCCACCCATAGGGAGCTCAGGCAATTCTTACACAGGCCTGCCACTGCAGCCGGAGTGAAATAACGTCCATGTTATTTCACAGACATTTTGCACTGCACATAAGTAACTTATAGGTCACCTATATGTCTAACCCTTACTTGGTGAAGGTTGGGTGCCAAGTTACTTAGTGTGTGGGCACCCTGGCACTAGCCAAGGTGCCCCCACATCGTTCAGGGCAAATTCCCCGAACTTTGTGAGTGCGGGGACACCATCACACACGTGCACTATACATAGGTCACTACCTATGTATAGCGTCACAATGGTAACTCTGAACATGGCCATGTAACATGTCTAAGATTATGCAATTGTCACCCCAATACCATTCTGATATTGGGGGGACAATTCCATGATCCCCCGGGTCTCTAGCACAGAACCCGGGTGCTGCCAAATTGCCTTTCCGGGGTTTCCACTGCAACTGCTGCCAACCCCTCAGACAGGATTCTGCGCTCCTGGGGTCTGGGCAGCCCCAGCGCAGGAAGGCAGAACAAAGGATTTCCTCTGAGAGAGGGTGTTACACCCTCTCCCTTTGGAAATAGGTGTGAAGGGCTGGGGAGGAGTAGCCTCCCCCAGCCTCTGGAAATGCTTTGATGGGCACAGATGGTGCCCATCTCTGCATAAGCCAGTCTACACCAGTTCAGGGATCCCACAGCCCTGCTCTGGTGCGAAACTGGACAAAGGAAAGGGGAGTGACCACTCCCCTGACTAGTACCTTCCAGGGGAGGTGCCCAGAGTTCCTCCAGTGTGTCCCAGACCTCTGCCATCTTGGATTCAGAGGTTTTGGGGGCACACTGGACTGCTCTGAGTGGCCAGTGCCAGCAGGTGACGTCAGAGACGCCCTCTGATAGGCTCTTACCTTTCTTGGTAGCCAATCCTCCTTTTTTGGTAGCCAAACCTCCTTTTCTGGCTATTTAGGGTCTCTCCTCTGGGGTATTCTTCAGATAACGAATGCAAGAGCTCACCAGAGTTCCACTGTACCTCCCTCTTCGACTTCTGCCAAGGATCGACCGCTGACTGCTCCAGAACGCCTGCAAAACTGCAACAAAGTAGCAAGACGACTACCAGCAACATTGTAGCGCCTCATCCTGCCGGCTTTCTCAACTGTTTCCTGGTGGTGCATGCTCTGGGGGCTGTCTGCCTTCACCCTGCACTGGAAGCCAAGAAGAAATCTCACGTGGGTCGACGGAACCTTCCCCCTGCTAACGCAGGCACCAAAAGACTGCATCAACGGTCCTCTGGGTCCCCTCTCATCCTGACGAGCGTGGTCCCTGGAACACAGGAGCTAGATCCAAGTGACCCCCACAGACCAGTGATCCTTCAGTCCAAGTTTGGTGGAGGTAAGTCCTTGCCTCCCCACGCAAGATGGCAAACATGTGTACTGCGTGATTTGCAGCTGCTCCGGCTTCTGTGCACTTCTCCAAGGATTCCTTTGTGCACCCCTAGCCTGGGTCCCCAGCACTCTGTCCTGCAGTACTCAACCCTCTGAGTTGGACTCCGACGACGTGGGACCCTCCTTTTGTGACTCCGGTTACACCAATCTTCTAAGTGCCAGCTCCGGTACTTCTGCGGGTGCTTCCTGCTTCTGTGGGAGCTCTCTGAGTTGCTGAATGCACCCTTTGTCTTCTCCTCCAAGGTGCGACATCCTGGTCCTTCCTGGTCCCCAGCAGCACCCAAAAACCTCTACTGCGACCCTTGCAGCTAACAAGGCTTGTTTGCGGTATTTCTGCGTGGAGACACTTCTGCAACCTCAAGCACGGCATGAGACATCTTCCATCCAAAGGAGAAGTTCCTAGCTCTCTTTGTTGTTGCAGAATCTTCGGCTTCTTCCACACGGAGGCAGCCTTCTTGCACCTTCATCTGGGGTTTCCTGGGCTTCTGCCCCCCCCAGGACACTATTGTGACTCTTGGACTTGGTGCAGGACCTCAGGTCCAGGAATCCGTCTTCAGTGCCTTGCTGGCGTTATCACGACTATTGTGTCCTATTGGGGTAGTAGGGGTACTTTACTCCTACTTTTTCAGGGTCTTGGGGTGGAGTATCTTGGACACCCTGACTGTTTTCTTACAGTCCCAGCGACCCTCTACAAGCTCCCATAGGTCTGGGGTCCATTCGTGATTCGCATTCCACTTTTGGAGTATATGGTTTGTGTTGCCCCTAGACCTATGCTCACCTATTGCATCCTATTGTAATTCTACACTGTTTGCATTACTTTTCTTACTATTACTTACCTGTTTTGGGTGTGTGTACATTTGAATTGTGTATATTACTTACCTTCTAACTGAGGGTACTCACTGAGATACTTTTGGCATATTGTCATAAAAAAAAAGTACCTTTATTTTTAGTAACTCTGAGTATTGTGTTTTCTTATGATATTGTGCTATATGATATAAGTAGTATAGTAGGAGCTTTGCGTGTCTCCTAGTTCAGCCTAAGCTGCTTTGCCATAGCTACCTTCTATCAGCCTAAGCTGCTAGAAACACCTCTGTTCTACTAATAAGGGATAACTGGACCTGGCACAGGGTGTAAGTACCACAAGGTACCCACTATAAGCCAGGCCAGCCTCCTACACTTGTCATGTGTTCATCTTTGCCAAGTTTAAAAAAAAAAAAAGAAAATGAAAAAAAGTAATAAAAAAACTTTAAAGAAAAAAAGGTTCCTGTTAGAATCATTTCATTCACTTAAAGACCTGTGTCTGTGTTTCTTTGCTAAGGTATGTGATAGAGTGTACTACAGTGTGTCTATCTACACGTGTGTATACTTTATATGCATTATTGTGTGTCTCTGTATATTAGTTTATGCATCACTGTGTGCCTGGATGTGTCAGTGTATGTCTCAGTGTGTGTCTGGGTGAGTTAGTGCATGCAAGAGTGTATCCCTGGATGTTTCACTCTATGCATCAGTGTGTTTGTATTTGCGTGTCCCTGGCTGTGTTAGTGGATGCATGAGTATAGCAAGCAGGCTCTCAACATAGTACACTAAAATGAAGTACACTGTGCAGAGAGTACAGTGGATCCTAATTGGTATTGCAGAGGCAAAAGTAGATAGGACTAATGCTCTATTTTGAGGTAGTGTGGGCAAGCAGTTAGGCTTATCAGAGGGTAGTGCTAAGCATTTGTTGTACTCACAGAGGCAAATATTGAGACACATACTCAACGAATAAATCTGAGACCAATTTAGAAAAATAACAATACTTTTCATATCTGTTTCAAACCCAAGAACTTCGTAATCAGGTAAGTAGACTTTTCAGCATAAATACTTTGCAGTTTCAAAAATAGACATGGTGTAGTTTTGAGAGTTCTCTCAATGTTATCCTATGGAGGAAAAACAATGTTCAGCAAATACAGGGTTAACAACGACTTGTGAAGCCAATCTCAGGGAGTTAAGGTAAGTATTGGGCACTGATCAGAACCAGACCAACAGGTCACAGCGGGCAGCACTGGGGCTGCCGGGTGCAGAGGTGCAGTAAGGTGTCAAGTGCCCAATGGTTTCCTATGGGAGTGTCACCTTCATGAAGGCAGGCTGCAGGCTCTGGCTGGGAAGCCAATCGGGGACAACCAACAGTTAGGTAATAGACTTTGGGTGATCAGGGACATGGGTGCACCTTTGGACCTCTTCTCCTGTGCCCGGGGGTGACAGATTCAGGGGTATCTTTAGGTGTCGGGTATCCATATCTGGGAGCACTCGCGGTCAGGGTGTCCTGTGCGTTGAGGTCGCAGGCACCTTGGGGGAGTCTGGCAGAGGTGGAGCGAGGGTGGACTCGAGCTCTTAGGAGCTGGTGGATGTCATTGGCACCAGTGACCCACCTCAGCTGGGGCCAGTGATCATGGTTGCAGTGGTTACTGGAGCTGTCTGATTTTCTCTCGCCATAAGACTGTGGGAGAGCGGTCCTGTGTGCAGAGGGTGCAGGCGTCTCAAGAGAGTCCCAGATGGGTGAGACCGCACTGGACTCGGTGTCTGGACAGCTGGGGGCCGGGGTTGGCACCGTCAGTTGGCTTCACCTCGGGTTGTGGACATCGGGTGCAGTGATCACTTCTGGTGTCGAGATGCCGGAGTTCCAGCAGCTGCAGAGTGTTTTCTTTTGAGTTTCTTGTTGCAGGGCAGGTTTAGTGCCCATGGGAGACTTGAGTCTTTTTTTAACGTTGGACGAGTTGGCTTCTTCTGCAGGATCCTTCAATGTCAGCAGGCAGGCCTGAGGGGCTGGCTCCAGGTCAGCTGCTTCTTCTTTTCCTCATCTGTGAGTGCAACTCTTCTCTGTCCAGGTCTTCTTAGGTTGTCAAAGTCTAAGTTCTAGGGTTCAGGGGTACCACCTAAATACTCAATTTAGGGGTGTTACGGGAAGTGCCAGGTGGTAGCCAATGGGCTGACCACATTTAGGGTGACTACACCCTTATTATGACCGCTTCTGCTGGGAAGTGGGCATAATCCTAACCCTAATGGCCTAATTCCTTCCAAACAAGATGGAGGAATTAAAAAAGTAGTGTCCACTTGAGCTTGTCCGCCTTAGGGGTGGGAATGTCATGAAGTGGGCACTCCTCCTAATTAAACTAATTTTCCCACCTGTGCTGCCGCCAAAATTGGAGTCAGGACAGGGGGGTTGGTCATCTCTACTATCTGGAAAGACCTGGGTCACATTACAAAGGCAGCAAGGTCTTTGAAACTTTGAGCCCTGGAATGTCCATCCTGCCTGGGAGAGGAGGTCACACCTCTGCCCAGAGCAAGCCTTTGTCTCAGGCCTTCAAGAGCATTGCCTTTCACCTTGGGAGACCAGAAACACGTCTGTGGTGGCTGAACTGGTCAGGACCAGTCAGTCAGCACACTAGTAGCTGGTAGGTTTTCATGGGGCACCTCTGAGGTGTCCTCTGTATGCATATTTTAATAAAAGTCATCATGTAGCTGGGAAACTCATAATAACCAGTGACCAGCACATGCATTTAAAATGGCTTCCCTTTGCACTTACTATGTCTCAGAATCGAGAGAGACATAGCAGGGGCATGTCTGCTCATGCATATATGCCCTCACATGTGCATTGATGCACCCTGCATTAGGTTTGACTTACATATGGCACATGCAGTGAAAGGGGACCTGGCACAGAATGATGTGTTACAGGTGGTGTCTTCAATTTAGCCTGCACCAACACACGCAGTCTGCAATGGCAGCACTGCGTGAGTTAGGTGAGGGGTCCTTGAGGGTGGCACAATTGGTGCTGCAGCCCTCAGAGACCTCCCTTAGTACTCCACACCCTAGGTCTCAGGGGTACCATTTGCTAGGGACTTACAGTGGTTGCTGAAGAGTTTGCCAATTGTGCAAAACAACTGTGCAGTTTGGGGAAAGAAATCTGGCACTGGGGACCTGGGTAGCAGCAACTCAGCGCCTTAACAGTCAAAGCCACATCAGAAACCAGGCAAAAAGTGGGGGCTAACTATGTCAAGAAGGGTGCTTTCCTACAATCACTATGGGGCATATTTATACTCCGTTTGCGCCGAATTTGCGTCGTTTTTTTCGACGCAAATTCGGCGCAAAACTAACGCCATATTTATACTTTGGCGTTAGACGCGTCTAGCGCCAAAGTATGAGGAAAGAGCGTCATTTTTTTGCGTGAACGCCTTCCTTGCGTTAATGAGATGCAAGGTAGGCGTTCCCGTCTAAAAAAATGACTGCGACGCAAATGCGTCGTATTTATACTCCCGGGCAAAAATCATGCCCGGGAGTGGGCGGGGCAAAAAACCCCGCATTTGCGCCGGATTTTAACGCCTGGGTCAGGGCAGGCGTTAAGGGACCTGTGGGCTCAAAATGAGCCCACAGCTGCCCTCCCATGTCCCCAGGGACACCCCCTGCCACCCTTGCCCACACCAGGAGGACACCCAAGGATGGAGGGTCCCATCCCAGGGACATTCAGGTAAGTTCAGGTAAGTATAATTTTTTATTTAAAAAAAAAAAAAAATTGGCATAGGGGGGCCTGATTTGTGCCCCCCCTACATGCCTCAATGCCCAATGACCATGCCCAGGGGACATAAGTCCCCTGGGCATGGCCATTGGGCAAGGGGGCATGACTCCTGTCTTTACTAAGACAGGAGTCATGTAAATGGCGTCTGGGCGTCGTTAAAAATGGCTCAAATCGGGTGGAGGCGATTTTTTGGCGTCAACCTGACTTGCACCATTTTAAGACGCCCTAACGCCATTTTCCCCAACGCCGGCGCTGCCTGGTGTACGTGGTTTTTTTCCACGCACACCAGGCAGCGCCGGTCTGCTAGCGCCGGCTAACGCCATTCAATAAATACGGCGCCCGCATGGCGCTTCAGAATGGCGTTAGCCGGCGCTAAACTTTTTGACGCTAAACTGCGTTAGCGCAGTTTAGCGTCAAAAAGTATAAATACGGGCCTATGTGTCTGGGTGCGTTAGTATATGTATGAGGGTGTACCAGGGTCTGTTAGTGAATGGTGGAGTGTGTTTCTGGGTGTTTGGGTGTATGCATGCATGTGTATGTGGTTGTGTCAGTGTATGTATCAGTGTTCCCCCTGGGGGTGTCAATGTATGCTTCAGTGTGCACCTGGATGTTTTAGTGTATTTATTAGTGTGTACCTAGGTGTGTCAGTGTATGTCTCAGTGTGTGTCTGGGTGTGTTAGTGCATGCAAGAGTGTGTGCCTGGATGTGTTAGTGTATGCACGAGTGTGAGCCTAGGTGTGTTAGCGCATTTATCAGTGTGAATCTGGGTGTGTTAGTGTATGCATCGGTGTGTGGATGTGTCAGTGTATGTATCAGTGCCTGTGGATGTGTCAGTGTATGCAACAGTGTGGGCTTGTGTATGTGTGTCAGTGTATGTATCAGTGTGTGCCTGGGTATTTCAGTGTATGTAACAGTGTGTGTCTGGGTGTGTATGTATGAATGTGTTTGTACATGCGTAGGTGTATGTATTAGTGTGTGCATGCGTCTGTTAATGTATGTATCAGTATGTGCCTGGGTGTTTAGTGTATGTATCAGTGCCTGGGGCTGACTTAGAGTATGTATCACTGTGTGCCTTGGTGTGTCAGTGTATATATTACTGTGTGCCTTGGGGTGTCAGTGTATGCATTAATGTTTTTCTGAATATGTAACCTTATGCATGAGTGTTTCCTCGGTGTGTCAGTGTATGCATAGGTGTATGTCTGATTGTGTTTTCATTAGTCTGCATTGGTGTATCAGTATATTTAACTATGTCTACTTGGGTATATTTATGGTTGGTCTATGAATGAACAAAGATGTAATTAGTTATGTACATTACCACAATAAATAGATCCTTCAATCCATGTAAAAAAAGAGAAAAGATAAGTAAAAGTTAAACTTTCATGTTATAAATTTATCTGTTAAAGTTTCAAAATTTGTCATAAAAAACTATTGCTAATAATAAAACACAAGAAATGCATATCATTGTATAGCAACTATACATATTATTTAAGCATCTAATGTTCCCTTTTTCATTGTTCTCAGCTTCTATACTTTTGCACCCTAAATGAAGTGTGTAAAGATACTCATCACTGAACAGTGGGGGAAAACAATCATATAGGCTGTAAAAAAAAAAACATAAGTACAGAGTACATTATTTATGCATCACACTGACTATAAATAATTACCTAATTGTTTTACCTATGCTTGTTAAGTAATGTAATACATATAAGGTTAATGTAAGTATTTTTCTATGTTAACAGTGTTATAATACAATTAATATGTGTGAACGATAACAGTAGATGAAACGTATTATAAAGACATCACCCTTGGTAGGCCGCATGATGTCGTAGAATCTGGTGATCCATTAAAAAGGAGTAGAGTATGTCAGTGTTCTAATTCTTTTTATAATTTCACAGCTGTTCTTGAAACGTGTTTGATTGTGATGATCTCCTTATGATATTCTGACCACCCAGTTTCAAGTTTTGAAAAATAAAAACAATATCCAAACATATTTTTAATTTTAATAAGTTTAGCAGTATTCCTTTTTACATAAAGGAGTTTTTTGTCCTGGTTTATTGTGTACGATGTGTGTTTCCAATTTAGTGCTAGCTCTGTAGTTTTGTTGCAAACGTAAGTGCTTTTCAAGATTTGGAATCTCTCTTGAAGACATCACCCTTGGTAGGCTGTATGATGTCTTAACTTGTTGTATAAGAAGTCCCAGATGTTTATTAATCCATTTTATCAGTAGTAATCCTCATTAGGACTTTGGTTCAAGAAAGAGAATGTAAGAATTTGGTAGTTTATAAGGTAATCTCTGCTTGAATGTAAGGTTAAATGTAAATTAGCACTTGTATAGCGCACTACTCACCGTTTAGGGTCTCAAGGCGCTGTACTCATACCGCTATGGAACCCCTCCTGGCTTTTCCCTGTGAGGCACCCACAGGGTGAAGCCAGGCATCCAAGCGCTGTTGGGGCCGTTGTGGAGATTAAGCAAGCTATTGCCCAGAGTTGCAGAGTGGGACCCATGAATTAGATTAGGCACCGAGGCGAGAATTATCTGGTCAAGGGGAATTGAGCCCAAGACCTGCCAAAGTGGGACTTGAACCCTGGTCTTGAGCCAGATCTCTGCTTCAGGGTCTGCCGCTCTAACCATTGAGCCACACTTCTGCTTTCGTTACACTGTGTTCATCCAGTTGTATTTTTAGGTAGATGGTGTAGTGTCCAGATTCAAAGTTGATGGAAGATCTGAGTTACATTTTGTGCAGGTGTTATTCTGTGATGCATCTTTAAACAATTTCTCAAAACTGACATTACAGTGTGGCAGAGTTAAGTAGATAAATCGTTCTGAATCTTTCTGTGTTTTTGAAGAAAAAGAACAATTTTCAGTCATGCTTTCATGCGGAAGTAAGTCCAAATAGGTCATCAATAGGTACCATCTCTTCTTTTAAGATATCAAATAATGCCATTAGGAACTCATGTGCATCTTCCTGATTGTTTTGCATGAAGTGTACAGATCCTGTGCACAAATCTGCATGATCTCTAATACAAGTTGCAGACTATGTTTTTGTTCTATCGCTTCTTAAGCGTTGTAACAAAGTATACAGTACAGGGCATAATCTTTTATCTTTTTTCTGTTTAATTGTGTGAACCAGATGAGAAAGAGAATAGTGCAGTGAGAACAACATTGGCATAGCAGTTGACCCAGAGGGGTTTGACAACTGATAACCAACAATTTTGGCAGTATTTTTAGTATTTCTTCCCAAAATGTTTTTGATCTTTCTTGCACTTTTTCTGAGGAATGTTACTGTCATCATTTGATTATTTTTTTTTGTAAAATTCTAGGCTTTTCATAAACCTGTATCTGTCCTAAGTGAGGGTCATATACTCTTCTCCACCGATTATCACACAATTTGAATCACCATTTACTTTATTGTCATCAAACTCTATCAGATACAAATCAAAGTTCTAACCTGTGACAATGCTACATATGACATACCTTCCTTGAATACTGTGAATACTTCCTTGAATACTGTGCTACCAATGTTAATAAATGGTGCCTCTACATTTAAACCTTGAGACTTGTGTATTGTTACAGCTAATGCTAGAGACATCGGAAACTGCTTACTGGGAACGTACAAGTCTTTTACAAGTAAGAAATGCCAACAGACCTTGCTATCTGCTTTACACCTTCAAGTCGATCAAACCGAATTACCAGTTATTCAATATCTTTCCTGTTTGGAAACAAAATGAAATCAATCATTTTCTTCATCGCACTGTTAACTAATCCTTCCTCAACATTTAAATTATGCTGCAAAATTACCCCACAGTTTTTACAAACACTGAAAATGTTTTCTAATCCGTCTGTTTTCAAAACAGACTTCTCCAGTAAAGCCAATTTTAATTATAGTTTTTCAGTCAATAGTACTGTCACTCCCTGGTGTTCCATTTTATCAGTTGCTGGCAGATCCAATATTTCTTCTTTTTCCAGCTGAAATAAGAATTAAAAGAGGAACCTTCCTGAAGAGTATGCATTAGACACACAATTGTTTTTTGTCGTTGACTAAAGTTATACATTAGTTGTGCTGGAGAATGTTATGTAGGGAATAAGTTCTTTATAAATCGTGTTTCCAGCAACGTTTCCCTTCTTTTGAATATTTGTGAATTCCATATCACATGATTGACGCATGTTTCTAAGTAGTTCTTTGTACACAAACTGCAACCATATGTTTGCATTTCCAATACTTCCTAATGAGTTTCGAGTTTCTTCATGTGGAAGTGTTTTGAATGCAGGCTGTCCTTTTACAGGGGTCATTTATAGTAAATCTCTGAAAACAATTACATGTTTTCTGCCAAAAGGTCAATCATATTCTATCTTGAGTATTTGCTGCATTCTTAAGTGGACAAAGTCTAGCATTAGGTTTCACACCATGCACACTTCATCGATGATTGAAAGTTTCATTTTCTTTAAAACTGTGGAAACTTTGTGTCAAGCTTCTCCATATAACTTTTGGTACTCTAGTTTATTATTGTGCTCTACAGGTAACTTAAGAAATCAATGCAAAGTAATTCCTTTGATGTTGTCTGCAGCAAATCCAGTAGGAGACGTTACTACACATGATAAAATACAGTCTGTAGTCTTTTGTAGGTATGTGGTAAGAACGTGGATTAAAAAGCTTTTCCCAGTTCCTGCTTGTCCACTGACATATAGTAGAATTGGCTTAAATGTTGAACATTTACATTGATTCCTTTTTTGGAGAAATACATGTTCTATTTTTTCTTTCACTTCCAAATATATATTGTTCTGCTCATCCTTTAGTTGTGCAACTAAGTGTTCCAAGTCCATATTTTCTTCCTTTTCTTGTATCACAGTATCTTCATAGTATCATTCATAGTTATAGCAGCTTCATTTTCAATTATAGGTTGTCTAGGAGGAGCTTGACTTAGGGGTCCAGAACTTTGGCTGCTTTGTAAATTATCCTTTGTTATCTCAATAGCAATTGTTTCTTCCTGTTCAATTTCATCACTTATCATTTTAAGATAGTTCAAAAAGACTGAACTCTCAATAGTCTTTTGTAGCATTGAAAGAATCCTCATAGCAGTTGTACTCTCTGAGTAATTCCGTTTCAGACCGCGAAAGGTTTGAACAGTTGGAGAAGTGCTAAGTAGAAAAACTCTCTTTTCTCACAAGTTTGACAACCAATTTTTCTGTGGTTTATTAAACGACTTTTTGCATGCCAAACCAAATAACCGTTGCACCTAACTACATCATATTTCCCTTCATTAATGTTTTCTGTCACTTTGTTTCTGTACCTCTAGTGTTGCAGAATTTCATAAAGATACATATTTTCTAGGTGTGGACTTCTTGGATAGTAGGTATCCAACATATTTGTTTTTACAATATCTGTACTCTCTGGATCAAACTCTGCTAGGTACTGAATTTCTAGAAAAGACTTCAAGACTCTGTTTCACATGGTGGCAAGGCCTAGACTAACCCAAACAATTCCCCTAGACTTTGAGTACAAGTTCGGTGAACTCAACCAGTCACAACACTGAAAGGAACGTATCTCTCTATACGAAAACATTTTCAAGCTGAAACTACAATTTCTTGGATGGAGATTTTTCTGCAGAAATCTCCCACATTTCCTTCATCTCTATTTTCGCTTATTTTGTGATGTATGGAGTGACACAGCTAGCGACAGCAATGGAGTTGTCTGCAATAAACTGTATGTCCGTAGTTGCATTCCATATTTTCAGAATGACAGGATTATAATCAATAATTTACTTGGAGGCCTCTGATCTTCTCAGATGATATGCATTTTTTGGTGATTGTCTTGTCAGTGTATGCCTGACTGCAGATAAAAAGCTATGCACTCTTCCTTTGGAAATGATAGGTCTTGCAAATCCAAAATGACACCTTGTATAATATTTTCCTTTACATCTGTATCTTTGGTGACAATACTTGCCACATCTATGTGTTTGGAAGTGTAGAACTTGCTGTTTTAGGCTTTTGTTATTATTCTCATCTGGGATGCTGCGTGTAACATACTGTTCTATGAAAGACAATGCACACTCATCACTTTCAATTCTGAATTTCACTGCATCCTTTATCCATAAGAGCATGTGCATATAAGGAGCACCTCCTGCCTAGTACTCTTTTTGTCAAAAAATCTGTAACTTCTCCAAGAGGAAGATTTGTTTTATTGCATATAAAACCCAGCCTTGCCTGAAACTTCTGATTAAAATACCTACATATAGTAGCAGGATCCAAAGAGCAAATTTATCCTGCTGTCTGCAAATTGATACCCTTAACGTTAGAGTTTGCTTCTCTTAGAAATTCAAGTAATTCATCCCACTCATACTTGCTCAACTAAGCGTCACAAACCAAGTAGGTGCACCTATGTTTCAGAGCATACATTTAAGTTCTCCATGACAGCGATACCAACATTTATTAGTTCCAATTTGACATGCCATCAAATTAATTAAGTTGAACTTCAGATTTTCATCCTTACCTTGTATTTTATCAACAAACTCCCTTGCAGAAAGATTTTGCAGATGAACTCCTATGTTCCAAATATGGGTCAAGGCATGAGACAGTCCCGACAAGTCACTCTCAAATAACAGATGGATTATATATGGAATACACTGGCAAAACCTAGGGTCCTCTTAACATAGTATTATTTACCTGTATTCTGCTACTGGTATTTGTACAGGCCAGTTATATTATCACCCACCTACTCCCGTGGGAAATAGCTGTGGAAAACAACGAGTCTCTAAACCTTTTTCCCATGCTCTCATTGGTGCTCCTCTAGCTTGTTTCATTTGAAAAAGATCAATGGCATCTCCAACAGCTTCTTTGGAATGAAGTGGATGAATACTGTAGTGCTGATGTATTTCTTTTAACTTTTGTTTCTGCACTTTTTCTATTTGTCCACTTGATTGTAGAACTTCATCATCAATAAAAGTGGCATCTCCATTAACATCAAAAAAATATGATTTATTTTCACATATAATGTGGCTTTTTTCACTTTGCTCACACTATTAACTCTTGCCAGATTTATTTTGCTTTTGGTGGGCATTCCATACACTAAAATAATGAGTGGTTCAATTACATCTTTTTCAACACCCACAGTGCCAACATATTTTTTTAATCTAAAGGTGCTTAGGCAACTCTTTATTTAAGTCCTTTCTATAATTCTGTTGCTGACTTGGGTTCCATTCGAACTATTGCTTGAAGGGGATGAACAGTTTGTATTAGAATTGATTCATACACATGTAATTGTTCAAGTTCTTGTGGAATAGGTACAAATTCTAATCTATTATGAATGGCTCTAGCTGGCATTGTATTATCCTCTAATTTATCATAACAATACATACATATTGTTTGCAATGTTGCTAAATCAAAGTGTTCTTCTACAAATAGGTATGCTCCAAATTCCTGCCACTCATCTGTGTTATCTTGCTCAGTTTTAGAAAATACAACTATCTTATGAGTTTGGTTTTTGTAGGTAGTGCAGCACCAAAAAATGCAAACATACTCAGGTTACTCAGAAGATAGTGCATAGTATTTGCCTGTCTCTTTTCAGAATTTTTCAATACTAATCTTTGTGTACTGTTGCTCCACACCTTCTGCCACTGCCTCCTCATTTTCCTTACACTCCTCTTCAGGACCAAAGGGACAAAACTGAGGGGCATATTTAAACTTTTTGGTGCAAAACTGCACTAACGCAGTTTTGCACCAAAAAGTTTAGCGCCTGGTTGCACCATTCCTGAGCGCCAGCTGGGTGCCATAATAATGGAATAGCGCAAGCTGGCATTAAGCTCGGGCTAGCGTCAACTAAAATGACGCTAGCCGGGTGGGGGTGGCAGATGAGGAGGTGAAGGTTGAGCATCAAAAAATGACACTAGGCTGGTTAGAGGCAAACAAATGCCTCAAACCAGCCTAGCGTAACTTCCTGACGCACAACCATCTACAACACAAGACTCCTGTCTCATAATAGACAGGAGTCATCCCCACCACTCCAATGGCCAGCACAGGGGACCAGTGTCCCCTAGGCACGGCTATTGCACCCAGTGCCATACAAGGGCCCCATGCATGCATTGTTCTCTTGCAAATAGCTCTCTTCATTAAAAAACGGTTCCATACTAGATGTGTGCATCCATTCACCTTTAAAAGTTTTACAAAAATTACTTTTGTTAATAAGCTTTTCCTTAATGTTCTTTTCCTCATGCAGAGTACTGTTTTCTCTAGTGTCTTCATTCTGTTCAATATTAAGATAAAAAGCTCCCTCTTCAGAGCAAATGCTTGGTCTACTATATTCTCAATATGTTGCTTTTGTTTAACTACAGCACTTCTCCTCTCATATTTCTTCATCTTTAGCAAATTTTATATTACTCTAGTTCAAAACATTTTTACTCATCTCTTTAAACTGTTTCTGTCTCCAAGTCAAATTCTGTTTTCCTTATTATATTTTCTACTTTTAAAAGCATATATTTATTCTTGTTTATCACTTAATTTTAAACTCCTGTTTTTACTGGACAACTTCCTTTCAATTTGCAATTTTTGACATACTTTAAGAAACTGCTTAGTGCTCTTACCAACTGTTTTTCTTGTCCAGTTTATCCACCTTATCTGTCTTTTTACTGTCAGTTTGAATTAGGTAGTATTGTTTCCTCTGTTTCTTTCTTCTTTGTCTCTTATCAGGCATTCAGATTTTTCTTTTTTAGTATAAATGGACATCTGCAAATAAAATAAAACATACATTTAGCTCTGCAGAAAAATAGTATTAAATTACATACTTGAAATAACTAGGTATGTCAGTGTATCCAGTGCCAAGCACATGTGTATCACTGTTTGTCTAGGCGAGGGGTGAGTTATTTGTAGTAAAAGTAATCTTTAAGGCTTGGCAAATTGATTTTTACTTACAACTCGGGCTAGCAGTAAACCTGCACACTCAGACTCTGTGGTAGTAGGCCTCAGCTGTGTTTAGGATTACTTCTCTAGATGGGCGAGTAGATTGTGTCAGTACTTGGCTAAATATCTAAAAGTGTACCAGTACCTGTATGAGTGCCCCACTGGATGTTTAAGTATATATAGTAAATACAGAGGTATGTAACTGTGTACAACTGGCTCGAATACTGCTGGAAACATAACTGCTGTCTGGGTGTGCACATGAATGTATAAACAGTTCTCTCAGTGTCTGAACGGCTCTGCCAGTGGCTCTATCCTTATGTTAATAGGTATATGAGTTGCAGTACGGGCTGAACACTGCATATGTAAGTGAGCATACCAGTCTGCAAGTGCATATGTAACTCAGTGAAACATAGAAGGTCATTTTTCATGTTTTAACCACAAAGCATTCTGCTCTATCACCTACCTACAGCCTAGCTGAATGTTCAGTATTCTGTAGTAATAGGACAGTTTAAGGAGTGTTAGCAAGCTTTTCTAATGGGAACTCGAGCAGACAGTAAAACTGCACACTCAGGATCTGCAGTAGTAGGCCTGAGCCATGCTTAAAATACTACTTGTGTGGAAGGGTCAGTATATTGTGTCAGTATTTGGCTACATATCTGACTGATTGTATCAGTATCTCTACGAGTGTCCCAAAAGATGTTTAAGGAAATATAGGTTGCATTATGGGTGGGACATTGCATATATAAGAGAACATAAGAGTCTGCAAGTGCTTGTCTAACTCACTGAAACTTAGGATATGTTTCATCTTTTAACCACAAAGCACCCTGCTCTATGACCTACTTATAGCCTAGCTGAGTACTCAACATTCTGTAGTAAAACAACAGTATAAGTATTGACAAGCACCCTTTCTAATGGCAATTCCAGCTGACAGTAAAGATGCACACTCAGAGGTTGCAGTAGGAGGCTTGGGCCATATTTAAAGATGTACTTGTGTGGATAGTTCAGTAGGTTGTGTCAGTATTTACTACATATCTAATTGCGTGAATGAGTACCCCTCTGAGTATCCCACCAGATATATAAGTAAATATGGTGAGTACAGGAGTATGTAATTGCGTGTGCAACTGGCCAAAATTCTGCTGGAAACATAACTGCTGTCTGGGTGTGTGCACAAAAGTATAAACGGCCCTCTCAGTGTCTGAGTGTCTTTGTCAGCGGTTCTAGCCTTTTGTTAATAGGTATATGAGTAGCAGTATGGGCTGGACACTGCATATATAAGTGAGTGTAGGAGTCTGCAAGTCTGTGTATAACTCAAGTGAATCTTACAAGGACATGTTTAATGTTTTAACCACAAAGCACCCTGCTCTACCACCTCCCTACAGGCTAGCTGAATGCTCAATTTTCTGTAATTAAAATACAGTTTAAGGACTGTCAAGCAGCCTTCCAATGGCAACTCTAGCTGACAGTAAACGTGCACACTTAGGGGCATATTTAGGAGCCCCTAGCGCCTCCTTGTGCCACATTAGCGTCATTTTTTTAACGCTAATGTGGCCCAACAAGGCCATAATCCCAGCGCTATATTTACAAAGTGGCGCAATGCATGCATTGCGCCACTTTGTAACCCTTTGCACTACATTATGCCTGTGCCAGGCATAATGTATGCAAAGGGAGTGTTCTCCCGTTAAGGGGGGTGGGGCGAAAAAATTGTGAAAGGTAATCTAACAGATTTCCTTGCATCATTTTTTTCAGCACCTTTAATCCTTGCTCAGAGCAGGCTTTAAAAGGGGGCACACCATTGTTTACAATGGGCCCCTAATATACTCTGCAGAAGTAGCGCCATCATTTTGGCGCTACTCCTGCAGAGTACATCGATAGCGCCATAAAAAATCACGCTATTGCCCCCTACCCTGCGCCATGGTGCGCTGTATTTTAAATACGACGCACACATGGTGGTGGTATGGGGGGTGTTAAAGGATGCAAGACAAGTGCAGCGCCACTTTTCTTAAATACGCCCCTTAGTGTCTGCAGTAGTAGGCCTCGGCCATGTTTAAAGTAATACTTGTGTTGATAGGTGAGCAGGTTGTGTCAGTATTTGACTATATATTTGACTGACTATACCAGTGCCCCTATGAGTATCCCACCAGATATTAAGTAAATATGGTTAGTACAGGGATATGTAACTATGTGTGCAACTGGCTCCAATAGTGCTGGAATATAACTACTGTCTGGGTGTGAGCATGAATCTATAAGCAGCCCTCTCAGTATCTGAGTGGCTGTATCAGTGGGTCTATCCTTTGTCAATAGGTACATGAATAGCAGTATGGGCTGGACACTGCATGTATAAGTGAGCATAAGAGTTTGCAAGTGCACGCCTAACTCACTGAAACTTAGAAAGACATATTTTATCTTTTAACCACAAAGCACCCTGCTCTATCACCTACCTACAGCCAAGCTGAGTGCTCAACTTTCTATAGTAAAATTACATTTTAAGGATTGACAATCACTCTTTCTAATAACAAGTCGAGCTGGCAGTAAAGCTGCACACTCATGGTCTGCAGTAGTAGGCCTGAGCCATGTTTAAAGTAGTACTTGTGTGGCTAGCTTAAGTAGGTTATGTCAGCATTTGCTACATATCTGACTAAGTGTATCAGTACCTATATGAATATAATATGGTGAGTACTGGAGTATGTAACTGCATGTGGAACTGGCTCCAATACTGCTGGAAACGTAACTGATGTCTGGGTGTGTTCACACATGTATAGGTAGCTCTATCATTCTGTGAATAGGTATATCAGTTGCAGTATGCATGTCAAAGTGCATATATACATGGGCATAGGAGTCTGCAAGTGCATATCTAAGTCAGTTAAACTGTGAAGGATATGTTTCACCTCTTAATAACAAAGCACCCAGCTCTATGGCCTACCTACACCATACCTAAGGGTTGAGTTTTGTGTACTAAAAGGGAAGACTCATCTTTTTTGGTGATTATTCTACTTTTCCTTATTTTTATCACATACCTATTATTTATATTCTTTTTTTAGTTTTTATGAACATGCTACTCACTTTCATTCACCTTATATACAATCATGCCTTTACTAACACATTTTAAATGAAACTACATTTTACTACACGAACCTATTAAATGTGTTTGTTAGTCTTTATATTTGTTTCTCAGTATCAGTTAGAATTCCTTCTCACTGAAAATGCACCAAAAGCAAGAAGAGTGGCACACCACTCTCACACAAGGCAACCATTAATGACAACCTTTTCAACTTTGTTTTCAAGGTTACGCAATTACAAAAGCCAATCAGAATCTCTTGTTCATATTTACCCAATGCTATACATGGTCTGACTGATTCTTATACTTAACCCTTTCCAACATTTCTCTAAAGAAAGCCCAATCCGAGACTGTTTTTTGGGGGATTTGCGCGGCACTCAGTGCGGCCCCCTGTGTAACTCCGCAGTGGATTCACAGCTCCGCACGGGAGTACGAAATTAATTTTTGCTATGTATTGTCAAATAATGACATATATATTCCTGTTTCAGTAAAAAAAATGTATTCACACCTAAACACACTTTTAAACATTTTTCCCGGTAGAACTGCTAGTATAAAGTCACAGTCTAATTTTATTTATTCACTTCCCCCATTGCTCCTGTAGCTCTGCTACCATGGTAACATACTGTGCAACATTCTCTTGGACCAGTAGGTCATAAGTTCATACCAGTTTCTGCAAGCACTATGCTCACTTGTAAACCAAATGTAGCAGGTGTGCTTGAATTTTTCAAATATTACACATATCCCGAACACCAAAATCGTTTCTACTTTCTAAAAATCCATTCCAACATCTATTTACTTTTCTCACAAAATCACTACCTAACTTTATGCACCAACATATTTAGAAAAACCAATAAAATGTGTTGTTTGAAATTGTAACTAGTAGCCTCCATCATCAACTGAATTTCATTTCAAAACTGCCTCATTCAACTGCAGCATTGTCCTGAGTGATATGCCCTTCTATCCAAAATGCTCAGTGTGTGGATTGTAGGTCATAGTTTTGAGTTTTGGGCCAGAGAGCATGCTAGAAAGAGTGGCATTGACAGGGACCTGGGTTTATCTCATGTGGAAATTATGTGGGTTGGCCAGAGAGGTTTAAAGTGGTATTTATTGCTGCCTTTGTCTGAAAGCATTAATAATTGTCAACATCCAGACCTCATGATTGTGTACTGAGGTGGCAATGACCTGGGTACAGTGACTGGGGTATGATTGGAAATCCTAATGAAGAATGCATGTGGAAAATTAATGCCACTTTTCCCACACACTGCCTTTGTTTTTTCTAACATTTGCCAAAGGCAGAAGTGGAACTGGTCAAGGGAATTCTGTCCACAAATAGACAGATCTAGGAAACATGTAACTAAAACTGTTTGTGCATTCCTCAGAAACCATAACATGGGCTGCATATACCACAATAATGTATGGCTTGATATGGGTTCTATATATAGAAATGATAGAGTGAACCTAAAAGACAAAGGCAACATGGTGCTCCTACAAAACATAAGAGAGTGCATCCTATTTCATGTGTGGTAATCACCTACACATCATAAACACAAAGGTTCTTTTCAGAGGTAATCCTTTAACCATAGATACATTGATTTATTTTTTAATTCCTATTTTTTTTAAATTATTCAGATCTGTGGATCCACCCGCAGATCTCGAAAATAAAAAACACAAATGTTTTCAAATTTTATACCCATTACTAAGTATTGTTTCGCTCTTATATTAAGCTCTTGGGATGAGAAAACCTGTACCCTGACCCCTTCATATGCACTCCTGTGTACATTTTAGCCCCAGAACCCTTTTTCTGATACAACAAAATGGGATTTACCACTTTCCCTGTCAGGTTATGCCGAGCCAAGATGGTGAAAGTGTTGGCCTGAGTGTGAGACTGGATGTGAGAGTGTCTGGGTGTGAGAGGGGGTGTGACTTTGTCTGTCTAGGTGTGAAAATGGGTGTGAGAATGTCTGTCTTGGTATGAGAATGGGTTTGAGAGTGCCTGAGTGTAAAAGTGGTTGTAGAATCTCTCTCTGGGTGTCAGAGTGGGTATGATGGTGTGTGCCTTGGTGTCAGAATGGGTGTGAGATGGTTTGGGTGTGAGAGTGGCTATGAGAGTGTGTCTCTGGGTGTGAGAGTGGGTATAAGAGTATATGTCTAGGTGGGAGAGTATGTTGGCGTGAGACTGGGTGAGTGTCTCTCTGGGTGCGAGACTGGATGTAAGAGTGTGTGTATGGGTATCAGAGTGAAAGTGAAAGGGTTTGTGTGGGTGTGAGAGAGGTTTTATCTCTGGGTTTAAGAGTGGGCATCAGATTTTGCATCTGGGTATGAGAGTGGATGTGAGTGCCCCACAATGGGTGTGAAAGGGTGTGTGAGTGGCTCTCTAGGTGTGAGTGTAGGTGTGAGAGTGTCTGTCTTGGTGTGAGAATGAGTATAAGTTTGTCTGGATGTAAGAGTCGGCATTAGAGTGTGTCTCTGTTGGGAGAGTGGGTGTGACAGGGTGTGTCTAGGTGTGGGAGTGGGTGTGAGAGTGTGCCTCTGGGTATGAATAAGTGTGACAGTGTTTCTCTGGGTGAGAGAGTGGGTGTAAGAGTGTCTCGCTAGATGTGAGAGTGGGTGTGAGTGTCTGTCTGGGTTTAAGAGTGCATATGTGAGTGTCTGTCAGTGTGAGAGTAGGTGCAAAAAGTTTGTCTGGGTATGAGGTTGGGTGTCATAGTGTGTCTCTGGGTGTGACAGTGGGTGTAAAAGGGTGTGTGTGGGTGAGAGTGAGTGTGAGAGTGTCTGGTTGTGACAGTGGATGGGACAGCATGTCTCTGGGTGTGACAGTGGGTTTGAGAGTGTCTATCTGGGTGTGTTGATGATTGTAAGAGTGTCTGTATTGGATGTGTGAGTGGTTGTGAGATTTCATATATATATATGTATATATATAAATATATATATATATATATATATATATATATAGTTATATATAGATAGATAGATAGATTTTTTTGTGATATTTCATGAAATCCATGGATCAACCTGCAGATTTACACAGGGGGTTGCACTGAGCCCTGTGGATCTCAGAAACGGTAAAAAAAAAATAGTTAAACACATTCTAAAATCATAATTCACTGTTTTAGTCTGTTTATGTCACCCCTAAGGGGTCAAGGAGTCTCTACCCTGACCCCTTCATGAACATTACATTCCACATTTGAGCCCCAGAATTATTTTGGGAAAAAATAAAATGGTGGCTGCAACTTTCCTGTCAGGTTTCAGCCAGCCAATGAGATTCTTCTTTGGCGTGTGAATCCGCGGAGGATCTGCGTCCTTAGATATCTATATTTATTTTTCCTTTAATAGCTCTAAAACTATTGAACGTATTTACACCAAATCACAAAAAGCACACTTTCTGGACCAAGACCTAGTTTTGGGGTGATCCGTCAAGCAGGGGCTGAGAAAAAGGGGGTCCCAAAATGGGTTTTCCATGTGCATTCTCCCATAGGGATTTTGGACACAACTAAACCCGAACTGCTGTACGGAATTACACCAAATTTGGCAGAAAGCTAGATCTTGGTCCAGAAAGTGTGCATTTTGTAATTTGGTGTAAAATCATACAGTAGTTTTTGCAATATTAAAAGAAAAAGAAATATAGATATCTAAGGATGTGGATCTGACAGTCCTGTGCTGATATCTGATTGGCTGCCAGCACTTCAACCAGGAAGCGTTTTTGGGACTCAGATTCATCTGAGTTCCAAAAAAAACCTTAAAAATAAAGAAACGGGGGCAGGGTAGAAATACCCTGATCCTCTAGCCCTGCTGTTGGGGCCCCCTTAGGACCCTGCCTTGGCCCAAAAACATGTTTTTTTCAATTTTGCTGTGAAATCGCAGAAGATCCGTGAATCCACAGTTAAATTCTCCTGAGCTTGTTTTTCTTTCAGCCCCTGAGTGGGTTATGTCCCAGGGGCATGGGAGTATGTAATTTATTGGGAGGACGCACATGCAGCCCCCTTCCATGCAGTTTACATTACCCCGGGAACTACCACCTACCCAGGGCATTGATGAATATATAGGAGGCGGTACTGTGCAGACCCCCCACCACAGGCTCAAGAAAGCCCCAGGGACCACCACCTCCACAGGACTTTTACAGCAAATAGGAGGGGAGCTATGCAGACCTAATCCTTGGCCCTTGTGGGCCCCTGAGATCACCACCTCCCTGGGGCCACAAATCCAAAAGAAATGGTGGGGGGCTGCGCAGCCCATCTCCCGGCCATTTTTGGGCCCAGGAATACCACCTCCCCGGGGCTGGCTCTGAAGAAGAAAGGAGGGGGGGCCACACGGTCCCCCTCCTAAAGCCACTAATGGTCCTCAGGCCGCCACCCACCAGTGCTGGCCCCCTATCTCCCTAGGTGCCCGCACTCAGGAGATATCAATTTGATTTCACTTGGTGGAAGCTTTAAGAGCTCCCACCAAGTAAGAGCAAACTGTTAGTCCGCTCCCAGCTGGGGGGAGCAGAAAAGCTGCTCCTGCTTACTGGAAGTGGGCTTTTCATTGCTCCCACATGCAGGGAGCAGCGTTTTGAGCTGCTCCCTTCATGCAAGAGCAATGCCGGCTCCCACTAGAGGCAGGGAGCTGGCAGGAACTTATGGGACTTTAAGGCTTCCCCATGGTCGCCAGGAGGCTTTGGGTGCTTGCCCAAGAGAAAACAAGTGTATTTTCTCTGCAGTTCCACCTTAGAAAGAGATATGGAATCCTTGATGGATGTGTTTGCATCGTTGCTCTTTCAAATGCAATACTTTATGTAGTGACTGTGACAAATGGGTTCTTTCTGGTCATCTCCTGTGGAGACCAGAACTTGTTGTTCCTCGTATTAACCACGAGAAGTGTAGAAAATGGCCTAGAAGCCCACCTGCTTGGCCCTGCCACATATACGTTAGTGGTATGCAACTTCTTCCCGCCTTTTTCCAGGATGATGGACAGCTCACCAAAAAGCCCCCTCAACATGTTTCCTGCTGATTTTGGAGATACGTTCTTAATGCAGAGGAATATGTGCACATGTCCACCAAACAAAGAAGCACTACATATAATTAAGGGAAGTATCGTAGTTCGGTGGAGATTCATCTCTGTGTAGTCTCAGTGTCTACTCTGCAAGAGGATTCATGTTATTACAGATTTCTGTTGGAGAAACAATCACATTGCCAAATTTACAGGCACACAAGGTCACTGGAGACATTGCCTCGGGGTCCTTTAGGCAGCTGTAGTGTGGAATATGACTATACATTTACCCAACTAGGTAGCACTTAGTAATTAGCCAGGAGAAAGTACTTCATTTGGGTAGTCATTCTACGCAAAACTTCTTGGCTAAAGGAGCAGATCAGGATGCATTCTTACACCAATGCTCATTTTCACAGAAATTAAACCTCAACCCCCCCTTACCCCCGGGCACTTGGAGGGTTGGCCACAGGACATGCAAAAGTCCATGTGTGGTGGAAGATTAGATGCCTATGGGGGGGGGTTGATCGTAGGGCCTGACTGCAGGCCTCAGCTGTGTGTGGCGTGGGGCTGGATGCATGCAGGGGTTGACTGCAGGCTCTGGCTGCCATAGAAATTCACTGAAAAAAATGTTACAGGGATGTTATAGTTATGTTCTGAATTTACACGCACAAAACCATAGAAATTCAGCTGTCAGAGTTATTTCAAGTAACTTGTGCCCTAAGGTAACTATAACTCATGCCCTCAAGTGTAAGGTGGTGAGTATGAGTAGTCAATGGTTAACACCAAGTCCAGGTTTCAAAAATAGCAGTAAATGCAAGGCATGTCTCAATGGTAGGAACATCACTGAACTACACATGCCTTTTAACAAGACTCTCAGATTGAAGAAGGGACTTAATTGCAAGACAGACTTTGCTGTTTATGCTCTGTTTCGTCCTTGCCCTAAGGTGTATCCCAGCAGTACCATCTTCAATCCATAAAAGGGTTTTGCAAAACCTTAGGGTAATTAGAAATAGAGATGACAATTATCCAGTGGCTGACACTTTCAACAAAAGCATAATGGTGACCAAAAACTCCTCACCTACCATGTGGTAGACTGTGTACCAAAGAAATTGAGGGATGGAGACTGTAAAAAAACAGCTCAGGCAGCTGGACTCCAGGAATATCCTGGATATGTATAGCAAAGAACCATTTGGGTTGAATATGGACGAATAATTGTATGCCCACCTCTGAGCTGAGCCTAGAAGCTTCTCTGTGATATTTGTACAGAGACATATTGTGTTAATCTATTAAAATTTGGTTTTATTTGTTTTTATAGAGACAAAGCAGGAAGACACAGCATGAGAGATTTAATACAGTATTAATACCCATACGAAATTTACTGGAGTATGACAAGAGTACAGTTATCTTTTCTTTTCGTATTAGTAATATGATGTTTTGTTGTGTTAACTGTTCACTCATCAGGTCTGGTTTGGGATGTGTTCATAAATCAAGTAGAGAGGAAGCAGACATAACATGCATATTTATTTGAGGTTATCAGTGATTGTTATTAAAACTATTTCCACTTGAACATAAACAAAACAATTGAATGTTACTAAGTAAAATTTGATAGACTATGCCCACTTGGGGCTTCATGTTATGGTTTTTTTTGTAATGAGGCAACAAGCTAAAGGGGTTTGGAATGATGCATGGTCTCCCGATTTAAGTGCCTTGTATACTCAACATTTCAGAATTATTGTAAAAATGTTTGATATGGTATTATGAATTTTTGTGGAAGTGATAATTTACAATATGAAAGTGTTCTGCATTCCGAGTTGATGCTACATTTTCTGACTGGGTTTTTGGCCTAGTTGTTTCTTTACATTAATTGGATGCGTTTAATGTATTGTGTTTCTCTCGATCAGTGTCTTGGCAAAGGTGAGAGTCTTGCCAAAATGTGTTGACGAGTGCTCTGCTTTGAGGAGAATAAATCTGGGCAAGTTTTCCCTGAGGTGGGCACCAAAGGAAGGAGCGCTCCTCTATTGGGCCTTTTGAAAAATAAATATGCGTCTGAGGCAGCGCCGGTAAGCGATAATATGAAGAACTTCCAAAGGTTGCAGCGAAAATGATTGAAGATTAAGCTGTATACTATGTGTTGTTTTGAAGACGAAATAAGAAACTTGTAAATGAGTAACTTGAATCACGTCTTTTTTTAAGTGTGTACTTCGAAGACACGAAGCTGAAAGTGGTGCAGCATTCTGTTAACAAAGCTGCTAGTCTCGCTAAACCCATATAAACATTGAAGTGATAAATGTGGATTGCTGAAACTGAAAACTGTTAAGGATAGTTGCGTTGTAGTAACGAAAAGGAAATACAATAGAGGAAACGCTAAGTAAAATTAGTACGGGTGACCCGCGGTACATGGAGAAAGCGAGGAAACGATTCACAATGGACTAAGTGAAACATTTCAAGTTTTCAAATCAACAGGTCAGTAATAGAGATCGTTCTGAAAACGACAGATGAGGATAAAATCACAAATGCTGAAAGAAGCATAAACTCAACTTTGAAATAATCGCAGTCTGTCTACTGCTGCAACAAAAGTAATAGTGGATATAATCTGTATTTTTGGAATGTTGGTTTGAGTTTGAAGTTCTGAATTTATGGGGTTGGAGGATGCCAGAAAACGGATTGAGACTTCTACTCAGGTGAGTCCCAGAAAAGATTAATTGGAAGTGCTTTCCAGTGGTAGTTATAAGGCGGAAATAATACAAAGCCTTAGTATCTACATAGGAGGAGGTATTATAGTGGAGATATATTGCAATAAAAGATTCCTAACAGAAGTGAATAAAAACTGATAAGTAATTAATAATTATTGCGTATGTAAGTTTTTAGTCACAAAGTTTTAATTCATTGATAAGAAAGTGGTGACAATATGGAGGAAAGACTGGCCAAACGTATACAAAGAGTAGAATCAGTTTTTTGAGTTACAAGTGATGCGCAAAATAGTGGTGAGTCCCAAATAACTCCAGAAATAGCACCTAAAGAAAATATAAAACAACTATACCTACAACTAGAGCGTCTCATGAAAAAGAAATTTCGGAAAGTTGGAAGATAAGTACATCACAGAAATATATACAAGTGGGGAGAGTTCCAAGAGGATTGAGAATTTTTACCCTGCCAAATCATCCAGATACAAGTCCAGAAATATTGGAGAATGGGGAATGAATAGCATGGAATGTTCAAAACACATTTTGGAGATCATTATAAAATATGCTAAGAAAGATATTGAAAAATTGAGAAATAACATAAAAGATTTGGAGAGTAAGATCCAATTGTTAGATGAGGAAGAGGAGAAACAAAAATGTAAGAAAACAATGAATACATTTCTGGACAAATATGAGAGTCAAGTAGAGGAACGTAAAAAAAACAAATTTATAAGGGATGCACAGGATTATGAGACAGCATGCATCCTAACGTTTGCAAAAAGATTTGACATTCTGAAACAACAACTTCATTCTGGAAAAATGGATTTAGAGCAGGTATTTAACATAGAAACTAGTGTATCCACGACGGACCTTACTGAAGGTTGAAGGAACCAGCTGTAATGTAAGGAAAACTACTTTTTGAGACAAGATGAAGTAAGTGTATTTGGACCAAGCGACACCAAGAAACAAGGAAGGGGAGGAAGAGGCAGAGGCTGAGGCTGGGTAAAATCCAGAGAAGCAGGAAAACGAGAAGAGGAAAAAGGAAAAGACTACATGTTGCGCAGTCGGAAGAAACAAAAGATACCAATATACAATCGGTAGAAACAGAGAATTTGATTGTGAACTTATCCAAATATCAATTGAGCAAAGTAGAGGAGGGGGTCCTGCAAAAAGGTCTCAGCTTTTGCCTAGAAAAACATCAGGATTTTGTGCAATCAAGAATTGACATATATAAATTTGTACGCAAGTTAAAACTAGCGAAGTACTTTTCAAAAATAGGAACAGCAGAAACATCAAAGGAGGTCTCTGACACATATGATTCAAACTTAACTATAGAACAAAGTATTGACTTAAAAACATTATATGACTTGACACATGATTTAGAAGATTACCATATGACGGAAACACAGATGCTGACGACCTTGGGTATTGATATAGGACAAAAAGAAAAAAGAAAATTTTAATCTAAATCTAAGTTTTGCTCTGTTTTGTCTCCATGCAACAAAATTGATGTGTTTCATGATCCTGTCATCAATGATTTAGAAACAATAAAAATGGATAATAAGACAAGTAAGGAAAATGTAACTAAGAATCAACGAGATGCATTGAAAGGTTTGATGGAAAATCAATCAATAATTATCAAACTGGCAGACAAAGGAGGAAATATAGTGATTTGGGATAGAGATGACTATATGGAGGATGCATACAGCCAGTTAAATGTTGAGACAAACTACTGTAAACTAGTTAAAAACCCTCTGAATGATTCGATATTAGACTTAAATGAGAGATTGGCAGTCAGAGGGATTAATTAGTTGTGATGAGAGGACATTTATGATGAATGAAAATCCGATCATGCCAACCATATGTTTTTTTACCAAAGATTCATAAGACCTTAAGTAAACCCCCAGGGAGAACAATTATTTCAAGTTGTGGATCATCATATGAAGGAGTGTCAAAATATGTGGATCATATTTTGGCACCCACGGTCAGAGACTTGAATTCATACAAACAAGATTCAGGGGATTATTTGAGATTATTGGATGGAGTGGCATGGCAACCTGACTATCTTTTAGTTACCATAGATGTTGTCTCATTATATACCTCAATCTCACATGAACTAGGCATGAATGCAGTGAAATTCTTTTTAAAGAAAAGAAGTAGCCATTATTTAGGACATTTGGAAATTTTATTGGAAATGACAGAGCTATGCTTAAGGAATGACGTATTCATGTTCAACCATCAGATATATAAACAGACATGTGGGACAGCCATGGAAGTTTCCCTTTCTCCAAGCTATGCAAATCTTATGATGGGTTGGTGGGAGAAATGCATAGCTTGGGGTCAGGAAAATGAGGAGTATATGGAGAAAGTGGTGATGTGGTTATGGCATATTAATGACTTGTTTTTAATCTGGAATGGAACTGAGGCAATGTTCAGAGAATTCTTTACTGGCTTGAATATGAATAATGTAGGAATAAAATTTACATTTAAGGTAAGCAAGATCTCTATTGAATTTTTAGATGTATTGGTGTAGATTGAAAATAATACCTTACACACCACATTACATAGAAAACTAACAGCAACTATCAGTATCCTACATGGATCAAGCTTTCATCCAAAGCACTCATGAAAAGTATCCCATTTGGGGAATTTGTTCGAATTAAAAGAAATTGTTCAAATGAACAAGACATGAATTAAGGAAACCAAACAAAGATTTTTAAAGAGAGGATATAAATTGAGAGAGGTAAATCAAGGAGAAGCAAAGGCAAGAACAAAAACACGGGCCTAGGTAATGATTAAAAATAAAAAAGTGTCGAATGAAACAATGACAGAAACTGATGTGATAAGACTCATCTTGGATTATAGTAAAGAAAATCAACAGATATTGAAGATTTTGAATAAGCATTGGCATATGATCAAAAGAGATAGCGATATTGGACAGAAAGTAGGCATCCGTCCATCAGTTACATATAGAAAAGCGCCATCACTGAAGGACATATTGGTGAGAAGCCACTTTGAGATTCCAACGAATTCTAATTGGCTATCAGATGGAAATAAGGGATTCCTCTGCTGCAATAAGTGTAAAGCATGCAAAATTGGATGTTATAAAAAAGCAGTGACAGATTTTCGATGGAAAGAGATCCCAATTAGAGACAGGGTCACATGTGAGACAACCTTTGTTGTACATGTCATATAATGCCTATGTGGTCTAAGATACGTTGGTAGTACTATCTGCCCTCTGAAGAAGCGTATCCTTGAGCACATAAGGGCTGTACAGAATGATGATTATAATTATGCCATGACTAAGCACTTAAAAAATCACTCAGAATCAAATTGGCTACATATGAGATATTATGGCATAGCAACAATAAAAAAACACGAACGTGGAGGAGATAGGGTTACGAAACTGAGACGTTTAGAATCTAGATACATAATTTGATTAAGAACTAAGATTCCGTTTGGATTGAATAGCGATGAGGAATTGTACTGTCATCTGTAAACATAAATAGCACTTAGCAATAGAATGAGAGATACTTTAATATAAAAAATTTGATTGTGTCATTAAGTGTGACAAGGGGAGGTTATTAATTATATGTTGAAAGATTTGAGTGATTGGATATTGATGAATCATTGGATTCATAAATGAAAAGCAAAAAATTCGAGTTTATTCTAGAATAAGAAAAATAAGTGGTATGTAAAAATATTGACGTAAGACTAGGATAGTATTACTGTGGATATATATGTATTGTTTACGGATGGAGTGACAAAAAATATTTAATGTGACTTGAATTAGCAATAATTATGTTTTACTTATCGGTTGGTGTTATTTTATATTTTAGGTGACTGTTGGAGGTATCAATTGCACATTAAAAAAAGAAGAATTGACTATCCTGTGAGTGCCGTGTTGTTGACTCAATGTCAAAGTTGTATGGTGATATATATATATATATATATATATATATATATATATATTACCTAGTTGAGGTTGCCACGAGGTAGTTATAGTTAGGACCTAGTTTCCTCCACAGGAAGAGCGATTTTTGTTTTGCCTATAGGTTTGGTGCGACTTGATGAATCTTCACGAAATTTTCAAAACATATACTTCGCTTAAGTTCAGCTTCTGTCTTGAAAGTTTTGGGATGGTCAATCAAGCAGGGGCCGAGAAACGGGGGGTTCCAAAACATGTTTTCCTGATTCATTTCTCTATAGGACCTTTAGACATGCCCACAGCCCGAACCACTGAAGCAGATCACACCTCGCCATGCACTGCTAATTACCCACAAATTATGGCACTGACATCTTTGATAACATCATTAATAATATCAATGTAATATTTGCAGTAAAGTTTTTGACAAAAAACTGTGCATGGTGGGGGTGCGAGTTATAGATACCTTAGGGCATGAGTTATAGTTAGTTGAGATAACTATAACTGGTGAATTTCAGAAGTTTTGTACGTTTAAAATGTGAGCCTAGCTATAACGCCTCTGTAACCTTTGTTTTTTTCTGTGAATTTCTATGGTTTTTTAAAATTCTATTTCTTAACTAAAATGTCCATGTAACCTGTTTTTCATATTCAAATATGTGAATATATATATATATATATATATATATATATATATATAGAAACACACACACACACATGCACACACACACACAATACCCTTGCAGGCTTAGTGTGCTGCACTAAGCCTGAAAGGATATTATATATTATTCTGGCTTCTACTGGTACTGGCTGCCTGGGTGTTCCCTTGTGTCTGGACAAAGCTAAACCTCTCTAAAGAGATATAATGATAGTGAAACACTTGTCAGATGTTGCTTTTATTTATTCCATGTTGACTTTGATGATATTTTGGCCTGGCAAAATAAACCTTTTGACATGCCTAAATCTTCCTTTTTTACTCCCCAAACTTTTATTGAATTTTGAAAACATTTGCATACATAATCCAACATTAACTCAAAAACCTAAACAGTGCAGTGACATCCACCCATCCCTGAACACCCACCCTCTATGACAGAAAAGAACATAGATGACAAATTTCCACAAGAGGTACATATTTAGATACCCGGGAAGTCCCACTGGTACATCTATTGCCTTATTAGAAGACTCACCCCCACATTACTCCTTGCTGTCGGCCACTCAGTCTTCTGACCCCTCATCATCACCGCCCTGGACAACCTCTCCAGGTCTTCCCCTCATCCCACATTGTCACATCTCTTGTTCCCATACGATTCATCTCCCCACACCTTCTCAAATTTCCTCTGGCTCCCCCTACCCTTGTAGATCAACATTTCCCGGTTATAGCACACATCCATCTCTCGTACCCAGTCTTGTACGCTTGGACTAATCATGCTGCCCCGTCCCCTTGCAATCCTTCTTTTTGCTAGGAGAAAACCCAAGTAGCACAGGATTTTCTGATATGAGTTGAGGGCTGTAGGTCCCCACACCGCCAACAAGGACAACAGGGCTGGTGGTATAATTGGTTGCCCCATCACCATTTCAAACCGAGCTTTTACTCCTTCCCAATACAGGTGGATCTTATGGTATTCCCATAATGTGTGGAAGAAGGACACGTTCTGACCACTGGAGTGCAGGCATTCATCATTAACGACCCTCCCAATCTTGTGTAGGAGTATTTTTGTGTCAGTGGTCATTTAGGAGTCAACTCTCTAGTGGGGATTCCTCCATCGTGTTGTTCTCCGGTGTAATCTGTTCCCGTAGTTCAGGTGAACACTCTGCCTTATATTTCTTAGGTACCCAGGGCCCATATACTAGGGTCTTATAGGTAATTCAGTCCTTATCAATTGGGGGTAGAGCCATCTTGATGTGCACTTTGTAATGGGTTAGAACACTGGCACTGAGGTCTGATTAGCATGACTCAGTGCACTCTCAGAGTGATAAACCAGCAGCATCAGTGCAAAAATGTTAGCAAAACAAACCTTCAAAAATACTTTTTCCTTACAGCCATCCTGCCAGGATGGTTGGGGGCAGAGGTGCTTCCTGTCCCACTTACATTTCAAAGGGCTTGCCTCCAGGACACACTAAGGGACCTGATAATAGCCTTTTATCACTCCAGACTTCTCAAGCCTTGACAGGGGATGGGAAGGACTTTCCGGAACCAGATTTTGGGGTAGCTTAGATGATTACAATGTTGGGCCTGTGGACATTACAGAAGAAGGACTGCTTCGTTTCTCAGAGGACTGCCTTGCTGCTTCTGGCCTACCTTGTTCCCCAGAGGACTGCCCTGCTGCTTGAAGCCTGCCTTGTTCTTCAGAGGACTGCCATACTGCTATCAGAGAACTGTCCTGCTGCTTTAGGCTTGCTTTGTTCCTCAGAGGACTACCTTACTGCTTCAGGCCTGCCTTGTTCCCCAGAAGACTGCCCTACTACTGGAGGCTTACCTTGCTCTCTGAGAAGGAAGGCCGGTCCTGCTTCCTCTATCCCAGACAACCTGAGTGACCACAAGTGTCAGTTGGCTAACCTCCTGTTCTGAGCTACCAGGACACAACAAGCTCTGGAAGTTTCCATGCATCTGCCTTGCTGACCTGTTGCATTTGGACTAGCGTGGACCTGCCTGAGCTCTGCTGTCCTCTGCTAGAGTCCCTTAAACCCCTAAGAGGTGTCCCCCAGGGCTTGAAACCTTGACTGGCATCAGATACAGTCCTCTGCAAGAAAAGTAGAAATCGTAAAGGTTTGGATTCTTTGTGTAGGACTCTGAGAAGGATACTTTTTCAGCAGGACTACCCTGGTCCCTATATCCCGCCCACACTCCATCTCGCTCGGCCTGAACTTGTGATTTTTCCTTGGTCTTGTACGACCAGATGACTGCGAGTGGCAGGTTTTGCTTTTAGACACGATACCTACCCAAAATTTTAAAACTGCATATCTTTGGTTCTACCAATTAGATTTTTGCTGTTTAAACCTCATTTTATTTATTAAAATGTACTCTATTGTTCTTAATTAGTTTTGGATTTTTTTTTCATTATGTTATGTTTTCATTTTATTACTGTTTCTGTGCTGCATAACTATTTTACACAGTGCCTCTAGGTTAAGCCTGACTGCTTTTCTGCCAGGCTATCAGAGGGTTATGCTCAGGTTAATTTATGGACTTTTGTGGTTCACCTTGACAATAACTGTTCTTACCCCCCCCTTAACCAATAACCCATTTTCTTACACACACACTCTTTCTCTCTCTCTCTCTCTCTCTCTCATATATATACATATATACTAGTGGCGATCAGAACTGGGTACTTATATTTAGAATTGTGTTTCCATGGTTTGCTTATATCTTTGGAGTCCGCTGTAAATCTTCTCAAAACTTTCCAAAAAATAAATTTTTAACCTCAGCTCCTTCCAGGAAAGATTTGGGGTTATCCATCAAGTGGGCCAGAGAAGAAGGGAGTGTCCCAAAACACGTTTTCTCCATTCATTTTTCTATAGGAACTTTAGACACAACTACAGCCCAAATCGCTGAACCGATTTACACCAAATTTGGTGGAAAGCTAGATCTTGATCCAGAAAGAGTGCTTTTTGTGATTTGATGTAAATCCAATCAGCATTTTTTCAGCAGTTAATACTCCAAAACTTTGTATATGTCACACTGCTGTTCCGCGGGGCTGACAGATCTTGTAGTGAGATCTGATTGATTGCCACTGTATGTATGTTGGAACCACACATGCGATTAAAACGCATGCTATTATCAAGCAGTCTTTACCATGCAGCACCTTTACCTTGCATTGGCTTTAGCACACAAGTCTTTACCACACATATACCTTTACCAAACATACCTTTACAACAAAAATGTAAGTATAACACAGGTAAGTGAAACCTCCTCACATTAATTCCACTTCATTTGCCCCGGGGAAGGTGTGCTCCCCAGGGCTGCAGTGGGGGGAGGGGAGCGCGCAGGCTCCCCACATTCATGTGATAACTTTTGCCCCTGGGTGGTGGTGGTCCCTGGGGGCGAAAGACCGTGGCGCCCCAACGTATTTCTTTACAAACATTGGCCTGGGATGGTGGCAGTCCCCAGAGTTGCAGGGGGCCCACACAGGCCCAGCCACATTATTTCCACTACATTTGCCCAGGGAGGTGGCTGTCCCTGGGGATGCCTGGGGGCCCCACATGCCCCCTGCATTCTTTTAACATTTGCCCCAGGGGCATGTTTGTCCACGGGGATACAGGGAGGGTCATACAAGCCCCCCTGCATTAATTTAATAACTTTTGGCACAATGTACATGGCAGTCCCCAGAACACAGGCAGGCTGAGCAAGCCCGCCCCTATAAACAATGAGTAGTGCCCCGTGGACTTAATGGTCCCCAGGAATTTCATAAGCACTAGGAGGTGGGCCCATGAGGCTCCGCCTATATTTTGGCAGTTCCCCAGAGACCAGACCCAGATGGGGGCAAAATGAAAAGCAAGCGCGGGAGACCAGCAAAATTTGTGATCCCACCGCAATTTTCGCTGTGATTTAAAACAAATCTTTTAAGTCTTACAGGGATCCCGGGGGGATCCCTGCACCAAGGCTAAGGGCTCAGGGTATCCCTACCTTGGCCCCTTTTCTTTGTTTTAACACTTCCTTTTGAGACTCAAGCCGAGTCTCAAAATGCCTGCCAACACTTCCTGTATGAAGTGTTGACAGCCAATCAGATCTGTGCACAGGATCAGGAGAATTTGCAAAGCCTTCGCTCCTCCAGATATACATATTTGCTTTTCTTTAAATATTTCAAAAACTACTGAATGGATTCACACCAAATATCATAAAGGTTTTTTCTGGACCAAAAGCTCCCTTTCTGCCAAATTTGGTGTCCTTCAGTCCAGCAGTCATAAGTCGTATTCAAAACTTAAATTTAAAAATGCACTTTTTTACCCCCCCCCGCTTGATGAATCACCCTGAAACTTACATTGCACAACAAGATACTTGGCAACACTTTTTGGGGAAAAACGTGTGTATATATATATATATATATATAGGGACGTTATAGTTAAGTACTGAATCTACTCACACAAAACAATAGAAATTCAGCAGTTATGGTCACCAGCCTTAACTATAACTTATGTCCCTGAAATGCACTGCTTATGACCTCCCATATTAAATCACTGACCACAATAACCAGAATCGTTGTACAACCCTGTTCTGTTTCAGGCAAGTCAACGTTAAAATCCATAGAAATGGCATGCCAAAGAGCAGGAGGAGTGGGTAATAGACTTGACAGGCCTGTGGGTGCCTGATGGGAGCTTTTGCTTTGTGCACAGGTGCTACATCTCTGTATGTACTGTTTAGTGTCAGTGGTAAGAGTAGGCCACCCAAAATATCTCTTAACCCCTTAATTGCTGGGCCTCCCCCGTGCCCTTTTTAGCTATTTGGGGTAGTTTGCCGTGCTTAGGCCTTCATAACTTTTTGTCCACATAAGCTATCCACGCCAAATTTGCGAACTTTTTTTCCAACATCCTAGAGATTCTAAAGATACTCAGAGTTGGTGGGTTCCCCTGAAGGAGGCCCAGAAATTTGCCACAATACAGCTAAAAAAATTTTTTTTTCAGAAAAATGGGAAAAAGGGCCGCTGAAGAAAGCATGTGGTTTCTTCCCTGACAACGACATCAACAAAGGGTTTGCAGTGTTGAATTTACCATCTTCCCAGCTTTGAGGAACAGCCAGACTTGAATCAGAAAACTACTTTTTTCAATACAATTTTGGCATTTTACTGGGACATATCCCATTTTTACAATTTTTTTGTGCCATAAGCTCTTCCAGTTAGTGACAGAAATGGGTGTGAAACCAATGCTGGATCCCGGACAGCTAAACATTTCTGAAAAGTAGAGCAAGGGGTCATTTGTGCAGATCCTTCAAGATTTTAAAAATATATTGAAATTGAGGAGGAAAAAAAGAGCCATTTCCTGGTACGTTTTCGTCTATAACTTTTTCCAGCCATGAAAGGAATATACTGTTATGTCTGCTGGACTCTTCTGTTTGCGGAGATATATAGGGCTTGTAGGTTCATCAAGAACCCTAGGTACCCAGAGCCAATAAATGAGCTGCACCTTGCAATGGGTTTTCATTGTATACCGGGTATACAGCAATTCATGTGGTGCAATATAAAGACTGAAAAATAGGTATCAAGGAAACCTTTGTATTTCCAAAATGTGCACAAGATAAGGTGTTAAGAAGCAGTGATTATTTGCACATCTCTGAATTCCTGGGTCCCCATACTAACATGTGAATTACAGGGGATTTCTCAAATAGACTTCTTTTTTACCCGCTGTCTTACATTTGGAAGGAAAAAATGTAGAGAAAGACAACAGGCAATAACACTTGTTCTGCTATTTTGTGTTCCCCCCCAAGTCTCCCGATAAAAATGGTACCTCACTTGTGTGGGTAGGACTACTGCCCGCACCAGGAATCGCAACATGGACACATCACATTTTTACATTGAAATCTGACATGCTGTGATCTTTGGCCTCTAGCTCAGCCGGCACCAGGAAAACCTACCAAACCTGTGCATTTTTGAAAATTAGACACCTAAGTGAATCCAGGATGGAGTGACTTGTGGGGCTCTCACCAGGTTCTGTTACCCAGAATCCTTTGCAAACCTCAACATTTGGCAAATAAAACACTTTTCCCTCACATTTCAGGGCTGCAAAGTTCTGGAATCTGAGATGAGCCCCAAAGTTCCTTCCACTCAGCATTGCCCCAAGTCTCCCAATAAAAATGGTACCTCACTTGTGTGGGTAAGCCTAGTGCCCGCGACAGGAAATGCCCCAAAACACAGAGTGGACACATCACATTTTTCCAATGAAAACGAATGTGTTTTTTGGAAAGTGCCTAGCTGTGGATTTTGGCCTCTAGCTCAGCCAGCACCTAGGGAAACCTAGCAAATCTATATATTATAGGAAACTAGACACCTAGGGGAATTCAGAATGGGGTAACCTGTGGGGCTCTCACCAGGTTCTGTTACCCAAAATCCTTTGCAAACCTCACAATTTGGCAAAAAAAACACTTTTTCCTCACGTTTTGTGATAGAAAGTTCTGGAATCTGAAAGGAGCCACAAATTTCCTTCCACCCAGCACTCCCCCAAGTCTCCCAATAAAAATGGTATGTCACTTGTGTGGGTAGGCTTAGAGCCTGTGCCAGGAATAGATGACACAATGGTCAATGTTGGTCCTTACATCAGGAAAACTGTTGATCCTGGGGGGATCCATTCCTGATGGAGGCACCAGTTACAGGCACTCAAGCGGGGTAGCATTTTTATCAGGACAGGTGGGAAACACTGGAATTTTGGGGTTCCCAGCATATTCCTGTAGTTTGTGTGACAGAAATGCAAGAAAAAATTGAATTTGTATTCAACATTTCAGCTTTGCTGGGTATTCTGGGTAAGAAAACTTTAGGGAATCCACACAAGTCACACCTCTGTGGACTCCCCCGGACATGTAGTTTCCAGAAATGTCTGGGTTTGGTAGGTGTCCCTATATGGCAGCCAAGCCCAGGACCAAAAACGCAGATGCCTGCCTTGCAAAACCAGGTTGTTTTGTAATAGATAATTTTGATGTCTCCACAAGACGATTTGGGCGGTGGAATTTAGGGCTAAACTAAATGGGGAGCTCCCAAGAGAGCCCTCTCTCTGTGCTTGCCACTGCATGCACCAGCTCTCTGTGTTGGGCTATTCCGCTTTTGTCCCGCTGCACAGTCTGTACTTGCGAAGGGACAGCAGTACTGTCTTCATCAGCTCCGTCAGAATCAGTGGAAGAGGAGTTATCGAATGGGACTCCTCTGACTGAAAAATCACTCCCAGAGTCTGCACCATTGTCCTATCCCTCAGGTGCTGTTTCAGTGCCTGATCCTATGTCAGAGCTGTTCTCTATAATCCGCAGCAGCAGCAGTCAATCAATGAGATGCCACTCTGCTACTGGCTAAACTGTAGCTCTAAAACACTAGCCTACCTAGATAGTCACAAAATTGCTGGCGGGTGTTTGTGTGATACCTGCAACAGTAGAGGTCACCTTACCTTCTTTTCTTCCCTCAATCAGCATGTTCTCTCAAGACACTCAAAAAAACCAAAAAGACGATCTATTACTTCACCTTGTCACCTACCAATCATCACAGACTTTAGCGCCTCTAGCATCCAGTCCAACAATCATTATTGGTTCTCCCACTCCCATTACCTCCTCCTCCGATTCCCTCACTACCACCCAGCAAAAGTGCATTTCATCTCTCTATAGCCCCCCTTGCACATACACTTCATTTGTATTATAGTGCAGGTAATGGCTGGCTTTACTAATCCACTCAGCTATTCACATATAATACAGTTTTGATATTTGCAGTAGGCATATAAACCTTCTGCGCTACTTTATGGCAATCAAAACTGCCACCAGACAAAAGGTCAGATACTTTTGTAGCAGAAACATAATCACAAGAGTTACTTGACTTTTTTATTGCTGCCTAAAAGCTACAGTTGAAACACGCCAGTTGAAGAATGTGTCTTGCTTTGAAGAGGCAAGCTGCAACTGCAAGAGAACTGGTGGCGAATATATATACTCATCTCTTGGGAGTGCAGTGTCATTTCCTTGTTCTATTAAGTGAGGCACATGGTCAAGCCTCAAACGTTTGCACCAGCAAGGAGAGTGAGCTGGTTTCTGGCCAGTTTGAGTGTATTTCTATTAATGACGGCAGCGCTCGATTCCAAGGAGGACTATTAACATCGAAATTACGTGCTGGGCTGCAAGAGGGTACTAATCCTCTTCGTGTGCAATTAGCAACAGGAGACTAATTTATCCTGGATTGGTTTATACTCCAATTAACGCCTAATGCAAGACTCAGCAACTGCTTGGTAAGGGCAGGCTCACTTAGGAAGATGGTGAGCATATGCCCTGGGACATTAACTTTCTTGGAATCGATGCGGCCCGTGACCAGAGAATTCCCTTAGTAATCAGGAGCCTAAGAGTTATGAATTCTAATGATTATCCAATGCAACAGTCATTATAATTGCCAGACAAATGAGTGTTATGAAGGTTATTCAACCAGACTATAAATCCCAGAGTGCCCTCAACTGGATGTAGATTCCTAGTACCCCTATCCCTATGAGACAATACCCCACCCACCGCTATCTGAGAGGTATCTGCTTCAACAATGAACGGTTGAGTGGGATTTGGGTGATGTAGAATGGGGGCACTAGTAAAAGCTTTCTTTAATTGTTGGAATATTTTCTCTGCTTCTTTAATCCACTGACATTTCATACTCTTGCGTAACACCCTGGTAATGGGATAGGCTGGTGTTGAAAACTGGTTAATGAATCTGCAGTAGAAATTAGCGAACCCCAGAAAGCTCTGCACCTCTTTGACTGTCTGGGGTGACCTCCAGTGAGTGCTAGCCAAGACCTTCTGGGAATCTGTGCTAATTCCTTGGGCTGACAAGATATAGCCTAAAAAGGTTGTGGAGAGTACATGAAACTTGCATTTCTCTAATTTACCAAAGAAACTATGTTCCCTCAACATTTGTAAAATGGCTTCGACATGTTTTTTTGTATTCTTGTATTGAAGGGGAATTTATCAGAATGTCATCTAGGTAAGCAACATCGTATATATCCAGATATTCTCTCAGGGCCTACTTTATAAAGAATTGGAACCTAGCTAGCGTGTTACAGAGGCCAAAGGGAATCACTAAGTATTTGTACAAACTGAATTTAGTGTGACAAGCGGTCTTTCAGTCATCTCCTTCCCTAACATGCAGCAAATGGTAGGCCCCCTTAAAATCCAGTTTAGTGAAGATTAGTAATGATTGTATCAATGGTAGAAGGTCATGGTTTTTAATGGTCACATTGTTAAGGGCTCTGTAGTTAATGGAAGTATGAAGATCTCTCACCTTCATAGGTACAAAAAACAAAGGCAAAGAGGCAGGAAAGTGAGAAGGCCTTGTAAGCCTATTGAAAGCATTTAATCAATGTATTCACGAAGAAGGAGGTTCTCGTTTTTGTCAAGGCATATATCCCACTACACAGTACTAAAGCTCCAGGTAGAATGTCAATTTGGCAATCGTATGGTCAGTGAGGAGCATGGACAGTAGCCACATCTGGAAGAACCTGGTAGCACAGAGGCAGGATAGAATTAGTGGCCTTTATGGCTGCCACTACCTCTGTCTCAGAACCAGAGTTAGGGGTTCCATTTTAACAATGCTTAACACAAATGGCCGATCGAAACGCTAGGGTATGCTCAATCTAATCAATATCGGGATTTTGCTTCTTCAATCAGAGTATTCTGAATATGGCCTGGAATTGAAGGGGCTCAGTCAAATCAAAACAAACTACTTCTTGATGGACTTCCTGTATTTGCAACAACAAATCTCTGGTGGAATGAGTAATGGGCCTTGATTTTAACACGCTCTCATCAATGGTCTTAATTTCATCCACCAAATCTTTAGACAGAGTAGGTATACCAAATAGTTTGGCTACGGATATGTCCATGAAAATCCTGGTAGCACCAGAATCAATTAATATATGTAAATGTGTGGAGTGTTCTCCCAAAGTCATCCAGGTGCTAACAAACAAATGGCAATAGGTATGCACAGAAGTGATTTGTGCCAAAGACTTTGAGACTATAAGACTAGAATAACCCGAAACACTCATCTCAGCACGTCCCGAGGTTACTAGTTTCCAGACTCCTTACTTCTTTTAGGTTTCACAGTACATTTGTGTACAAAGAGGCCTTTTCCCCACAATATAAATACGTCTCTGTCTTTTTTCTTCATTTAAGCTACCTATTTGCATAGTCTCAGGCTCCTCTGTGTATTTCTCTGGTTCTGGTTTTTTGTCTCTATATACAAGAACCTTGGTATTGGTACATCCCTTATCTCTACGTCTTTCTGTAAGACGATGGTCTAGTTTTATTACTAAGGGCCTGATTTAGATTTCAGGGGATGGGTTACTCCATCACAACGATGATGGATGTCAATTCCACCAAAATATAATTCCCATTATTTCCTATGGTTGCCACTTGATTCTTGTCTGGAATTTCTCTTTTCAGGAATGTTGCAGAGACTCCTCCGGGACAGAGAACGGAGATGGAGAACCACCCCGAGCACTCCACATTGGAATCCTGCCCAATGAGACGAGCCAGCAGAGAACGCAGAGAAAACACTGAGTGAAACCTGGAAGTATCAGGTAAGGATTGTGATGGCAGGATGCTGCAGACAGAACATGACTAGATTGGTAAGCATTTTCCTGCCCGTATGCGCTGTCTTTATTCTGTGCGTGCTCTGCCCCTGCTGCATTTGGAGATGGCACTGAATCATTGGCAAGCATGCTCCAACCTCCACTGCATGGCATTCGGCAAGCATGACAGAGAGGCTGTAAGCTCTACTTTCGGGTTGCCTGCTAATGTGCGCTTGGTGACGGGGCCATACAAGGCATAGGTGTGTGTGGCAGTGGGGGTTGGCTGCAAGGCCTGGCTTTAGGGCCTGCCTGCAGGCTGTGTATGGAGAAGGGTTGAGTGCCTGTGGGGGGTTGGCTGCAGGGCCTGACCCTTGTGCCAACGCCAGCTGCGCTTGGCCAAAGGCGGTGCATGGCATCGACTTGGGTGCCTATGGGGGGTTAACTGCGGCCAACCCCAGCCGCACACCGAAGGCCAACCTCGGCTGCGCATGGCCAAAGGCCGTGCGTGGCATGGGGTTGGTTGCCTTGGATGTGGATCTGCAGATCCGTTGCCGATTCACACTGGGACTGCACTGAGTGCCGCGGAGGATCCATGGATCCTCGTGCCCCACAAAAAAACATTTTTGGGCAATTTCTTGCCCATGAGGGGTCCCTCTGAGATCCATCCATCAGTTCCATGATGTCAGGATACCTCTGTCCTGACACTTTATATCCTATTTCATCTTTATTCCCACCCAAAGGGCAGATTTCTGATACACAAAATGTCGGACTCAACTTTTCTCTCAGGTTGTGACCAGCCAATCAAGGCACTGCTGTTGGCCTGGTAGATCTGCATCACTAGATATACATAAATCTTTTTTCTTTAATCACTCCCAAACTACTGAACAGATTTACACCAAATTGCAAAAAAGATCTTTCTGGACAAAAGATCTATCTTTCTGCAAAATTTGATGTAATTACGTACAGTGATTCGGACTGTAGTTGTGTCTAACATTCCAAGGGGAAATAAATGTTTTGGGACCCTGCCTTTTTCTAGGCCCCCCTCGCTTGAAAATTTCATAAAGATTTAACAAAATAAAAAATATTTTTCATATGGAACCTAGGTCCTAACTATAACTACCTACTGATGACCGCTAGTAGGTAATACAGGGACATTATAGTTAGGAAATATAATTTTTTTTAAATGTAGAAATTCACTAAAAAAACAAAGGTTACAGGGAAGTTAAGTCAGTCACATCACTGATAACATCACTCATGACTCATCAAGTGGAATCACCGATGACATCTTCCAGCAAAGTAAACCTTAATATACTTCATAAAACACCAATTTTGTTTTTTTACAAATAATAGGAAGATACAGGGGAGAGATGTACACGCAGAGATGACTGTAAGCTTATTAACTACAAAACTCACTTATCACCTAAGAGACAGTTCTCAGCGGATAGTCCTCTCTCTTCTGAACCACTACTATAAACACTAATGACCAAAGGAAAACTTATAACTGTATAGGTTATTCTCTTGCAAAACATTCATGAACCTGCAAAGAGGTTTTAGTGCAAGTGTCAGTTTTACACAAACCATTACAACATACAATCAATAGAGAGGTCTTAGCGGACAGGTCACTGTGTCACAAACCCCTAGTAAAATTATTCTTCATCCTAGAGAAAGATGTGAGCAGAGACGTCAGTCTGTTGTAAAGGTCTACTACACTGATCCATCACCTCAGAGAAACATCTTAATGAACAGATTAATTTTTGCAATCTACTATTACTACAGTCATTCATCACGAAGGAGATATAAGAAAACTGGTCAGTATGTCATAAAACAGAACTATACTCAGCCATCACTGTGGAGTGAAGTCTCAGTGAGCAGCTTAGACTGTCGCAAAGCACTACCACACACCTACATCAGCAGGGGACGTGTCAGTGTAGAGGCAAGTTCACTGATAAATAGTACATCCGTATAATAAACAGGATTATAGATCAGATGACATATGTTGCAAATAGTATCACTCAGTAGTAGAGAAGGAATTGTAATTTAACTTATGCAGTGGCTAAGTATATATTTTTAAATCTCTGAAACTTTTATGGAATACTTACACTCACTGGATGATGTCATCAGTGATACCATTTGAAATGTCATCAGTGATGTCACTGACCATGTTATGAGTGATGTAATATGTGAGGTCATAACCAATTCATTTCAGGGCATATGTTATAGTTAACTCAGATAACTATAACTGCTGACTTTTTGTGGTTTTGTGTGTGTAAAATCTGAGGCTAACTATAATGTCACCTTTGTTTTTTTTCAATGAATTTGTAAGGTTCTTTTCATCATATTTCCTAACCATAATGTCTCTGTAACCTTTATTCAGTGAATTTCTAATGTTTTTTAAATGTTATTTCCTAACTATAAAAGCCCAATAATCTTTGATTTTTGCAGTGATTTTCTAAGGTATTTTAATCCTCTGATATATATATATATATTTATATATATATACGTTTATATATATATATATATATATATATATATATATATATATATATATAAGGGTTTTTACTTACCTGATATATATTTACATTTTTGATGTAATGGAATATGTAGTAAGGGCATATATGTAGTAAAGACTTACATTGTAAAGGCAATGCTTGGTAAAGGCATTGCGTGGTAAAGGCTGCACAGTAATGGTGATGCATGGTAATGGGTGAGTGGTAAATGTTGTTTCCCGCTGCTACTACATCAACAACAATGTGGAGGCAGCCATCTTAGGACTCGAGAATCAGTCTTGAGTCATACAAAGAAAAAGGAAAAAAAAAGACATAAGTCGGCAAGGCAGGGATACCCTAATCCATTAGGCATCTGGCTAAAAGCAGTTTTTTTTAATTAATTTTTTTAAATTAGCACATTTTTGGAGGGCCTTTTTGGAAATTCCTTTTCCCCGGGGAGGGCCTCTAAAAGGCCCTGGGGACCTCATTCCCCGGGGCTGATCTTATTTAATTAGAGGGGGGCTCATGGGCCCCCTCCTTGAACCTAAAAAGGCCATATAAACAAATGGAAGGGCACACAGCCCCCCTCACCAAGCCTAAAAAGGCACCAGAAACCTCATCCCTGGAGGCTGTCATTCTAAAGGTGAAGGGCGCATGGCCCCCCTCTCAGAGAGAGCCATTTTATGGTCCTGGGCACCCCACCACCAAGGCCAGCGCAGGGACAGTGTCCTGGGATGCCCAACCCCTGGTACACAGTCTTTTCCCTGTCAGAGAGTGCGGGCAGGGAAAGAGTAATATTCTCCCACCGGGCGGAAACAAAGAGCTGCTCCCGCCGGGTGGAAGGAAAAAGTTTTCAAGCCCTCGCCTTCGGGCTGGAAAATACTGAATTGATCTCACCCAATGGAAGCAAAAGAAAACTGCTCCAGTGGGAAGGGAGTAATGCTGGCAGGTCTGAGGGGACCCCGTCCCTCCCCCTGCAGCCCCCAATGAGGGACTAAATGCACTGTACCCCATGTAGGCACCAGGGCCCTCCACTTTACATTTGTTTAAAAAGATGATAATGCCGGCTGATGCCAGAGCAGGGAGCCAGCAGGGCAAGAGGGTCTCTGGGGCTCACCACACGGCCTCCAAAATATTAATGGTCTGGGGTGCCTTGTGTGGGCACCAGGGTACACCGTAAATAAAATAAATGTTGGCTCCTTCACAGCCCCAAGAAATGGGGGCAATTAGAAGGAGCCGGCAGGGCTGTGAGGGCTTTGTGGCTCCCCCTGTGGTCCCCTGTAAAAGAAACGCAGTGGGTGTCCAGGGTGGGACTGGGACACCCAGAAAAAGCTTAAAAACAAACACAAAAATTACTAACAAATGAGCGGCAACGGCCTCTCATTTATTATTTATTACTCCTTCAAAAGCACCATGTAAAGCACTGCAAAGGCTTTTTATATGTTTTGATTTTTTTGGTGATGCCCCTAGAGGAGGCACCACCAATTTTCTTTTTTTATTTTGTCAGGGACTTCAAGGAGTTGTGTAGCACCCTAACTAAAACAGTAAGGGCCTGATTACGATCTTGGCAGATATGATACTCCATCACAAACGTGACAGATATCCTGTCCGCTGTATTACAAGTTCCCTTATATCCTATGGAACTTGTAAAATGGTGGGCGGGATATCTGTCACGTTTGCGACGGAGTATGCCATCTGCAAAAGTTGTTATAAGGCCCTAAGTCTCCAGGGTCATTGAAACCATGATCCTTGGAGAATTTATCATAATTTTTTGAAGCACTTCCCAGCATGACGCTTTTGCTCTGCAGCAGTGAGTGCTTCACCCTCCTGGAGCTGGTTTTATGGTTGCGTTTTATGTGCCCTGCACTGCAAATTACCCCACATACTAAATCACTCATGACATCTTCTATGACATCATTGATAATATCACTAAAACATTTGCAATTAAATTATTGATGAGAAAACTGTGCATGGAAGGGCACGAATTATAGTTACCTTAGAGCACTATTTATAGTTACTTGAGATAAGTATAACTGGCGAATTTCAGTGGTTTTACACATTTAAAATGGGATTTTTTATTGACTATGTGTTAATGACATAATGAGAAGAAGCCATAACCTACGCTTAACAAAGTTTCCAGTACTGTTTTTTATGAAATGCTTCAACTGTGTTTCATAACCAGCACATATTTGTGATGTATACAGCAGAGGCTGGCTGCAGTCTTTGACCATAGGCCTTTGATATTCCCTCTCTTGAGGCCAGAAGTAAGGCCCAGACTGCTAAGTCAGTAAAGGGTAAGGTATCTTTATTTTGTTTTTAAAATGCAGTTTTTGCTAACATCTCTGCAGATCAAAAAGACAGTTTGTAAACCCAATCAGTCAATCAATCAATCAGTTTGTATTTGTAAAGCATGGTTTGTCACCCATGAGGGTATCCAGGCACTTGCTGATGGAATTAGTTGAAGAGCCAACTCTTAAGCCATTTCCTGAAGTGGGTCAGTGAGGGTGTGGTGCAAAGGTGGAGGGGGAAGGCATTCCAGGCTTTGGTGGTGAGGTGGGAGAAGGAGCATCCTTCAGAGCAGCAGCAGCGTCTGTGGGGTATCTGTGCAAAGGCATGGTGTGTTGAGTGGAGGTTCCTGGAAGGTCAGTGGAAGTGCAGGCAGTGGTTCAAGTAGGCAGGTCCTTGGTCATGGAGGGCTTTGTAGACATGGGTCAGGAATTTGAAGTGCCATTTCTTCTGGATTGGGAACCAGTGGATGTCCTTCAGGTGCTGGGTGATGTGTGTTCTGCTTGAGCAGGTTGAGGTTCAATCTGGCAGCTGTGTTCTGGATCATTTGGAATCTTTGAACGAGTTCGGTGGAGGTGCCTGCATAGAGTGCATTGCTGTAGTCTAGTTGGCTGGTGATGAGGGCCTGCGTCACTGCCTTCCTAGTGCAGATGAAGAACCATTTTCAAACTTTGTGGAGCATGCAGAGCATGTGGAAGCAGTCTGAGGAGACAGCGTTAAGGTGACGTTTCATGGAGAGTGTTAGAAATGGGGTCTTTGGTTGGCAGTCAGGTTACCCCCTGTCCAAGCAAGGACCCTCACTCTAGTCAGGGTATGTCACACACAATCCAAATTATCCTGTGTCCACCCTCTGGTAGGTTGGCACAGAGCAGTCAGGCTTAACTTAGAAGGCAATATTTAAAATATTTGTGCAATAAATCATACAATAACACAATATAGCCCCACAAAAATACACCACACAGTGTTTAGAAAAATATATAATATTTATCTGGATAAACACAGGTCAAAACAATCAAAAATGCAATAACTAAATTTTGAGATATCACTGGAAAAGTGATATAATTCTTTTAAAAGCAAACAAAGTCTCTTTCAAGCACAAATTACCTGGTTCGCGAAATCTCCACAAAGAACCGCAGAGGAGGAGCATGGAAACAATGGGGTGTGCGTTGATTTCGCAGGCCGCACACGGCGATGCGTCGTTTAGTTTCCACGCAGTGATGGCTGTGCGTCGATTTCTGCCACTCGGTCGTGGATCCTCTTCGTGTTGCAGGATTTTTAGACGTCCTGGCGACGATGCATGGATTTCCTGCACTGGCAGGACGAAGGCACATGAGCTACGTCAATTCGGTTGGCATTGCATCAAATTTTCTACCGCACGGCAGGCTCTGCGTCGATTCCTCTCTGGAAGTCGGGCTGCGTCATTCCAGCTCGGCTGTGCGTCGTTCCGGTGGGCCGTGCGTCGAATTTCGGGTCGCTATGCTGGCGCGGCGTCGATCTTCTCATTGCGAAGTCAGGCTGCGTCGTTCCGTATCGGCGTGCAGTGAAATTTTCACTGTGGTGCAGGCTGTGCATCTAATTTCGCCACACAAGGAGTCCTTTTGAGGAGATGAAGTCTTTTTGGTCCTGAAACTTTAGGGAACAGGAGGGAGGCTCTATCCAAGCCCTTGGAGAGCACTTCTTCACCAGGACATGTAAACTACCAAGGTACATGTCCTGCCTTTTGCCTACACAGCACCTTGCTCTATGGGTTACCTAGGGCATACCTTAGGGGTGTCTTATATGTAGAATAAGGGGAGCTTTAGGCTTGTCAAGTGCTTTGGAATGCCAAGTTGAATTCGCAGTGAAACTGCACACACAGACCTTGCAATGGCATGCCTTAGACAAGGTTAAGGGGCTACTTAAGTGGGTGGCACAATCAGTGCTGCAGGCCCACTAGTAGCATTTAATCTACAGGTCCTGGGCACACAGAGTGCACTCTACTAGGGACTTATAAGTAAATTAAATCGTCCAATTGGGTAAGATCCAATGTTACCATGTTAAGGGAGAGAGCATATGCACTTTAGCACTGGTTAGCGGGGGTAAAGTGCACAGACTAAAAACCAGCACAAACAGTATCTAAAAAGTGGAGGGAGGCAGGCAAAAAGTTAGGGATGGCCACCCTAAGGCTGTCAGGTCTAACAGAGACTTTGCTGTTGAGGATGGTGCTGAGGTTGCAGGTGTGATCTTTCGGGTGGGGATGGGTCCGAGTTCCTGCAGCCTCCAGGAGTCGTTCCACAGGGCTGTGTGTCTGCCAAAGATCAGAACTTCAGTCTTTTCACTGTTGAGCTTCAGACAGTTGTCCCTCATCCAGGCTGATACGCTCCTCATGCAGTTGTGGAAGTTGGTCTTCGTCAGGGTGGGGTCTGCTGAGAGAGAGTGGATGAGCTGTGTGTCATCAGCATAGGAGATGTTGATGTTGTGTGATCTGATGATGTCTGCAAGTAGTGTCATGCAGACGTTGAAGAGGGTTGGGCTGAAGGATGGGCCTTGGAGGATGCTGCAGATGATGTGCTTGGCTTGTGAGGTGAAGGGGAGGAGGCAGACTCTCTTGGAGCACCTCGTGAGAAAGGATGCCATTCATCAGAGCGCATTGTCTGTGATCCCAATCTGGCATAGTCGATCGATGAGGATGTGGTGAGAGATGGTATCGAAGGCTGTGGTGAAGTTGAGCAGGATCAGGGCAGCTAATTCTCCTCTGTTAAGTAGTGTGCGGTTGTTATCTGTTGTGCCGATCAGTGCTGTGTAGGTGCCTTTGGTTGGCTCTGAAGCCAGATTGGGATGAATCCAGTAGGTTGTTTTTCTCCAGGTGCTCATTGAGTTGGAGGTTGATAGCCTTCTACAGGACTTTGGCGGAGAACATAAGCAGAGAGATTGGATGGGAGTTAGGGAGCCTGCTGGAGCCTGCAGAGGATTTCTTGAGGAGGGGTCTGATCTTTGCGTGTTCCCAGGCTTTAGGAAAGGTGGCTGTGGTTAACGAAGATATGAGGATGGCGGTGAGCTGGTGGCTGATCTACTTCTCTTCTGAACATGAAAAGCTGGTAGGGGCAGGAGTTGCTGGGTGCCCCAGAGTGGATGAAGTTCATAAGTGTGGTTGTGCTCAGTTTGCTGAGTTGTTCCCATGCGGTGAGTGGGTGGTCGGCGGTGGTGGTTGATGGGATGCTGAAGAGGTCGGAGGATTGGGGATCAAAGATTCTATAGATGGTTTTTATCTCGTTGTAAAAAAAAAAATGTAAACTTCGTACTTGTATAGCGCACTACTCACCCGTTAGGGTCTCAAGGTGCTGTACGCATACTGCTGTGGAACCCCTCCTGGCTTTTCCCTGTGAGGTGCCCACTCCCAGGCAATCTCCAAGGTGAAGCCAGGTATCCAAGCGCTGTTGGGGCCGTTGTGGAGATTAAGCAAGCTATTGCCCAGAGTTACAGAGAGGGACCCATGAATTAGATTAGGCACCGATGCGAGAATTATCAGGTCCAAGGAAATTGAGCCCAAGACCTGCCGAGGCGGGAATTGAACCCTGGTCCCGGGCCAGATTTCTACATCAGGGTCTGCCGCTCTAACCATTGAGCCACATTTCTCCTCTTGTGGAAGTGGTCAGCGAGTGCATCGCTGAGTTCCTGGGAGAAGGGGATAGAGTTTTTGTGGTTGACGAGCAGGTGAACTCTCTGACATTGGTGACGAGATCCTTGGTTTGGTTGCACATGTCTTGAACCGGTGTGTCAGGGCCTCCTTTTTTGTGTCTTTGATCTGGTGGTGGTAGTCATTGAGGGCTGATTTGAAGGTGGCTCGGTATGTATGGTTCCTGCTGGTGTGGCATCTTCTTCCCAGTTGTTTGCACCTTTGTTTTGATGTGCTGAGTTCCAGGATGTACCAGCTGGCTTGTTTGGAGGTTTGTGGGATTGTGCTGAATTGGTTAGAGTGACTGTCAGCAGTACTGGTGATCCAGTCGTTGAAGTTCTTTCTGTACTGCCTGATCCAGTTTGGTGGTGACGTTGGGCTGTGTAGTGTTTAAGGTATTGTTGCTTAGTGAACTTACTGTGGAGAGGGGAGCTGTGGTGGTTGGGGGCAGGGCAAGGGGGTCCAGTGAATGTGAAATGTATGATGGAGTGGTCTGACCAGGTGAGTTCATAGGTGTGGCTGAATCTTATTCTGTTGCTGGACGTGAAGATGGGGTCCAGCGTGCATCCAGCTTTGTGTGTGGGGTCTGTGACGAGCTGCTTGAGGCCAATGTTGTCCAGTCTTTCTTAGAGGTCGGAGGAGTTGGAGTCAGTAGAGTCGTCTATTTGAAAACTGAGGTCTCCCAGGAAGACATAGGTCATTATGACAATGGCAGTGACTGTTAAAGTGTCGGTAATACCGCTAACAGGCTGGTGGATATTACTTACAAATTATGACCATGGCGGTGATAACTCCCATAGACAGTCAATGTACTACACCAACCACCAGGGTGCTAACACCACTGACCACGGTGGTAGCCATCAACATCCAGGCAGAAGACAAGGTACCGCCCACCATATTATGACATAGCAAACCACCAGGATTTCTGGGGCAGTACCAACGCCATCAAAACCCTGGCGGAAAGAGAACACAGAAGACGAAAGACTCACCATCAGAGACACAAAGAAGACCAACGCTGCCATGGAACCAGAACTTCAAGTCTTCCAGATGCTTCTCTGCACCATGCTCCACCTGAAACACCAACGCAGACGAAGATGATGACGGTGAGTACAGCCGCATAGCACACAAGGGAGGGAGGGAGAAAAAAGAGAGTGACGCACACACGCACAACACACACCATTCACACACACACCATACACACAACCAGCTGCAGAGGAAAACCAGTCTCAAAGAACACACATCATAATAATGCAAGGACAACATTTAGCCAGAACTGATAGTGTAATTTGATGCCAACAGCCACCATATTGTCTGTGTGACAAGAGAAATATGAGTCACTGTTCAGAAAGGGCCAATGGTCAGTTGAAAGTACAAAAGGCCCACATGGCCACAGGGCACAGTCCAAGGCCCAACTTGTTACCTGACGAAATCCACACTACACTGCGCAGGGGCATCATGTTGGGAATGGGCAGGCACCTCAGGGAGAAGGGGGGTGGGGGGCACCTCTGCTGAAGTGGGGTACCTGCCCACTGGTTCTGGAAGGGGCTCCATGCCCATTTCTCTTTGCTGGGGACTGCAAGGACACAGTCTCTGAGGTGGGGAACTTGCCCACTGGTTCTGAAGGGGGCTCCATGCCCATTTCACATTTTTAGGGAGTGAAAGTCATAGTCTATGAGGTGGGGTTCTTGTCCACTGGTTCTGGAGGGGGCTCCATGCCCATTTCCCTTTCCTGGGGAGCGCAAGGTCACAGTCTCTGAGGTGGGGAACTTGCCCACTGGTTCTGGAGGGGGATCCATGCCCATTTCTCTTTGCTGGGGAGTGCAAGGTCACAGTCTCTGAGGTGGGGTACTTGCCCACTGGTTCTGGATGAGGCTCCTTGTACAACAGTCCCTGGAGGGGGCTCCATGCCCATTTCACATTGTTAGGGAGTGAAAGTCATAGTCTATGAGGTACGGTTCTTGCCCACTGGTTCTGGAGGGGGCTCCATGCCCATTTCTCTTTGCTGGGGAGTGCAAGGTCACAGTCTCCGAGGGGGGGACTTGCCCACTGGTTCTGGAGGGGGATCCATGCCCATTTCTCTTTGCTGGGACTGCAAGGTCACAGTCTCTGAGGTGGAGAACTTCCTCACTGGTTCTGGAGGGGGTTCCATGCCCATTTCACATTGTTAGGGAGTGAAAGTCATAGTCTATGAGGTGGGGTTCTTGCCCACTGGTTCTGGAGGGGACTCCATGCCCATTTCTCTTTGCCGGGGAGTGCAAGGTCACAGTCTCTGAGGTGGGGAACTTGCCCACTGGTTCTGGAGGGGGATCCATGCCCATTTCTCTTTGCAGGGGAGTGCAAGGTCACAGTCTCTGAGGTGGGGTATTTGCCCACTGGTTCTGGAGGCAGCTCCATGCCCATTTCTCTTTGCTGGGGAGTGCAAGGTCACAGTCTCTGAGGTGGGGCACTTGCTCACTGGTTCAGGAGGGGGCTCCATGCCCATTTCTCTTTGCTGGGGAGTGCAAGGTCACAGTCTCTGAGGTGGGGTACTTGCCCACTGGTTCTGGAGGAGGCTCCTTGTACAATAGTCCCTGGAGGGTGGCATACATGCCCTCTGCTGGAGGTGAGGGCTGCTGTGTCCCAGCTTGAGGTGAGGGCTGCTGTGTTCCAGCTGGAGGAGAGGGCTCCTTGCCCACTGCTGTTGGAGGAGGAGCTCCCGCTTCGCTTACTTGGTGGAGTGGGAACCTTCCCTTTCATGGGTGGTGGAGTGGGATCCTTCCCTCTCACGGGTGGTGGAGTGGGATCCTTCCCTCTCTTGGGTGGTGGAGTGGGATCCTTCCCCCTCTTGGGTGGTGGAGTGGAATCCTTCCCTCTTTTGGGTGGTGGAGTGGGATCCTTCCCTCTCTTGGGTGGTGGAGTGGGATCCTTCCCTCTCTTGCATGGTAGAGTGGGATCCTTTCTTTTCTTACCTCGAAGATTGGGAGGTGCCTCCACTGACACTGTGGACTGTTTGGCTGAGGTGCTGGGCTGGGTCGTTGTGACCCTGCTCTTACGGGCAGGGCGGGGGGAGTGGAGCAGGAACTAAGAGGTCAAGTTGGGCATGATAAAGCTTCTTAGGGACGGTGTGGTGGGATGAGGGAGGAGGGATGTGAGTGGAGGTTGAGGGAGTGGTTTTTGGAGGTGTACGTCTGCTGGACTTGGGTGCAGGTGCATGACAGTGTGCTGATGTGAGGTGGATGGCTGTTGAGTGTCTGAGTGCGTGCGTTTGTTCTCTTAGGAGGGGGGCAGACAGGGTGGGAGAGGACAGAGCGGACGCATGGATGGATGTTTTGGAGGTGCCTGCAAGTGAGGTGTGTGTGCTGCTTGGTGTGATGATGGTGGTGGTGGCCGTTGATGCGGTGCATGCAGGTGTGAGTGCGGATGTAAGGGAGGAGGAGGAAAGGGAGACCGTGGAGGCAGTGCATGTTGTTGTGTGTATAACTGTCTGTTGACTGTGTGAGTGCTTGTGGTCTGAGGTGTGAAGCCTGTGTTTGCCTGTGTTTGCCTGTGCCACTCTTGTGTGATGTTTTGTGTGCATGCTTGTCTGTATATGTGCATGCGATGGGTTGGGGTTGAGGAGATTGGGACTAGGAAGTGGTAGTTGGGGGGGTAGGAACAGGGACAATGGCTGCCATTGGAAAGGAGGCCAGAGCCTGGAACGATCTCTTTTGGGCCACCAGTCCACAGTGAATGCCCTCCAGGAATGCATTGCTGCATCTGGGATGCCAGCCCCTGGATGGCATTCACAATGGTTGACTGCCCTACAGAGATGGATCTCAGGAGGTCAATAGCCTCCTCACTGAGGGCAGCAGGGCTGATTGGGGCAGGGCCTGAGGTGCCTGGGGTGAAGGAGATGCCAACCCTCATGGGTGAGCGGGCACAGGCAACTCAGTGAGGGGCTGATGGGAGGGCGGTGCTGGTACGGGGTGATGTCTGTGAGTCAGTGTTGTCACCTCCTGTCTCTGCCGTGGTGCTTCCCTCATCCTCAGTCCCACTGGTCCCCTCGGCGTTGGTGGACTCTGCCTCCTGGGTCCTGTGGGATGCAGCTCCCTCTGTTGCTGGTGCCCCTGCTCCTCCGCCAGATGATGCTAATCCCTTTCTCTCTCTTCCCCCCAGAAAAAAAGGGGAGAAAGGGAGCACTGGGTCAACTGCAGCACCAACACCACAGATGGCATACACATTACCGTCACACATAAGGATCATGATCGAGTACCATGCATCACACTGGCATTACATTGGCTAGGTACCACAGCAATATGTGAGCCAACCCCTGCCAACTGCACCCCTCCTGGGAGTCACTATGCCCTGTCTGACATGGAATGCAACCTAGCTAGGTTACCAGATTTAGCAATACAACCATTACCCTTGAGCTGGATCATGCTGTGATCTCTGACCTGGAATTAAGGGGCGCCCACTAACCACCCACCTCCAGTATCCCATGCCACCTACCAATTATAGTTGTAATGCCCACTGTACTCACCCCCTTGTGGCTGCTGTGATGCCCTCAAGCGCCCATCCAGCTCTGGGTAGGCCACTGCCAGCATGCGGGCCATCAGGGGGTCAGGTTCTGACGGGCACCCCGCAGTCATTGGGAGGCCATCCCCAGCTGGGCCTCTGCAGTCTTCCGGGCCCAGCTCCTCCTTTTCCTACAGTGGGTGCTCCGTCTGCTGTAGGCCCCCAGGGTTCGCACATCCTTGGCGATGGCACACCACAATCCCTTCTTCTGATGGGTGCTGACCTGCAGAGGAAACACAGACAGGAGGACACCATTACACATACAATCCAGCCTTTCACGCATATGGCCCACAAATCCCATTTCCAGCTCCATTGGCACACACATCACCCAGCGCCCACCATGTACACTACTACCAGCCATACCACCCATTCAAATGACACGATGCTTACACACACATTTCCATGCAACTTCGTCACATGCATTGTGCCCAAGGTGTACTCACCTGCTGGTCTGAAGGCCCATACAGCTGTCCATACTGGGTTAGGACCCCATCCACCAAGTGCTCCAACTCCCCCGAAGTGAAGGCAGGGGCCCATTCCCCAGTCACACGGGCCATGGCAGGATCCAGACACAGGTCACATCAACACATGCAGTGTAGGTGTTGTCCTGTGAAAAGTCAGGAATCAAGTGAAGTTATAAACAGAAAATGGCGGTCACGTCCGAGGCGGTGTACACCGTCACCGCGGGTGGCGATCCCCATTGGCTACTGTACTCCATAGAGCCCCATATTAGCCAATGAGAAATAGCACGGCGGTGCAAGACAGCCCAACCACACTTCTACCTGTCTCTACATATAGGACAGGCGGTCGCCATTTTATGGTGGTGGGCAACATTCAGAAAATTAAAAACTGCGTCATTGCTGTGAATTGCCCATACATTGCCATTCCCATTGTCCCATCACATTACTGCTCTATGTACACTGAGGTGGTGGTTCCATCGTTCAAATTGTGACACCCTACTCACTCTTGTGTCTCTTAGATACCTACCACTGCGGAAGAATCGGAGGAGGAGACAAGAGCCCATGTTCAGACCCCTTGTGGACTAGGCTTCACTGGAGGACACGCACATAATACTCACCTATAGACTGGACAGTGTCACAGAGCTGTGTGCTCAAATGGACCCTGATCTGATATCAGCTATCCATCATCCCACTGGGATTCCCCCTCTTGTGCAGGTTCTATCAGTGCTATCAGTGCTTCCATTTCCTGGCAACTGGTACTTTCCAAGTGACAGTGGGCTTGGCAGCAGGAATGTCACAGCCAATGTTCTCAATCAGACGACATGTGGCTTATTTGCAGGAGGAGGAGACTGGAAATGCCTGTGGCAGTAGTGGACCCTGAGGATAGTGAGGATGAGGAGGCAGAGGATGAGGATGTAGACAACAGAACATCAGTTATACGACAATACTTCCGATGACACACAGGTGAGACAGTGGAACTGACCATTCCTCTGTTTATTGATGTTTTCTTTGTGGCTGTAGCAGGCTGGCATTCACTTCCTTTGCATATCTACTTACTGTCACCTATGGCTTCTCCTTTTGCAGATGTTGGTGATGTAACAACTGTGTACTGATGTGATGACTAGAGCCAGATACAGGTCATTAAATGTATGCTATCACAGTGTTCAGATCCACATTTTCATTACATAAAACACTTTCACTCAGGTTGTGTTCAAGTGTGTTTATTGTAGTGCAAATAATTGATGGAAAAGTGCAATGGAATGGGGTGATGGTTGGGGAAAGTCCAGGGTATTGTTCCAGTCTGTTTGTAGCACAGGTCCATTGTCCAAGGGGCCACTGGAAGGGGAGAAAAGGCAGTTCAAAGTGGACAAGGTGACAGGGTGGGACACAAGGGGGGCATTCAGAAGAGTCTCATTTCCTGGCAGTGATCTTGGTAAGTGTCTTTGGCTTTTGTCTGGGTCGCAGGGAACGTTTGCGGGGTGGATCACCTTCTGCAGGGGGAGAGGTACTGATGGCCTATGGGTCCTGGGGCAAAGCCTCCTGCCCACTAGCTGCAGCAGAAGTGGTGGGCTGGTCAGTAGACTGGCTAGTGGTAGGGCCCGCTGGTATGCTGTCCATTCCCTCATGAAGTTGGCCATATCTGCCAGCACCCCTGCTATGGAGACCATGGTGGTGTTGAGGGCCTGCAAATCCTCCCTCAACTCCTGATGGTGTCCCTCCTGCAGTAGCATATTCTCCTGCATGTTGGTGAGGATCTGGCCCATCTTGTTCTGGGATTGTTGGTAGGCACCCAACACATTAGTGAGTGCCTCCTGAAGAGTTGGTTCCCTGGACCTGTCCTCCCCCTGGCGCACAGCGGTCCTCCCAGTGTCCCTGTTCCCCTGTGCCTTGGTCCCCTGAATGGTGTGCCCACTGCTACTGACCCTAGGTCCCTGATTTTCTTGGGGGTGAGGTATGGACTGGGGCCCCTGTACAGGTTGGCACACTGCTGATTGACGTGTCCTGGGGACAGAGGTGTGGGGACGGTGGGTGGGTGCTGTGGTGTTGGATACGGAGGGGGAGGCTCTGTGGTAGACTGTGAGTGGGCTGGGGTTGCCGACTGACCAGTGGTAGTTCATCCAGATTCTGAAGTCCAGAGTTACTGTCATCACTGGGGGCATCTTCTGTTGGGGAACTGGATAGTTGTGGCACTTCCTCACTACTGAGATTGGCTGGGGCACCTGTGGGGATGTAAGTGGTGTATTACACTTCATGTCTGTGACATAATGTACATCCCTAGCTTCCCCTCTATTGTTGCTGTTGCCCTGCCACCTTTGTTTGTGTATGGTGATGTATTGTGGGATTGTTAGTTCTCCATGCTGTGCATGCTTTGGTGATTGATGTACATGCAGGGCTAGGAGGGCTGTCCATGCATTGGTATAGCATGCAGGGCTTGGCATTGGGGTTAGTCAGATGTGTAGGTGCAGTGTGTGGGATGGAATATAGTGATGGGAGTGAGGGATGAGATGGCAAAGAAGGACACATTCACAGTCACAATAAGGCTCCTTTGGACAGGTCACTCACACTGCACCGCAACAATACACAAAAACACACATCTGATCATCTCAGGCACAAGGACAGTGAAGTATACACAACATTGTCTAACACAACAACACAGCAAGATCACATCTACAAATACAACTCACACACTCACATTTCTCACATGCCATGGTCTGTTTTTACATTCAACACACATATGTATGGATGTGGCATGGACCACAAACACCAGCCCCAGTAAATGGCCCTGCAATGGACACACACATCACCCACATTGCAACGCAAGGAAGGACAATGAAATGCATAATAGGCAGAGAAATAAATCTACAAAGCCCACTATGCAACCAATACCTTCACAATAGGGATGGGGCTATCACAAGCACTCAGGGATGGATGCTGCACTGGGACACATATCACTTTGCACATGCCCCTTAAACAACATTTGCATAGGAACTGACCCTACATGTATATCAGGAACAAACGATATTAGACCCAAATGACATGCCTATGTACATGTGGAAGTGCAAGTCAACAAAGCACATACATCTCCAACTGCATGGTACATCTCTCTACACGAAGTAGCTGCAAGGTGCACACAGCTAAATGGACACATAAACAGTCAAATGCAAAGGAAGGTAGCACAATTGAACAAACTCCATGTCTGCACAAACAAAACTCAAGCTTCAGCACAGTAGATAAATCTATAATCCCTATCGGGGGGACAAATCTAACACCATACATGCTCACATTGGACACCACAAGATGAAATATTTACCATACCAAAAAGTACACAATGCCATGACACCACCATTGCATTTACACCCACATATCCATACTGTCAACATATACCCTTGTCTTGGGGGACACCAGCACTGCCCACAAACTCAGATACTGCAAAACAACAGCAAATGGACCAGCAAGCAGGCTGAAACATACACAACTGTAGGCAGACAACACAAGTCATTTAGGAAAAACATAAAGGTAGAAAAGGAATTGCAGGACAACTGTGTACCCAACAAAACAAACGTTTGGATTTATTAAATATAAACTTGAAAAGTCCAAGCCCATTGGCCAGTCCGTTTTAATACACACAGCCACATCACTGTGCTGTCACTTGACTACTAACGTCCAGGGAACCTCCACTGGAAGGGGTATCAAGTGGGCAGGCAGGCACCTCAGGGACCATCTTTGGGAAAGGTCAGATTTGGGAGGGGTGGGTGTGAGTTTGGGATGGGTGTGCTGCTTCTTAGGAGGGGTGGGCTTCTTCTTGAGGGGAAGGGGTATGGTTGCTTGTAGGGATGGCCGGTGTGACAGGGGAGGACTTGGAGGTGGAAGGGATGTGTAGGAGGTGGGTTGGGGTCTCTTGGGTTTGCGACAGGGGGTGGCAGGAACACGGGAAAGATCAAGGTCAAGCAAAACAACTTTCTTAGGAACATGTAATGGTCAGCAAATGGGGGTGGGATTTGGAGGTCGAGGGAGTGGCTGTCTGCTGTGTCAGTGTGGATGTAGTGGGTGTGAGCGTGTGGGAGATATGCTTGTGTTTGGGTGGTGTCTGTTACGTGGGTGAGTGTGGGTATTTGTGTGTCTTGGGGGTGGGAGGTGAAAGTGCTGGGGGATGTAGTGGTGGATGTGTGTGATGTCTGTTGGGGTGGTGTCGTGGGTATGCTGGATGTCTGTGCCTGTTGGGGTGAGGGTCTGTGGGTATGCTGGGTATGTCACTGGCTGTTGTGGTAGTGCCTGTGGGTATGCTTCTGGTGATGAAGATGATGTTCCAGTCACTCCTGTGGCACTCCCCTCACCCTCCAGGCCCCTGGTTCCCTCTGTGTCAATGGTGTCTTGACCCGAGGTCCAGTGGCCAGATGCGTCCCCACTCGGCTGTGCCCTGTCTCCTTTGCTTCCCTGGGCTGATGCTGCAAATACAAAGGGAAATGGGGTCATCACATGTCCATGATCACACTTGAGCGACGGGTCTGATTAGCAAACATTACCATGATGTCAGGTAGGCCCTAGAAATAAACTCTACCTAAGTGGCCCATACATGTGCCATACCATATACATGCATGCCAGCTGAACTGTCAACATTTGTCCACAGTTGTCCACAGGAAAATCAGGATCTCAGACAAGTACAATTGCATGGCTGAAGTTGTGCAATCAAAGTAACCACTGAACTAGTTAGACACCTCATCACCCTTAATGCAGCATACCTCAGTTACCTGTTGTCATACAATAGTAGGGCAATGCCAACTGCATTCCTACATATTCCACACAAGGTCCTGCACACAGCTATTTGTCACATGTATAATGACCCAACAATAAGAAATGATGCTCCAAAATCCTGCCATGTTGCTGACAAAAGTACAACAGCCTGGAGAAGGTGACACAGAAATGCTCATGTCACACTGGAAGCAGTTCCACAATGCATACTTCACCAACAGAGCCATGGAGGTATTACTAATGTTGCTCAGATAGGCCACACATTTGGTATGGAAATGGACACTGTAGACATCATGTGCAATATGTCAGGGAGAGATGCCCCTAGAATCCACAACATACTGAATCAGCAAACCCCAGGGAAGTCACCACTAATGTCTGGCAATGACATACTCTACCATTAGTTCCTTGGATGTTGGAGAGAGCCAGAGATTTGCAAGTACTTGTTGAAGGCCCTCAACATGTTGCCCAGTGGGAAAGCTGCATCATTGTCTCCATTATGGTCATGAAGACCAAAATGTCTGTGGATAAATGGTTGTAATGCATGTGATTTCAACAAAACTGCAAGTTACGCCATGATGCATGCCAACAATCACATTACAAACCTTATCCATTTTACATGTGCTAAGCACTTTGCTACATGATACTACATCAATGGATTAGAAATACACATTGTGGCTAAACATTCTAGGGCTACCTGTCATGTCCCTCATTGTTAGTACAGTTATACCTGCCAAATGACAAGCTATGATGCATGAGGGTATGTGTCAGCAAATAAGCAATGGTGACACACTCCTGCACGTGCCACAATATGAAATGTACTCTCATTGTAAATGTCTTACTCCACACACAAGTTGTCATGTACACATATGTGAGAGAATACAGACATCATCCCATTAATGCAGGTAAACCATGCATGAAACAGCAGCTTACAAATGTTTTGCTAATGAGAAAGGGACACATGCTGACATGTAGGCACAATCAATGTTGGCAACAGTGATGGCACATAAATCATGTCAATGGACATTCCCCACTTTCCAAGGGATAGTATTGATCAGTAGCTGCACCCAAAGTACAATGTATGCTCTGTCACATGTATGATGGCCATCTTCACATTACAGAATGTAGTGAGGCACCAGCACCCGTCATATGCTGAAGACAAGGAGCCTCTGGGTGGCAGATGCCAAAATACTCATTTAACCAGACACATAGCTGAGGACAGTGATCCATCACGTCTTCACCTGTGGCCTGTAACTTTGAGGAGTATTGGTCTGTTGAATAGAATTTACACCCACTATAACAACAAACAGTACTTGATTGATCACTGTACACAGCCATGTGTCGTTCCTGGAGAGCAACTGATTTGTGGATTGTACACAGTTGTGTCCTAGGTCCCTGGGCCAAAAGGCAAGGCACATCAGTATAGAACACATGACATGTCTACACAAACAATCACTCATCTTCTGTGTTATACATGGCTCATCCCTAATCATCAGGGGGAGCTGTCAGAACCCAACACATTCACTTGGCAATGTGACAGGCAGGAATATGCCCTGTACCCACCCTCTTGTGGCTGCTGTGCTGTCCTCAAACACCCATCCAGGTCTGGGTAGGCCACCGCCAGAATGCGGCCCATAAGGGGTTCATGGTCCGATGTGCAACCCGCTCATGCTGGGAGGACATCCCCAGCAGGACCTCAGCGATCTCTGGGGCCCAGTGTCTCAGGTCCTAGCACCTTTTCCGACAGCGAGTGCTCTTCCGGCTATGAATCCCCAAGGTCCGCACCTTCTTGGTAATGGCTCTCCTTAGTTCTTTTTTTCTGATTGGCATTGACCTGCATGGATGCAGAATACACATCAAGATCTCATCACAAATGGTTGAATCACATACATGGTTGAATCACATATATGTCATTAATACCAAGCTAGGATTTTGCTATTTGTTAATACTCCCAAAGTGTGAAACACACAAGCCATTGAGTACAGGGACCTGACTACAGACATATGTATTTGCATCTGCAGACTAACCCACTACCCTGCTCATGGACTACAATGACTAAGCAAGCTTACTGACATCAGATAGCCCATGCTTCAGCAACCTGTACTGTGATGTGAGCCACAATGAAACACTACACACCTATATGGCTTCTGAAAGGTAAACTCCTTAGGCATGAATGGACCAACACATTCACACTCTGTGAGAATGACTCACTGCAAACAGTCCCTACAGGCAACTGCCAGAGTATAAACGCCAACATTACACATGAGAAACAATCAAGGGGCTGGCATGGTGGGTACAGGAAGTGTCTTCCTTGGCCATTTGTTGACATGTGGTGTAACAAATGCAGACTGATGCCACTTCAGGGCATGCATTGTACAGTTTCTGCTATGTGACCTAGCTACTGAGTCACATATCATGGCCTCCCAGGAATCTACACACTGTCTGCACTGTGAAACTGTCAGTTATGCAATACGCCTGTACAGAACAAATATGACCTGTGTGAAGATGACAACAGAGATGTGGGTGTAAGGGACATATCATGAGTCAAAGACACACATTGACAATGATGCTAAATAGACATAAGGACTAGATTAATGATTTACCTCTGAACCCATTACTAATCTAGTCAAAGGACTGAGGCAGTCAGAGCAGGTTTTGCCACCAGAGCCTCATATTGGCCATGTGACATGATCTGCTGGGGTACAGGGAGTGGGTATAGTACCACAGTTGTATAGCCACTGTGACTCTGCCACAGCCTAGACAAGGCCCCATACTCGGAGATACATTTGCCCTGGTCTCTGCAGGCTGAGCTGACAGAAACCTACATGACACTCCACTCTTATCACTTTCATACATGACAGTGCATCATGCAGTCCACAATAATTTGTCATGTGGTGTGTGTGACAACCTGAAGGGCAGATTGACTCATGATATGCCTTCCACACAACAGTTTAGCAAGGGCAGATGTGGTTTGAAAGATGTTCGGCACTATACACATTGCTCACATTACTCTCATCTGACTCATACAACATGCATACACAGTTCATGCTGTCATGTATATACATGTTGTCTGACATTTATAACAATCATGAGGGAAGAGATGTCAGTCGATGGCAGTAATGTTTCCTTACCTAGTTATGTGCGTCCAACAAAAGGATGATCTAGAACCCCAAAAACCTCACACAACACAATGTGACTGAAAACATATGGCACTGGCCACCAATACCTGCACATTTATCCATTCCATTGATGCCACACAGACTGCAGCAACAGGCTCACAAGAAGTCCATTTGGCACACATTGGCACATTCTAGCATGTGAGGGGGGAGAGGATGAGGAAATACAGATAAGAATGTGCACATGAGGTATTTACTAGTTCCTCTGGTGAGCCATAGAGCTGTCCATACAGGTGTAGGATCTCAGTCACCAGCCTCTCCAGCCCCTCTGGTGAGAAGGTAGGGGCTCTATCGCCTGCTGGCTGTGGCATAATTGCTTCCATACATGGCACACAGCAGCTCAGGTTGTGGAGGTGTTGCTGGCAGCAGTGTCAAGAGTCAAGTGAGTGAACCTGCAAAACATGGTGGTCACGTCGGCCACATACACAGTCGTTACCGCTGATGGACACAGCCACTGACCCGCAGCTGCCACCGGCAAAAAATGTAGCCTATGGCTATGCCCGCTGCAGTTGCAACCGCTTACCGCCATAACGACTTCCGCTGACGCTCGTGTGTGGTTCCTAATGTCCAGTGGAGCAGGTCAGGCAGTCTCCATTTTGGCACACATGTTGGCATGATCCCACCACAGGCAAATAAACAAGTGTATTGCAACTGAAAGAACTTTCATTCAATCAATGTGCAAGTTGCCTGTTTGGCCAATGTACATTTTACATGTCTGTGCCTGTAATCCAGATTCAGCCCATGATTCCTTCATAATGCAGAACAGCACCATACCCAAGCTGATGTCACAAACCAGAGAGAGTGTCGTGTCGCGGGTGGTAAGTCACATAGTTCCTGTTTGTGTATGTGCAATGTCAGTTACTACAATCATGAAGTGAGTAACTCATTGTTGCACATATACGTCACATTACTTAACAGGAGACTCTGCTTATCCAAACTGTCCTTGGTTGTTGACGCCACTAAGGAATCCAGCTATGCCAGGGGAAGTCTGCTTCAGTGAGGCCCACGGAAGAACGCGGCAGGTAATGGAGCGGGCTTTTGGGCTCCAGAGAGCCAGATTTAGGTGTCTGGACAGGACTCGTGGGGCTCTCCTCTACTCACCCAGAAAAGTGTGTCAGATCACTGTGGCATGCCGTATGCTTCACAACATCACCCTGTGGGGGAATATCCTGTACATCCCAGAGAGGAGGGAACCTGCAGCACCACCGGGTGAGAATCCTGAAATGCCAAGTGAGGATGACAGTGGTGAAGAGGAAGAAGCTGACTTGCAGGAAGTTCTCAACAGCTAATTTTCATGAGTGTAAGTATGTCATGTGCTGTGATGACTGTGACTGTACAATGAACAGAAGCTGTGACAATGTGTGGAGTTGAGTGTTTTAGCAACAATTAGGGAGCGGATACTCTGCAATATTATTAGAAATGGGGTCTCTAGTTGGCAGTCAGTTTATACCCTGTCCAAGTAGGGACCCTCAATAGCCAGAGTAAGACAAATACACAGCTCAGATAACCCCTGCTCACCCCCTTTGTAGCTTGGCACAAGCAGTAAGGCTTATCTCAGAGGCAATATGCAAAGTATTTGCACAAACATATAGAGTAACACAGTGAAAACACCACCAAAGGACTCCACACCAGTTTAGAAAAGTAGCCAATATTTATCTAAATCAAGCAAGACCAAAACAACAAAAATCCAACACACACAAGTAAAGATATCAAATTTTAAGGTAAAAAGAGTCTTAATCTATAAGAATCAATGGATGTGTTGTTTTAGCACAAAGGACCTGGTATGCATCAAAAATAAAGCCACAAGGGTGAGCGTGCATCGGAAAAGTAAGTGATGTATTGATTCCTTACTCGCAAGTGAGGCTGTGCATCGATTCTTTCTCCACCGGGTAAGCGATGCATCGATTCTTTCCTTGCAGGGAAGGGCTGCATCAATTTCCAGAAAAGCAGCCTTAGGCACGTGCGATGATGTTGAAGATTCTGACGCCCAGGGACGATGCATGGAAAATCCAGATACACTGCAGTCATGAATCCATGCTGAACTGACAATGCCTTGATTTCACCGGTGCTGCGTCTATTTTTCAGCCCCGGGAATGGTGATGCATTGATTTTTCTGCTGCTCGGCTCCAGTGTGTGGGTTTTCACCTTGGAATTACCAGCTTCTCCTTTCAAGGACCAAGGGACTGGATGTGGCACCTCTTGGCAGGGTAGGGGTCTCAGCAAGAGAGCCCAGGTGGTGGCAGATGTAGTCTTTGATGGTCTTGAGAGTTCAGAATAGGGGGCCACACATTCCAAGCCCTTGGAGTAACTTCACAAGCAGGATTTCAGAAAGCAAAGATCAGTCCTTTCCCTCCTAATGTAGAAGCAGCAGGCCAGCACAGCAAAACAACAGGCAGAGTGTCAGGCCCTCCTCAAGCATCCATCTCTTCTCCTTGGCCTGGGCTGAGGTTCCTCTTGATCCAGAAGTAATCTAAAATTGTGGGGTCAGCAGTCCAATACTTATACTCATTTCTGCCTTTGAAGTAGGCAAACTTCAAAGGAAAGTCTTTGTGGTGCACAAGACCCTGCCTCTTCCTTGCCTTGCCCCAGCTACACTCTAGGGGGTTGGAGACTGTATTGTGTGAGGTCAGACACAGCCCTTTCAAGTGCAGGTGTCAGCTCATCCCCCCCACTCTAGCCCAGGAAGACTCATCAGGATATGCAGGACACACTTCAGCTCCCTTTGTTTCACTGTCTAGAGTGAATCTACAAACAGCCCAACTGTCAGTCTGACCCAGCTGTGTATTCAGCAGCTAGGCAGAGACACAGAATGGTTAAGCAAGACAATGCCCATTTTGTAAAAGTGGCATTTTCAAACTTACAATCTAAAAACCAACTTCAGAAAAATATGTATTTTTAAATTGTTCAGAGACCTTAAACTCCAAATCTCTACCAGCTCCCAATCAGAAACTGCAATTAAAAGATATTTTAAGACAATCCCCATGTAATCCGATGGGAGAGATAGGCCTTGTAATAGTGAGAACCAAATTCAGCAGTATTTCACTATCAGGACATGTAAAACACAGTAATACATGTCCTACCTTTTAGACACTCTGCACCCTGCCCACTGGGCTGCCTTAGGCCTACCTTAGGGGAGGCTTATATGCAGTAAAAGGGAAGGTTTGGGCCTGGCAAGTGGGTCGATATGGCAGTTTACAACTGCGCACACAGACAATGTAGTGGCAGGTCTGAGACATATTTGCAGGCTACTCTGTGGGTGGCACAATTAGTGCTGCAGGGCCACTAGCAACATTTGATTTACAGGCCCTGGGCACCTCTAATGCACTAAACTAGGGGCCTATTAGTAAATCAAATATGCCAATCATGGAGGAAATCAATCACCAACCCAATTTAGACAGAGACCACTTACACTTTAGCACTGGTCAGCAATGGTAAAGTGCCCACAGTACTAAAGCCAGCAAAAATGAAGTTTAGCACAGGATCATAACAGGTGGTCAGAAGTCAAAAAGACAGGGGAAACCACACCAAGAACTGACAGGTCTAACATATATTTAGCCAAATGGTGCTTGAAGAGTTACCCTTTGACATATCCCCACCTTGTTTGTGTCAGTTTCCTTGCAATGTAATTACATTTCCATTTGCTTGCTATGTGATTGGTGCAATAGGTATGTTTCCAAGCCTATACTCCTTGTTTTGTCTTTTTACAGGTACCTTCACCATGATGTCTTCATGTGGGCATTTCAGAGTTATGACATTGGCAGGCATATGATGCTATTCTGACATACAAAGTGGACATGGATTGTTCCAGGTAGTGTAGGTCACAGATTTGGGATATATGGGACCTGTGCCAAGGCAGCTTCCACTATAGTGTTGGTGTTCAGAAGTGCACATTGGAATTGTTTTGTGTGCTGTGTTGGGCCAATTGCAACATGTGTGTCATCACGTGGGCAGAATATGTAGTCCTCAATCGCGAGTAAGTCATTCACTCTTCACAATGGCTAAACACTATTCTTGTAAGCCCTGTATGTAGCTGCAGATGTGTTTCATAATTGCAGGCCACCGGGCCTGTGCCACAACACTGACATATGTTTGTGTCATACCACCAGAAGCATGGTCATTGGATTATGATGGCCCTGTGATCAGGGGCTGTTCTACTGCCATCTGTCTGATCTTGTATTACTTTGGTGCAGTATGTGATAAGGCTTAAGCTGCCCACTTCATCCACTTTAATGTTTGCCTATTCTACAGGACAATGTCTGAGAAATCCCAGTATGGGTCACACATTCTTATGTCAAAAAGGTCCAGACATATGGACAGCCTATGTGCTGTGCATTGAAATAAAATGTTTGGTGTGACCAGACACTTGCACGCATGTGTTTGTGTATAATGGTTGAAATCCTGAACAGGACACTGTGGCCCGTATTTATACTTTTTTTGCGCCGCATTTGCGTCGTTTCTTTACGCAAAAACGGCGCAAACTTGCAAAATGCCATTGTATTTTGTAGGTTTGTGCCGTTTTGCGCCAAAAAGCGGCGCAAATGCGGCGCTAAAAAAAGTATACTGTAAATACGGGCCTGTGTACCTGTAACATATCCGTCCTTGCACAAGTAAGTTATGGCTTCATCATATAGTTCACATGTTCTTGGAATTAAGCAAGCAGACAATGAGTTTGTGATGTGTGAATTTATTACAGTTCTGATGCAGTAAATTACAATTTTGTTTGACAAAAAAAAAGAAAACTACTAAAGTGAAGGTGTCAGTCATGGCGAATGAAATCATTGGAGTAGATGCCACACCACTGGGAGTCCAAAGTCCAGAATACTCCTCCCATTGGAACTGGTAGATAGTTCAGGATCAATCAACAGGGTTAATGTATGGCACACAAAGGAGTTCCTTTAGAAAAAGGTCACTTGCTGGCAGTGTTGGGTGTCTTGCCATCTGTACCTCCTGGATTCCTCACCAGATGTCCCCACTTGCTTTGAGTTTGAGACTCTGTTGTTACAGAGGCAGGGGTGTCTACGGCTTGTTCCTCTGGCAGTGACCCCCTTCCTGTGGCTGGTACTGATAAAAAAGGGCCTGGTGTTGATGCTCCAAAGGAAGGGGTAGAGCGGTGTTTTAGAGATCTGCAGAGTGGTGTTAATGTCGCTCATCACCCCTGTTGGGAAGGCCATTTTGGTATTGTAAGCCTCCCACTGTTCACAGTTACCCCTCTGTAGCTGCTTGATTTCCCAGAGTTTAGTCAAGACCTGGCCCATAGCGCCTTGGGACTCCTAATAGACCCCCAAGGGCTGATGGTGTCCTGGCCAAGAGTAGCCCCAGTGGCCTCACCCGCTGGGCCACAGCATCCCATCCACTCACACTACCCCCAAGGCCCTGTGCCCTTGCCACAGGGTGTCTTCTTACACTGGGTGCTGGACCCTCATTGTCGGAAGTGTTGCGCTACAACTCAGGATCCAGGACTGGGGGGCATGAGATGGGAGATACTGTGCTAGGGACACAGATTGGGGGGTGAATGGTTGCCTGTGATATTGAGGCAACCGGGCTGGGAGGTGTTGATGTGGCCACAGTGAGACTCACTGTTAGTGTCTGACTAGGTTGCCCAGATGGGCCAGAACCGTCCTCTATGCCCTGACATCCAGGAGTGTCTTCTTCACTGAGGGCTTCATTTACGGGCGTTAGTGGCATTCTCTTCTGTGGCCTCTGTGTGCTCAGTGGCAGCTCGACCTGTTGATGTGAAAGACACAATGTTTCTGGTTGTATTGTGACATCTACCTCCAACAATTTAGTGTTCCATTATGCATAGACCTTGTACAAAGTTACTTTGCAGTTAATCTTATTGTGGCAAGCGGCCATGATATTGGTTATATTGACCTGAAATTTGTGAAGCATGCAAATTCCAAGTCAAGCATCTGCTAAACTGTGCAGCTCATTAGCATGTGGGAGGATGGCCTGAGTGCAGGCAAAACAGTGGATGGGCAAGATGTGTCTTTGGCCATTTTGAGGCCTAGTTGATTGTGGTGCAGGCACACCTAGGACTTTGTTGTATATTTGACTTGAGTTCTGTGGTCAGTGCATTGTGAATGTGTCTGCTGCCAATATCATTCTGGTGATGCATCTTAAGGCCTTTAGAATCACTGTTTTGCACTCTGGATAAGCCGTCCTTCCTGTCCTCAATCATTTCATCATGGGTTAGCTAGTCAAGATGGAGCTAGGTGGCCAGACACGTCTCAGAGTTGAGCATGACCTGTATCTTGGTCACTCCCAGGTGAGTAAACTTCAATTGAGAGTTAGCAGACAAGGGTATTTGGACAAGTGACCACTGGTCTGGTGTTTGGAGATAGAGAAACAGTGCCTCCTGGGAGTTGCAGTAAGGTAATTCTCTATATTACACACACTTGAGCATTTCGGTCACTCCCTCTGCTTCCCACCACCATACACATGTTAACCTCCCAGACGAGTAAACTTCATTTGAGAGTTAAGACATAGGAGCATTTGGGCATGAGAACACTGGGCTTGTGGTTGGAGTCAGAGAGACAGAGCCTTCTGGCCTTAGCAGCCATGTCAATCCCTCCACTTCATGCACTTTGTTGCACCTGGCCCTTTTTGCAGGGTCGTTCCCAAACTTTTCCCTTCCTTCCTCCTATGTTTTCTGACCAGTTTGTGTTGGTTTTAGGACTATGGGCGCTTTACCACTGCTAAACAGTGCTAAAGTGCATATGCTCTCTGGCTAAATTGTACTGGTAATTGTTTTTCCATGATTGCCACATTTGATGTAGAGGTAAGTCCCTAGTAAAGTGCACTATGTGTGCCCAGGGCCTGTAAATCAAATGCTACTAGTGGGCCTTCAGTACTGATTGTGCCACCCACACGAGTAGCCCTATAAACATGTTTCAGACCTGCCACTGCAGTGTCTGTGTGTGCAGGTGTCCACTGTCAGTTTGACCTGGCCAGTGTACCCACTTGCCAGGCCCAAATCTTCCCTTTTACTACTTGTAAGTGACCCCTAAGGTAGGCCCTAGGTAGCCCCATGGGCAGGGTGCTCTGTAAGTCACACCAGTATGACATGTGCTGGTGTGTTTTACATGTCCTGATAGTGAAATACTGCCAAACACACTATTGAAAGGCCTATCTCTCCCATAGGTTAACAGGAGGACTGCCCTTTAAATATATTTTAAGTGTAGTTTCCCATTGGGAGTAGATAGAGATATGGAGTTTTGGGACTCTGAACTCACAATTAAAAATACATCTTTTAGTAGAGTTGGTTTTTTGACTGTCTGTTTGAAAATGCTACTTTTAGTAAGTGGGCATTTTCTTGCTTAACCTATCTGTGCCTCTGCCTGTCTGTGGAATCCACGTGTGGGTCAGACAGATTGTTGGGCTGTTTGTGAATTCCCTCTAGACAATGACGCAAAGGGAGCTGAGGAGTGTCCTACATATCTTGAAGAGCCTCCTAGGCTAGACTGGGGATAGGAGGAGCTGACACCAGCACCTGAAAGGGCTGTGCTTGCCCTCACACAATGCAGTCACCGAACCCCTGGAGTGTGGCTGGGGCCAGGCCTGGGCAAGGCAGGATCTTGTGAACAACACAGACTTTCCTTTGATGTTTGCCTACTTCACAGGCAGAGAGGAGTATAAGTAGTGGACCCAAAACCCCAGACCTTTTGATTACTTCTGGATCAAGAGGAACCTCTGCCAAGGAGAAGAGCTTGATGCTTGAAGAGGACCTGTCACTCTGCCTACTGCTTTGCTATGCTAGCATTCTGCTTCTACCTTAAGAGGGAAATGACTGGACTTTGCTTTCAGAAATCCTGCTTGTGAAGTTTCTCCAAGGGCTTGGATTGAGCTTGCCTCCGTTAAGAAGTCTCAGGGACATCAAAGACTTCACCTGCCAGCACCTGGGTACTCCTGCTGAGGACTCTGGCTTGCCAAGTGGAGCCAATCCAGTTCCTGTGCCTTTGGAAGTGAGTTCTGGTGAGAAAACAAGAACATCCAGGCACACCGACTCTGGACGACTCCAGAACCAGAGCCACTGCACAACTCTGTGCCACTGCCTGTAATACGAAGCTGTGGTCCCCAATGGAGTGTGACAACCCCGACTGACATTGCAGGCCCAACGCCGCAGCAGCCCTGCTGACGTCCCGTGACTTCGTGAGCCCCGAATGCTGTGTCACTGACATCTGTGACACCCGACTCCGCTGCAGCACTTGTAGCCCCGTGGTGGGACTGTGACCCTGTGAATTCACCCAACGCATCGTGACCCACCGGATTCTTTGACCCCGCCAGATCATCAGGAACTGACGCCTCACATTGACACTGCATCACCTTCCCTGCTCCGCAGTAGGGAACCGATGCCGCATCGGATCCAGTGACGCCTCACCTCCCGACTCCCTGAACCAGCTAGTTTCCTCATTTACCAAAAGTACTGTACCTGGGGGTCTGTGTGACTCCGTGACTGGCGCTGCCGTACTCGCGAGTGGTGTTGGATAGTTGGAAATAGCCCAAGTTGGAGCATTTGTGTTTCTATGCGCTCTATTGAAGTTTATTATTTGAAAATTCATAACCTTGCTTGTGTAAGTTGGATTTTTGTCATTGTGGTATTGTTTTACTCAGATAAATATTGGCTATTTGTCTAAACTGGTTTTGAGTGCCTTTGTGGTTTTGTCTATGTGTTACTGTGTGTGTTTGTACAAATACTTTCCACATTGCCTCTGAGATAAGCCTGACTGCTTGTGCCAAGCAAGCTACCAAGGGGGTGAGCAGGGGTTATCTGAGCTGTGGATCTCCTGTACCCTGACTAGAGTGAGGGTCCCCATGTGGACTGAGTGTAAACTGACTGCCAACTAGAGACCCCATTTCTAACACACTTGATAAGTGTCAAGCCTACATATGAGTATACTTTATTAGTGAGATTCCAAAGAAGGGCATTTAGAAAACTGAACACCGGACAGGTGTTTTGAGTCAGTGAAACAGTGCCTTCTCATGTCAGGCCCTATCCTACTCACACTATACAAATATTATCCTCCCAGGTGAGTACTCTTCAATTTTACGAAAGGGTCCAATTGGAATACTCCCCGTACAAAATGCCTGTTCGTTCAACAAACGTGGGAACGTAAACCGGAGGAAATGGACCCTATTCCCCCATACATGAAGTAAACTCACTGATATATGGTAGGTTCCCAATTTAGTAACAGTTATTTAAGGCATCCAATAGCCAATTATTCAATAAAGTTCCTTAAGAAATTAGAAGGTACTTCAGAATGAGTGATCCAGTTTGGGATTTATTAAGTTGAAGTACATGGCTCCATATTGTACATAATTGATTGAATCGTAGAAAAGAGTAGGAATTCAGCCAACACGTGTTTCGCCCTATGGAGTGCATTCACTGGGCTTTCCCAAGGCTGTAGAGAATGAAATAGAATAAAAGTTGGAGATTGTATTGAAAAGAGACATTAGAGTCTAAAGAACAAAAAGCACCAAGACGTGAAAACCCAAGGTTCGTCAAGGAATGAATACACCTGCGTGCTGTCCTTATCTATAAAAATCTGTCCATGAGAAAAGTAAAATTAAAATTAAAATTAAGAACCCATGCAATGGTAGTGCCATAATGTAGAGTCATTCCAGATTGGAAGCTGGCAAAATAATAAGAGGAAGGTGATCAAATAGCGGTATCCAGGATGGAAGTTAAGACGAAAGATCACAAATTATGGTCTGAATAGAGAGGATAAGTATGTTAAATGGTTCAGAACTGTAACTAGATAATGGTGCCAGCACCGTGATCAATAGAAAGACAAAATGCTTTGGTGCTAATGAGTAATCATCACCAAAGGTTAAGGTGGTATAGAAAGCCAAACACTGAGATAAATCACTCAGGTAAATAACATACCATAGTAAAGATACATTTGTGCTTCTAGTAATGAGCTGAAAAATTATTGACATAGCAAATATTCTGGAAATAAGAACTTGGGAAAGTAAGATGTAGCTTAGTGTGAGCAAGTACCAAGAGCTGTCAAACCTAAACAAGCTACAATTTTAAATGAAAAAAATATTTATCATGAAACAAAATGAAAAACATTAAATTTACTCAACATTTTTGCAACAATTGTAAGCGAGTGCGTGTTCATAATAAAATCCAAAACGATATACTTTCCCATTAAAGCTCATCAGTAACATGAAGCATGTACAAATTTAAAGTATATGAATGTCCAGAAAAATAAAGAGAAATAAAGAAAAGAGGAGACCAATTCAAAGTATTAGGCTGCAAAGTCAGTGCTTACCCGTTGGATAGTAAGAACAACTAATTCAAGGAGGTTCGGTCAGACGCGTCCTTCGCCATTATAAGGGACGCACTGACTAAACAGGTGTTCTTTTATTTAGAACCAATATAGCGTGAGTCCTTTTTTAGTATTGATTAAAGAGAGGAGAAAGGACATGAAAGAGGGGCAAGGAGCGGGCGCTGCCATCTTAGAGGTCGTTCCCGTCCTTTGTTTGAAAAGCCTGTTTTCAACAGGAGGAGACATAAAAGAGGGACGAGGAGCGGGAGCCGCTATCTTGGAGCTCGCGCCCGTTCTCTACTTCAAAAGCATGTTAACAGAATGAATAGTCTAGAATGTGCACGCTATCGTTAATAAAGAGAGAGAAAAGAAGGAAAAAAGGAATGGGTGCCGCCATCATAAAAAATGGCAACAGAGTAATAGTGCACATAAACGAAAAGAAATGCTAATGGGAGAAACAGTTAGCAATAATATTAGCTAATTACACAGCATCAAAAACGAAAGAAACAGCAAGACAGAGCACATCTTTATAAATTGTTACAAAGACAACAGATTATCCAGGGACAGACTCTATATAAAATGTTAATGGTATAGAATTCTAACACCGGACGAAAATATCACTATTTCCAAAAAACTTGTATCAAAGTGAAGGGATTTGCACAAATTATCTATACGTAGATTAGGTGAAAAGTCGGACCTGTTCTTGTCATCAAACATTGTCAAAGAACATTCTACAATTACACAAAATGACTATCTCGGTAAGCGTTCTGCACAAGAGTAGGAAAAACAAAATAAAATGAAAACACTTTCAGAACATTACATCAACTAATAGTGCCATTCTGAATCTTTGTTGAGTCCATGGTCAACTGTATCATAAAGGATAATCAGACGACTTTCTTCCGGACGCAATTGAAGTTGTAAGTTACCCCCTATGGGAAGTGATTTGATTTGTCGAAGGCCACAGAAGGTGAATGTACGATCTTCAGGGTGAAATTCATTAAAGTGTTCTACAAGTGGCGCCCTGAGATCAGGTTTTTGTATGTTTCGATAATGTTCTTGAATCCTTGTTTTTAGTGGTCGAGTGGTACTTCCTATATAGACTTGATGGCATGGGCACTTGATTAGGTAGACTACATTAGTGCTTTCACAGTTAATGAAGTCGCAAATTTTGCGATAGTGATCGTTAATTAAAATCATTTTGGATTTGGAAAGGCCTAATTTACAGATGGAACATTTACTGCAAGTGAAAAAACCGTTAGGACTCGGAAGCAGTGTTGTATGAGAGGATTTGACCTGAAAAAACGATGGACATAGTTTATTCCTCAGGTTAGGAGCTCTTCTAAAACCTATTTGGGGATATTTTGTTATGTATTGGTTAATAGATGGGTTATTCTGTAATAGATACCAGTGTTTTCTAAGGAGTTTCCGAATTAGATGATGACCATTATGAAACTCAGTTATAAAACGAATAGCTGTGTTCTACTTGGAATGTTGCGGTTTATTGAGCATCTTATTACGATCCATTTCACTCAATTTGGCCTGCATTGTGTTCAGTAGCTTCTGATTGTAGCCCCTGGCTGTGAGTCTCTCAATCATTTGTGTAGAGATAGTTTCATAGTCAGAAATGCTAGTACAGTTCAGTCTGGCTCTCCTAAATTCTCCTTGTGGGATATTACGAATGGTACTCGGTGGGTGACAACTTGAGGCATGGAGAATTGAGTTTGCTGATGTCGTTTTCCCAAAGAATCTAGTTTGTAGTTTATCATTTACGATAAAGATCAAAAGGTCAAGGTATTCCACTGCTGAGTTGGATATTTGATACGTGATATCAATACCCCAATGGTTAGGCCCTATTGACTGTAAAAATTGGTTAAGCTGAAAAAAAAAACAACAGGTCTTTTCAATGTATGCACCTACGATCTGGAACAACATCTCCATAGCCATCAGGACGGCCTCAACAATGCTCCTATTTAGAAAGAGCTGAAGGCTCACCTCTTTAAAGAACACTACATTACAATGCATTAACTGTCCACAGCCCATCTTGCTCCCCTATTATTCGTTGACTTCAAGCTTACCTTTGACCATGTACAGCGCTTGGCTGCCTTTTCGGTAGATTCTTGCTCTAGAAATACTGTATAAATTCATAAATACAGTGGATGTGCTAACAGAAGCAAACCTGTGAGTTCCTACTGGTCATGAACGATTTAAGCATAAAGACTGGCAGACCAGAACGTTTTGATGCCAAACAGCTGAGGTACTTTTCCATTGACCAAAATGCAGTTTTGCCTGAAAAAAACTTGAATTCAGGTCATGAAACAAATGCACCTATCCTTTAGTGGGTAGTGCATGCTACTGAATTAGAAATTACATTTTCTCTGATTCACATTCATGCCGCGCATGAGAGTGGCATGAGTGTGGTCAGGAAAAATGGCTCTTCGCGCTACGCTATGTAACATGAACAAGAACATTACCTGATTCACTGTTTCAGTGCAGGGTGTTAAAATAAATCTGTTGACAAGAGGTTTTGGTCATGTGCCTCATTCACTTTATCTAATCCAGCCCCCTATTTGTATTTCATTAAAGTCGATTACATGAATAATTATTTGTATCCATTAATGCTACACAGAAAGGTCTCAATTGTAATATTCCCCTTGCTTTCCTTCTTTTCCCTCCTTTCCATGGACCCTCTGTATTTTTTCCTGCCTCCCCCTTTCTTTTCCTCCCCATACTGTAAAAAATGTCATCTTCTCTATATATCCCTCAGAGCCACTTGGGCTTGTATGAGTTTGGCGTTTCCTCTGCGGGACTGCCAAACTGACAGGAAGGATGCCACCGCCATAGCGGTTACGTTCCCCCGCTCACATTACAATGTTCCCGCCAGGCTGACTGGTGGGAACATTGTAATACGTGTTACCATCAGGCTGACTGGCAGGAAAAGTGTTAGGATATTGTCCTTGGCTCCCTTAAGGCTCCCTTAAGGGAGCCAAGGGCAATATCCTAATACTTTGGCACCCTCGGAATGCGCACTGTCTGCAAAGCAAACCAGGACATGGTTGTGGGCAGTGGAGGGGGCCCCTGTGGCCCCCAGCACTTCCTTTCTGACAGCATTTTCATGGCAGGCTCCGCGCCATGAAAATACTGGCAGAAAGAGGGGTTGTAATCAGCCAGGTGGCGCTGAGTTCAGCAACGCCATGGCAGATTGCAAGCCAGACTGTCATCATGCTGTTGTGAACCATGTTCCCGGTGGGGACGGCAGTCCTTTGGCTGTCCAACTGCCGAAGTTGTAATTTGGTGGTCGGACCACCAAAGCCAAGGAGCTCTGACCACCACTGAGAGTTTGGCGGTCTCATGACCGTCAAACTTGTAATGAGGCCCACTGCCATTAGCTACATACATCCATTGAACTCTCACTTCTCCCTTTCTCTCCTCTCTCACACATCTCCACCTTTCCAATTAAATCCGGTATCTTCCCCACTCACTCATACCATCTCACTAAAGCCATGACCTGCACTCATCTCCACTCTCTTATCATCCACTGCCTCTGCTGTATATTTGCCTTTGTTCTCCTTTCTCCCATATCCCTTTAACCCTGCATTGCACATTCTTTGTCTCAATTTTGCCTCAACTCCTTATCCACTTGTATCCTTTTCACTCCTCCCTTGCTCCCTTCATTTTGTCTTACCATCCTCTCCCACATAACCATTCTCCCTGCTCAACCTTCTTTCACTTACTCTTATAGACGCCCCTTTTCCTACTCTGCTCCCTTCGATTCTCTCCATCCTTTCCCTCCCCAATCCATGCCCCTCCTCTCCATACTTTATAAAAATAAAAATGAGCTCACCAGGATTGTTTTTCACATCTGTCAGGAAACTAAAACACCTTGCTACAGGGTCCACTTCAATTGTCCTCCCACTTTAAATTATAACGTAGTGCCATGGATCTGCAATCTTTCACTTGGAGATTCCACCTGCTTAAAGCAGGTGGAGTCTCCAGTTGAGAATGAGGCCTATACCTGTGGAAATGAGGGATAATCTGAGGGAGTGGGCCAGAATTACAGATTCTACCACTGATTTCTTATTTGTCAGGTGACCCTCAGCTTTCCACATGTGATAAACGAGAACTCTGTCTGGCCCCCAGAGTTACGGACATCAGAGCTACTGCTCCAAACTTTGGGTTACTGAGAATGAGGCCCATAGTGACAAAAATAGGTCCAATTGATCAATCATGGGCAATTTAGAAGTTTTACTTTCATGTTGCATGCATGTAATGTGTTTTACTTGCAAAAGCAACACAAGCACCAACTTAGGGCCTCATTACGAGCCTGGCGGTCCAAAATCCAGACCACCAAACCTGTGAAGAGGAGACCACCGCAGGCTGGGGGTTCCTACCCCCACTGGCCCTATTACAAGGTTTCCACTGGGCTGGCCAGCGAAAACCTCTGAAATCAGAGGTTTCTGCTGGTCAGCCCAGTGGAAACTGTGTGGTGGCATTGGCTCCTCATGGAGCCGAGGCCAGTGTCGCTGTACAGAGTGTGCTTCCAGCACCCTCGGAATGCACACTGTCTGACGTTGTAGACAGTGCACAATCTGAGGGTGCTGGTCATGGGCAGTGCAGGGGCCCCCCCTGTGGTCCCCAGCACTGACTTTCCACCAGCCTTTTCATGGTAGGGTCCCCGCCTTGAAAAGGCTGGTGGAAACTGGACTCATGATCAGTACAGCAGCGCTGAACTCAGCGCCACCATGGGTGAGCATGACTCCGACTGCCGTCAGCCTGTCGGGAACCATGTTCCTGGCAGGAACGTCACTGTGGAGGTCAGACTGCCTGGAGTGCGACACTCGGACTGCCACCGTGAGGCCAGTGGTCTTAAGACTGTTACCCACGTAATGAGGCCCTTAGTTTGTAGTGATAGACATCAGCTAGTTTGAAGCAGAAACAGACAGGAGTGCCACAGATAGCCTTGGCAGAATTCAGCTGCAATCCACTTTTGAAATGTATACTCATGCTATGATGTATGACACTGTGCCCAGGAGACCTGGCGCAGAAAAAATAACTTAGGGGCAAATTCAAGAGACCCTAGCGTCATCTTAGCGCAGCGATAGTGACTTTTTTTTATACTAAGGTGGCGCTGAAGTGACACTTTCCCTGCGTCATATTTACAAAGTGGCACAATGCATGCATTGTGCCACCTTGTAGACCCTTGCGTCACATTATGCCTGTGCCGATTAGGGGGGGGCGAAAAAATTGTGCAACGAAATCTAACAGATTTCCTTGTGCCATTTCTTTCGGCACTTTTAACGCCTCCTCAGTGCAGACGTTAAAAGGGGGCTTTCATTATTTATAATTGGCCCCTATGTACTCTGCAGGAGTAGGGCCAAACATTTGGCTCTACTTCTGCAGAGTACATCAATAGTGTAAAAAAAAAGAAATTTGCTATTGCCCCTTACCCTGCGCCATGGTGTGCCCTTTTTAAATACGATGTACACATGGTGGCGGTAGGGGGGGGGGGCTAAGGGGGTGCAAGGAAAGTGGTGCTGCACTAGGTGCAGCACCACCTTTCTTAAATCTGCCCCCTAGTTCTATGTCACTGTGTTATGGATTATTACTTTATATCTGCATAATCTAGTTAGCATTTTTATTTCATTCCAAACTGTTCCCCTTATATCATTTGAGCTTGCCAGTTATAAAGCTGTGCAGGAAAGTGCCAGCTTTTCATGTTATCCGATATCTGCCTTTCTTTTTATTTTTGTAGCGTCCAACCCCTGGTCTCTCTGTGGCCCTCTATTTGGCTAGAGGCCACTGATGGATACATAGCTGTTCCCCAAAGCTCATAGGTAAAGCATCTACCATACTACAGGCCTAGTTTGTTGGTCTGACGGTAAGACCGCGGTGATGGCGGCGGCCAAAAGACTACCATTTTGGCGGTAACCTGACTGCTGTGTTAAGCGCTACACTGAGAAGTCTGCCAAAAAACAGCCAAACGTCTGTAACCGCCAGGACACTGGAGGACGGATTAGAGGCAGTCCCACCACCAGCACTACCAGCCCAACAGAAATCCAGCAATCAGATTACGATCCACAAGTCACAACAGCGATTCTTCCATGGTGGAAAACCATTGGGGGTGTGAACCGCGGTGGTCTTAACTCACATCACAATGAATACAGCACCACATTGGATAGTTTGAATACCCCACACCTGACACACATCCATGCACCTGACACACCTACACACTGCACTATATGAAACACACCTTCACAACCCATAATACTTTGCAACCTGAATGGCACACACAGCCACAGACATGCTAAATAGTTCACAGATATAGAAAAAACAACATTAGGCATCACTATACATTTCACTATGCACACATCACACACCTGCACAACATACACAACACACATTTTACTACCACACAATCCACAACAACCATCACCCACTCACATCGTAGCACCTACACCTCACCATTTACCTTTTACTTCAGCCTTTTCCTTTGAACACTACCACACCGTCTTCACCACCATTACCATGTCTCCACAAAAACGCCCAAGTTTCACGGATGATAAGTTGAGGGTCATGGTGGACGGGGTTGCAGGGTAGAGCCACACCTCTTTGAATCACAGGTGCAGCAAACCTTAATTGCCAGGAAAATGGAGTTGTGGCAGAAAAATAGTCAACAGGGTCAATTCTGTAGGCACTTATCCACGCACAAGGGAGGACATCAGAAGAGGTGGAACAACCTTGCAGGGAAGGTACATTCTATGGCTGCCAGGCACCAGCTGGTGGTACACAAGACTGGCGGTGGGCCCCCACCTCCTCCCCCTACTTTCACATCTTGGGATGAGAAGGTCTAGGGCATACTGCATCCTGAGTGCCTTACCGGAATACCTGGGGGAGTGGAGTCCGGTAAGTTCCCACAAAATCAATGTCACCCAATTGTCATGTCATTCATGCTCCCTTACCACCTTAACCCACTCCAATTCACATACCACCCACTACACCTATGTCCAAATGTTCCAATACCCCTCTGTGGCATGGCATATTTCCATTAAACTCACCTGGCTCCACAGCCCTTGGAAATGGCATGTGAAGAAGTGGCAACTCATAGTACTACTATTCCCAGAAAGCAATATCCCACCATTGTGAAACACTGAACAGTGCACCAAATGTGAGATGTCATGCATGTGAAACTAACTACCAATCTAACCCATCTTGACTGTGCAAGTGTGAAACAGTTAATGCCAATGACAGCAATGCAATGACCCACTCCCACTATAATCACAAGCAAAACACAACTATAGGTGAGTGCCCCCATCACAGTGCCCTTAGACTAAAGATCCCTAAGACTGAAATATACCCACCTGGGGTGGAAATCTCAATGACAAAGTGGATGCACATCAAGTACATCCTGTTACAGGTCAATGTCTATTGGTTACTCCCATACTGTGTTACTCCTCTGACACTATTGTGCCTTGTACACCTCTTATTTGTGCCATGTATCATGTCAGACTCTTCAGCAGGCAACAAATATCAATACCCCTGTCAATAATCAGACAATATAGTATGGTATCAGCAGTCCAATCACTATCAACATAGTACAACAAGTACAACATGGTGTATGGTATTGAAATTACAGTCTCATGTTGTACAAAGCACGTTTGTGCAACAGCTGCCATTGTCATTTCTGGTGATCATGTTAAGGAACTGTCTGCATCTCACACAACATCAATAATACCCTAAATGTAACAGCAACTCTGTGTTCCACTTCTCCCACAGGTAACCTTGCCAATGTCACCATGGACAGGATCAGGATACCAGAGACTGCCACAACCCCTCTGGATGAAGGCCCCAGTGAGGACAACAGCCCTGGATGTGTGGACACTAAAGAGGAAGATGGCCCATCAGGGAGACCTGGTCAGACAACAACTGTCAGCCTCACCCTGCCCAGATCAACTCCTCCCATCCCTGTTGCATCAACATCACAGGCAACCATTAGCCCCTAAACCTGTGTCTCAAGGACTGAATCGTCCATTCAGTGCCCTACGGTACAGGTACCTGAGTCTCCTCTTGTCACCCCTGACAATGATGGTCCTGCCACCACTGGGAGTGGGCACACTGTGCCAGGGGCACAGGCACATGGGCGTAGGGTGCGTGGAACGGATGCAGTGGGCCAGAGGATGGGAGCTCAAAGGGACAATACTGACCAGGAAACCACTTCCCAAGTCCTGAGAGCCTACCAAAATTCCCAAGGCATGATGGGCCGGGTAATCACCATGATGTGGGAAATCCAACAGCTACAGAGGGACCACCACCAGGGAGTCATGTAGCAGTGACAGGCACAACATGCCTGCCTGGCTTCCATTTCTGGGGGGCTTAGGGACATTAACACTACCCAGAGTAGGCCTGCAGCACAACATCAGGCCTCTTCCACTAGTAATGTCTCTTCAGGCCATTCAACATCTGCAGCTGCTAGTAGAATTGAGACCCCGCCAGGAGAAAGACATGCCTCAGACTCCCCACCCTCTGTAGCAGAGGAACCCTCCCCCGCAAATGTGGGCGTTCACCGAGACATCCAGGAGGAGCAGATGCCAAGACTAAACCCACTGCCAGGAAGTTAACCTCTCCTGACTTTTTCCCATTGCGTGCCACAGGTACACCCTGTTGAATGTTCTGAAACCAATCTCCATTTTCCCATGGCACAAGGACACTGGACTTGTGTATCCTAATGGTGTAGCAGCTACCTTCATGATTCAAGCCACCATGACTGAATCCTTCACTGTTTATATTTTGTTTTTGCAAGTTATTAGTCACACATATTGTTTTATTGTTCACACAAAATCACACTTGAACACAGGTCCTGCTTCTATATCATTTATCAACCATTACAACTGTAATGCATGGCAACTCTGCTATCAATATGTCCCTCTGTATTGTACAACCTATGTTATGGACATCACATATGGACTCTATCAGCAGGAGACTCATTATATTAGGATTCTAACACTGACAGTTTCAAAAACAGTCGTATGCTACATCTACTCACATTTATTGGTAGACCTGCAAACAGTACATAGAGTATAACTGATAATAACATCAGGATGTTTGCTAAGGTATCAGATACTGCTAAACCACAGGATACAAAAGCTAGGGACATGTCGGTCTACCTATAAGTCAGAAGCCATCCAGATTGATCCCTTGTATCACCTGGAAAAGCCTTAATACATTCCAATACCTTAGCTTTGTAATATTCATACCCCATGGTAAAGACAGATATCAGTAATGATGTCCCCAGTCTGGGGATCTTTCACATACATTGATCACATACCTATAGGCTTGCCCATTACGTATGTCAGTCCACAAAGACATGCACATTGGTCTGTAAAGTAGGAACACACTGACAGCTAGGTCCAAGTTAGGATACAAACAACAAAAAACACTGTGATGATAGAGGCTATGGTTCTACATTTTCACATGTGCAAGACACATATGGACACAAAAATGACACTATTTGAACACCTCCAGTAACTTACAGATTATCTTGATGGGAACACTCAATTCCACCCGGTGTCCTGACAATCTGGCCATGTTAGTTACACTCCACGTACTCATTGCAAATATTACCTGGTTTCAGCCATGTCCACTTGTCACGTTTGCCTGCAATTCCCATCTGCTTTTGATACTGTCTGTGACTTGCTAAGGATAAGGAGCCAAACTGGAACTAGGTAAATCTGTGATTGACACGGATAACAGATAGGACATAGCAGACAACATTCCTTAATTCAGACAATTCATGTTCACAACAGTGACTTTGCATGCACATTAACCAAACATGACACCATAGACAACACTGTTCTGTGCACAATACAAAATTATAGTCTGCATGCACAACTCACTCAGGCACTGGAACTACCTAAAACCTCATAGATGATGGTAAAAAGGAGGTGATATGCTACCCATCAACACTAGATTAAAAAGTAGAATCACTCCATCAAAAATACATCACATACCTTGGGTCAGTTGAAGTACTGATTGACGAGATCTGCCCTGGAGTCTCTCGCTTCATCCTCATCTGGCTCATCATCACTTAGCAAATCTGCATGTCCACGCACAGTGTGTAGGAAAGTACCATCTTTCTTGGCATGTTACCCCCAATTTCTACCTGTATGTCAGTATGTTTTGCCTGTCTCACTGGGATCCTGCTGGTCAGGACTCTAGTGCTCATAGTTTGTGGCCTAATGTGTGTGTTGTCAATAGTGCTTAACTATGTCACTGAAGTTCTGCTAACCAGAACTTCAGTGCTTATGCTCTGTCTGCTTCCAAATTAGTCACTATAGTTTAGTGACTTCATTAACCAATTCCAATAGGCATTCTGGACCCCCCCTTATAAGTCCCTAGTATTTGGAACCTAGGTATCCAGGGCATTGGGATTCCAGGAGATCCTTATGGGCTGCATTTCTTTTTGCCACCCATAAGAAGCTCAGACAAACCCTTTCACAGGACTCCCACTGCAGCCTTCGTGAAATAGGGCATACACAATTTCACAGCCATTTTCACTGCCCTTAGGTAACTATAAGTCATCTATATGTCTAACCTTCATTTACTGAAGGCTAGGTGCAACATTACTACTTGTGAGGGCACCCTTTCACTAGCAACGGTGCCCCAGGCTGTCCAGGGCCAATTCCCCGGACTTCGTGAGTGCAGGGACACTATTACACGTGTGCACTACTTGTAGGTCAATACCTATATGTAGCTTCACAGTGGTAACCCCGAGTATGGCCATCTAAGGTGTCTGAGATCATGGAATTGTCCCCCATTCAAAATCTGGTATTGGGGAGCGAACCCATGCATCCTGGGGGCTCCAACATGGACCCCCAGTACTGCCCAACCAGCTCTCTGAGGCTTGCACTGCAGCTACAGCTGCTGCCACCTCACAGACCGGGTTTTCCCCTCTGGGGTCTGAGCAGCTCAGTTCCAGGAAGGCAGAACAAAGCATTTTCTTTGGGAGGAGGGCGTTACACCCTCTCCTTTTGGAAATAGGTGTTACAGGCTTGGGAGGGGTAGCCTCCCAGAACCTCTGGAAATGCTTTGAAGGGCACAGATGGTGCCCTCCTTGCATAAGCCAGTCTGCACCGATACAGGGGCCCCCAGTCCCTGCTCTGGTGCGAAACTGGACAAAGTAAAGGGGAGGGACTACCCATGTTCCCTTTATGTGGCGTGCCTCTCCAGGCGCCCAGGCTTTCTCTGGGAGCAACCTGGCCACTTCCAGGCCCAAAAGGGGTAAGAAAAGGACATTTCTTCAACGTGCGGCAGTAGTGAAAAATCCTCTTTTGTGTGTGGCAGGCTGCACTGTAGGAGGCCCAGGACACCCACCAAAGACTAAGGGGCTGCTCCTTTTATTAATCCATTAATGGAGCATTTCAGGTGGCCGGTCTGGGGCACTGTGAAATAAACGCCTTGAACTTTATTTTGTTTAAAGATTTGGCAAATACTTTCTTTTTACTGAGCCTCCCTTTCATTTATTATTGCATGCCAGAGCTCCTTCAAATAGGTGAGTTCAGGATGCCTATGGCGCAGGGCTGGTTTTAGGGTTGTTCTGTGTGTTCAACAGTTTTCAGGCAACAGTAAAAGTGTTGAGAATAACTAGGGATTAATAGTCCTGCCAGAGAGAGATCAGAGTTTTGTCAAGGGGCAGTTTTGACATCTAAGGTAGCGCTGAGGGTTAATATGCCTGCTGCAAAGAAAGTGCACCATGCAAACAGAACTGTAGTTATGTGACTATCTTAGTGAGTTACTGATTTTGTCACAGAGATCCTTTTATTACTTGTAATTCATAAATTACAATACTAATATAGCACAGTGACCTATGAATTGTTACCAAAGCTTCTTGTAAACTGCTAGGTTACCTGTTTCTCCCACAACCAGCAGCATCTCGCTCATTCACTATCTTCCCTCCACTCCTCAGAGTAGTCATACTTAAGGGCATCATAGAGGGGGCAGGGAGAGGATCTTGGGAAGAATTGCAGTGTCTTGTGGCAACACTATACCCACAGAGGGCAGGTTGAGGAGAGCTCTATTCTTGGAATAGTGAGCCAGATTAAGGAGAATGTTGGGCTTGGGTTGTAAGGTAAGCCTTTCATACGAGGTTGACAGACTGAGCACCAATGATTTGGGTAACAGTTCCTCAAGGTATTACTTTTGGCTGTACGCTTCTGTTAGTGCAAATGAGAATGAGTAGCCAGGTATACAATAATCCTTACCCATGTGAAATAGAGTTCCGAGAATCAGTCTGCTCTCACTAGAGGGTAGGAGCCAGCACTGGAGGTGGAGTTTGGAAGGCTGAGGGTCAGAAAGGGGCATGTCAGCACAGGGGCAGGATTATGAAGGACTTATAGATTGGCATGCAGGGATTGCGGGGAAGAAGCATGTCAGTACTGTGGAGAGCTCAGAGTGAATGGGGACATCAGCCCTGGGCTCTGGATGGCCCAGTGAAGGAACCTTGACAGAATTGGATAGAGCTAGAGCTCTGTGAAGAGGGGGGCTCATCACTTGAGTCTTGAAGTCTGATTTGTACTCCTGAACACGTGTTCCATCTGGTGGAATGCAGGGCATGCATATGCGCACAGTGAGGGTTACTTGGATAGAGGTACCTTCTGAGGCCTGGCACTCGGGTACTCTCAGATGCATTGTGGCAATGGCAGCCGGCTTGCAACCTAGGCCCTATATACCTACAATGGTTGGAGGCCAGCAACCTGGGGTCAGGAAGTGTAAGAGTCTGGACCATGCCGCGTAAGAGCCAGATGCTACTCAGAATGGGGAAGGTCATCAGTGACGAGGGTTCTCACCTCGAGTGCACAGGCCAGACGCTCATTCACTGGGTTTGTGGAGAAGCTTGCCATGAGGAAGAAAAAAGTAGGACAAGGTGACAGAGTGGAAGTTAGTTGATAGATAAGGTGAAAGGGCAATAGAAATGAAGAAAAACACAAGGCTGGAATGCAGTAGAGCTGGATAGAAAGAGGTTGGAAGGAGGAGTGGGCAAGTATGGAGGAGTGATATTGAGTGAGGAACTAAAGGAGGCACACAGAAGGGTATAGTGAGAATGGGATATAGAGTAGAGAGAATAAGGACAGAAAAGTCCTAGCATTGGAAAATGGACAAATAATGTAGGAAGGACAGAATGATGATAAAGATGGGAGTGTAAAGAAAAGGTGAAAAGATACGAATGGGGCTGCAAAGAAAGGAAAGGTGCAGGATAGGAAAGCAGAATAACAGGAAGGACATAAATAATAGAAAGATGGGGAGGTAAGAAGATTTGGAGATGATAAAGGAAACAGGGATTTGAATGTAGAGACTAAAGGGGGCATGTGTGGAGAGGATGACCTATGTGATTGAGATAGTAAAAAGGAAGATGTAAATAAGCAAGAATTGATGAGAAAAAGAAAGGACTGTGAAACATAGAAATGATAGAAAAAGGAAAAAAGAAGGAAGGACAATAAGAACAAACAAAATGTGATAGGAACCCAGAGGGGAGGCAAAAGATTGAAAGGGACACTTAGAAGACTATCAGGGCAACACCTGTGCACTACTTCGATAGGTTAATCTCATAGGTAACGAAACTAGTTAGTACAGTAGTTAAGTGGATTTGCACATGGTTGCTGCCTAAGAGCTTTCATCCAAGGGGTGTTTTCTAGTTGTGTTTTTCTAATGTAACAAATTGAAAACTTGAATAAAACAGATTTTCAAAAAAAGGAGATAGGTAGACAAAGATGACAACCAAGGACGTCAGAGAGTTTGAGGAAGAGAGAATGGTATTATGTAGACAGGAAGAGAGAGAAGACAGGTTGAGGGAGAAGTAGAGTAGAGTGGAAAGGGAGAAAAAAAGAGGAGAAGATAAGGAGGGTCAATGAGACAAGACAAAAACTTTAGAAAAAGAGAAAAACAATGTAAGGCCAAGCGAGAAGTGGATAGAGATAAGAAAAGGTGCGAGGAGGAGATGAGATTCATGACAATAGCGAAGAGACAAGAATGGTACGTAGAATGATTAGGGTCACACGATTCAGTGTCACTGGTGCTCAGAGGTCCAACGAGCTCACTGTGACCCTGTAATGGGTCTCTTTTAATACCAAGCCAAAGATGAGGGGAGGTCAATTTTTGTCTGCTTTAAATTAAGGCCGATGGTACTCTTGATGTGCCTCCGAATTTGGTAGCTTGCACGCTGCACATGCTTACATATTAAGTTGTCGCTTGTCTTTAGTGCACACTGTCTTGACTGTAGTGCACGAAGCACCTTTATTTCTGAACATGAAGGAAAAGAATTAGAGGGAACATTGGTGACCACTCCCAGTCCATCACCAACCCAGGGGTGGTGCCCAGAGTTTTTCCAGTGTGTCCCTGGCATTAGCCATCTTGTTTTCCAAGGTGTGGGGACACTCTGGAGATCTCTGAGTGGCCAGTGCCAGCAAGTGACGTTAGAGACCCCTCCTGATAGGTGCATACCTGGTTAGGTAGCCAACTCCCTCTTTAGAGTCTCTCCCGTGGGTTCCTCTTCAGATTCAGTTTGCAAGTTTCCACGAGGAATATTCTGCAGCTCCTGCTTCATCCTCTGACAGTCGGATCAACCGCAGACTGCTCCAGGAACCGCTGTAACTGCAACAAAGTATCCAGAAAGGCTACTGTGACTCTGCAACCTCAGCTCCAGCCAGCAACTGCAACAGTTCCCAAGGTGTGCACGCTCTGGGGACTCCCTGTCTTCACCCTGCACCAGAAGGACCGAAGAAATCTCCTGTGGAGTGACGTAGTTACTTCCCTGCTCCAGCAGGTACCTTCTAAGACAACGAACGGTTCTCTGGGACTCCTCTCTTGGTGACGTGCGTGCGCCTTGAAACACAGGTGGTGGACCCCTTCGACACAGACTGTCCTAAGGTCCAGCTGTCCAAATTTGGAGGAGGTAAGAGCTTGCCTTCCCCGATTGCGACAGTACCCCAGTGCACCCCGTCATCTTCACTTCCTGAGGCCTCTGTGCACTATTTGCAAGAATCCTTCGTGCACAGCCTGGCCCAGGACCCCAGCACTCTATCCTGCGACGCTCAAGTCGCTGAGTTGTTCTCCGGCGGTGTCGTACCTTCTTTTGTAGTGCTGCAGCAACCGCTATTTGCAGTTTCTTTGTCCACATGTCCTGGAACCTCCATGGGGCCTGCCTGGTCCTCTGTGGGTTCCCTCCAGTGTTGGGAGCCCCCTCTGCCTTCTCAGTCCGAGTTGAGGCCCCCAGGTCCCTCCTGGGTCCAGGCAGCACAATTTGAACGCAATACGCAACATTGCTTGAACCAAGGCTTGTTGGACGAATCCAGCGCTGCAACTCGCCTGCATCAAACATCTCCACATGGGAAATCCTTTGCATCATGCAGGAACCCGCAGCCATCTTCTTTGGTGCTCTTCTGCAGACTTCTTCCAACCGGAGAAACTAAGCTATTCGTTTGGGGGTGGTAAGGAGTGGTGAACTTGTAAGTAACACCATACTCTTTCCCATGACTTTTAGGTAGGCAGACATGAAGTTTGCACCCTGTCTGATTCCACCTCTTTAGGAAAACCCACTATTGAAAAGATACCAAGAATGGCTCTGGCCCTGCAGGAGTTGTAGTGGTCCTCAGAGGAATGGCCTCTGTGTGCCTGGTGGCATGGTCCACTACCACTAGTATGAATCTGTTCCCAGAAGCTGTTGGAGGGTCCAGGGGACCAACAATATCCACCCCAACCCTCTCAAAGGGTACCACAGCCATTAGAAGTGGCATTAGGCAGGCCTTTGGGGTGCCACCTGCCTTGCCACTAACTTGACAAGTGACACAGGAACGACAAAATTCCTTTGTGTCTTCAGACATGTGGGGCCAGTGAAAGTTAGGGACAAGCCTGTCCCAAGTGACCTGCCAAGGTAATATATTGTGTTAAGATCAGCAGAAACTCCCTATAACCTGGGTGGTGGCACCAGGTTTGGGATCCCTTGATTCTGAATATAGAAGACTGTCTTCCCAGTACACCTTGTGAGTGCCACTGATATCCCCTGCCTCTTGTGCTGCAGCTTGCTGCCTCAAGCTCTCCAGTGTGGGACAAGTCTGTTGTTCCTACTGAATCCCTGGTGGCCCCCCTGCACCCTAGAGCTCATCTATGTCAGCCTGCAGCTTCTCTGGTATAGGTTCCACCCAATGAGTGGATTCTCCCCGCTCTGGAGTTGAATCTTCACTGGAGGCTGGAGCAAGGGGTACTTTCTTACCATTCCTGCTCTTGAGTTTAGGAAGCTCTGTGGCCAGTGTCCCAGGCTCTAAGGATCCTTGCTCTTTTTGCTTCTTTGCCTGTGCTCTCGCGAGGGCAACAATAAGCCCAAGCTGAAGTCTCCAAGTCATTCCCTAGTAGACAGTCTACAGGTAGGTCTGAGGGAAGCACAACTTTTTTATGACCAGTAACCCCCTCCGCCCAGCCGAAATCAATAACAGCCATGGGATGGCACAAAGTATTATTATGACCATCAGTCACTTGGTACGTGTGACCAACTAGGTGTTGCTCAGGGGACACCAGTTTTTCAGTCACCTTAGTGACACTGGCACCTGTGTCCCTGTAGGCCTCAGCCTCAACACCATTTATCAAGGGGTGCTGCCTGTACTTACCCATGTTAAGGGGACAGACAGCAAGGGTGGCAAAGTCAATGCCCCCATCAGAGACTAGCACTGCCTCAGTGGTCTCTCTAATCAGCCCAGAACCCACTACAGTCCCTAACGTGAGCCCAGCTATACTCTTGGACTGACTGCTGTTAGTAGTCCCACCACTACTTCTATTTCTAGGAGCACTAGGAGTAGAAGTAGGGTTGGTAGTAGTAGAGGGCTCGGTGTCTATCTTAGCTCAGGAGCTGTCTCCTGGCCTATGGACTTCGTTTTTACAAATATAGCACCAAGGCTTTTTAAAGTTAGAGGAAGAGGAAGCAGTTTTGTTCCCACCCCAAGAGGGGTTTTGTGGGCCTGATGAAGACTCTTTTGATTTTTCTTTGTCCCCACCCTTATCTTGATGCTTACCTGCTTTCTTCTTTTTGTGGTCACCCCCTGTGTGAGTCTTCCTACTCACCCTGGTGCACACCCACTTGTCTGCCTTCTTTCCCATGTTTGGGGAGAGGTCAGACCAGAGTCCACCAGGTATTGATCGGGCTGATCAGATACACTGTTATTCAAATGTGCTCTCTTAGAATTAGGTTATACAAGCCCTGATAATCAGTAATTTTGCTTCCATGCAACCAGCCTTTCAGAACTTTTACAGAGCAGTTCACAAAATCTACCCAGTCTTGGGAGGACTCTTTCCTGATCTCCCTGAACTTGATCCTGTACTGTTCAGTAGTCAGACCAACCCCATCTAACAGTGCTGTTTTTAAAACTGTGTAATTGTCTACATATTCTTCTCTGACAGTGAGGAGACTGTCCCTACCCTTCTCAGAGAAGGAGAGCCACAGAATTGCTACCCACTGCCTTTGGGGTACCATCTGTACCCTACAGACCCTCTCCAAAGCAGTGAACCACTTGTAGATATTGTCACCCACCCTGTAGGGTAGGGCTACTTTATGTTTCTAGAGTCAAAAGAGCCCTCCCTGACCCTGGTGTCCCTGAAACTAAAACTGCTGCCACCATGGGGTGCTAACCACATACCTTGCCTTTCTCTCTCGACTGCTAAGGCCTCCCTGTCTAGGGCCAGCTGTTGATGCTGCAGCCTCAGCTTGGCCTCCTCCAGCCTCAGTTGCCTGAGTTCCCTATATAGGGAATCCTCCCCTGAAGTGGAGCAGTGGGTCCCCTCAGATACTGAGGAGACATGATAATGGGCAGAGAAGGATCTGTTTCTCTTTTAGGGAACCCTCTGTACCAGCCCTCTATGGACAAAGGTGGGCCTACTGTTATGATCCCCCTTCCCACTATCTGTAGTGCTTCTAACAGGGCTGTGATTGTCCCGAGATTCTCTTTGATCCTCCTTAGGTACATCCTGACCTTCCTCAGTGTCTAGATCTACCCTTCCTCGTACTGGGGGGGTCAGATTTTGCTTCTTCCTCCAGTAGGAGGCTGGCCTGGCTTATAGTGGGTACCTGATGGTACTTATACTTTGTGCCAGGTCCAGTTATCCCTTATTAGTAGATTAGAAGTGTTCTAGCAGCTTAGGCTGATAGAGGTAGCTATAGCAGAGCAGCTTAGGTTGAACTAGGGGAATTGCAAAGCTCCTATTATACCATGTATATCACTTAGCACTATATCATAAGAAAACACAATACTAAGAGTTACTAAAAATAAAGGTACTTTATTTCAGTGACAATATGCCAAAAGTATCTCAGAGGATATACTCCCTTAGGAGGTAAGTAATATACACAAAATATACACACAAACCAAAATCAGGTAAGTAAACAGTTAGAAAAGTAGTGCAAACACTGTAGAACACAATAGAATGCAATAGGAGACAATAGGCCTAGGGGCAACACAAACCATGTACTCCAAAAGTGGAATGCAAACCACGAATGGACCCCAGGCCCAGTGTAGTGTGTAGAGGGTCGCTGGGAGTGTAAGAAAACACTAAGGGTGTCCAAGATACCCCACCCCAAGACCCTGAAAAGTAGGAGTAAAGTTACCCTACTGCCCCAGAAAGACAGTGAAGTCGAGATAGGGGATTCTGCAAAGACAACAACTGACTACAAAGCACTGAAGACGGATTCCTGGACTTGAGGACCTGCAAAGGAAGGGGACCAAGTCCAAGAGTCACGCAAGTGTCTAGGGGTGGCAGGAGCCCACTAAACCCCGGATGAAGGTGCAAAAGGGCTGCCTCCGGGTGGAATAAGCCGAAGATTCTGCAACAATGGAAGGTGCCAGGAACTTGTCCTTTCGTCAGAACATGTCACACGCCGTGCTGGAGGATGCAGGGTTGTTTCAATGCAGAAAGACCACAAACAAGCCTTGCTAGCTGCAAGAGTCACAGTTGAAGATTTTGGGTGCTGCCTGGGCCCAGGAAGGACCAGGAGGTTGCCCTTTGGAGGAGGAAACAGAGGGGGCGCTGAGCAACACGGAGATCCCACGCAGAAGCAGGCAGCACCCGCAGAAGCACCTGAACAGGCATTCAGAAGATCTGAGCATGGCGGTCTTCTCAGCACAACAACAGAGGGTCCCACGAAGTCGGAGTCCAACTCAGAGAGTTCGGCAATGCGGGACCGAGTGCTGGGGACCTGGGCTAGGCTGTGCACGAAGGAAGTCTTGCAAAAGTGCACAGAAGCCCGAGCAGCTGCAGTTCACGCAGTATACAGGATTACTGTCTGGCGTGGGGAGGCAAGGATTTACCTCCACCAAATTTGGACAGAAGGGCCACTGGACTGTCGGGGACACTTGGATCCAGCTCCTGTGTTCCAGGGATCATGCTCGTCAAGATGAGAGGGGACCCAGAGGACCGGTGATGCAGAAGTTTGGTGCAGCGTTAGCAGGGGGAAGATTCCGTCGACCCACAGGAGATTTCTTCTTGGCTTCCAGTGCAGGGTGAAGGCAGACAGCCCTCAGAGCATGCACCACCAGGAAACAGTCGAGAAAGCCGTCAGGATGAGGCGCTACAATGTTGCTGGTAGTCTTCTTGCTACTTTGTTGCGGTTTTCCAGGCGTCCTGGAGCAGTCAGCGGTCGATCCTTGGTAGAATTCGAAGAGGGAAGTGCAGAGGAACTCTGGTGAGCTCTTGCATTCATTATCTGATGAGAAACCCACAGTAGAGAACCTAAATAGCCCTCAGAGGAGGATTGGCTACAGAGAAAGATAAGCACCTATCAGGAGGGGTCTCTGACATCACCTGCTGGCACTGGCCACTCAGAGGTGTCCATTGTGCCCTCACACCTCTGCATCCAAGATGGCAGAGGTCTGGGACACACTGGAGGAGATTTGGGCACCTCCCCTTGGGAGGTGCTGGTCAGGGGAGTGGTCACTTGCCTTTCCTTTGTCCAGTTTCGTGCCAGAGCAGGGCTGGGGGGATCCCTGGACTGGTGTAGACTGGCCTATGCAAGGAGGGCACCATCTGTGCCCTTCAAAGCATTTCCAGAGGCCAGGAGAGGCTCCTCCACTCAGGCCCTTCATACCTCTTTCCAAAGGGAGAGGGTGTAGCACCCCCTCTCAGAGGAAATCCTTTGTTCTGCCTTCCTGGGACTGGGCTGCCCAGGCCCCAGGGGGCAGAAACCTGTCTGAGGGTTGGCAGCAGCAGTAGCTGCAGAGAAAACCCCGGAAAATTAGTTTGGCAGTACCAGGGCTCCATGCTGGAGACCCGGGGATGCATGGAATTGTCCCCCCAATACCATAATGGTATTGGGGTGACAATTCCATGATCCTAGATATGTTACATGGCCATGTTCGGGGTTAACATGGTGAAACTACATATAGGTATTGACCTATATGTAGTGCACGCGTGTAATGGTGTCCCCACACTCACAAAGTCGGGGAATTTGTCCTGAACAATGTCGGGGCACCTTGGCTAGTGCCAGGGTGCCCTCACGCTAAGTAACTTTGCACCTAACCTTCACTTAGTGAGGGTTAGACATATAGGTGACTTATAAGTTACTTAAGTGCAGTGTACAATGGCTGTGAAATAATGTGGACGTTATTTCACTCAGGCTGCAATGGCAGTCCTGTGTAAGAATTGTCTGAGCTCCCTATGGGTGGCAAAAGAAATGCTGCAGCTCATAGGGATCTCCTGGAACCCCAATACCCTGGGTGCCTAGGTACAATACACTAGGGAATTACAAGTGTGTTCCAGTGTGCCAATAAGAATTGGTAAAATGAGTCACTAGCCTGCAGTGACAATTTTAAAAGTAGAGAGCATAAACACTGAGGTTCTGGTTAGCAGAGTCTCAGTGATACAGTTAGGCACCACACAGGGAACACATATAGGCCACAAACTTATGATCACTGGGGTCCTGGCTAGTAGGATCCCAGTGACACACATCAAACACACTGACAACAAAGGGTTTTTACTGTCAGCACTGGGCCCTGGCTAGCAGGATCCCAGTGAGACAGCAAAAACACCCTGACATATACTCACAAACATGCCAAAAATGGGGGTAACAAGGCTAGAAAGAGGCTACCTTCCTACAGTACCCCCCTCCTCTACCTCCTGATCCTGGGATGGGCCAGACTGGTTCTGGTCACTTTCTAGGAGAAGGCTGAGGAGAATATCTTTTGTAGGATTCTTACCAATTGCTAAACCTCTTTCAATGCAGTGACCCCTCAAACTTTTAAAGTTTCATATGTTGCCTGGACAACTGTGGGAGTAAGCTCTACTGCAGACATGACAGAAAAGGTTTAGGACAGAGAGAGAAAAAAAAATTTTGGGAACTTTTAAAAGAGCAGAGAAAAACTTTTTCAAACTTTTGAAAGATTTCAGAAACTTTTTAGAAAGTTTTCGAGAAGGAAAGTTAAACTGTTTAGGTTACTGTGTATATTCTAAAGTATTTGGTATATATTTTGTCTTATGAAAAGCACCAATGACAAAGTGGTAAAGCAGTTACAAGTACTTATCCCACCGCTGCACCACCAATGTAGGAGGCTGGCCTTGCTTATAGTGGGTACCTGATGGTACTTTCACTTTGTGCCAGGTCCAGTTATCCCTTATTAGTAGATAAGAAGTGTTCTAGCAGCTTAGGCTGATAGAGGTAGCTGTAGCAGAGCAGCTTAGGCTGAACTAGGAGACATGCAAAGCTCCTACTATACCACTTATATCACTTAGCACTATGGCCCTCATTACAACCCTGGTGGTAAATGCCGCTTACCGCCTTGCAGAAGACGCCAAAATACCGCTGCGGAATTCCACTACAGCTATTACGACCCACAGTTGGGAATCCGCCATAATACAGACACCCACACAAGTCCACCACACCAAAGGTCAGTGATAAACTGGCGATAACAAAACCGACACCGTCACACCAACAGGAATACGCCCACACTATCATGACTCACGAATCAACGCGGCGGTCTTTCAACCGCGGTAATCCATTGGCGGTACGCCCCGCTGCACTTAAAATACACACACACTTACAAAACACAACCACATTGGACTATTCAAAATACACACACCTGATACACATACACACACCACACCCACACACTCACAACACTATAAAACACACACCCACATTACCCACAAACCCTTACTACCAGAAATTTGAAAGCAGGCCAGAGAGAGACACTACCTAAAACAACACCAGCATCCACAGACACACAACACCATCACTTACACAACATCCACGCAGCTCAAACAACACACAACAACACATCCCCTCACACATCACAACACACACCACCTCACACATCACCCACACCACATCATGGCACCTCAACGACACCCCAGGTTCTCTGAAGAGGAGCTCAGGGTCATGGTGGAGGAAATCGTCCGGGTAGAGCCACAGCTATTCGGATCACAGGTGCAGCACACCTCCATTGCAAGGAAGATGGAGCAATCTCGCAGAATTGTCAACAGGGTCAACGTAGTGGGACAGCATCCAACGATTTACGGGGGAAGGTGCGTTCCGTGGTCTCCAGGCACCAGATTGCTGTACAGGGGACTGGCGGTGGACACCCACCTCCTCCCCCACAACTAACAACATGGGAGGAGCAAGTCTTGGCAGTACTGCATCTCGAGGGCCTCGCAGGAGTAGCAGGAGGACTGGACTCTGGTAAGACATATCTTAACTACTTTATGCCCCCACCCCACCTGCATGCCATCACATACCCACTCCCTCACCCTCACCCCATCACTCCAACACCTCACATATGCCCCACTATCACAACCCAGCCATCCCAATACCAAGCCCTGCATGCAACACCAAAGCATGGACACCCATCACCAAAGCATGTCCACAACAGATACCCACACAGACCCCAAACCAACTATCACACAAGGACCAAGCCAAGAATACAAGCACTGGAGTACAGGGTCACTCACCCATTGCACACGATGGCACACATAGATGCAACAATCATGCCATTACACCCCTACAGGACCCCTACCCAATGTCACCGGATATGAGGTGTCAGACATAGCCAGTCCCCCCACAGAAGAGACCCACAGTGATGACAGCAGCTCTGCACAACTGGATCAAGATGGCCAGCCCGGCCCATCAGGGACCTCGGGACAGTCGGTTCCCCTGACACAGTCACAAACCACCACTAAACCTCCCCTGCAGGAAACACCAGCACAGCACCCACCCAGCGGGCCCATCCTCTGTCCCCAGGACTCGTCAATCAGCAGTGTGTCCACCACTACAGGGAACCCAGGCAACCCCACTAACACAGGACTATCAGGGATCTGGGGGCAGTGGCAGTGGGCACATGGTTCAGGGGACAGAAGCACAGGACAACAGGGAAGCTGGGAGGACTGCTGTGCGACACAGTGAGGACAGGCCCAGGGAACCCACTCTCCACGAGGCCCTGTCCAACATCATGGTAGCTTACCATCATTCCCAGGAGACGATGGCAATGGTACTGGCCAAGTTTCAGGAGACCCAGCGGTTGCAGGAGGAACACTACCTGGGGATCAGGGAGGACTTGAAGTCCATTAACAACACCCTGGTCGCCATTGCAGGGGTGCTGCAAGACCTCAACATCAGGAGGGACACAGTGGCAGAACAAGGGGCCCCTGACACTAGCCTGGACAATGAACAGCCCTCCACCTCCGCCGGCGCTAGTGGACAGGAGACAACGCCACAGGAACACAACACCAGCACCCCACCCCCTGCAGATGGAGAACCACCCCGCAAACGGTCCCTGAGATCTAGGAACAAGGCAGAGAACATTGCCAAGACCCCTGCCAGGAAATGAGACCCCCCTGAATGTCACCCTTCTGTCCCACTATGTCACCCTGTCCATCCTTCAACTGCCATTGCTCCACTTCCCATGCCCCTTTGGACAATGCACCTGTGAAACAAATAGACTGGACTCTGCCATGGACAATCCTCCACCATCACCCCAGCCCATTTTACAACCCCCTCCACTTATTAGCACAGAAATAAACACACTTCAATCACAAAACAATCTGGAGTCAGTCTGTGCTTTCACAAACGTGTAATTGCAATAACCATGGAATATAGCAATGTCAGTTTACTTGTGTACATCCCGATGTAACACAGCTGTAGGCCTGGAGGAAATATAGCAGAGGGCACAAAGTGGGACCAACATCTGTGAAATGAAAAGGCAAAGTGACAAGTCAGGGTCCATACACTAAGTGAAAATTACAGACTTATGCTAGCTTCAGAAATTGTATGTGATGTGGGAGGCAGTGACATCTTCTTACCTGTGTCTCACTGGAAGTATTGCATGAATATGTTGTTACGGTTGTCGATATCCTCTTCTTCTGCCTCCTCTTCTTCACTGTCCACAGGCTCCACAGCTGCCACAAGACCACCAGCTTGCCCATCCTCCTGCAGAATAGGCACCTCCCTTCGCAAAGCCAGGTTGTGCAGCATACAGCAGGCCACAATTATCTGGCACACCTTCTTTGGTGAGTAGTAGAGGGAACCACCTGTCATATGGAGGCAATTGAATCTGGCCTTCAGGAGGCCGAAGGTTCATTCAATCACCCTCCTAGTTCGCCCATGTGCCTCATTGTAGCGTTCCTCTGCCCTTGTCCTAGGATTCCTCACTGGTGTCAGTAGCCATGACAGATTGCGGTAACCAAAGTCACCTGCAAATGTCGAGGGACAACTGTTAGACACATACTAACCCTTAGGGACAACCCCATACCCAGACACCTATTCACACTGTATTGGGTCCTTGGCCTCACCTATTAGCCACACACAGTGCCTCTGGAGTTGCCTCATCAGATAAGGGATGCTGCTATTCCTCAAAATGTAGGAGTCATGCACTAAGCCAGGAAACTTGCCATTCACATGGGAGATGTACTGGTCTGCCAAACACACCATCTGCACATTCATAGAATGGTAGCTCTTCCAGTTTCTGTACACCTGTTCACTCCTGCGGGGGGTACCAAGGCCACATGTGTCCCATCAATGGCACCAATGATGTTGGGGATATGTCCCAGGGCATAGAAGTCAAATCCTCCACCTGAGGGAACACGATGTAGCTGCGCATGTGTTACAGCAGGGCAGACAACACTCTGGTCAACACGTTAGAGAACATTGGCAGGGACATCCCTGATGCAATGGCCACTGTTGTTTGAAAGGAACCACTTGCCAGGAAATGGAGTACTGACAGGACCTGCACTAGAGGGGGTATCCCTGTGGGATGGCGGATAGCTCACATCAGGTCTGGCTCCAACTGGGCACACAGTTCCTGGATTGTTGCACGATCAAGTCTGTATGTGACTATTATGTGTCTCTCTTCCATTGTGGACAGGTCCACCAGCAGTCTGTACACCGTAGGATGCCACCATCTCATCACCTGCCCCAGCAGATGTGCCCTATGGAGGAGAACAGCGAGCAGAGAGTCAGCCAACACTAAGGTATCCCAAAATGTCATTTGCACAAATTTATAATTCCGCAATGTGCCTGTAACTGTGAGTATTCCAGGCCTACTTAGGTGTGACGCAGTTATTATTAATGCCATGTGGCCCCCTGAAATGGCGGCTGCCTGACCTATAAGGTGGGACAAGGGAATATGAGGTAACTGCGCTGGTGTTGTACACCGTTGCGGTGGGCGGTCGAAGAACGCGGTGCAATTCTGCATTGGTTAACATTGGGCCCTATGGGTCCCAGGAGCCAATGACGATGTATGCCGGCGGTGACAGTACGCACCGCCGCGGACGTGACTGCCATTTTCTGTCTGTTCACTCACTTGATACCTGACCTTCAACAGGAGAGGACCTACACTGCAAGTGCTGCCGTGACCTCAGTCTGGAAGCGACGATGGCTCATGTGTTTGGGGAAAGGGCCCCTGCCTTCACTTTGGAGGAGTTGGAGAAACTAGTGGATGGGGTCCTCCCCCAGTACACGCAACTGTACGGTCCTCCAGACAAACAGGTGAGTACACTGTGAGCATGCTGCATGGGTAATGCCTGTTTTGAGTGGTGTGGATGGAAGATACATTGGGGGTGCTGAGGCCTGGATGTGCGGATGGGGAGTGTATGTGCGTCAGGGCAAGGGTGGGAACGGGGGGCAATGACTATGACGGTCCGGACGGGTAAGTAATGTCCTTTCCCCCTGTACCATTCCTCTAGGTCAGCGCCCACCAGAATAAAGGTATTTGGCGTACCATCGCCAAGGACGTCTGGACCCTGGGGGTCCACCACAGACGGAGCACCCACTGCCGGAAAAGATGGGAGGACCTGTACCGCTGGAGCAAGAAGACGGCGGAAGCCCAGCTGGGGATGGCCTCCCAACGTGGGTGGGGTGCCCGTCGCACTATGACCCCACTGATGATCCGGATCCTGGCGGTGGCGTATCTGAAGTTGGATGGGCGCTTGAGGGCATCACAGCAGCCACAAGGGGGTGAGTACACTCTCATTCAGCTGACTCGGCGCGCATTACGAGGTGTCTGGGTGGGGGAGGTGGGCAGTGGGTTCGCCTAGGCCAGGGCGATCTTGGTAGGCAAGGTCCATTGTGAGGCAGGCTATGTGGCACCCCAACCCCTCTAGTGGTTAGAGCAATCTACACCTAGTCAGGCTCCAGTGACTTCCAGGTGTGCAGCAATTGGGCTTAGGCCTCATACCCCATGGGCATGTGATTAATCTAGGAGCTATAAGTGCATGGCTTAGTGCAGAGGGATGCTCACTGTCTGTTGTTGTGTCCGCCAACGGTAGTGGTGTTGCATGCACTGAACATGTCTTTCTTCTGTCTCCCCCCCACTTTTTTGTGGTCTCCCTGTTCTTGTGTGCAATAGCATCATCAGGCAGAGGAGCATTGGCACCGGAGCAGGAGGGAGCTGCATCCCACTTGGCCCTGGAGGGTGAAGTAATGAAATCTGAAGCCACCAGTGGGATGGAGGGAGAGGGGAGCTCCACGGCGGGGACAGGAGGAGACACCAGCAAGAGCGACTCCTCCTCTGATGGGAGCTCCCTTGTGGTGGCTGGCCCCTCTGTGCCCACCGCATCAACAGGTACAGCCGCCACCCCTCCCCCCCTACCAGCACTGCCCATCCAGCAGCCCCTCAGTGTGTGTCCCGTGCCCGCTCACAAAGGAGGGTGGGCATCTCCTTCGCCACAGGCACCTCAGGCCCTGCCCCAGTCAGCCCTGCTGCCCTCAGTGAGGAGGCTATAGACCTCCTGAGATCCCTCACTGTTAGGCAGTCTACCATTCTGAATGCCATCCAGGGTGTTGAGAGGCATTTGCAACAAACAAATGCATACCTGGAGGGCATTCATTCTGGCCAGGCAGCCCAACAGAGAGCATTTCAGGATGTGGCCTCAGCACTGATGGCAGCCATTGTCCCCGTGTCCAGCCTCCCCCCTCCAACCTCCCCCACCCAGACCCAATCCCCTGTGCCTCAGCCTATCCCAAGCACACCATCAGAACAGCATGCACACACATCAACACACAAGAGTGGCTCAGGCAAACATAAGCACCACACATCCCACAGGCACTCACACAAGCATCATACCCATGCATACATACCAACATCCACTTCCTCCACTGTGTCCCCCTCCTCCACATCTCCCTCCTCCCTCCCAGTCTCATCTCCACTCACACCTGCATGCACTACATCCTCAGCCACTACCTCCATCACCAGCACGCCCATCCCCACACACCACTCATGTGCACTCACCACCCCCACTACCATTCACACATTCCCAGTGTCCTCTCCCAGTGTGTCAGTGAGCCCTCCTCCCAAGGTACACAAACGCAGGCACACACCCACCCAACAGCCATCCACCTCACAACAGCCTCCAGCCCATGCACCTTTACCCAAATTCAGCAGACGTACACCTCTTACAACCACTACCTCTTCCTCCACTCCCAAACCCCCTCCATCTACCCGTCCCAGTGTGTCGAAAGAACTTTTCCTGGCTAACATTTACCTCTTCCCTACACCTCCCCCCTCCGTCCTTCCCCTAGGGCCAGGCTTTCCAGGTCCCAGCCCAGCACCTCAGCCACCACATTCCCCGGCACAGTGGTGCCATCAACTGCGGGGTCATGGAGTGCGCCAACCATCAGGGCTGCCAGTGTGCCACGGAGCGAGGGCAAGGACATTCCACCACCTGCCAAGGTTAAAAAGGTGCCCACATCCCAGAGGGAGAACCCGAAAACACCTGCCACCAAGGGGTCAGCGAAAACGAAAGGGGATAGTGGCAAGACAACTGCGCCACCATCAAAGGAGGGGAAGGGCCAAAAACTGAAGGGCAGGTCAGGAGAGGGCATGGTGGCACCGACTTAGGGACCAGTGTCACACCTTCTGTCCACGTCCACGCCAACCTGTACAGCCGCGAACACCGCCACCTGCACCGTCACCTGCACCGCCACTGGCACGCCTACAGCCGCTGCAACAGTCCCCAGCCTCTTCCCCGGTGGGCAGCCGTCCGAGGCTGCAGGAGACATCCAGCTTTCTCCCTCAGCAGGTGCTGACACATGCCCCGCCGCCACAGACCCCGCAGCCAGCACCGCCACGACTGACACCGCCGCAAGCACCGCCAGCAGCCCCGTGACGACCTCGGACAGTGGCACCACCGGAGACATGCCTACCATCCTCAGTGGTCAGTCGTCCGAGGCTGGTGGTGAGGTCCAGGACCCTGGGCAACTTCCATGAAGCATTACTGTCATCACAGTTGTCACCTGCAGGTGGAATGCGAAGCCACAGCAGTGTGGGGTATGTCGCAGCCTCCATGACGTATCATGCTACCTGTACCTCGGCAAGCTCGTGGCACACACACCCAGATGAGGGAATTGTACCGGCCACACTGCACGTGGAGCACTCTGGGCACCAAGCCCCCTCCAGAACCAGTGGAGAGATCTATCCACTACCTCAGTCCTTGGCAGGATGAAGCACTCTGGGCACCAGGCCCCCTCAGGAACCAGTGGAGAGATACATCCACTACCTCAGTCCTTGGCAGGATGACGCACTCTGGGCACCAGGCCCCCTCCAGAACCAGTGGAGTATCACATCCACTACCTCAGTCCTTGGCAGGATGAAGCACTCTGGGCACAAAGCCCCCTCCAGAACCAGTGTAGAAAGGCATCCACTACCTCAGTCCTTGGCAGGATGAAGCACTCTGGGCACCAGGCCCCCTCCTGAACAAGTGGAGATATACATCCTCTACCTCAGTCCTTGGCAGGATAAAGCACTCTGGGCACCAGGCCCCCTCCAGAACCAGTGGAGAGATACATCCACTACCTCAGTCCTTGGCAGGATGAAGCACTCTGGGCACAAAGCCCCCTCCAGAACCAGTGGAGAGATACATCTACTACCTTAGTCCTTGGCAGGATGAAGCACTATGGGCACCAGGCCCCCTCCAGAACCAGTGGAGAGATAAATCCACTACCTCAGTCCTTGGCAGGATGAAGCACTCTGGGCACAAAGCCCCCTCTAGAACCAGTGGAGAGATACATCCACTACCTCAGTCCTTGGCAGGATGAAGCACTCTGGGCACAAAGCCCCCTCCAGAGCCAGTGGAGAAAGGCATCCACTACCTCAGTCCTTGGCAGGATGAAGCACTCTGAGCACCAGGCCCCCTCCAGAACCAGTGGAGAGATACATCCACTAACTCAGTCCTTGGCAGGATGAAGCACTCTGGGCACCAGGCCCCCTCCAGAACCAGTGAAGTATCACATCCACTACCTCAGTCCTTGGCAGGATGAAGCACTCTGGGCACAAAGCCCCCTCCAGAACCAGTGGAGAAAGGCATCCACTTGAGAGGCTGTGGCTTTGCACTCTCCAGGATAAAGCAGTGGGCAACCCACCCACTTGAGAGACTTGAGAGACTGTGGCTTTGCACTCCCTAGGATAAAGCAGTGGGCAAACCACCCACTTGAGAGACTTGTGAGACTGTGGCTTTGCACTCCCCAGGATAAAGCAGTGGGCATGGAGCCCCCTTGTGCAGCAGTGGCGTCGTGCGTTCATCTGGCTGAGGTGCCCCCCTCCATCCCCCTGAGGTACCTGTTTAATTTCGATCTGATGCCCCTGCAGTGTTCTCTCCGTTTACAGTCAGGTGTGGGCTTGGCCCATGTATTTTGGGCCCAGTGGTCCACGAACAATGATTGGTGCACTATCCGGACTTGTGTAGTTGGTGTACATAATTGTATTTACTGGATTTTGAACTTTGATAATCCCTTCGCTGCCAGGCCTTTTCCCCCTCCTGTGCCGAGCCTTTTTTTGGCTATTTGGGGCAGTTCGCGCTTAGGCCCTCATAACGTTTTGTTCACATAAGCTACCCATGCCAAATGTGCGTCCTTTTTTCCAACTTTCTAGGGATTCTAGAGGTACGCAGACTTTGTCTGTTCTCCAGAAGGAGGCCAAGAAATTAGCCAAAATACAGTGAAAGTTTTGTTTTAAAACAAAAATGGGAAAAAGGGGCTGCAGAAGAAGGCTTGGGTTTTTTTCCCTGAAAATGGCATCAACAAAATATTTGCGGTGCTAAAATCACCAGCTTCCCAGCTTTCAGGAACAGGCAGACTTGATTCAGAAAACCCAATTTTTCAACACAATTTTGGCATTTTACTGGGACATACCCCATTTTTACCATTTTTTGTGCTTTCAGCCTCCTTCCAGTCAGTGGCAGAAATGGGCGTGAAACCAATGCTGGATCCCAGAAACCAAAACATTTCTGAAAAGTAGACAAAATTCTGAATTCAGCAAGGGGTAATTTGTGTAGATCCTACAAGGGTTTCCTACAGAAAATAATAACTGGAAAAAAACAATATTGAGATTGAGGTAAAAAAACTGCAATTTTTCTCTACGTTTTACTCTGTAACTTTTTCCTGCAATGTCTTTTTGACATGATTTTTTAAAGCAATATACCGTTACGTCTGCTTGACTCTTCTGGTTGCGGGGATATATAGGGCTTGTAGGTTCATGCAGAACTCTAGGTACCCAGAACCAATAAATGAGCTGCACCCTGCAGTGGGTTTTCATTCTATACTGGTTATACAGCAATTCATTTTCTGAAATATGAAGAGTAAAAAATAGCTATCAAGAAAACCTTTGTATTTCCAAAATGGGCACAAGATAAGGTGTTGAGGAGCAGTGGTTCTTTGCACATCTCTGAATTCTGGGGTGCCCATACTAGCATGTGAATTACAGGGCATTTCTCAAATATAAGTTTTTTTTACACACTCTCTTATATTTGGAAGGAAATGATGTAGAGAAAGACAAGGGACAATAACACTTGTTTTTCTATTCTATGTTCCCCGAAGTCTCCCGATAACAATGATAACTCACTTGTGTGGGTAGGCCTAGCGCCCGCGACAGGAGATGCCCCAAAACACAACATAGACACATCCCATTTTTTGACAGAAAACAGAGGTGTTTTTTGCAAAGTGCCTACCTGTAGATTTTGGCCTCTAGCTCAGCCGGCATCTAGGGAAACCTACCAAACCTGTGCATTTTTGAAAACTAGAGACCTAGGGAAATACAAGATGGGTTGACTTGTGGGGCTCTGAACAGGTTTTGTTACCCAGAAGCTACCCAGAAGTTACCCAGAATCCTTTGCAAGCCTCAAAATTTGGCTTAAAAAACACATTTCCTCACATTTCGGTGACAGAAAGTTCTGGAATCTGAGAGGAGCCACAAATTTCCTTCCACCCACCGTTCCCCCATGTCTCCCGATACAAAATGATACCTCACTTGTGTGGGTAGGCATTGCGCCCGCGACAGGAAATGCCCCAAAACACAACATGGACACATCCCATTTTTTGACAGAAAACAGAGGTGTTTTTTGCAAAGTGCTTACTTGTAGATTTTGGCCTCTAGCTCAGCCGGCACCTAGGGAAACCTACCAAACCTGTGCATTTTTCAAAACTAGAGACCTAGGGGAATCCAAGATGGGGTGACTTGTGGGGCTCTGACCAGGTTCTGTTACCCAGAATCGTTTGCAAACCTCAAAATTTGGCTAAAAAAACATATTTTCCTCACATTTCGGTGACAGAAAGTTCTGGAATCTGAGAGGAGCCACAAATTTCCTTCCACCCAGCGTTCCCCCAAGTCTCCCGATCACTTGTGTGGGTGGGCCAGGTGCCTGCAACAGAATAAGGCCAAAAACTTGTAGAGATAGAAGGGATAGCACAGCGAGTTGATAAGGACATATTCTTCTTTTATACATCTTTAGGCTGACTCTGCTTTGGGGACCCACACAATTGGGGTGTCATTTTACTTGGGAGACTGAGGGGAACGCTGGGGAGTAGGAATTTTGTGCTGGAGCGCTGATCGTACAAACGAAAGTCAGGAAAATATGCTTTTTTAAGCAAATTTTGAGGTTTGCAGAGGAGTCTGGGTAAGAAGATTTTGGGGGATCCATGCAAGCCACACCTCCCTGGACTCCTTGGGGTGTCTAGTTTTAAAAAATGTCTGGGTTTGGTAGGTTTGCTAGATGAAGGCTGCACCCAGGACCAAAAACATAGGTGCCCACTCTCCCCCAAACACAGGTCGTTTTGTAATATATCATTTTGATGTGTCCACATACGTCTGTGATGTGCCAAACACTAAAATTGTGAAAAGAAACGCACTTAGGTTCTGTGAAAAAGACCCCTCACCCACCAACCAAGTTGGTGGCATGCTTCATCATCGGGGTCCCACCCGAGGCACCTAGCGTGTCACAGGTGTGCTGCGACGCCTGATTACAGCGGAGCAGGTTTTGTAATTTTTACCACACATACTGGTTGGATTTGGCACGAGGATGAGTGATGGTTCAGTGGATCAAATTTTATTAACAAGAGATTTCACAAAAATGAAATGTACTGTTAATAACTGAAAGGGCAAAAAACTGAACCAATGACTCACAGCTTGTGAGCTGTAAAGCCACGGCAAGGCACCAACCGCTTTACAGTCCATTCACACACCTTTCATACATGACATGCACAAGACCATTCACGCCACCAGCCACGGGCCCATCACATTACAACACTTGCATCGACAGATAGCGCCACTCAAGGGCCCATCACTTATATACGCCCACATGCCTGATACAACAATCACACCAGCTGATGGGAGTGTGTGGACTGGTGTTTGGCTGGCAGTGTGTTGCAGTAGCCAACAGCAAGTCAATATGTAGACTCTCAGCCAAGCCCCACTCCACACACAATGGCATCATTTTTAAAAAAAAAAATTTAACAGAGGAACCCCTAACTAAGTAGAAAGAATTACAAAACTGCAAACACAAAAGCTCTAACTAAGAACATGACAGAAATGCTAACCATGAAACTAAACACATGAAAATACAAAACAGACATGAGTTTACACTCATGGTTGTTCCCAGAAATTCTTCTGGGTGTGGTAATTCTTAAAACAACCACCCACACACAGCCCAGGCTTTGAAGGACAATCTGAGCAGTACATTCGAGTCTCCCTCCGGATACCTCTTCGAAAACACACTCTACATTTCTTAGCTGGAAAGTCTTTTTTGGGTGTGGGAGGAATGTGCTCAGCAAAGTGGTGATCTTTCAATCAAGCCACATCCTCCACCACTTCTTCTCTAGGAACTCTGGCATGTTCCACCACAATAAAGCTCTCTATCACTGACTCCTGAAATTTCACAAATGTCATCTTTGACTCTGGAGACCTAGCCTTAAACACAATAAAAGCATTAAAAGTTGCTAAGTGGAAGAGGTGAATTGCTAACTTCTTATACCAAACGTAAGACTTATGAATAGCAGTATAAGGTTCCAACCTTTGATCAACTCTATCTACACCTCCAATGTGCTTATTATAATCTAAAATGCACACAGGTTTGCGCACTTCAGCAACCTGGCCCCAAACAGTCACCGGGGAAGTACTCTCATCATGGATGGTACTTAGCATGTAGACATCCCTCCTGTCTGAAAACTTCAAAGCTAGCAGCTCATCATTCCGCAAGGCACTGCACTGTCCCCTCTGAAGTTTTTTACAGACAAGCTCCCTTGGATAACCTTTCCGGTTACAACGAATTGTGCTACAAGCAACAGTGTCCACTCTAAACAATTCCTTGAACAACTGCACTCCAGTGTAAAAGTTATCTACATACAAATGGTGACCTTTGTTCAACAGTCGTCTACCAAGTTCCCACACAATTTTCTCAGTAACTCCAAAAGTGGGAGGACAACCAGGGGGGTCAATACTGGAATCCCTACCAGTGTAGACACGGAAATTATACACATATCCTGTACTACTTTCAGACAGCATATACAATTTAATTCCACATTGTGCCCTCTTGCTAGGAATGTACTGCCTAAAAACCAAACGACCCTTGAAGAGGACCAAAGACTCGTCCACAGCTATTTCTTTGCCTGGAACATAGACCTCTGAAAACCGATCTACAAAATGATCAAGGACAGGCCTAATCTTAAAAAGACGGTCAGAATCAGGATGATCTCGTGACAAGGCTAATGCATTGTCAATAAAATGCAGCATCCTAAGAAGAAGCAAATACCGATTACAACTCATTGATGCAGGCAATATAGCTGTTGCCATCAAGGGACTAGTAGACCAATAAGAAGCCAGTGACGGCTTCCTTATCAACCCCATCAAACGAGTCAAACCTAAAAACCTTTTCATCTCCTCCAAATTTGTGGGAATCCACTGGGCAGCTCTAGAGTGCGGCCTAAGTCTAGCAGTGTTGTCCCTCAAATACTGCTCCGCATACAAATTAGTCTGCTCAACAATCTCTTCCAAAAACACATCATCCACAAATAACTCAAAGAAATTGACAGGCAAAAAGTTCTCAGTATTGACTCTACACCCCGTGAGACCAGTAAAGGCAGGCAACTCTGGCTGCTCCATGTTTGGGGCAACCCAGAGTTCAGGTCTTCTAACGGGAAACCTTTCAGCCCCAGGTTGCTGCACTAATGGCACATCAGTGTCCTCCTCTGAAACAGGCCCTTCATCTGCACTGAGTGTGGCTTCCTCATCAGAAGATTCCTCTCCGACAGAAACTTCACTGGCAGAATCCCTCACTTCCTCCTCTGCCTCAGATGCAGAGTCTGTCTCATAATCATGATCAGACAATGACTCAAAAAGCATACCAACCACCTGCTGAGCGGTCATCCTGTGGCTAGCCATGATCTTTCCTACGAAAATTAACTGGACAAATGCACCACCAACAACCAGCACTGTGTAAGATAAGTAATAAAGTGTAACTTTATTAGTAAGAGTTATAAACTCAAAAACTATACTGCTCACTTGCCTGAAAAAGCTTGAATCACCAGCAACTACTCTGCACAGACACAGCAATCACCAATGATATCCCACTAAAAAGAAAGAAAGAAAAGCAAATTAGAAATAAGACAACACAAATATAATTGTGCACAAATCTAAGGACAATTTCACACAAACCTGCATTTAGTACACGACCTACAAACATGTCATTCATGCATGGCAACAATACTCCTTTGGAGTAAATTGTTTTTACTTACCTAAAACATGCAACTATTCAAACCGCAGGTCAACCACCGCCAAAACCGCAAGGAGCCACAGCAAAGAAAGCAAAAGCTTTGAACTAGAACAAAAAGGAGGAAAAATGCAAATACTTCATCAGTTGACAAACATCCCACCATCAAGCATTTAGAAATTGGTGCCTAAGTGGATTCTGCCATAGGGGCAGATGGGCTTACTAAAAAATAGGCCAACTGCCCCAAGGAGGGCAGAAAATACCTTTAGTAGTGTGTCCCCAGGGGGAGCGACCCTTGCCCAAGGGCCCGCCCCCAAACAAAAAACAAACCACACACACACACTATCCCTGGTGCCTACGTGGCTTCTGCCCCCCTTGGGGGCAGGGGGCAGATGGGCCTAAAAAACATAGGCCCATCTGCCCCCAAGGGGGACAGAAATGGCCAACAGTTCAATGCCCCCATTGGGGGGGCGCCCCTTGCCCAAGGGGACGCCCCCCACATAAATAAACATATTTTATAAAATCTCTGGCGTTCTAGTGGTTTCTGCCCCCCTTGGGGGCAGATGAGCCTAAAAATAATAGGCCGATCTGTCCCCAAGGGGGGCAGAAAAGGCCTTGGTACACATACCCCCAAAGGGGGGCAACCCTTGCCCAAAGGGTTGCCTCCCCCACTAACACACACCCACACACACACACACTATCCCTGGTGTCTCAGTGGCTTCTGCCCCCCTTGGGGGCAGATGAGCCTAAAAATAATAGGCCGATCTGCCCCCAAGGGGGGCAGATATGGCCACAATAAACATGCCCCCAAAAGGGAGCGACCCTTGCCCGAGGGGCCGCTTCCAAACACGTAAAACACTAAAATACAAAAAAAAAAAAAAATCCCTGGCGTCTAGTGGATTCTGCCCCCCTTGGGGGAAGATCGGGCTAAAAATAATAGGCCGATCTGCCCAAATGGCCAACATAAACATGCCCCCAAATGGGAGCGACCCTTGCCCAAGGGGCCGCTCCCAAACACTTACACATTTCAAAAATAAAAAATCCCTGGTGTCTAGTGGGCATTCCTGCTGCCCAATCACAATGCGATCGGGCAGCAGGAATGCTCAAAGAGACACCGGGGGAAAGGAAAAGCCTTTTCTTTCCCCCGGTGCCTCTTTGGCCCAAACCCCCCACCCGCCGGAGGAGAAACTTACCTGGCAAATGGCTTCCAGTGCGACCGGCAGTGGGTAATGATGTCGGTGTGCGATCGCGCGCTGACGTCATTACGGAGGGGTGGGGTGGAAGGGGAAGGTCTTCCCCTTCCACCCCCGCCTTGGGGGGGAGGGGGGAGAACCCCACGGAGGGAGCGCTAGCGCTCCCTCCGGGCTCCATGCCGAGGACATAATAATTACGTCCTCGGCACAGGAGCACTGTGCCGAGGGACGTAACCACTACGTCCGCGGCACAGAAGGGGATAATGAGATTTCACATGATTACATTCGTTCAAATCAATTCCTTTTGTCCTTGCGTTCTTCCAGGGGGTGGGGGTGTGTATGTGTACTGTTGCTGCATGTATTTGTGTGTATGGTGTTGTGGGTGGGGGTGTTGTGTGTGTGGGTCACTCTCTTTTCCCTCCCCCCTCCCCCCTCCCCCCTCCCCTGTGTTGTAGGTGCAGTATTCACCGTGGTCGTCGCCGCCATCGTTGGAGCTCCTGATAGAACAGAGGAAGACCATCATCGGCAGTATCTGCAATTCGGGCTCCATGGCGTCCTGGTTCCTCGTGGGGTGTGGAGAGGTGAGTGTTTTCCCCTTCTGTGTCCTGTTTCCGCCGTGTTTTTGTTCGCGTTGGTTCCGCCCCGGAAATGGTGGCAGATAGGTCTGTTGTGATAGGGTGGGCGGTACATTGTCTTCCGCCTGTCTGTTGTTGGTGTCCGCCGCGTTGTTTATTTGTACCGCCGTGGCGGTCAGAGTGTTAAAGTGGCTGTCTATGTTGGCGGTTTCCGCCACGGTCGTGATCCCATTTCTTTTTCCGCTAGCCTGTTTGCGGTATTACCGCCGCTTTAACACCGACCGCCAGGGTTGTAATGAGGGCCCATATTATAAGAAAGCACAATACTCAGAGTTACTAAAAATAAAGGTACTTTATTTTAGTGACAATAAGCCAAAATTATCTCAGAGGATATACTCCCTAAGAAAGTAAGTAATATTCACAAAATATACACACAAACCAAAATCAAGTAAGTAAACAGTTTGAAAAGTAGTGCAAACACTGTAGAACACAATACAATGCAGTAGGAGACAATAGGCCTAGGGGCAAAACAAACCATATACTCCAAAAGTGGAATGCAAACCATGAATGGCCCCAGGCCCAGTGTAGTGTGTAGAGGGTCGCTGGGAGTGTAAGAAAACACTAAGGGCCTGAAAAGTAGGAGTAAAGTTACCCTACTACCCCAGAAAGACAGTAAAGACGAGATAAGGGATTCTGCAAAGACAACAACTGACTGCAAATCACTGAAGACGGATTCCTGGACCTGGGGACCTGCAAAGGAAAGGGATCAAGCCCAAGAGTCACAAAAGTGTCCAGGGGGGGCAGGAGCCCATGAAACCCCGGATGAAGGTGCAAAAGGGCTGCCTCTGGGTGGAAGAAGCCAAAGATTCTGCAACAACGGAAGGTGCCAGGAACTTCTCCTTTAGGCAGAAGATGTCTCACGGCATGCTGGAGGATGCAGAGTTGTTTCCACGCAGAAAGACCGCAAACAAGCCTTGCTAGCTGCAAAAGTCATGGTTGAAGGTTTTGGGTGCTGCCAGGGCCCAGGAAGGACCAGGAGGTAGCCCCCTGGAGGTGGAGACAGAGGGGGCACTCAGCAACACGATGAGCCCATGCAGAAGCAGGCAGCACCCACAGAAGCACCTGAACAGGCAATCAGAAGATCTGAGCACAGAGGTCGTCTCAGCAGAACAACAGAGGGTCCCACAAAGTTGGAGTCCAACTCAGCGAGTTGGGCAATGCGGGACCGAGTGCTGGGGACCTGGGCTATGCTGTGCATGAAGGAAGTCTTGCAAAAGTGCACAGAAGCCAGAGCAGCTGCAGTTCATGCAGTACACAGGATTACTGTCTGGTGTGGGGAGGCAAGGACTTACCTCCACCAATTTTGGACAGAAGGGTCACTGGACTGTTGGGGACACTTGGATCCAGCTCCTATGTTCCAGGGACCACGCTCGTCAAGTTGAAAGCGGACCCAGAGGACCGGTGATGCAGAAGTTTGGTGCCTGCGTTAGCAGGGGGAAGATTCCGTCGACCCACGGGAGACTTTTTCTTGGCTTCCAGTGCAGGGTGAAGGCAGACAGCCCTCAGAGCATGTACCACTAGGAAACATTTGAGAAAGCCGGCAGGATGAGGTGCTACAATATTGCTGGTAGTCTTCTTGCTACTTTGTTGCAGTTTTGCAGGCATCCTGGAGCAGTCAGCGGTCGATCCTTGGCAGAAGTCGAAGAGGGAAGTGCAGAGGAACTCTGGTGAGCTCTTGCATGCGTTATCTGATGAGAAACCCACAGGAGAGACCCTAAATAGCCCTCAGAGGAGGATTGGCTATAGAGAAAGGTAAGCACCTATCAGGAGGGGTCTCTGACGTCACCTGCTGGCACTGGCCACTGAGAGGTGTCCATTGTGCCCTCGCACCGCTGCATCCAAGATGGCAGAGGTCTGGGACACACTAGAGGAGCTCTGGGCACCTTCCCTTGGGAGGTGCTGGTCAGGGGAGTGGTCACTCCCCTTTCCTTTGTCCAGTTTCGCACCATAGCAGGGCTGGGGGGATCCCTAAACCGGTGTAGACTGGTTTATGCAAGAAGGGCACCATCTGTGCCCTTCAAAGCATTTCCAGAGGCCAGGAGAGGCTACTCCTCTCAGGCCCTTAATACCTATTTCCAAAGGGAGAGGGTGTAACACCCTCTCTCAGAGGAAATCCTTTGTTCTGCCTTCCTAGGACTGTGCTCCCCAGGCCCCAGGGGGCAGAAACTTGTCTTGGGGTTGGCAGCAGCGGTAGCTGCAGAGAAAACCCCAGAGAGTTAGTTTGGCAGTACCCGGCTCTATGCTGGAGCCCCGGGGATGCATGGAATTGTCCCCCCAGTACCAGAATGGCGTTGGGGTGACAATTCCATGATCCTAGACATGTTACATGGCCATGTTCGGAGTTAACATTGTGACGCTACATATAGGGATTGACCTATATGTAGTGCACGCGTGTAGTGGTGTCCTCGCACTCACAAAGTCGGGGGAATTTGCCCTGAACAATGTGGGGGCACCTTGGCTAGTGCCAGGGTGCCCTCACACTAACTAACTTTGCACCTAACCTTCACTAAGTGAGGGTTAGACATATAGGTGACTTATAAGTTACTGAAGTGCAGTGTACAATGGCTGTGAAATTACGTTGATGTTATTTCACTCAGGCTGCAGCGGCAGTCCTGTGTAAGAATTGTCTGAGCTCCCTATGGGTGGCAAAAAAAATGCTGCAGCCCATAGGGATCTCCTGGAACCCCAACACCCTGGGTACCTAGGTACCATACACTAGGGAATTATAAGGGTGTTTCAGTGTGGCAATCAGAATTGGTAAAATTAGTCACTAGCCTGCAGTGACAATTTTGAAAGCAGAGAGAGCATAAACACTGAGGTTCTGGTTAGCAGAGCCTCAGTGATACAGTTAGGCACCACACAAGGAACACATATAGGCCACAAGCTTATGAGCACTGGGGTCCTGGCTAGCAGGATCCGAGTGACACATATCAAACACACTGACAACATAGGGCCTTCACTATGAGCACTGGGCCCTGGCTAGCATGATCCCAGGGAGAAAGTAAAAACACCCTGACATAAACTTACAAACAGGCCAAAATGGGGGTAACAAGGCTAGAAAGAGGCTACCTTCCTACACCTCCTCCTCCTGGTTGCCAGCATGGTCCTGGTCAACCTGGAAAAGTAGGCGTAGAAGTAGACCCTTATTGGGATTTCTCAATGTCTTCAGTTTTCTCTCAGCACACATCTCTCTCAACTATTGGAAAGTTAGACCCACATACTGTGAGTCCAGGGCCTGAGAGATGTGCTCTACTGAGGACATGATATCTAGCTAGAGTGGTGCAGGTGACCCTAACTACTCTAACCACTAGGCTCTCAAAGAAGTTTGGAGCAAGGGCTATGTTAGACCTCTAGCTTACCAAAACGTAGACGACTAGGCTCCTAACACTAGGTGCAGTGAATACCTACTAGTTAGTAAATGGTCTTTCCCGTGGAAAGTACCTAGTGACAGAGTGGTAAGGTTCATCTTGCCACTGCACCACCAATGTAGGAAGCGGGCCTGGTGTGTGGTGAGCACCTATGGTGTTATCACCTTATAACAGGCCCAGGTATCCCCTATTAGTGAGGTGTAGGCAGTGAGTAGGAAGACAGGGCTCTCTAGAGGTAGCTGTGGATGAGTAGCCAAGACCTATCTAGGAGACATACAAAGCTTATGCAATAACACTGTAGTCACACAGCACTTACACACATGAAAGAACCACAAAGTGTTACAAAAATAAAGGTACTTCATTATGGTAACACAAATACTAAAATACTGAATAGGCAATACCCCAACTGGAGGTAAGTAAACACACTATTATATGTTCATTAGAAGTCAGGAATTAGCATAAAAGGCAGAAGAAAACAGTGAAAGCAATAGTAAGTAGTGAAGGCCCTGGGGGGGACCAAACCATATACTAAGAAAGTGAAGTGCAAGAGTTGGGCCCCCACCAAAGGAAATGGAATCTGTAGAGGGGAGCTGGGGGAACTAGGAACCCCAAAAGGTAAGTACCAGAGTGCCCCCCCAGCGACCAGAAGAGAAGAGATAAGTACCTGGCTCTCCCCAAACCAACCAAAAGGGCTTCAGAATAGGATTTTGCAAGACCCAGATGAGACTGCAAGAAACCAAAGGTGGATCCTGGTACAGGAAGACCTGTAAAGGAAGGGGACCAAGTCCAGTTCACGTTGGAGTGTCCGGTTGTGACAGGAGCCACTACCCACCAGTCTGTGGATGCAAGACCAGGTCGACGGTGGACGAAGACAGTCAGCAGTGCAGCACTGGAGCAGCTGAAGAGTTCCTGAAGTGATGCAGTCAATGTCCCATTCTGGAAGAAGGATTGCAGTTGGTCAGTGTTGTGGAAAAACCACCAACAAGCCTTTGCAAAGGCAAATGTCATGGAAGAAATGCAGAGCTGCCATAGCCCAGAAAGGTCCAGGGGGACTCAATCCACAGAAGGGAGTAACAGGTGACCCTCAGCAGTGAGAAGAGTCACAGGAAGAGGAGGCAGCCCCTACAGGTGACCCACAGGCAGCAAGCCCAGAAGTTGTGGTGAGGCCCACGCAGCACACCTAGAAAGGAGTCCCGTGTCGCTGGAGAAGCACGCAGAGGGCTGTGTATCACAGGGAAGAGTGCCGGGGGCTGGGGCTATACGGAGCTTGAAGATCCTTTGGAGAAGATGCCAACAGGCCTTGGTAGCTGCAAAGGACTTGGTGCACAGGGGTACTGTCCTGCATAGAGAGGCAAGGGCTCACCGTCTCACAAGTTGGACAGCTGGTAGAGAAGACCAAGGGGACCACTCCAGATTACCACCCATGATGCAGGATCCACTCAGCTCTGGAGGAGAGGAGAGCCAGGCAGCCGGTGGTTGTTGCAGTTGGTGCCTGGGGATGCAGAGGAGTGACTCCTTCACTCCAAGGGAGATTCATTCTTTCTTCTTGTGTAGACTGAAGACTCGTCACCCTCAGAGGATGCACAGCTAGGGAAATGTTGTAGTTGCTGGAAGGAGCCATGGAAACAATGTTACAAGCAGAGTCATCACTGTGGATGCAGGTTGTCTGTTCCTGGAGGGTCCGGTGGCCAGAAGGTGAAGTAAATGTTGCAAATGAGTCCTGCTTGAATCTTGCATGTCAATTCTGAGGACCCACCCAAGAGCTAGAACCTAAATAGCTCATCAGGAGGGACTGGTCACCTAGCAGGGTGACCACCTATCAGAAGGGGGCTGTGATGTCACCTGCCTGTCATGGCCACGCAGATGCTCCGACAGGCTTCTGCCCATCTTGGATCCAAGATGGCAGAATCAAGTGGCCACACCGAGGAGCTCTGGGCACCAACCCTGGGGTAGTGATGGACAGGGGAGTGGTTACTCCTCTTTCCATTGTCCAGTTTTGCGCCAAAGCACGGATCGGGGGTCCCTGGACTGGTGCAAACTGGTTTATGCAAGGAGGGCATCAAATGTACCCTTCAAAGCATACCAGTGGCTTTGGGAGGCTACCCCTCCCAAGCCATGTAACACCTATTTCTAAAGGGAGAGGGTGCTGTCTCCCTCTTGCAAAGGAAATTCTTTGTTCTGCCATCCTGGGCTTGAGCTGGTCAAGCAGCAGGAGGGCAGAAACCTATCTATAGGATGGCAGCAGCACAGGCTGCCTGGAAAACCCTGCAAACTAATAGGAGCAAAGGTGGGGGTCCTCTAAGAAGCCCCAAGAGTGCATGGAATCATACACCCACTACGGGCAACAGTATTAGGGTATGATTCTGATATGTTTAAATCCAAACATGCTCAGGTTTGGAGTTACCATTATGTAGCAGGACATAGGTAGTGACCTGTGTCTAGTACATGCTTAAAATGGTGTCCCCGCACTTAAGAAGTCCAGGAAAATGGAGCTGGAGTTTGTAGAGGTACCTCTGCTCATGTAGCAGTGCCCTCACACACAGGTACCTGCACCCTGCCCTCTGGGCTAAGAGGGCCTACCATAGGGGTGACTTACAGTGACCTGGTGCAGTGACCTGAAGTGAAAGGGTACATGCACCTTTTCATGCAGGCTGCAATGGCAGGCATGTAGACACATTTTACAGGGGCTCCCATGGGTGGCATAATACAAGCTGCAGCCTATGGGGAACCCCTGGTGCTCAATGCCCTGGGTACCATATACTAAGGACTTATATGGGAGCACCAGTTTGACAAATGTAGGGGTGTGAAGTCCCAAGCAACCAAATTTAGAGGGACAGAGCACAGTCACTGGGGTCCTGGTTAGCAGGATCCCAGTGAACACAGACATAACACACTGACAGCAGGCAAAAAGTGGGGTAACCATGCCAAAAAGAGGGTACTTTCCTTCCTGTATAATTTCCAGTCTAACACCAGAAAATATACAATTATCTGAAAAGTCTATTACTGCAAATCTTATCAAATCAAAAATTGCAACTCTTCATTTTCGACAATGTGCCTGTAATTCAATCTCTTCATTATAATTGAGATGGGCTGCCCCTCACAAAGCAGGAGGCTGCTAGTAATGAGCAGGAAAAGAGGTGTGCGCCCAATGCAGGGACTACAGGCAGCCAGGAAGATGCAGAAAATACTACAGGACTTCAGTCAATCCCAGCGGTGAGGTGGAGAAATCCACAGGTTGAATGGATTTCACTTCCTCACCGCTGGGATTTATTGAAGTCCCACAACACTTTCAGCCTCCCACTTTGCGAAGAGCAGCCCTGCTCATCTCGCTGTGTGCCTCTTCCTGCTGAATCTCAGTTCTTAACGGGCCAACCCCCATTTCTTCATTGTCCCCATGATGAAACTCATTATTTGGGAACCTGGACTCCTCTGCTAGTGTACTTGCTTTCTTCCTGACTCTCTGCCTCAGGCTTATAATTCTTTGAATACTTATGATGATCCAATATTACAGCCTCAGTTTAAATCAGACAATGAGTAATTCTCCCCCCTTTGTTTAGGTCTGGCAATAGATAACTTTATAAATTATTTTTTTAAAGTACAATAATATGTAGTACTGAAAGACGGAGTGTCTCGTGTTTTTCTTGCTATGCCATTGCTAGAATGGACTATTCATCAAGACCATGGCATTTGGAGGATGGTTACATTGTTCTGTTTGAGTTGCCTTTAGAATTTGTTGGTTTAAAGCCACGAATAATATGATTACATAGTTTATCTGAATCTACTCTAAGACCAGAAGGGCCCTTAAGTATTTAACCCTACCCAGAGACAGAGGTGGCTGGGCTGTACAGGTTCTAAAACTTTATTACTGGGCTGCTGCTCTTCAATATATGTGTCCACTTTTTAGGGAACAGGGGCCAGGCGGTGGGGTGGCTGGAATTTCATCTATATATGAGGTCTTGCTAAGGAAAGAAGATAGGAGAAATTTTATGTGACAAGTTGAACCCAACTACCTTAAAAGGAAGTTTGGATTAGGACAGTATATGGTGCCCAAGGGGTCTGGGATCCCTCTTTGTAAACGAATTGGGGCTGGGGAGAAAACATCACTAAACCCTCTTGCACAGAAATCTGCTACTCCCAAATATCTTTCAGGGCTTCCCTGTAACTGACTGCGTTTCCCGTGTGTCAAATAGCTGTTTTCTTGGGATCTGCACAATGTTCAATTGGGCTCACCTCCAGGCACCAACAACTCATATGGCTGTGACAACAGTGAGTATTGGAGTTTTCAGGTGAGGAGAAGGGTGTGGGAAGGGGACTGCGGGGAAGGAGGTCTGAGAAAACGAAAGGTTAAAAGAAAACAAGACAAAACACAATAACAATTCTTTGCAGACTTGAATTGAAGTCTGACTGCTATATGTAACTATGGTGGTCATTCTGACCTCGGCGGTAAAAGGCGCCTACCGCCGGTCAGAAATCCTCCATAATCCCGCCGCGGTCGCGGAAACCCGCCACGGTCATTCTGACCCGCAGCAGCCAAACCTCCGAAAATCCGACAGCCACAACAGACCGCCAGACCAGCGGTCGGCGGAAAAGTGGAGGTGACAAAACCTCCACCGTCACACCAACAGAAATACGCCCATGCCATTACGACCCACGAATCCATGCGGCGGTCTTTCAAACGCGGTTTTCCATTGGCGGGACACACCGCCGCGGTCAGAATACACACAAACGAACAAAACTCAGCCACATTGGCCGATTTGAATTCCACACACCTGATACACATACACACACCACTCCCACACACACAATACAATATAAAACACACACCCACATCACCCACAAACCCCTACGACCAAAAATTCAGAAAGAAGGCCAGAGCGAGACACCACCATCCACAAACTAGCAGCCACAGCCACTCAACACCATCACCCACACAATATCCACACACAAAACAACACACACCACCACACTCAACACACTTAACTACACATACTCCACCCCACACATCATACACACCACCCCATGGCACCCCAAAGACACCCCCGCTTCTCAGACGAAGAACTCAGGGTCATGGTGGAGGAAATCGTTCGGGTAGAGCCCCAGCTGTTCGGCACACAGATCCAATACACCAGCATTGCCCGGAGGACGGAGCTATGGCAGAGGATTGTCGACAGGGTCAACGCTGTGGGACAGCACCCCAGAAATCGGGAAGACATCAGGAAGCGATGGAACGACCTACGGGGGAAGGTGCGTTCCATGGTATCCAGGCACAACATCGCCGTGCAGAAGACTGGCGGAGGACCCCCACCTCAACCCCCACAATTTACAACATGGGAGGAGGAAGTCTTGAACATCCTGCATCCTGACGGCCTCGGAGGAGTCGGCGGAGGAATGGATACTGGTAAGTTGAAGCTTCACTACTGCTTCCCCCCCACCTGCATGCCAAATCATACCCCAACCCTCACCCCCATCCTCGAACCCCACCCTCACCCCCACCCCCATCCTCACCCCCACCCTCACCCCCACCACCATCCTCACCCCCACCACCATCCTCACCCCCACCCCCAGCACACCTATTCCCTGCCAATGTCTCACCATCACAACCCACACATCCCAAAACCTAGGCCTGCATGCGTCCACTAAGCATGGACACCCATCACCAAAGCATGCCCAATGCATATACACATCCCCCCCACAAGCCACCCTCACCAAAGCCCCCACACACGAATGCCAGCACTTGGGGACACGGGAACCCACAGATACACCCATATGCCACACATTGAAACTATAACCATACCTCTATACCCCTGCAGGACCCGACCGTCAACACACCGCCGCGGAGGGCCCAGAATTCTCCACACCCCCCACCCAAGAGGCCGTCAGCGATGACAGCAGCTCTGTCGACCTGGACACTGATGACCAGCCCGGACCATCGGGGACCTCTGGACAGTCGGTTCCCCTCACACAGGCACAGGCCACTACAGACCCAAACCCCTCTGGGAACACCAGCACAGCTCCCACCCAGCGGGCCCATGCCTCTGTCTCCAGGGCGCGTCAATCTGCGGTGTGTCTACCACTACAGGGCACCCAGTATAACCCACCACCCCAACAACAACAGGGACCTGGGGGCAGTGGTAGTGGGCACACCGGCCAGGGGGCAGAGGCCCAGGGAAACAGGGCAACTCGGAGGGCAGCTGTGCGACAGGGGGGGGACGGGCCCAGGGAACCCACTCTCCACGAGGCCCTCACCACCATCATGGGAGCATACAACCGCTCCCAGGAGACGATGGCGACGGTACTGGCCCGGTTCCAGGAGATCCAGGTACTGCAGGAGGAACACTATCGGGGGTACAGGGAGGACATCAGAGCCCTCACCTCCACCCTGGTTACCATGGTAGGGCTGCTGCAGGACCTCATCAACACCAGGACGGACACTCAACAACAACAAAGGGCCCCTGCCACTAGCCTGGACCAAGAACAGCCAACCACCTCCGCCGGCGCTAGTGGACAGGAGGCCCCCGCACAACAGCAGCCCACCAGACCCCCACCTCCTGCAGGAGAAGAACCACCCCGCAAGAGGGCCCTGAGATCTCGCAAGAAGACAGAGTAGGATGTCAAGACCCCCGCCAGCAAAGGATACCACCTGATGTCATCCCACTGTCCCACATTGTCACCCTGTCCATCCTTGAACTGCCCATGCTCCATCTCTCCACAGGCCTCTGGACAATGCACCTGTGTGACTGTTACTCTGGACTCTGCCATGGTCATTCCTTCACCATAGCCCCCACCCACTTGAAACCACCCATCCCATTTTGAGCACTGAAATAAACACCTATTTTGCACAAAACTATCTGGAGTCTGGCTGTGATTTCAAAATATTGTAATTGACATGACAGTGCAAATATGTCCTTGTACATAGTGAAGTCAACAAACAGCTGCCACAAAGCTGTAGTCCATGGGGAAACGAAGCACAGGACTCGTAGTGGGGACCCCAGATCTGAAATAGGGAGGGAAAAGCCACAACTCAGTCATCATACACTGGGGCAAATAGACAGGCAGCAGAGATGCAGGAGAGTAGTTCAGATTTACTAAATTATCTTTGAATTGTTACCTGTGTCCTATTGGAAGTACTGTTCAATGATTCTGTCCCTGTTGTCTGTTTCAGCCCCGTCGTCTTCCTCCTCGTCACTCTCCACAGGTTCCACCGCTGCCACAACACCACCGTCTCGACCATCCTCCTGCAGGAAAGGCACCTGGCGGCGCAAAGCCAGGTTGTGAAGCATGCAGCAGGCCACGATGATGTGACACACCTTCTTAGGTGAGTACATTAGGGATCCACCTGTCATATGCAGGCACCTAAACCTGGCCTTTAGGAGGCCAAAGGTGCGTTCGATCACCCTCCTAGTACGCCCATGGGCCTCATTGTACCGTTCCTCTGCCCTGGTCCGGGGATTCCTTACTGGGGTCAGTAGCCACGACAGGTTGGGGTACCCAGAGTCCCCCAATAGCCATACACGGTGTCTCTCTAGCTGTTCCATCACGTAAGGGATGCTGCTATTCCTCAGGATGTAGGCGTCATGCACTGACCCTGGGAATTTGGCATTTACATGCGAGATGTACTGGTCAGCCAAACACACCACCTGGATGTTCATGGAATGGTAACTTTTTCTGTTCCTGTACACCTGCTCCCTGTCTCTTGGGGGAACCAAAGCCACATGGGTCCCATCAATGGCACCAATGACGTTGGGAATATGTCCAAGGGTGTAGAAATCACCCTTCACTGTAGCCAATTCACCCACCTCAGGGAAAATGATGTAGCTCCTCACGTATTTCATCAGGGCAGACAACACTCTGGATAACACCTTCGAAAACATGGGCTGAGACATCCCAGAAGCAATTCCCACTGTTGTCTGAAATGACCCACTTGCCAAGAAATGGAGTACTGACAGGACCTGCACCAGAGGGGGAATCCCTGTGGGTTGGCGGATGGGGGACATCAGGTCGGGCTCCAGCTGGGCACACAGTTCATGTATAGTGGCACGGTCAAGACGGTAGGTCAGGATAATGTGGCGTTCTTCCATTGTCGACAGGTCCACCAGCGGTCGGTACACGCGAGGATTCATCCGTCTCCTCGCCAAACCCAGCGGACGGTGCCTAGGAAGGACAACATGGAGCACACAGTCAAGCAACCCACAGGTACGTACTCACAGCTAGCACAGTAAACGATTCTCTATGCAGTGAATGGCGTGTCTGAGTGGCTATGCAAGGCCTAGGCCTGTGTGACGCAGTTGAAATTGAGCCATGTGGACCCTCGAAATGGCGGCTGCCTGACCTGTGAAGTGTGACAATGGGATGTGAGGTCAATGCGCTGGCGTGGCACACCGCGGCGGTCAGCAGTCGAAGACCGCGGCGCGAAGCCGCATTGGTTAACATTGAAGCCTATGGGTTTCAGGAGCCAATGGCGAAGGGCGCCGGTGGTGGCGGTACGCACCGCCGCGGACGTGACCGCCATTTTCTATCTACTTATCCACTTGCGACTTGAACTTTCACAGGAGAGGACCTATACTGCAAGTGTTGCTGTGACCTCGGTCTGGAAGGGACAATGGCTGCTGCGACTGGGGAAAGGGCCCCTGCCTTCACTGGAGAGGAGTTGGAGAAACTTGTGGATGGGGTCCTCCCCCAGTATGCGCTACTCTACGGTCCTCCAGACCAACAAGTGAGTTTAATTCAATATGGATTTGGGGCCACTGGCTGGCTTGGGGGCCTGGCGGGGATGGGGGGGCATGTTGGGCCTGGTGGGGGGCATGGCGGGGGGCCTGGCGGGGATGGGGGGCATGTTGGGGCTGGCGGGGGCATGGCGGGGGGCCTGGCGGGGATGGGGGGCATGTTGGGGCTGGCGGGGGGCATGGCGGGGGGCCTGGCGGGGATGGGGGGCATGTTGGGCCTGGCGGGGGGCCTGGCGGGGGGCCTGGCGGGGATTGGGGGCATGTTGGGGCTGGCGGGGGCATGGCGGGGGGCCTGGCGGGGATGGGGGGCATGTTGGGGCTGGCGGGGGGCATGGCGGGGGGCCTGGCGGGGATGGGGGGCGTTGGGCCACTGGCAACGAAAATGCAGACAAACTTGAACGTGGTATTTCTCCCTCCCTGTACGTGTCACATAGGTCCGCGCCCATGAGAAGATCGGGATTTGGCGTGCCATCGCCAAGGAAGTCCGGACCCTGGGGGTCCACCATCGACGGGGCACCCACTGCCGCAAGAGGTGGGAGGACATCCGCCGCGGGACCAAGAAGACCGCTGAGTCTCTGCTGGGGATGGCCTCCCAACGTAGGCGGGGTGCCTGCCGTCAACTGACCCCCCTGATGTTCCGGATCCTGGCGGTGGCCTACCCTGATTTGGATGGGCGCGTGAGGGCAGCACAGCAGACACAAGGGGGTGAGTCCAAGCATTATCTACTCTGTTGTCGCGCAGTGGAGGTGTCTGGGTGGGGGAGGAGGGCTGTGGGTCCCCCTAGGCCAGGGCGATATCTGTAGGCTGGGCACCCCCGTAAGCCCCTGTGTCCCCAGCCACCACCCTCAGTAGTGTGTCAGTACAGCCATCCCTGGGCCGTGTCATCCATGGGTGCAGTTGTCAACTCTAGGTGTGTAGGGCATGTTCCACGGAATGCGTAGCGGACCCCAAGTGCGCAACTTAGTGCAGGGGGCATCTGTGTCTGTCATGTCCGCTAACTGTACCGGAGATCCATGTACTCAATATCCCTTTATTTCTCTCTCCCCCCCCCTTTTTGTTTGTCTTTCTGTGCTTGTGTGCATCAGCATCATCAGGCGGAGGAGAAGTGGCATCGGGGCAGGAGGGAGCTGCATCTCACATGGCCCAGGAGGGCCATGCCACAGAGTCTGACTGGACCAGTGAGACGGAGGGCGAGGGGAGCTCCACAACGGGGACGACTGGACCCTGCAGCGACACGGACACGTCCTCGGAAGGGAGCTCCCTTGCGGGGGTGGCACCATCCGTGCCCCCCGCCATTACAGGTACAGCCGCCACCCAGCGCACCATCTCCGCCCTCCCAGCAGCCCCTCAGCGTTCGCCCCGTGCCCGCTCTGCCAGGAAGCCGGGCATCTCCTTCGCCCCAGGCACCTCAGGCCCTGCCCCTGTTACCCCCGCTGCCCTCAGTGCGGAGCTCATTGACCTCGTGAGGACGCTCATTGTTGGGCAGACTACCCTTTTGAATGCCATCCAGGGGGTGGAGAGGGAGGTTCATCGCAGCAATGCGTACCTGGAGGGCATTCATTCGGGTCAGGCTGCCCATCAGCGATCGTTCCAGGCTCTGGCCTCAGCACTGACGGCAGCCATTGTCCCTGTCTCCTGCCTCCCTCTACTAACTCCCTCCTCCCAGTCTCCTGTTCCTCTGCCTGTCCCACCCACACCATCAGACCAGCCTGCACACACCTCAACACCCAAGAGAAGCTCATCCAAACATAAGCACCACAGATCACGCAGACATTCACACACGCAACATTCCGATGCAGACATGCCAACAGTCACTCCCACCTCTGTGACCCCTACCTCCTCGTATCCCTCCTCCCTCCCTGTGACGTCTACACTCACACCTCCATTCACCTCACCATCAGCCAGTGTTTCCATCACCAGCACACCCTCCAGTCCAGTCCGCACACGTGCATTCACCACCCCCACTGCCATTTACACGTCCCCTGTGTCCTCTCCCACTGTGTCTGTCACCCCCTCTTCCACACCACACAAACGCAGCCACCCACCCACCCAACAGCCATCCACCTCACGACAGCCTATCCCTCCTGCACCTGCACCCAAAGACAGCAAACGTGACTCACCTACAACCACATCCTCTCCCTCCACTCCCATTCCCACTGTACCTACCACTCTCCATTGTCCCAAGAAACTCTTCCTCGCCACTGCTAACTTCTTTCCTGACCCTGAGCCCCCCCCTCCTTCTCGTCGGGGTAAGAAGAGCACCTCAGCCACCACCAGCCCTGCAGCCCCCTTGACAAGGGTGCAGGGGTATTGGAGCCCACCAGCCCGCATGTCCTGGATCTTCGCCCAGCAGCAAGGGGACAGCCAGCCCACCCCCTGGGAAGAGGAGCAGAAGGCGGAAGGGGCGCCGCAGGAGCCCGGCTTCTACATCCCCCCCGGACACCACCCAGACACAGTCACCAGCCACAGCTCCAAAGGGAGGAAAGGGCCACAGACTCCCGACTAAGGAGGGCAAGGGCAGCAAGTCGGAGAGGTCAGGCTGCAGGCCTGCTGCCCAGGAGGAGCCCACCACCCCCATAGCCGCTGGCCAGGGAGGACCCAGCCCAGCTGGCCAGGAGGGCCCCACCACCCACAGCCCAGGTGGGCATTGAAGGAGCACCATCCCCGCTGCCCAGGAGGGCACCACCAGGCAATGAGCAGTTGGCCATAGACCGGCCGCCGTCTCAAGAACCGCTGAACTGGGCCCCGCCGTCTCAAGAACCGCTGAACTGGGCCCCGCCGTCTTAAGCACCGCTGAACTGGGCCCCGCCGTCTCAAGCACCGCTGAACTGGGCCCCGCCGTCTCCAGCACCGCTCCGCTGGGGACCGCCGTCTCAAGAACCGCTGAACTGGGCCCCGCCGTCTCAAGAACCGCTGAACTGGGCCCCGCCGTCTCAAGCACCGCTGAACTGGGCCCCGCCGTCTCAAGCACCGCTGAACTGGGCCCCGCCGTCTCCAGCACCGCTCCGCTGGGGACCGCCGTCTCAAGCACCGCTGAACTGGGCCCCGCCGTCTCCAGCACCGCTCCGCTGGGGACCGCCGTCTCAAGAACCGCTGAACTGGGCCCCGCCGTCTCAAGCACCGCTGAACTGGGCCCGCCGTCTCAAGCATCGCTGAACTGGGCCCCGCCGTCTCAAGCACCGCTGAACTGGGCCCCGCCGTCTCAAGAACCGCTGAACTGGGCCCGCCGTCTCAAGCACCGCTGAACTGGGCCCCGCCGTCTCCAGCACAGCTCCGCTGGGGACCACCGTCTCAAGAACCGCTGAACTGGGCCCCGCCGTCTCCAGCACCGCTCCGCTGGGGACCGCCGTCTCAAGAACCGCTGAACTGGGCCCCGCCGTCTCAAGCACCGCTGAACTGGGCCCCGCCGTCTCAAGCACCGCTGAACTGGGCCCCGCCGTCTCAAGCACCGCTGAACTGGGCCCCGCCGTCTCAAGAACCGCTGAACTGTGCCCCGCCGTCTCAAGCACCGCTGAACTGTGCCCCGCCGTCTCCAGCACAGCTCCGCTGGGGACCGCCGTCTCAAGAACCGCTGAACTGGGCCCCGCCGTCTCCAGCACCACTCCGCTGGGGACCGCCGTCTCAAGAACCGCTGAACTGGGCCCCGCCGTCTCAAGCACCGCTGAACTGGGCCCCGCCGTCTCAAGCACCGCTGAACTGGGCCCCGTCGTCTCAAGCACCGCTCCGCTGGGGACCGCCGTCTCAAGAACCGCTGAACTGGGCCCTTCAAGGCAAGACCCGCTGAACTGGGCCCTTCAAGGCAAGAAGCGCTGAACTGGGCCCTTCAAGGCAAGAAGCGCTGAACTGGGCCCTTCAAGGCAAGAACCGCTGGCCCTTTGGCAGACGTGGCAGGGCAGGATCTGTCTCGGGCAGGGCTGCAGGATGTCCTCTGGCCAACATGCCTCCTCCAGTGGCAGTGGAGTCTGTTATGGACTGTTTGGACTGTGGCTTTGCTCTCCCCAGGATGGCCCAGTGGGCAGGCCACCCACTGTATGGACTGTATGGACTGTGGCTTTGCTCTCCCCAGGATGGCCCAGTGGGCAGGCCACCCACTGTATGGACTGTATGGACTGTGGCTTTGCTCTCCCCAGGATGGCCCAGTGGGCAGGCCACCCACTGTATGGACTGTATGGACTGTGGCTTTGCTCTCCCCAGGATGGCCCAGTGGGCAGGCCACCCACTGTATGGACTGTATGGACTGTGGCTTTGCTCTCCCCAGGATGGGCCAGTGGTCATGGAGTCCCCTCGTGGATCTGGCGTCGTGTGCTCAAGTGGCTGAGGTGCCCCCCCTTCCCTTCCCCCTGAGGTGCCTGTCCTATTTTCTTTCTGATGCCCCTGCAGTGTTCTCTCCGTGGAGTTCTTGTCGTGGGACTGGGCCTTGCCCCTTTGCACAGGACCCCTGTGGTCCACGGACAGTGGTTGGACTACATTTAGTAGCTGTATATATTTTGTACATAGTTTATTTATTTATTGGAATTACTGGTGTCCATATTTCAATATATCTGCCCGTTTATGATCTCTTCTTTTGGTCTTTGCATTATTTCGGAGGGGGGGGTTTGTGGGTTGTGACAGTGATCTGTGGGAATGCATTGATGTGTGTGTTGTAGTGGGTGTGGGTGGGTGGGTGTGTGCTGGTACTCTTTTCCCTCCCCTGTGTCGTAGGTGCAGTACTCACCGATGTCTTCCGCGCCGCCGGGCGTGCTCCTGGTACAGGAGCAGGTATAGGAGTGCGGGGATGACCTGCAACTCGGGTTCCATACTGCCGGAATCTCGCGTGGAGTGCGTAGAGGTGAGCGTTTTCCCGTTCGTAGTCTGTTTCCGCCGTGTTTTTATCGGCGGTGCTCCCGCCCCGGAAAAGGTGGCGGATTGGTGGGTCGTGATAGGGTGGGCGGTACATTGTCTGCCGCCTGGCTGTTGGCGGGGACCGCCGCGCTGTTTGTTTGTTCCGCCGTGGCGGGCGGAGTGTTAATGCGGCGGGCTGTGTTGGCGGTTCCCGCCAGGGTCAGAATTGCATATTTTGGACCGCCGGCCTGTTGGCGGCTTGGCCGCCGCATTATCACCGACCGCCAGGGTCAGAATGAGGGCCTATATGTTTTGGATTGTTCTTGCTTTTGAGTTTTCTCTAATCAAGAAATGATCAAGTTTGTATTGAGGCAACTGATCCCTCAGTGTTAGAAATGGGGTCTCTGGTCGGTAGTCAGTTTTCACTCTATCCAAGCAGGGAACCTCACTCTAGACAGGGTAAAGGAGAAGCACACCTAGGATAACCCCTGATCACCCCTTTGGTAGCTTGGCACAAGTAGTCAGGCTTATCTCAGAGGCAATGTGTAAAGTATTTCTACAAACACACACAGTAACACAGTGAAAACACCACAAAAGGGCTCAACACCAGTTTAGAAAATAGCCAATATTTATCTGAATAAAACAAGACCAAAACGACAAAAATCCAACATTCAAAAGTAAAGATATGAATTTTCAAAAATGTATCTTCAATATAGCGCTTAGAGACACAATAGCTTCAACATGGGCTATCGCAATGTCGTTGCCGTAGATGTGCCCAACAATCCAATGCCACTTGCGAGGAGGACAGCACCAGGTACGGATCGCACTGACCCCCAGGTACAGTACCTTTGTTAAACAAGGAAACAAGCCTGTTCACAGAGACAGGAGGTGAGATGTCGCTGGATCAGATGCGGTGTTGGATCCTTACTACAGAGAAGGAGAGGTGATGTGGCATCAGTGCGAGGTGTCGGTTCCCGACGATCCAGCGAGGATCGATGAATCCATTAGGTCAAGAGGCGTTGGGCGACCTCACGGATCGCGGTCACACCACAGGACTAAAGCTGCAGCGGCGGAGTTGGGTGTCACGGACATCAGTTACACGCACTCGGGACTCACAGAGTAGCAGGGCATCAGCGCGGCTGCGTTAGGCCTGTGGCATCAGTCGCGCTCATTGCACTTCAGCTTCGATTGCAGACGGCATCACGGAGTCAGCAGAGCTGTTGGTCCTGGAGTCGTCCAGAGTCGGTGCACCTGGTTCTTCTTGTTTTTCAGCCAGCTTTCACTCCCAAGGGCCAGAAACTGGAAAAGGTACCACCTGGTGAGTTAGTGTCCACAGCAAGCAAACCTAGAGGCTGGTAGGTGAAGTCTTTGATGTCCCTGAGACTTCCTAACAGGAGGCAAGCTCAGTCCAAGCCCTTGGAGAAACTTCACAAGCAGGATACACAGCAAAGTCCAGACTTTGTCCTCTTCAAGGCACAAGCAGCAACTACAGGCCAACCCAGCAAAGCACATTCAGCCAAGGGGCAGTACTCCTCCTCCAACTCTTCAGCTCTTCTCCTTGGCAGACGTCCCTCTTGATCTAGAAGTGTTCTAATTGTCTGGGTTTTTGCGTTCCACTGCTTATGCACATTGCTGCTTTTGAAGTAGGCAAACTTCAAAGGAAAGCCTCTGTTGTTCACAAAATCCTGCCTTGCCCAGGCATGGCCCCAGACACACACCATGGGGTTGGAGACTGAATTGTGTGAGGACAGGCACAGCCCTTTTAGGTGCAGGTGTCAGTTCCTCCCTCATCACTCTAGCCCAGGAAGACTCATCAGGATATGCACACCTTAGCTCCATTTGTGTCACTGTCTAGAGGGAATTCACAAACAGCCCAACTGCAGTCGGACTCAGATGTGGATTCCACAGGTAGGCAGAGGCACAGAATGGTTAAGCAAGAAAATGCCTACTTATTAAAGTGGGATTTTCAAACAGGCAATCTAAAAACCAACTCTACTAAAAGATGTACTTGGCTGCCTTCAGGGCATCAAAAGTGGTATGAAAAGCCTCAGTCCAGATCACTTTCTTGGGCTGCTTCCTGGAAGTCAGCTCTGTCAAGGGGGCAACAATGGTGCCATACCTCTTGACAAACCTCCTGTAGTAACTGGTGAGACCTAAGAAAGCTCTCACCTCTGCCTGGGTCTTGGGGGAGTTCCCAAGCCAGAATTACAACAATTTGAGGCTGCAGGGGGCCAACTGGCCACTTCCCACCTGGTGTCCCAGGTAAACCACAGACCCCTGACCTATTTGACACTTACTAGCATTCATAGTGAGGCCTGACTTCTGCAGGGCCCTCAACACTTCACAGAGGTGCTGCATGTGTTCCTCCCAGCTGGAGCTGAGTACTGCAACGTTATCCAGGTAGGCGGTGCTGAAATCCTCCAGCCCAGCCAAAACCTGGTTGACCAAACCTCCGAAAGGTGGCAGGGGAATTTTTCAACCCAAAGGGCATGATCTTGAACTGGTAGTGATCCTCTGGTGTAGAAAATGCCGACCTCTCCTTGGCCCCGTCAAGGCAATCTGCCAGTACCCAGACGTAAAGTCAAACGTGCTGAGGAACTTGGCAGCTCATAGCTGATCCTTAAGCTCATCAGCTTGGGGGATGGGGTGTGCGTTAGCCTTAGTGAAGGGTGATGAGTCCACGGTAGGCCACGAAGAACCTAATTTCAGGATTGTCACCAGGGGCAGCAGCATTTGGAATCAAGACCTCTGGGCTGGACCAAGGACTGCTTGAGAACTCTATCACCCTTAATGCTGGCATCTTGGAAACCTCATCCTTGATACTGGCTCTAACCTTGACAGTCACCCTGTAGCTCTCATACTTCACAGGTGGACTGTCCCCAGTGTCCACATCAAGTGTACACAGAATAGTGCCAAAACACATGGAGAGAGTATGAGGGAGACAAGGCAAACTAGGAGGAACACAACCGTACTCAGCTCCCTATATATACAACCAAAAATCACACAAAGAAGTACGGGGTTCTCTAATAAATCAAAGAATAAACGTCAGGGGTACAATTTGTGCCTGTGATTACTCGAGATCCTTATTAGAAGAATAAGGTCAGTATGAGGTCAGTGAATTGCTGTTGAGTATTGGGAGGACACAGGGGAATTCCCTTTACGGACTAGGTGGTCTCACACACTATATAATGTCATGCTTCATCATTTGACCACCTAGTCCCACCCAGGTAGGACAGTGCCACCTGCGCGGACGCAAAACAACAAAAAGGCAATTAAAGCAATAGTGAAACACAACACCGCACAGAAAATCAACCGCACATGTGACATGGAAATGTACTCATGCTCAGAATAAATACATACATGGTAGGCAATACTCGTGCACAGAATAAATATATACATGGTAGGCAATACTACCACTAAAGGGAAGTAGAAAATCTTATCCTATCCCTAGAGGCTACTGGCCTTTGGTATCCAGGAGGGGGAGTGTCCCCTTATTGTCAAACAGTAAGGTTAACATAAAAAAAAAAGAAGCAAGGTGAGGGGGTACACATTTCAAATGGGAAGATAACCCACGGTCATGGCAGCGTCTGTAGAAGAAAACAACTAAACAGAAAGGAGCCCAGCAGGTTACCTGCATTATCTGGGAAGGAGGGGCTGGTTGGAAGGTCTAAGCCCGAAGAGAGTAAATTAGAGGACTAATAAGAGTTGTAATCAGAAACGGATAGTGCCAGAATGAACACAAGGAAAAAAGAAAAAAGAAAAGAGGTATCTTATCTGTGCTGCCTGAAGTCCGATCAGTCACTCACTGCGTCAAAGGGGGCGTTCGCTGTGCGCCTATGCCGTGCTCTCCTTGGACCGCTTGATAGAAACAGTCAAGGGGAGATGGTTTCTTTATTGCGGATGATGGAAGTGTGGCGCGCAAAATCAGTGTCGTCATTATTGGTGGCCCTCGTACCAGGTGTTGGAAATCACCGCCGCGGGCCAGCGGTTCAGTCGGAAAGCAGACGTGGGGACCCGGCCCTTGAACTGTAGGAGCTCCGAGGCACTGCGGGAGACCCGCGGGCGCTGGGAAATGTAGTCCCTAGCGGCCGCGCTTAGATCCACTAATTGGGATATACAGAAAGGCTCAGAGGAGGAGAAACAGGAGAACGGGGTACCCTGTGGAAACAAAGAAGGGGGGGGAAGCGGCGGAAAAAGGGGGGGGAAAGGGGAAGCAAGGAAAGGTTGGATGAAGCTTGGTGAAGGGGGAAAGAAAAGAGTGAGATGGGGAGGGGGAGAAAAAGGAGAAAAAACAAAGGAGGGCAAAGGAGGGGGGGCAAGATGGGAGGGAATTGTTAAGAAAGTAAAATAAAATAAAATAAAATACAGAAGAAATAAAAATAAAAATTTAAGAACAAAACAGAAACCAACCAACCAAAGCTGGTAAAAAGATGTGAAAAAGACAGGATGGGGGAAAAAAAGGAGAGGAGGAAAGAACGAAGGGAGATGGCAGAATAGAGGGCGCCAAGGACAGTGAAGGAAAGAGGAGTAGAGGGGGGGGAGGACGGAAACAAACAAACCAATGGGGAAGATGAAAGAAAGGGGGAAAAAAGGGGAAACAAGAACACAGAGGGAGGAACGGGAAAGGCCAGTGTGGCAAAAAGTAGAGAGAACTCATTTGTTGAGTGAGAACCACGGGATCTCGTCATTCAGAACGTCAATGTCTGAGTGTAATCTCCAGACCCAGTGCTGTTCAGCCAAGAACAGCTTCTGCGTCATGTTGATAGTCGTTGGAGGCAGTTGCTCTAAGACAGTCCAGGATAAGTCATCTGAGGAATGGTTGTTCAAGAGGAAATGGTTAGTCAGCTTGGTAGCATCACGTTTGCAACAGATCGTGCTTCTATGCTCACAGATCCTTGTGCTGACCTTCCTGGTGGTCATTCCCACATATTTGAGTTGGCAGGGACATTTAATCAGATAAATAACGTTCTTACTGTTGCAGTTAGTAAGTGATTTTTGTGCCCATGGTGTCTTCAGGTCTATGTTTATCGTTGTAGATTTGTGAGTCAACCGACAGACACTACAGTTGCCACAGGGGTGGTGGCCTGTTGGTGGGGGTAAATGCCAGAGTGTAGTTTGTCTGGTGTAGGATTTTTATTTGGATCTTGTATGGACCACCATATCCTGTATATTCATGGCTCTCTTTAGGCATGTAATGGCTGATGAAAAGGTAGGCCACCAGACGTGAGGATCTTCCAATCTTCTTTAATGATTCTCTGGATCCTGTTAGATAGCGGGTTAAAGGTGGTAACGCACACTATTTGTTCCATGTCAGGTTTTGTTGCACGTGGTTGCAGTAACTGGTCCCTATTGTTATTACGTGCCCTTTTGCAGGCTCTTCTGACCAGATGTGTTGGATAGTCCTTAGCTTGTAGCTTGGTGGCCAATTTATCAGCGTGCTTGCGATAGTCTGTTAAAGTTGAGCAGTTCTGTCGTAGATGTAGAAATTGTCCCACAGGGAGGTTCTCCTTCAGGGCCCACGGGTGGGAACTCTGAAACTGTAACAAGTTGTTGCGGTCCGTCGGTTTGTAGTACACCTCCGTGGCCAGGGTTCTGTCATTTTCATAAATGAGTAGGTCTAGGAACGGCAGCCGGTTGTCACCTATTGTCATGGTGAAGTTCAGGAAAGGATTGGCTGTATTAAGCCAATTAGAGAAGGTGAGAGCCTCTTCTTTAGTTCCTGTCCAGACCAATAGGATGTCATCTATGTATCGTTTCCAAAGTTTGATCTGCTGTAGGAACGGGTTATCTTCATGAAGAACCACCTGTCTCTCGAAGTTGTCGGCATGCCAGACTAGGGGCGAATGTGCTTCCCATCGACGTTCCTTGTATCTGTAAGAAGAAACTTTCTTCAACTTTGAAATAGTTCCTCGTGAGTGCCAAGTGTGCCAGATCCAGTATAAAATCAGGAGGCGTATGTGGCTGTCTTCTATTGGCTTTGAGAAGATTACTGATAACCTCCAGTGTGGCCTCCTGGGGGATATTTGTGTATAGGGATTCCACATCCAATGTGATCAAGAGTTCTTTGGTTTTATCAAAAGCCACATAATCTAGCAGTACCAGCACATCAGTGGTGTCCTTGAGATAAATTGGAATTTTGTTCATTAATGGCTGTAGGAAGAAATCCACAAACTGAGAGAGAGGCTCTAATACTGAGCCAATACCGGATACTATTGGTCTGCCTGGAGGAGAGATCTTTGCTTTGTGCACCTTTGGAAGAATGTAGAAATAAGGAATTCTTGGGTTTGCTTGTACCAGGAAAGCTGCTTCATGTTGGGTGAGCCAGTCGTTCTCAATGCCTTTCGTCACAAGGAAGGAGATTTCCTCTTGGATGTCAGATGTGGGATCTCGGGACAGACGTTTATAATGTTGGGTGTTACCCAGCAAACACTCACATTCGTCTCTGTACATTTTTTGCGGTAAGATTACCGTTGCTCTGCCTTTGTCAGCTGGTTTAATGATTATGGTAGGGTCGGATGTCAGACGTTTCAGAGCCGTGAGTTCATCCATGCTCATGTTATGGTATACTTTATTCAATGTCTCAGTGAGTCCACTTATTTTTCGAGACACTTACTTCTCAAATGCCAAGACCTCAGGGGGCATTTGTCCTGTGGTCAGATAAAAGGTGGATTTAGGACATAGGCCCTCATTCCAACCCTGGCGGTCTATGACCGCCAGGGTGGAGGGCAACGGAAGCACCGCCAACAGGCTGGCGGTGCTTCCAGGGCCATTCTGACTGCGGCGGTAAAGCCGCGGTCAGAAAAGGGGAACCGGCGTTTTCCCGCCGGTTTTCCCCTGGCCCAGGGAATCCTCCATGCGCCGCCATGGGGATTCCGACCCCCTTCCCGCCAGCCTGTTTCTGGCGGTTTACACCGCCAGAACCAGGATGGCGTGAACGGGTGTCGTGGGGCCCCTGGGGGCCCCTGCACTGCCCATGCTTTGCAGACAGTGAAAATCGCGACGGGTGCTACTGCACCCGTCGCACCCCTGCAACACCGCCGGCTCAATTCGGAGCCGGCTTCTATGTTGCAGGGGCTTTCCCGCTGGGCCGGCGGGCGGCCTTTTGACGGTCGCCCGCCGGCCCAGCGGGAAAGCCAGAATGGCATCCGCGGTCTCCTGACCGCGGAGCGGCCATTTGGCGGTGACTGCATGGCGGAGGTGGTTCAGGGAATGACCATTGTGCACGGTGCTGGTAAAAAGGCACCTGGTACTGAGTTGGAGGTCCATACTGAGTAGGCCACCCCCATTGTTGATTGTTATACGGGGGACAAGGAGGTAACATTGGTGGATGGTTCCACCTTCCTCAGCGTTGCCCGCGTCATCCGCAGCGTTGCCCTGTGTTACCTGACGACTCACTATCATTGTCTGAGCTGGTGTTATTGCCAGATGAAGTATCAGACATATTGCTAGCTTTGGCCACATAATCAGGTTTAGTGTAGGGGTAGACTTTCTCATGAGTAAACCGGCTAAGATCTTTCTGAAATTTTGAGATCTTTTGCTGGGTAAGGTATTCTTTATATTCGTTCATGTTCTTGTTGATCTTCTCTAGTTTCTTTTTAAAGGAGAGAATACTCAACTCTGATTTCAGGTTATTCTCACTTGTTTTTATCTGAATTATAAGGGCCTCAGATAACCTTGTTGCTGTTTTTATAATGAGGATGAGCCAATCCAGCGTACATTTCCATGCTATTAATGCCCAATCTTTTCTAAATTCTAGATCTTCTAAGAATATTCGTGGTTCATTGGTTACTAATAGCCCATTAGGTGCCGCATTGCTCCGGAGGTACTCCGTTAGGACGGCTCCGTGGAGGATGGTCTTTACATGTGACCGCTTTAGTTCCACTAGTGTGTCCCAGTCTCCCAGCTGGGACAGACTTTTAGAAAGGGCCGTATCGCCAAGGAGTGAGGGGGCTGACAGAATTGCTGTTACTTCCTCATCATTGAAGGTAAGACCCTCTGCCATATTGTTGAGGGAGTGGGAAAAAGTGAGGGAAAGAAAAGAGAGGGGGGCTATGACCTTAGTGTAGGTGTGTAAACCTAAAGGTAATAAGAGCAAAAGTTGCTCACCGAGAGAAACTCCCGCAGCTAACCAGCTGCTCAACTATCAAAACACATGGAGAGAGTATGAGGGAGACAAGGGAAACTAGGAGGAACACAATCGTACTCAGCTCCCTATATATATATATATAACCAAAAATCACACAAAGAAGTACAGGGTTCTCTAATAAATCAAAGAATAAACGTCAGGGGTACAATTTGTGCCCTTGATTACTCGAGATACTTATTAGAAGGATAAGGTTATTATGAGGTCAGTGAATTGCTGTGGAGTATTGGGAGGACACGGGGGAATTCCCTTTACGGACTAGGTGGTCTCACACACTCTATAGTGTCATGCTTCATCATTTGACCACCTAGTACAACCCAGGTAGGGCAGTACCACTTCTTTGTGTGATTCACAGAAGAGTGACACCTGAGGTCAAGGAAAACAGAGAGGCAAACTGCCCCAGCAACTGGTGACAGTCACCCTGCTGTTCCAGGGTCTGCGTGGGGAGCAGGTTCACACCCTCCACAGACCCATCTTTGTCTTGGGCAGACAGGAGGTCAGGAAGAGGCTCACTCACCTCCTCCATCCCATCATCTATTTCCAAGACCATGGTCAGTTCAGACTTCTAAAAATGTGGTTTAATGCAGTTCACGCGTAGGGCCCTCGAAGGGTTCCTGGGAGTCTTCAAGTTCACCAGATAGGTGACATTACTCTTGCGCTCTACCACCTCAAAAGGCTCAGTCCACTTGTCCTGGAGAGCATGAGGCTCCACTGAGGCCATGACCCACACTTTCTGCCCAAGCTGAAATTCAACCAGTGTGCTATTCTGGCTGTACCATCGTTTCATGTCCTCCTGGCTGGATTCTAGGTTCTCCTGAGGTAATATCCTGAAAAGGGCAGTCTGGTTTCTAAAGGCCAGCACGTAGCTAAACACATCCTGGTGGCCTACTGGAAACCTTTACCCAACCATCCTTCACAAGACTCAGAGGTACCCTCACAAGGTGGCCATACAGCACCTCAAAGGGGCTAAAACCAAGTCCCTTCTACGATACCTCCCTGTATGGAAAGAGAAGGCATGACAAGAGGACGTCCCACTTACACCTCATGACAGACCTATAATCATGCCTTACAGGGTGTGGTTGAACCGTTCAACCAACCCTTTTCCATGGGTGTGATAAGGAGTGTCGAACTTGGAGGTTACCTCACACTTCTTCCACAGATACTTCATATAGGTAGATATGAAGTTGGTACTCTGGTCAGATACCACCTCCTTGGGGAACCCCATGTGGGAAAAAATCCCGATTAATGCCCGGCCCACCACGGGGGCTGTCACTGAACTCAGAGGGATGGCCTCCGGGTACTGGCGGAATGGTCCACCAAGACCAGGATAAACGTATTGCCCATGGCTCTCTTGTGGTCCAGAGGCCCCATAATGTCAATTCCCACCCGCTCAAAAGGGGTGCTGACAACAGGGAAAGGTTGGAGGGGAGCCTTGCATCTCCCCCCCCTCTTGCCACTTGCATGGCAAGTCTGGCAGGATCTACAATAGATGTCAGAGCACCTGCAAATTTGGGACCAGTAAAAGTGGGTGACAATCCTCTCAAACGTTTTGTCCTGTCCCAAATGTCCTGCCAAAGGCACATTATGAGCCAACTCCAGTAGGAAGGTTCTGAAGCGCTCAGGAACCACCAGCACATGTGCTGCCCCAGGCTCAGCAACCGTAGGCTCACTATACAAGAGGCCATCCTCCCAGTAAATCCAGTATGACCCAGACTCCTTGCCAGATGCCTGGTCTGCAGTCTGTCATCATAGACCCTCAGGAGAAGGACATGACTTCTGTGCCTCACAGAACTTTTTAGTGGTGGGAGCCCTTTCCTGCTGCCAATGGGTCAGCTCGGGCATCTCTCCCGTTCAGCCACTTGTTCCCCTGTAGGCTCCAGGGTGCCCCCTTAGGTTCAGCCTCCACCTGCATGGTGGGAACTTCTGGGGTCGGTTTCCTGCGCACCTTGCTGTTCCTCTTCCTGGCCAGCACCTGGACCACTCTTTCAGGCTCCTGAGCCTTCGGATCACTCTGACTGGCTGCCATAGACCGGGTGGTCACACATGCCTACCCAGGCAGACCCAACATCTTCAAGCGTGACCAGCTTTCCAACTCACTCCAAGGGGAATCCTTCAGGTCATTACCCAGCAGACAATCAACAGGTGTGGTTGAACTCACAGCTACCCTCAAGGAACCTGAGATCCCCCCATTCAAAGGGAACCTGTGTCACCTTACACAGGTGCTCTAAGTTGTCTACAGCAACTACTTGGTGAAACACATTTTCTGCATTCCATTCTATATAGTACAATGCGCTGGACAGGGGGTCTCTCAAGGCAACATCATCACCAGGAGGAGGAATGTCCCCACCCTGAACAGTGGGTAGAGGAGCTGTGGGTGTAGACGTTCTTTCCTTCGTGTTATATTTTTGCTTCACAGTGATCAGCTCCCTGCTTTGGCACAACTTTATAGGCGTAAACATCCCGAAGTTTCCAAAATAAAATGTCTTTTGTTTATATTTTGTGTTAGCAAATCCTGCTCTGAAACCCTCACATTTACTGCAAAAGCATATACCTACATGTAAGGAGATCTCTGCCACCAGAGCAGAGATCTCAAATCGAGAAACGAAACGAAAGCGAGAGGCGAAGGGGCTGATCTATGGCTGTAGGTTTGTATATTCCTTTTTAGCACATGAAATAGTACTACTGGAGTATTACTTTAGGTACTTCAAAATGCCTTTTAGGCATCAGGCCATTTCTGATTATGATAAAAGATTCTGGCCCTCATTATGACCTTGGTGGGCGGCTTCAGCCGCCCGCGAAGATCTGACTGCCAGGCGGCGGCCAATGCGGCCGCACTCCCGCCGCGGTCATTTTGAGATCCCCGCCGACCCAGCGGGGATCTCGGCCGCAACACAGACAGTGAAGAGCTGCAAGGGGCCCTGTCAGGGGGGCCCGCGACTCCCCGTACCGCCAGCCTTTTCCTGGCAGTTCAAACCGCAAGGAAAAGGCTGGCGGCTGGGGACTCGTAATACCCTGGGCAGCACTGCAAGCAGAGCTGCCCTGGCGGATTATCACTGCTAGGGCAAATGTGGCGGGAAACCGCTGGCCCCGGTGGTGCGACCGCGGCACACCCGCTGCGGTCATAATAACCTTGGAAGCACCGCCAGCCTGTTGGCGGTGCCTCTGTCAAAACAGCCCTGGCCACTTCCCCGCCTCCCGCCAGTATGGCTGTTGGCGGCTCTCCGTCCGTAAAAGGACGGAGAGCTGCCAACGATCATAATAGGCCGAGCAGCAAACCGCCACCAATGGCGGTCTTCTACACGGCGGTCCCTCGGCGGTCTTCAAAAAAGACCGCTGAGGTCAAAATGACCCCCAAAGTGACCCACCATTCCCTTCCTGCCTTTTGTTTTCCAAATTAGAAGCAAATCCTTTTTGAAACAAATGAGCCATGTTTCATCAAAACAGTACAGTGCTAATTTAACACAGACCTCTGCCCCAGTGTTAGACCGTCTAGTTTCTTAAATAGCTGAGGAGCTAGAACAGCACTTTTTTACCATCTTGGACATGGGTAAATGGTTGCTTGTTTCTGGAATTTAAAATGTATGTGCTGTTTTTGGCTGGGAATATAGCAGTACGTGTTGACATGTCTAAAATAAACATTGGAACATAACACTATCAAATACACAAATCAAGATAACACTATTAAAAGATGATAGGGCACAACAAAACAGTCAAACTAGGACACAACACAGCAACCACAGTACAAAACAACTAAATCCCATTGTAATAATTCAGCACAAAACATATCAAGACACAAAATACAACAAAAACATATAACCACCGCAACATGCTACACATTATTCTTGTCACACAATACCACCTCCAGAATCCTGCATTTATAATACGATGGTAAAATATGCTTGCACCAAACACTGCTTTAACTTACCACCGAGGGCATGAAATACCGCCAGTCAGAAGTCTTTTTTTTAATCAGGCCCATGGATGTAGTTCCTGAAACAAGTTCTACGAAATACGCAAGTTGGAAAATAGTCCTGTGTGGTTGAAACTTCTCTTTTTAAAGCATCTTTATTATCGTCTTTTAACTGGAACTGCTGTTCCATCTACCAACGGGAATTAATCTTCTTTAGTCTTCAGATAATCAATTCGGAAAACCAGCTGATAGTGAAATGGTTTGCCCTATTGACTGATTTATACTGTCGCATTGTTTCGTACTGAACTAAAGCACCAGTGTTCACAGGCACTACACGTGTTTTTGCTCCAGGGAGCAGTAATCCTCTACTTACCAGAAATGCATTTGCAATTTAATTGCTCGGGGAAGGATTATAGTAAATGGCTTTGAATGTTTCTGTTGATAAATAATCCATGTGCAAATTTTAGATTTTCTAAATTCAGAATAAGTTTGCCACTGAAGCGAACGAAGAGGGAAGAAGTCACAAAAGGACACCAATTCCTACAAAAAACCAAAGCCAGTAGGTTTTACTTTTGTGTAGTGCAAGCACGCAGAAAACTCATCCGCACAGAAAATCCATTCACATAGAAAACTCCTGCACACATTGACGAGGATTACACATGCATGCTCAAGTGCAGATAAGGGAACACATTTAGAGGTGGAGAAACAGTCATTCAAAACAAAACCCTTGGCCTGTCCTCGGAAAAATATTTTCCATTGTAGATAAAATATTTTGGTATCCATATGCATCTAATGACGAAAGTGTGGAAACGTGGGTCTGAGATCAGAAAGAAATCACAGGGTGTGACAGGGTAAGTTAACTCAGTTACTTTATTTGTTATCCACTCGATGTTAGTGTTTAGAGTTAGTGTTCACAAGGGGCTCACTCTTTTTTAGAGCTATTAGTAGGTGATAGATGGCAGATGGAGCATGTCTTGAGGCTTAAAATGCCTTCTTTAAGGACATGCCCTGAGTATGCCCTCAAGGCAAGTCTGAATATGCAAAGAATTTAATAAATGTGCAGCAAGGATCATTATGTGATGGTTTGGAAATCTTATCATAGGAACAGTAGTAGCAAAAAAGCTAAAATAAAGCTCAACACGATATATGAAAATAAGAAATCAGTAAACAGTAAAAGGGAACACCAAAAGGGACTAGTAGCATTTCCTTGCTGTTTACACAGAATGCAAAGCACTGTGGCTATGAAGGCAGAACTATTTGACACAAGGCACTTTGAAAGTATGTATATGAACAGAAAACACAGAAACAGACTTTTCATTCTGATAATGTCACAATTTTGTGCTGATGAATATATGTAACTAACGATTTCTCACCTCAGAATACTCAACAGGTGATAAACTGGATATCGAAATAATCTCACAGCACTCCATATAATGCCACCCCTATGTGCCGATATCAGCTCCTTTCTCTCTGTGCATTTCAACGTGGATCCAGAGCTCCACTTCAAACAGTGTTAGTTTTTCTATGACTTCTAAACGATTTCAAACTAGTATGCTAGAGAACGGTATCCCCGTCCAAAACTACAGATTTCAACCCATTCTGTGACTGTAAGAATCATGGACCACGCAAAATGAGTGTCTTTCGTGTCTAGGCTCGGCCAAAACTCTAAATCATGTGATAAGTGCACCTCATGGACCTGAAGGTGATCTGAGACCTGTAGGTGAAGCTATATGTTGCAGAAGAAGAAGTTACATCCTTCTCATAAGTGACACTCCCTTTCCAAATAGCAGGAGCAAACCTGGTCCCAAGGCCATTCCCGCGATTGCCCAGCCATGCGCTTTAAGTCCTCCAGTAAGTCCAAGTCAAAGCACAAGGAAGTGATGAAGGACTCAACACCAACCCACCACTTTGATTTAAAAAAGAATGCATGAGGGAATTACTGTGTTAATTGCGGCCAGGTGAGGAATCTGGCCACCGGAGTGATTCCTCAGCCGCTCCTGACACGGCCTGAATTTCCCAGGCTGTGGTTGACTCCACAGCAGATCGAAGCCTTCTAGGAGATCATGCTGCAGATTTTTGGTGTGGTTCCAGCTCTCATTTGTGTTCCTCTAATCCTCTCAGAACGGCAAGGGCCCTTAGTCAGTTTACTGCTGTTTATTCCCTGGGGCACATTACACAGGCCTCTACCGACTCTGGGACAAACTTGTACTCTGGCTACGAGTTCCATGCAGTACCCGCTACACCAACACTGGCAACGATTCCACTGGTCACTATCAGACTCCAAACCAAATTCATCCTGAACTGTTCCGATGTAACACTATGAAATTACTAAAGTACAACCGGTCATGTTGCAACCTGTCTCTACCTCACTGCCCCCATTTCGCACCTACCAGCAAAAGCCACATTATATTTTTAGTTCTGTAAGACATTGGGTTATTGGTTGAGGGTAGAAGCCTCACTTGAGCAAAAAACACAATCCTTGTCAATGTGAACCCCATAGTCACTAAATTAACCTGTGCTTAACCCTATCGTAGCCTGTTGCAAAGCAGTCAAAGTTAACTTGGAGGGAAAGTGTAAAGTGTTTATGCAGCACACAAACAGTAGTATGGTGAAAACACACAAGAAAACTCCCAAACTAATTTTAAAAAAGAGTCAAGTTTAATAAGTAAAATGATGCCAGAACGACACACACATCCAATCGGTAGAACAGGAGAAATGCAGTTTCAAACTGATAGGTAGTTATAGCTCCTAAAATCACAAAGCACCACTCGCAGTCATCTGGTCGCGCTATACCGGAGGAAAGTAACAAGTTGAGGCTGACCACAGTTGTGCTCGGGCTGAATACCAAGTTACTGCTGAAAAAGTTACCTAAAGTCTGGTGCGAAGAGTTCCTTTCCCAGTGGAGGAGATCGCGAGGAAAAGGGAACGATTTGTGGATGGTTATCGCTGTAGTGTGAAGAGCAGCTCAGGTTGTGTGGGCTGTCGTCTCTGTAACAGGAAGAGCTGGTCGGGTGTCACTGACGGTCATTGCTGGAGCTTTGTTCTGGCGGTCACCATGGGCTGTAATACTAAGTGCAGATCTTGCATGCTGGTCGCCACTAGCGATCACTGTGGTGCAAAGAGTCTGGTTTACTGGAGCTTCACATTAAGGGGCATATTTATACTCCGTTTGCGCCGGAATTGCGTCGTTTTTTTTGACGCAAAACTAACTCCATATTTATACTTTGGCGTTAGACGCGCCTAGCGACAAAGTCCATGGAGTTTGCGTCATTTTTTAGCGTGGACACCTACTTTGCGTTAATGATATGCAAGGTAGGCGTTCCCGTCTAAAAAAGTGACTCCGAGGCATGTGCGCCGTATTTACACTCCCGGGCAAAAATGTCGCCCGGGAGTGGCGGGTCAAAAAAAATTACGTCCAGCCGCTTTTGCGTCATTTTTTAGCGCCTGGTCAGGGCAGGCGTTAAGGGACCTGTGGGCTCAGAAGGAGCCCAGATGTGCCCTCCCATGCCCCCAGGGACCACCCTGTCACCCTTGCCCACCCCAGGAGGACGCCTAAGGATGAAGGGACCCATCCCAGGGAACATAAGGTAAGTTCAGGTAAGTATTAATTTTTTTTTTTTTTGTGGCATAGGGGGGCCTGATTTGTGCCCCCCCCTACATGCCACTATGCCCAATGACCATGCCCAGGGGACAGAAGTCCCCTGGGCATGGCCATTGGGCAAGGGGGCATAACTTCTGTCTTTGCTAAGACAGGAGTCATTTCAATGGGGGTTGGGAGTCGAAAAAAATGGCGCAAATCGAGTTGAGGCGATAATTTTGCCTCAGCCTGACTTGCCCCATTTTTTGGTGCCCAAGCTCCATATTCCCCTACGCCGGCGCTGCCTGGTGTATGTCATTTTTTTTTACGCACACCAGGCAGCGCCGCCGGCTAACGCCGGCTAACATCATTGAATAAATACGGCGCCCGCATGGCGCTTCAGAATGGCGTTAGCCGGCGTTAGATTTTTTGACGCACAACTGCGTTGGCGCAGTTGTGCGTCGAAAAGTATAAATATGGCCCTAAGTTCACAGGAGCTTCCCATTGGTGGTCATTGTAGTTAGCAGAGGCTTGGTGTGAACGGGCCCGGTCATGGTTGTAAAGTGCCCAAAACTTCAGGATTTCACTTTTCTTCTCAGGAGGAGCTAAACTGATGCAAGCCAAGGGTTCAGGACCTGGGGAGCCACCTCTTGGTGATCAGAAACTAACTCCAGCAGAGACCCGCTGGCCTCAGGCAGGTTCAGTTGCAGGTCCAGGCAAGTCCAGTGCAGCAGGTCAACTGGGCTACTGCAGGGAGACATCTGAGGCTTGTTGTGTCCCTGTAGATCAGACAGGAGGACAGACAATTTACCCTTGAAGTCACTCAAGTTAGTCTGGGATAAAGGAAGCAGGTCCACTCTTCCTTCTCAGAGAGCACAACGGTCCTAAAGCAGCAGGGCAGTCCTCTGGAGGAACAAAGCGAGCCTCAAGCAGCAGGACAGTCTTCTGGGAAAAAAGGCATTCCTTCTTCTGTAATGTCCACAGGTCCAAGAGTGTACTACTGAGTGTCTCTGAAGGCCCGTAGTCAGATTCTGCATACTCTGATTAATGAGATTGAGCTGTTGCTCAGTTTTTTTATTCACCTTCTCCTGCCATACCTTTAATGTCCTTAAATCCTCTAAGATCTGAAGAAGAAGTGAATCTGTAGACCCTGCTACTTTTGGTCTCGAGGCCACTTGTGTTGAAGCTTGATGGTGCTCTGAGTTAGCAATACCAGTCTGAGCCCGGGGTGCCAATGTAAGAGTCTAAGTGGTTCTTCTGCCACCTGGAGTCTTCCACCCCAGGCTCCACCAGCGATGGCTTTGGGGGTGGGAGCTGCTTCTTATTTTGTTAGCAGCCAGATCGCCTTTTATCTGTTCTGAAACCAGAGAGTTGCTGATCAAATTCAAAGACGGGCTATCCTTCAAGCAATCCTTTAACCCAGCCCCCGCAAATAGGGAATAAGTCTGTCTCTTCTGTGTCTCTTTGGCTTCATTCTTTATCGCCCCTGCCAACATTGCAGTATCCTGAGCAGCTGTCACATTTATTTTTTGGGGGGCAGAGCTAGAGTCTGGGATTCTTATCGCAATAGCTGGGGAGTCGTGATCTTCTACACCCCTTTCTATTAGTACTGGCGTGCCTGCACCCGGCTTGTGATGTACCTCAAAGTCCTGTTGAACTTTTTCTAGGCTTGAGTATGAACATGATGAAAGGCCTAGTAATGAAGAGGGTGATTGTCTCTCTGTTGTCATATTGCCATGGCCTTGAGCCATGCCAGCTAACCTATCTCGCTGTTTATGTACTGATTTGGCAATTGCCTTGGCACCTTTAGCAGAGGCAGCATTGTGAAGTTTAACCGTTGAATCACAATACAGGCACTTCACAGTGTCATGCCTGGCGACAAGCAAACATATGGTTTTGCCTGGAGCCGCAAGCTGCATCTGTGACTACACGAACCGCCTCCGTAGCCCCAGGAATCTGCTTTAACTTGAGTGGCCTAAATCAGTCACCAAGGTTCTATTTCAATAAATCAGTGAATCAACAATAATTCAACAGCTCTGCATCAATTAGTCAAATGAGAAAATCCTAATTTCTCGTCCCATCCAAATTGCGATGCCACAAACCAAAAGAGATCATTCTAAGCCTTCAGCAAAAAGAAGCAGCCTGGTCAGTTAGTGGCATATGCCCTTAGGGAAATAAACGTGTAATGTGTAATTTAAATTTTTTTTAGTCAAAAGCTCTGGGGATGGTAGCAGTGGCTAAGACCTTTATGATTCAAGTTATGACGCTATGGGCTGAAAAAGTCTCAAAAAGTTGAAAGCACTTGCACAGGCATGCAGATTCAGCAGGCTCAGTAGCGCGTACAGTATTGCATGCACTCACCCCACAGGACCCGATCCAGTGCGGCCCCACTCACATAGCTGATGCAATACATGCGATCCGTGCAGGCGGGGGGAGCAATTAATTCCGCTGAACCTCCAACGCCGAGTGCTCCCTGTCTCGGCGATTCTCTGCTTCAGGCCATCAGATCCTTCAACCCACAATCCAAAAAAAGCTGCAGAAAGGGGCCTTCTTGCTGGGCCTCTGTAGGAGGCTGGCCTGACTTGTAGTGGGAACCAAAGGTACTTATACCTTATACCAGGTCCAGTTATCCCTTATTAGTGAAATGTACTCAGTGTCTAGAAGCCAGGCTGTCTAGAGGTAGCTGTAGGCAGAGCAGCCAAGGCTCAACTAGGAGACATGCAAAGCTCTTGCAATACCACTGTAGTCACACAGGGGCATATTTATACTCCGTTTGCGCCGAATTTGCGTCGTTTTTTTCGACGCAAATTCGACGCAAAACTAACTCCATATTTATACTTTGGCGTTAGACGCGTCTAGCGCCAAAGTATGAGGAAGGAGCGTCATTTTTTTGCGTGAACGCCTTCCTTGCGTTAATGAGATGCAAGGTAGGCGTTCCCGTCTAAAAAAATGACTGCGACGCAAATGCGTCGTATTTATACTCCCGGGCAAAAATCACGCCCGGGAGTGGGCGGGGCAAAAAAACCTGCATTTGCGCCTCTTTTTAACGCCTGGGTCAGGGCAGGCGTTAAGGGACCTGTGGGCTCAAAATGAGCCCACAGCTGCCCTCCCATGCCCCCAGGGACCCCCCCTGCCACCCTTGCCCACCCCAGGAGGACACCCAAGGATGGAGGGACCCATCCCAGGGACATTCAGGTAAGTTCAGGTAAGTATAATTTTTTTTTTTTTTTTTTTTTTTTTTTGGCATAGGGGGGCCTGATTTGTGCCCCCCTACATGCCACAATGCCCAATGGCCATGCCCAGGGGACATAAGTCCCCTGGGCATGGCCATTGGGCAAAGGGGCATGACTCCTGTCTTTACTAAGACAGGAGTCATGTAAATGGCGTCTGGGCGTCGTTAAAAATGGCGCAAATCGGGTGGAGGTGATTTTTTTGCCTCTACCTGACTTGCCCCATTTTAAGACGCCCTAACGCCATTTTCCCCAACGCCGGCGCTGCCTGGTGTACGTGTTTTTTTTCCACGCACACCAGGCAGCGCCGGCTAACGCCATTCAATAAATACGGCGCCCGCATGGCGCTTCAGAATGGCGTTAGCCGGCTCTAATCTTTTTGGCGCAAAACTGCGATAGCGCAGTTTTGCGTCAAAAAGTATAAATATGGCCCACAGTACTCACACACATGAAAGACAATACTCAGTGTTATGAAAAATAAAGGTACTTTATTTTAGTAACACAAGGCCAAAAATACTATGGAGACTATACTTCCTTAGGAGGTAAGTAAATTTCAAAATATATACTCTTGTAACCAAAAACAGGTAAGTAAACCGTCGGAAAATATTGCACATAGTGAAAATCACCATAGGTTGCAATGCCCTAGGGGCAACACAAACAATATACTAAAATAGTGGAATGTGAAATTCGGTTTCCCACCTAGGCAAGTGTAGTGTGTAGAGTGGCTTTGGGAGTGTAGGAAAACACCAAAGGTAAGTAAAGTACCTCACAAGTGCCCAGCAAAGCAGGAGTAAACACAGCAAGTTTCCTAAAACACACTAGAAGTCGTGGTAGAAGACAGTGCAAGAACCAGAAGAGACTCCAAGACACCAACAATGGATTCTTGGCCATGAAGACCTGTGGAAGAAGTCCACAAGAAGCACTGAAGAGTCCAGGGAGAACAGGAGCCCCTGCTAACCTGGATGAAAGGTCAAAAGGAGAACCACCAGTGAGAAGACAAAGTCAGTATTGCACCAAAGAAGATAGATGTGGGTTCCTGGTTGGTGCAGAAGATGTCCAACGCCGGATGGATGAATGCAGTCTGGTTTGCGTTGTTGGATTCCACCAACAAGCCTTGGTAAACGCAAAACTTGCATTTCGTGACAAATGGCACAGCTCAGACCCAGGAAGGACCAGGTCGAATCTACCCAGAAGGGGGAGACAGAGGGGGCTCTCAGCAACTGAGAGAGCCCTCAGAAGACCAGGCAGCATGCACAGCAGTCCCTCAATATGGGGACAAAGAAGTTGCAAATGGCAGTCATCACAGCACTACACAAAGGGATCCCACACCGCCCGAGAACAACTCAGGGAGCTGAGCATCGCAGGATAGTGTGCTAGGGAACTGAGCTAGGCTGTGTACAAAGGAATTCTTGGAAAAGTGCACAGAAGCCCTAGGAGCTGCAAAAACACAGTACACAGGGGTACTGTCTGGCACAGGGAGACAAGCTCTTACCTCCACCAAATTTGGACAGCTGGACCTTTGGACAGTCAGGGTCATTTTATTCCACCACCTGTGTTCCAGGATCCATGCTCGTTGTCAGGAGAGGGGACCCAGAGTACCGGTTGTCGCTGCAGAGAGCTGCCTGCTGAAGCTGGGAAGTGACTCAGTCACTCCACAGGAGATTCCTTTGGTTCTTCTGGTGCAGGATGAAGACAGGCAGTCCGTGGAGCATGCACAACCTGGAAACCGTTGCAGTTGCTGGCAGGAGCTGAAGTTACAAGGTTGCAGAAGTTGTCTTTGCTTCTTTGTTGCAGTTTTGTAGAGTTCCTGGAGAAGTCAGCGGTTAATCTGTCGGTAGAAGATGAAGTAAAGGATGCAGAGGATCCCTGCTGGAGTCTTGCAATCTGAATCTGAGGAAACACTCAAAGGGGAGACCCTAATTGGCCCTCAGAGGGGGATTGGCTACCTAACCAGGTATGGACCCATCAGGAGGGGTCTCTGATGTCACCTGCTGGCAATGGCCACTCAGATGCTCCCAGAGTTCCCTGACCATTATAACAAAAAGATGGCATAACCCAGGAACAGTCTGGAGGAGCTCTGGGCACCACCCCTGGGGTGGTGATGGAGAGGGGAGTGGTCACTCCCCTTTCCTTTGTCCACTTTCGTGCCAGAGCAGGGACTGGGGGTCCCTGAACCGGTGTAGACTGGATTATGCAAGGAGGGCACCATCTTTGTCCTTCAAAGCATTTCCAGAGGCTCTGGGAGGATGTCCCTTGCATGCCTGTAACACCTATTTCCAAAGGGAGAGGGTGTAACACCCCTCTACTACAGGAAATGCATTGTTCTGCCTTCCTGGGATTGAGCTGCTCAAGCCCCAGGAGGGCAGAAGCCTGTGTGTGAGGTGGCAGCAGCTGGGGCTGCAGTGAAAACCTCAGAAGCCTGGTCTGGCAGTACTGGGGAGCCATGTTAGAGCACCCAGAGTGCATGGGAATGTGCAACCAATATTGGAATCAGTATTGGGGTACATTCCCAGTTGTAAGACACCTCACATGACCATATTCAGAGTTACCACTGTGAAGCTCTATATAGGTATTGGCCTACTTATAATGGCGTCCCCGCACTCACAAAGTCTGGATGACATGGGGGCACCTCTGCTCGTGCAGGGGTGCCCTCACCCACAGGTACTATGCACCTAGCCTTCAGAGTCTGAAGGTTAGACATATAGATGACTTATAAGTGACCTGATGCTGTGAAAATGGCTGTGAAACAGTGCTTACTCTATTTCACTCAGGCTGCAATGGCAGTCCTGAAGAATTGTTTGTATGAGTTCCTTAAGGGTGGCAAAAGAAATGCTGCAGCCCATAAGGATCTCCTGGAACCCCAATGCCCTGGGAACCTTGGTACTGTCAGGAATCTCCAATGTGCCTCCTGTGTTATCTGTCAGCATCCCCAGGAATTAGGGTTAAATCATATCTCTGCTCTTGGTTAAACTTTCATGTTTCTAAGTAAACAAAATGTGCTGTGTTACACAATTGGTTTTATCAATGCTTGTTTTACCAATGTTTGTTTGCTAATGTGAGCAGGTGTCGACACGTGCTTCTAATTGGACGTGGTGTAGACATGTGCTTCTAATTGGGTGTGGTGACTCATCCACATGTGGAAACTCAACTGCTTTCCTGATTGGCTATAAATAGCAGAGTGAAGCTTGCCTCCCTGCTTGGCTTTTTTTTGCTTCCTGAACTAAGCATCTGATTTAGCAATCCAGCCCTTGGTGTCATCCTCGTATTCAGGATTATTGAGGTAATTCTTTTCTTCGTTCCTGTACCAGCTGACACCAGGTATTCCTCCAGGCTCCAGAAAAGACTGCAGCAAAGTGACTAGTATTCTCCAGGGAGTTTGTTCTTTGAGCGCCGCACTTTCCTAGAACTGCTGGTGTATTTCAGACCTAGTATTTTGGCAGAGTGCTTATCTTGACGAGACAAATGCATTTCTGAACATTCTACATTATTATTGTAGTTACTTGCCTTAATGTGCTTCAAGAAATCTGCTTGAGCTCAAATACTACAAAAAATGACAGTGCACATTTAAAAGAGCATTTACGGGACTTTTCTTTCTCTAATAGCATAACTCTTGAATTTAAATTGTGTCATTCATGTCTGTGTTTCAGGTTTGTTGAATTTGCTTTTGAAGGGTTTTACACACACACAGTGAAACCAAACCAAACTGTGCCACCCTAACGGTTTAAATCCAGAGTGGACATTTGTATTTCTTGGATTGTTTTTGTTCTTTTTAGTTTAACCCTATACATGCAGGAAAGTTATATGTGATATAATTAATACCCTTGTTTTTCATTCTTGTGCATGATAAGTGCAACCACAGTTCTAATGGTAGTGTGCAACAGTGAATCTCTGTGATGCCAGCCCTAGTGTCGCAGTACTTATTGTTATGGTAGTCAGTTTGGGTTTTTGGTAATGTAGTGTTTGTAATTGTGCCAACAGTTATTATTATCCAAGAAAAGTGCTGGAGTATCCCGGTGTTCTTCTACCGCTCCCGTGCCCATATCAGAAAGAGAGATTCAGTTTCATGGAAGTTGAGTGCACTAACTTTACTATCACTCTGTCAACAACAACCTGCCCCCTGAAGATACAGGGTGCCGGGCTGGACCGGAAAGACATGGCAGTGTTTTGTCTTCTTCTCATCCACTCCCCCTTTCCTTTTGAGACACCTGCCAGGGTTTCTGTGCCCACCAGGAAGTGCTCAGAGGTGTTCCAGGAGGTCGGGGGCATACCATCGCCCCTGCAGACATCCTGATTTTCAGGTGAGTGGCTGCGTCTCGACAGGTACCACATCGCCCCCCTACAAGGGGGGTCCAATATCCCAAGTTGGAGTGGAATATTGGGTACCCGTATGTAAGTACAAATTTGGAATCAGAGAGAGCATAAGCACTGGAATTCTGGTTAGCAGGACTCCAGTGACACAGTTAAGCATACTGATAAAAACAGTGAAACGGACTGACAAGTAGGCCACAACCTATAAGCAATGGGGTTCTTACTAGCAGGATCCCAGTGACACAGTAAACACACAATGACAAACAGGACAAAAATGGGGGTAACCATGCTAGAAAGAGACTACTTTCTCACAGCATCCCTCGGAAGTGGCAGACGCGACAGCTTCCGCTCTGCCATACCGCACACCTCAGCTGCTGTCAAGTGACTTAGCCGCGGAGCATGACAGGAGCTCCAAAACCGCAGTTAAGCAATGGTCTCAGATTTAGAAGATGTCAAAGAGCAGCAGGACGGCATTACTGCAAAACCTCACGTGGAACTGATGGAGCTACAGGCAAAGATTGATGATGCAGAGACAGGTCTTGCTGCACAAATTTGAGATTTATTGGTGTCCCAGAAGGGCATGAAAATGGTCAAACTGTGACTAATTTCATCTCTGATCTGGTGACAAAATGTGTGTACCCAAAGGCCGAGGCACAAAAATTTAATTGAACTATTATACGTGCACACTGCGTTCTCAGTACACAACCGTCAAATGCAAAATACCCTTGGACGATATTAGTGAATTTTGGTTACTACTGAATAAAAGAACTGATCTTATCAAGGCTGTAAAAGACAAATCCTATGAGATACCATGCGATTTTTCTTTTAAGTTTTTTTCTGATATGTCTGCTATAGCAGTACATTGTAGAAAAGAGTTTAGGAGCTAAATTAGCAGCTTTCAGCAAGTAGGGGCTCCAGCTGGTATCACACAGCAATCCTAGCTGAAGGTTTTCTACAAGGGCCGCTTTCAGATTTTTAATTCAGTGCAGCAAGCACAAGAATTGTTATGTATAATTAAGCAGTCAGGGAAAAAGAACGGGTGGATGTGAGTTTGAATATCAGATTCACCTTCAGGAGGTATTTGTTCTATAGGCAACCAGGAATGATAAGGGGGAAGAAAAAGCTGAAATGTTGATCTGTTTTGTTGTTCAAAGTTGCCACATCTTGTGTTAGTAAGATCAGAAACAAATGTAACTTTTGGTTTATGGTTTATGCACTTCTCTCTGAGCCATGTTTTTCTGCACTAACTTGATTTTGTTTCACAAGTGCCTCTGGCTGCCTTCGAGGACTTTTTGTTGCCATGTCACTGCACCAAGCAAATAGGAAGGGAGGTGGAGGCCTGGGACACTGGGGCTCAGAAGGGAGGGGGTGGGAAGTGTGGAGGGAGCTTGGTCAGGCCCCAGGGTTTCAGGGGATGAGGGTGGGGCGGGTCACCATGGAGGGCGGTAAGTGGGTTTGGGTAAATGGATGGGCGATACATAAGTTTCAATGTCTTGCTATAATTTGAGAACTGTGTAATGCAATGTGAATGGCCTTAACAACAGGTTGAAATCACAAGGCTTGCTGGCTTGGTTTAGGGCCTTAAAAGCTGATATAATACTTTTACAAGCAACACACCTGAAGGTAGGTGGTCGCTTCCCCTGAATACCTTCGGATATACAACATACTTTTCTTGGCTTTTTTTTTAAGAATAAAGTTTGGAAATAAGAATAATCTCACAAAGAAACAGAGAGAAGCCCTGAAGGGGTTAGAGAACTGTGATAACATAACAATCAAACCAGAGACAAAGGTGGTAGTATAGTGATTATGGATACAGATGACTACATCAGAAGGATGAATGAACTGTTACAGGGAGCAGAACATTATAGAAAATCCAGTAAGGAGGAGTGATTAGCTTTAGGAAGAAAAAGAAAGGGAACCCTGCGTTCAGCAAAGTAGGTTTAACTAATTTGTCAGAATGAATATGAATTTTTATATAATGAATATCCCATGATACCAGCTTTGTATGGCCTGCGTAAGATTCATAAAAATATGTGGGATCCACCAATGCGACCAATTGGTTCAAGTATGAACTCTCTTACTGAACCCTTGAGTACATTTGTGGACTGTTTATTAAAACCATTAGTACTTAAACAATCTTTGTATATTAAGGACTCAACGGATATGATCTGTAAGATCTAAGGAATACGTTTTGATTCCAATAGGGATTGGCTTGTAACTCTTGATATTAACGCCCTATATACAAATACTCCACAAGATGCCACAGCAGAAATGCTCAAGGGGATGTTATGTGATGAAGAGGGCGAGCTGTCTGCCCATGCACATTTGATTATAGAGTGGGTGGAGATTATTCTGAAGAATAATATTTTTTTATTCAATGATGAAATATTTTGTCAGGTTAAATGGACCAGCATGGGTGCAACTTGTACTCCAAGCCTGGCATGCCTCTATGTAGGTTCTTTTGAGGAAAAGCATATATACAATGAAATGGCCCAAGGTTTTGAGAATGGTAGGAATTGGGTGTGTTTCATTGATTATATGTTTTTGCATATGGCAGGGAAACAGAGAGGATTTGGAGTCTTTTATTCTTTGGGTAAATTGTGTGGATCCAAATCTTAAGTTTACCTCAACCATCAGTCAGTTGGAGTGTGATTTTTAGATATAAAGATAAAAGCAGTGGAGATGAGGCTAGAGGTTGAGTTATATATGAAACCAACAGATCGAAGTACTTTATTGCATTATACTAGCAAACATCCTGGATGTCAGAAATACAATATATCATTTGGCCAATTACTGAGGCTGAGGCGGAATTGTACAAACAGGGAGAATGTTGAGATACATGCTGCAACACTAGACGAAAAATTATTGGATAGAGTTTACCCCAAATCTAATACGGAGAGCTTATAAGAAAGCAAAACATTGCAATAGGAAAAGTTTGTTTGGAGGGGAACGTAGAGTACAGGAAAAAACAGAATTGTTTGTATTACAAATTACTCCCATATTAGTAAAAAAATAAAAAAATTGATAAATAGGAATTGGACACTTCTGAATGGAGGGGACGGTGAGAGTTTAGAGAAACCCCTTTTTGCCTTCAGAAGGAATAGGTCAACAAGAAACTAATTCGTACACACATATAGAAAACCAAAGGTGGTTCAGCAGTGAGCTATAAGAGATGGGAGTAAAATCAAAGGTAATTTCCCAAGTGGTACCTGTGGTAATTGTAATACCATCAAGAAGGGTGTGCAGTAGTGGAACTAAATGTAATAAGTCATCAACTTGCAGATACGGTGAATTGTAGAACAAGAAATGTGATATATTTGATTGTGTGTCCATGCAATAAGGGGCACATAGGCGAGACAAGCAGAAAAATGATATTGAGGTTAAATTAACATAGTCAGCGCTAAGAACAAAGAAGAAAAATGCACCCTTAGTTGAACATTATGTTGATCAGAACCATAAGGAAAGTGATTTAAGATGGTGTATACTGGAAAGAATAAAAGGAACAATGCGAGGAGGAGATATAAACAAAAAAGGAAAAGAAGAGAACAGTATTATATGCGTAGATTAAAAACATACAAGGAGGGTCTTTATAATAGAGAAGAATGAGAATGTTGGATAAGGTAAGGACAGAATAGGCCCAGACTAGTAATTAGATAGATATAAAATGCAGGAGAGACAAAGTGTAAATATAGTGGTATTGCAACGATGATAAGAATAGTAATAAAATATATTCATTAGCTAATGGCGACAAGGTTCAATGTAAGGGTAATGAAGATTAATAACTAAAATGAATAATAGAGAGATCTATGGGATTATCTAAATTAAACGACTGTTGGACCACATTGAATATTATGAATTGCAAAAATAGAAGTTAGGAATTAGGTTGTTACATGGGATGAAAACAACATGTTGTAATATTATAGGTTAGAGAATGGGGCGGGAGATTTATAAGAGGAGGCAGGATTTAGTAGGTGGCGGTAAAGTGGCCGCCGTAAAATGCAGTTAGAAAGAATGTATAAATTAAGAGTGATATTTAGTCTCAAACATGAAGTAACATAATATAAAATATGTGTGGTAATAATATATAATAGATAAGGATTTCGTGATCACAAGAAAAATGAGGTGATATGAAATTGCCTGAGGTTAAGATGACGACCATGAAGGACAACCAGTAGGAATGTAGACCCGAAGCATCAATCATAAGAGATGGTGATGAGGACGAAGATCTACAAGGCTGATTTTTTGGAAGTATTATAAGAGGAATTAATAATGTGTTGTGGAAATTAGGAGACGTTGATTACAAATAAAACAAAAATGAGCAAAAGGAGATCATTTGCAATCTTAAACAAGACATTAATTGTGGAGCCTGAAGTTAAAAAGATGAGGGCGATGGTTATAGTATCTGCAGAAAGAAAAACTTTTATTTTATAAAGAATGGTAACTATAGTGTTCCCATATGACATTAAAATGGCATTGAGAGAGGACAGATTTAAAAAACGGTGCATCTTAGTAACGCGTGGTATAGATACAGCCACTAAGATGGCGAACATTGAATTCGGAGGAAGGAACGAGGTGAGGAACGCTATTCTACAGGTAAGCATAATAGCAAATGAGAAATCTGATGCTGATAGCACAGATGATGCAGGATGTGAGGGTATGACTGGCAGATGGCCCCTAATTTCTATTTTTGGTAAAAGCTGAACTATATTGAGATACAATAGATACATGCTGTGCAGACAAATTACAACATAAAAGAAAGGGAGCTGAAAGCGTGATTCTAGATCACATTGGGATTCAACGAGAAAAATATACCCTCATGTGAGAGGATTAAATTAATATTGAAGTAAAATCTCACCAATTTATCAGCAGTATGTTCATATATAGCTCCACTGTTTTTTTATTTTATTTTTTTGAGTAGAAGAAATAGCGGTAATGAAGGACATTTTTATTTTAACCTTTGCAGAACAAGAATCAATGAGGATGGCAGTGATCAACTGAAACTCAGGGCTGTCATATGATAAACAACGAGTAAGCTGTAATATGTATTGAAGAAGTTTGGGCTTGTAAAGGAAGTAAACTAATATGTTCGCACACAATAGAGACTGTAGCAAATGAGTATGACCTTTTTGTAAAGAAAAGGAGCTTGATGAATAATACTAAAAAGAGGTTTGAAAATGTGATATTTATGTTACCTCTTTACAAGAAAGAGAGTTGTAGAGATAGTGGTTAGTGATATATGGCGAACATTGTTTAGCCGTTGTTAACCCTTAGATTTATATAGTATGAGATTGTAAATATTGGCCCTCATTATGACATTGGCGGTGTTTCCCGAAGTCTGCCGGTCTGCGGGCCGCCAAAAGACCGCCGTGGTGGTAATCTGCCCACCCAATTAAGACACACAAAAACAAAATTGCCAGAACACAGCCACAAATCTGGCACCGCCAGGCTGAATGACAGTGGCAGAGAGGCAGTCCCACCACCCACACCGCCACAGAAGAAAAAATACTATGCTCCCCAATACGACCCACAAATCACCACAGCGGTCATAGTGTGGCAGTAACCCATTGGCGGTTGGGACCACCGTGGCCAAAATAGAACCTCTGCTACAACACAACACCACATTGGCCAATTTGAATACCCCACACCTGAAACACATACACACCCCCCACTTTAAAACAAGAACACACACACAACCCACAATCCCTTGCTACGACAAACAACTGACATAAATTGCACGACCACGCTGAATACCGCACTGCACACAGACATCACAGACACCTGCACACCTCTCACACATCACACTGCACTTAAAATATTTTACACTCACACACACATCACACTCACCATGTCCCATTTCACCGATGATGAGTTAAGGACCATGGTGGACGAAATCATCAGGGTAGAGCCACAGCTGCTCGGGACAAACGTCCATAACTAAGAAGATGGAGTTATGGTGGAGGATCATCGACATGGTGATCTCAGTGGGAAGCCACCCATGCACAAAGGATGACATAGGGAAGAGGTGGAATTACCTGAGGGGGAATGTCCAGTCCATGTCGTCCAGACACCAAATAGCCCTCATGAAGACTGGCGGTGGGCCCCCACCTCCTCCCCTGGAGATCACATCATGGGAGGAGAAGATCTTGGCGATCCTGCACCCTGAGGGTCTCACAGGAATACCCGGAGGTCTGGAAACTGGTAAGTCACCTATAAACCCCCTGTATCAAGAGTACCTGTAATGCATGCATCCCCATCCCCTGCATGGCCACCCTACCCCACTAACACCAATCCCAAAGTCTACACACCCAAATGCACCCAAAGCGTGTACAGCATGAAGTACTACAAGTTCCACAATGCATCACTCTTTAGCTACCTAACAATGCACATTTCTCTTGCATAGATACACCTGAGCACTGAGGTACAACATATAGCACTCACCTCACAGCCCCTGTAAAGTACATCAGTCAGATGTGAATAACAAACCCTGTTATCCACAGGTGCTACTGAGAATGTCATCAGACAACCAGTGCCACGTACAGCCAGTCCCCCACCAGATGAAGACCCCAGTGATGACAGCGACACCGGATGTCTGGATCTGGAAGACCTACCTGACCCATCCGGTCTCTATGGGCAGTCCACCTCCACCAGCCTCACCCAGGACACCATATAGCCCCCCACAACCTCTGCCACCACAACACCTGTCGCCCAACGTCCCCAAACCAGTGTCTCCAGGTCACGTCAATCCATAGTGTGCCCACCTGTACAGTGACCTGAGTCAGCACCCACCACACAAGACGATAAAGGTCCTGGTGTAAGTGGGAGTGGGCACACCATGCCGGAGACACAGGAACAGGGGGCTAGGGCCAGTGGGAGGGCACCTAGGGACCACAGGGCGGGGCAACCCAGAGAGCCACCTGCCCATGAGGCAATAGCACAGGTCCTGAGAGCATACAAACTATCCCAGGACAAGATGGGCCAGATCTTAGACATGTTGAGGGAAAACCTGAGGCTGCAGAGGGAGTACCACCAGGAGGCCATGCAGGAGTGGCATCCCCTCAATGCCCCCATGGCCTCCATGAAACGCTTGTTGCAGGAGCTCATCACTGTCCTGCATGAGTCCCCCACCTACCACCATGCCCCTTCCTCTAGCCAACCCACTGACCAACCCTCTACATCTGCTTCAGCTAGTGGGATGGTGGCCATGCCTGAGGACTCACAAGCCACTACTGAGCCACCCCTGTAGCTGAGGAACACCCATGCAAACATGGTTGCAGAGCTAGACATCCTGCAGGAACTGAAGCCAAGACCAGCCCCACTGCCAGGAAATGAGCCTCTTCAGAACTGTCTCCCTTGTGTGCCACTGAGATACCTTGAGGACTCTACTACCATACCCCCATTTTCAAATGCCACATGGATACTGGATCTGTGTTACCAACTGCTTGGCCTTACAGACTAATGTTATTAAACACCATGGTGCCACTGCTTTGCACCCTATCCGCCCTTTGGTATAAACAATAAATACACTTACACACAAGTTATGTTGTTTTGTGATTACTCATTGTAATAGTGCAACAAATGTGTGACGTCACAGAAATTGAGTATTAATACACAGTGAACATGTGAATGTATCATCCTGACATCGGGTTCCCTGCAGCAAAGTCAGTGTCCACACATCCCTGGGTCCTCAGGTAGCAGAAAGGGAAGAGTAGTCAAACATTCACAGCACTTCTGCAATTGATAGCACAGAAGGTACATCACATTTACATTGCACTGTTGCCGACAGTATGTACATGCACATCATGATGGTTAAACAATTTACAATGTAGGATTACACATTGAAGGACAATCCAATACATTGCACACATGACCACAACCCTGTTCAGGTACTATGAGACAGGATAATTGTTGCATCTAACATTAATGAACTGAGCAATGCACACTCATTGTAGTTGTACTACACAGCTCACACCCTTGGATGCCAGTTATTTACATCAATTGAAGTCACAAGAAGCAGCAAACTGTGCCAATGAACATATAATACCAGAATGTAATAGTCACAAATGTGTGAAGAAGTAGATGGGATGTCTGAAGTATATGCAACACAGACAGATGAACTAGATAACATCACAGTGGGACTGTTGACCTACTTGTTAGACACTCTTGTACACACTCATCTGATACCCAAATGAGATCAACACCTACTCATATTTGGAATGGATAAGGAAGTACACCCAACCTGTACTCCAACATGAGACATGGCAAATGTAGAGCAGTACCTACCAGAAGCTTAGCTGAAGTACTGTTGGATGAGCTCTGCCCTTTTGTCTACATCTTCCTCATCCCATCTTTGTCACTCACATTTCCTCCTTCCTCTGCCACCAGATTGTCCCTAACTCCTTCCTCCTCCAGCAATGGGATATTCCTCCTTAGTGCCAGATTGTGGAGCATGCAGCAGGCTAACACAATCTGGCACACCTTCTGTGGTGAGTACTACAGGTAACCCCCAGAGATGTGCAGACATCTGAACCTTGCTTTCAACAGACCGAATGGCCTTTCGATCAACCTTCTTGTGTTCCCATAAGCCTCATTGTGGTGTTCTTCAGCCCTGGTCCTTGGATTCCTCACTGGTGTCAGTAGCCAGGAGAGACTGGGATAACCTGAATCACCTGTGGATAGGGTAAACTAACATTTCACATACAGACTGAGTAGGAAGGCTGGGGTAACATTAATTACATATACACTCATCATACTCACCGATTAGGTAGGCCCTCACTCTTTGTAGAAGCGCCATCAACTGTGGCACACTGCTATTCCTGAGGATGTATGAATCATGGACAGACCCTGGAAACCTTGTAGTCACCTGGGAGATGTACTGGTCAGCTAAGCAGGCCATCTGCGCACTAATGGGGTGAAAGCTCTTATGATTCCTGTACACTTGCTCATCAGCCCTGGGTGGTATTAATGCAACGCGAGTGCCATCTATGGCCCAATCACATGAGGGATATGTCCCATTGCGTAGACCCCAGCCTTCACACTGGCCACATCTACAGTATGGGGAAATTGAATGTAGGTTTCATCATGTTTTACCAAGGCGGACAAGACATTCCTCAACACATTGCTGAACATTGGTCGAGACATGCCTGTTGCCATTCCCACTATCCCCTGGAATGAGCCAGCGGCCAAGAAGTGGAGGACGGATAACACCTGCACAGTTGGAGGAGTGGCTGTAGGTTGTCGAATGGCTGGCAGCAGATCAGACTCCAATTGGGTACACAGCTCCCTGATTGTAGCACAGTTCAGTCAATAGTTGGAGATGATGTGGCATTCTTCCATATTTGCCAAGCCAACCAGAGGCCAGTACACTGGTGCATGCCTCACCCTCCACGTGATCGGCATCTACACATGGCATAAGATACAAGAGTGTCAATGATTACACTTCATGCATCCTACTACATGGTCACAAATGGAGAATCACCATCACATCTGCTACCACTTGTTGCATTCAAAGCAGACTTCAAAGTGCCAAGCTGTTGAAATACTCATGTTAGTTGCACATGCATTTCGGATTTTCAAAGGATTACATCAGTAAGATGGTTGTCTGTCACTGCTAGAGTACAGTCACCTTCAATATATGTTTAGTTCCAATCTGTTATCATGTCATGATATAATTTTCTGTATCTGTGCAGACTCAAAGTTAACACTACCTGATTGTAATGTACACAGTCCCAGAGCGTAACTTATCAAATGTCCATGATGGAAATGTGTAGTGGTGCTTTAAAATTATGTTTTCGTAACATTTACAGTGCAAAATGGCTGCTGCCTGTCCTGCATGGAGGGGACAGATGTCAGGGAGCTCATTCCACCGGTGTATGCCGTGATGGCGGTAAGCGGTCGGAACCACCATGCAACTCCCCATTGGTTAAAATTAATGTCTATGGCATACAGGGACCAATGACGATTACCGCCTGCGGTGATGGTGCAGAATGCTGCGGCCGTGACCACCATTTTCTACAGTGTATCTCACTTGACTCCTGACTCTCCAGCCATCAAGACCTCCATTGAGTGTGATGCTGTGTCATGTTCCTGGGAGCCACAATGGCGCGTGTTACAGGGGATAGGGCCCCCGCCTTCACAACGGAAAAACTGGAGAACCTTGTGGATGGGGTCCTACCCCTGTACACAAAACTGTATGGGGCTCCAGAACAGCCGGTAGGTCTCATTATGGTTATTTTTGTTGCTACATGTGTATATAAGTGTGTTAAGATGTGTATGCAGGATGTTCCAGTGGAGGATGTACCTACGGATATGACTGCTAGAAATGTTGTGAAAGTGTGAGGTCATGTACGATGCTGATATGTGTACTGTTAGCAGGTCTATTAATGTCATAAGTTGTGGTCTACATTAATGTGCCTTTCTGTATCTCCCATGCAGGTCAGCACCCATCAAAAGAAAGATTTGTGGAAAGCCATCGCCAAGGAGGTGCGGACCCTGGGGGTCCCTATCTGAAGGAGCACCCACTGCAGGAAATGGGGGGAGGACCTGAGATGCTGGGCCTAGAAGACGGCAGAGGCCCAGTTGGGGATGGCCCCCAATGAGAAAGGGGTGCCCGTCGGACCCTGACCCCCCCGATGGCCCGCATACTGGTGGTGGCCTAACCGGAGTTGGATGGGCACTTGAGGGCAACACAGAAGCCACAAGGGGGTGAGTTACAGGGTACATTTCCTGTACTGTTTGCTTTAGACTGGAAAGAGTGTGTTAGCCATGGGATAAAGGATGTCTAGTATAACTATGACAGGAGATGTAGGTAGGATACAGTGGTGGTGTGAATATTAGTAGCTGTGATGGGTGAGTATCTGTGCAATAGGTTGCCATGGCATTTGTCCTGTGCCAAATTGTAGGATATGACATGGACATATAGGATCTTAAGTTGGTTCCAATACCTATCTATTCATGTCCGTTATGGGTGACACAGGTAGGTATGACAATGTACACATTTCACTCATTGACTTACTTCCCACAGTAATTATCCTGTATACAAGAGCCATAACAGTGTAGAGTAGTACCTAAGTGTTATTGTAGAGAGTTCATGATTGTGTATGCACATCAGAGTGTATGCAAAGTAGGTGTGGAGAAATGTCTATTGACGTTGTAGAGAGTACATTCAGGTATTTCCAAAGACTCATGTTGTTGAATTGTACAAATGTGCATTAGGATTGGTATTGACCCTATCTTTTACACCCCTTCCCCTCATTTTTGTACTATTCTATCCTTGTGTGTATTGTCATCAGCAGGCAAGGAAGTAGGGGCACCAGCGAGTAGGGAGGCTGCAGCCCACAGGACCCAGGTGGCAGAGACCACCGAAGCCGAGGGAACCAGTGGGTTGGAGGGCAAAGGGAGCACCACTGGGAAGACTGGAGCAGAAACCACTAATTGTGATTCCTCCTCTGATAGAAGCTCCCTGGTGGTGGCGGAACCTTCTGGAACCATCCCAGCAACATCCTTGTCCACCACCTCCCATACCAGCACCGCCCTCCTAGTAACTCCCCACCCAGTTGCCTGTGCCAGCTCACCCAAGAGGGTGGGCATCTCCTTCGCCCCAGGCACCTCTGCCCCTGCCCCAGTCAGCCCTGCTGCCCTCAGTGCTGAGGCTATTGACCTCCTGAGGTCCATCTCTGTAGAGCAGTCAACCTTCATGAATGCCATCCAGGGCCTGGCATCCCAGTTGCAACAGAGTAATGCCTACATGGAGGGCATTCACAGTGCCTTGACTGGCCTACAGGGATCATTTCAGGCTCTGGCCTCTTCACTGACGGCAGCCAGTGTCCCTAGTACTTCTGTCCTCCCTACTGCTACCTGTGCCCCATCCCAAAGCCCTCTCCCAGCCAAGCCACACATACAGACAAGCGCTCACCCAAATCAACAGACAAGGTACGTAAAGACAAAAACAGACACCACAAATCACATCACAAGCATGCACACACTCAACACACAAAAGCAGACACAACATCAGCCTAGCATCTCCTCCCTTACAGTCATATCACTACTCACACCTGCCAGCACTGCATCCTCACTCGCAGTTCCTGTCACCACTTCTGTGTTGCCCTCAGCCACCACAGTAGCAGATACTCATACATGCACCCCATGCATCACATCTGCACTCATCACATACACAATCACTGACACATGCAACACACCCACCTTACATGCAGACACCACCCCAATATACCTTCTATACCTTCAGAGGACCTGTCTGTCCTCTCCCACCCTCTCCCCTCTCCCCCTCCTCCCAGAACACATAAACACCTGCACTTATACACTCAACATCCCTCCACCTTACACAAATATACTCTGCATACATCTGCACCCTTGTTCAGCACACCTACACGTCCTACAATCACTCCCTCTACCTCCACTTCCACACCTGTTTCCAAATCCATCCCCGTGTTCCTAAGAAGCTTTTCCTTGCCCACCTTGACCTGTTCCCTGCGCCTGTCCCACCCCCTGTTGCCCCTCGCCGTCATTGTTCCTTGCCCAGGTCAAGTCCCTCCACCTCCAAGTCTTTCCTGACCCCGCCTTCTACCTCTACTGCTCCTCCACCCACCAAAAAGCCTTCCATCCCCCCAAAACACCTGCCCCAAAACATAGAACCAAAGCCCCTGCTCCTCAGTCCAAAGCAAAGGTGAAACCCCCCCCAGACCAAAGCCAAAGGACCTCTCTCCCAAGCCAAAGCCCAAGGACATCCCTCCCAAACCCCCACCACAACCCCCACCCACAGACCCTTGAGGTGCCTGCCTGCCCCATTGATGCCCCTACCTTGTGGAGGCCATTAGGCTGTCAGGAGTCAAGTTGGGGCCTTTGCCAGGCACACTTAAGACTTTTGGACTTTGGACTGGCCTACGGGCCTTGTTATGTTTGTTGCACGTTTGCACTCCATTTGAAGTGATACAAATTTGGACAACAGGATTCCTGTTGGTTCACTTACCATACATTTGTTGAGTCTTTTTGTTTACAGGTACATTTCCATACGTCTATCAGGTGCTGTACAACACGCATTTCTAGTCATTTTATATTAAAATTCGCTGATATTTCTTGTATTTGGCCATTGTATGTATTGTTGTGTATTTGTATTGGTTTGTGTGCCTCTGCTTATTAGTGATATTGGTGTGGTTGTGTAGTTTTGATCCTGGGTGTGTGTATGTGAGGTGTGTGTTTGGCGTGGCTATGTTTTGTGTGTGTGTCTCGGTACAGGTGTTGTGTAGCATGTGTGAGCACATTGGAGTCCTTGTGTGGTGTGTATGTTGTGTGTGGGTGTGTAACTCTCCCCATGCGCCCCTTGTGTGCTCTGCAGGTGTACTCACTGACGGTGTCAGTGTAGGAGTTGGTGGTCATAGAGGAGGAAGGCGAGGAAGAGTGCTGGAAAGACTTCAAGGTGGCATTCCATGGCTTCCATGGAGTCGTCTGTGTCCGTGGAGGTGAGTGGGTCCTTTTCCACTTGCTGTTTCTGCCAGGCTTTGGGTGGCGGTCGCCCTGCCCTGGAAATCGTGCCTGTCTGCAGTGCCGTAATAGGGTGGATGATGCAGTGTGTACTGCCGGCCTTTGGATGGCAACCGCCATCAGGCCACACTTGCAGGACTGTCAGCAAACTGGCTTTAGTTCAGTGGGTGGACCGCCATGGTTGTAATATGGCAGACTGCACCACCGGCCTGGCGGCGGTCCGACCGCCATCACCGGTGTGGCGGTACCATTACCACCAATGTCATAATGAGGGCCATTGCCTTTTATTATTTCTGTTATTTCTTACATACAAAAAAACAGTTTGCAAACGTATAAACTTGTCCTGAAGAAGGTGGGGTGAACGCCCAATAAAATGCCACGTTGACAGTTTTTACATTTTATATGAAAAGACAACGTTTTTATTTGTATACAAACATTGTTTTGAAAAAAATAATTTTTATTTTTATTTTTATATTAATGTGATATTAAATATAATTGTTTGGTGATTGCATCTTGTATTTATTGAAATATTTATATGAAATAAAAGTGAAAGGATATAGAAGGGTTTTTATTGTGAATAAGGCTTATATACAGCTAGAAGACAACCATTATATCACTCCTTGTAAGATTAGGCATGTGCCAGCAACATGAATAGGGTTTTTATATTGTAAATTTCCCTAAAGGTAATCTTTTGTTTGTGTATAT